>NC_137175.1:74290000-75762500 GCF_951804945.1 Podarcis cretensis
GATCCTACTCAGGCTATAGCATTTTATATGAGTTTATGGGAAGGGAATTATTGGTTTGTTTTTGTTTTATTGTGTATATTGTGTTCTCATTTTGCATTTTTGTGTTGTGAACTGCCCTATGATCTTTGGATGGTATAAAAATTTAATAATAAATAAATAAATAAATAAATAAATAAATAAATAAATAAAGTCTAATATTTTAAATTTTGCATGTTTTATTTTGTATGCCACTTTGGATTCCAGATGGAGAAAATCAGGGTCTACATTTTTCTAAATAAGGAAGTAAATAAATGTGTGACCGAGAAGGCTTTGACCTGGAGTTTCTCAGTAACAGATGCAGCTCCCAAAACTGAGGTGACTTTCGAAAGCAGTTTGCAATATGTCATTGTTGGGGAGGAATGTGTATGTAGAGAAACCTCCTTGTTCTTTTTAAGTGTTTTGAAATTTCCGCTGGATATTCCCAATCCTAAATTAGCTCTTTCAATCCTGGCCTTTTAAAAAATAAATAAAAATACTTTTGTCGTCCCACTTCCTGCAGTTCTGCCCTTTCGACGTCCGGCCTGTGTTATTGATTATCCATTTCCTCGCGATAACCTTCTCTGCGTTGTCCTAGCGCATTTAAGGAAACGCCTCGCGAACAGATCGCTCCTCATATCCTGGCAATGCTATGTGAATGTCAAGCCTCCCATTTTGCAAGGCAGCCGCCCCTATATAGCAGCGCAGAGAGGGCGGTTTTTAGTGCTCTTCTGGTGCTCCGCCGCCTTGCAAATGTGGATTTGCAGACAACAGCTGCTGCAAATTCCCTTGACTGAGAAGAATAACTAGCATTATCACCTAGATCATTAAACCAGGTTCATAGATTGCCGGGTGTCTTCAATCAATTCATCTCAGATAACTTGAAGCCAGCTGGACCCCTTCAGTGAGGACTTGACTTAATTGGCCAATAAGTGGCTGGAAAAGGTGCGTGCCATTTGATAAAATTACAAGCTGAACAAGCGATTGCAGTTGGGAGAACGGCAGAGGCTACCCTTCAGGTCATCCCTTTTGGAAAGGGCTAAGTTAATGTCCACTATTAAGTGCTGCTGTGAAAAATGTTGGCCCACTCGGCGCTCACATGTAAAGAGGATCCAGGTCATCTTTCAGCTGATGAAGCGCACAAGATGTGCCCATTTATCATCTCTTTGGCCTCATTTTCTGCCTTGGTAATAGTCACGCACTAACAACTGCTGGCAGTTTCATAGGTTTCCTGTGAACCTTTCGTTTTATTGGCATAACTAAAATATTATCTTACCAAAGCAATCCATCTGCTAAAGAAAAACACTTTCCTTCAATTATGTCCCACGAGTCTTTTCTCCAGAAAGGTTAAAGCATCGGAAAAGCTGGGGGGTGGGGGTGGGAGAGGGGTTGGAATATACATTATTGGGGCTTTATTCTCTACAATCTACTGCAAATGCAGGCACATACATGTGTTCTCTCTCTCTCTCTTCTTCATTTAAATATATATATAAATTGCCCACTGCAAAGTGTTAGGAGCTAGCTTGACTTTTAAGGAAATTATGGAATTTGCATCTCTGCCTAATGAATAAATGCAAAGAGCTGCAGAAAGCAAGTCCTCCCCCTCCCCCTTTAAAAGGGTGTTAGCATATTTTTTGAGGAGTTGATCTGGGTTTATATTTACTGCAAAACACAAAAATGGTGCACAATCGGAACAGAAATAAGCATTTTGAAGCCTCAGGATAGAATTGAACATTAAGCCAATGGAACTTCAAGCATGCTTATGTCTGTAGGAAAAGGAGAGCGGTTGTTGCCTATTGACCTCTGGCCTGTCCCTTTTCTTTGGCCGGTGCTATTTTTCTAAAAGAAGAGGTGCCAGAACTCACCATGAACACCTCCCTTGTTCTCTTATAATGGCAATGGCACTCACCTGAGAGGTGCAGGAACTGAGTTCTGGCTGGGGAAAAATAGCCCTGGTTTTGGCCCCCCCTGCAGTCCAGCACCCAGTGCAACTGACCAGTTTTGCTAACTGTTAAGTTGTGGGCGAACATAGCAGAGGACACAGCGATTTCTCCAGAGCAGCTCTTTACTTGCAAGCTGGACAGAACTGAACCACAAACAGCTCAGCCAGCCTGCTTTTATAGGCAGCCGGCTGTCAACATTGTAGCAACAACAACCCAGAGTTTCCCGCCTAAAATAACTGACGTGGACCTGAGTGAAAACTATCTACAGACCTGAGTGAAAACTATATACAGTATCCCCCTGCTGGCCCAGGGTGAAACTTCACTACATAACACCCCTCCCCACCGAGATAAGGCGTTAGTTACAATCGTAATGGTTTCCTTATATACAGCACTACGCGTAATGGTTCAATTAGGCACAAAAGCATATCGGTTACATCTCCCATACTTAGACCAACAGTGATACATGTCCAACAACATAGTCCTTTAAATAAGTTGGGCGCTTGGAAACTCTGCCAGACCACCGGGGACTGGTAGCCAAGTCCGGAGGGCCACACAGTTCTTGCTGAGGCTGTGGTGCGACCCTAGGTGGCGTTGAAACCATATCCCTGGATCCGTTGCTGTGGGTGGAGCCTCCGCAAGTGGAGTGGTCTGAGTCTGTGGTAAGTCTGGCAGACCCTCTGAAGCGGCTTGGTTCGGCTCCACGCTGGCAGTTTGCGAGGGAGGTGTAGGTGGAGCCTCGCCATCTGTAAGTGTCTCTTCTGGAGCCACAAGTGCAGTTGGGGGCACCACGGTAGTGTCCAAGTCCCCAACCCTGCGCCTAAGCTGGTCTATGTGCCGGCGCCACAAGCATCCGTCTTCGAGTGCCACCTGGTACGAGCGAGGTCCAGTGACTCCCACTACTGTGGCTGGCACCCAGGGAATGTCCCCCACATAGTTCCGGGCAAAGACCTGGTTTCCTGGGACAAATGACCGTGGCGCGTTGGCACAGTCTGGGGGTTCGGCCACGGCAAAGTCCGGGTGCAGCCGGTCGAGCGGTGACCTGAGGCGGCGGCCCATAAGCAGTTCAGCAGGACTCCGCCCTGTGGCCGCATGAGGGGTGATGTGTTGCATGAACAAGTATTCGGCGACCCGCTCGTGCCAGTCTCCCCGGTCCAGGCGCGCCAGTGCCTCTTTTGCCGAGCGCACCATTCTCTCCGCTTGCCCGTTGCTGGATGGATGAAAGGGTGCCATTAGGGCATGGCGGATGCCCAGTCCCAAAAGATACTGCTCAAACGTGCCTGACGTGAACTGTGGTCCGTTGTCGGAGACAAGGACATCAGGACACCCATGCGTTGCAAACAGGCCTCGCAGCACCCGGATGACGGCCTCGGTAGTGATGGAGGGCATCAGGGCCACCTCCAGCCATTTGGAATAGGCGTCCACCACTACCATAAAGGTCCGGCCATGAAAGGGGCCAGCCAGATAGATGTGCACCCTTGACCAGGGTGTCTTTGGCATCTCCCAGGTGTGTCCCTTACTTGCCGGTAGTGCAGGCCTCGACTCTTGGCACGCTTGACAGGCGGACACCCAGGCAGTGATGGCATCGTCCATATTAGGCCACCAGACGTAACACCGAGCCAACGCCTTCATTTTGACAATTCCCGGGTGGCCAACGTGCAGAGCCTCCAGGACGCGCTGACGGAGTCCCTGGGGAATCACGACGCGGTCTCCCCACAGCAGACAGCCGCGATGAGCCGAGAGTTCATGTTGTCTGGTTGTGAAGGGCTGGAACTCTGATGCAAAAGGCCCTTGTGGCCACCCCCTCCACACCCAGTTGAGCACCCAGCTGATGGTGCGATCCTGGGCAGACGCGGAGGCCACAGTGGCAGCCGATACAGGTGCTGCCAGAAGATCCTCAATCAGGAGGAGCGATGAAGCTGGAGCCGGGTCTTCCACAAATGCTGGAAGAGGGCAATGGCTGAGGGCGTTGGCATGGCCCATCGATTTCCCCGGGCGATGGACGAGCTGGTAGTGGTAGGCAGCCAGGAAAACAGTCCATCACAGCATGCGTGGCGAGAGGACCGGTGGAGTTGGACGATCACCGGCGAGGAGGCCCAGGAGTGGCTTGTGGTCAGTGATGAGGTCAAAAGTCCTGCCGTAGAGGTATTCATGGAACCTCTTCACTCCAGCCACAAGCGCCAGTGCCTCCTTGTCGAGCTGGCTGTAATTCCGTTCTGTCGGAGATAGCGTCCTGGAAAAGTAGGCGAGCGGTGCTTCTCTTCCGTCTGGAAAACGGTGACTAAGGACAGCGCCGATGCCAAAAGGTGAGGCGTCACAGGCAAGGACCAGCGGCCTGGATTCACTGTACTGTACCAGCACACGGTCCGATGAAAGGAGAGCCTTGACCGCGTTGAAGGCCGCCGTCTCCCGATGACCCCAGGCCCAAGGCGTCTTTGTGCTAAGGAGTCGGTGAAGAGGCTCAGCCACTGTGGCTTTGTGGGGCAGGAACATGTTATAAAAGTTCAGCAGCCCCAGGAACGCCTGCAACTCCGTCTTGTTCTTTGGGATGGGGGCCTGCTGAATAGCGCGGATCTTGGATGTGGTCGGGTGAAGGCCGGAGGCGTCGATAAGATAGCCCAGGAACTCTACCTGTGGAACAGCGATCAGGCACTTCTCCCTCTTTACCTTGAGCCCGGCCTCTTGGAACCTGGTCAGCACGGCACGGAGGCGCTCAAACAGTTGCTGGTGTGAGTCTGCGGACACCAAGACGTCATCAAAATATGGTACCACGCCCGGAAGCCCTTGCAGGAGACGCTCCATAAGGCTTTGGAAGATGCCAGGAGCCACACTCACCCCGAACTGCAACCGGCGGCAACGGAATGCACCTCGGTGGGTGACGATCGTCTGGGCTTCAGCAGTGGCATCATCGACGGGCAGTTGTTGATAGGCTTGGGCAAGGTCCAGCTTAGCGAAGACCTTACCCTCACCCAGGGAATGCAGCAGGTGTTGGACAACAGGAACTGGATAAGCGTGCTGCTGAAGTGCCTTGTTGATCGTGCACTTGTAGTCAGCGCAGATTCTCACCGACCCGTCTGGCTTGACAGGTGTGACGATGGGGGTTTCCCACTTGGCGTGGTCAACCGGCTCCAAAACTCCTTGGGCGATCAGTTTGTCCAGTTGTTCGTCCACCTTAGCCTTGAGAGCAAAGGGAACCCGGGGTGGCTTTAGCTTGATGGGGGCGACTTGTGGATCAAGGCTAAAGGAGATGGGCGTACCTGTATATTGCCCCAAGGTGCCGTCAAAAACCTCGGCAAAGTCTTTGACCAGACCCTCAGTCTCTGCGTTAGAGATGCAGTTGATGCCGGTGACTTCCAGGCCGAGGGCATCAAACCAGTCTAGCCCTAGGAGGCTTGGCCGCTGACCTTCGACCACCATCAACCGGAGCAGGCCCGAAAAATCCTTGAAGGCGATCCGGAACCGGCCAACGCCTACCACGGGAATGTCGTTTCCCTGGTAGTCTCTCAGGTGTACGCGGTGAGAGTCG
Source organism: Podarcis cretensis (assembly GCF_951804945.1). Taxonomy (NCBI): domain Eukaryota; kingdom Metazoa; phylum Chordata; class Lepidosauria; order Squamata; family Lacertidae; genus Podarcis; species Podarcis cretensis. The sequence continues at coordinate 74,295,482 of NC_137175.1, forward strand.
AGTTGCCTTTTGGACACTCTGGGTACCAGTCTTTTGATGGTGCTCCAAGACACGAGGGACAGGGCAGACCCAGTGTCGATCTCCATGTCACATGGAGCTCCTTCAATGAGCACCGTGACGTTCAGCTTGCGTCGCGTAGGCGAGTCGGTTTGGCCAATCATGGTTCCAGATGAGCAGCGGCAGTTGGTGAGAGCGAAACAACTTTCCTTGGCAGACTGGAGTGAAGACTTAGACTTGCGAGACGGTGAAGGGGGGGTGTCAGACGGAGCCTATCGGCAGACCTTAGCGATGTGGCCCCTTCTGGAACACTTCCTACAGATGTCGTCTCTGAATCGACACTTGGCACGGGAATGGTTGCCTCCGCAGCCGGCACATTCCGGTTGGCCCTTGGACTTCTGTTGGAACTTCCTGAGCTCCCACTTTGTCTGGTGCACGTCATCGTCTTCACTGGAGGATGCCTCATCACTGCTGGCCTCTTCATTATGCACCGGAACTGGCTTTCTAGCAAGACGCGGGCTGCTGGACTTGCGGATCTGTTCAGCAGTTTCTGAGGCCACAGCCTCCTCAATGGCTTTCTGTAGCGTGAGGTCTGGCTTGGCGAGGAGACGCCGTTGCAGATGGATGTCCCGGACCCCGCAGACGATTCGATCCATCAGGGCATTGTCTAAGTCTCGGAACTCGCAGTTCATTGCAGCCTGTCGCAGGGCGGTGGTGTAGTTGTTGATTGACTCCCCCTCTGCCTGGTTCCGGTGGTAGAACGCATGGCGGGCAGCAATCTTGGATGGCTTTGGTGCGTAGTGGTTTCGGAGCTTCTCTTGGATCGTGTCCCACGGTGTTGCCTGCACTGCTTCAGGCGCAACCAATGCTTGGGCCGTCTCGAACACCTCAGGCCCACAGAGGCTGAGGAATAGGCCCCGCTTACGCTCCTGTGATACTTGTGTCAGCTCGTTGGCTTAGAGGTAGCAGTCGAACCGAGCGAGGTAGGAGTTCCATGATTCAGAGGCTGGCGCAAACGGCGGTAGAGGCACAAGTGAAGCCATGATTCCGATGCCGGCATGAAGGGCGATGGATGGAACACCGTGCTCTAGCCAGAACAGTCAGCTTTGAATTGGTTCTGTTCAGTGATTTCGCTCAGTGATTCAGCTCAGTGATTCAGCTCTGCTCAGAAGTGGCTGCATCTGGCTGTGCTCTGATGTCCATCGATCCCATCCTCGTCGCCAGTGTTAAGTTGTGGGCGAACATAGCAGACGACACAGCGATTTCTCCAGAGCAGCAATCGCTGTGTCGTCTGCTATGTCTTTACTTGCAAGCTGGACAGAACTGAACCACAAACAGCTCAGCCAGCCTTCTTTTATAGGCAGCCGGCTGTCAACATTGTAGCAACAACAACCCAGAGTTTCCCGCCTAAAATAACTGACGTGGACCTGAGTGAAAACTATCTACAGACCTGAGTGAAAACTATATACAGTATCCCCCTGCTGGCCCAGGGTGAAACTTCACTACATAACACTAACCACCACTGTTCCACACACAAAAGCAATGGTTCCCAGTTTTCTCCGTTTTCAGGGTGGTTGTTTTCCTCCATCCATGCCTTGCTTTACTCATTCTCTCTTACTGACAGCTCTCCACTCTCTAGCTTGCTCCAAGGGAGTTGTTGTTGTTGTTGTTGTCTATTTGATTGCCTTCCTCCCAGAGCAAAACAGCAGCACTTGATTTGCGGCCTCACCTTACTCACCAACTTTGCAGCCGTGCAGAAGCCAGGTGAGGCAAGTTTCTCATCACAAGGATATATGATAGGCCGGCTTTCAGAGGTGTGAGAGGTGCAGGACTGGCGTTAAGACAGTCTTACACCTGAAGTGAAAAATGGAAATGACACCCCCTGCTCATAAATGGAGCTCATTATTTAAATGACACACAGAGATGAATATCGGAGGCAGGGAAACCAAGTCCCTTTCGAAATCTGCCACCCCAAACACATGGCTTCATGCTACTACATGGTTTTTTAAACAAAAACAAAAAGTGCCCCTCCCAGCATTTGACTCCTCTTCCCAGTGTCCGGTGCTTTCTACATACACTCCAACATTTTGTGAGAAGAATTTGGGGCACCCCCCCCCCACCATCCCGCATCTCCATCGCTCACCCCCTCCCTGCCGCTGACCCCTTCCTTGACCGCCTGCTTGCCCCCTCCTTCCCTCCCCTCTCTTCCCTTTGCCATCTTCGGCCACCTGCTCACGAAACGCTGCGTCTCCAGACCACGCCAGGCCTCGATCAGCCCCCAGAAGGCCACATCAGGCCTAGGGGCTACCAGAAACCACACATGGCCTACAGCGGGCCCCAGAAGGTCAGTAAACATGGCACGGCCTGGAGTGGTTTCTGGGAAAACGGGGGCATCCCAGATTGAGTTCAGAAGACGAGGCAGCTTCTGTAAATTTGAAATGTCCTGATTAAATCGGGACACTTGAGGGGTCCGTTTCTAGGACAATGCAAAAGGCAGGCCTTGATCCAACCAACTCCAGGGGATTCCATAGAGCCAGCCTGGATCTCCTGCCACCAATGGTAAACTTGTCATCTCTGTGAGACACCAGTAGGCTGGCAATGATCACAAGGAGCTAGCAGACTCTCTCCAATTCAGCTTTTGCAGTGCCAAAATAGCCCAGTAGCTACTGAGACCTATGGTCTCGCTGGTGCTATCCAGACTAGACTTTGTGTGACACTTGCAGACACACCTTGGGAATCCTGCAAGGCAAGCAGACAAACAAAGGGAGGAATTTGGAGGTGATACGAACCTGGGAAAGAAAAAACACACCACTCTTCCACTCATCAGGTTTAGTAAATAATCCACATGTCATGCTTAGTTAAGCCCTCAGATAAGCAGGCCACTGGCACATATTAGCTAGCTCTCAGACTCAGTTTGGGCCAGACGTTTATTTAATTACTTTATTACATTTATACCCCACCTTTCTTCCATTGGGATTATGGTGAAAATAGAAACATTTCTCATTCCCCGTCAACTGACTCTCCTCGACCCCCACCATTTTTGTTACCCTACCCCACCCGCAAAGCATTTCCTGTGAGAAGAAGGGCAAGGACCACAACCGCTGCATCAAAGGAAAACAGCACCACATGCCCTCCATCATAATAATTATTAATAATCATTTTATTATTTATATGCCGCCCACCTGCTGGGTTTCCCCAGCACCTCCCAGCAGAACAGTAAAAACATGATAAAACATCAGACATTAAAAACTTCCATAAACAGAGCTGCCTTCAGATGTCTTTTAAAAGTCAGATAGTTTTTTATTTCTTTGACATCTGATGGGAGGGTGCCACTACCGAGAAGGCCCTTTGCCTGGTTCCCTATAACTTCGCTTCTTGCAATGAGGAAACCAGCAGAAGACCCTCAGAGCTGGACCTCATTGTCTGGGCTGAGCAATGGGGGTGGAGATGCTCCTTCAGGTATACTGTGCCAAGGCCGTTTAGGGCTTTAAAGATCAGCACTGTCCTCCACTGTCCTGAGAAAACCCTTTAATCCTGGTTTTATTTTATTCTTTGATTGATTTACAAAAAGAAAAACACACACCCATAAACAGATTTGTAAAAGGAGGCAAGATTAGACACAGACATACAAATACGAGTCTTAAAAAAAATTGTGTATGTTTTTTAAAGACTCCCTGCACGCCACTTAGCTCCCCATTTCTTCCCACCCAGAGCAGTCTTGCCCTCTATTTGTCCCTCAGACCCAGCGCGTCACACGCGGCTGGGCCTCAGTGATGGCAGCCTCTCCTCTGCCTTGCCCGCTCTCCAGCAGCTGCTATGGGCTGCCCAAGGGAGGAGGCCGGCAGCAGTGGCCATGGAGAAGCAAGGAGATGCTCTCTTGCAGCCTCCACAGCCGCCACTCTGGACTAGCATTGGCTCGTCCTCCTTCCTGAACTCAGCAGCAGCAGCACTGCCAGGGGAAATAGGGACATTCCGGGATCAAATCAGAAACCGGGATAGCTTTTGTTATTCCAGGACTGTCCCTGGGAAATCGGGACACTGGGAAGGTATGGGTCGATGTTTCTCTTCCTCCCCATTTTATCCTTACAACAGCTCTCTGAGGTAGGTGACTTGCTTGAGGTCACCCAGTGAGTTTCATGGCTGAGTAGGGATTTGAATCCTGGTCTCTCAAGGTCTTAGTCTGACACTCTGAGCCAACTTTCTCAACCTCGGGTTCCTAAATGTTAAACTACTGAAGGGTGTGGAGCACACTTCCACCTGCAGACAAGCCTCAGCTGTCGGAATATCATGCCCTCTATCTAATCTTTGGCTTTCTCAGTGGTCTGCCGTGCCCTGTCTGTGACCTTTGTCTCCTTCATCATACATTGTGCAAGGGGGAAATGACGCGGTAGAAACAGGTGCCAAAATAACTTTGTACCACCCCTCGATCTCAGGATTGGAAGATGTGTAAAGGTCACAGTCCAAAATGTATCTGACTGGTTTTGCTTATTGTGCTAATAAAAAGAGCCTCGACAGAGCTAGCTGGCAGCTTGCCTGTGCACAGCTCACATGAATTACCAACTCCTGCCTCATGCCTTCACTTCAAACTACAATTCTCGTAATTCCTAGCCAGCACAGCTAGTGGTCAGGGTTAGTGGAAGTTGTGGGTCAATCATATCTAGGGACCCGAGGTTGAAAAAGGCTGTTCTAACCACTACACCACACTGACTCACCAACTTGCACCTTACCAGAAATACAGGGCATGATCCAACTAAAGGTGCACATTTTTAAGGCAAACCTTCCCTCTCACACTGAAAACCACACAAGTGCATTCTTTAAAAAAAACACACACCAGGCAGACATTGCACAGAGCATGCGAGCATTAGCAGGGTTGTTCCTGGCCACAGCACCTCTGGCTGTCCAAATTGGCTTCCATGGCACACAGATCTGGAGATTGAGAAATCAAGCCACAGAAAACAAAACAATGACAAAACACATAGGCAGTCCTGAGCCTATTAAGCCTGTAGGAATGAGTTGCTTATTGATTTCTGTGGAATCAGGTTTGCATGCCCCGGCTGCGAACAATTGTCTGCCCGTTAAATCAATGGGATTTGAGCAGCCTAACTTTGTGCAGGATAGGAGCCAATGTGACTTGCAGCGTGAGGCATGAAAAATCTGTATCAGATTAAAGAGCTGTATTTGTCCGGGAGTCTTGAGTCCCAAAGTAACCATTTCGTTACGGAATTCCACCACAACCGATCTCTGGAGAAGACTGGTATCCAATGTCACACTAAGTAAGCATCCTTTCAGTGCAAAGATTCCTGCTTATGCAGCGGGATTTGCCCCCTCTCCTCTACCCCCCCCCCCATGCATAGCTTGCACCCTACCCAGATCTGCTCCAGAGGCTTGTGGGAGGGGAACCCAGAACAGATTTAGGTGGCAAATGGCTCCCAGTACATTTCTGAACACAATTCAAAGTGTTGGTGCTGACCTTTAAAGCCCTAAATGGCTTCGGCCCAGTATACCCGAAGGAGCATCTCCACCCCCATCACTCACTGAGGTCCAGCTCCAAGGGCCTTCTGGCAGTTCCCTATGAGAAGTGAGGTTATAGGGAACCAGGCAGAGGGCCTTCTCAGTAGTGGCACCCACCCTGTGGAACATCTTCCCATCAGATGTCAAGGAAATAAACAACTATCTGACTTTTAGAAGACATCTGAAGGCAGCTCTGTTTAGGGAAGTTTTTAATGTTTGATGTTTTATTGTATTTTTAATATTTTGTTGGAAGCTGCCCAGAATGGCTGGGAAAACCCAGTCAGATGGGCAGGGTATGAAGGAAGGAAGGAAGGAAGGAAGGAAGGAAGGAAGGAAGGGGAAAGAGGGGAAAGTGCAAGCTGAAATCCTTGCACGGATGGGACCATTACTTTGCGTTACCTTGGATACAAACCCACACACTCATGGCCAAAGCTACGTCTCATGAAAGCGCTGTCCTGGTGCGGTAGGTAGGTTCAACTTCTCTTAGCCATGGAAGCTCTCTCAGCGTGACTTGTTTCTCAGAGGGGAAACGGGACTACCCTTTGCTCAGCTGAAGTGAGTTCTTTTGAAGAAGGATGAGATACAAAAGTGACAAAAAACGTAATTCGGGTAACCTTGCTTTCCTCTTGTGTCATGTGGTTCCTAGGAAGGAGATGGAAGACTAGTTCGTGTATGCATATCAACCTATTTTTCTGTTTACTTTGGGAAGAAAGGAAAGCCCTAGGTTGGTTTCCATTTATCTTCCAAAAAGTCCTTGTCTGATGTGACTCCGGCTATAATCTGTTTCAAGGGCAGCTGCTCTTTAATGAGAGCGTTGAGATTGTGTCTATCTCCAGTTTACGAAAGAGCTGGAGAGGAGGGGGGGAAGCATGGAAGTCTATTATCTGTAAAGTATTTCTCCAGCATTTGTGACTGTTCTTAATGTTTTATGGAATATATGTGGTCGTGCGGTGGGGGTGGGGGGGGGGACAGACATTATTTTTTAATATATATATTTTTTTTGTTTAGGCATTTTCCTTAGGCACTTTTGAGTTAATTACTTATTCAGAGGGCTTCTTACTCAGTTCCTTGCAAAAAATGTGTTGTGCATTAATTCTGATTATGTACAAAAACCCACCTGCAAGGGAAAGAAAAAGAAAGGGGGGGGGACAACGACAAAATAAAGAAAGAAAACCTCTGAATCAGTAATGCTGATAAAATGAGCAGCTCTCCTGGGGCTTCGCCGAGAAGCTGGATACTGGACAAAATTAGAATCTTGTAGCTAAGGCTATTCATAATGTCATTAACATAAAGGCAATTAAATGAGTTTTTAACCTACAACCCTTTATTGTTATTAATGAACATTAGGAGAACACAGGAGATGAAATTGGTAATTATCTCTGCACCAAGCTATGCAATAATGTGTTTAAATATAAAAGCAAAACAAATGATTATTGTTGGTATTTTCAGTTGGAGGAACCCCAAGGAGCGGCTCCGTCACATTTAATCACATGGTACTACAGCAAGGGGGTTAATTAAATGAGGGCTCCACTTTCAGGAGGTTTGGCTACTCTGCTTAATGCGGAAGAAAGAAGCCTTTACATGCATTGCCAATGTCTTTCCAGGGGTTCCTTCTCACTCCCTTCAGCTTAACGACCTTTTGCAAAGGAAGGGAATAATTTTACTCTTTTTGAATGATAAACCGGAGTCTAGTCATCAGCGCCTGACTCGTCACACCTTCCCAGGACCAGTGATTAGCTAAGAGTCAAGGTAGAAGTTTTGATAGAAATGTACAGGAAAGCGAGAATGAGGAATAGAAGGCCGGTTCTCCCCAAGACAAGTTTTTAAACCTGCTGGAAAACAGTGGCTTTCAATAAGCCTGAAATTCATCCAAGGAAAAGCAACGAGGCAAATACCTTCTCTGCAAAGTGTTCCGCAAGCAGAACACGGCACTTTGCCAAACAGCTAGCATAATCCGGTGAGTTGCTAGGACCAATTACATCACACTCAGAGTTATTCCAATGGACAATGCTAAATAGATGTCGTTGGTGGCTGTGGCAGCGACGGTTTTAATTCTAAAAGGGGCAGTAATTATATTTTGCTATAATCACCATCACAGAATATGATGGGATCTTGGCTGTGTGCAATCGGATTCAGCCCAAGTCTTTCCCCAACTGTGCTCGCCCAACCATCTTTATAGCAAAGAGCAGCGCCAGCACAGCAAAGCAAGACTTGTGTCCTCTGTGCAGGCTGTGCATTTCAGCTAATTTATATAGGATCATCAGTATTTTAGGAGGGCGTCAAACAGGGAAGAGACACGTTTCCTAGCCGTGGGCCCACGTGGTCGGCCCTGAATGGAAATGTTGGGGAGGGAGGAGGAAGCAGGGGTTATGAGAGATGAGGCGTCCAAGTCCAGAGTTGCCTCCATCACAAGAAGACATAAAAAGGCCAAACAATATGGTAGAAGAAGGGTCAGGAATGCCTAAGGTGGCTTTTGTGTTGGAGCGAGATCAGGACCATGGCTAGCAGCCAGGTCAGAGTTCAAGAGTAGGGATGGATATGTGAGTGGATGGGTCGATTTTGGTTCTCTTCGTTTCTCACTTTTTCAAATTTAAATTTGGTTCTCCACATTTCTGCAACAATTTGTGGGTTTTCTTTTCCCCCCTTTCAAATCCTCATGAAAATTATTCAGCCATTTAGTGCCAATTTCCCCTAATCAACACATTTTTATATGGAGCACTGACTGCTGTACACATTTTTGCAAGCAATTTCTCCTAATATGTATTTGAATTGATTTTCACCCGTATATTCACTATATATATATATATATATATATATATATATATATTTCTAAGATATTACATTTTTGAATTTATTTTACCTATATATTCATTTTTCACTTGTGCCTAATATATCCATTTTTGTAAACACTGGTTGCTTGGTTGGTTGGTTGCTTGGAGACCTCCCATCACAAAATTTGAATGAATGCAAATTTCAAAAACTGGCTATGGTTTTTTTGTTTTGTTTTTGTTCTCACGTTGTTTTGGAAAGTGTGAATTGGATAAATTTGGCTGTGAATGTGAATTGGACTTTCCCTCCATCCCTGTTCAAAGGCAAGAGTTTCAGGACCACAAGCAGCAATCCTAGACAGCTGACAGCAGCAAGGAGGGAGCAATTTGCGTCACCAGTAGCTTGCCATAACTGCTCAAGGTTTGTAGTCTGGTCGGAAGGAGCCAAAATTAAGTCCGTTCTGGATGCCAGTGTCCTTTCTTAGTCATTTGTTTGCTTGTTTGTCTACTGCTTCCTGCCAATATTGGCATCTAATAGGTTTGGTGCAGCCATTAGCTCCTCGGTGCCAGGGTTTAAGTTATGGAGACTTGGGATGTGTGCACATTTAAACACACGTGAGGCACATGACTTCCCCCAAAGAACCCTGGGAACTATGGTTTGTTAAGGGTGCTGGGAACTAGCTCTATGAAAGGTAAACTTCAGTTCCCAGGATTTTGGGGGGAGCAATGAGCAGAGGAAGGTCAGGTTGCAATGAAGGAATACATAAGGTGGAAGATTCTCTTGGGAAAGTCTTTTTTAAAACTTACTAAGCGGGGAAGGGAAATGAAGATTTCTCTCTTTAAAGCAGAAACACCCAAACAGTATTAGCATAAAAAAGTCAGCTGCTGAAATTATCCAAGCCTCTATTTATTAAACAAATGTAAGGCTCTTTTGATTCCAGAGTACCCACAGAAGAGGCTGCCTGCTGTTTCCTTGTATGATTCACTGCTCTGCCTTGACGTCTGCCGCTCAGCTTCTGCTGTGGGTCAGGAATTCTGGTGCAGCTGTGATTTGGATGCAATCGGATTATTCATTCACTGCTGACACTCAAACCTGCCCTCAGGAGGCATGCCTAGAACAGCAACTCATGCAAGGAGACAGGTGGTGGGATTCTCTTATGCACTCCAAAATGAAAGCTTTTGACTTGGATAGTTGGACAAAATTGAAGCTTTCCTTGTTAGGCCGTATTGCTGCTGTTAAGATGAATGTATTGCCAAGAATGTTGTTTCTGTTCCAAACATTGCAGATTGTGGACAAGACGGAGTGTTTCCGGAAGTGGCAGAGAGATATTTCTAAATTTGTCTGGCAGGGCAAAAAGCCCAGAATTAAGTTTAAGATACTAACTGACGCAAAAGAAAGAGGGGGCTTCGCCCTGCCAGACTTAAAGCTGTACTATGAAGCCGCAGCTTTCTGCTGACTAAAAGACTGGCTACTTCTCGAAGACACTGACGTGTTGGATCTGGAAGGTTTTAACAACGCTTTTGGTTGGCATGCATACTTATGGTATGACAAGGTTAAGATCAATAAGGTCTTTAAGAACCATATTGTCAGGAAAGCAGTATTTAATGTCTGGACAAAATACAAAGACTTATTGGAAAACAAAACTCCGAGGTGGCTTTCACCTCTGGAAGCCAAGGCCCGAAAAAGACCCAATATGGAGGCCAAATGGCCAAAATATTGGGAAATATTAGAAAAAGATGGAGATAATTGGAAATTGCAGAGTTTGGAGAAAATGAAGGATAAAGTGTGAGACTGGTTACATTACGCTCAGATTAAAGAAGTCTTTAAAAATGATAAAAAGGTAGGGTTCCAGGTGGAGAAATCGAAGTTGGAAACAGAATTGTTAGAACCAAAGACTAAGGTATTATCAAGAATGTATAACTTGCTGTTAAAATGGAATACACAAGACGAAATGGTTAAATCGGTTATGATAAAGTGGGCTCAGGATATTGGGTATAATATTATGTTTGAGGACTGGGAAAGGTTGTGGACCACTGGGCTGAACTTCACTGCATGTAATGCTTTGAAGGAAAATGTAATGAAAATGATATATAGATGGTACATGACCCCAGTTAAACTTGCCAAAATATACCATTTGTCTGATAATAAATGTTGGAAATGTAAAGAACATGAAGGAACATTCTTTCATCTCTGGTGGACTTGCCCTAAAGTGAAGGCCTTTTGGGAAAAGATATATAATGAGTTGAAGAAGGTATTTAAGTATACCTTTACTAAGAAACCAGAGGCCTTCCTTCTGGGTATTGTCGACCAGAAGGTGTTGAAGAAGGACCGAACATTTTTTATGTATGCAACAACGGCAGCAAGGATACTCATCGCTAAGAATTGGAAAACTCAAGTTCTATCCACACTGGAAGAGTGGCAGATGCAGCTGATGGACTATATGCAACTGGCTGAGATGACTGGTAGAATCCGTGACCTGGGAGAAGAGAGGGTCGAGGAGGACTGGAGGAAATTCAAGATTTATTTACAAAAATATTGTAATTTGGTTGAATGCTAAGAAGGATGCTAGATCATAAATAACTGCCTACCATTGAATTAGATCTGATTTTGACGATAAGTGAGATTAAGGAAAATATAAACTTTTTGGAGAATTGCTAGATTTTATTTAAATGAGTGGAGATAAGATTGTAAACAAGTGGGTAATTTGCCTGAAAAATTTCTTTTTTGTAATGATGTAAGTGGGAGCGGGAGATGTGAGGGAGTCCAAAGAAGCAACAAAATTATGTTATGATATAAGTAATGTTGTTTAATATTTACGTATTTGTATTTAAAAAACTTTAATAAATTTGCATTAAAAAACAAAACAAAATGAAAGCTTTTGAAGGCTGAAGTGTGCCTCTAAAAGCGGGGTGGGGGTGGGAGTGTTCTCATCTATTGGAAGTTTGAGAAACTTAAACTGATTTAAAGGAGGGTTGGTTCCTAATTCACACCCTGAATGGCACTTTCCTTGTGTGAACCTGTCAAGCGCAACCCTTTGCCACCGAAATCAATGGAGGGCAGTCATTGACTTTCGTAGGGTGCAGGGTAAAATCCTAATTGCTTTAAATAAAGCCTGTAAGATAGAGCCTCTTGTCCCGAGAAGACGCATTGGAATCCAGCAGGGTGGAAAATAGCTAAGGATTCTTAAAAGACAGTATAATTAAAGCACAGCAGATCACAATCCCCTTGGAAGAGGAAGAAAAAGAGAGACCAGAATGAACAAGATGTTGTCAATGTGGCTTCATGGGGCACTGTTCAAAGATCTAAGGTTTTTATTTTTGTCAAAAAAGAAAACTTGTACAGAAAGTAATGAAGATTTGGGGTCAAACCCAATTAAAGAATCAATTACAGCTCACACGGACACAAGAAAAGAACAAATCACTTCTAGACAAACACTTCTTTTAAAAAAGACACTGCCTTTTATGATTATACGGTAGGGGGAAAGACATATAAAGACATTTTCATCTATTGAAGTTGACTCCCAAATGACTAAGAAATTATAAGATGCGTTTTTGCCTGTAACATGGAGGTAATTAACTTGGAGGATCAGTGCGTAGAGCACGTACCGCAAACAAACCAGAGATAAATAACCAACGCATCTGATAAAACAAATTGGTAAAATGAATAGAGGTAAGTTTCAACGGGAGTAAATAAAGAGAAGCATAATATAACCACAGGAATATATTTCATTAGGCAAATTACCCACTGGCCTTTATTCCGAAAATGATGTTCCAAAAGGTTTTGACAGCTTAACATAAAACAGAAATTATAATAACCAATAAAAACAAAAAGACTAGCTAGAACATGCATGGAAAATGTAAGCAAGCGTTCGACACTCACCCTCATTTGGCGTTCATCCAATCAGAAATTTTGTTCGCCACCCCCCTCCCCCAAAAAAACACCCCAGAATTTTTCCTCTTTCTAATTACTTCTAGGCTAGAGGCCTCAACAGAAATCATAGTTTAGAGGAATGAGAATTTTTAAAAAATTGAAGAGCAACGGGACTTGGCTCCCCCCCCCTCCTGAACTAATGCATACATTTTCCAAATAAAAACATAATGAATGAGGCCTTCCGGTGATAGGGAATCACAAAAGCAACTGCCTACAAGTCTACTCTAACTGCAATAAATTAATAATGGAGCTTAATTGCATGCAGGAAGAATAAGCACTGACAGGCTTAGCTCCTGCCCCACAACACCCCAGGCCAGTAAGCTACTGCAAGGCTCCAGCTAAATCCATTTTGCCTACCCATTATCCCGGTGCCCTATTATCTCTCTAAGTAAAATATTTATATACTACTTTTCCTAAGCTCAAAGCAGTTGACATTAAAATAACACATAACAATTTAAAGCCACAATTACACAGAAGCAATCAGGGAGGAGGGGTGCAGCACACCAGCAACCAAAACATTCAGTGGCCACAAAAAAAACCCCCACAGATTGAATCAAAGCAGTTTTCCAATCAAAACAACCGCCCAAAGCCACCCGGATTTAATAGACCTTCGGGAAGGCAGTGAGAGCAGAGCTGTTCTTGACCTCCTCTGAAAGGTCACTCATCTCAGAACCTCATAGAGGCCTGGCTCCAGCAGGTGCTCATTGGGACTGGTAGAATGGCAGCCAGGGAGGCCCAACAGTAGGTGGCGCCAGAGCCAACAACAGGCAGACGCAACTCAATTCAGTTTTGCTCCCATCCTCCTCTCTGCTGAGTTCTAGGAAGGCAGCCTTGAGACTAACGAAGAAGGCAGGCGGTGCCGCCCCCTGGACTGGATCTAAATAAGAAGAGCAGGCAAGTGAGGGCTACTTGAGGCAGTGGCATAGCGTAGGTTGCCAGCACCCGGGGAGCAGCAAGTCAAGTGTTGCGCCCCTCTGGTGGACTGGGCAGCTGAGGTGGAGGCGCACAGTGGGAGGGAGCAGGGCAGAGCCCGCGAGGCACACGGCTGCCAGGGCAGGGCATGTAAGCATTGCGCTTCGTTGCGCCCCTCTCAGAATTTTGCACCCAGGGTCACCGCCCCTCTGCCTCCCCTCCACACACTACGCCTCTGATGGAAAGTGCTGTGGCGATTTCCCTTTCATCCTAATTGGCAAATCTCTGCTGCCACCCGCTCTCAAGGGTGAGTAACTTTGACCCCACTGCAGCAGTCTCCCCAAATGATGCAATGTGTTAAACACCATCTCCTTATTTGTTTATATGGGAGAAATTCAAAATGGTGTTCTTGGAGAAAGCTTTACTTTAGGACAGGAGTGGGGTAACAAATGCAGCCCTCCTTGCCTTATTTCTGGCCCTTGGACCTCTCCCCAGGCCATACCCCTTTGTGGATCTGCTTCACAGCCCAAGCATATTTATAATAATAACTATAATATTTTACTTATACCCCGCCCATCTGGCTGGGTTTCCCCAGCCACTCTGGGCAGCTTTCAACAGAATAATAAATACAACATTAAACATTAAAAACTTCCCTAAACAGGGCTGCCTTCAGATGTCTTCTAAAAGTCTAGTAGTTGTTTTTCTCTCTGACATCTGGTGGGAGGGTGTTCCACAGGGCGGGCGCCACTACCAACAAGGCCCTCTGCCTGGTTCCCTGTAACTTGGCTTCTCGCAGTGAGGGAACCGCTAGAAGGCCTTCAGTGCTGGACCTCAGTGTCCGGGCAGAACGATGGGGGTGGAGACGCTCCTTCAGGTATCCTGGACCGAGGCCGTTTACATGGAGGCTGTTTGCATGGATGGACTGTGTCCTTGAGCTCCAGCAATAGCACTTGCTTGCCTACAATGGACTACAGAGAGTGGAGTCTGCTATACATGGAAAATAGCCTATTGTAAAAACGGAACATTTACATATATTGCAGTGCCCATGGACACACCTGGCACTTGCCTGTGGCCCTCCAAAGGTTGCACAGAAGGTCCTTGAGGTGTAAAAGGTTCCCGGCTCCTCGTGTAGGAGCTAAACCTGCCCCGTATCTGGTGCCCACCTTGTGTGGAGCGAGGGCCAGTTTCACGCCTCTCCCTGAACTTCCCACAACACAAAGCTGAATTCCAGGTTATATCCTGTGTATTTAGAACTTGATGAGGCTCATGGCGAACTTGAATCATTCTCCATCTTGTGCAGCCATTCATCTACATATCCCTGGACAGGGGTTTATGTCTTTGTGTTGTGGAACAGATATTTGTATGCAGTGCTGTTTTTATATTTAAAAAGTTGCCAGAATACACCGCAAACCTTTCCCCTATTCTTTTACAATAGCAATGGGGCCCACCTGAGAGGTGCTGGAATTGAGCTTTTTTTCTGGCTGGAAAAAAAGCCCTCTTTGTATGTATTTGCTTTTACATTACATGTTTTCTTCCACCTCCTCAAAGATTGCAAACAGCAACCATTCTAAATCCATACGCCATATCACACCCTCCAATATTTCTCCGATGAAAATAGGGACGTCCCATTCCATAATGATAATTTTGCTATTTATACCCCACACATCTTATTGGGTTGCCCCAGCCACTCTGGGCAGCTTCCAACATATATAAAAAAGCATGATAAAACTTTAAACATTTAAGAAACTTCCCTATACAGGACTGCCTTCAGATGGCTTGGGGGTTAGATACTGTAACTCCATATGGTCCAACATTTCTCCAGTGAAAATAGGGACATCCTAAGAAAAAGCATTCCAGGATCATTTAAAAAACCGGGACAAGTTCCCTAAATCAGGGACATCCCTAGAAAATAGAGACACCTGGAGAGTCTGCAATATGCAAAACATATATAGTCATAACGTAGTAATACTGTTCCCTATATAAAATCCCTGTGACGAAAACAACCTACTATATCAATTGCCCACTCAATTATGCAATACATTAGATACAGATTAATTTTAAGGCAAATTAATAAGTAACATAGAACAATAAACCAATTGATGCTGTCCCCCGTTCTGTTCCATATGCGCAAACGTCTCCTAACGAGCAGCTGAGTGTTTATTGAGCCCTGAACTTTGCTACTCTAGCATCAAATGAACATGCTGAACTTCTCCACAAATTCACATTGTCTTCTCTCTCTGTTTCTGATCAAATTAGTTAGTTGGACCAAATTTCCTTTAACCAACTGTCTATAAACAGACAAGAGAGTTAGGATTTTTCCAGTTTTGGCACACAATCATTTTATACTGTGGTCAATGGATAGATCACCATCTCTTTAATGATGGTGTCGGCGTTGTAGGGCACCCTGAAATTTCATGGTATGGCAGCACAAAAATACTTGTATGAATAAACAAACAAAAACAAACAACATTGAGCCCTACATTCAGAGCAAATTGTGGTTTGTGTACAATTGAAGCTGTATGTATATGCATATATTTTTAAATCAGCCACGTGTGTCCAACCCCCCAGCCCCGGCCGCCCTCATCCCCTTAGCCAACTTGTTCTAAATACCTGTCAGGTTCTTCCCTGACAGCTACAGATCTCTCTTCACTGATGTCGAATCTTCTCGCGTTTGCTGCTTAAGTCTGCTATACACTAGTGTAAAGGGGGGAAAGGCCCAGGCTATTCATAGATTCTTATAGATTCAGGAATGATGTGCATACTAAACAAGCTTCCCTATTGCTCCTTGTAGTCGCTCCTAAGTGCAGCTGTTTTAGCTTCTTTTGAACTCCTAGTTGTTCTAGGAAGCCATTAAGCTACATGAAGATGTACTTGGGTTGCCAGCTCTGGAGCAGGAAGAGGAAGACAAGATGGCCTCCAGCACTTTGTTTATAAGAACGCTTTCCTTCCAGCAATCTGTGTCAGCGCCAGGTAGAAGGATGGTGTCATTTCTGTCCTTAAGGCACCGATCAAGCAATGCTGTAAACACAAATCCTCCCATTTTGTACATTCCACTTACTCTTGAATCAGGCGTCTTTCAAGTTGGGGCAGTCGCTGCTGTAGAGAAAAAAAGATTCAGCAGAACATGTAAGCAGGCACATTTAAAAGCAAAACAAGTGCACAAGCAACTGTGCGTCCTCTGAACTGTTTGTTTTTTATTTTATTTTTAAAAAACTCCACCTTTCAGGGCTTAAACCTGACATTTTCTGAACTGATATACTTCTTTGTTAGACCTAGGGCTCAGCTACATTAGCCAAAAAACAGTGTTTTGAATGCGTTATAAACATGCAACACCAGATGGCGATGGAGAGCAAAAAAATGATTCTAAACTATTTTACATAGAGGTTTATTTCCCCCTTTTGTTAAAACAATTTAATTTCTGACTTATTCATAGTGGAATTTTTCCTATGTGTTGATCCACCCCTAGTTGTTTGTGGGAGAGACAGGATGAATGCTTTCCTTTGCAAAAATAAAAATAAAAAATTATTCACATACACACAGAGAGAGAAATTACTGTATTTTTCACTCTATAAGACACAATTTTCCCCTTTCCCTTTTTCCTGCAGCAATCCCTCTTGCTGTTCTGGCTACAGGGATAGCCGTGCAAATCCTCTTCAACAACATTTGATTCAGAATTTTTGTTTCTTGTTTTCCTCCTCTAAAAACTAGGTGCATCTTATGGTCGGGTGCATGTTATAGAGCGAAAGATACAATCGTTTAACGGGAAAAGTATCCGTTGTGCCCCCACCTCGTCCTGCAGGATTTGCATGAGTAGAGCAAGTCTCATACAGCCACAGCAAGTCTGGATCTAACCATATTTCTGTTATTATTATAATAGCACCCCCACCCCGCCTTCACATTGCCTCCCCATAGCTGGGTAAGGGAGGTGGCAGGTTTGGGGAAGGATGTGTGAGGGCTCTGGCAGGGTCCTAGAGGCCTCTCGCCTCCTTCCCTAAGCCAGACAAGCGCTAACTAGGCTTTGAGAAGGAGGCAGGAGGACTGTAGGATCCTGTTAGAGCCCTCAAGCCTTCTAACCAAAGCCCAGAGCTTACTAGATCTTTTGGAAGGAGGTAGGAAAGTGTCTGTACAGGGGAAGTAGTCATGCTGCGATAAACCCCACCTCTTCCGAGGGCCAGACAGAGAGGTCTAGAAGGTCACATGTAGTCCACAGGGCCAAGTTGCTCCACCCCAGAGGAAGGCCAAGATTTCCAAAGGTGCACTTCGTCCTATCAGTGCTGCAGTGGGGAGACTGAACCAGCTGAGTGTCTCCCTGCAGAAAGGAACCAAAGCTGGAACGTCTGCTGAGGAGAGCAGCCAAGATGATCAAGGGTCTGGAAACCAAGCCTTATGAGGAACGGTTGAAGGAGCTGGGCATGTTTAGCCTGGGAAAGAGGAGACTGAGAGGAGATATGATAGCCATCTTCAAAGATCTTAAGGGCTGTTGCATGGAGGAGGGAGCGGTACCTCGGGTTAAGTACTTAATTCATTCCGGAGGTCCGTACTTAACCTGAAACTGTTCTTAACCTGAAGCACCACTTTAGCTAATGGGGCCTCCTGCTGCCGCCGCGCCGCCGGAGCACGATTTCTGTTCTGATCCTGAAGCAAAGTTCTTAACCCGAAGCACTATTTCTGGGTTAGCGGAGTCTGTAAGCTGAAGCGTATGTAACCTGAAGCGTATGTAACCTGAGGTACCACTGTACTTGTTTTCTCCTGTTCTGGAGGGTAGGACTCGAACCAATGGATTCAAGTTGCAAGAAAGCTTTCTGGGAGTAAGAGCTGTTCAACAGTGGGGCAGTCTCCTTCGGGAGATTGTGGAGTCTCCTTCCTTTTTTTTTTTTTATAATAATTTTTATTAATTTTCCACACAAATAATAAAGAACAGTATAAAACAATACAACTTCAAGCTCATCAATTCATACCCTTCTTTCTTTGACTTCCCCATACCTCCCCATCCCTGCATCCTTGTTTAATAATTCTTTAGCAACCCTTAGGTCCATTGTCTTAATTCCCTTTCATAAAAATTTCTTAATTTTTTTTTGTTTACTGCTGCAATTCTTTACTTCTTACCCCCTGACATCTTAACACTCCTCAATTTTGCAATTATTTTTAAGATATATTTTGAATTTCTTCCAGTCCTCTTCCATTGTCTCTTTCCCCTGGTCCCGGATTCTGCCCGTCATCTCAGCCAGTCCCATAAAGTCAATCACCTTTGTTTGCCATTCTTCCAGAGTAGGTAGTTCTTGCGTCTTCCAATACTTTGCCAGTAGAATTCTTGCTGCTGTAGTGGCATACATAAAGAAAATCCTATCCTTCCTTGACACCACTTGGCCCACCATGCCCAAAAGGAAAGCCTCTGGTTTCTTAGGAAAAGTCCACTTAAGGACCTTCTTAATTTCATTATAGATCATTTCCCAGAAAGCTTTAACCTTTGGGCAGGTCCACCAAAGGTGGTAGAAAGTGCCTTCAGTCTCATTACATTTCCAACACTTATTACTAGGCAAATGATAAATTTTTGCAAGCTTGACTGGGGTCATGTACCACCGGTAGATCATTTTCATAATATTTTCTTTTAAGGCATTGCATGCAGTCTCCTTCCTTGGAGGTTTTCAAGCAGAGGTTGGATGGCCATCTGCCATGGATGCTGGAGTTGATATTCCTGCATTGCAGGGGTTTGAACTAGACAACCCTTGGTGTCTCTTCCAACTCTACGATTCTATGATGCTCTGTCTGCCCCCGATGCGCCAGACGCTGGATTCCATGCAGGATCTTGTGAAACATGCACCACCTTAACTGAGGGAATCTGGGAAGGACTCTATGGAGACAGTCTCCTTTTGCTCTAGCAGGGAAGCAGTGCTGTCAGGGCCAGGCCGCCCATCAATCTGAGAAAAGCCAAGAGCTGCCAAGCTGGAGCACTCTGTATATTTTATAACAACAACTCTGAAATCCACCGGCCTACAACTGAGCCACATATATCGACCTGTAATGAGGTGAATGGATCAGGGTGAACTGACACCAACCAGAGCCCTCTCTTCCCGGGGTAATACAACAGCGCATTTTTAGGTAACAAGGCTGTCCCTTCCCAGGGGTGCAGTGAACAAAGCGAAGATGGGGAATTAAATTCAGATAAGCTTTCAGAAATGGAGCCAGTTGCCCTCTGTCTCCCTCCCTCCCCGCCCTGATTCTTGGCTCCCCAGTCGAGCTTGTTTAGGCTCCTGGACTCTTGCCATTTCGAGTTGACGTTTCCCTTCTAAATGGCATTTCAACATGAATCTCCCTAGGTGTCCACCCTCCTTGCCTGGATTAACTCTTGGGCGCCATATGGTGCAAAAGGCCTGTCACACATTCTCTGAATCAGTTATTTCTCTTTTTTTCCCTTCTCTTTTTAAACTGCCAGACTGCTGACTCCTTTGGCATCGTGCCCTGTGCCTGCGATATGCAGCCTGCAAATAATTGAGAATGAATCTTGCGAGGCTTTTTCATGGCGAAATGTTTCGTTGGTGCCTATTTTCTCCAAATGGTTCATGAAAATGCAAACATTTTCGATAGTGGTTATTCACATTATTATTATTATTATTATTATTATAACAAATAACATTAACAAATTTTCACGAGATTATTGTTGACAATATTGATGTTGTTGTTGATGATGAACAGTACCAATAATATAACATCGATCACATATCTAGTCCAGGCAGTTTACAGAACTGCAAATCACATACGAAGAAGGAGGAGGAGGAGGAGGAGGAGGAGGAGGAGAAATGGACTTCCATTTTAACTAACTCTTACCCCCTTTGCAAGTTTCTCTTTTCATTCCATTTTCATTATCACCAAGCTCCTTCAGTCTCTCTCCTCAGGCATTTGAGCCTACATAAAGCACACACAAGGTCAAGGTTGATAGAGCCACCTGGAATTCCCATTTTTTGAGCAGGGGAGTACCTTTTGGCGCTCCAGATGTTGCTGTACCACAACTCCCATCATCCCCGGCCATCAGCCTTGCTTGCTGGGGCTGATGGGAGTTGTAGTTCAGCATTATCTGCAAGGCCAAATGTCTCTCACAACTGGCTTCGAATCTTCTAACGCTCTGGTTTTGCTCAGAAGCTTCATTTGGCAGAAGATTCCCTTCCACCCTTTCCTGTTCCCTCACAGAAGCACCACAAGCCACGCCACCATAGGAAAGTGCTTGAAAGCAGCACAGCTAGTAAGCTTCTTAGTGACACCCCCACTTTCTTTCCCTCAAGGAGAGCCAGTGTGGTATAGTGGTTAAGAGTGGTGGACTCGTAATCTAGTGAACCGGGTTCGATTCCCCGCTCCTCCACATGCAACTGCTGGGTGACCTTGGGCTAATCACACTTCTCTGAAGTCTCTCAGCCCCACTCACCTCACAGAGTGTTTGTTGTGGGGTGGAGCGAGCTGCCCATGGTGGGCTGCTTCCTGGGGGGGGGGGAGCCTTACCGCTTTGCCAACAGCCTTCCTCCCTTTCCCCTTCCTTTTGACAGCTTGGGGGAGGAGTTCAGCCTACACTCGAGTAGGACCCTGGCAGAGACACATGCCCGACTGGCATGTTCTCTTCCTCCTGGTCTTTCGTTCAGGAGCTTCAGGAGCTTTCTTCAGCCTGAACATCACAGTGACCGATGCCAACCAACACAGACACACTTAGGGATCCGCAGAGTTCGTGCATTTCGCGTAACAGACCGCAGCAACTCAGCATTTTGGCTAATCTACTTTATTTACATATAAACACACACGGAGCACTGCAATATGGCTCCCTCTCTCTCTCTCGCATTAGACAGCAAAGAGAAAAAAAGAACGAAGGACAATAGTCCCACTTCACGGAACACAGTAACACAAACATCCTGTCTCCGTCACTTCCCACTCTGTGGAGTCAAAACATACACCGTCATGTGATAGACAACAATCCCATGACTGCAATTACAGAGCAGGAATTCTAACAGCTTCCACCACCCCCGCCCCCCAGAAAGCAGCCTGGAAGCGGGGGGCAACGGCGCGCCGCCCACCCATGACTCCCAAGCCTCCCCTGAGCTTTTAAAACAAAGGGGGAAGGGGGGGAGGCCAGCAGCATGGCGGTGCAGCTCCACGCCTTCCTCCAATGGCTCAGGGTAGGCTTGGGAGTTGTGGGGAGACGGTGTGCCAAATGTCACCCCCCTCCGTGATGACACCCAGGGCGAGGTGCCCCCCGGCCCCCTTCCTCCTCCCCTGAATGGATTGACTCAGCATTCGGCAGCTTTCTATAGTTCACAACTTTTTCCTGAAGCCCTCGTGGACATTGGAAGCTTACTCAAACTCTGGTTTTCTATCTCGGCAGGGAGTGTGTAGAATATATATATATATATATATATTCTTCTTTCTTAAGGAAGTATATGTGTGGGAAGGAAATTGACAGGTAGCGTTGGTTATGCTGGTAGTTCAGGTGCAGCCGTGTAGGCAGGCGGAGGTGTTTTGTTCCCTTCTGATGTGCTCAAATGAAATATTTGTACAATGTGTCTGCACAAAACTTAAGAGTGTTTGGTGCGTTCTGCCGTTAAGGAGAGATGTGACTCTGCTATTAATTCAGTTTTGTGAAATGAAAGTGATAGTGGAGCCCACTGCACGCCGGTGGAACTTCTGAACCGCAACAGTGACAGCAAAAAAGTGTTTTGTGTTTGTTATTTACTACGCGCTAAGGGTATGAAATGTCTTTGCTGTCATTACGCCTTGTGATTTTTTTTGTAGTGAAGTTTTTAAAAAGAGAGAGGGAGAGAGAGAGAGTCGGTGCCCAATGTGCGTGGAAGAACTTTCAAACAACAATATTTATTATACATGTACGTACTGTATATATTTGCCGCTTCGCTGTCACCACGGCGTGGTGTGTTCTTGTGGAAATGAAAGGGGACCAGTACCTTGGGTGCCACGTTGCCTTGTGCCTCAGCGACACAGCTATTGACTGGGTTGTAACAGAAACCACTCGTTCCGCGACGAAGGATCAATCAAACGAAAGCTCTAGCTTAGCCTATTTAACCACGGAGGCTGATATGCAGATATGCACTAATTATCGACGGTTTCTTGCCAAACAACGGACAAGGAAAAAACAATATGAACAGCGAAACCATACCTTTCTTTCTTTCTTGCCCTGCCCTTTCGTACACACTGCGTTGTAAAATAAGGCCATCGGATTACTTTGTTACGCATCCCTATCACCTAAAACTCTGTTTCGAAAGGGTATGCTTGCCTGGTGCATTCCCAAGCAAACCTATTTCATTTTAAATATGTTGACTGCACTGTTCTTTATCCATACGATCAATTACTGGGGCCCATCGCCTTCTCCCTTTTAATAAACGAGGATTCACGACCCATGGGTGTTATATGCCTGCTTGCACACAGGGTGGCAGAGCTTTTAACAAGTAGGCTGTATTTGAATTCAAAAAATGGAAGGTCTTGCTTAAAATCAAATCAAATAGTGATTTCTGGCAAAGCTCATTGCACCACAAGTTGCCCAGGACACCCAGCAAATGAATTAAGGAATTGCCTGTACCAGATGTATCACACCCTAATGCTGATTTGATGTATCGCTACATGCATCTGATCTGCCAAGTTTGTGTTAGGGCATGCGTTGTCTTTACACCTGCACCGTATATAATTTGCACTGACAGCGCTATCATAGATGCCATGTATGATATGACAGTGATACCCTGAGTTCCAGGTTTCCCTGTCCTGTACCTACTTCCCATGCTACAACCAGGTTGTTTGGATGGCAAGGTGTAAAGCCAAGGCAACCGTAATCTTTCTAACCCTTCCCCAAATTCCAGATTAGACGTTGGCTGATTTTCTGCCCTTTTCTGGATTCCTCTCCCAGTTACCCCCCTGAATTCTGAATGCGCAAGGAAAGGCAACTGCGCCGTTCAGTCGCTGAGACACTGTACACACACTCAGTTGGACGCATGTTGCGAAGTTACACACATTCCCCACTAAGAAACAATGGGAATGTTGTAAACAAAAATTGCCCTTTTCCCTTATGGGGTATCCAAGAGCCCGTATAGAGTCCTTACATAAGTTCCCTATTGGTAGGAGAGAATAACAGAGGCCAACCAGAGAATATTGAGAAGCAAAGCAGCTAGTAAGCTTGATCTTTATTGATCTGTTGTAACAGGGTGCTCCCCTCACTCGCAGGAGAGGAGGAGGAACCTAGAAAAATGGCGCGCAAGGCCTTATAAAGACTTTTTAAATTGCCACCCTGTAGATCAAGACCAGCTCCAGAAACATCATACATACATCACAGAAGGGGTGTAACCTAAGACCACCCCTCAGATACATCATACCTACATCACAGAAAAGGCGGTCTAAACAGAAATTTGAATGTTGTTTTTCTCCTGTTGTTGTTTATCTCCTGTCTGGCAGGTTACTTGATTGGATTTCCTGGGTAGCCTGACCAATCTTTTGTAAAGATAAATACTTAGTTCCTGGGCCAGGTCACAGGTTCACACCCTATTCAAACACAGACATACCCTTAAGACAGGATTTGTGAAGGAAAAGACAATGGGGAGGCTTTTCCACTTTGACCTTGCAGAGAAAACATTTGCTCAGTTTAGGAATCAAAATGGCTTCAGGTCGGTCTTCCTGTGCTGATCTATGTACGTGCGGTTATGAACATTACCATATATCTAAGACCTCAAAATTCCTATCACAATATGGGAAATGAGAGCAAAAGCGTATCTGGGAAGAGAGGAACCTACGAAAATCACAGAAACTGGATGTTTTCTCATTGTAGCCAACCCTAGGCATAGCACTGCAAAGGGCGAGTTCTTTCTGAGCCTTGGCTCCTGAATTCCACACGTGCCCCTTATGTCTCTGGGTAGGTATAGATGTGGTTAGAGAGTGCATCTAGCTCTCTAGCAACCACAACCAATATCCTGTGCTTCTTTAGTTGGGGGGGGGGGAGAGACATCATGATAACAGGATGTAATACCGCTGAGGACAGTTTCATGGCTTGACGTACCCTGAAGAGTAAACATCCCATGTGACTATGAGTGACCTATTGGCTATAAATGTAGGGTGAGCAAGGCGGGAGCCTCATTTGACTAAGTGGCTAAGCAAGTCAGTCTCTTAAGCTTAAGCCAAGAAATAGTATTCTCTATGAAATTAAATAGTGGTACCTCAGGTTAAGTACTTAATTTGTTCCGGAGGTCTGTTCTTAACCTGAAACTGTTCTTAACCTGAAGCACCACTTTAGCTAATGGGGCCTCCTGCTGCTGCTGCGCCACTGGAGCACGATTTCTGTTCTCATCCTGAAGCAAAGTTCTTAACCTGAAGCACTATTTCTGGGTTAGCGGAGTCTGTAACCTGAAGCGAATGTAACCTGAAGTGTATGTAACCTGAGGTACCACTGTATCAATATACGTATCAAGGCTTTGAGATTAGACCACTGAAGAAGCCCGGAAAACTACATTGGGAGTGTGCTACCTGCAGGCCCCAGTAAAAGGGCCCCATTGGGGGCGAATAGCGGCCTCTTGGTTACTTGAACTGCCAGGGCGAAACAGGTGCAAAAACGCTGGCACCCTGTCTACAACTTCATTAACATCCATCTACAACTTCACTAGCATCTCTCGGCATTGTGAACAACACCGAACTTACCTTTTGTTGGTATCTTCATGAAGTTACGGTACCTAAAAAGACTGAGTTAAGCACTTGAAAAACCCATTGAAATCAGACATTATAAGTTCATCTTAGGCAGGGTAGTTCACAAGTCTCTGTGGCTTTGCAGAAGGTTTTGTATTTTTCTCAGAAGACTGATAAAGAATGTATAATCATTTAGGTAATTATTGTGTGTACATTAATCGCCAACGTGTTGCATAAAAGTAGGGTGAGCAAGGCGGGAGCCTCATTTGACTAAGTGTGAGTGACCTCATGATTCTCACAAGTGCCAGCCAATCTACACTCTGCACAGCCAGATGGGGAAATGATTATTGTAAGGCCATCCAATCAGCCGTCTGCTCAGCCAGCTTCTCATCGAAACAGGAAGAGCTGATTGGTCATGGCCTTCATTCATTTTGGATGTCAAAAAAGTTGTCTGGGGTCCACAATGGGCTCACTGCTCAAGTTACGTCTGTCTGTCTTGGCCCCGGTTCTTTAAGTGGCCTAATAAATTTTCTTCAAGGAAATATACTTCTTATCCACTCCAGTCTTATTTCAGCTACTGGGCGCCATTGAAATGCTAGCCTTTGTTTAAGAACTGTCATACCAAGTCTGCTTTATGTTCAAATGAAGACATTTTGTGGAGCAGTCCTTTTACAGTTTAAGTGGGGACTGCATTGCAGATAGAAACAATTTATAATGAGAATTTAGGGAGGCTTTGTTGAACATGGAATTCAGAAAACCAGTGGCCTAACTGCGGAAATCCTTAAACTTGAGAGGACACTCAGTTAACTGAAATAAATATTCCCTGACAATTTTAACACCGACTTGATTGACAGAAGTTCACATTTGAATGTGGTTTTTAATATAAACTAGGATTTTGGTTTTTTTAATAAAAAAAAAAACCCTAACGATGCCTGCAACATTTTAAATGCAAATGTAAAGTCAGGAGCCATACTTTGAGCCTATCTGATTTCTTGATCAAGCACCAAGTTTCCAATGTCAATTAATATAAATCAATTACAGCCCCATTCCTGCGATATTTTAAACGGAATTGGATTAGGAGAAAAGGCACTTTACAAATTGTGTCCTGCCAGGCAAATCCCTAGTATTTTCAGTGGATCTTATTTCACATCGATTCATGACATGAATGAGGTATAAAAGAAAAAGTCCTTTATTCCTCTAAGTGTCAGAGGTTTGAACAGACAGAAAAGGTACTACACAGGCAGAGCGAGGTTATTCCTCATCTTGATTAACTGGCTCTCCCTTATAACACTCCCTCCCATGTTACGGCCTTCTGCTTTCTTCCTTAGCTTCCTTAAAGCTCATTATAATTGTTCTTATTAGAACACCTTACTGCCGAACACGTGTTGCTTCCATAACATTACTGCATCGCAAAAGATGGTAATGAGATCCTGCAGGCATTAAGTATCTATGTGAATGCTAGAATAAGTGAAATGTCTTCCACTGAGCCAAGTTACTTATTTAAACCACTGAAAGTTGGGTTTGGAAGAAGGAATATAAAACATGCTCTCAGTCCCTTGCATTTCCAGAAAGGGTTGGGGAAAAACCTCTGTCTGAGACCTTGGAGATCTGCTGGTGGTAGTTGTGGACAGTACTGACTTGGGTGAACTGATGATCTGACTCAGAATATGACAGTTTTCTTACAGTGCAATCAAATCATGTGAAATCAGTGCATCTATTGTCTGAACAGAGTAGATGCAAATCTCAACCACCGTGACCTGGGGTTGACACTCAAGGCACTGGTTTATTTCCAATCCATTTGGTAGCAAAACCCAGATCTGTTCTATAGCAAAATGCAGAGCATGACCTGTGATGTGAGTTGGATGCCTAACATGGCAGTACCTCAGAAGACGATAGGAATCCGTTCCAGAAGTCCGTTCGACTTCCAAAACGTTCAGAAACCAAGGTGCGGCTTCCAATTGGCTGCAGGAAGGTCCTGCAGCCAAGCAGAAGCCGCGTGGGACATTTGGATTCCAAAGAACGTTCGCAAACCGGAACACTCACTTCTGGGTTTGTGGCATTTGGGAGCCAAAACATTTGATTTGGAAGGCATGCGGGATCCGAGGTACGGCTGTGTATTGAGACAGCACCATAGTTCTCATGACAGCCATGAATTCATGAGATAAGGTGGAACATTATCATAGGGTTCTCCCACACTATACCATAGACTGCCTCTGCCAAATCAGGTGGTGAGGTTGTTGAGAAGCAGGGTGGACTAGAACCCAAGATCCTCCCTCTGTCCCTCTGCCCAGTACCAAGCACAGACCATCACACTTGGCTTCCAAAAAGATTGGTTTCCTGGCAAGGAGAATGGGGTTCCTATGGAGAGGGCTGCCATCCCCTCCTTTAAGATGGAGAGGACAGCCCTTCAAGGGCCATAGCTCAACGGTAGAGCATCTGCTTTGCATGCAGAAGGTCCCAGGTTCAATCCCCAGCATCTCCAGGTAGGGCAGGGAGAGATCCCCACCTAAAACCCTATACAGTCAGTAGATAAAAAGGTAAGGTAAAGGGACCCCTGGATGGTTAAATCCAGTCAAATGTGACTATGGGGTTCCAGCGCTCATCTCGCTTTCAGGCCGAGGGAGCTGGCGTTTGTCCACAGACTGCTTTCCAGGTCATGTGGCCAGTATGACTAAACAGCTTCTGGTGCAATGGGACACCGTGACGGAAGCCAGAATGCACGAAAATGCTGTTTACCCTCCCGCTGCAATGGTACCTATTTATCTACTTGCACTGGCATGCTTTCGAACTGCTAGGTTGGCAGGAGCTGGGACAGAGCAACGGGAGCTCACCCCGTTGCAGGGATTCGAACCGCCGACCTTCTGATCGGCAAGCCCAAGAGGCTCAGAGGTTTAGACCATAGCACTACCTTACTGCCAGTCAGTGTAGACAATACTAAGCTAGATCTACTGATTCAGTATAAGGCAACTTCCTATGTTCCTCTGATAGCCCATCAAATAAATAAATAAATAAATAACACAGGAATTTGTAAAGTAGGACGCATGGCTGCCATCACCAGCTAGGGAAGAAGTTTGTCTATCTTTAGTAGGGCTGGAGATATCCAAGGGAATGCATTTCCTTAAAACTGGAATATGACTTCCAAGACGAATCCCTGCAGATAAGGACTCCCGGTGACTTCAAATTGCTAGAAGTAAATCTGAGCTATCCATGAGAGCCCCATCTAGTGAGACACACTCCTTATTCAAATGCTGATATAAAAGGATGCTTGCCAGAAGGTGGGCTGCCAATCCTAGGTAGCATTCTGAGGCGGGAGCTGGTCTCTCTTCAAGCCTTGCTTCCTCCCCATTCCTTGGTATGTGAGCCAGCCATTCCAGATCAGCTGGACCATTTCCTTTTAATAGCACCAGATGTACTACAACAAAGCAGCAAGACAAATGAAAACTAAATATGAAACATTAAAAGTAGCTTACATTGTGGTACTTGCTGAAAAACACACTTTACATCCTCAAGTACTCAAGGGGGTAAACTTAATGAGCACAAAATATTCATCCCTAATAAGAACATACTGTCATAATCACCTTCTACACGTGATAAATAGATTACTGGGGAGTTGCGGGCCTTCCTCCCCACCCCCACCCCCCTTCTTATTAAGCTAATGCTTTAGCCACAAGATAATTTAGTCAATTCTCTAAAAGCAAATCACAGGCTTTCAAGACCCAATGGAGGGGATGTTTTGAATCTTGGTTTAAAACCAATTTTATCCAAATAAACTCTCCCCATTTTTTTTGCAAAGCTGCCACCAACAATTTTGTTGTTCGTTATAATCAGGCTCCCAGTTGGCTAACTTCTTATGGAAAGAGTCTTCCTCTCTCATTTGAAGAAAAATTTATCATCTGCGAGCAAAGGCAGAAAACGTGTGAATGTCTAAAGCTTATGCAAATTAAGAGGCTATGCACACTGCTCCTAAAAATAGTAAATAATTATAGCATTTCTTCACCATCTTATAATTATAGGCCCCCTGTCATCTCTCCTTGTTCTCTATAAGGTCACAGTAGTATTATAC
Source organism: Podarcis cretensis (assembly GCF_951804945.1). Lineage (NCBI taxonomy): Eukaryota > Metazoa > Chordata > Lepidosauria > Squamata > Lacertidae > Podarcis > Podarcis cretensis. Next base: position 74,324,313 of record NC_137175.1, read on the forward strand.
AAAATTTACAGTACATTACAAATAAAAAAAAAGCCCTGCAATAATTAGCAACTGCGTATCTTCAGCACCAGTGATGAATGTTCACAGTACATGTAAAAATAATAATAATAAAAACGCAAACATTATTTGCTTTATGTGGACAATGTGCACTTTTAAATTTAATCATCTGCTCAAGCTATCCAGTGGGCCATATTCTCTCACTATTATAATGCAATTTGCCAAGTCCGCAGTGCACCCCTGGGCTGAATTCATCCTTAATGAAAAGACAAGGAATCAGATCTCTCTCCTCACTCACACCAGTGATGTATACTTTAAGCATATTCCTTTAAACTCCATCATTCTCACCAGGCTCGTTGAATGATAACGTCAAAGAAATCAGAGGGAAGGACAGGGCACGGTTTCAAACTTTATAACAGACGTTTGTGCTTCGTACTCAAAAGATTTCGGTCATAAGGTAACGGAAAAGTTGAGAGATTCTATTTTAATGGACATCGGTTTTCAGTTTTCCTTGCATTTTGCGCAAAAGGTGGGAGGAGGGGTGAGGAGCCAGCTTTCCTAATAACGTACGTTCCTACTGAAAGCCACACTCTTGAAGCTGAGAGGGCTGAGTTTACATGTCAGCCAGAGGAAGAGCGAACATGGCATTCCATCAATACATGTTTTACTGAAATCTGCATACATCGATAACCTTCAAAAATAATCTGCGCTTTAAAGAGAAATGTATACTTTCAGTCAAGGATGCTGTCCCACGGGACTCAGCTGACTCCCCTGAAGAAACTGTCTGGCCCAAAGAGGGTCAAGCCATTTTTAATCAATGTGCTGTAAAAGAAAAAAGAAGTCTGCTTATAATTTCATTTTTAAGGAAAAGAATCACTGGGGACCCGTGAATGCTAACTTGTCCATTTTTGTTTTACACTGTGCTGTTTTTAGCATTTGGATTTTATTGAGATATTATGGCTTTCATTGTTAAAATAAAAAAAATAATTCAAAATTACACACACACACTTTGGACGGGGGAAAACCTATTTATAAAAGGTGGGATATAAACACATAAATAAATGCAAACAAATAGCTCCTCCATGGGCATTCTGGAGAGTCAAAGGCGTGTCACAAATTTTCCATTGAGGGGAATTTTTCAGAAGCAATTTCATTCCTCAGACCCTTCAGAACGCTTACCTCGTATCGTTTGAGGTGCAATTCCCTCCATAGCCTTCCGACCCACTAAAGCCCTTACTTCCAAGTGACTGTCAATTTATCACAGTTTGAAAAGGAGCTCTGATTCAGTGATAGGTAAGAAAAGGCCAACTTATGGCCACATCTGACCTATGAGGTGGTTTAGTTCAGGCTCAAGACATTTTGCTGCCTGAGATGGAACATTAAACGCCACCATTCCCCCAAATAGACAATGCTACAAACCCAGTGCTTTTTTTGTGATGCTACTCACCAATGTAGAGTACCATCACTTACCATTTTGCTGTTGGGTTATTGGGTTGTTCTTGTTTTTTATTTTGATTATGTATTCTGTGTTTTTATATTGTGACTTTATCTTGGGAACCACCCTGGTGGAATCTACACACATACTAAAAAAACGCTGTGAAAACGCTTTTTAAAAAAAGTTTTGAAAAATACATTGAATTTTGCATAGCTCAGTTTCGCCATCTAGTGTCACATTTGTATATTGCACTTTACAACACATTTAAAACATTCTATTTGCGGCTGTATAGCTGATTCCCCTGAAACCTGCAGATATAGGTCAGTAAACAAATTTAATAAATAATAATGATATTTTTTTCTGGGATGCACAGCACTTTTATCAAGATATGAGTACTAGCATCTCGTTCCTTACCCCCCCCAAAAAAAAACCCTCTCCCTGAGGTTAAACAAACTACCTCGACTTTTAAATGTGGAATAGCTAATCTTCCAAGGGATAGCTCAGTCGGCAGAGCCTGTGATTCTTAATCTCAGGGTTTTGGGTCGAGCCCCATGTTGGGCAAAGATTCCAGCATTGCAGGGGGCTGGACTAGGTGACCCACGTGGTCCCTTCCAACTCTACTATTCTATGATTCTGTGAGTATTTGCCTCCCTGCAGATCTGCAGAAAGGGTTGCCCAGGAGCCACACATGAGCTACTGAGCAAGCCGGCCCTACTGTTAGGCAGCATGAGACAGCCACTGCAATCGGCTGATCTGTGGAGGTGTCCTAACCGAACAGCATTCGTATTCGTAAAACCTTTTATTGGCATCACATACAACATCCAAAACAAATCAAATCAATACAGAATTACCACTTCCCGAGTGGCACAAAACATTTGCTAAAAGAAAGGAGGCAGAGCAGTCTGTCGTCACATCTCTTGGTCTCTAGGGAGATCAGACATCTGCAGTGTATTTTGACGACAAAAAAACAAATAGAGACATTTAGCCACTAACGTGGTGAGCTCCTGATCATTCCCCAGTAATAGAAATTGTATGACCTCTGACTCTGGTTTCCATTTGGGGATACAGAGTTGATCTAGAAATTGCTGGCGGAGATCAGCATATAGTTTACAATTGAGAACCATATATGTAAGGGTTTCCACCAGGTGGTCTTCACATGGGCAAGTTCTTTCTCCTTCCACCCTGCCTGGGAACTTTCCCCAAAAGAGGTTTGATGGATTTGAATTAAACCTGGCCAGCGAAAATGCCCTTCTTTCTTGAGGGTTAAGCAGAAATTCAAGGTAATCATGGTTAGTTTCATGGGCCCAAGAAAGCTGAAAATAAAGAGGGGAACATGTTTTCTCTGATGCTACTGTTAGTTCTTGGCGTCCAATATCCCACGTCCTAGTTTTTATTATAGCCTTTGCGGATGGTAGGGACATTGATCGCAAATGTTCCACTGACAGCCCGAGTTGCTGTACCTTCTTGTTAAACTGTTGTAGGTAACCGAACAGTAAGTTGTTCATCATTTTACTATTGTTGTATTTTTAATGACAGGAAAAACACACGAAAGGTACTTGTGGGGTTTCTGCCTCAGGTACCGAAACAACACGATCCGCTTGGATACTATCCACCTTGGCATGGAGCGAATAGGCCATTTGCTGCTCAGGCAGCAAAAAACCTTGGACCAACTCTGTACAGGGTTAAGAAGCTGGCCGCAGTTCACCGAAAACCAAGCTTCGCTTAGCACACGGGTCATTCTTGCACTACTCTTTGTCTGCTCAAAGGGCCATGTGTCCTACCTTAGAGTACTCTGTTTGAAGCTGTATTCTATTTAAAGTCCAGTCTGAGGCTGGTTCAAAGAGAAGACCAGGAGTATTAACAGGGAGCACCTTGACAGCAGACTTAAGATGGCTACAACCTTCCCAATCCCCACTATGGAGAGATGCATTGCATTTATATTGCAGTGAATTATTTCAACATTTGCATCAGTTTGTCTTTGTATGTGCATGTATTGGAAGACAGTGGTACCTTGGTTCTCAAACTTAATCCCTTCCAGAATTCTGTTGCAAAACCAAAGCGTTCTAAAACCATGGCACGCTTTCTGATAGGAAGTAATGCAAAATGGACTAATCCGTTCCAGACTTTTAAAAACAACCCCTAAAACAGCAATTTAATGTGGATTGTACTACCTAATGAGACCATTGAAAATGAAAGCAATAAACAATGTACTGCAGTCACACAATCAATCAATCAATCAATCAATCAATCAGTAGCTGAACTGGGCTCCACACAGTCACAAAAAACAAAAAGAGCCACAAAAACAAAAAAGCAAAATAAAAAGCAAAAACAGACACACTCAAAACGGAATTGCGGCACTCAGAACGGAAGCGTAACATTCAAAACGGAGCACGTTCGGCTTCCGAAAAATGTCCGCAAACCAGAACACTTACTTCCGGGTTTGCAGTGTTTGGGTTCCAAGTTGTTTGAGTGCCAAGGCGTTTGAGAACCAAGGTACCACTGTATGCAGATTTATACAAATATCTGCACTCTTTTTCAGTGATGGATCCCCCCCCCTTTTTTCCTTTTTGTAAGTAGCCATCGCATCCCATTGTCCAAAAAGGATACAAACCTAATCCCACCCTCCCACTTCATATCCCTTCTGCCCTGCCAGAGCGATATAAATTGGCCTCATAGTGAAGGAGAGAGGCACAAAGTGTGCTATCAGCGATATTTCTTAAAGTGAACTCTCTCTGACAGTGCATTGTTTGAGAGTATTTTCAGATGAGTGTGCAGGTTCGGTGTCAGCTGCACGGTGGTGAGCTTTCCTTCGACACCCTTCCCCAAGTGTATTGCATAAATAAACAGAGTCTATTTGAACAAGACCAATGACAGCAAAATTGCTTGCTTGTCTCTAAAAAGACTCTAATAATGTGCACCAAGGGAGAAGGCCCATGGTTTGACAGACCTTCCCCCCATCCTCTTTCTGAAACATTAAAAAAAAAAAAAACGAGGGGGGAAAATCCACCAAATTTGATAGCAAGGAGAAGGCAGTTTAAAGTACACCCTCGGCTAATTGCATCCAAAAGAGTTATAATAAAAGAAACTATTAAATTTATGAACTTTCTCTTTGAAATATTAAACATTCGACAACTGTCATGTAGTTAAAACGCTTCTTGAACAGTATAGCGGGGAAGTTTTAGAGGAGTCCCAGAAGAAAAGGACGCTTTGCAAATCATCATTTTACAACATGGGCAATACATTATTGTGGCTCAGTCACGGCAAGCAATTTCCCAGCAACAGTTTAGCAGGGGAACTTCTGCTAGAAGGGAATTACATTTTGTCAGTAACCTCTGGCAGAATCTAAAGAGTGCCAAATAATAATAATAATAATAATAATAATAATAATAATAATAATAGACTATTTATACCCCACCCATCTGGCTGGGCTTCCCCAGCCACTCTGGGTGGCTTCCAGAAAAATATTAAAATACAGTAATACAGCAAACATTAAAAGCTTCCCTAAACAGGGCTGCCCAGATGTCTTCTAAAAGTCTGGTAGTTGTCGTTCTCTTTGACATCTGATGGGAAGGCGTTCCACAGGGAGGGTGCCACTACCGAGAAGGCCCTCTGCCTGGTTCCCTGTAACGTGGCTTCTCGCAGTGAGGGAACCACCAGAAGGCCCTCCGCACTGGACCTCAGTGTCCGGCAGAACGATGGAGGTGAAGATGCTCCTTCAGGTATACTGGGCCGAGGCAATACTGGATACAACTGCAATAGCAATGCATATTGACTTGAAAGTAAACCCCATTGAGTTTAGTGGGTCTTACTCCCAGGTAAGTGAAGACACCTCCACATAGGTGCATGAAGGCCTTGGCCAATTTAACTTCCAACTTCAGCTTCATGTTACATTGGACTTTCAGACGTGGCTTTACAAGGGGTGCAAGGAACAGCAGTGGAGCAGCTGGTCTAAAAAAACTTCACTGTATGATTTACAGCCGATGCTGGGGTGGTGCAATTTTTCATCCAGCAGGGGCTTCCATTACACTTTGCAGCGCCATTGGGATTACAGAGGTGGGACTGTCGCAGCCATCTATTGGCAAGCGCTTGTGACACCAGTCACAAAAAAACAAAATGGCAGCTAGCTTCCATATCCATGTCAGGTTTAGTGTACAACACACCATCTGCACTGTACTTTTAATGCATCATACCACTTTGAACAGCCATGGCTTCCCCCTCCCAAAGGATGCTGGGAACTATAGCTTGTTAAGGGTGCTGGTAGCTGTTAAAGATACAGGTAAAGGGACCCCTGACCATTAGGTCCAGTTGTGGCCGACTCTGGGGTTGCAGCACTCATCTCGCTTTATTGGCCGAGGGAGCCGGCGTACAGCTTCCGGGTCATGTGGCCAACATGACTACGCCGCTTCTGGCAAACCAGAGCAGCGCACAGAAACGCCGTTTACCTTCCCGCCGGAGTGGTACCTATTTATGTACTTGTACTTTGATGTGCTTTCAAACTGCTAGGTTGGCAGGAGCAGGGACTGAGCAACAGGAGCTCACCCCATCACGGGGATTCGAACAACCGACCTTCTGATCAGCAAGTCCTAGACTCTGTGGTTTAACCCACAGCGCCACCCACACCCCGTAGCTGTTAGGAGAACCCTATTCTCAGAATGGTTCAACAACCAATCCCTCTTCCCAGGGAACTCTGGGAACTGTAGCTCTCAACTGGGTTTTCTGTGGATCGCCTTTTGCTCTAATTCTGTGGTAAAATGTGTGCAAAATGTGGACAAAAAAACTGCTCAGACACAGAGTTTTAAACTCCAGACCTGCGCCTGGAAAGTGTGTGTAATGGGAATTGGGGTTGCTCGTGCCTAAGTGGCTGCTGCTCTAGGCAACGTTGTCTGGCTAAACCTTTCCCTGGCTGGACAGCCCTTGCTCCGTGGCTGTGTCAGTCACTGGCAGAATCCGTCAGTGGGCGTTTCCTGAACTTTTTCCAGCATAAAAGCTCTTTGACGCCAAGTCTCCGCCTAGCCTCCCTGCGCGGAAGCTTTCTGCGGAGTGGGCGTGCCCAGCGGAGGTCCTGTGCTCTCCCCGCTGGTCTCAGTGGAAGAGTCTTGGAGCCCTCTCTCCGAAGTCCTCCCAGGCTCCCCTTTCTTCCTGGTGTCACGCCGATTTCCTTCCTCAGAGGAAGTGAGCTCTCTCTCCCTGCTGGGCCCTTCTCCTGCATCGCTGGTGCGCCTTACCTCCTCTCCTGGCTCCAATGGCGGTTCCCTGACAGTGTGGCACAACTACGTAATACATCATCAGTCCTGGATAGGCCATCCAGGATGGTATTTCCAAAGGCTGCAGTACTATATCCACTTACTTGGGAGTAAGCCCCATTTTCTCTTTTCCCTTCTTTCCTATACTCCCTCTCTTCACATCCATCATCCATTTCCTCTCTTCCGGCTTGTAGAGCATACAAAATCAGGTGGAGTGCTGTGTTTTAAGAGATATTTAGCTCACTTCTCATTGATTATATGAGCGGAAAATACTGGAGTCCGGCTTTGACTTCGCGCCCTCCTCAATCAGTTTCTGCGCTTCAGTGTTTAGATAAAGAGAAATTAAGATGTGAAGCTGGCCTGCTGGGTCCTAAGACAGTGCAGGAACCAACCACTGTTTTTAAGAACAACAGTTCAATTCCTGGCACAGAATCTAGTGAGTGGATGACAAAATGGGGGATTATAGGCTGCATTATAGCTCCTAGCTGTGGGGAAGCTTACTTTGATATCACTTGAGTAAATAGCAGTCAAAAGCCAAGAGGAATGGCTGGAAATAGAGAAGAAAAGGTAAGTTATTCTTAACAGGTTAATGTTCCTCCTCTTTTATTGAGTTCATATATATTATTTGTGAATGTTGTTGAAGTTGCCTTATTTTCCCTCTCTGTTTAATGATTGCCATCACATTTACACTCCAAGCAGCTCAGGGAAGTGGAGCCATCCCATTTCATCCTCACAACAATCTTTTTTGAGATAAAGGTTATGCCAAGAGATAAGGATTGGCCTAAGGTTGCCAACTGAGTTTCATTGTTGAATGGGAATTCAAACCCAGTACTCTCTTGCCCAAGTCCAATACTCTCACCACTACGTCGTACTTGATTGTAATGATCAAGAAGCATCCTTTGCGCTAGAGACCTTAGAAATACTCTGCAGTTTTGCATCGACTTCCAGTTCGGCAAATACAATGCAGGAGCCAGTAAATGGCATTACAAAGTTTCGTTTTCCTGAGGCTCAGTCGGGAAACTCACCAATAAGTGCAACTGCACTCCTGAAATTCTTCTTAGGTACGGTTCGTTGCTGTGCTCTATAAGGAACTAAACTGTAGGGGCAGAAAGAACATCTCAAGAGTTAGCACAGTACTGTAGCTGTACATTTGTAAATGGCAAAAGTGTCGTAAGTTTCTGGTGCTCCTTCCCATCTCTCTCTAAAAACAAAAGATCCTTCAGAGGTTTTCCTGAACCTTCCTCTTCTCAAGAACCGAGAGAGCAAGGGCATAGTGTATGTTGAAGCAAGTCTAATAGATGGCGTGTATGAGACTAAACTTTCAGAACCACAATCTGCTAAAGTGGTACACTCAAACTAGAAGGATGAGGTGGATCTGAAGTTTTGGGACAGGAGACTCGGACACAGAGACATCAATGCCATAATGGACCTACAAAGGAGAGAGCTTGCAGGAAGAACACAGGTAACACAGAAAATGTGTAAGCTGCATCACTGAGAAAGGAGTTAAAGCTTCATTTCCTCCTTGAGCGCAGGCTAGTCCTCTTCTTCTCCTCCAATGCTGATGCCAGGAGTTTGGTCCTCTGCATCCGTTTCCTGTTCACGACCTCACACAACAGACTTCTGTGTGTGCAGCAGAACTTCTCTTGTCACCTCCACCTCTCTGCACACCCTCAAAACCAGCTTGAGGGGTGGGTGCTTTGGGGTCATGGGTCACCTGATACATTTACAAATCACAAAGTACATCAAAGTGCAAGTAGATAAATAGGTACCGCTCCGGCGGGAAGGCTTGCATTAGGTGGCCATTCAAGGAGCTCAGATAGTGAAGAATGATGATGCCCTTCATCCAAAAATGATATCTTTCACCCAGGCTCTTAAACCCTTTCCTTCCAGTTAACAAAAGGGGCACTTCGTCAGACACCAACTAGATGCATTTCTTAGAAATGTGACATGGTGCCGGCATTTTGACGTGTGTCAGTAGGCAACAGAACATATCCATTCAGTGAACTGTGGTGTTTGCAATACAGAAGGGGGTGGTGAGTGCTGCCAGTTATTATGTTTGTCGTATACAATTGCCCTGTAGTCTTCTCTTCTGGATGCTAGCTTTGAGTCGCGTACAAAGAGTTATTAGAGCAGTCCAGAGGAGTGTCACTTACCTGGACTTTTTACTCCTGGATTGTAATGTCTTTTAGGGAACGTTGAGCTCTTACAAGGCATGCCTCTGTTTCCACTGAGGGGTGCGTTGGGATCTCTAGGAAGGGGACAGGGGGCTTGCAGGTTACCTAAGATGCTTTCTGCGGGACACAGGTGGCGCTGTGGGTTAAACCACAGAGCCTAGGACTTGCTGATCAGAAGGTTGGCGGTTCGAATCCCTGTGACGGGGTGAGCTCCCATTGCTTGGTCCCTGCTCCTGCCAACCTAGCAGTTCGAAAGCAGGTCAAAGTGCAAGTAGATAAATAGGTACCGCTCCGGCGGGAAGGTAAACGGCGTTTCCGTGCGCTCCTCTGGTTCACCAGAAGCGGCTTAGTCATGCTGGCCACATGACCCGGAAGCTGTACGCCGGCTCCCTCGGCCAAGAAAGCGAGATGAGCGCCACAACCCCAGAGTCGGCCACGACTGGACCTAATTGTCAGGGGTCCCTTTACCTTTTAACTCAGAAACGAGGTATCCATGCAATGTTGGATGATGCATTCCAGAGCAGAGTTGGTGGATACATGAGGGAAAGAAAGGAAAAGGAAGTATCATTGCACAGTTGAATATCCACTCATGCAGGGTTGGATAGAACCCATCAGGTCCAGAGACTTAAAAGTCTTTAATTGCACTGTTGACTATTCTAGACCATATTTATCCTTCAAGAGGGATCCTTCCTGTTTCTGTTGACAGTTCTAACACAATGAAGATTTTCATGTCCAGTTACAACACTCTCTGACAGTACTAGCAGAGTTAAAAGGTTCAGGCATTTCCATTATAAATGCTCCTTTTAGGAGAGTGGAACTTGGCTGCTTAAAAAACATGCTGTAGGCTAAAACTCTCTCAACAAGGTCTCATTCCCAGAACACTCCTTATTTATTTACAGCATTTTTCATTATTTCAAAAAATCTCTCCAAGCACTTTTAACAATCAAGTTTAGAATTTTCCAACCTTTCTGTGGGTGGCAAGTCACAAGGCGGGGCTTCCAAAAAGCAAAGATTCCTTCCCTCCATTACAGTTTTGGATTTTTTTTTAAAAAAAGGCTTTTATTTACTTTGTTCTCACAGATTACAGTTTACGATGATTTGGTGAGCCTGACGTGAATAAGCAGTTCTTTCAAATCACCCGTATCTGCGTTTTCCAAATATTGGATTGCAACCCACAATGTGGTCACGAAGGAGTACAGCTGGCTCAACACTGTGCAAGAGGGAAAGAATGTTAAGTCTTTGGGAAAATATCAATAACTCAGTCAATACTAAAGTGGTCTTTATGATAACTAGATAAGAATACATGACACTCAGAACCAAATGCCAATGGGATAGACTGCCCTCGAGAAATATGTCAGAGCCAAAGAACCAAATAAAGAGGTGAAATATTTGGATTATTATTTTTATTCCAACCCAATGCAATCTTCAATCAACCTTTGCAGGTGTTGGTAATATTTCAGTTTGAACAGGGTACGTGTGGTCCATCTAAAAGTCTTTGGGTCTATTGTGTCATGTATTCTTCACCTGACGGATCTCATTCACCCTTAAAATTCTGGAAAACATTGCCCTGTTGTATGTTATCCCTGGGTTTAAAATGAAACGGAATGGGCTTTCATGTAGATTGTAAAGAATAATGTTTTGTGAAGGCCCAAACCCCTGTATTCAGTTACTTGGATGAGTAGTTCTTTGCAGAAGAATGGGTAGGAGGTACAAGACAAAATTGGTGATATCTGCACAAGAACAACTTTGCTATTGATATCAATGAAGTGCATTCACTGTACTCTTTTAGGTGCCTGCTGAAAACATGATTGTTTAGACAAGTCTATCCAGATTGCTTGGAAAGTTGAGGTAATTTAAATCTGTTTTAGTATTTTAACTTTTGTATACAAAAGACATAAATTTTAAAGTATGGCTGTAAATTTTCCTTGATTTTATTGTTTAATCTTTTTTTTGTAAATCGCTTTAATAGTTTTGGGTGTTGTTTTTTTTACAATCAAGTGGTGTCTAAATTTTATTACATCATGCCAAAGTAGCTATTCTTCAACCTCAGAGAGATCGCAGCTAATCTGCAATTCAAACAAGGTCCTGATCACAAAGCATACAGCATTTTTTAAAAAAGATATTGTTCCATCCAGGATATATGGACTCTAGTAATGACTTAGGAACCCAATCTCTCTACTGAAACCCAAAATCTGCCAAAAGATTAAAACATCAAACTGCTTCAAAGTCTCAAGAGTTCAAAGAAACAGTTTTGGAATTTGGTAAAGAAATTCTTAAAGAGAAAATGGCACTTCCTATTTCACACAAACAACTTTTTTTCCTGATTGTGGTGTAGTGTATTATTATAGATGTACTCTTCACCCCAACCCACCCCCTAATCTTCGATTACTATTACAGTCGCCATCAAATTTTGCCTAACCTGAAATTGGAAACAAAATTTTCATTCATCGATTCCTTCATAGGCAAAAACAAAACAAACTCTGAGAAATCTCAAAGGCAGCTCATTTATTTTTTAAAAAAAGATTGGTTGAAGTTCTCTTGGAACTTCCACCCACCTCCGGTAATTGCCTTTTCTGTCATGTGGCAAATCAGATAATACAGAGTATTTGGTTTGCACAATCCCAAATTCATAATGGCCCTTCAATACTGAAACCTTGTGTATAATGACCACTTACATAACTCCCTATGGACTCTAGTGAGGCTACCAATGTTAATAAAAACATTTATGGAATTGTTGTGGCCTGTTGGAATGACATCAATGAAATGCTTTCCAACTCTTTGTTGGGAAAATATCAAAGGCAGTGGAATAGTAGGTGTCCCCAAATGTCTTAATTCAGAGAACTAGTGTTAACTGAGTCTGATTAGCTCCATTTATCTCTAATTAATTACCTTTACCTAATTAGACACCCTGTTTCCAGTAGACATGGAGTCAAGTAGACTAGATTATTAGTGCAGTCATTGTGCCTTTACAAAATCCTGAAATTAATGAAACGTGCAAAAGAATCTGCAGTTTTAATTGCACAGGTGTTGCCTTATGGCAAAGCTTTATCATCTGATTACACCAAGGGATTATTAGTGACTTTTTATATAGAGGATGAGCCTGTGAAATGTACCTTAGCAACAGCTCATTAGTTTAGGGTTGTTACTGTATTATTTATTACATTCAGCCTTCCCCATTATCTAGATTGATTCATGGACCTATATAATTCTTTCCCTCTGTTTGGGTGGAGGGGGGAGAGAGAGAAATCGGTGGCTATTGCCAGTCCAGCTGCAATGAGGAGGGGGAAGCTGAGTGGGATTTAAAAACTGTATTTCTCGTCTGTAGGAAAATAAGCAATTTAAGCAGTAGCAAATGGAGAGATTAAGGCAAAGTGAATGAGATAGATAGATAGATAGATAGATAGATAGATAGATAGATAAATGATAGATAGATAGATAAATACTTTGGTCAGAATAATAATCATATATAGAGATATGATATGATATATGATATTTATACATACTGCACAAGCAAAAATGTCTTATTTTGATACAGGTCCGCTTTGAGAAATCTATCAGATTTCTATATTTAAAAAGAAAACCCTGTGGGGCTCTTATTTCACTCTTCCCATACCAGATACACAACATTAAAAATAATAGATGTGTTGTTTCTAATTTTTGAACTATCCAGCATTTTACGCCACCAACAAAGTTTAGGAGATGCTATAGGTTACAAAGGTATGACCTTACATTACCCAGCTCTCCCCAGAAAACACCTTTAGACCTCCCTGCTTCCAGGCTGACATGCTATAGCTGCTCTGCACTGAACAGGGCCTCAGACTTGCACTCAGCAGAAGGGGCACTTATTGATAAATCAATAAACCCTTTAAATGCACTGTAAACAAAGATTGTAACATATTGGATTCTACAGCACATTCTCCTCCCACCTCCTCCACCCTTCCCAACACGTAATCTGAAAGATTTTTTTTTTTTTTAAAGGGGCGGGGGGTGGAGAGAAGTACATTAACTGCGAGATGTAAAATACGGCTGTTCGCTCGTTGCTGAATTTAAAACAGTGAAAGATAGCAGGTGCCCCTTGTATTCTATAGGATCTGACAACTAATCTGAGCAGTAATGATGAATATTTAATGATGCTCCTTTCAAGCATGAATGCATAACTATGCATGGGTGCGCATGCATCACAAAGCATATAAACTTTAATCTCTAAACTACAGCTGTAATTAAGTAGGTAGATAACGCAGCATGTATAATTAGAATATACATACATAAACATGTGATGTGTTGCAGCCTCTGCTCAAGCAATTTGCCAGAGCGAACGGAGCTCTTCTGAGGAGTGATGCGCACATTATCAAGGACTGTAACTTCTAACCTCATGATCTGGGTGTGTGTCTTTGTCTTTGATGAGCATATGCCATGGGCAGTGACTGGGAGCTTATCTGGATGGGGGAGGGGGTACTTTCCGTTGAAAATCGAAATGCGCAGCACACCCAACAAGGCTTCACAAATGTTTGTGAACCTACCCAAGTGGTTGACCACTAGTGAAGGTCAGTTGGCTAATAGCAGGGGCTACTCAGTGGTGGCTCCACAGTTGTAGGATTCCTTTCCCCAGGAGCTCTGTCAAGCGCCCTCTCTCCTAGGACTCAGCTACATTAGCCAAAAAAAGTTTTAAATTCGTTATAAACATGCAACACCAGATGGCGCAAGGGAGCAAAAACATGTTCTATGCAGTTTTTACATAGCTCCCCCCCCCTTTTGTTGTAACAATTTAATTTCTGGCTATTTATAGCATTTTTTTCTTGTATGTAGACCTATCCATAGCTTTTAGAGATGGAATGATGTTTTTATTCCTCAAATTACTTTATGGAGTGGCTTTATGATAATTTTCCACATTTGTCTTTAACACAGATAGTGAATACAGAGAAGGGTGGGCAGACAAAAACACTCAACAACCAAAGAAATATTGATTTCTTAATTTTGGGTTCAAAAAAATAGGGGTTGTCTGATACATGGGGGTGTCCCATACACTGAAAAATATGATATATTTACAGGAGAAACAGCTTCAAGCATGAACCTGGTGCTGGAATATGCATACAAACATCAGTCTACATGGCTGGTTGAGGAGGAGAGAGAGAGGGAGAGAGAGAGAGAGAGAGAGAGAGAGAGAAGGAACAGGAAATACTTCTTTGAGTCTTCCTGCTCAAGGGTGTGGTTTTTGAACCAGCTGTAAAGCCACCTCATAGGGACATGGGTGGCGATGTGGTCTAAACCACTGAGCCTCTTGGGTTTGCTGATCAAAAGGCTGGCGGTTTGAATCCACGCTCTACCCCAACTTCTGCCAACCCAGCAATTCGAAAGCACACCAGTGCAAGTAGATAAATAGGTACCGCTGTGGCGGGAAGGTTAACGGCATTTCCATGAGCTCTGGCTTCCGTCATGGTGTTCTCTTGCGCCAGAAGTGGTTTAGTCATGCTGGCCACATCACCCAAAAAGCTGTCTGTAGACAAACGTTGGCTCTCTTGACGTAAAGCGAGATGAGCGCCACACCCCATAATCGCCTTTGACTGGACTTAACCATCCAGGGTTCCTTTACTTTAAAGCCACCTCACAGCATTATCATCTAATCTGTATTCAATCCATTTGCTAATCAAAATATAATGGGGAACTTTGTCAAATACTTTGCTGAAATCAAGATAAATTAGGTCCAAAGCGTTCCCACAGTCCACTAAACTAGTAACCTCACACACCCACACACCCAAAACAGATTAGTCTGGAAGAATCTGACAAGTCCACGCTGGCTTCTGCTAGTCATCGAAATGCTTAGAAATTAATTCCCTTAGAATTGTTCCTAGTAGTTTTCCTGGTTCTTTATAAAGAATTTGGATATCATCAACATTCACCTGCCTCCAGCCCTGTCACACCTCACCTCACCTCCCTTTGTCGTATATATTGCTTGGGCTACTGCTGCTGGTTCCTTTGACAAACAAGACCTGGCTCTCTCTTCCCCCCTCCCCTCTTGCTTCTGGCACAGACTCCTGTGAACAGCTGACAGCAGCTGTTTCGATAAGCTGGTCCCAGCTACATCCCTGGGAGGCCTCAGTCCTGCCAGGTATTTTGATGAGCCAGGCACCCTGTTGGTTGGTTGGTTGGTCGGTCGGTTGGTTGCTTTATTTATTTTTAGAGATAGATAGATATAGATAGATAGATGATAGATGATAGATAGATAGATAGATAGATAGATAGATAGATAGATAGATAGATAGATGATAGCTAGCTAGCTAGCTAGATGATGATAGATAGATATATAGATAGATAGATATAGATAGATAGATAGATAGATAGATAGATGATAGATAGATAGATAGATAGATAGATAGATAGATAGATAGATAGATAGATGATGATAGATAGATATATAGATAGATAGATATAGATAGATAGATGATAGATAGATAGATAGAAAGATAGATAGATAGATAGATAGATAGATAGATAGATAGATAGAAAGATAGATAGATAGATAGATAGATAGATATAAATTGGCAGGCTCCTTTTCACCACAGACGTGGTCCCAAAGCGGTTTCCGACACAAAATAAAACACAGTGCTTACAACAAAATGACAGCTAAAATTCAGATTAGGAGCAACAGTTCATAATGCAAACATCTCCCAACTCCACACCAGGCACAGCCAAGATGTGTTAATTACGTAACAAAAGCTCATCGGTGACGTAGTCATCTATACTGCCAAGAGGAGAGAGAGTTCCACAGCCAGAGCACAGTTACTGAGAAGGTGCTATCCTGCATCCCCACACAAGAAGCAACATTTGCCAGTGGGGCAACAATAAGGGCCCTTCTGCCGATCTAAGAGCCTGATATGGAGGAAAGGTTCTCCATAAGATGCCTGTCTCAATGGTAGGGGGTGGTTATATATTTTAATCTGTGTTCGACCAGCTAGGTTGTGACTTTTGTGCCAGTGGTCATCCAGCCTGCTTCATTGCCTCAAGCTTACTGGAAAAACCAGGGTGCACTCTGAGCTCTGCACCATCGGAGAAGGTATTTCATGATACCTGTTAATAGCCCTTTCCATCTCACCATTCCAGGTAGTGAGACGAGGGCTTCAAAAGAAGTGCCATCCATGTAACCTGAATTTCCCCGAGCATTCAGGAATCATTGGGATTCCATAACTCTCTTTAGGAACACCATCTTAGTTGAAGGGTGCATCTTACACAAGCCAGAGTTGATACCTGATATACTTTACTGCACCCTGTAAGAATGACTAGAAATAGAAATTACCCATATTTCTCTCCTTGGTTGGGAATTCTCAGCCTTAAGAAGCAAAGAACCAGCTGTTTGGGTTGGTTTGAGTGAAAAGCACTACATATGAAAGTGTCTAAAATGGTATCCTTAATCTCTAAAACTAGGGTCAGCTTTTGCTACCCATCCCTTACCTTTTAGCATTTTGCTTTCTAATAGTTGCTTTCCGGAGCAAAAATCTTGTATATATGACATACGCCAGCATGTACTATGAAATGGCCAAGTGTTCTGAGGATGTCAGAAACTATTCTGAGTGGGCAGTTAAGACAAGTGTTGACTAGCATACTTACCCTCTGATCAACTTTCCCTATTAGTAACATCCTAAACAAGGATTACAAGGGACGCGGGTGTTGCTGTGGTCTAAACCACAGAGCCAAGGGCTTGCTGATCAGAAGGTCAGCGGTTCAAATCCCCACGAGGGGGTGAGCTCCCGTTGCTCGGTCCCAGCTCCTGCCCACCTAGCACTTCAAAAGCACGTCAAAGTCCAAGTAGATAAATAGCTACCGCTCTGGCGGGAAGGTAAACGGCGTTTCCGTGCGCTGCTCTGGTTCGCCAGAAGCGGCTTTGTCATGCTGGCCACATGACCCGGAAGCTGTATGCCGGCTCCCTTGGCCTATAGAGTGAGATGAGCGCACAACCCCAGAGTCATCCGCAAATGGACCTAATGGTCAGGGGTCCCTTTACCTTTAACTCTTTAAACAAGGATTAGACATTGTCTGTCTGTCTATCATCCATTATTAAACTCTGACTTCCCACTCCATAATAAAATTGTGCTTAAATCAAAATGACTAAGGCTGAGGACAGTGATTAGAATTCTAGATTTGGACTCCATCCCCACTTAGTCATGAAGTTCACCTTAGTCATAAAGTTCACCTTAGGGTCAGCCACTCAAATGCTGAGACATTTGGGTGGGATATTTTTCTTTGTGAGATGGTGAGCAACCTAGAAAGAGGGGAAATCAGACCCTTGAGAAAAAAATTCCCCTTAGCAAGACTCACCTTCAGGGAGAAACATACCAGGCAATGGCACCATTGGGTCACACACAGCATTTCAAAATAATTAAAACACGATGGCAGAAAAAGCGGTTGCTCCAAGTGTCATTGAGCATGGCATGGAAATGTAATGTTTAGAACAAGATTCCTGTGTGACAAATCTCACATATTCACATCCTTAGGACACCCAGGAAACTCATGAGCAAAGATAGGAAGGGCTTTCTTTGTGTGATTCCACAATTATTTTCATATTGTAGTAACAAGGATGAGGTGCAAAATCATGAACTGCAAACTGAGAAGTACTGAATTACTAATGCAGCATGCCATGCATTAGAGTCAATGACAAAATTGCCATTGGATTCTCATTGCTAAGTATTACCAAATCCATTATCAAATTATACACGGAGGCTTGTGGGCTGCATTAACTGCAGGATCCCCTTTAGTTTTTCAGCTCTGTTGAGGCTGTCTGCCTAGGAGGGTGCATTGAACAGACTTTGAGAATATCTGCATTCCTGTTAACAGGGAACTTTTGGACATTCTCTCAGTCGATAGGCAGTGTGCATTCTCTCTTATGTGATGAGACTCTATAAAAACAGCCAAAATGACAGTGCAGCCTTTAGTTCATGGGTTCCTTGGCTCTGGGTCCCATTGGTTGCCCTGCCCCACTGACCATCACTCGTACCATTTCAGCTCATCCTCCATAGTGCATTTGCTCCAGATTTCCTGATGGAATAGCACTCTCTTAATCAAAACTTACATTCAAACCTCTCCTCTTGCAGAGTATTTTTCATTTAACCTTTATTTTACAGTCTCTTTAATCATCTACCACACCTGCAAACCAGATTGGCTTCAATGATAAATAAGCAGATCTGCAGACTCCTCCAAATTCCTGAAGAACACAAGCTCCCGAGCACAGCTCTGGGAGATTTGTTTTCTTCTCCGTGCACAAAGCAGGCGTACAGCATGAGAACTGGGACAATATAGGGTGAAATGGGAGAAACAATTGAAAATCCATTCAAAATTTTATGCTTGCAGAAGGAAAAAGCAGCAGCAAAGGTGGAAGGTTGGTTTTCTGTTTCGGTTAATTTGGCCTAACCATGGACCTGATGAAAAGCTGATGAATGAGATTGATTCCAACCCAAGATTATGTATAGCACAGTGTGTGTGTGTGTGTGTGTGTGTGTGTGTTTGTTTGTTGCTCTCTAGTAGGTATATGGGACGCAGGTGGCGCTGTGGATTAAACCACAGAGCCTAGGACTTGCCGATCAGAAGGTCGGCAGTTCGAATCCCCGCGACGGAGTGAGCTCCCGTTGCTCGGTCCCTGCTCCTGCCAACCTAGCAGTTTGAAAGCACGTCAAAGTGCAAGTAGATCAATAGGTACCGCTCTGGCAGGAAGGTAAACGGCGTTTCTGTGCGCTGCTCTGGTTCGCCAGAAGCGGCTTAGTCATGCTGGCCACATGACCCAGAAGCTGTACGCTGGCTCCCTCAGCCAATAAAGCGAGATGAGTGCCGCAACCCCAGAGTCAGCCACGACTGGACCTAATGGTCAGGGGTCCCTTTACCTTTACCTTTTTAGTAGGTATATGCCAGAGTTAATTCATATGTGGGGAGTTTTCCCTCATTCACTATGAAGAGTCCTTTTGAATTCTTACTAAATCCAAGTTGCATTTTGGCTCTTTCATGTTTAATTTGTAGATTGGAAACCTTGATGATAAAGGAAACAGAGAGCACCACTTTTCAAATTTAGCAGCACACAACAGGAAATCATTCTGGAGATTTGGGTAGAAGAGATCAACATAATCACTTGACGAAGAATGGTAAGGATATCACTGCATCCACTTTCCATACAGTCGAAGCTACAAAACACTGCATCTTTTGAAGCATGAAGTTGGGCCCCTAGCCCAGAGTGCATTAAAAAAAATAGCTATCCATAGTGTTTGTCTAAGACTGGAACTTTGAGTTCAGAGGCCCTATCCCTCCAATGAGCAGGTGCTGGTAAAAAACAGCATGAGATGTCCTACTTGAAAGTTTCCCATGGGCATGAAGTTGGTCATGGATAGAGGCAGACTACTCTTAGAAGTGGCCTCCAGCCACTAGTGAAACACTCTGGATCTGTGCATTCATTTCAGCCTGTTTCCGCATTCAACCTTTAAGGACAGAAAGGCAAGGAGAGATGCACATGGATTAGACATGCTACTGAAGCCCTCACATTCCTCGGCTCCTTGCTTTATTTTATTTTATTTTGCAAAGTTGTCTGGTAAGCCACGGCCAAGCATGCCTCTTCCTTCCTCTTCGCCTGACACTTCCGCAGGCAGCAGTGCTGTCCTCAGCAGCTCTGTGGGGTGGTGGTTAATTGCCCCCGTAAATCACTGTGCAGCAGCACACTACTCCGTTTATTTTTCTGACAGTAATTTAGTGCTTGCTCTTTTCCACACTTGTCATTGCGTGTTTTTCCTCACATTAGAAGCCTGTAGAAAAAGGACAGTAATTAACGGTGCAATACACCCTCGTGGAAACTCTTTCATCATATTGTGATAATTGTACTTCTTGTCTGTCAAGGTAACCCTCTTCCTCTGCCTTCCCAAGCATTCCACACCGTACTATTTGTCAACTGTAAAGTGGAGACACAGGGTTTTTTTCCTCTCACTCTTAAAAAAAATAAAAATTCACCCTGACAATTGTGTAGAAGCTTCCCTGTGCTTCATCCCCTCCAAACTGGTTTTTTCTATTTGTCCGAAGTGGAGGTCATTTGTATTTTAGGGGATGTGTCAACAGTTTTTAGCCTGATCCGCACAATAACATTCACAGCAAAGATACACCTGGGTTTTAAGTTTCATCATAGGGCTGTGATTCTAAAGCCTTAGCCTTTCATGAGGAATGCAAAAGTCATCCATATTTTGCCAGTTTTTCAAGATGAAATGTAGCCTCTGTCATTTGGTACCAATGTCATACTCTAAATACTAAATTCCTTTAGTATGGCAAAGCCGTAAGATATCCAAACTCACAGGTATACAAATTGAAAACTAAGGCGGTAATAAAAATTGCTGTAATGAGGAGCTTGATGGATGGATTTCGTATGCGCACAGCATCTGCTGTCATGCTTCTCGAAGTGTAAGGTTGGCCTGCCTAACAGTGACGTGAAAGAAGTTGGTAGGGGAGATGCAAGGTCTTCCAACTCCTTCTGGCTCACTATTTGCATTTCTTGATTGCTGAAGGATATGGTGTGCCAATTCATTCTTCCCCAGTTCAATAGCAATGCACACAAATCTCTTATCTTTCATGGCTTGTCAGGTAGCCAAGAAGGTGCCCAGAAAGGGTTATGCTGAGCATTAGAAGAAATGCTTCTAATGGAGGGAACAAGGGGGCAGCAGAAAGTGTCTGAATAACTTAAAGAGACCACTGATCAATCCCATCAAATTGACATTTTGCAAACATATTCCACAAATGTTGCAAAAAGTTTGTAAACAACATGTAATCCAACCATCTTTTCCTACAGTACTGTATTCACACAGTTGTTATCCAGAATTGGAAGCGTGGGCCCAGAATTGATGCAGGAAAATAACCATAGGGGGAGCAGGCTGTGGAGAGAAAGAATAGCCCATGCACCCAAAATGTAGTTGGGCATGAAGCATTGTAGAAAGCTCAAGGGAAGACTGAAGCATTGTAGAAAGCTCAAGGGAAGACTGATGGTGTCAAGACAGCTACTTGATGGAACAACTTGATTGCTAGACAGGTGGTCCTATGCCCATTTAACATATTTTAAAAAAAACAAACTCAAAGATGAAAATTCCGAAGAGAAAGGCACATTGCCACTCATCAGTGATCTACAGTAATCTTCCTAAACCTTCCAGATATTGCTGGATTCGCAATTCCACCAGCTCCAGCTAGTTTGGCCAATCGTCAGGCATGGTTGGAGTTGTAGAGCAGCAACATCTGGAGGGCAGCAGGTTCAAGAAAATGGATATAGAGTTTAGATCTAATCCACAAGAGCCTGTGACATTTCTGCAAGGTGGCAATCGCAATACTGACAATATCTGGCCAAAGAACTTTACTTTCCCAGCAACAAGCAGTGGAGGTGCTAGAAACATCCAGTACCCCCAGCAAAATAACTATCTTGAGCAAAGGCAACTGAATCACTCCCAATGAGTGACAACTGCGTAATTATTGCCCGCCTACCCCAGTTATCGTGTATTAAAAGCCTGAGATTCCAGCATTTGGAGACAAAACCCTCTTTTCCATGCACAGTATTTGTGCTCATCCATCGGCATCAATGCGTTTGGAGGAAGGGGGCATCAAAGCATCTGGAAGAAGGGGGCATCAATGCATTTGGAGGAAGGGGGCACCAATGCGTCTGGAGGAAGGCAGCTACTTTTCCTTAATGTCCAGTTGTTTTCTGCCGCACCTAAAGAGTATCACCAAGTAGCTTCAGACCTCGCAAGGGCTGGGCGGTGTGGGGGGGGGGGTTGAAAACACATTTCAACTATTTCCCCTCCTGTCAGTCCCCAAATCCCACCAGCTCCTTGGTCGAGAGGTTAATTTGGCAGTAAGCAGCGTCTTGGGAGGAGAGAGCGGGGGTGGCTTTATTATTTTTATTACTTTGGGAAGAGAAGCTTCAGGTTTTCAGCGCGGCTCTTTTGACTGCTTCCCACCTTTCCGTCATCTCCCCCTTCCCCTCTCCCCGTCTCTTTCTCTTCCACTGTCAGCGACGAGAGGCTAATGGGACGGGTGGTCAAGATTTCTTTTTTTCTTTCTTTTTGGCGGGGGTGGGGGGGGGGTTGCGATGGGGATCCATCATCGCGGCCCTTTCTCTCCCCGGCGAGGGAAATTAGCATGGCGGCCCCGATGCCGCAGCTGCCAGAACTGTCAGGCTCCTTCCTCTCGCTCATCTTCATTAGAGCTCCCTTCCTGGCGCGCGGCGGCTGCGGCTGCTGCTTGCTTGCCTCCTCGCTCTCTCTCTCTCTCTCTCTCTCTCTCTCCAAGGCCTAGCTAGACCTGACAAAAGGGGCCGCCACGCCCTTCAAATGTCAAAACCATGGCGGCGGCGGAGGAGGAGGAGGAGGAGGAAGGGAAGGCGGGAAGGGAGAGGCGCCTTCTTGTGTGCGCGCCCCTGAAGGGGGAGAAGAGGAAAAAATGGCGCCACGCGCGCTTGCAAAAGAGACAGCCCTGCTGCTGCTAATGCTGCCCTTCTCGACGGAGAAGCGAAGGGGCGGGAGCGCACGCCGTCTCCCGAAGCTTTACAGTGGGAATTAGTCTATTAAAAACCATTAACATAATTAGGAAGCTCCTGCCCCTAAGAACGACGGGGGCTTCGCTTATTCCCGCCGCAGCCATTGTTAAAAGGCGGGGTTGTCGTCTCGTCTCAATTTACACTGCCCGACCCCGCCATGGCTCCTTGGGAGCTTGTGTCTGTGGGCTTCCGAGAGATCTGCTTGTTCCCCCTTCATCTCTCTGTCTCTGTGCGTGTGTATTTTGATTTTTTTTTTGGCCCCCTTCTTCTTCTACATCCACAGATTAAATCAGCAACTTGCTCAGAAGGTCACGATAAAAAACGAAAAGAGTAAACCGGAGAGGTGCAGCTGGGGACTCCCCTCTTCTCTCCCTTTCCCCTGATTAGCAAATCAAAGCTGCCTGAATGATTCACACTTTTCACCTGATTTTGTCCTTTTCACTAATCATGTAGCCATTTCCCCTTGACTGACAGTTTTCTTTATAATTGGCCCTGATCTAGTCGGGTTCTAATAACCAGAAAATCCCCTCGGAGGTCCCAGAGCCCTCCAACGGAGAGCCTCTCGCTCGGCCTCCCTTTCCCTGGGCCATCTGTGGGGCTGTGGCGAAGCTCGCCGCGGTGGAAAGCTGCCTCATCTAAATGCTCCATAATGGGGAGGGAGCGGGAGAGCCGGGAACGCGGCATAAAGGACTTGGAGGTAGCAGATTCTAATTACTGTTCATTTGCCAGAGTATCAAAGCCTAATTACTGTTCAGCGGATGCTCCTGGGGAAAGCAGGAGTCAAAGCAGGGTTCTGGCAGCTCCCCCAGAGATCTCCAGGAAGCCCTTTATCCGCCTCTCTGTTTAAATAGGTTGAGTGGGACTCTGTTAAATTACATCCTGGAAGCAAACACATTCCGCAAACAAACACGCGCCCGATCCGCGTTTCTCGAGGAGGACGAGAGAGATCTTTGTAATATGGGGCCTGCTGCCTGATTTGTCTTTTTAATGCGCGCAATAAATATCCGGGAGAAATTTAGCAAAACTCCGTCCTCGCCTCCTCCTGCTCCTCCCTTTCTGCATTTTTTTTCTCTCTCTTTGGTTGTGGTTTTTTTTTTTTTTTTTACCCCCTTCTCCCCCCTTTTTCTAAAGGCAAGCAGTTCATCTTTGAAAGGGTTTTCGCACCTTCCGGGAGGGGAGGGGAGTCGCTCTCTGCCGCTTATTTGACAATTTCTGTCACCAATTAGCAGCTAAATCAACATCAGCACAAACAAGAAATAGAAAGCTCGCTGGGGCACCTAGCAGAGCGCTGCGATTCCTTTCCCTCCTCTCTCTCTCTCTCCCTCTCTCTATATTATACGGCGTGTGTATGTTCCCCCCCCCCTTTCCCATTGCCCCATTAGGAAAGCATCATATTGCTATCCATTCACTGCAGCCCTCAGCAATAGATCAAGGCGGTTTCCCTTCTGCAAGGAAGGGGATGGATGGGCCGGATTGAATTGTCTCGCATCCCTCCTCCCCTCCTCCGGAACTTTGTCAGGTAATCTGCTCGCTGCAGCCAGGAATTTACAAGCCGCCGACAACAACCTAATGAGGCAGGCAAGCTGTTAGGCGAGCTGCTCGCTCCATGATGAGATGCTAAATGAAAAGCTGGTGCGACACACGCCGTTTGTTATCATTCAATCTGCTTGAAACCGCAAACTGGTCATTATCCAGCCATTATTTTCGTTGATTTACAATCGCGGCGGATGAAGCCATTGCTGCGGCTTGTTCCAAGTCCCCTGGCGGGGAGATGGGAACCAGCTTGCAATTTGCATTTACACGATCTGACTGAGCAGCTTATTAGATCTGGATATTTATTTTCCACTTAACCGATGTTTGATTACACTTTAATAAAGTACAAGAAAACTGTCTGGGCTGCCCGCGACGGATGGATCCCGCCGGGTGGCTTCGACGGTGTGGGGAGGGGGTGTATTTCGGAGAATGAAAGGAGAGCAAGAGAGAGATAAGACCAGCCAAGGATGATGGGGAGCTTCTTAAGACAACAGTGACAAGGAAAGGAAATCAGAGAACGCGTGTCATACGTCCAGAATTCCATGGACATACACGGAATTCCGCATCGGTCCATAGTAATCATTCAGATATCCAGGAAAAATCCAGACGCATCTCATGTCGGTAGTGCCAATTTCCCCTTACAATAGCTCAAAAACAGCAATTTTTAATTTATTTATTTTTATCTTGCCCCAAAAAGCTCAACACCTTTGGCCAAAAAACAAACAAACTTTTCTGTCCGGATTTTCACGGTTTGAAATATGACAACCCTAGAATATGGCACAGGAAAAGAGAGGGTGTGTGTGTGTGTGTGTGTGAAAAAGGCCAAGTGTCAATCAGGACACCGCAAAGCCCTGCAATCACCACACAAGGCCAGTGAAGCGAGAGAAGCCGTACAGTAATTAAAATATATTGTTGACCAATCTTCCTTTCATTAGCGTCCTGCACTCCATTGATCCGTGAAGGGCACCGGCAGGGGGCGCTCTGCAAATGCGACGTACAACTGCCTGAGCCAAGCTTTCCCGTTTTCCAAACCAGGCCTAGGGCTCACCAGCAGCAGGGCCATAATCCGCCGCACGGGCATATAATCAGTGCCAAATTAATCTGTTCCCCCTTGGCTTCTTCTTCTGCTGCTGCTGGTGGTTGTCTTGTGCTAAAAAGCTGATAGAGGAGATCTCATGAATTCTGACAAAGCCTTCTCCAAAGAAGTTCTCATATGCATGTGTTACTGAGCCCACAGATTTGTTTTATTTTGAATTATTACCAGCGGGATGGAGACATTTGTATTCGTTTCGGCTGCAGGAGGACAATAGGCACACTGGCAAAAGTACTGAGCTCATCCTTGGATCCAGATCATTGCTTGGCTGTGGCCTTACTGCGAAGCTAATATTAGTTCCTTATCTGTACAATGAATATAATGGCGAGCTCCCTCTAGACTCCAGTAGCTGCTTTTCTGCTAGGAAGGCTCCTGTGCCTTTATAGTTGCATGGTTGGCAAATGTGGGTTTTCCCCCCTTCCATACAGATGCAGGCTGCACCTGTTGAACTCCTGCCGCAGAATTGTTAGTGGCACAGGGTCTTGGCGTGGGCAGGGGGAAGGAAATTTAGTTCAACTTCCATGACTAAGGCTGTGTACACATTGCTGGCTCCAAATGTAGCTAGGTTGTTCTTTTTCTCGGTTCGGATCAAAGCTGGTTTCAAGTGGGAACGACATCAAAATGCAGTGTTTCATTTTTTTAAAAAAAAAGCAGATATGAGAAAAGGATAGGTATGAATTGTGGCTAATGTCATGTGTACACCATTTCCAAAACCAGTGTTGGGAGTGCACTGCATATAAAGCAAACCAGAATGTGTACACAGTCTAAGGTCTGCCAAAGCTGCTTGGAAATCCATCTTGTCTTACAGGTAACAACAGTGAGTGCAGACTATTTAAGCCAGCGACAAAATTAAAAAGGCCTAGGTACCCAATTCAGCAAAACCATGTTGTAGAAACCTCCTGTGACTACCTTATTTCAGTATATCAGTAGTGAAGTTCTTAAAAGAGCAGAAAAAGACAAAGGAATAAGAAATGGGCTTGTTTCCTCCTTGTTTATATGTGCCTAGAACACCTCAGATTATAATAAGGGACCTTAGCTAGGGCCAGACGGGAATATTTCATTTTCCCCATATCAAGATCTAGTCATTTGAATTACAGGAAGACACGCATTTCCCCACAACAGAAGTGCTGGCAGAGGTGAAACGTCTGGAGCCCATGCAACGACTGGGCAAAAAAACTGAAAAACATTGTCTAGCAAATTCTAAATTTTTAGACATCCATAAGCAGAGATTTGGGGCCTGTGCATTTCACTTGCGCTAAAGTTACCCACTTTTTTCCTTGAAGAGGTTCGACACCTTTAAAAGCTGCAAGACTGGCAGAAATCCGGTACACATAGCAGAATTTCATTGTGTCTCCATGCCTCAGTTTTTCACTATCCCTGCTTCTCCATGCTGGGAAAAAGACTTACAGCAATTCTCCTGTCTTCTCTCTTCTGGAATGTCAGTCTCAAAGACAGTGTCTGATTTTAACCAAGTTTACTTCTCATTATTTCAGTGGTTCAACTGAGTAAGCATGTTTATGACAGCAGCCTTACTTGGAACGTAATCCCCGTGGTTTACAAGGGAATTTATTTCCATGTATGTGTATTTAGAATCACAGCTTAGGAGGGTTTAACATGTTCTTTGAGGACAGCAGGAGAGGAGCCCCTTTGAAAAAAAAGATCTGTGCTAGGCTACTAGACTAGGACATGATTTGTAAAAACAAAAACAACAATAACAATTAAGAACACAGCTTAAGACCTCATGCCTGGAACTTCAAAGATGGTTAGATCAATGGGAGATGTTTATCACTTCTGTGCATTCAAGTCTAGGACATCCTAAAAGGCAAGAAGCAGAAAAGTCAGGCAACCTAAACTTAGGGAAGCTCCCCCTCCTCTATCTTCCCCCACCCCCCGCATTTGGAGCCTAGCCACTTGCTCAGAGGTCTCGATTCCCACTGAAGCCCACGGTGAACAAAGCCCTGCGTTGCTTCTGAGGGATTGTGATCATTGCTGTTATTTATGTTAACTCCCCAAAGATCCGAGTCAAGATCAAGCCAGGCTCCACGGAAACATGTAGGAGAATCGTCGTAATAAATCCCGGCTTCATTGAAGTCGGTGACACAGCTTTAACGGAAATCGGGTTTCACCTGCACAACACGGCGAAGCAGAACATCAATATTGTGAAATAGAACACATAATATGTAGCGCAGGGAAGCCGGCGAGGGTGTCAAAGAAAAGGCAGAGAAGAGAGAATTCAAGCCAAGGGCACAAGCCGAAGGATTTCGGCAACATACACACAGGGCAGACTCAAAACACAAATAACGGTGTAGCGCAAATTACATCAAAGGCTCCCTCTGTTTTGGGGGAGGGAGAAAAGTTGTGTGATACAGAATCAGGATTGTGGAGTTAGGAGGGCGCTGTGAGATCAAAACTAATAATAGTTATTGATGGGGCACAATTATGCTGTTAAATATTGTCTGGTATCTCTAGAGCTGGGGTAGCCAATGTCGTTTCCCTTCAGAAGTTACTGGACTCTTAACTCCCATCAGCCACAGACAGCGTGGCCGATGGTCAGGGATGATGGGAATTGTAGTCCAGCAACTCCTGGAGGGAACTACATTGGTTTAAGCATGCTCTAGAGTAGTGCTGGCTAAGCTTTTTGGAAAGCTTGCCACAAGTCACAGTATAGGATGGTGTCACTTTTATATGCATCTAGTATATACACAGGTCTTTGGGGTGTGTTGCTTTGCCCCTGGCCTACTGAACTGCGGGTTAGCTAGCAGCACAGCTCCTAGAGAAACAGGCAAAGATGCAGATGTCAGAGGATGTCCTCTGGACACAGAGGAATGGTGGTTGGCGCCAGCTGGGGAACCCCAAGGGAAGAAGGCTCATAGCCCAGAGACTGGTGGTAGGATAACGGCGAGTGGTCAGAAGGAGAAGAGGAAGCAGCCTGGGAGGGTGAGCTGAAGAAGTAACAGGATTTAGTGAGCAGGAAGAATCTGTGGCTGAGAGCAGTCCAGAATCAGAGGCAGAAGTGGAGGCTGGAGAGGAGGGAGGCCCAGGCAGAGATGAGTCCGGCTGGTGAAGAAGCCAGGGAGTCTCCCGCTCCTGCTGTGACCAGTTCCCCATTCCCCTGGCCTTCCAGGACCAGAAGAGGTATGAAGAGGAAGGAGCAAAGACAGACACAACGACCGAGTCTCAGATTGCTTTGGAAGGACCTAGGGGATGAGATATAGGAAACTGCGGGAAGGCGGGGACATTCAGTCCAGACAACTGCCTCATTGGGACATGATCTACTGGGCCGAGTTGCTGGCCTCCTGAGTCAACCCGGTTTCCTGGTTTCCTTGAATAAAGAGATTGCTTCACTGATGCCATGTGATTTATTACTGACCTTCTCCTGACACCCACTCCTGACAGTGGGCCTGCCTAGGCTGTAACCACACCTAGGGGTCCACCTCTGCTGGCAGCCACATACCCAGATGCCTGTGTCCCTTTTAGTGCCAGGGCCAGTCAAACTCCTGAAGATGGGGTTAGCTTGCGGTGCCCTCCAGAGGGTGTTGGAGTCGACCTCTGGGAAGCGTCCTGTCAGCTACTTTTGCTCTGAAGTTTCAGAGGCAAAAATACTTCCTGTGGGGAGAGCAAACACCAGAGAGGCTGAACATGACCTAGAATGCAATATCCATACATCCTGCAGCAAACCCCCAGAATATAAGTGAATGCAAAAAAGACTTCCTTGAAGGCAGAACATGGGGAAACCATTGCATTAACCACTTGCCCTTTTCTGTGAATTATTGCAATGCTTTTTAAACAAAGGTTAATTTTATGGACAAAGCATGCCAGAGCCTTCAGGGGAAAGAAGGGGCACTGCAGTAACATCTCGGTCAGCCTGTATGTCAGCTGAAGCCTTTTTAGTTGGCAGAGGTTTTTCAAACTACTCACTAACAACTTCGGGGGGGGGGGGGAGGGAACCATGTGCTCAAACTCCAGCCTATGGTGACACAGCAGATCATGCACCCACAAAACATGGTGTGACATCTTTGGCTGCAGACAAGGGTTTCCCAGGATGAAGCATCCATTCATATTTCCCAGCTTGCTTGTAGTCAGGGAGTGGAATTCAATGTACAGTGGTACCTCGGGTTACAGACGCTTCAGGTTACAGACTCCACTAACCCAGAAATAGTACCTCGGGTTAAGAACTTTGCTTCAGGATGAGAACAGAAATAGGGTGTCAGCAGGAGGCCCCATTAGCTAAAGTGGTACCTCAGGTTAAGAACAGTTTCAGGTTAAGAACGGACCTCCAGAACGAATTAAGTTCTTAACCCGAGCTACCACTGTAGTGCTAAGTGCATGGTGGGGGTGCAAGCAGAATGAGGTCTGCTTTCAAAATGGGACTTTCCTTCTCCTCGCCCCCACCCCGCTGAATCTGATCTGAGGTGTTCCCCAGTCTTCTATTACAGAAATTCTAGCCCATCCTTCCAACACCTACCAGGGTGCCTTACAACCATTTAATATCACAATGCAATGAAAATGTTGTATTGCTGACTAGATCCAGAATCTTGGCGTCGCCTATGAGCATAATAACAACTGTTGTTCCATAATAATACAAAAAGCAAGCATTTTGATAGCTCGGATGCATTCATTCTTGTATACACACACACACACACACACACACACACACACACACACACAACACATCTATAGTAGCATTTTGTTGAAAATGAAGGTTGAAAAAAGGAACAAATAAATGCCACAGGGTTGAAACAAATGCACAGGGTTCGCTGCCTGTTCCTTGTCTTTAAACCATTCTAAATGCAAAAGCTTTGCTGTGTATAATATTACCCTTATGCTGTTCAGCCAGTCTTTGGTTTGTGAATCTTGGACAATTCATGTTTTAGCCCAATCTGAGCTGTGATAGTTAGAGTGCCAACCGAGTGATTGGTTTGCTATGGGAATACATCGTCAATAGACCCTAATGATGATGGGGGATCTGTTTGAATGAACCATGATGTGTTTTACTGAATGTCTTCAGCATTTGTCTAACAAGCGCCAAATGTCTGAACGGGCTCTTACATAGAAACAGAATGAACCTGTTTAGCACATTTGTTCTAATAGTATGGGTGTATTTTATCCATACTGTTAGTAGTGTTTCTACATGATTTAGTGTTAAGAGATTACTTTCCTGATTCATCCTTAGGTGAGCTCTGCAGCAGACAATTTCTGCTATTCATCTATCTTGTTTATTTGTTTCTAAGGAAAAGCCAGTTGCATTTTGACAGCCTGCAAAGAAAGTTCTAAGAAACCGGTGTTTATATCACAAAAGTAAGCATGTGTATGGGATATTTAAAGCCCTTCCTTCCGCTTAGATCTGTTCTTGCCTTTAATTTTATAAGCAGCTTATATCTCGGTTTAATCAAGCTGTACCTGACCAGTGAGCAGAACCGATTTCAAGGTGAAGGCATCCTTGCTTAAAAACAAAAACCTGAGCTTCTCCTTTCCCTTTTTATATAGATAACATATTACAAGGGTTTATTTATCACCCTATTTATCCCTTTTACTGTATTTAACACCCAGAAATTTAAGGCTTGCCTACAATTAGCAATTCCTTGCCTCTTCTCCCTCCAGACCCCTGCAAACCAAACTCTTAATAAAGCTGAATTGTGCATCGATTCTGGACAAGGTTTTAAGTTCTGGGTGATAAATAGGTGGCAGGCTTTCATTATGAAACCTTAATTACAGCAGCTTCTTGCGGGGGGGGGGGGGGCAGAGAACTACGTGGGCTAATATTTCACAAGCATCATCTCAGCCGAAAGGTGTTCTTTTACAGTTGTCGGCAAAGACAGGAATAAATATTCTATTTTGCTCTTTTTTAAAAAAAGGAGGTTGGTGGTGAAGGCTCTCTGTGCAGATATGCCATTGAACTGAGTGGGAGCTCAGCAATGATCGGATTGGGCCCAGGGAAGGGGGGGCGGCATTTTCACACTTTCCCACATTTGCTGATGCTTTCTTTGCATTCCAAGAGATCTAGCAGGTTTATTTTTAACATGTCATTCTTGGCATAGATTTAGGGTCTGATCCTGCACTCAGGGAAACAGTGTATCAAAGTCGCTGCTGCTGCATATGTTTTTGCTTTTGAACATGCTGCCCGTGTTTATTCCGGATCCTGCTCTCTGGAACCAAGAGGAATGGAATATTTCTCTCTTTCTATTTGGTCTGATTCCCACATGTTTAGACATCACTTACTTTCACTTTTCCACATGTTCACATGCCCATATGCCACTCATCAAACAGGGGGTGCCCACATGAATAAAACAGGGAGGGGCAAGAAAGCCCCGCTCCACATAATCAATCTCAGGACGCAGTGCACATACATAGGGTTGCCATATTCCCAAAAGTGAAAATCCAGACAAGGTTGTGGAGCTTTCTTGGGGGGGGGGTGTTTCTTTGCTTTTTAAAGAATTATTATTATCATTTTTTTAAAAAAAAAATCACCCTACTTGCCATATGTTCAGGTTTCCCCGGACATTTTGCCAATTCAGCAAAAATCCGCCTAGACGCCATTTTGCTGGCAGATTCCCAGACATGTCCAGGAAAACCCAAATGTATGGCAGCCCTACACATCCACCATTTGAATGGCAATGTTATCAACTTTGGGGCGACCAAGCCCCCTCAAATATTTTATGGGGGGGCCAAGAGACCTTGGCCCCTAGGAGTTGGCTCCTATGTCATCAAGAATACAGAATACTTGATGACTGGAAGCTGAGTGTGTGAATTGACCCCACTGAAACATGTCTGTGGTGATATGCTGTCTAAGTGGCAAACATGTATGTGCGAGCCAACTCATGACAATTACATTCCCTTTTAAACACAGCAGATAGCTGGTTGCAGGCTTGTGTAATTGAATTGTATGTTCCTGGTAAGTTCCCTTTTTATCCCTCTTAAAAGAATAAAAACACGACAATCTTATTTGAAGTCAGTAAAAGAAGTTTACTCACATCATCAGTTCAGCGTTGGATCCCTGAAGACAGACTTAGTTACAAAGTAGATACATGTGGATCTATCCCATATGGGGATAATCCCAGTGTCCTCTATTGGCTGAAAGCCAACAGAGCATTTCTAGCTAAAAAGCTGCTCCAATGACAAAGGTAAGATGGAAGAGAGAGTGTGGCAGCATGCCTTGCCCTTTTGTTACCTGGACAGGTAAGGTCACACCCACCTCTAGTCACATGCAAAGGAAGTATGTCCCAGCCAGGAGGAAACAGGAAGTTTTCGACTGGCTGGACTAAACATTCCCCTGCATGTCCACTCTGGGAAAACAAGGAATGTTGTACTTGACTGCTACTTATGTATCACATCCCACAGTTTGGACAGCACAACCCAACGCAGAGTCCTCGCAAAGGACAGTCCCTCTGAGTTCAATGGGAGTTACTTCTAGGGAGGTGTGTTGAGTAAGGATGGGAAAGGTTGAAATGTGACTCGCATCATCCCTGAGCATTAGCCATGCCGGCTGGGGCTGATGGGAGTTGGGGTGTAACAAAATGCGGTACCCCATCCCTGGTGAAGTATGAGGAATCCATTTCTGCAATCCTCATGAAATTGCTGCTCAATTTTGGTGATGGGATGCTCATCTTCTCTCTGCCCTCCTCCCAAAACATGTCACAGAATGGGGAGACTGCAATGGGACTGCTAGCATTTTATCTATTGTGTTTTATTCTATGTCCTTCAACATCTCAGCACTTCTGCGTCTTGAATGGAAAATCAGAACTAGAGCACCAAACCTGCAAACACGGCATGACTGATCCTCACCTGAAGTTTGAATTTGCATGGTAAGCCTTCCGGGAAAGGACTTCATGAAGAGCAGTATTGGGCCTGTCTTCTGAGACGGCACAGAGTCGCGTTTTCCTAAAAGATAATGTTTGTGTTCTTAGCCCATATATCAAGCCAAGGGAATCAGGGGAGAAAGATTTTAAACCTTAAAAAGATGTACTGCTCCTATTGTCATTGCAACTCTTGAGGCCAGCTATCGTAGCCGCAGTCATTAATTAGATGAAATATTTCAATTAGCATGAATTATTAAAATCTCAGCCAATTAGCCAATATGGCTGCTTTGTCAATAGGGGATAGGAAATAAGCGACTCTCCAGGTTTTTGTCAGAATCCTGGGCTACGATAGTTTATCTGAAATGTTAAAAGCAGACATCTGTCTTGAGCTGCTTTCACACCATCCATTTAAAACGTATCGGTTCCCCCAAAGAATCTTGGGAACTGCAGGTTGTTTCTGGTACTGGGCATGTAGCTTTATGCGGGGTGAACTACATTTCCCATGATTCCTTCGGGAAGCCGTATGCTTTAAATGGGTGGTGTGTACACACCCTGTGTGTATTCCTCCTTAGCGCACTTAGAGTTGCTTCCTTCACCGCAATCCAAAAACACAGGAACTCCTTGCACATACCGGAGTGCCTGTGGACAGGAACATTGGAAGACGCCTTTCTGCATGTGCAAAGAGATATACATGCAGAGATGTTCTGCCATGAAATAATGGGCAGCTCGCAGGGCGTTTGAACGTACCGTATTTTTTACTCTATAGGACACACTTTTTCCCCTCCAAAAATGAAGGGGAAATGTGTGTGCATCCTATGGAGCGAATGCAGGCTCCTTGGCTTCAGCGAAAGCAACATGAAGCCTCCAAAGCACAGAGGGAGCGTTCCCTCCACGCTCCGGAGGCTTCGCGTTGCTATCGCTGAAGCCTGAAGGGCAAGAGGGGTTGGTGCACACTGACCCCTCTCGCTCTCCAGGCTTCAGGGAGAGCCGCCTGAAATCTTCGGAGCGCAGCGCGAGTTCCCGCTGCGTTCCGGAGGCTTCAGGTTCCTTTCGCTGAAACCAGGAGAGTCTTGCTATCCCAGCTTCAGCAAAAGGAACCCGAAGCCTGCGGAGCACAGCAGGAACTCGCACTGCGCTCCGAAGGCTTCAGGGATCTTTGAGGCTGGTGGTGGGGGAAAGCAGCACTTCCCCCCACTGCCAGCCCCACAAGCTCGAGGGGCAGTGGGAAGGCAGCGCGCCGCCTTTGCACTGCTCCCTGACCTGGTCTTTGAGGGGGGGCAGCACAGTTGAACGCACAGAACGCACCTTGTTTTAGAGGGGGAGAACAAGAAAAAAAAATTCTCCCCCTCTTTGTGCAGCGCCCTTTCAGCGAAGCGGCAGGAGAAATGGAAGGGGCTCCATTTCTCCTGCTGCTTCGCTGAAGGGGCGCTGAGCAGAGAGGGAGAGAAATTTTTTTTCTTGTTCTCCCCCTCTAAAACAAGGTGCGTCCTATGGTCCGGTGCGTCCTATAGAGTGAAAAATGCGGCACTTTGGGAGCCTTTGCATCCACAGGAAATTTGCTAGAACAGGGCAAAGGCCTCCAGGAAATTGCTGTTGGGAAGGGTGGGGAAAATTCACCGTTGTGGAGAAATATTTCCATACCTAATGGTGAAGGGCCAAAGCTTGGGGGCAGAACATCTGTTTTACATGCAGAAGCCCCCAGGTTCAGTCCCCAACATCTGGGAGAGTACTCTGTCTGAAATCCTGGAGAACCGCTGCCAGTTAGATGGGCCAATGGCCCGACTCATTGTTAAGGCAGCTTCCTCTGTTCTGATGCAAGCACCTCAGAAAGCACTGAACAACATGTGATTGGTGGGCAAAGGGCATTTATTTCTGAAGCAGCCTTGGGATCCCAAGGGGATATTTTATTACTTATAACATTTCCTGCTGCTGGGCTGGGGTATTGTGGCGGGGAAGGTTGATTTTTATTTTAGATATTGTTGCGATTTATGTGGAAATTTGTCAGTTTGGCTTTGTGTTTTCTAATTCTCCGTTTAGTGTTTATGACTGCTTCTGTTCCTGTTGTAATTTTTTCATGCTGGAAGCCACCTTGAGCATGGTTTGAACCGTGGAAAGGCGGCATACAAATTAAATTACATATATTTTATGTAATTTGGATGCTTGGTGAAGTTGCTTCTGTGCAGCCTGCATGCGTTTAAAGCATTGTTAAGAGTCAAAAGGTAGAGAATACAACCTGCCGTTCATCACTATCTTGCCAGAGGATGATGAACCGCTGTTCCTCTTGGAGTGAGGGACCTGCACTGTTCGTAACAGGAGGAACAAGATCAGAGAATCTCCACAGCTGGAATTCTACAAGTCTTTGAAAGGAGACTAAAACATGGAAACCTGAGGTGCTGGTGTGGCTCTCCACCACATCAGGATCTCACTTTCGGCAGCGTACAAAGTGCCTGTATTAATAAATATCGGCGAGTTGAAGTTGTGATCTCTATTGTCTCATAGAGGGCTTGAGCTGGCTTCATTAAATCAGCCCGAGTCTGGCCACTGAATTCAGTGGGTTAGGGGCTGCTGTAACAACAAGGCCTAATCCTGGCCTCCCATCAGAAATGGCACAAGGAGCAATGTATCTGTGCACATCTGCCAGAGATGGATTGCAACTGGCCGAGCCAAGGAGATAACTATACAACCTTTAGAAGACATCTGAAGGCAGCCCTGTATAGGGAAGCTTTTTAATGTTTTAATATATGTTGGAAGCAGCCCAGAGTGGCTGGGGCTACCCAGTCAGATGTACAGGGGGAATAATAATAATAATAATAATAATAATAATAATAATAATAATAATAGAATAGGATGTCTCTATTTTCATCAGAGAAATGTTAGAGAGTATGTGTCGGATAAGGCTGACTGCATTGGAAAACTACAGAACAATGTACAAAACTGCAGACTCTCCCTGTCAGATGCTATTCTTCCAAAGCAGACATGATGGGAGTTGTAGTCCAGCCCATCTGGAGGGCACCAGCTTGGGAACTGCTGTTCTATTACATTTCTTCCTCTATGGCCGAGGCCACTGGACCTCCCTCATTAACACCTCTCAATTCTGTAGTTGTTTCTGTTTAAGGAGTCTTTGGGATGAATTGTTTCTTTTGTTTACGATCTAGCAAACGAGCCTTGCTAATCCTTATATTTTATCTCCCTAACATATGGAAAAGCTATTTATTCCAGCCAATCACAATAAAGTGAAAGAAAACCCCATTTTATGGAAAGGTATATATCACAAGTTTGTTCATCATTAAAGATATGATTACCGGGGAAAAGCTTCCAAAAGTGGCACATTTATGATGCTGCGAACAGATGGGGACATCCATTTTCCTTGCAAATACTTTGGAAATTGCTCTACTGGTAGCCGTATAAAAATGATATACAGATGCAGCAGCCGCTGGGCTGGGACGAGAGCTCCAGATTTACACCGTAAAAGCTTCACATGCACCCTGTCAGCTTTGATTGATCTGTCCTCTACTGCTGGGGAAACTTGTTGACAAGGGGAAGAAAGCGGGCACATAATTCAAGGCCCCAAGCCAAAGCATTCACCTGACCAGTCTGGCCCCAGGCAACAAATCCTCATCCCTACCAACGGGCGGTGGCTAATTGTTCTCAGCAAAGGTTGAATAGTCAAAGGTTAATTTCTAAAAGGAGAAGAAAAAAAAGAAATGTGGAATGCTGTGCCCTATGACTAAAGCCGGTAGTGGAGACAAAGCAATCTGCACATGCTCTAAGAAACTCTTTTTTATCGTCTGCAAGGATGAGCCTGGTCACTTAAAAACAACATCCCACATAGTTCTAGGCTCTTAGATGGCCGGTGTTTTGCACAAGGAATTAAAGCACTGGGAAATTTTGGTTGGTGCAATTGAAATTATTATTATTATTATTATTATTATTATTATTATTATTATTATTATTATTCTCGCAGTGAGGGAACTGCCAGAAGGCCCTCGGCGCTGGACCTCAGTGTCCGGCAGAACGGTGGGGGTGGAGACACTCCTTCAGATCGAAGTGGATCAAAGCTCGCTTCAACGCCGCAAACCCACTTCAACAAAGAAGGGGCTTTTTGCAGTTACGCAAGCGATGAGAAATGGAAGCGGAAAGTGTGGAAAGATGGAGGGGAAGACATTTAAACACCCCACAACATAATCAGAAGGAATGCTCCATAAAGTCCAGCTGTAATCTAACCTCCATATAAGGTGCTTTGCGCAAGCAAATCAGAATGAAAGTTCAACGAAACAGGTTGCCTGGAAGAGCCCTATTTTTAAGCTTCATTCCTGGAAGTGGCAGCAAGGAGGTTCTCAGAGCATGTGCGAAGCGCTTTGATCTCACTGGTTGACTAACCATAGCCAGCTTCTCATCCAAGGGTTGCCAATGTGATGTCCTTCAGATGTTGGACTACAACTCCCAACATTCCCAATTGTGCTGGTTGAGGCTGATGGGAGGCTGATGCAGTCCAATGGCGTCAGGAAGGAACCCACTGGCTACCTAGTCTGAGGGCAGGGGTGCCAACTTGAATAAAATATTGTGGGGGTCCAGGTAAGCCCAGACCCACATAATCGATCACATGATGCAGTGCACTCACACCATTTGAATGGGAATGTCCATCAACTTTGCGGGGACCCTGCCCCCTCAAATATTTTATTCTGGGGGCCAAAGCCCCCACAGCCCCTCAGAGATGACTCCTATGTCTGAGGGCATAGCATTCCATATCAAGTCTCCAGCCTCCAGAGCGGCAAAGTTGTGGCAGTTCCATCACCCCCTGTATGAGAAGCCATCTTCAAATATCTCAAGGGCTGTCACATGGAAGATGGAACAAGCTTGTTTTCTCCTGCTGCGGAGGGTAGGACTCGAACCAATGGCTTGAAGTTGCAAGAAAGGAGATTCCGACATTCAGAAAAACTTTCTGACGGTAAGAGCTGGTTGACAACGGAACAGACTCCCTCAGAAGGCAGTGGACTCACCTTTCTTGCAGTATTTTATGCAGAGGTTGCATGGCCGATTCCTGCATTCCAGGGGGTTGGTCTAGATGCCCCCCAGGGTTACCTTTCAACTCTACAATTCTATGAAAATCTGGGAGAGCCACACATTTCGTCTGGAATGAAATGCTCAAGGGCATTTCAGGAGCGTTTTCACTGCTACGTCGCCTGTGCCAAGCCTGAAAATAAGGGCGGCCAAAAAGATTCTTTCCAAAATCACCAAGGAAGAGATCTGGTGAAGGGGCAAAAACACCAGCTCCTGAAGGGAAAAAAAGCAAATAAATAAAAACCCAGAAAGGCAAGCTAAGCAGAAGTTAGCAGGAACAATAAGTGCTAGTCACTGTATCTGGTTTTCACGATGCACTTTCCATTCTCCTATGCATGCACAAAAACCATGCACATACATCCAGGATGGCTATCGAGCCCCAATTGTCATTATCATATTGATGAAGTTCATCAGAGTGCAATTTTGGGTTTAACACCAACAGACTGGGGAACAGGAGCAAAGAATTATCTAAGAAGAGCACCGCATTCTTACCGCAGGGACGTTTCCCTGTTCCAGTTCATTGATGGAGTTGATTAAGTTTAAATGAAGCAGACACTGGATAAAAGTAAGGGTATTGACCACTGGGGCAGCGCCGGGCTGTGCTTGAAAAGGCCTGATACATGCAGAAAAGCAAGATTTGCTAAATGCTCTAATCTTCAATCAAATCTTACATCAATACAGACAAAGTTTGGTAATGAGAGATTCAATGAAGCATGCGGGAGAAAGAATTAATCCTCTTGGTCTAAACTGGCTTCAACTTTGAAGCTTGCTCCGAAAGGCAAGGCAGTTATCTAAATGCTAAATAAGAAACTTATTGTACTTTTCAGGGCAGGCCTAATCTTTTGTCTATTTCATCTCCATGATTTGTATGCTCATAGATGGCAAGTTGTCATGGTGATTATATCAAGCTTCTCTGCAGCCCAGAGGTCTTAAAAAAAGGGGGGGGAGCGAAGCACAAGGGCAGCCCATCTGGCCAATCCCTCGAGATCAGCTGAGGGGGGAGGCGGGACTCTCTAATCACCACAATAGCTCCCGATACACCCCAAAACCACCATGTTGCCCCGAGGAGGGTATCAGTCACCAGCCCACCCCTCTAGCCAAGTTCCTTTAGGGCGCTTCTTGTGTTTCTGGGGGTTATCGAATGCTGGCCGCAGGAAGCCGCTGGTTTTAGAAAGCTGACAAGAACCAGTGCTCACCCTTTGACGTCTCTGTCCGGATGCAAAGAGGAAGTCGCTCCACTTCGCACCGAGAGGCGATCCTGCCTCATTCGCGCTGCCCGAACCGACAAGCCGGCCGAGAAACGGCGATCCCTTGCAACCTGTGCTTCACTGAATTTTGCATCGCACTTCTCCGGCCAAGTCTTGTGTACATAAAGATGCATGTTCATAAAGTGTGCGGAAAACAGCATATATTTGTGCAGTTAACATACCATTTAGCATTAGGCAGAACTACGCACAAATCGATGCACGCATTAGGATAATTTTGCAGTGAAATGCTGGTGAATTTTCAGGGTGTTTTAAAATAAATCAGAAGCATTTGTTGTTGTTTAGTCATTTAGTCATGTCCGACTCTTCGTGACCCCCATGGACCAGAGCATGCCAGGCACTCCTGTCTTTCACTGCCTCCCGCAGTTTGGTCATGTTGATAGCTTTGAGAACACTGTCCAACCATCTCGTCCTCTGTCGTCCCCTTCTCCTTGTGCCCTCAATCTTTCCCAACATCAGGGTCTTTTCCAGGGAGTCTTCTCTTCTCATGAGGTGGCCAAAGTATTGGAGCCTCAGCTTCACGATCTGTCCTTCCAGTGAGCACTCAGGACTGATTTCCTTAAGAATGGATAGGTTTGATCTTCTTGCAGTCCATGGGACTCTCAAGAGTCTCCTCCAGCACCATAATTCAAAAGCATCAATTCTTCGGTGATCAGCCTTCTTTATGGTCCAGCTCTCACTTCCATACATCACTACTGGGAAAACCATGGCTTTAACTATACGGACCTTTGTTGGCAAGGTGATGTCTCTGCTTTTTAAGAGGCTGTCTAGGTTTGTCATCACCTTTCTCCCAAGAAGCAGGCGTCTTTTCATTTTGTGACTTCTGTCACCATCTGCAGTGATCATGGAGCCCGAGAAAGTAAAATCAGCAGCATACTGAGGTGGAAATGTGGAGAATTGACCCAAAGACTGGAAGAAAAAGAAACAGAAAGAAATCTGAATCGCCTGATTCGCCCATTCCTAATTCATGGTCCTAACCCACAATTGAGAAGGGAGTGCTGATTGCAATGACTCTAGCAGCGAGTTCTCAGCCCCAAAGCCTCTTTTTACATCCCCAATTGCTGAAGACTGCAGCGGAGTCTAGAAAACTGCATCTTCAGAGCTATTATATCATATAGCTATTATATCATATTATATTATATCATATAGCTATTTTATATCATATAGCAGCAGTTTTTCCCGAACTTGGGTCCCCAGATGTTGTTGGACTACAACTCCCATCATCCCTAGCTACCAGATTGGAGTTGTAGTCCAACAATATCTGGAGACCCAAGTTTAAGAAAGACTATAATATATAGCATCATATATTATAGAAAACTGATGTTTTATTCATCCAGTTCATACACATACCCATATCAAGATTAAATTATCAAATAGCATCCAGCTTTAAGGACCATTTGTTATTTGGGGGCATTCTGTGGCATGGATAAGAATTCAACTGAGGTTAAACCAGTATGCCATTCAAACCAGTATGCCAGTTCACCGACATTTTCTGACATGTGGTTTTCAAGACTGATGTGTTTGGGAAAGAGCAAGTGATCTCTCCACCAGATGTCTCATGTTTGCCTAGATGTTCTGTGTGCTCTTTTCTGATGAGAAGCTCTAGAAAGGCATTTTCCTTCCCACTCAGGCAAAGCTAAAGTTTCTCAAATAGGAGAGAGAAAGAATGAGAGAGGGAACGAAGGATGGAGAAATCTCTGAGTTCTGGTTTCTTAAGTCCCATTCATCACATTTCTGCACCAGTTTGCAAAAAACACCAGCATTTTCATGTGCATTTCTTTTCATATAGGCATTTGTGCACAATTTTGTGCATATTTGCATGCATTTTAGTAGTAGAAGAAGAAGAGTTTGGATTTGATATCCGGCTTTATCACTACCCGAAGGAGTCTCAAAGCGGCTAACATTCTCCTTTCCCTTCCTCCCCCACAACAAACACTCTGTGAGGTGAGTGAGGCTGAGAGACTTCAGAGAAGTGTGACTAGCCCAAGGTCACCCAGCAGCTGCATGTGGAGGAGCGAGGAAGTGAACCTGGTTCACCAGATTACGAGTCTACTGCTCTTAACCACTACACCACACTGGCTCTTTTAGTAAGCAGTTATCCAAACATAAGGCATCTCTGTATGCTGTTTTTCACACTTTCCCCCAATAGCCCCCTCCCCCTTTTTGGTACACATTACTTTGGGTGGAGAACAACATTGCAAACTTCAGAGAAGCACTGCTTTTTAAGAACAGCCGCGTTTTAAGTTCGTGTACTGTTTTGGGAAATGCACACTGGAAGAAGGTAGAGAGAGTGGTTGCAGTGGTTGGGAGCATGTCAGAGGCAGGGAAGAACTGCTGCAATCAGAGTTGCTGAGAGGCAGCGTGGTATAATGGATAGAGCACTGGACTTAGGCCACAGAGACCTGGATGCAAATGTCTGCCCAGGCATGCAGCTAACTGGGTCACCTTGGTAAGTCACTCTGTCCCGATCTAATCCATCTAACAGGGCTAGCTGCTGTGAGTCAGAGCAAACAGTACCAGGCTGCATGGACTAATGGTCTGGCTCAGTATGAGACAGTATCATATGTTCATAATTTTGCCACCCACAGACAGTCTTCCACTGGCAAATAGAAGAAGAAGAGTTTGGATCTGATATCCCACTTTATCACTACCCGAAGGAGTCTCAAAGCGGCTAACATTC
This sequence comes from Podarcis cretensis, assembly GCF_951804945.1. NCBI lineage: Eukaryota > Metazoa > Chordata > Lepidosauria > Squamata > Lacertidae > Podarcis > Podarcis cretensis. The sequence continues at coordinate 74,366,121 of NC_137175.1, forward strand.
TCCTTTCCCTTCCTCCCCCACAACAAACACCCTGTGAGGTGAGTGGGGCTGAGAGACTTCAGAGAAGTGTGACTAGCCCAAGGTCACCCAGCAGCTGCATGTGGAGGAGCAGAGACACGAACCCGGTTCCCCAGATTACAAGCCTATCGCTCTTAACCACTACACCACACTGGCTTTCTAATCCCAAACTAACCAAGCACATGTTCTGCTGTCACTTTAGGAACGGAAGGATCTGTCAGTGTCAGTTCTCTCCTGTTTTCAATTTCTTTCTTAATTTCAGTTCACTGCAATTCCTCAACGATTAGCGATTTTTTTATTTATTTAAGAAATCGCCATGAAAATTCATCAGCACTTAATGTGAATTTCACCTAATAAACCCGTTTTTGTAAGCACTTTTGGCTGATGTCCACATTTTTGCAAGCAACTTCTAATAAAATCCATTTCCGTATGTTATTTTCACCGATACATCCATTTTTACAGCCTTCCCCCTAACATATGCGTTTGTTTGGTTGGAGAACCGCATTGCACAATTCAGAGAAGTGCAAATTTTGAAGGATGGCTGCATTTTGCCCCTCACGAGGTTTCAGAAAGTGCAGATTCGATTTTGGTATTCCATGTGAACTGAACCAAATTTCTCCAGCCATCCCTGCATCACACTGCAAATCTCTGGATCCTGGCATTATATCTTAGAGATCACTTGAGGAGGCACGGAGCCTGCGTTTGGCGAGTGTCAACATTTTGGGACCTGGTGAAGACTGCTTACAACAACAGGCCTCGAAAACCAAATCTGAATGGAGGAGGCTAGAGAAAAGGGGTTGGAGGTGGTGGCCGAGGAGATAGCCTCATGCAGAGAGCAACATTCCTTCCCTCTTGGCCTCCAAATTCCTTTGCAGCACAGCCCTCTATTGGAGATGAGGAAATTCCTTCTTTCTCACACACCCATCATTCAAAGAAATCGATATAATGTAAACTGGACCCTCTCCTTCGAAACCCAATGAAAAATTAGCCGGCTAGACTGCAACGAGATCTTGCTTGGGGCGCTGGGGGCAACAAGGCCCCTTCCTGTGGGTCCGCTTGTCTCTGATGGAATCATTTGAGCACACAAAAGTTGCACAGGGGCTTTTATGTGTTTTACAAAAGTTGCCAAATTAAGCTCGGATTAAGGTCAGATTCCATCCAGAAGCCATCGCTCTACTAGCCAGGGGGACAGATCTGAAAAGCCTGACCAAGTTAATCAACGTGAGGGGTTTTTTTTGGGGGGGGGGGGCAGGGGAGAGAAAGAGAAAGTAACATGTATAACTCTTATTATTAAAAGAGCAGTGAGTGGGGCCTGTCGCTGTGAACTTGAATAACAGGTTGAACTTTAATTTGTTCATTAACAGGATTTGCCCCTCACTGCAAAAGTTATTAGTTCCCTTAAAAGCAGAAGGGACAAGCGGCGGAGCTGCGATGAAAGCGCCTGGCAAAAAGTTAAACGCCTCCTAATTCCACTCGTCGCCAAGCAAAGAGGCCACTGTGGTTTCTTTTCTCTCCCCCCCTCCCAAAGGAGCCGGGAGCAGGGTTAAGGCCTCACCCCCACATCTCCGAGCTGAAAGCTTAAAAGGCCTTCCCCACCGGAACCTCATCTGGGTTCAAAAGGAGCAGACAAAGTCGATGCAGAGAGAACAAAGGCTTTCTCCAGGGCAGGTGAGCTCTGATCACCTTGGCTATACAGAGACATGCAACGGCTCTATATATTGTGGAAAGTCACTCGCCTGCTCACTACACGTTTGGATACCTCGTAAGGTATCATAAACATGTTTCGCAGGGTGGTTTCGGAGGTCAAGCCAGCAGGCTTTGGTCTGTTTGGATACAACTGGACGCCATTTTGAATCAAAATGGCGGGCGGAACCTTTCAAAGCCGAGCTGATTTTAACCACCCATTTCAAAACTGAGCTGGCTTTGGGGGTTTCTTAGAAGTCCCGAGCAACGCCATATACAATGCTGCTAGAAATAAATCTGCAAGGCCAATTGGGTGGGTTCTGATTACACCATTCAGGCACCTTGTTCAGATCTTCATTCTACACCATTAGGTGCCAGGCAAAATCGTTCCTTTAACCAGGCCTTTGAGCTGATAGATACTCAATGCCCTTTTAAAATATGTTGGGGAGGGGGGATTATTGAATTGTTTTTGTTTTTATTATGTATTTAGTGTTTTTATGTTGCGAACTGCCCTGAGACTTGTGGGTGGTATACAAATAATAATATTAATAATATCTTTATATGGCTTATTCATAGAGGCGAGTGTACACTGCACAGGGGTCCCCAATGTAACACCCACGAGCACCAACATACACCCCATTTGGTGTGTACCAATGCCCTCTCTCCCTAATTTCTTTTTTTTTTAAAGAATGAGATTGCGATGGGGGTGCAGGGTTTGTTTGCAGGGCTATTGTGTGCTTTTTTTGTCTGTGTTTTAGGATGTATTGCCAAGTTTGGTGGCTGGTCACCAATTGTTTTTTCTCCTGTGAAGTGGGTATTATGTAGCACCAACGGCAGTTTCTTATTTCCAAATGTGCCTCCAGGCCCCGAACAATTGCAGATCAATGCTGTAAAGTCAAATGCACACACCTATAAGCACTATCACCTTTGTACAGTTGAACTCCAACTGCTTTTAGAGGTGGGTAAAGATAAAGGACCCCTGGACGGTTAAGTCCAGTCAAAGGCGACTATGGGGCTGCAGCGCTCATCTCATTTTCAGGCCGAGGGAGCCACTGTTTGTCCACAGACAGCTTTCCGGGTCATGTGGCCAGCATGTCTAAACCGCTTCTGGAGAAATGGGACACCATGACGGAAACCAGAGCGCATGGAAACACCATTTACCTTCCTGCAGCAGCTGTATCTATTTACAGAGAACCAGGCAGAGGGCCTTCTAGGTAGTGGCGCCCACACTGTGGAACACCCTCCCATCAGATGTTCAAGAAATAAACAACTATCTGACTTTTAGAAAACATCTGAAAGCAGCCCTGTTTAGGGAAGTTTTTAATGTTTGATCTTTTTATCGTGTTTTTAGTATTCTGCGGAGAGCCGTCCAGAGTGGCTGGGGAAACCTGGCCAGATGAGCGGGGTATAAATAAATTATCATCATCATCATCTATTTGCACTGGTGTGCTTTCAAACTGTTTGGTTGGCAGAAGGTGGGACAGAGCAACGCAGATTTGAACCACTGACCTTCTGATCAGCAATCCCAAGAGGCTCAGTGGTTTAGACCATAGTGCCACCCACACCCTTTGCACATACAACAGAGAGAGAGAGAGAGAGAGAGAGAGAGAGAGTGCGAGCGCTTTTGGGGAAACTATTGATTAACACAGTAAGTGGTGGTTTAAATATCATGCTCATAACATTTAACATTACAGAGTTTTTAAGATTATAAATGAGGTTCACCGGATTTTAATGCAACATTTTACCACTTAGTCTATCGGGACCTCATGCCTTGATGACAGATCACACTATTGAATAAAGGAAATGCTATAAAACTCATCTCACTTTGTCTAACGTTTGTTATTCTCTTAATACAGAAATATCTATAATGCCCTGCAATAAGAATTTGTGCATCGGGTTGTTTTTTTAAAAAAATAAACAAAACAGAACTGCAGAGTACCAGGAAAAAAACCATTTAAATATGTGAATAATAGAAATAAAAAATAATTATAAAATCGCAAAGACTAAAAGGCAACACGGCATTATAGGTAAAGAATTATCGTCATTTGGGTGTAAATTAAGGGTAAAAGGCCTGAGAAAATAAAGAGGTATTTGCCTGCTGCAAAAAGGACAGCAAGATATTTCTGGTGGCAGACCTCTCTGCAGATAAAATTCCATGGCTGGGGCACCATGCTCTCTGCCCCACCTCAGAGCAGAAGAGCTTAAAGCAGAGATGGCGAATGCCCAGATATTGCTGGACTCCAACTCCCATGGGCCCCAGCCAGAATGGCAAATGGTCAGGCATGATGGAAGTCGTAGTCCCAACATTATATGGAAGGCTGAAGGTTCCCACCTACAACCTTAATGTATGGGTAGGAAGGCACATCTGGAAATAGGCAATTCTAAATAGGTATCCATGTTTGCATACCCAAAGTCTTTGTGCCACAGGGTTTATTTACAGCATTTTTCTTGCAGATGTATGTTGATAACAGAGCCAGCCCAAGACATTTTGCCACCTGAGGCAAAGGAGAAGATGCCCCCTCCCAATTGCATGTACAGCAATTGAATCTTACTGCAGTCCTGCTGACAGAATAGCATACTCAGCTGCAGATATAGGCAGCAGGCCATGGGGAACACACAGCCCTGTCTTCCAAATATCTCAGCACCACTCCCTGCCTACTGGTGTCTGAGGTCACCACCTCCCTCTGCCTAATGGTAGGGCCGTCCCTGCAGGCAGACACATTTTAGGTGCAAATGGCTTGAAGGCTGCAATCCTATGCACATTTTCTTGGCAGGCAGTAAGTTTCATTGAACTGAATGGGTTCTTTGTGTAAACACACCTAGAACCAGCTGCTAGGTTGCTCTCTCTTTTTTAATGATCACAGTCTTTCCCCCTTTTTCTCTGCCCCCCCCCTTTCCACAGCAGGAGAAAGCCTGTATTATTCCTCTGTTTAAAGTCCTGAGTGAAACATGATGTCAGATCTCTCATCTCATCTGCATGTTTATATCCTAAACTGGGCACATTAGCTTTTCTCTTCCCCCAGCTCCCTCCCTGCCTCTCCCTCCCTCTCTCTTGCCCATCACACAGACAGAAGATAAAACTCTGGAGAGGCAGAATAAAACAAACTCTTGCTCCCCACAGAAAGCAGGTGACTTTGTACTGATGTATTTGCCTGTTAGCTCAGCATTGGCTGTCTTTTCATCTGTCAGTTATTTCCTTCCTGGTTTTGTCAACTTCAGATACATATATATATATATAAAATGCGCTTGTCATCTGCATCCTCCCTCAACAGGAACATACAAGCGGGTCGCAATTAAATATACAGATCTGCGCATTGTTAGCAAGATCTCACCCTTGCGTCCCAATCAGAAAGCCGCAGAGTTGGACGGGTGATTGCCACATCTCTGATTTTTTTATGTTTAAAGAATAATTCCCTTCGCATAAAGCGTATTTGCTATTCCGCTGCCTTCTTTTGTCGGCGTCCCTTCTGCCACCATCCTCTTCTGTGAAGTATTAAACTTTACCTTCTTCTTCTGTTCATAAATCTTTACAAATAAAAAATGAGTCGCAGAGCTTCCAAAGTAATAATTTTTTTTGGTCTTCCAGCTGCTCATCCTTACTCCTTTTTTCCCCTTCTTTTTCTTTTTGCAATAAGGAAACAGCGTTTTCTCAGAATCAGAATCCGCACAGTCAGAGGCTGGGCACAGGGATGTCAGGATTCATGTCTGGCGCTGGATTTTATTTAGTGTTTGTTTTGAATCGGGGTGGAAGAAGCTTTAAGGCAAGCAGCATATGCAAAGCAACACGCTGGGATACGCACATCCAGAATTGGGTGCATGGAGTGCGGCTCATCGTTAAAGAGTTTCATATAAATATTGCTACCCAGATAGAATCCGGTGCGGAAACCAGCACTCCAGTAGGAGAGCCCCACAAACTAAGTTGGCTGTGTGCGCTACTTTACAATGGACGGTCCTCTGCCTGAAAGAGTCCTCTACTTCAAGGGCTGTCCATCAGATCCAAGTCTGATTTAAAGATGAAGACCATAAGGAGGGAGGGAGGGAGGGAGGGAGGAGGTGCCTTGAAGTTCCCCATCAACTGTTATTACTTAAGGCACCAGACTGAGCAGACACACAGGGAGGGCTTTTTTCAGTCGGAACTCACCAGAACTCAGTTCCGGCCCCTCTCAGGTGGGCACTATTGCCATTATAAGAGAACAAGGGAGAGGTTCGTGGTGAGTTTTGGTACCTATTTTTCTAGGAAAATAGCACTTCAGTCAGGTCACCTGGTCACAGTCTTCCCCTTGATGGTAAGATGCATTGTATATGCATTCAATCTATCATCATCATCATTTATTGAATTTATATATCGCCCTATACCCGGTGGTCTCAGAATAAAAGATCTCAAGAAGGTCTCAAGATCTCAAAAAGGCCTCAAGATATAAAACCACAAAATACATAATAAAAATACAAACAACAGCCCAATAGCGCCCTCCGCACCCCCACAAAAAGAACCACATTTTACAAGGGCACAGGATGTCAATCAGATCAACCAAAGGCCTGGTTAAAAAGGAAGGTTTTTTTGCCTGGTGCCGAAAGGTGTATAAGGAAGGCGCCAGGCAAACTTCCCTGGGTAGAGCATTCCACAGATGGGGGGCCACTGCAGAGAAGGCCCATTATCGTTTTGCCATTCTCCGGACCTCTAGAGGAGGAGGCACATGAAGAAGGGCCTCAGAAGATGATCTCAGGGTCTGGATAGGTTCATATGGAAAGAGGCGGTCCTTGAAGCATTGCGATCCTGAGCCGTTTATCTGCAATCTACTGTAACTACTTTAAACTGACATATCAGTAGTGGCTTGACCTTGGCATCACTGCAGCTTACCTGGTTGAGTTTGGGAGGGTGATAGTGAGGCCTGCCCTGCTAACACCTCTCTGTACATCCCTATCCTTGCTCAGGTTGACATTTGGAGTGAAGCTGAACTGAGCACTGACTATCCACTGGAGAAGCACACTTTACCTGGGATATAATCTAATACTCCCAAGTTTGGGGGAATGAGGAAGCTATGTTTATTGCAAGAAATACGTGCTTGATAGGAAAAATCTGAGTTCAAACTAAGGTAGGAAATGCCTTGAGCCAGAAGTCTCCTCCCACAAGGTTGGCATGGAGAAGAAGCAAGGTCACCACCCCTAAGAAGATCAGTCTAACACTGAAGGCAGTTCAATGGGGGGGGCAGCCCTGAAGCACACCCACACCCACCCAAGACACTATAATAGATTTTTTTTTGGCAGCAGAGCATCAGCAGCTAAGGAAGTGGCTCGAAAAGTACAGAGCAGAGGGTCTGCTAGAGTAGCAGATGGTGTGTTGGAGCTGTGCTACTCTCCTGACCTCCCTCCCACTGGGATGCTGCAACACACAAGGATGGAGGGGGAGGTGGCAGGTGGCAGGGAGGTTGGCACGGTGAAAACTTGCCAGCGGAGCTGCTGTTGGAGCATTGGAACTACAACTTCACTACTGCCTCACCGCTCCCACTGTCTATCCTGGGTTGCTGCAGAGACGCAGCCGGAGGGAGGTTAAGGGAAGTCAGGTGATCAGTGCAGCCCCCAACTCGCCATCTGGTACTTGGACTGGGCCAGCTAAGGTCTCCAACTCTGGGGAGCCCATCAATATTATTTATCATAAAGGTAAAGGGACCCCGACCCCTGACCATTAGGTCCAGTCGTGGCCGACTTTGGGGTTGCGGCGCTCATCTCGCTTTATTGGCCGAGGGAGCCGGCATACAGCTTCCGGGTCATGCGGCCAGCAGGACTAAGCCGCTTCTGGCGAACCAGAGCAGTGCACGGAAACGCCGTTTACCTTCCCGCCGGAGCGGTACCTATTTATCTACTTGCACTTGGATGTGCTTTCGAACTGCTAGGTTGGCAGGAGCAGGGACTGAGCAATGGGAGCTCACCCTGTTGCGGGGATTCGAACCACCGACCTTCTGATCAGCAAGCCCTAAGCTCAGTGGTTTAACCCACAGTGCCACCCGCGTCCCATATTATTTATCAACATAATTATTTATTAAATTTGTATGCTGCCCTTCATCTGTAGATATCAGGGCTGTTTGCAACATAAAAACACAAGGTAATAAAAACAAGAGCAAACCAACAACCCCCTCTCCCAACCCATTCCCACAAACGCATCTAAAAAGGTATAGGATGTTAATCAGTCAAAGGCCTGGTTGAAGAAGAATGCTTTTGCCAGGCACCTAAAGGTGTATAATGAAGGCACCAGGCGAGCCATCCTGGGAAGAGCATTCCACAAACGGGGAGCCACCACAGAAAAGGCCTGTTCTCATGTTGCCACCCTCCAGACCTCTCCTGGAGAAGGCACGCAAAGAAGGGCCTCAGAAGATGATCACAGGGTCCGGGTAAGCTCATATGGACAGAGGTGATCCTTGAGGTATTGTGCTCCTGAGTCATTAAAGGCTTTATAGATCAAAGCCAGCAGTTTGAATAGGGCCCCAAAGCTAACTGGCAGCCAGTGCAGTCAGGCCAGGATCAGTGTACAGTGGTACCTCGGGTTAAGTACTTAATTCGTTCCAGAGGTCCATACTTAACCTGAAATTGTTCTTAACCTGAAGCACCACTTTAGCTAATGGGGCCTCCCGCTGCCGCCGCCGCGCAATTTCTGTTCTCATCCTGAAGCAAAGTTCTTAACCCGAGGTACTATTTCTGGGTTAGCGGAGTCTGTAACCTGAAGCATATGTAACCTGAAGCATATGTAACCTGAAGCGTATGTAACCCGAGGTACCACTGTAATATGCTCAGACTTCTGGCCCTGGTGAATAACCTGGCCGCCAAATTCTGCACCAGCTGGAGATACTGCACCATCTACAGAGGCAGCCCTACTTATCACACATTGCAGCAATCTGACCTAGAGGTTATCAGAGCATGGACGATGGAAGTTAGGTTCTCCTTGTCCCAAAGGGGCGCAACTGGGCCACCAGCCAAAGCTGACGAAAGGCGCTTTGTGCCACTGAGGCCACTTAAACCTCAAGCGACAGCCAAGGGTCCAGAAGTAACCCCCAAGCTGAGTCCCTACTCTTTCAGAGGGAGTGGTAACCCCATCAAGAGCAAGCAAACTCCCATCCACTCCGCCCCAGTCTTGGGAACCACCCACTAACGGTGCTTCAGTCTTATCAGAATGGAGCTTCAGTTTGTTGGCTCTCATCCAGTCCATTACTGAGGCAAGACAAGAGTCCAGCACATCCTCTGCCCCACCTGCAGATGTAAAGGAGAAGGAGGTCTGTGAGCTTCTCTCTTAGAGGGAGTTTTCGTATAATACAGTGGTACCTCAGGTTACCTACGCTTCAGGTTACATACGCTTCAGGTTACAGACTCCGCTAACCCAGAAATAGTGCTTGAGGATGAGAACTTTGCTTGAGGATGAGAAAAGAAATTGTGCTCCGGTGGCGCGGCGGCAGCGGGAGGCCCCATTAGCTAAAGTGGAGCTAAAGGAGCCAGTGTGGTGTAGTGCTTAAGAGTGGTAGACTCGTAATCTGGTGAACTGGGTTCGCGTCTCCGCTTCTCCACATGCAGCTGCTGGGTGACCTTGGGCTAGTCACACTTCTCTGAAATCTCTCAGCCCCACTCACCTCACAGAGTGTTTGTTGTGGGGGAGGAAGGGAAAGGAGAATGTTAGCCGCTTTGAGACTCCTTCGGGAAGTGATAAAGCGTGATATCAAATCCAAACTCTAAAGTGGTGATTCAGGTTAAGAACAGTTTCAGGTTAAGATCAGACCTCTGGAACAAATTAAGTTCTTAACCCGAGGTGCCACTGTACATGACACTGTGGCATTAAGATGGTGGTGAAGCTTGCAGCAACATACTCCCTGTTAGCTCACGTCTACCCCACCACCTGGGACTGCAATCTGCCTTAGGAGAGGAGGGGGAACACAGGCTGGGGACTCACCATTCCTGAATGAGGGGTCTGGAGGGAAGAGATCAGAGGTTGGGATGGGGATGAGAGAGAAGCCTGAATTATTTATTTCAAAGTGCCTGAAACATCTCCCAATCTTTGCTCCAGAGGGGAGGGGTGTGTGGAATAGCTTTCACTTGACGTAAAATAATAATCACATTAAAAAATCCTATAATTACAAAAAGAAATTTTAATGGTGCAGCGGCCAATTAAAGCAATTAGCTCCCATCAGCCGTCTCTGCTCACATCCATTAGGAAACGCCTGGAAAACAGTCTGCTAGCATGATACACCCCGCAGTGAACAACAGGGGGCGCCAGGGGTGCTGTTTTGTAGGATGAAAAGGCAGGCAGCCTGGCACAAAAGCTGGGGTCTGGCTCTCAAGTTATACGTTCTCTGGGGCTTTCTAGACAGCCAGGGTCTCTCTGTGTGCCCCTAACCCCTGTCCAGGGGTTAGGGGCAGAGAGAGATTTCATATATATGTGAAATCGATCCCACCTTTCCAGGGCCTCTGCACCACTCAGGCCAGCTCACCACTCAGGCCGAGAGTATTTTGCAAGAGAGAGATCCAAGAAACGTCTTTATGGACTTTTTGCAGTTAAGAATGTGACAGGGAAATACACTGGGGAAAGTGTGGGATAAATGATTGATCGACAGGAAGATGTATCAGCACTGTGCAAGCAAAGAATCCAGGACAAATGTTCATGGTTGTACAATCTCCCCACAAAACAATATGAATGAATGCTTAATAAAGTCTAACTTAACTTCTGTGTAAGCTCTGTGCAAGCAAACAAGAACAACAAAAACAATGAAAACAACAATTTTATTATTTATACTCCACTCATCTGCCTGGGTTTCCCCAGCCACTTTGGGTGGTTTACAGCATATATAAAAATCAATATGAATGCTTAATAGGCAGGTAGCCTGGAAGAACCCTTTTATATCCTAAGCTCTGTATAGTATGTGGTGGGGTCAAGAAATACTAAAATCTACAACAGGGTTGGCTAATCTAGTGACCATCAGATGTTGCTGAAATACAACAACCATCACCCCTGACCATTGGGCATGCTGGCTGGGGATGAAGGGAGTTGGAGTCCAACAGATTAGCCCTTTCTGCACCACCAGTTAACAACCTGTGTAAATTATGTGCATTTGGATAGCTTTGCTTCTTTTGCACAAATTATTCTGCTTCCGTGGCTCATGGAAAAGGACATAGAGCTATGGTAAACAGTGGAGCTCCCCGATCCATAGAAAATACTGATGCAATTTCAACAGAGCTTGGGAAGTTCATTTTTAGAAGGACCTTGTTCTAGCTCAAGTATAACATGACCCAAAAGGAACTCATTTCAACACACATTTACGAAATGAACTAGTTCAGTGTACACACAGTTTATAGTTCAATTCATATTCATTCAAACAATCCTTGCCCAAATAAAAATTCCACCATTCAGAGCATTACAAGATGCTATGCTGAAGTATAAAATCTACTTAGGAAGACAAACAAAACATGAACATGAAATACACATGTGGAATATTGTTTAGTTTATTGTTCCCAGCTATTATAACTTAAAGGCCCAAAGAACCTAAAGAGAAAAAGAATATGTAAATTAATGAACTTGATAATGAACTACTACAATGGGAGAGAGTGAGGCCCTTTTGGCTCAAATGTTTTCTTACAGGTCCAAAATGTCTTACAAGTTACAACAAAAATTGAATTACAACAAAAATTGGCTAGAGTGCCAAGTAATTTGTATGCAATGTACCAAGTCCTGAATTTTCTAAGGCAATTAACAATCCAAATTCCTTTTGAAAAGATAGTGTCCATTTACAACCCATTAGGTAAAGGCCTTGTCTCCCAAATCTACAAAGCATTAAACTTTCTAATGCTGCCGCCTCTCACATCTCTAAAGGCACGATGGGGAAAAGAGAGTAGCCGATACATTCTGCAACAGAATCTGGCTAAAAGTTCCCTGTAAATCCATTTCAGTAAACATCTAGGAAAATGCACTCCAAGTTACATATTGATGGTATATATACCCAGTATTATTGAGAAAGCCAGCTAAAAATGTATCAGCTATGCATTAGAGAAAATGTAATGTTACTATCTCATTAGTTCACATGTGGTGGCAATGCCCCAAAGTCTTTTTGTTTTGGAAAAAGGTTTTTCAAGAAGCAGACCTTGTCAGAAAACAAAGTATCTCTTTGGATCCTAAAATACCACTCCTATTGTACTATTCAGAAACTGTTCAACAACTTACCCACAGGGATCTCATCCCTCATCTGGTGACTGTAGCACAGCTTACTATTGCAAGACTCTCAGTGCAGACCAGCTTGAAATCTGGATCTCACAACTTTGGGACTTAATATTAATATTGTCCATTAATATTATTTCTGGGAGAGTTGACCAGGTGAGAAAACCATTACTCAATCAACCTAGTGTAGTTTTGTTACATATGCAACATCGATATAACATGGCTTTGCATCTCCAAAGGCACATGGCAACTTGCATTTGTTTAAAAATTGAAATGAATTAAAAGTTTAATGTAATTAAATAGACTTTTGATGCTTGTCATAGGAGGTAGGGATTTCTGAATGTTGATTGATGTAATAATTTTTGTAATAAAAACTGTGCACATGTCCAGTCAGATTGTTTTTGCAAGGTCTTCTACAGTCCCTGGAGTATAAAGGCGGATTTGGGCTTCTGCAAATCTCTGGCAGAACGGAATATTCTCTACCAATTTAAAGAGGGTTGAAAACAGATTTCACTGTTGTAGCTTCCCACAAAGAAACAATGAACTGTAGTTTTGCAGGAGTGCAGAGAATTGTTTGTTAAGAGATCCCCAGGATATCAGCCAAACTATATCTACAGGTGGTGCTGTGGGTAAAAGCCTCAGCGCCTAGGGCTTGCCGGTCGAAAGGTCGGCGGTTCGAATCCCCGCGGCGGGGTGCGCTCCCGCTGCTCAGTCCCAGCGCCTGCCAACCTAGCAGTTCGAAAGCACTCCCGGGTGCAAGTAGATAAATAGGTACCGCTTTATAGCGGGAAGGTAAACAGCGTTCCGTGTGCTGCGCTGGTGCTGGCTCGCCAGAGCAGCTTCGTCACGCTGGCCACGTGACCCAGAAGTGTCTCCGGACAGCGCTGGCCCCCGGCCTCTTGAGTGAGATGGGCGCACAACCCCAGAGTCTGTCAAGACTGGCCCGTACGGGCAGGGGTACCTTTACCTTTACCTTTAGACATTATAGCCGTTTTCCAGGCACCCCCAACCTTCGGCCGTCCAGATGTTTTGGACTACAATTCCCATCATCCCTGACCACTGGTCCTGTTAGCTAGGGATCATGGGAATTGTAGGCCAAGACATCTGGAGTGCCACAGGTTGGGGATGCCTGCGCTATACAATGCCTTTTTGGGAAATTGCACACCTATTTATTTATTTCTGGTTATTTCAATGTTTTTAAGGGACGCGGGTGGCGCTGTGGGTAAAAGCCTCAGCGCCTAGGGCTTGCTGATTGAAAGGTCGGCGGTTCGAATCCCCGCGGCGGGGTGCGCTCCCGCTGCTCGGTCCCAGCGCCTGCCAACCTAGCAGTTCGAAAGCACTCCCGGGTGCAAGTAGATAAATAGGGACCGCTTACTAGCGGGAAGGTAAATGGCGTTTCCATGTGCTGCACTGGCTCGTCAGATGCAGCTTGTCACGCTGGCCACGTGACCCGGAAGTGTCTCCGGACAGCGCTGGCCCCCGGCCTCTTGAGTGAGATGGGCGCACAACCCCAGAGTCTGTCAAGACTGGCCCGTATGGGCAGGGGTGCCTTTACCTTTTTATTTCAATGTTTTAGCATTATTTTTCTAAACTTCAGATGCTCTCCATGTCATCGATATAACTAAGTATTAACTAGCTGGTTTTAAAAAAAAATAAGCAAGGGAGAGGTATAGAAGGCAGGATGGAAATCTACTTCCTATTGGTGGCGTTGCAATAAATTTTGTGCTCTTCATAGGAACTCCTGCTAGCTCCTACAAAATGCAAAATTCGTAGGATGCCTGTGTTTCACTTCACATGTTGTTTCATGAAAGTGTGAATTAGGTAGTGTGAATTGGGTAGATTTGCCTTTGAATGAGAGCAGAATCAATTTTCTCCTCCATCCCTACACAAGCATAACACCCCAGAACAATATTATGCCTGGGACAATTTGAAAGATGCAAAATGGTGGCCAAGTTACCAATAGAGTTGAGGCTTGTAGCAGCAGAAAAATAGTATCTTGAGAAATGAGAGAGAAGCTGTAATGCACAACAGGTGGTCCTATTGCAAAAAACAAAACCTATTGGAGGTTTTCTTCTCCCAATGGAGAATATTCAGAGAAATACCCCAACCTCACTGCCTGCAAACAGAACAGAGAATTTCAGAAGGCCATTTCCACTCAGTTTATACTGTAGCTTCAGTTATAATGCAGTGAAGAGAAATGAGAGCATCTTCTTCCTTTTCCATTCATGCTCATATGCATATCAACTCTTAAAAGGTGTGATTACAAATGTCTAAGGCTGCAAACCTAAGCATGCTTACACAGGAGTAAGTCCCATTCAACTCAACAGGGCTTACTTACACATAGGATTTTGTACCATAAGTCTTGATCTGAAAATCTATAGTAAATAATAATAGCAAGAGCAATTATTATTGGGCTTACTCCTGAGCAGACATACTTAGGATTGTACCATAAGTCTTGATCTGCAAATCTATAGTAAATAATAATAATAATAATAATAATAATAATAATATTTGCAAGGTGCTATCCAACAAAGAAATATGAAATCATCCCTATCCTATAGATACAGATATAGCTAGATAGCTAGATATACACACACTGTGCCAATATTAGAAATAGATAGAAATGTCTTGCTATCAGTTTCAATCAATCTATGAAATATACAGAGCTACGTGGGTTCAGTGACAACGCATCAAAACGCCTCCTGTCTCTGAGTGGGGAGAATCTACTGCCACCAATCCAATTTCTAAATTTCCCTCTTCTCCAAACAAGTCTCATTATGCTTACACACACACACCCCGTGTAAAAATGTTTGGATTTTGCAAATGCAGATTTGATGGCTGCAAAATTATATGCATATATGTCCTTTCATCTTCCGGGTATTTCACAGTCGTAAAACCCTGCAACCACTGCTCCACTCTGGAGTTACTGCATTCTAGAGAGAATAATTTCTCATTAGCACAGCACGAATGATCAGAGATGGAATTATGTATCTTGACAATACATACAGATAACAGCAGCCTTTTGACTGAAGTACATGTCAACACTAAGTCAACGAGCATGTCACCTGAGTGAAAAGAAGAACTAGCGATGCACTAAGGATTATCCCTACCAGCTCAGGCGGTCTTTTTTCTGGGTATCGGCTCAAACGCATAATATGGGTCTCGACACATGAGAGGTCCTATCCTGATATTCAGCACACACATTCAAGTACGTGTGTGCCCCACTCCTATTTCTGCTGCAAAGAGTACCCTTTGTGTTATCCAAGAGAGCTGAGGGATCAACACACACACACACACACACACCCATAATTCAGGCACTGCTTTTCACCCCAAAGGTTGCATTAGGCACCATGGTCTTAACAGATTTTCCTAGATGTGATTCTGGAGGGAATAAGAGCAATGCAAGCAGGTGGCTGCACTGGCAGAGAAAAAACTTTTGCTTTAGCATCTGATTTGTTTAGGGAAAGCTATAAGAAAAAGTGCTCTTGAGGGGGGCGGCAGAGTCTTTTACTGAAGGTGGGTACCAATTATTATTATTTTTCAAATGGAAGAACTGTCTTTACAGGTACTTGCTTGCAAAGCTGTCTAAAACAAGCGCCTGAAATATTCATTGGTCAACTTTCATCATATCAAGCAGACCAAAAACCCTCTACTTCATCCCTTAGCCAACAAAATAGTTCTTCTAATTCCAACATATTCTTCCAATACGGGAGATAGACTAAATGTAAAACACACACGTATATCTGATAAATGTACGCTTCGTTTGAAACAATATATGTATTCATTTTGTGATTTTCAATGAAATCCTAGCCTTCTCTACTCAGAAGTAAACCTTACCTGCTCCCAGGAAAGTGTGTATAGGATTGCAGCCTTAAGAAAGGAATGATTTCTCCTAAAGCCTTTGGAAAGAAGTAACTCAGCCCTTTTACTTTCTTTAAAGAAAGAAATTAGTTCTTCTGTACTAATAATAGTTATTATTTTATTATTATTTAATCATCATAATAAAAGAGTGTTTGATGAATTACCTAAAAGTGGAATACATCTCATCACGTTTTATTTGAGCCTTTGATCAGATTCAGACGTTTTTTCTCAAAACATAGGCTGTTGGTTTGAACCAGGTCATATCTTGATGGTGTTGTTGTTATTGCTGCTGTTGTTATTACCATTTATAAAGAAATTAAAGAGGACTGGAAGGAAACAAACAAAAAAAAACAGTTTCTATTTAAAGGGCTTACCAGCTCAGGATTAATCTCTTACCAGCTCTTGCCAGCTCTTTGATCGCTCAATGAGGAATTAAAAATTGAAGGGGAAAAAAATCTCATAAAAAAAACATTTTTCTATGTATTTTTCCCCCTCCTGCTAATTTATAAAATAGTGGAGCACAGCCGTAGTCACGCTGTCTTGCATAATCCAGGCCTTTTACAAAAGAACCGGAATCTGATCAAGGTAGGTTTAAACAGGCATGGCTTGCCAAAGGATGCAAATCGAGCGCCCCCTTGTGGCTGCGCGCAGATCCGTCTGAATAGTCATATTAATAGCAAGCGCATCGGATTAATGTGGTTTATTCGACAAAAGATGAACAAGAAGCGACACAAGCACAATTCTACAAAAATGAACTGTGATATCCTTTTGATGGCTGTAATTTATTCTGCATAGTCCCTGGACTGAAACGATCAATTAGCAGCCTGAAACACACTGTGAAGTAAATTGTCACACTCCCTATTACAGGGTGGTTATCATATATTTATAAGGTGCGTTTTCTGCAATCAGAGCCAACAAGGTGTTGAGTGATCAGTCATAAAAGAAATTCTTCAAAAAGCGGGCAGGGAGGGGAGAGAAACCCTCGCATTGTGTACAGGCAGGCGAAATCTTTGTGACAGTCTGATATTACACCTTTCTTCCGTGGGTGTTAGATTTTTATCTGTGGAAGGCAAAAAGTGAACTCAAAATGGGAGCCCAGCTACTTCCAAACAGATAAGTGTTGCCATATTTATTTCAAAAAGTGAAAACCAAGACCCCCCCCAAAAAAAAGTTGTTACGCTTTTTTTAAGGAAACCATCCAAATTGTAAATTGTTGAACAACCCCAAAGTTGTTCAGCATTTTTTAAAAGACAAACCCCAAAATGTGATTTTTCGATTGACAAATTTCAGTAATTTCCCCCGGACATCAATCCTGCCCTTGAAATGCCTATAATGTCTGGGAAAATCCGGACGTATGGAAAAGTTGTTGCTTTTGGAAGAGGTTCAGCAGACCCATGCCTTCGGAAAAGCCTCTCTTGAGTGACTTAATACCCATTCTCTTCCTCTCCTGCCCTGGACCCAGCAACTTTGGCATCTATTTAGTCATTTTTAAAAATGAGGCAAACTTGATTAACTAAGCGGTCAATCATTGGTTCAGATATTATTTTAAGTATTTATTCATCAGAACGGTTAACAAAACGCAGAATTATGCCAACAACAAAAACCATTTTGTAAAAAAGTGAAATAACTGTCAAAAAATAGCCTGTAATAAGGTATGGTACTTGTAGCCTGCCTAGGCTATGGCACTGGCTGCCAGTCTCAATTGCCTTTCTTGCCATGATGCCCCAACAGAACCAAGCAGGGAAGATGGAAACAAAACTAGAATTAGTTGGCTCTCATTGGCTCTGGCAGTGCCAGATTCAGGGTGCTGTGAACACTTCCTCCTCAAAGGCTGCCAAGGGGGTACCTACTAAAAGTTGGGGGATGGCACCAAATTTTGTCCACACTCAGGACACCATATTTCCAGAGTTCACCCCTGGCTCTCGCTCTACCTACTATTGGCCACCCTCCTGCCCTGCCACTCCCAATGGACACCAGCCACTACTGCATATGCATCATTTGAGATCAGCATCACGGCAACTTACCTGGGTAATGAGTCCACCACAGGCCAAACATCACAGGTAGACCTTCCATGGCTGTTTTAACCCTGGGCATTTACTGTAGAATAGCCATGCTTTGTTCACTTGCTTTTTATGAGGCATATGCATGACATCAGGTTCAAATCATGCGCCTATGCTTTCTCTGCTCAGCTACACTCTCAACCCCACAGGTAAGAAAATGTGGGCTTTTTTTAGCACAACGGAACCATTGCATAATTTCCTCAGGTGTAGCTGATCCACTGTGCAGCTATTCAGCTTTCCTGGCTGGTTATGGCCAATATAGAATTTACTCTATCATTTCTTCCTCTGTGGGTCATTCCTCCTCTCTAGGAATCAACTCTATCTCCTTAACCTTTTCTTTTCTAAGTAGCATTGCCCTATCAGTTTCTATTCTTCTTCCCTAAATTGCAGTGCAGGGGGAGAGTGAGAGGGAATATTGAACCCTCTCCATCCTAATGAAAATTACACACACACAAAATTTGGGTCTGGATAAAGGGCAAGTGTCCAACTTGTTACAGAATGTTATTTGGATTCCAGAAGTCTGGAAGCAAAGTTGCTATTCCATTTCCAACTTAAAGCAGAACAGCAATGGCTGGTCCATATCATATCATCTCAGCTCACTCTTCAAAGGAACATGTTCATTTAGCTGAATCAGTGTTCATTTTTCAGATGATGTAACCACAGATATGGGTGAACTGGTCCTAGAAGAGAACAAGGAAACTAGAAAACAGAAACTTAAAATGGATAAATGTGAAGTAATCCTGAGCACACAATTCACATCCTCCGTTCTTGCTAGACTTGCATTGTTCTCATTCAGCAAGTGATGTTGGCAAATGCCCAACTCTACCTTCATCTCTGATCTTGCAGGTAACTTAAGGAACAGCCAACTCCTTTCTGCAAGAAGTGGCATGCAGCACAAGAAGCGTCCTTGTGGACCAGACCAGTGGGAATCTAGTCCAGCATCTTCTTTCACAAAGTCACCAACCAGATCTCTCAAGGATGCCCTCAAGTAAGGCTTGACAGCAAGAGCCCCCTCCTACTGCTCTTCCCCGGTGACTGGCATTCAACTGCACCCTGCCTCTGAACATGGAGCTTCTATTTAGCCATCATAGCTATTAACTATTGACACACCAATCCTCAATGAATTTGTCTAATCCTCTTTTAACACCATCTAAATCAATGGCTACCACCACATCTTTATATATGAAGGACTTCCTTTTGCCTCTCCTAAACACACAGGCATTTGATTTTACTGGAAGGGAGAAGCAAGAGACCCTCTTGGATGATCTCAAGTACTAGTATTATATTCCACATTCTCCATGGTATACATAATTTCATCAAACTATTTCCTATCCCCCAGAGAAAGAGACCCTCTTGGAGTGTCATGCTGGGAAACTCTCCATTTTAGACTCAGATATATATGTGTAAATAAACCATATATCATAAAGGCACCACAGTCTCTGTTGTGCCTCATTTCCAAAAAGGATACAGAAACCCTGGGTAGGCACCTGGACCCCTGCAATCTCACACCGCTCAGAGATTGGAGTGGTATGCAACAATACATGGGTGCCTCGGGTTAAGTACTTAATTCGTTCCGGAGGTCCGTTCTTAACCTGAAACTGTTCTTAACCTGAAGCACCACTTTAGCTAATGGGGTTTCCTGCTGCCGCCGCGCCGCCGGAACATGATTTCAGTTCTCATCCTGAAGTTCTTAACCCGAGGTACTATTTCTGGGTTAGCGGAGTCTGTAACCTGAAGCGTATGTAACCCAAGGTACCACTGTATATTGTTGGCATCCGTCTGTCTCAAGAGACAATGAAGGGTGGCTGGGTGGGGAGGTCAAACCAGTGTGTTAGCAGCATCCAAGTGATAATATGTATTGCATAAAACAATGTGTAACACTTAACTACATTGTGCCACATTGGCCATCTTGTTGCCCATTGACCTGGAAGAAAAACTAAGCAATGAGGCAACAAGCTGTCCGGCTACAATGCAGAAGGCTCAGAAGTGCTGGTTAGTTATTCTGTGCACTGTTATGCCCCCTGGTGATAGGAAGACCATGCTTTGCCACACATGTATAGCACATGGAGGTTAAATAGTAGCAATGTGCTACTTATAATTGTACTACAAGTATGTTGTGATAACCCTTGGAGTGTACAATCATTGTCATCATGTGCTACGTTGGGAGCGGGAGAGAGGGAGAATGTGTTTTTTGTTTCACAGTCTACTGTTATTTTCTACACTTTTTTTTTTACTGAGGGAGGGAGGGTTAGCAGGTCCATATCATTAGCTATGTCAGAAGATACCTACGGCTTTCTAATGGATATGTCTTCAACCACAGTTTGCAGAGGTCCAGCAGAAATGTTATTAAATGTTATTTAACCAGTGTCACGGTTAAAGTGCCGGACTAGGACTTAAGAGACTCGCTTAGCAAACTTGGGCCACTCACCGTCTCTCAGCTTAGCCTACCTTACAGGGTTGTTGTGAGACATGGGGCAACGGAGAACTCTGTATGTCACCTTAAGACTTGGATGAAAGGGTAGACTATAAGTGAGGAATTATAGGAAGGTGTTAACAGCAGGCATTGAGGGGGCCCCAAGGTTTGCAGGTTGAAAAAATAGAGGGAAATCCTGAGAGGAAACCAGGATGGCTCAGTGTCCATAGAATACTGACTAGTGAGGTGCTAGGAGAGACGACCATAAAGAGGGATAGAATGCAGAATTCTGGAAAAGCTGGAATCCTGCACACGATCACATACCCTCCAACGTTTCTCCAGTGAAAATAGGGACATCCCAAGGAAAATAGGGTCAAATCAGAAACAGGAACGGCTTCTATAATTCAGTGACGTCCCTGGAAACTTGGAGGGTCTGGGACCACTCCAGACTATAAGGTTTTGCTGCAGGCCTCACTTGTGAACTACTTGCAGCTGCTGTGAGGTACTCTCTGCTCAAGGTATCATGAGATCCTTGACCTTTCAATGTCCCAAGGCAGCTGTGCTACCTGGCCAGGCCATTGCTCTGCAGGACCTCTCGCCACCCTCCTCCATGCCACAGCAGGCTGCGTAGGAAGTTTGGTGAGTTAAGACTGCTGAAGAATGAGGCCCATGAGATGCTCCTTCTGAAGTTCACGCACCACCTGCAGGAAAGGGCCTAGTGAACCACCACCAGCGAACACACGAAGGCCCCAAATAATGATATAATTGCAGAGTTTCAAAGCCGGCTTTCCTCAGCCTGCTGCCCTCTGCAGCCAAAATGCTCACATCTCTCTCAAGTGAGCTCTCCGACATCTCTGAATGGCTACCAAATTACTTGCACCGTTAAACTCTCTCTTAATTGACTCCTAAAGAGCCGCTTTCCTGAGCTACCTTGTCCTCTCTCTTTCCATCCCTCCACTCCTTCCCAGTTACCCGCCCCCTAACTCATTTCTCTCAACTTTGTAATCAAGAGCCCAATTTTGTCATTTGGAAATACTAATTATCTAATCACGCCATGCTGCTGAAACGCACTTGTCTGCCCAATTAGCTAGGACAATTATTAAAATTCGGAGGCCTAATTATGTCTCAATTTAATGCTGGCAAAGCCTAGGCTGGAGCAGTAATTAAAATCCCTCTCTTTTGCCTCTGCCTTTAGGGCAGTGGCTGATTAGGAACCTGTCAGAGGCGGCGCTCAAGCAAACCAGTGAAGCATGCGGTGCAACATGACCCTACATTGTTAAGTGTGTCAACATATTAACCTGAATTCCCTTCAGCCCACAGACTCACATGGGAGAAGAGGAGGCGGAGGATAGATATGGGGGAGGTGGAGGGGGCGCCTAAACCGTGCATCATTTTATTTAAAAAAACAAGTTCTTTTTAATTAATGCTATGAGGGATCTGATCGGGGTTTCGAGCTACCAAATGCTGCAAGTCAAACGGCAACTTTTCATCTCATTATTATTATTATTATTCCCAAGCAAGGCGGCATTACTCAGCTCTGCTTTTCCCTCTTTACCACAGGAAAAAAATTAAAATCCACAAGATTTCTTTTTGGAGGAGTCCGGTCTCCACCCCAGCTAATTTGACTTCCAGTGATGACTAGGGAATTGTGTGTGCTTTTCCCCTCCCCTCCTTTTCCTGTTTCATGAGAGAACACAACTGAATGTTGAATTCTGGAAGAATCAAACAGAACCAAAGGCATAAATAATGTGAAAAGCCCGGGATTCAGTACTTGAAAGGAGCTAATAAAAGGTTGAAAATAATTAATATCCTAATATTGGGATGATCTCTCAACATTTTTTTAAATGGTAGCTGAGAAGCTTGGAAGAGCATGTTAAAGAGTGGGGCAAAAATTGAGATGTCAGACCTCATGGGCCTATGGCCTGTGGGTTCACTTGCTAGCAAATGTCTCTATTTGAATCTTAGCTCACCTATGCATAGCTTGCATCAGACAAGGATTTTATTCCCTAGAAAGGTTACACCACAGTCTCTCCTAGAGCAGAAACTCTGTGTGCCCTACATCTCGACAATGGCCTTGCTCTGAGCCTCTTTCGATGAAGTGCAAATCTGTGTTCTGACTTGTTCTATTGGCTGTCAGCATGTTTTCCTCTTGTCAGCAGCAATTGACTGGTCAGGTTCACCCTTGTACGCCAATTGTAACAGCTCATTGACAGACCAGTGACCCAGCCAGACCTGATAATGGAAAACTATTGATTTTCATGGGGCTCAGCAGATCTGAAACGAACAACCAATGTAATGTCATCAATTGCCTTGGAGTCTGATAGACAAGAGTACCAAAGATCTTCTGCCCGGCCTGACAGTTTGCTGGTGAAAAACACAAACTAGACTTTATCAGCTTGTCCCAGACGTAAACCACGAGCAATCAGCCCCCAGTTAAACAATAAGGGCTGAAGTCGCAAGCTACTTTTTGCAATAGGATAAGCAATCGAATAGCTGAGGTTTTTCCCATGTTACGTTTGTCAAGTAGAGACACGATCGCTTACTGCAGCAAGCACAAAGAGGGGTCTTTGGAAGAGCACAAAATAAGAGCGCATGGATCCCAAGGCCTATGCAGTCCACCGTCCTGTTTCCACAGTTGACCATCAGATGCCCCTAGAAAGCCCACAAGGCATGTGCCCAATATCCCTCCTCTGTTGTTCTTTAGCAAGTCTATTCAGGGGCACGATACCTTTGATCCTGAAGGGAATGCATAGCCATCATGACTAGCAAGCCATTCTTATCCTCCATTAATTTGTCTAACCCCTTTTTAAAGTCATCCAAGTTGGCAGCCCCCCCCCCCACAATCATAATAATAATAATTTATTTATACCCCGCCCATCTGGGCGGCTTCCAAAAAATATTAAAATACTGTAATACATCAAACATTAAAAGCTTCCCTAAACAGGGCTGCCGCCTTCAGATGTCTTCTAAAAGTCTGGTAGTTGTTGCGTACTTCTTGCGGGAGTCTGTCTTACATCTTGCGGGAGCACATTCCAAACATTAACTCCATATTTCACTTACATCTTGCAGGAGCAAATTCCAAACATTAACTCCAAAAGACCACAACATTGTTGAGTTGTTTGTTTTAGACAAACGCCAAAAAAGTGATTCTCCTATTGACTTGCCCGACACATGGCAGCCCTAGTCTTCATCAAAGAAGTCCTTCCTTTTGTCTCCACTTTCTTCACACCACGCACTGCTATCACATCACCTCTCCCCCCGCCCAAACTCATCTCCCTCCCCCAAAACTAAAAAGTCCAAAACATTGTAATTTTGCCTCCCAATCATTTCTTGGAAGTTTTATTCCTTTGCAAGTCCTAATCAAGTAATCTGTTGGATGGTTATGACACTCTACACTACCCTAGCTGGAAAAAGAGCCACATCTACTTCCTAAGGTCTGATTCCTATAGTTGCTGACATTTGCTGGAGCAACACCATAAAAGGTAAAGGTAAAGGTACCCCTGCCCGTACGGGCCAGTCTTGACAGACTCTGGGGTTGTGCGCCCATCTCACTTAAGAGGCCAGGGGCCAGCGCTGTCCGGAGACACTTCCGGGTCACGTGGCCAGCGTGACATCGCTGCTCTGGCCAGAGCCAGAGCCAGAGCCGCACACGGAAACGCCGTTTACCTTCCCGCTGGTAAGCGGTCCCTATTTATCTACTTGCACCCGGAGGTGCTTTCGAACTGCTAGGATGGCAGGCGCTGGGACCGAGCAGCGGGAGCGCACCCTGCCGCAGGGATTCGAACCGCCGACCTTTCGATCGGCAAGCCCTAGGCGCTGAGGCTTTAACCCACAGCGCCACAACACCATAGCTCGCCTCATTTTCACCATGAAGCCAAGCCTTGCTGTGCAAGGCTGCTTTGTTCCTGTGAAGGGGTGACTTGTTGCCCCCTGAAATCTCTCCCCCAGTATTCAGTCATGCTCAGGGCACAAGAAGTTAACTGCTGCCTCAGTAATCCCCCGATCATATGCAGGTTAGTGAAGACTTTCAGTGTTTGGCATTAAGGATCAACGTGAAACCTATAGCCATACATCTGTGTGATCTATACAATGACTGCAAGTTGATAAAGAATGGTTTCTTGGGGGGTTAGATATTTAATGGAAAACAATGCCCGCACACAGCTGCACAATCTCAACTCTTATTTACAAAAGGAGGCAGCAATTCCTTGAGCAGGCAGACTCTCAGTTAGTAGTCACTTTTCTCTTACTTGTGGAAAATGCCAGTCCTCTCTTCTCTTGGCTCCGAGGATTGGTAAAGGGATCAGATTTTAACAACATTCCACCATGTGGCCGTGGACTGCATAATACTGTCTTAAACTGCTTACTCTAGCCTCTGAGCCTTCAATTGCAGGGATTCAAGTTCATCTTTAGCACGCTCGACAGCTGGTGTCCAGCAGAGGATGAGAATCTAGGACAGAATGCTTCTTTGCATAGATTACCCCACAAAAATTAACAAACAGGATAGAACAAACAAAGAGGGTCCCCCCCCACCCTGAAACAATTGGCAACTCTGGTTTTTGTTTGTTTTTACTCAGACCTTCTTGAGAAGGAAATTAGCCTAGGAATCCAAAACTACAAAAAGTACAATGACCTTTATCTCATATGCTATCCATCACTAATAAACTACATGCAAGAAATAAAAAATTTATTCATCGTTGTTAGGAGATTTGTGTCGTATCAGTGCGTGCTAAGGAATCAGTCAAATTCAAGCAACAAAGTTTAGGACAGTTATCTACTTAAAATTTTAACTTGTGTTACATATTTCAAGGATAGAGAGCTGGATTTGTCTGTGTTTATTATTCAGCCTTCACCTACTGTCCCAGGGCAGGGTACATCAAAATCAGTAAGGTAAAACACACTGAATAAAACCACAGTGGTGGCGCTGTGGGTTAAAGCCTCAGCGCCTAGGGCTTGCCGATCGAAAGGTCGGCGGTTCGAATCCCTGCGGCGGGGTGCGCTCCCGCTGCTCGGTCCCAGCGCCTGCCAACCTAGCAGTTCGAAAGCACCTCCGGGTGCAAGTAGATAAATAGGGACCGCTTACCAGCGGGAAGGTAAACGGCGTTTCTGTGTGCGGCTCTGGCTCGCCAGAGCAGCGATGTCACGCTGGCCACGTGACCCGGAAGTGTCTCCGGACAGCGCTGGCCCCTGGCCTCTTAAGTGAGATGGGCGCACAACCCCAGAGTCTGTCAAGACTGGCCCGTACGGGCAGGGGTACCTTTACCTTTACCTTTTAACACTGTGAAAGTGTTACACAGTAATCTCAAGACATGTAAGGGAAAGGAGATAGCACTAATCTTGCCCGTTCCCTCTCCAAAGACCTGGCTAAAAGAGGTATGCCTTGACCTGCTGACAAAACAACATACAAGGTTCATCTCTGGCTAGGGACTACCACCATGACGACCTTCTCTTGTGCTCCCACCACTCAATTTTTGTTAGGCAGCGGCACCAAGAGCAGTCCCTGCCCTCAGATCTCAACATTTGGGCAGGTTAATGTGGCAGAAGGCACTCCTCCAGATATTTTGGGGGCACAAGTCATTTAGGGCTTTGTATATCTGAAAAATCTCATTGAATTGGGTCTGTAAACAAACTGGCTGAGAGTGCAGGTTTTTAAAAACAGATGTAATAGGCACTCCACCTGTAGCACTAGTTGGTATCCTGCTTGCCAAGACTTGTAGCCTCCAGTCGTCAAGGGCAGTGTAATGAGCAGAGATTTCCAGTGCTTGAATAGCCAAACTTTCTCCGTCCAAGAAGGCTCATAGCCGGCAAAACCCTAACTCTAACCATGGAGGCCATCCAAGCCTCAAGTGGCAGTGCTGAATCTCAGAGTACCCCCAAACTACACACTGGCTCCTTCAGGCAGTGTAACCAGCTCCCCATTTCCCAGATCCAAAACCCCCAAATGCACAGCACCTGTCTTGCCTGCATTCAGCTTCAGTTTGTTGGCCCACATTCAGTCCACTACCACCTCAAGGCAATGGACCAGCATATTTGGAGTGGACAGGGTTTTTACATATTAACTATTACTGATTATTATTTTTTACAAAAAAGTTGTAACCCACTCTGGGACCTTAGGGTGAAGTGCAGGTAATAAATTCTAATGACGATGAAAATTTACACCTGAAAAACTTTTATGGGTAGCTGTAGGTAGGTAGAACAGCCACCCGTAGTTTTTCAGTGGCAAGACTTTATGGGTAGCTGTAGGTTGGGACATGGGTGGCGCTGCGGTCTAAACCACTGAGCCTCTTGAGCTTACCGATCAGGTTGGCAGTTCGAATCCCCGCGACGGGGTGAGCTCCCATTGCTCGGTCCCAGCTCCTGCCAACCTAGCAGTTCGAAAGCACACCAAAAAGTGCAAGTAGATAAATAGGTACCACTCCAGCGGGAAGGTAAACGGTATTTCCGTGTGCTGCTCTGGTTTCGGTGCTCCATTGCACAAGAAGCGGCTTAGTCATGCTGGCCACATGACCCGGAAAAACTGCAAACGCCGGCTCCCTCAGCCTGTAAAGCAGATGAGCACCGCAACCCCAGAGTCGTCTGTGACTGGACTTAACTTTCAGGGGTCCTTTACTACTTCTTTTTTTTAGGTTGGTATAAAGGCCATGAACATGGGTTACATTTATTTACATGCATGTTCTGGGTCTTGCTCAAAGAAAGGACCTAGGAGCCAACTCTCCTTGCTATTGTTCTTCCACATGACATCACTGAAGGGTGTGTTGACATTGGTCTCACTTGTAGAACATTTATTATTTGTACCTCGCCCATCATCATCAATTACCTGTTCTTTTTACAGAGCGCTTCTGCAGGAGCACAATGGAGATCCAGGAAGGAAGACGGTATCCTTGAAGCATGGCAGAACTCTATGCTATGGGTTGCTTTGAGGGAAGAATCCCTGAACATGTGAATGGGCTACCACACACCAAACACAACTTGAAAAAAAGAGACAATGCACGTATTTTTGTAAATCAAGAAATTTCCCTTCCTCTTACATATTTCAGAGGAAGGAAAGATTTTCATGGGGCGGGGAGAATACAAGTTGAGCGTAAACGGAGAATGGGAGAACCTTCCTGCATGAGAGCGCAAATGAGGTGCTCTCGTCTTTGAAGTGGGTGGGCCAAGCTTTCTTTGGGAGCAATGTCAGGGCAGGTGCACTGTGCATCCATTCCCCACGTCTGCCAGGAGAATACCAAGTCCTTTCCCTTCACAGGGTTTGGTGCAGTCCCCCCACAAATCTGTAAGAAATATTGTGTGTAATAGGGTAACTGAGGTAATGCTGTTAGAGTTACTAAGGGAATGTCAAGCAGGGAGGGAGCGGGGAAGAGAGTGGAATTCTGGTGGAGAGAGTAGACTGGAGGAGGCTTGGAAAAGGAGTGTGAATATTGGGGAGGAGATAGTTGAGTCGGTTGAGAGCGGTGGGTTCTCGGGGGGGGGGGCACTTGGTGGGGGACCTGAAGCTGGGCTGGGCAGCTATTCAGCTTAGGATCATTAGGGCAGTTGCCATCGCCCTCGTTTGATAGTGGCCAAAAAGGAATAGAGATGCAGAGAGGGACTATGAGCCTCCTGTGAAGGCCAGGGCATGTGGCAGTCCCATGTCCAGCGAAGAGGGGCTCTGCCAGCTGCGCGGGAAACAGAAATCCCTCGGTTTAGGTGGGCCACGGAGCCAGGGCTTGGCTAGCATTGCTAATGCCCGGATGCCTCGCACCACCCCCTCCAAGCACCTGAAAAGCAGCTTCACAGGCCTGGGCTATGCCTGATTGTCTTCCAAAGCAACTTAAAAATGGAAAGCGTAAGGCTGGTCCCGACAAACTGAAAAACACTGGCCTGCAAGCACTTCAGTTGGAGAACAGCCTTTACCAAAGGTGTCATGGACTTTGAAGACACTCAAACTCAGGATGAAAGGGAGAAATGAGCTAAGAGGAAGGCATGTTTGGCAAACCCTCACCATGATCGACTCCTGCACGGAAACCTATGTCCCCACTGTGGAAGGACGTGTGGATCCAGAATTGGCCTCCACAGTCACTTATGGACTCACTGTTAAGACCGTGTTCATGGAAGACAATCTTACTTGGCCATGAGTGATCGCCAAAGAACATGAGATTTGGGGTTTACAGCCAATTTCATGGACTTCATTAAACTCTCTTGGGAAGGTGCCTCACATATGCCTCCCCTTCCCCCAGTTGATCCAACACTTCCACTCTTGTGTTCCCCGAAAGCCGGCACCCATCTGGCAGGTGGAGGGGCACCTTGGGACAGAAATCAGCTTCACCTGCTGAACAGCAGCCTTAAGGGGGAGAGACTTCTCCTGCAGCTTCAAAGACTGAGGAGAAGGCGCTGACGAGAACCAGCTGGCTTCAGCCTTCTTAAGCAGAGCTCCCAGCAGCAGGCGGAGAAGGCAGAGAAGGAAAGAAAACAGCTCGTTATTTGTATTTTTATCATTTATTACAAAATTTTATTTGATTGTTGGCATATCGGGAGCAAACAGTTCCTCCAGTTTCTTTATTTAGTTTAGTCAAATGGATAACTTTAAACACTAGAAAAGTGTTTTAATGTGATCAAATTGAAATATACATTAATCCAGGAACACCGTGGCTTAGGTTTAATGTATACTTCATCACTACCCGAGAGATATCAAAAGATGTCAAGGAGACTCAGGCTGAGAGTCAACCTTCTCCAGCCTCCAGGGCAAAGCCTGTTGCACTAGTGTAAGCACAAAAATAAAAGGTTGTGCAATACAAAATGCTGCATGACAATAACACTGGTGGAAGCTTCAGGACCACAGCAGCAACCTGTTGCACAACCAGTGACAAGAACCATGGCTGTTTTCTGCACCTCCTCTTGCGCAAGACATTCTACTAGCTGCAACTAGAACACCACTAAGCGACTTTAAATTAGCATGACGTTGAATACCTCCCTTAGGCTCCTATCTGGGTTTTAAAACAACTCGGGCACATAAGGCCATGAATATTGTTTGACCATCTGCTCCATAAATTTCCAGTAAGGCTCCTCACAGCAAACAGTAAATGAACTGCAGTTGGTCAGCTGTTGCTCCCAGTCCTTGAGTAACTTAATACACAGCGGCTTATTCAGCCCAAGTCTGTTATCAAGCTATCAGATTTCATTTCCATGGAACTGAAACAAAGGGAACTTTAATTCCTCCATCACCTCTTCTTATTTATCCTAATTTATTTTTAAAATGTCAACAGATGCCTAACAAGAGCTGCAGTTTATTTTGAATGTTGTGTTAACTTTGTAGCAACACATCAGATTTCTAATTATTAATTTTAAGAGGGAAAATCCAAAGCAGTGTTAAAACAAAGCATGTATTGTTGGCGATTGTGATAAAATTAGGATAGGAAATATTTGTTGTGTTTGGCATTGCTTACTGGAATATGATCCACTTGAGGTGGTATCCTCATGTCTTGAAAACTGTGCTCTCCCAATTCCCAAAATGCAGTTTTCATGTTACAGAAAGTGTTAAACCCACTTCCAGGGCAAAGAAACAAAACTCCAAAGTAGTTTCAAATATGTTCCTTTTGCTCAGAAGGTTCATAACAATGGCTCCAATTCTGAGACTGGCCTCTCTTAAGGTTCTAGACCAGAAATGGGGAACCTGTGACCTTCAAGATCTTGTTGGGACTCTGAACTCCCCAAAGCCTGAGTTAACATGGTCAGTGGTCAGGGATGATGGAAGCTGTAATCCACCTTTTGTGCAGCTATTGTAAGTCTCCCTGGAACCATTACTGATGAAGGGCAGCAAATCAATGAGTCTCCATCAATTAGATCATACTATCAGTGGCAGACATTTTTCAACTTCTGCTGCCTCGCTGGTCCTATCTGCCTGCCAATTCCCAAGTAGGTAGCTAGAGACCACGGAAAAGACCTGGTCTGCACCTCAACTTAGCGATCACAATTGGCCCTGTAACCTTGCTTACGTTGTTGGTATCACTGGCCATCTTTCAGACCTCACTCTAAAAGTGCAAAGGGAAAAGCCAGCTGCTCCTGAGTGTGTTGGAGTCAGGCTGGGGGGTGGGGTGCATAACATACTTGCATCCTCTGGCTAAGCAGAAACTAGAATCAACAGCAGACAGTGCTATTCTTACCGAGTGTGTGAATTCTCTGGAGAAGTTTCGTGGGTGTTTCAAAGACTCCAAAGTGCGGGAACAACTAGATCAGTTTTGAGAAAAAATTCAGCAAATGATGCCCTTCAAGGATTTCAATTCAAGCTGTTAGGGCTGCAAGCAACACGGAAATGCAGGCCAAATGCAACAGCATGACTATGCTGGAATTCTGCATACTGTGCATCTCTCAGGAGGAATTTCCTGCGCTAGGGAGACATGCACTAAGAATAGCATCTCTCTTTGGGACAACCTACTGCTGTGAAGCATCGTTTCCGAAGCTGACGCAGGCCAAGAACCATCTTTGTGACAGATGACAACAGAAAGGCAGCAAGAGTGACGTCAACATCCACACAGCCACACTTGGCAAGGCTCACAAAGGTAAAGAGGGTGCAAACACTACACTAGGAAAAAAAGAGGACTGGAGGACAGGCAAAAATAAAACAACACAAAACAAGCATGTCCATTATTTGCATCAAAGGTGAGGATTTAAAATTTTAACCCACCCACTTTGCCTCTGACCCTCCCATTTGGCCCTCAAAAGGGTAACCTTGTGCATCTCTGACCCACAGGCTGAAAGATGTTCCCCATCTATCAACTTCCAGAACTGAAACCCATGCAAGGCCAGAGACTTGAGTTTTATATTCCTTTTGCTTGCAAGGCCAGAAATTTCCTCTAGCCAACAGCAAGGAAACCCCATAGGAGAACCCAGAGGTTCCCTTTCTCTGTCGGAAGGTGTCTTACTTCAACAGAAGAATGAGAAAACAGTGGTTTTTACTGACAAGCAAGCAATGGTTTTTTGGATTTTGAAGAACACTCCCAACGCATTATAAAATTGGAGATGCGTCCAGGTTTTTATTATGAGCTGATTATATGCTTATGTTTAGGCAAATTTAGTACACCCCCCTGGGTTACATATCACTCACTGAACTGCGCTTATTAAATCTGGGCCAGATGGCTGATGGTAAAGTAGTTTGTAGGACTGCGTCTCCGTGGAGAATAATTTTACGCTGTACTTGGTGGCCAGACTGCTGCTGAATGCAACTTCATCATGGTATTTAAATCACATTAAAGCCCTTTAAAATTTATATGCTGCCTCCCCCTTGTGATTTTTGTCTGACTACATGCTCACTGCTAGTTTCAGGGCAGTGGTGTGCTTTTACCAGCTACCTTCTTTTTTGTTCTTGGAAGAACCCGACTATCTATTTACTGAAAAATCTGTTACAGTAGGCAATACTGAGTGGGATGAGCCAATCACTGAAACGCCCCATCATCCCTGGCCATTGGCTTTGCTGGCAGGTTCTGATGGGAGCTGGAGTCTATCAACATCCGGAGGGCCACAGGTTCCCCACTTGTGGTCTACACTGAGCAGCATCTCTTTGTAGTTTGATAAACGAGTCCTATAGCAACCCAGATACGTCAGGGTTTGAACCTGTGACCTCCTGCATTCAATGCATGTGCTCTATAATTGCACTGTGGCTCTTTTCTGTTTGAAACAGATGGATAAATCTACAGGTACGACTTCTCATTCACCCCCGGCAACAACGAACTCTCAGGGGCTTGAACTCGAGCATAACAGGCAAGGTTGTGTGGTTGCAGCCTTTCAGCAACTCTTTCATCAGGTATCTCCTCTCTCTCTCTCTCTCTCTCTCTCTCACACACACACACACACGATAAACTGCATCAGAAACTACCTAGTTTGGCATTTCATCAACAACACATGGATCATCATGTTCGATTTGCTCTCTATGGATGCAAATATTGCAACAGATGGGTACAGTATTACAAATATTTCCCATGATCCC
Organism: Podarcis cretensis; assembly: GCF_951804945.1. Lineage (NCBI taxonomy): Eukaryota > Metazoa > Chordata > Lepidosauria > Squamata > Lacertidae > Podarcis > Podarcis cretensis. The sequence goes on from NC_137175.1 coordinate 74,398,298, forward strand.
ATTTTATGTTTGCTATCTGCATTCCCTGATCATGCCAATGATCTCCATCCAAAACTGATGGTTAATTCTGTTACAGTGGGTGCAAATTTAATCATAACTCAGAATCAGAAAGAGGCAAAAACAAAACAAAATTGCACCTGGCAATGTAGTATAGAGAACATTATGGCAGTTTCTAAAAAATTTCAAATCGATTACAAAGTACAATGGGGCAAAGTTTGTATTAAAGATTTTGCTACTCTATGGCTAATCATCACCCATAAGTCTGGTGACCCCCTCAAAGCATAAGACACAGAGCTATCTGATTTTCTTTGGGACTATATGTAACTTACCATATCTTTCTGCTCAATAACTAGGAATCACACTTGAACAGGATCAAACTATCATACTTTATATTACCAGATGTAATGAATTATTTTTTAAAGGATCCATTTTTTACCTATGGATAATCCTTTATCAACCTATTTTATTTTAGTACTCGGTCTATTGATATAGAAGGGACGCAGGTGGCGCTGTGGGTAAAACCTCAGTGCCTAGGACTTGCTGATCGTATGGTCAGCGGTTCGAATCCCCACGGCGGGGTGAGCTCCAGCCGTTCGGTCCCAGCTCCTGCCCACCTAGCAGTTCGAAAGCACTCTTAAGTGCAAGTAGATAGATACCGCTTTATAGCGGGAAGGTAAACGGCGTTTCCGTGTGCTGTGCTGGTGCTGGCTCGCCAGAGCAGCTTCGTCACGCTGGCCACGTGACCCGGAAGTGTCTCTGGACAGCGCTGGCCCCCGGCCTCTTAAGTGAGATGGGCGCATAACCCTAGAGTTGGACACGACTGGCCCGTACGGGCAGGGGTACCTTTTTACTATTGATAGAGCATTATAGCAAGCTGCTAATGAAATATATGACCTACGCTCTCATGCACAAATGGAGCTGTGCAATGTAAAACAGTCTACATCCAGCGGACACACAGACCCTTGCTGACTCATATATATTGTACATTGTGACTCTCCAGTGCTGTTAAGACAAAAACCCAGCTGCCTAAGAGAATCTTCATGGTTCTCTGGATTGCACTGAATAAAGTAGCAACACTGGATTTGTAGGGATGGTGTGTGTTTTTTACGCTGAGTGGTACCATAGCAACACTGCATTCAGCACCCTGCAACAGATAGTCAGCACTGTTAGAGGGGACCGCAATACAAGTCAGCAACAGTTTTAGAACATGGCGGAGGACCTATGGCCCTCTGGATGCAGTTTGACGCCAACTTAGATCAGCCCCAGCCACGACGGCTGAAGGTCTAGGATTAGGGGATTTTCAGATACGCTTTGTAGAATGATGAAAGCAGCTTATGCAATCCACCCAAATCAAAGTGCTTCAGTATATGTAACTTGGCAAGATAACCCCCGGTTTGCTCTTTTTACTAAAAGAAAAGCTAGATTATATTTTACGTGTAATAGCTTTGAAAATTTTGCTCCAAGAACTCTTACAGAACTGTGGAAGTAGCAGATCCTTGTGAATCCAGATGGCTTATAAACCATGGTGTCAACTAACTTACTAATAAAACTTACTAAGGTGGCAAGTAGTCTAGACTAAACTACATAATTGCTCCTTTGGGCAGATTTTTGATTTTTTAGAGACATGTCTTCCCATTTTCTTTTTACTCAATACCAAGGTCTAAAAACGCATTAGTTTGACATCACACCATCCATAGTCTGCTCCATAGAACGAGACCTTAAAGCAAACTGAAATGTAAAGCCAGCACTTTTTTCACCCCTAATTAAATCATTTGCCATCTGCTCCATACTGTGAAGAAATCATGTTAGCCTGCAGGTTGCTTAATTTGTTTGCTTCTAGTGGTGGTAGTTTGAGCTTATCTGGCACGGTTCCAGTTAAAATCAGAAACTGCCTTTTAATTTTGTATGGAAAGTTTTGTGACATCTACTGCATTCATTATTAACCAGAACTCCCTGCAAGTTTGTACAGGAGTTGTAAAAAAGAAGAAGAAAAGCATCTTACCTTCATTATGGAACCTAACCAGCTGTGCACTTAAGGAGAAACACTCAAGTCTGATGCTTTGTCCAGGGCAAGACAGACGCTCCAATCCTTTATTGCCCTGGTTCTTCTTCTCTTAAATCATGTCAACCAACATATTTGAAGCTACACGCAGAAGAGAGAGAATTCCCACTCACAGGCTTACTCAAAAATAAATACGTAAACAAGAAATTCTGCTTATCTGCTTTTAAGAGTTGTTGCTACAATTTTACACTTTAGTCAACTCTATTGGTAGCCAACATCTTCCAGCAACTTTCAGCATTCACATTCAAGAACATTAACAAGAAGATGTGAACTCTATTCAGCAAAGAATGATGACAAATTGAAGAGGCTCCCAGGTAATAGAAATGCACACAGAACCTTATTTTCTGATGCCATTCTCGTTTCTTATACAGTTTTGAGCTGTGTTCCCAGCAGTTTCTACATCCTAGAAAGCAGATATGCTATTTTATACATTATTTTTACATGATATAATTGGCTTCTTTGTGAAAGAGGCAGATGAAAGGCATTTCGAGTGAGTGGTATATATACTATGTTGACATGCAGATCCTTACTCAGGTAAAATACAGTTTAATCTTGTTAACTCACACTCTACTTTGTCAGTCATTCTTTTTACACTCGCAGTCAGAATGAAATGAGAGAAAATCAGATTGAAGCATTTGGTACTGCGGTACAAACTTAAGGTATAAACAAGTTGCACTGGGTTGCGTTTCACAGACTTATAGACACATGATTTGTGTCTGTACCCGTTTTAAGATATACAGCAGGAATACTAATAAATGCAGCTATCTTAAATATCCGAAAAACAATCAGAATGGCAATATGATTCCAGTACAGAAAGAGAAGCATATAATGTTTCCACTTTTATTCCAATTTTCTTCAGCACAGCATTTTGCAAATGCGAAAGATATAACTGAACATTTGTTGGCCCTTTTGTACATCTTAAAGCTTTGGAGTGTTGAGGAATCAATAATTCAGGTCCTGCAAATAGTGTATCTAAAGTGATGCATACCTGCTCTATGATGCATGCTTTATGTTGTGCTGTTCTGTAAAACTCTGGGTCTTTGCTTCTTTTTAAATCCACAGCACGAGAGATTTTACAATAGGAACAATTACTCTAGGTTTGACACTGATCAGAAAGGCAATGATTGTTGAAGACTTGTCCATAGGATGTAGCATCTTAAAGAAATAAATCCATCACTCTACCAGCATATCATCTCAACTCACTGGGTATGTTTATTCAAATATTTGAATAATATATCAAGTAGCCATTTCATAAGTAGAGAACAACTGTAGTTATATAAAAATTCAAATATGGACACTCCTTGTTGTGTAGCGCATGAAATGCACCCCCCCAAAGGATTGGGCTGGGGGCAGATCTCATTATCTATTAAGTCACTGTTCTAGAAAAAAAATTATTCCAATGAACAAATGAAGGTTGAGTCTGCTGTGAGTCCATAGGAATAGGACTGAGGTTGGGGAATAACCATGGGTAAATTGAGAGTGGCAAAGCTGCAGTTAAGAAGCAGAAAGGCTGAAAAGAGGGACCTATGGGTCTCCAGCTGTTGTTAGACCCCAACGCCCATCAGTCTCAACCAGCATGGTCTATGGCAAGGGATGATGGGAGTTGTGGTCCAGCAACATCTGGAGGGTCACACATTTCCCATCTACTTAGAAAGAAAATGATAGGTACAAAGTAGAGGCCAGCAGCAATGCACAATAACTTTATACGGCACCACCCACCTTTAGATTAAAAGCTCAAGATAAAAGTGTACAGTTGTGTAGTATGTTGGGCTTTGGCTAGGAAGTCTTGGGTTAAGAATCCTGGTTTGACAACTCGGCAAGTCATAGTCTCTCAGATAAATAGGAGGAATATTTTTTTGTATGTGACAGAGATGGTTGAGGAGAGCACAGCAAAGGTGGTCAGCAGTCAGCGAGAGCAGGCTTCCTAATTGCTCAGACCTGCAAAAAGCAAGTCTCCCTGCAGTTCTTTCTTTGGGCCACAGATGGTTGAAAAGTAGAGAATGAACCTTAGTCTGACATTCCTCAAGCTTTCAAGTGCAAGAATCACTGCAGGATTGAGTATGAAATATGGATTTTTAGGCTATCAAATAAGCAGGTAGAACACTTTAACTTTACTTCTGCCATTTCTAAAAGAAACACCAAATGTTATACAGTTTTGATGAAGCATTGCCATCGAGAACAGGGGTGAGGGACCTCCCAGCCCATGGATTTAATTAAATCCACCAGGCCTCCTCATTGGGTCTATGAGGCCATTTTGGCCAAGCCACACTCACTTGCCTTATAGTTAGAGTCATGGCTGAGCCCAAAGGCGTTTTGGTGGAACCGCCCATCAGTTGATCAACATATCTGCAAAGCCCTCTGCAGTATTGAAGCCCTGGCTATCAGCTGACGACCAGCCGATTGTCACTGCTTGAAGAGAGCCCTGCACAACCAACCGTCAGCTGATTGACCAGGCTTTGTAGTACAGATTTGATGATCAACTGGGATTGGCTGCATTAGGAAACTCAGTTTTGAGGAGGCAAAAACCATTTCCCTCCCTGGGTGCAGTTGTGGTTTCCATTTGCTTAAGCATAAGACTTTTTTTTGTTAAGTAATACCAACCATGTACAGTAAAGGAGATGCTGATATGAATCTCTTCCGTCTCTATACATACACACAAAAGATTTGCCTGCACTATATTTTCCACTGGTTTTCCTTGCCTGCTCTTGAAACCATTGCCAAATTATAGAAGTTTCTATACATTTAAGACAGATGCATTTTACCTGGGAACTAATATTACATTTTCATCACAGGTACTTTGCTTGAGATCCTTCAAAAGATCGAAAGAGAAAAATCAACTTTGTATGCCACACATAATGTAAAATAATAGTTCACATTACAGACATTTTAATGTTTTCTTTTAACCTTTTTATTTAGAGAGATATATTCTTGGTAAGGAGATATACCATGAGGAAAGCAATTTCACTGGCTGTGAGGTATGTATATTCTCCACCAAAATACTCCTCACATCTCAACTGCTTTTATAACTTTATTTACACGCAAAACAATATCAATGCTTTTCCTTGGCTTAACTACAGTATTAGTCACCCTACATGAATAAAATGAAACATTACTTGCATTACAGAACCAGTTTTCAAAAGAGGAATTTGCTTATTTGTTGAAACGTGACATTTCATTTTTGTGAACAGCCAATACTTATTTTGACCAAGACACCTGCACCATATTTTTTCCATCCTCACAGCACATTTATTTCAATAATTCTGTAAATAGGTCCTTAGCATGAGCATAGTGTTACAGTTTTCATACATATAATTACATCCAAAACAAGTTTTAAAATTCAAATTGTAAACATTCTCTTCATATGTAGAAACTTATTTTTTTTGTCCAAGGGTGTTATGATTTCTTTAAACAATTGTAAAATGAAAAGTCTAGGCTAAGTCATGTAGTGAGCAATGCTTCTTAGTACATTTCTACAGTATTAAATAAAAGAGGTGGCAAAAAATGTCAAAAATGTCCTGTAAGCAACTCATACTTAAGCTAGGCATAAAAAGAAAGACTTAAGAAAATTGTGATTAAAAATAAAGAAAACTGTGAGTGCTTGATGCAACAAATGGAAAGGGGAAATACCATTACTGCTGACAAAGTTGGAGGTAGCATGGATGCACCATTTTATTGTCAGTGAGAAATGCAAGTAAAGAATATTATTTCCTTACCACAAATAGTTTCCAGTACTATGTACATTTTTAGAAATTTGTTTAACAAGTTTCCCTCTACTTTTAGTACAAAAGAGTCTCGAGTGATTAAAAAAAACACTTACACAGCTAGATAAGAGTAGTACTAATTGCCCTATTTGAATGGAACAGTCTCTTGAACAATGAAGTACATGATATTTAATGCCCTAAACTGAGTTAATTGCATTAGCATTTCTTGGTATTGTACAAAACACTACATACATACAAACAAAATATAATATTTTACTAAGCAAGGGTTTTTGTTTAATAAACAGAGCATTGATTCTGGTAACACTGTAAAGAATGTTTTCATTTCATAAAACCTATCTTAAGTACCCATGTGCAACATTTTAAAAACGGCTGCTTACGTGTAATGGGCTTGTATCAATAGTGAACACAGTAATTGACAAAAAACATAGTAAACTTTAAAAACACATCTTCCACCCTATATAAAATATAAAGACTACTTACGGTAACTGTTTTAAGTACTCAATTGTTTGGATGTTAACTGTCACTCTTCTCCCCATTTTCCGGCTTCAGATTTTATAAACAGATAATTTATTTTAACCTTAAAAAAACTAACAAAGATATTTAAAATGTTCATTCAATGCAATATGAAGTGTTTCCAACGTTCTATGAAGCTGCTTCCGCCATCAGGAAAGAAAATGAAGTTTCAGTAATTGAGGCAGGTTTTTTAAGCAGTGACGTTACTTCCACCATGCCAGCCCCAGTTCGAGGAAGATTTGCATTGACAATGTGGCGCTGAAGGTGTTTTATCCAGTCTTCTTGAACAGACAAGGGCCCCCGAAACACCAGACCACAAAACCTGCACAGTTTTTAAAATCATCCAAATAAAGCACATTAGCATTGCAACTGAACTTTATGTTAGGTGCAGTAGATTCACAAAATAACAACAGAAAAACTAAGCCTGAGTATGCATATCACTGATAAATTTAAAAAAATTCCTGGGTGTTAATTCAGCTATCGTTTATCACAGATATAAGTAACTCTAGATACAAAAAACAGAAGCATACAACTTTATATCACAAATTATACCTCTAATTCTAAAATTAGAACTGTAAATTAAAAACTGGTGTCTGGTTTTCTTCTTCCCTCCCCATCTTTCTTCAATTTGTGTTGTGTTTTTTTAGACAATAAGCATGAGGGCAGGAATGATCTTCTGCTATATGCTACTGCTGCAAAGTGTTTTGTGAGTCCCAACTCATAATAGGGGGAAGGAAAATAATCTAACAGCTAACGTGAGGTTCTTGGTCCAGTTCAAGGTGCTAGTTATTACCTAAGTAAAGTTCTAATTAGGTAGTACAGTGGTACCTTGTTTTGAGTCAGCCTCGTCGAGCGTCCATTTCGTCGACTGCCCATGGCAAACCCAGAAGTACTGGAATGGGTTACTTTTGGGTTTGCTGCTCGCACATGCGCAGAAGCGCTAAATCGCACTTCACGCATGCGCAGAAGCACAAACCTCTCCACGCACGCGCTTTGTCGTGCGTCCTTTTCGTCTAGCATCCGGGGCTCCGGAACAGATCCCAGTTGCAAAACAAGGTACAACTCTACCCATCCCCAAATTAAGTTACCCTTCCTTAAAATCCTAGAGTGTGGGGAAGCCTTGCTAATATTCACTTTCATTAGCAGTGACTTATTTGCTGGGATGTAGGGAAGTAATGAGGGCCTGGGAGGGGGGGGGGGTCAAGGAAAATAAGGCTTTCTCAGTTTCCCCCCAAATGACTTCCCATTTCCCCCAAAGGACTTCTCGAATTATCAGCAACACAACTGGTCAGTTAGTTAAGTATTTTCATTTATTTACTTGATTTGGGGGGCAGCTATCGGCTACACTCATGCATGGTGAGCATCATTGGGTCCACAGGTCACTAGGTAACTATAATTTTTGTACATACATGACACTCAAATACAAGATGCATTTCTACAAATCGGAAACAAGCTATAGCTACTCCAAATGACCCAATGCAGTCCCACATATACCTGCACCGGAGTATGTAAACTTCATCAGCACCATGAGGTAATGGCAGAATTTTTTTCTTGCTCCCAGATCTTGATCTTGATTTTTTTTGCTTACAATCTATGGCTACGAAGAGAAAATAAAATCATGTAGATAGATATAAGTTTTGAGCACTTTACTGGATAATTCCCTCCCCCCGAAATATGTTAAAGGATACTTCTATACTCACTTATTTTCTATACCATAATAAATTTTGTAACTTGAAAATATGCACTTTCCAATTCATCATAAAGCTGAAGTGTGCACACCATTTTCATGCACAAATGAGCTTACATGCTTGACACCTACAGTTTAAGTTTAATTTTAAAACATGTGTATTTGATGACCAAACCACATTTCAGGCTACTAAGTCATTCTACCTAACTGGTAACCCAAGCATCATGCTTTGCTTGTAAATTTTATCAATATAGAGGCCTTCAATATCATTTGAAATGTCAATATCAATTGTTTTCATCATGCAGCCAACAACCATAACTCAAAAGGACCAATGATTAAATATAAAGTATGTTTTCACAAACTTCATAACTAGAACTTTTGTATATATTACACTGAAACGTTTTCTGTTCTGTATGCTAAAGGAGTCTTATGATAATGGTTTTGTTTTGGTTTTAAGTTCTTAAGGCTGAAGAGTATCAGGATCTCCAACCGTTGCTGATTGTCCCTTTAATAAGGTGTACTGGAATCAGATGTGCTACAGAATTATTACTGATTTGTGTCAGGGTGATGTGAATTCTTTTGAGGTACAAAAGGAAATAAAGCAATGTAGGGAATTCAAAAGGAAAAGCCTAGTCTGACAAGAATGCACTGTTTAGTTCCTAATGTAATTGAACATGAAACACTTAGGATATTTTGGAAAATGAATGCATGCAGCTTCATCCAAGCACATGTACCAGCAGTACAAAAGAGCTGGAAACAAAGCAAGAATTTTACTTGCAAATACCTACTTAAGTTTGTGATTAATGTAACCCTCTTCTACAGAGAAGGATAATGTCAGAAACTGTGTACAGTAAAATGCTCTCAATATAATATAACCTCCAAATTCCTCATCTAAGCTACTTATGGCATGAAGAAGATAAAAGGCAGGACAGCCTGCAGTTTCCATCTGACAACTACTACAACCTAACAGTCAGAATATATGCTGGAATCCAGTGAGTCAAGGTAAACTTTAAAGACCTTAACAGCAAGCTTTTGTCCATACCTCAAATCAAATAACATAACATTTTCAAACAAAAATCCACAAACTATAGGATGAGGTGTTTCCTCCTATCACCTAGATAATAATAATAATAATAATAAAACACAGAAATGGAAAATGTATTGCGTTGCTGCACTCAAAAACCACTGAGCATCACCAAGGAAATTCTATCTTCGGAATGAAACTATGATAATTGTATTGGTATTGGAGATGCCATACCATCCATAACAGCATTTTCTGGCTACTATTTAAAGGACAAGCATTGGCAAAAAAGGAAGAAGGCACAGTTCCAAATAACACCTATCTCTGCATGTGTGTCTTGGATATATAAATTGCAAAACCAGGCTAAAGAATTATTAAAGACCACTATATGGGCAGCAGGACCAAGAATAGCGAAAAGCTCACTATTGCTTAGTTCCTCACATTTTCTTAGATTTGATTTCCCAAGATAAACAGTTTTCGGGGGGGGGGGATAAAATCTACCTCTCTTCCCAATTCTCAAATTATTAGACCTGCCATCAGCAAATGCTCTAGGGGTCTGAGATTACACCAGCTATTTGCTCTAAAGCTAGCTCTTCTCTTGCACAGATTACTGAAAGCTAAAATAGTCCTGGGACTTTGATTTAGAATGTCCTCCTGGAGGCAAAAACTCTAGATGTCACAGCACACTAACCGTACCAAATGACTGAAAAGCTTACATAGGCTGTAGAAGAAATGCAACCATGAATAGTGTGGGGAAAAATATATGCATCTTTAACTTAGCCCTGCTGATAAACACCCATTACAACCACAATAACCACTCCCTGGATTTCACCTTTTTATAACAGTCTGGATAACAAAGCGTGGGCATAAGATCTGATCAACTAAGAGCTTAAACAAGAACAAAATAATATATTACAGGCATTAATATATGCAGAAATTAGATTAATTTAACAACTGCAGGTTAATATATTATTAAAGATAAAACGTTACAACTTCAAATGTTATGCCTTATTTAAACTTGGCATAATTGCCATGGAATGTGGAATGGAATATGGAATCTCTTTTCCCTATTTAACCTTCTATTTAAATTCAGGACTTAATTCCCTATCCTCCCTATACCAGCCAGCAGTCACAAAGCAGGACTAGCATCTACAATGACATCTTCTCTCAGTTCCAACCCTCACTTTGCTTCTCACTGGCCTGATAAACGTTCAGTCACAGCAAATATGCTTTTCTGAGGAAAAAGTTCTCACTTGAGTCAGAACCACAATCTTAGGGATTCCACGCTGCCTGTTTGCTGGAGCCGATCTGCTTCCTTAAGCACATATCTTCCAGAAGTGTCTACCTCCAGCTGCTTTCTTCTGGTCCTTCCTCTTCTAGGATTACCTTAAGCTATGAGTCTTCATCTCATGACCACTTGGCACACATCAACTCCACTAATCTTTACGCCATCTCTGCCTTCTGGTCTTTATCCTTCTCTGCCTCTGGCCTTGTATATTTTGCTGGCCAGCCAATAGTGCCCCCTTCCATTGGTCTTTACCCAAGGACCAATATGAGTTATCTGATTAGTAAAATTATCCAATGCAAGCCCCATGCACTGAAGTTCCCAAGTTCCCAATAACCAGCTTGCTTGGGAAGTGACTTTGACAGGCGTGTTGTCTTGGTCACAAACCAAACACTCCAAAATTGTTGAGCTTTTTTTTTAGAAGGCATTTCCCCCCGAAAAGAAAACATTATTTTTCAATTGACTTGCCTAAGATCTGGACAAAGCACCGCCAGCCAAAATTACTCAATGGGGATGGGGCTAAATGAGGTTCTGCCCTGCTGGGCCAAGAGGTTCCTTTCCCCTGCTATAGAGCGTTTCCTGCATTGGCAGGGAATTGAAGCGGATGTACCTTCCAACTCTCATTTTTAGAGCATTATCTAAGGAAGCAGAGTTAAATAAAAGAAAGGAGCCTGGAAGGCACCAAAGTTGCAATAGAAGGTAAATGTTGGACTAAGGGAGAAGAATCTCCAAGAAACACAGTGAAGTACAACAGGGGAAAGATCTCAGAGAAACAAGAGAAGTCTCCTTGCCATTCCTGAATATGCCAGGCTGATGATAGCTTGGCCAAGGAATCACCATTTAAACACTTTCTACCAAACTTGTAGAAAATAAAGCTAATTCCAATGGTAAAAGAATATAGCATGTTACCAGATCACCACTGACAGCGAGCCATATAAATTCTTACAAGAATGATAAAAGCTGCTTGATTCAAAACAAAGTTTTATGGAAGCCAATTAACAAAAATAAACGGATAGTACAATACTGAGCAACATAAAATCTGTAAGCTTCTTACATAGCATTCCGTGTGTTAGCTAATAATACTTGAACTCGGATTAACATTAAACTATTTGTTAACAGGAATGATCTTCCCTACAGAAATAACCAAGAAGTATGCCACAGAAAGTTTAAATGCTGTATTTTTACTGTACTTTAACATGTGTGTCCTTCACAACAGTTCTGCAACCTCAAGAAGTTATCTGTAAATTTATTCTCCATCTGCAGTCAGATACATAAACAGCTAATGTTTCACGGGCAAATATCAAACTTAAGGTAATGCTTATTGGAAACTGTGGAAAGAAAGTTTTCCAACAAATGATCTGTGACCAACATAGGATGTGGCAATTTACTGACAGACACATACAAATAAATGACTCCACAGCAAGATCCTGCACATGACATTTGTCTATGCATTCAAATTGCAGGTCAAGCCCATGTGGGATGTTGCAAAACCTGCAGGAATTAACACTTGGTTGTAGCAACACCCTATTGATTTGTTTCTTTTCAAGTGAACATTTATCATCATCTGAAGGGAAGACAAATGTCAGGGAAGTCTCCTTTTTTAAGAAGAGGTTTTCATATTCAAAGATCATATTGCCCATCACTTGGTAGACAAATTTCCTGTTCAACTGCCCTCTCTCAAATGCAAAAATATGAAGTTCCCAACTGACACCAGTACTTTGGTGACTTTTCCTGCTTCTGTGCGTTCTTTTGGAATAACATTTCCCATGGTGGCATCAGCCTAGCTAGCAGGAGCCAACCAGGAAGGGCCTGATATACCTGAGTGGAAGCAGGTAGAAGCTTCTACATGCTTCAATAAAGTGGGGTGGGGGTCTAGTAGAAAAATATGTTTCTACAGTTTTCGAAGTCACGCCCAAGTTGAGGTTACTGATAAATAACCATTAAAATCTATCTATCTACTAAACATATTAATGTGTAATTCTATTATCTTTCTTCGAGAAGCAATAAAAGGTAAAGGTAAAGGACCCCTGGACGGTTAAGACCAGTCAAAGGTGACAATGGGGTGGCACTCATCTCGCTTTTCAGGCCAAGGGAGCCAATGTTTGTCCACAGACAGCTTCCTGAGTCATGTGGCCAGCATGACTAAACCGCTTATGGTGCAACGGGACACTATGGCGGAAGGCAGAGCACACAGAAATGCCATTTACCTTCCCACCACAGCAGTACCTATTTATCTACTTGCAATGGTGTGCTTTTAAACTGCTAAGTTGGCAGGAACTGGGACAGAGCAATGGGAGCTCACCCCATCACGCGGATTTGACCTTCCGACTTTAGACCACAGCTCCACCCACTCCCTAAAAGCAATAATGTATGTTCAAGCTTCCCCTTGTCTGATGCTCAATCAGTACAGCATGAGACTCTTAGTCTCAGGGTCATGGGTTTGAACCCCATGTTGGGCAAAAGATTCCTGCACTGCAGGGAGTTAGACTAGATGACCCTCCTGAACGCTTCCAACTCTACAATTCTATGACTTGTATTCAAACTGTAAGCTTCAGGTGGTTAGGGAACTCTCTCTTTTTGTAAAGCTCTGCAAGTTACCCTACAGTGATGGTTTAGTACAAATAAATAATCACACCAGGTGGCGCGTTGGAAGATGGCCGACAATAACATCTCTCTGACCCATACGAGGTAATTAAGGGGCTGCTATGGGAAGTATGCAGCCTTCCCTCCCACCCAGGATGTGGGGGGCCCTGTCTTGCCAGCGGTGTTCACAATGTACCCCCTGATCCGAGAAATGGGGGTGCCGAACACTTGCCACGAGCCCTTGGTGAAGTCAGCTCTTCCTGACGCCGATTCCAATTAGCGCATGCTGGTTGCTTCAGCTCGGAATTATAATTGGAAACATACAATTGGAAATGAAGCTGAAGCACATACATCAAGTAAAGCTCGACAGATAAGGATGCTGATTAATGGATCTCTGTGACCGGGAGTGACGGATGGATAAGTAAATCTTCTGATGAATCACCACTAGGAGACTGTATGTTTGGAACGAATGGGGGGGGGTGGAGGAAAAAACTCTTTTTTTCTTTGCACAATGTGATATTAATAACCCTTCACCCCAGAAAGAAATAAGATCGTCACGTTTTTATTAATCATAAGCAGGATTTTAAGAACTGTGTGGGGATGGATTATAACAGGAGAGAAGACTGGTGAACAGTGAGAAAGAGGAAAATTTTTATGACGCAGTTAAAAAATGGCGTCTCGCCAAGACTGGCTTGCCGGAGAAAGAAGGACAGGGGGAGGAGAATCAGGATCGTTCGAAAGAGAAGGAGTACTGGAATGCAAGTTTTACCTGACAGAGCCCCCTGATTTATTTGGCTAGCCTGATAAAAGGACAGACCGAAGATTAACTTTGTTTATGGAAGCGCTGAACAGAGGCTGTCCCTGGTTTTTGAAGAGTACAAAACCCACACAGAGACGTCAGTTTTCAGTCTGCTTGTGAGAATCATCAGAGATCGCAAAGAAAGGAATATATGATAACAAGATGAAAAAGAAAGTAATAAAGGACTATCCGGATCGAACTGGATAGAACTGTCTAATTAAAGCAGTAAAATAAGTGATGCCTGGAGTTATCGGGAATTTTGGACTCGTGCGGAGCTTGATGTATGGGTACCCTCAACAAAATTTAAAATTTGGCTGTATAATTTGGAACTAATGTGATTTGAATAATGTGATGTGATTGGCCTGTTAATAAAAATTATTAAAAATAAATAAATAATCACTAAAGTTGTAGGGAAGGAATTCTGACAGTGCCGAGACAAGATTAAATGACACACCTGACAACACATTTACGCTACGTAAGTTGCGCATTGTGGTGTCATGGTGGTCACAAGAACTGTTGTACGTGAAACAAAAATTTCAGCTAACATCCAATCACATTTTCTTAATGCTAATAAACTCAAAGAAGAGAATACATGCCCATTTAGGGCAGGATTCCTCTAACCAGCTCAACCAGCGGAAGCCCATTGCAAGAGCTTCTGCTTATTCTTCTAGTTTTGCCACACAACCAGATTACACATCTTACACTAACTGGAAATAAATGAAAGATTACAAAAAATAAATAAATAATCTTACACGCATTTTGATTCTAAATTATTTCTAATGACTTCAGAAAATAATTCTCAAAATATCAGTGAAATACATTATCGCCAGCAAATGCAGTTAGGACTAGAAACAGCCCAATACATTTTGGTGACAAGGTCAGAGAATCCAAATCCCTTCAAAAATATAAAGTTATTAACTATGGTGACCTACCTCAGCTTAGGATAGTCCTGATCAGAACTTTAAATAAGCTTAACATTTCGACCTTACTATTTTATCTTATCTTAGGCCATACAACCCACCTGTCTTTTGTGCTATAGAATCTAAAGACAGTTTGGAAACTACAACTGGAGCAGAATTCAGTGGTCAAGTTGCTCATCGGGGCAAGACAGTTTGAGCATATAACGCCAACGCTGAGCCAACTGCCCTGCCAGTTAGTTTTGGGGCCCTATTCAAAGTGCTGGTTTTGATCCACAAAGCCTTAAATGGCTGAGGAGCACAATAGCTCAAAGATTGTCTCTGTCCATATGAGCCTACCTGGACCCTGTGATCATCATCTGAGGGCCTTCTTTCAGTCTACAAATTTCAATATCTAGGACTTTACTTCCAGTATAATATGGGATGGAAAGCCCATATCACATATCTACAAAATAAGGTTAAAGCCCTTATTTACGCTCTATTACGCTTCTTCTTTACTGAGGGGGTTATGCATGTTCCATCCGCCTTAAAAGTTTATAGTGCAAAAGTGGTTGCAACTATGGCCTATGCTGTCCCTTCATGGGGCGCCTTTGTAAATCTCATGCCTCTGGTGACATTGCAAAATCTTTTTCTCAGACGCCTTTTGAAATTACCCTCCTGTGTAAGCAACTCTGCCATTCGCTTAGAACTTAAGACCCCCTCCCTAGAGATTCTGATGTGGAGACATGCCTTTAATTATTGGCTGTCCCTTTGGCATATATTGCCAAATTACCATCTTATTCAGTGCCTTTGGAGAGATGAATTCACCAGCCCATGGGCAACAAAAATCCATTCCAAACTGTTGTCTTATGGAATCTCTCCTTCCGATATACTAAAGTTAGATCTAATTACAGCTAAAAAGGTCATCAAACAAAGATTGGAGGAGGTTGATTTGCAACAAAATCTCACTACAGGTGGAGGTACATGTTCTCCGATAAATCAGGGCATTACATCTATATCCCAGATACCTCGATATCTGTCTACCTTATCGGTTGCGTCGCATAGATTCGCATTTGTTAGAGCCAGATTTAATGTGTTCCCCTCAAATGTGCTGAGCAATAGATTTTCTAACGGTAAAACCTCTGTTTTATGCGCATGTGACAACAAATCAATAGAATCCCTTTATCATATCTTGTTTAATTGCCCTTTATACACTGTTCCCCGATCAAAGATTCTGAGTTCAACCATTCTGGAAATTGTTGCTAAACCACCTGAATTACATCTAGCTTATCTACTCCAGGACGTTGACTCTTATAGAACATTACAGGTTGCCAGATTCCTGTTTGCAGTTCTTTCATATAAAAGACTTCATGGAATGCTGCATGACTATTAAAAATCTAGTAAACTCTATGCACCATCTTTATCTTCAAGGCCATAATACGGTACATCTAGAGATTGTAAGTAATGTGAAGGAGATTATGCGCTGAAATATTTTAGTTGATATTTTAGAATGTAAAATGCTATTTTATTTATTGCTTTGATTTACCTTGTGGGCTTATAGCCGAATAAAGTATTATCTATCTAAAAAAGGGCCTTCTTTGTGTGCCTTCTCCATGAGAGGTATGGAGGGTGGCAACATGAGAACAGACCTTTCCTGCAGTGGCTCCCTGTTTGTGGCTTACGGCCACAATATGGTTCAACCTCAAGGAGCAGCTCTCTGCATATGAATCGACCCGGACCCTGTAATCATCATAGGAGACCTTTCTTCATATGCCTTCTCTGCAAGAGGTCCAGAGAGCGGCAACACAAGAATAGGCCTTTTCTGTGGTGGCTCCGTTTGTGGAATACTCTCCCCAGGGAGGCTCACCTGGCCCCTTCATTACATATCTTTAGGCGCTAGGAAAACACATTCCTCTTCTTCTAGGTCTTCAGCTAATTAAATAATCTATATACTGTTTTTGTTTGTTACTAGGTTGTGCATTTTTGCGTTTTTATATTGTAAACCGCCCTGTAATCCTTGGATAAATTTAATTAATAACAACAATAATAATACAGTAGTAATAATAATAATAGAATGAAAACACAGTTTCTCTACAAGAGGGAAAGCAGTAAGAACGTGTATTTCATTTAACTGGTAGACTCATGAATTAAAGGTGGTCTATTGGAACTGAACATATTGCAGAGTTTAGGGAGCTAAAGCATTAGATAGAAGTAGATTATGTGTGCTCAGTGGATAATCCTGGTGCGAAACAGAATAGCATTACCTGGATTCTAGAGCCTATGATGACCTTCTAGTCTCTGACATCAAATATCAAGACATAATATAAGCATTATGTAAATTGTAGTACTAAATCTTGTGATGACTAGCCTCTCAAATTATATAAATTCAGTTTTAAGACATATATTTGCATGAAATTAAGACTTTATTTTAAAAGTGCACCTTGTTATAATTGAAACTTACTATATCTGATTTTTTAAAAATTACTTTTAAAACCATGTCTTTTTATACACCTTGAAATTCACAGACTAAATACAATAGTGATTATTAAGAAGATAAAGAGTATTCACTCTTCATTGTAAACTGCTTATTTACCATCAAGCGGTATATAAATTTTGTTAAATAAAACTAGGGTGTCCCAGACCAGACTCAAGTTGCAACTGACAGTTAAGGGTAGAGCGATCTAATGATACCAGGGATGTCCTGGAACTAATCCCTAAGCAGTTTGGTCAGGGAGAATGCAATGTTCCAGGCTGACAATGACCATCACTATCCTAAATCTTACCCTTTTCATGGTAGCATCTGTATCTAATCACTGGGCTCAATTGACCATTAGAGGAAAGGGCATGCTCGTGTTCTCCACAAGTCATTAAATAAACAAAGGCAGAGTAGTGAAAAATGCCAATGTCTTGACCAGAAGCTCATGTAGCCCTGGGAAAAACACTCCTTTCAGCTTCAGTGAGTTTGATAGTTGATAGTTTTTCTCCTATTCAAAAGTAAAATACAAAAGGTCCCATAGCAATTGTCACATATAAAAATAAAGGTCATTTATGCATACAATTATGCAACTAGGGCACAAAACTGAAAAATGCTCAAAGGAATTTATGGCCATGGCATTTCCTTCAAAAATATGTAACACTACGAAAAATACTAGTCCTAGGTATTAAAATTAAGCTGAAATGAGGAAAATATTTACATAGTACAGCAATTAACATGACCTTTGAACACAGGGGCATATTTTTGTCACAGAAGAGTAAACATTTTCTTTCCCTAAAATGCAGCTTTCTCTTATCTAGGGAAACTGCTAACAGAAATAAGAGGAAACAATGAAATTTAAAGAAATGGTGTCAAATTGAAGACGAACACCAGGATTTTGCTCTCCAATTCTCATAGGAAAATTGGTAGTAGAATTATTCACTTGAATTGACAATACTAAATAGCCAGGCACAGTCTACAACTGAAAGGGATTTATTTCCAGATCACACACATAGAGTTAGGAGACAGCCGTTTATGATTTGCAAAGCATAAAAAATTGTGACAATATCCATTGCAGTCTCCAGGTTTGCAGATAAATTAAACATCTGTATGGAAATGTTGCAGGCTATTTATGTATTAACATTCCACCCCTTCAGTGTTGCCAGAGGGTAATTACACAATTAAACCTATGAAACTAAGCAATAAATTAAAAGTATTCCAATTCATTCTGAATGTGTATCCATTTGCAAGTGTTATGGCAAAGTATGACATTTACAATAACACAAGCCTGATATTAAGAACCTATCATACTTCTATGTATGACAGTTTATGATTAAGTGCTTGATCATTTACAGTGTTTTTATAAGCCACCTCGGAGCCTAAGCCAATGTAATGTTACCACCCCATGAAGGGAGCGGACTGTGACTCAATAGTGTGTCAGGGCCCATCAGTTGAAGACTACTGCAGTTGGGTGGATCTGATTTATATAAAAGTCCCATCACTGTCAAAATCCAAGTACAGTATAAAGCACCAAATGGATACACAAAACACAGCAGCACTTTGTTGTTACTATTTCATTTTGTGGAAGACCAAAGTAAAAAAAAAGTAACTGATAATAAATATATGGGAGAAAATAAGAGTAGCTTTTGTTGAACATGATGTGCTGAAAATTGTACCACATATAATTGTCTATGTTTATCCGAGCTTGTTCTCAATTCACCTAACAAATAATTGGTGAAAATCTCCCTCATTTATAAAAGCAGCTCCTTTTGCATTTAGCCAGAAAACAAAAAGGCATTCCGCTCTCAACTGTTTGTACACATGAAAATAATGCTGGATCTAAAATGAACCAATGAAAATAAAAACCAGGCATGGAAAAAAAATGGACATTAGCAACGTAAGTTTACAAGTTGCTAAAAGTTCTGTTTCTCAAATTCAACTTCTGTTTCAGAAAATTTTAAATGTCAACTGAATTAGCATATGAATCTGTCAAGTCTGATGAGGAAAACGTATACAGACAGACTTGATTTTACATCTGTAACAAACATACCTGTCCCAGTCAAAAGTCCAGCACTCTTCTTTCGTGCATAAGCGCGCAAATGGTTGGACAGGCTAACAGCACTTGTAAACGCCGTATTGCAATGCACACACGTTCTAAGCTTCACAGGCATACCTATCATTCAAAAGAAAACTATAATCCAGTTCTCTCTTTAAAAGTGAAACTCTCAAAAGCGTTTTGGAAAATTCTGTATTAAAAGTTGCTTTTACGCATCAACGTAATTATTTCATATACTAGAAAGAGCCAAGCTCATGGCGATTACTTCTGCATGTGACATTTAGCATGAAACATGCTATTTTGTACAAAAAAAATGGAAGGCATGATTTGAATTCCTAAGCTTCTTTGAATTATCACTTTCCTGCTTATCTTCACATTGCACAGATTATTTCCTAAACCCAAAATACAATTCTGCAATTTGAATAGCACAGTTTTGTTAAGAAGTTTCAAGGCTTCTAATGTTCCCAATAAAGAGAATTATAAAGTCTAGTTGACAAAGTGGTAATTAAAGTGTTTTACCCACAAGACTGTAAAAGGCTCAATACTAAATTAGGTTGCTGATGAAGGCTGGGAGGAAAAGGTGGTAAAACACACCACTGCACAGCTGTTAGACAAAACATTTTATTTGGTGCATTTTATCTTCATTACTCTGAATGCGCAATCAATAATGAAAGTTAATGATTTGTAGTTTTTGCTAAAATCTTTGTGCTAAATAAATGATCAACAAACATCGCAGGAAAGAACACACAGTCAAACCATACTACACTGTTTCAGACAAAGAAACCAATAAAAATGGTTTCTTCTCAACTTTACTTTCATAGAGGCACAAAATTTTCACTGTCCTCAGAAATATATTGTCTTAGACAACACATTCAACAAATTGGGAAAAGGTTTTTCATTTATTTGAAAGCTTTTTTATCAAAACAAGAATCCTGTCAGGTAATAAGAAGAAGAACATTTATATGCCACCCATCTGGCTGGGTTGCCCCTGCCACTCTGGGCTGCTTCCAACACATGAAAAAACCAAAGTTTAGATTTACTGCAATATACACTAAAACTGGGTTTCATAATATACTTGAGAAAATATTTTAAAAAAAAAACAGACTTAAAATTATGAAAGTTTAAATAACTGAAGTAGGAGAGTGAGTTAATTGTCAAATGCTATGTTAACCACAATTAGCTTAAGGGCTCTATTCATGTAACTATTAGTATTATGCAAGCAGCTTTTTTTAGTGAAACCTAGAAGGCAGGCTACCTAACATTAAGTAGCACATTACTTCCAAATTTAACAAGCTGTAGTTGAACATCATCTTCCAAGTTTACGTGAAGCTTGTCCAAGAAATAAACTTTATTGGGGGAGCTCTGATCTTAAAGTTTCTCTCTCTCTCTCTCTCTCTCTCTCTCTCTCCCTCTCTCTATATATATAGTTAACTGATATTTTCAGTCCCCATGATCTATGACCATGGTCACCTAAGGCAGAATTTGGTGTGAAGACAGAGTGCCTAACCAGACAAAAGTAGAAGACAGAATTAGTGGCCTCATGTGCTGTACCTGTTGCCATATTAAGGAACTTCAGACTGCAGATAGATTCAAATATATGAATGCTTCCCCATGAAAAAAACCCTCACTTATCCAGGGTTTTTATATGGCAATATTAACATTCAGTCCTTTACCTACAGTCCATAGCGGTACTACACAGCAACAGGTCGATCACATGGGTCTGCAAATCAAGTAATGCTCAGTGAACAAGACTTTTATCAACCACACTGTAATAATTTTAAGTACCAGCAAAACGATAAAAGGGTATAAGACAAGATCAAGCACTTTCATCGCAGAGCAGTTTACATAAATCGTTCACTCAAACTAGACTGAGAAAAGATAGCTGCAATAAGGTCTGTGCAGAGGTGTTGGAGGAGATGAGCAGAGCTTTCCAGAGCCACGACAGCCAAGACTGAAAGACACCTTTCAGAAGAGCATTCTAAAACTATGCTAGAATGGGGGGGGGGGGGAGGAAGTAGTCTAAAGGAATAAAACTGTTGGCACAATTTCTAAGAGATGTATCTAAAACTTTTAAGGATTTTGTGTTGACGGCAACAGCTGTGTTCAGGGGGTATGGCCATCACAGTTACTCTGACAGGGTATAAAATCTAGGCATAGATCAGACAACACATCACCCGGTTAACCAGTAAGTCGTGCATTCACTTACACCAGATAAAAGAACAATACTAACACTATGAACCGATTATATATCTGCAACACTTACAGTCTAAGAAAGATCAAGGGGTTCTCCCAGATGTGTCTGCTATTTAAGTGATACCATATTTTGCTAAGTAGACGTTCTCGTTTCCTCTTTATATGCATCTTCAAGAGCCATTACAGAGCAAAAGCTACTCTCTTTTCAGAACTCAATTTGTATGCAGAAAACTAAGGCAATTTTAACGTTAAAACTAATTTCATTAATATTTCTCTGTCTAGAACCTTGCAAAGGGGAAAAACAGTCTCAAAGAAAATAATTACTTTTAGAATATTGGGGTGACGGGGGGGATTTATCTTGTAATGTATTTCCAAGTTATTAAAATTGTAACAAGCCTCTTACCTGACTGCATAGTCAAGTCCATTTTTTGTGGCTGATACATCAAAGGACTGTCTTCATCTAATGGAAGAACACATTTTTGAACAAACCTCTTTCTTGCAGTCTGATTATGGATCTTTTGAGGAGAGGTATCAGGGTTTCTTTCTTCTCCTAACCTCTTATTTTTCAAAAGTTCTATCAGTGTGACTGACTGGTTTTTTTTTTCATCATGTAGTACTGATTTTGCTTCATCACATTCATTGAGGAAACTCAGCCCTTCTTCCTCTGATGCAGATACAGATATATCTTCAGTCTTTAGGCCATTGCGGTATGCTTCAAGAGGTATAACATTTTGAGATAAAAACTCATTTGATGAAAGTTTCTGAGCGACAAACGGTCTGGGAATAATACGCCGACTGTTCAATGCCTTCAGGATTTTTTCATATTTTTCTTCATTTTGCATCATCTCATTCAGAACACAGATTGGAGATTTGTGTGCATCCCATTTGGTTTTACCAAGCCTTTTCAGGTGTCCTCGAACATGATTAGATAATCCTATTTTAGTGTCAAACCAACCTCCACAGAGTTGGCATGTGTGTTCTGAAGAACTTTCTGATTTCTCAATAGCTAAAAAGAAAAATCATCCATTTATCAATTTGTCAGACACTAAGGACCCAGCTTGCTTAAACCGTAGACATTAAAAGTTTCTACCATGAATGGAAATAAAAGCTATTATGAGAGGCAGGATGTAAGATAGCCAGACCTGCAACCACATTATTATACACCCCGCTCCCCCCTTGCATAGGATAAGGAAAGAAAAATCTTACCTTTTCTAACGCGTTTAACAGGAGTTCCTGTTACAGTTCTTTTGAAATGCTGCATTTTGTCGCTTGTTGCTATCTGTTCAGGCGAGACAACATGACGGGCTTCATAACTTAACCCAGCTCTGTGAAGATGCCCACGGACATGATTAGACAATCCAACACCTGTTTCAAAAGTTGCTGGACAATATGGACAGTTTTTTTTCTCAAGCGATAAGTCAGTCCAATGGAAAACTGAGTTATGCTTTGGCAATGTTGTGCCTATGTTTTCTAAATTATGAGGGTCTTGAAAATCATGCAGGTAATTGCTACCTTCGCCATCTTCATAATACTCAAAATAAAATCCGTCATTTTGCTCATATCTAAGAGAGGATTTACCACCAGTTTCTTCTTCCATTTTACCTTTAAATAAAGGGAACAGGTTTACATGCTCCTGATTAATATCACTGTAAGAGTCATCCTCCACAGACCGTGTAGTGTAATCACACAGTTCAACATTATCCCATGAACTTTCATCCTCCGTTTCATAGCTGTCTTTTTTCCCAGCAAGTTTCTGCAAAACAACAACAGTCATTTTATGTAGAAAGTCTGGATAACTGTCCAAATCATCTCCTTTTACAGAGCCTTCACTTTTGGATCTTTTAACCAACCTTTTTACAGTTACATGCTTATCTTTATAGACTCCTGGTCTTTTTGCATCATAGTTAAGAGAATCCATAATAAATCTATGAGAATTATTTGAAGATAATAAAGGTAAGGACCTGACAGATCTTGCAGCTTCCCTTTTTAAGTGTAAAAGATAAGGGCTGCTAGATTTTTTAATCCTATTGTTTTCATGTTTGTATCTATATAAATAATTATTGCTAGCTCTGACGCTAGTCTTTTGCTTTCCTGAATGATGCAAATATTTAGGTTTTTGGCCAGTGCTATTTCTATTCAAAATAGGCTTGTCTGTAGAGCTATGACCATACACACTTACAGCTGACTGTGCAACGCTTTTCCGAGCCTTCTGTATCCTGGGGGGTCTCTTGTGAAGTTTTGCAAAGTTACTGGACTGGAATGCAGAGCCAAATGGTCTTTTTATATCTTGTTTTAAAACAGAGTTCTTTGGAAAGGCAGATGATTGTTTGACGAAATGTTTAGTCCTGCTACCAAAATCTAAAGGGTCCTCTATAATATGACCTTTTCTTTTTTCTAGTCTAAGTCGGCTACCGAAAGGGTCTATGCATGATGTTGGATGCAGGTATTCCATGTGTTTTTTCAAAATGCTTCTGGCTGATGTAGTGAATGGACACATTTTGCACATATAGTCAGCTGATTTTTTGGACGATTCCATGAAGGAATCTTTCGCTAATGCCTTTTTCTGTGATTTTCTCTGAGCTATGTCTGCAGTGATCATTGAACATTTCACCACTGCCCCATGAGCAATCCCTCGATGACATTCAAGTTCACTCTCTGTCACTGCCATAAAGTTACATTCTTCACAGCAGTAGTACCTTTTGTCCTTCTCATGGGTTTTAGCATGCTGCACAAAGGTTTTGGGACAATTGGTACCAAATACACATTGTGGACACTGTAACCGTGCACTCCTACCCTCGTCCTGAAGCTCTTTCAATTCACGAATTTCCTCCATCAGTTTCTGTCTTCTTTCCTGGTGAATTATCATATGTTTAAGAAGGGAATTGCGGTCTCGAAAGGTCCGACCACATTCCCTACATGCATAAGGCCTTGGAACATTTAAATGGCGAAAGTGGCTATTGCCATCCAAGTGATACATCATGTGCCTGTGCAGGTGCTTCTTTTCCCTAAAATTGACATTGCACTTTGTACAGGGATAAAATGAAGGCTCATCAGTACTGAAATTAGTTGGTGGTTCCAATTCATCTTGTTCACATTTGTTTAACAGAGTATTAGAAAGAAAAGTGCTAGTGTGAATAGGAGAAGAATCACCTGCACATTTATTACTTGGGTTATAAATCAACTGTTGGATGGCATCTACAACTTCCAATTCCTCATCTGTTGATTCAGGCTTCACTTTTGCTAAAGAAAATTTATGAGATTCTATCACTTGTAGAGTCTCACTCTGCTCCAAAAACTCAGTATCTAGTGATTCTGAATTGTCATGAGTATAATTTGATTCATTAAAACAGTCCTCAGTGTAACGTGTGATTTTGCTAACATCCATCTTTCTTTTCCTCCTTTTTGGTACGCCCACTTTAGGCTGGACTGGTGACTTCTCTACAGGTTCTTCATTTGTCATGAGAAATTCTATAAACTCTTTCTGTGGGTCCCAGTTTGCATCACTTTCAGTTCTGAAGTCACCTGTACCTGAGGATGTGGCTGTTAGTGATTTGCTACCGCCATCTTTTTCTAGCGAGCTTTTGCTATCCTCACACATGTCTACTTGGCTTACTAAAGTGCTATCTGGTTTTATGCTTTTTCGTATAGATGGCTGTGTGTCACAAGCAACTGAAGCAGAGGGAGGTAGATTTTTTATGGAATGTGTCAGGTTCTTAGCATGAGCTGCTTCAGGTAACAAAAACAAATGTTGGTGTGGACTTGAATTTTGGGTTGAAGTCTTTGTGGGAAGTTGATCATGTGCCACCGTCCCAGCTGAGCAAGAATCTGCTTGATGGCCCACAGTTTGTGCAGTGGTTAATGAAATGCTGCCTTTCTTCATGATGGAAGTGGAGTGTGAAACTGGTCCATTAACAGCAGTTCCTGTAGGCAGAAGAAAGTTTTCACTTGAAACAGTAGGAGCACTAGAGTGTATAAATAGAGACGTTTGGCCTCCGCTTAAGGCTTTTTCAGACTTGTCCCTTGATAGCTCTTCAGGCAGAGTTAACGTGTTTTTCTGAAATGATGTTTCACTCTCTTGTGATTTGAGAATGCTGCTCTGCTTCTCAGAAATGAAGCTGCTGTCATCTAGCAGTCCTTTAGCACCAACGATCTGAGTATCGATCTCCGTTTCATCCATACTGCTGGTCTGCTCTGCCCATTAAGCACATTTATGCTAGAATAAAAGCAAAGAAATCCTTATTAGAACTTTTTTCTATGTATCTGAGACAGGCAGTTTTTATAATATATTAAAACATTTTTATGTTTAAATCTGGATCAGTTAAAAAGCATTTTCATTACTAAACTGACCATTCACTGTAAGACCACTAATATATAACACAAACACTATTAATTAAAGAAGCTAATTCCAGGGGAAATTATGCCAAATTTAAAAACTCAATCTCAAGAGTCATGGAAAAGTTATAAATGTTACTTCTAATGAATACTGAAAAAGCAACAATTTTTACAAGTCTCCTAAAGGAAAGCAGAAAAATGTATTAGGTTAGATCCAGACATACAGCAGACTTGCCAAACTACATTGTGACTTATGCCATAACAATCTTTTAGCATGCCACAAAACTCTTGGTTATTACAAACTTGTATCTTGGCCCCATTGATTTCATTGGGTCTACTCTAAGTAAGCCCAAATTTTTATTCCCGCCATTAAATCAGAGACAGATCAAAGAAAACAGAATTTCAATTTTTTTGTTTTTAGCCTGATAAAAACCAATCTCTCTATCATGTTTTAAGTATAAATATAGTTGAAATCTTTATGTGTATTATTTAGTGTTTCAGTACACATCCAGCACCTACAGGCACACACTAGATTTGCTGAGGACCTACATGTGAAGTCCAGTGTTTGGGGGTCGGGGCTGAATATTCTGATTCTGTCCCTAATTTTTCGTGATTCCAAACATGCCCCCAACTGAAAACGAGAGACAAGCTGGCTGAACTTTTAATTTTGGCTGTTCCTTATTTATCAGTATCCATTCCACCTTCTTCCAAGGAGCTCAATGTGACATTCATTAGTCTCCTTTTCTGCATGTTATCCTCACAACAACCCTGTGAAGCAGATCAGAGTGAGTGACAGTGACTGGCACATGGTCATACAGTGGGTTTCATGGCTGATTTTAACACTGGTTTCTCAGCTCCTAGTCCACTTAATATCACCCCACCTTATTCCATATTCCCCACTGTGGCCTATAGATTCTTAAAAGTCTTGCTGCATCATTTAGACACCAATTCCTGCACCCATCCTTTCCTCATGGTGCTGCATAAGGAACATCGCTTCACCCTCCTACATGCAAGTGTCATCCTTGCCTAACATGGCTCTCTGGTTCTCAACAACTGTGACTTAATTCTTAGACATTTTTAGATAAAATCTTCCAAGATAATAGGTACAGATCTCTCAATATATTTTAAGTGAGGCAAGTCAGCAAGTAGTCCAAACAATAAATTGTCTTGCTCCTAACCTGCTTTCTAACCAATGAAATTGGCACAACAATTATCACACTATAAAGCAATACTTTAACGCTACTAAGGTTAAAGTTTCTCAGTTACTTAACAGACAAATCATTTATGGTTGGCAAAACCATCTTAACTCATTTTCCAAATACAAAAACATTTAAAGGTTGTTATAATACTGTTATAGCACTTAGCAGTCTTGCATTTGATTAAATTCAGGCCAATACTTTCAATTTATTTAAGTATTGAATAATCAATATTTTCATACTGATGAGAGGCTGAAAACAAAGTCAAATATTTAAGGATTTTGCACTGAAATATCTTGGAATTTATCTACACTCTAGTATTCATTAAGCTTTATAAAGCTATACTTAAGTTTTAATAACTTTGCTTTTAAAATTCATTGCATTTGTATATTAACAGGTTTACAAATGAATAAAAGTAGACTCCTCTAATAAATTGAACTAAATGTTATCACCCTAAAATGGTGATAATGCAGCACCCAGTAGGAACTACAACATCACATAGACAAAGGTTAAAAATGGGCATGAAAGTAATATTAAAAAGCAGTATAAAATGTTACGAGAAATGAAAGCAAAAGTCCAAGGTATCTTGAAAACTTAAGTACAGGAATTAAGTTTTAGATGTTTGGTGATGTTTATGCAGTAGAAAGATTTGTATTTTCTCCAACTTATTACACTCACAGAAGTAGACAAATGTATGCTCAGTCAATTTGAGAGTCTATATTAGCTTTTCTCAACAGGAAGCAACGTTGCTAACGAAGTGGTAAATTCAGTGTTAATGAGTGGCTTCACTGTTGCCACCTCTGAGGTAAAACCTTTCACGTTTCATGTTCTATCCATCTGTTCTGGTGTTAGGGGTTCAGAGAAAGAACAGACGCTTCCCATTTAAAGCAACTTTGTTGGTACCCCCTGAACAGCAGGGTGGTAAACTAAGAATATCATATTTGCTTGGAGACTGCAATTATCATTATCAGAAAGGTTTCAAGAGAACCTGAAGCAAGTCTGCATGAAATGTTGTTTCTCCTTATGCATATAAAAAGTATGACTTTTATAGACAATATTGTCTGAGGTTAATAACTAAACATAACCCTTTTGTCTAAACCACATAGAATTTTGTTCACAAGCAATGAGGCCTTTTCAACTGACTCAGATTTTTAATTTAAACCAATCTGTAGGCACAGAAAGATTTTAATATCAAAACAGATTTTATCTGTCAAAAGAAGCCAGAAGTTTTTTTTAACAGAGATGTTTTCCCATGTGCCAAAACCAAGTCAGTGCTGGATCACATGCAGTACAGTAAGCCCACAAGTGACATGCATTTAACTTGTGCGCATTCAGCTTTACGAGCTTGGCAAAAAAAATCCTATAAAAATAAAAAGGAGCAGAATGAGGGGGGTGTCCACGCTAAAACATTTTTGACAATCCCAGCCACCATTGAACCCACTATGTTTGGACGATATGGGATTTTGGCTTTAGACGGGATCCCCAGAACGTAACCCCAAATTAATTTGCAGGATTACTGCACATCCAATCTGCAGTCCATACAGGTCATGATAGTTCAGTTCATAATCACTCAGCCTAAATGGTTGAGAGGGCAAGCATAGATTGTGGAATTGACATGATGGACTTCATGGTGTTTATGACTTTTTCAGGGCACTTCTGATGTCAAATAGTCTGCAGTACGGACATCGGTACAAAATTAAAATTGTGATTGTAAAAGTCACAAACTGCCCTTTTAAATCTACACAAATTATGAATTTGGCTTCTTGGCCAAGGGTGCCTTTAGTTTAATTCTATTTTAACTCTAAAAAAAACCCCAATACTAAACAGTATTATTTTCTGACAATTTGTAGAGCAAGAGAATAATGAAATACAGATTGCTGGATTCACTTTTAAATGTGCACTCTGTGTTATTGCAAGCTGTTGTTCAATATGAATATTAAATTAAGATTAATAAAGAATATTTGTGTGGAAAAACTCTGTTTGAGAAAATAAGAAATAATGAGTTGCCAGCCGAAACAAGATTCTGTTACTACATAGAAGAAATAAAGAAGTTAAGTTATGCAGACATTTCACGAAAGCCAGGAATTAGGTAGTATGCTATTGAACCCTATGTATCGAAGTAAGTCCTGCTGTGTGAAATGTGGCTTCATGTTGGTAAGACTGCATTAAATAAACAATCCACCAAACTCCTTTTATAAAGGTACAACTTGCTTGTTTTTCAAAATAGTAGAACTGATGATGCTTATCTTTCCTTAAGCATTTTATCTTAAAAAACAACAACTGAATCCATTAGAAATTTACAAAACACTTTGGCTAAAATCTTATATGACAAAGCACCACATTAAACTGTTTTTTGTTTATCTCAGTGGTGAAAAGGAAAACACAAGTAAGTCAGAAATAAAATACAGTAGGAAAGTGAAAGGGGAATAAGAGGGAACGCGAAAGCACCAGAAGCAATCAGTAAAAAAGAATATTTGAAAGTAGAAGAACTTAAGCTTAAAGGTCAGCCAGAAATGGGGGAAACGGATCTGATCCATCAGGCAAGAGAGAGAATGGAGGGCCTGCCTCCCAGAGTTCTTTGCTCTTCTGCCTCTGTCAAGTTATGAGGGATAATACCCAACCCATTCAGGTCATCAGCAAATGCCTCGAATTGTCACGTCGATACATTTCAATATTATTTTCAGCCTGAAGGGAAATTGTTGTTGTTTAGTCGTTTAGTCGTGTCCGACTCTTCGTGACCCCATGGACCAGAGAACGCCAGGCACTCCTGTCCTCCACTGCCCCCCGCAGCTTGGTCAGACTCATGCTGGTAACCTCGAAAACACTATCCAACCATCTCGTCCTCTGTCGCCCCCTTCTCCTTGTGCCCTCCATCTACACGCTTCAGCTGTGTCCACCTTCATTGCCAAAAGGTTCTCCAATCCAGCAGGAGGGCTCGCCAATTCCCCCTTCCCTCCTGCAGCCTCTTCCATCACCTCCCATGCCGTTCCAGAGCAGGGGTAGGCAAACTAAGGCCCGGGGGCCGGATCCGGCCCAATCACCTTCTAAATCTGGCCCACAGACGGTCCAGGAATCAGCGTATTTTTACATGAGTAGAATGTGTCCTTTTATTTAAAATGCATCTCTGGGTTATTTGTGGGGCATAGGAATTCATTCTTTTTTCCCCTTCAAAATATAGTCTGGCCCCCCACAAGGTCTGAGGGACAGTGGACCGGCCCCCTGCTGAAAAAGTTTGCTGACCCCTGATCTGGAGCATATGGGGGGGGGCTGCAAAGGAAAGGGGGGAGCAGCAAAAACCAAAGTTCCACTCATGGAAGCTTCTATTCGATTTGAGAGCCTTCCATCAACTGGGGTTCTTTCGCACTTTGAACATCGATAGGACGAGACATTAAAGAGTAACTGTAACACCTGAGATGTGCTGAATGTGTGCTAGCTTTCTATTCAAAATCCTAAAGAGAAGGTAGCTCCAACAGATTTCTATAAATGTAACACTACTCAGTGTCGCAATGCTTTAATAACCATTTCTCTATTTTCTCCTTTTCAAAACCTAAAAAAAAAATTCTCTAAAATATCCTCGTTTTTTGCATAAACATTTCAAATTTTTTTTTTGGGGGGGAGCCTTAATGAGTTCTGCAGCTATAGCTGCCTGTAGCCATATAATGTAAGCTTTAAGAAATGAAGCACAAAGGTCAGATCTGTCTTCAAGATGACAGATCATCACTTAACAGCCTCAGGCTAGTCTCATTGTCTCGGAAATCTCAAACATCAGTATTTTTGCAAACTATCAGCACTTGCTATAACACCCTTACTACACTACATCTTGAGGTTACTACAGAAGAAATGAGGTGATAATTGCATATTAACATAATTATTCTGTAATCCCCTCTGAGCAAACTTCCTAGGTCACTTCGTAATTCAGATTAGATTCAACCTTCCTGTCATATCTATGCTGCCCACTTTCTGTTCATTAAGAATTCTTTGTAGCAAAATGCACTTAATTTTATTCTTTTATGTACATTATTAATTGTATTTATTACAAGTAGGTTAATATTCACTGAATACCTATTTCATAATGGCAACCTTTTCCATGTAATATGGTTACACAAACGATAACAGTGTCCTCATTCAAATGTTAGCTCATTTAGCCACATAACCAAATTAAATGTTATGCTAGTTGCCCACTAGCAGTTACAGTTAAAGGTTTGTCATATTCAATTAGAAAGCACCATGGGTTGGATCCAAAGAACCATGAGCAGAATGAAAATAGCCACTAGCGCAGCTATGTAAATGCTTGTGCAAGTGCTAGGAAAAAAGTTGATACAGTGCTATAACAGGGAGGTTCTGTTATTGTCCTCATGCTTCCATTGTTGTCCTCATACAATGCTCTAACATGAGCAGTACATAAGCCCCTCCATGAACATAACACACCTGCTGCCTCTGTAAGGACCCCTTTGAATCCATGCCTACATTTAAAAAGGTCAAAATATAAATAGACCACAGGGAACCACCCAACAGTACCCAAACCTGAATGTTATGATAATGCTACCATGGGCCCAATTCAAATTCAACACTAACCCATGATTTGCTATCACAAGAATGAGCTTCAGTGGTTTAGTTTTACTTTTCTCATACAAAGCACTAATATAAGGGATGAAGTAGCTCTTGAATGAGCAGAAGGTATGATACTATGAGTCCTATTCAGACACAACAGTAATCTGTGCCTTAGTGTTATGAGAACCAAACTTGGGCTCAGAAACAGCCACTAGGAAGAACTTGAAAGCTTTCACTTCCATCTTAAATTAACTGTAAGTTGTCCAAACATGGACAAAATGCCCTTGATCTTATTAAATATGATTGGTTTAAGAAAACCAATTTCAGAGCATGGCTCAAGAAGTTGATTTGTGATGAAAGTGCACAGAGAGTGAAATAAAACTGTATTTTCATAATATAATAGACGAATTACTTACTTTCCTTTAGATCGGGGTGGCCAACTCCCAAGAGACTGTGATCTACTCACAGAATTAAAAAATGGCGGTGAACTACCCCCGTTTTCAGGTGGTTCAGGGCAAAGTTGTTGAGCTTTTTTTTTTAGGGAGGAGAAAAGCCCCATTTTGGGGGAGTTCAAGGCTAAGCTGTTGCCCTCACCAACAGATCGCTGAGGAGACAAACAGCCTCTCTGAGTAAACTCCGTCTTCCATTTGGCAGATCGTGCAACAATGGAGGGCGGGGCAAGCTTACCAACGGATTCTAGCTTACCAACACTTGGGAAAGGGACCCAGCGATCGACCTTGATCAACTTGTTGGACATCCCTGCTTTAGATCACTCACTACATATGGCGTCAGGAATCAGTTGAACCAACAGGTTTACAGCACCCCCTTACAAACATTCAATTCATTGTTTTTCCCATCACATAAAAGCCAACTTTTATGCGCACCCACCCACTCCCCAATTCATCTTTGTGATTTGCTGAGTGTCTGTTCAGCAATACTTACTGATTTGCTTTGGGGGTCATTTTCACCCTAACTGCATCTGCAAATGCTTGTGTCCTCACCTCAGCAGGTGGCCAGGCTTAATGGCAACTCTCAATCAAGAACCTTTAGATGACCCCTTCCCTCTGTTTACAGGAAGAGTTTTCCAAAATATGCAGTTGAGAGTTGCATCTGTCATCTTTATAATCAAGCAGCCCAACAGCTCTAAACCCAAGGCATGTCTGTCGCTAATTTTCTTTTCTTTTCAGCACCAGATCAACACCTGGTTGGTCTCTTAGGTCATTGTGACTTGTTGATTGTGATGCTGAACAATGTAGTACAACCACTCTGCTGTTTTAAAATTATTGATGTATATTTGTAGGAGGGGGGTTATCCCTTCTCAAATTGTTTAATTATTAGGTGCCCCACCCTCAGATTGGCCTAAATGTTTTTAGTAAGTAAATAAGAAAACTTAAGAATGGACAGTGGTTGAAAAACTCAGGACAATGGTTGAGATACCAACACCAAATTTACAGGGTTCTGGATGGAAAGTAACAATTGCTAACATTTTAATTGTTCATGGGATTAGCTAAGAGGAAATCAGACTATGGTTGGCACATCAAAAAGGAAGGAAGGAAGGAAGGAAGGAAGGAAGGAAGGAAGGAAGGAAGGAAAAGAAGGCCTAAGACATTCCTTGCAAATCCTGAAGTCTCAACAGCACGCCATTACTCAATGGTGGGTTAAGTGCTTTGTATGTAGAAGGTTCCAGGTTGAGACCATGGCATTTTCAAGTAGGACTGGGGAAGATACCTGTTTGAAACCCTGGATAGCTGCTATGAATCTGTGTAGACAATACCAACCTAAAGAGATCAACAGCATGACTTGGTTAAGCAGCTTTTGTAAAATCGGACACTTTCTTCAAAACTGTATTTTATGGCTGATTTTAATTGTTGTTCACCACTTTAAGTGGTGCACAGGTATCAGAAGGCTGGGGTATATATTTATACAAAATAAATGAAGAAGCAGCAATCTCAGACCACAAACCTAAGCCTGAGATCATCGTATATTATACTTAAACTAAAGGTGGTGTAAATACCTGTAATGATACACTTCCAAATATATAATCAAACAGCAATAGATTCGTTTTTCCAATCTATTAGACATTGCCTGCTCAAATGCCTACACTGTTTGAAACTGCTTGGAAACTGAAACCACAATGGAATGAACATCCCCAAATACCTCTCTCTTCCTCGCAGACCTGGGGCTTGAGTTCATCAAATCCTAACTGGACTCTAGAAACACAGCCAACTGGTCTTGGACAAGTTGAGAGAAGACACCTCAGAAATGATAGGGCCTGCCATCAAGAAAAGGGGCAGGTGTCATCTCTGTCAATGACATGAGAATCACAGTAACAATGCATTTCATGTAACTGTTTTGTCTGACCAACTCATGCATATGGTGATTACGCATATGCTGCTTAATGCAGTTGGTATGCAAAAAATGTTGCAGCTGTTGTTGTTACAGGTAATTCACTACTCAAGCAGGTAATTCACTAACAAAAGCATAATAATCTCTAAGAAATTTGAGCTCTAAATTATGCTTGTGTGGGTGGGGGGATTTGAGGTTGATAGCAGCTTTGGTGACTGACTATGCAGTGTAGTCAGACGAAAGAGAGTGTCAATAGAAGAATCCTCAAAGGCTGATTCTAGGAAAGGTTCAATTAGTGGGGTAGGAGAGCTAGGGAAAAAAATCACATCTAGTAACCAATGCACTCCTTTAGTTTCAGAAAGTACATGGGCAGACGAGGCTTCGTTTGGTCAAAATCGAGTATACACTTCCAGAGTTAACACTAAATACATTACTTCTGGTAAATGAACCAACCATAGAAGCTAGAAGGCCGCAAAAAAATGTGTCCCAAGCTTTCCAGACTCAGCTACCCATGTACTTATCTGAAATTAAAGGGACGCGTTGGTTGCCAGATGTGAAATACATTGACAATATTTTCAGCTCTCCTACCCCACTAAATATGTGATGGCTCACAGCACTCAAGCACATTATCGATAATGGACTAAGGCCACGAGGTTTAAAACTGCTAGTGATTTGGTGCAATTGGATTAAAAGTTCAATTTCAAGTTATCAGGGCACAAAGGATTAAAAAGTTGTAATGTCTTGTTTATATGAGAATACGTCCCATGGTGTTATGGTGTTCATGCAACTACAAGTCAAAAAGGTCTCAAATCTATGAAAACATGCCAGCTTCCAGTGCAAACTTGAATCAGGAGCAGCGTTAACATAAGGAGGGCAGAGTTCCAAGTCAGTGATTAATATGCAAGAAAGATTTTGAACATAAAGTAGTAATCGTTTTCGGAAGTAGTTTGGCATGAGAAATATATATAGTTCACTTAAGAATCCCTAGAGCATTTGTCAAATTAATTTTTCTCCTTTGAGCATACATGAAGTATTTCCACGACCTCCAAAAATGAGACTACATACTTCTAATTGCCAGAGATGTTACCCAGAAAACTTCATTTGATGTTGTAGCATTAAGAATAAAACAAAGTTAAGCACTTCTTAACAACAGGTACAAGTACTTTAAAACTCAACATTACCAGAGCCTTTAAAGTTTAACTATAAAAAGATGGGTTCTTCTCTTTGAACTTAAGTAGCATGCATTATGTATGTTCCATTAACAAAACCAACCTATTTGTAAAAGGTAAAAGTGCCTCAAGCTAAATTAACACTATAGAGTTTTCCATTTAGAGTAGTGAAATGTCAAGAACTAAAAAAATTGTTTTCTGAACTAAGAACTTACTTAGTATGCACCTTTGTCACATGACTATATTTAAAATGAATATCTTTTCAGTGGCAAATAACCAGCAGTTTCCTCTAGCTGCGATTCAACACTCATTAAAGCTGCTAACAAGTTTTTGCTTATTACATACTCAATTTTTGTTGCACTTACTATTGCTGAGAGATCCGTTTAGTATAAATTTCAATAATTTAAGGCCACATCCCTAGATGTTTCTGTAACATCCATTCTTTATGTTAATTTTAAAACATCCAAAACGGAAGTGGCATTTTCAGTATCAGCCGCTGTTAAGATCAAAACAAGAGATACTTATATAGTGCCTATATAGTACTAGTTCACAAAAAATGAAAGAAAAAACAAACATGATCAGTGATAAAAAAAAACAACAAATGTAGTAATGTTCCAAAAACTCCAGTAGGGCAATACCTTTATTAGACCAGCCAAATGTGTAAGTAATCTGATCTGCTAAAAAAGAAAGCTGATTAAAAATAAAAGTTTTAGGTTTGTATTCAATGCAACGCTAAGAAAGATTCCTGTCAGTGCAGTGATTTATGCTTCTGCAAGGTAACTTCCCTCCCTCCACATTTCACAATGGTTATAGAATAAATAAGAAGTTGAATGAGGTTTCATTCTTGTAAAATGTTTTTTTTAAAAAACAACAACACTTTATACATTGTAAGCTTTAGTCTGACTTCTAAGAGGTATAAAAACAACAGTTTTGATATAACAATATAAAATGTTTACTACCTGGTGAGCTGCCAAAAGCAAACTAAAACTATTTGTGTAGCAAGGCATCCCCAGAAGCAAGCTATTTTTCAGTTCACTAAAAGTGCAATTGAGCAAGGATCTTCAGGCTTTTCACCATGGTCCCTATCCAGACCATGAGATCTTCTCTGAAGGCTCTTCCCTGAATGCCTCCACCAACTAAGATGTGGCAAAAGGTTGTAAGAGCAGGGTTCGAAATTAGCAGGGCACCAGGCACATTTTGCGCCTAAAGATTCTCCATTTGCGAGCACCTCCAAAAGTACGGATGCCATTTTTTACACCTGGTTGACACTCAACAATTAAATGTATGTGCTTTGAAGCCTCGAAGTATATGCCAGGGGTAGACAATATGTTAAGGAGTTTAACAATAAAGAGTAAACTGAAGTATAGTACCAATATTTTTATTGTAAACACCAATTTAAAAATCTGTAAACTATTTCTGTTAAAAATGTGATATTAACAATGTGTCACTTGTGTGAACTGCGTATTAGTTCGTGCTTATCAAAATAATATATAAAAAGTCTTGCCAAACCCAGGTCACAAGAGCCATTTGACTCCTAGCTTTTCTATCCCAGTTCCCAACACTGTATAAGACAGAGGCCTTTTCAGTGGTGGCTCATGATAGAATGTTCTCCCATGATAAGCCTGTCAGATGCTAGTTCCTGGGTATCATTTCAGCAGCAGGAAAAGGTCTTTTTTATTTTCTCTGGCTTTATTAATCTGCTAGTTTTAAGCCGTTTATGCTCTCTGAATAATTTTGTGCTGTGTTTATCCTTTTGCCATTTTTTTTATTGCTGTTCGATTGTAATTTAATTTGATTTTTACTGTAAGATCCCCTGAGAACTTTGTAATATAGAAGCCTATAAATACAGTAAGTAGATTAGTAAAGGGGGAGAAAAAGAATACACAGGCAAACTAAGCAATTGCGCATGTTGATGGCCTCTGCTGTTCAAATCTGCATCCTGACATCTATCTTCCAGAAGTCTTTGCTTAAATTATTTCAATCCAGGAATGTATATATTACTGTTTACTAGTGGGTCAAGAGAAAAAAGCCCTCTATACTCAAGACAAAATTAATTCTGAAAAAACTTTCTGTGGACTGGAGTCCACTTAATCATATTGTGACTGATATTCTAGTACACAAAAGCTTGTCATAATAAAATGTGTTAGCCTTTAGAGGTAGCACACATCTCTTTGTTGCTTTTGCTGCAACAGACTAGCACTGATACCCCCTTAAAATTGTATACTCAAATATTTGCGGATAAAAAATTATAAAGAAATGTATGAATGGCACTGCTGAGATTCAAATTAATTATTTTTTCTATCAAAAAATATCCTTAGGTTTTAACCTTATCTTCGCCAGATACTTGTTTCACATGAAAACTGAAATTCACGATAGTGAATTTCTGTAAACAAAGCCAACCTCTGAGTCTACATAGAAAACAGCAGAATAGACACTGCTCCACACACAAAAATCCTGATTCAGTGCAGAGCTCTAGTTTTGAAAATAGCACACAAAAAACAGACTACTAAAATGAAATTCCATTTTTATCTATTGATAGACTTAAAATTCAACCTTGTTTTTAGAAGTAAACTCAACTGAGCTTCAGACTCATTCTTGGGTGCGTGTACATAGCAAATGTACATATACATTCTGTTTTTATTGGGCATATCCAAAAATCTAAAAACATTTGTTCTCTCCATACTAAAATGTCTGGATATTGACGAACTGTAATTATTGATGAAGTGCTAGAAGATGCCCAGTTTTTCAACCTCTTCCTCCTGTCAGTGCATCCAAACTTAGGGTTGCCATATTTTGAAGTGCAAAAAAGAGGACACATTTGCCGACTTCTACTTTTAACTATGGGCCACTATGACGCTTCTACCCATGAAAAAGAGGACATGTCCTGGAAAAAGAGGACATATGGCAAACCCTAACCAGCAGCAGTGACAGGCAGTAGCAGAGTTGATTGCCTAGGCTGCCATTTTAGATTTCCACATAGTCCCAGACTGATGCTACATAGAGGCACCGTGAGAAATTTTACTAGTAGCTTGACCCAGCCACCAAGTTCTTCTCAGTCAGAGGGCAGAGCATGCAGTATTATAAAACCCTGACGGCATGCTGCAACACTGACAGCTGCCCAAAGATGCTAAATGTTGGTGCCAATCAGTGACAGGCAAGGGGAAAATGTGAAGTATCTTTGTGATCTCTCAGCAGACAAGTAGGTGGGGGTTATTTTGGTGGTGGTAGGGAATGCTTATAACTTTTATGGACTTATCAGTTCTACTACCGGCATGTCCAAATTAAATGTTTCTTGTGAAACAGCCACTGCAAAGAATAGGGAAAAAGTACATGAGAACTGCTTTTAGTTAGTGCTGCACTACAATACTGATCACAAACTGGCTTCCAAAGGAGGGAGGGGTACTGAAAACTTATTGCAGATATGATTTTGCCTGTTACCACTAGGAAAGCAGCCCTTCCTGCAGATGCAGACAACCCAAACTTCCTGCATATGCAAATAACAATTTCTCTCTAAAAACGTTTAATCAGAAATGGAAAATCAGAAAAAAGAGGTATGAATGTTCTGGTAGGTTACTTTTAAGCCTCATTTGCCAGACATACCCAGACAAGTGACCACTTGCTTCTCAATTTTATTTAATTCATTCATTTTTAAAAAGTTATATACTACTTGATTGTTATATTTCTTTAAAAAACACACCTCTAAGCAATTTACAAAAACTTGTCCATCTAATGTTAGTAAAGCACTAGCAGAAATAACCATGCTGATTATTAAATCTTTGTGAAACATGAACCAGTTCCTTATCATGGCAGTTCTGGGCAGTGGGGGGGGGGGCGGGGGGCTGTTTCTTCAGAGAGTTCAGTTTAGTCAGATACCATACCTGGAAACTGTACGAAGTGGACTAGCAAGTCAGATAACTCACAGATTCCATTATACCTAGAACTGGGGTTTGTGTATGCGTGTGGCCATGATGCTGCATGTTCAAGGCCATCTCTGAATTCACAGAATTCTGCACTTTTAACATATATATTGGTTTTATTTTAACCTACATCTAACTCCCCCTTGCACAAATCACTACTCAGTTCCAGAATTAAAATGTTAATGAAGACTTGTGTCTTGAAGCAAGGCACTGCCACCAAGTGGTAGTCACATTTTGTATCCAACATTCAGTTCAAACCACCTCACAAAGTGGAATTCACCTTCTGCAAATTAAGTCTGAAAATGTTTCATCATCGGCCTTAACAATCTGACATCAAACAGCCGTACATGTCAGATAGACACACTAAGTTAAAACATTCATTTAGAAGGCCTCTAAGGGGAAAGCCAATAGTTAAATAGATGCAAATAGATGACATTTCAGTAGTTGTTACAAAAAAAATCTTATCAGGCATGATAAGATCTTATCACTCCAAAGTTATTTTTTTTATGCCAACATTAATTTACATATTATTGTGGCTAAATAGCTTTTAGGGATTTTTCATAAGAAAGTATCAATGAATGCTAGAAGGCCCAACTAAAATGTTCATAACATGACTGATCTCTAAATGTGTCAGTAATTCATTGGAATAGATGTTAACTGTACCTAAAACAAGAAGCAGGTTATCAGTCTTTTAGCATACAAAAAGGTATACCAAAATTTGGGTAGGTTTATATTTCAGTCAGTTACTTTTGATAGTATCTCATTGCTGAAATGATTCCTGTTCCATATCACATTCAGAAGCTAAATGATGCAAGTTTTACTAGCCAACCAAAATTTCCACTTGAACACAGAATAATCAGATGAATGTACAGTCGTACCTCGAAAGTTGAACGGAATCCATACGACTTCCAAAACATTCGGAAACCAAAGCGCGGCTTCTGATTGGCTGCAGGAAGATCCTGCAGCCAATCAGAAGCCGTGGAAGCCCCATCAGATGTTCAGCTTTCAAAAATAGTTCACAAACTGGAAGTCACTTCCAGGTTTGCAGCATTTGGCGGGAGCCAAAATATTCGAGAACTAAGCTGTTTGAAAACCAAAGTACGACTGTATTTTCTACTCTTAACCTAACAGACAATCTTACTTCTAGTATCTGTTTCCCTCATCCAACATATTCTATAACTGCCAATTCTGTTCACCTCCTCTAGCTCAAGGGGCAAATATGGATGACTGGATCAGTCTATTTCCAGTCTCTGTCAATTTTGCATGTGCTCAATCGTAAATCTGTTCAGTACCTTTTCTGCATTTAGCTGCAATGATATTTTGAAGTCCACACGAACATTCATATTTAAATATCTATCATCTCAATGTATCAATTTCTAGACATATCTTACTCCAAAATAGTTGCTTTATGAATTTTTGAACTTTTTTGAGCTGAGTGTAGTTGTACCTCAAAATTCTGAAGGAAAACTGCATTCCAATCCATGTTTGAGAAATGCAAATTAGATCAGTTTGCTTAAACATCCAAAGTGAAAAAGATGACATACCTCATCCCTAGCGTAAGCTAAATTTTCTGTTTACGTAAAGGTAAAGGTACCCCTGCCCGTACGGGCCAGTCTTGACAGACTCTGGGGTTGTGCGCCCATCTCACTCAAGAGGCCGGGGGCCAGCGCTGTCCGGAGACACGGGTCACGTGGCCAGCGTGACATCGCTGCTCTGGCGAGCCAGAGCCGCACACGGAAACGCCGTTTACCTTCCCGCTGGTAAGCGGTCCCTATTTATCTACTTGCACCCAGAGGTGCTTTCGAACTGCTAGGTTGGCAGGCGGTGGGACCGAGCAGCGGGAGCGCACCCCGCCGCAGGGATTCGAACCGCCGACCTTTCGATCGGCAAGTCCTAGGCGCTGAGGCTTTAACCCACAGCGCCACCTGCGTCCTTAATTTTCTGTTTACATACATGTTAATCCTGTCCTTTTACTACACTGCTAACTACTTAGAATCGTTGACAATTTGGTTCAGAAAAAAACACAAAGGGAACGTTATGTCACTATCTATTTTTTTATATATTTATACAACAAGAAAAAACACACACAAAAAAACACAAATACCAAATTACACACAAATTACAAAAATAACCATAGACACATAATTTTCTTGGCAAACAATAAAACATCTATTGGTCTTAACACTAAAGACCCAACTTCCCATCTATTCCATATTTCAAATTCATATTACTTATTGCCAATACACATTTTTTTCATAATTAAACTTATTCTCAATAAATCTAATTTCTTCTATGTACCTAGCAACTACTACTGAAGTTCCTCGAATGCTGCAACAGAATTTAAACTACTATATTTATTTTCCAGATATTCTTTGAAAACCTCCCATTTAGAAACAAATTCCTGTTTTGATTTATTCTTTATTTTTTCTGATAAACCATCTAATTCGGCATATTCTGTCAGCTTTTGGATCCAATCTTGTATAGAGGGGATTTCATTACTCTTCCATTTTGCTGTGAT
Source organism: Podarcis cretensis (assembly GCF_951804945.1). Lineage (NCBI taxonomy): Eukaryota > Metazoa > Chordata > Lepidosauria > Squamata > Lacertidae > Podarcis > Podarcis cretensis. The sequence continues at coordinate 74,439,617 of NC_137175.1, forward strand.
CAAAACTCTTGCTGCTGCCGTCGCATATAAAAAGATACCCTTCCTCCTTTGTGGAATATCCAAATCTGTTATTCCCAGGAGGTAGGCCTCTGGTTTTTTATTGAAAGAGATCTTTAGCATTTTTTGCAGTTCTGCATGTATACTCTCCCAGAATACCTGTATTTTCCTACATGTCCACCACATATGGTAGAATGTTCCTGAGTCTCCGCATCTCCAACAATTACTTGACACATTTTTATAAATTTTTGAAAGTTTCCATGGTGTTAGATACCATCGATGTTGCATTTTTTGAAAGTTCTCTCTAATCGTGTAACAGTTTGTGAATTTCCAATTGATCTTCCATAAATTTTCCCATTGGGCCATGGTTATTGAATGGCCAAAATCCTGGGACCACCTCACCATTGCCACTGTTACCTCCTCCTCCTTGACTGTTCAGTCAAGGAGGAGTCGATAAGTTTTGGAAATAGTTTTTCTTTTAGAATTTACAAGATCAGATTCGAATCGGGAAATTTCTACTGAGAACCCCTTTTGTTTGTCAGATTTAAATTTTTCAAATAACTGATGGTATTGGAACCAATCTGAAATGTGTTCTCTTATTTCCTCATTTTTTTTAAATTTTATTTGGTTATCTTCATTTTTTACAAGTATTTTATATGTTGGCCAGCTTTCCTGAGTATTTTTCCGTTTTACTGCTATGGCTTCTACTGGAGAAGTCCACCACGGGACTTTAGGCTCCATCAGGTCTTTATATTTTTCCCATACAGCAAAGAGTGACTTTCTTATTATATGGTTAGTAAAATTTTTATGAATTTTCACTTTTCCATATATTAGGTAGGCGTGCCATCCCCAACAGTTGTCAAAACCTTCCAGGTCCAGGAGGTCCGGATCCTGCAATGTGCACCAATCTTTTAGCCAGGTGAAACAGGCTGCCTCATAATAGAGTTTTAGGTCGGGTAGGGAAAAGCCTCCTCTCTCTTTTATGTCTATTAAGATCAGGTGTTTAATCCTAGGTTTCTTCCCTTCCCACAGAAATTTGGAAATTTCTCTTTGCCATATCTTGAGACAACCTGCTTCACCCAGTATCGGAATCATTTGAAATAAAAATATTAATTTTGGAAGCACATTCATCTTTATAATGGAAATCCTACCCAGAAATGTTGATTTTAGTTTACTCCAGGTTACCAAGTTTTTTCTAATCTCTAGCCAAGTTTTGGTGTAATTATCCTGAAATAAGTTTATGTTCTTGGGGGTGATCCAAATATCCAAGTATTTCGCTTTTGAAGAGATTTTCAGGCCCAATATTTTTTCTAAGTCGTCCTTTTCTTCTGTGGTTACATTTTTAACAAGCATTTTTGTTTTTGTTATATTCAGCTTAAAGCCTGCCACTTCTCCAAATTCTTTAATCAGTTCCAGCACTCTTTTCAGACTTTCTTTAGGGTTTTCAGTCATAACAAGTATATCGTCCGCAAAAGCTTTAATTTTATATGTTTTTTTCCCCAGAGTGATGCCTTTAACAAGCTGATCCCTTCTTATCTGATTGTTCAATACTTCCATCACCAAGATAAATATCAGTTGAGACAGTGGGCAGCCCTGTCTGGTTCCCTAGTTTATTTTGCACTCAGTAATTCTTCCGTTGATGATCAATTTTGCATATTGTTCCGAATAGATGGCATTTATTCCTTTACAAATATTTTCTCCCAGTCCGATTTCTTCCATTAATTTTTTCATAAACTTCCAGGACATGTTATCAAAAGCTTTTTCAGCGTCTACCAACATAATAGCTGCTGGTTTATCAATTTTAATATCCAAATATTCAAATACATTAATCACGCATCTAATATTGGATTGCATAAATCGTCCAGGAAGAAATCCGGTTTGATCTTTATGAATTATCTCTTTCAGCACCATTTTTAATCTATTTGCAAGAATGTCTGCAAATATCTTGTAATCGTTATTTAGCAGTGCAATGGGTCTGTAATTGGCCATGTTTGAGGCATCTGTTCCCTGTTTATGGATAAGAGTAATAAAGCTGTCCTTCCAGGTTTTCGGAAGTTTTCCATTTGCCAGAATATTATTCATTAGGTCTTTCATGGGAAGAAATAATGCTTGTTCTAACTTTTTATAGTAATTAGCTGGAAGACCATCTGGGCCCGGTGTCTTTCCTAATTTTGATCTCTGTATAGCTTGTTGCACCTCCATAGCGGTTATTGGTGAGTTCAAGATTTCAGTTTTTTCTTAGGTATTATTGGTAGTTTGTTTTTGCCCAAATAATCAATTATTTTTTCTAGAGTCTCGGGACCTTCTTTATATAGTTTTCCGAAAAAACTAGCAAAGTTTTTACTAATTTCCTTCGGTTCTTGAATCCATTTGTCTTCAATTTTAATTTTATTGATAATTCTATCTTCCTTTTTCTTCTTTAATTGCCAGGCCAGAAGTTTACCAGGTTTATTTGCAAACTCAAAATTTCTATGTCTCAACCATTTTATCTTCCATTCTATCCATTTATTATCATGGAGAATTGCGTCTGTAAAATTTTTATACTTTGCTTAATTAGTTCATCATCTGGTTTTTGGAAAAGGATCCTTTCCTTTTTTCTAATTTCCTCCCAGATCTCCATTTTCTTCTTCTCCTTTATTTTCCTTTGGAATGTGTTTTGTTGTATAAAGAAGCCTCTTATGACGGCTTTACCTGCGTCCCAAACCATCTCTAGATCTACTCCTTGATTTAAATTAAACTTAAAATATTCTTCTAAGATTTGCTTGGCCTTCTGTACAATTTTTTCATTGTTTAGCATACTCTCATTAAGTTCCCACCTTTTAACCTTTTCTTCTTTTCCTTTAAGGTTAACCCAGACCGCGCTGTGATCAGAAATTGTCCTTGGATGGATTTCTGCTTTTGTAATATTATTTAATAAATCCTTTGTTGTCCAGATCGCGTCGATTCGTCCCGCCGATTTATGTGGCTCTGAGTAATGTGTAAATTCTTTCTCTGTTGGATTCTTAAACCTCCAAGCGTCGAACAAATTCAGGAGTTCTATTAATTGGAAAAATGTAGTTGGGAGTTTGTTCTGCCTCTTTTCTTTCTTCTTTATTGTCCTGTCCATGTTTGGATTGACTACTCCATTAAAATCTCCTAATAATATAATTCCCCCCCCCCAAATATTCTATGACTTTTTCTTCCAGGAATTGATAGAATTCGGATTTTCTTTCATTTGGTGCATAAATTCCAATAACTATCACTTTTTCATTATTAATCTTAACCTCTATAATCACTGTTCGGCCTTTTTCATCATTGTAAAGCAGTTTTGGCTCCAGCTGAGGTTTTACATAAATTACCACCCCTCTCTTTTTTTCTTTACTTGATGCAATAAACTCAAGCCCCAATCTCTTATTTATTAATACTCTTTTATGTTTTTCCGCTACATGAGTTTCTTGCAGACAGATTAGATCATATTTTTGCTTAACCAGAATATGTTCCACCTTGTTCCTTTTTGATTTTTCATTTAAACCATTTACGTTCCAAGTAATAAATTTATAATCCATACTTTATTTCTTATGATACGTCAACGGGTTAAAAAAAAATAAAAAATAAAAAAATTACACATTCAAGGTCTCAGTATACATTTAATAAATTCCCTTCTTAGATCTGTCTCCTAACTCTCAACTGTTTGTTCAATATCCTCCGATTCTCCCAACAATTGCCTTTTTCCTCCGAGGTCTTTCCGGTACTTTCTCCAGAACTTGTCCGCATCTAATGCCGACAAGCACTTTCTATGTTTCCCTTTAAAGAAAAAAGAGATGCCTTCCGGGTACTCCCACCTATAGTCCACCGCCTTTGCCTTTAGTGCCTCGGCCAGAGGTCTATAAGCTTCTCTCTTTTTTATCAACCGATTTGGAATAATCTTGTGGACAATAATATCATTTCCTTCCAATTGAAATTTCTTCTTGTTACTAGCTTGTAAAATTCTATTTCTGAAATCCATAGAGTTAAAAGAGACTAAACAATCAGCCGGCCATTTGTTTGCTTTTGCTACATTAGATTTGACTCTGAATGCTTTTTCTATTTTTTGTGCTACTTCTGCTTCTTCTAGGTCTAACCAAGCTGCTAGCTCTTTTGAGATTTTTTTCTCAATTATTTCCTCTGCGTCCTCTGTTAGTCCTCTGAATCTTAGGGTATTCTCCCTTCTCTGCATTTGCAACATCGCAATAAGAGTCCAAAGTTGAATCCTGCTGTGCTTTCAGATCTGCTGTTTCTTTCCTTATCTTATCGCATTCCCTTTTCAACTCTCTATTTTCATTTTGTAATTTTTTCTGAGCTTCCTCTAGGTTCTATGTTTTACCTTTAAGGTCTAGCACTATTTTCGTCAGTTCTGAATTTTTTTGTACTAAATTGTTGACCTGAGTTGATAATTCAGCTGATATTTTCACATTTTCATCTATTTTAACTCCCACTGAAATAAGTTTTTCTTCTGTTGCTTTTGCCTTTTCATTTACATTATTTTTAAAATCTTGGATATCTTTCTTCAAACTTAAAATTAATTCTCTCATATCTAGTGGTTGATCCATGTCAATTACAGAAGTTCTCCTGATTTGTGAGGCTGAAACTGCTGCAGAACCTGACACAGTTGTTTTTTTACCATACATCACTATTTCTCAAACTCCAGCTGTTGTTGGACTACAACTTCCATCATCCCTAGGGATGATAAGAGTTGTAGTCCAACAACTGCTGGGAACCAAATTTTGAGACACACTGCATTATGACATGCACTGTACTATCACCATTCAACTATAGCACTGTCTAATAGGCTGGTTTGGTACTAAGTGTATAGTAAACCAAAATGTGAGAACATAAGTTGAGTCCATCTTCAAATATCTTCAAAGCCATCTTCAAATATCAGAAGGGCTGTCACATGGACAATGGAGCAAGCTTGCTTTCGCCCTTTCTGGAAGGTAGGACTCAAACCAAAGGCTTCAAGTTGCAGGAAAGGAGATTCCAGGTAAACATAAGGAAACTTTCTGACATTAAGAGCTGTTTGACAGTGGAACAGTCTCCCTCGGGAGGTGGTGGACTCTCCTTCCTTGGAGTTTTTTAAGCAGAGGTTGGATGGCCATCTAGCATGGATGCTTTGGTAGAGATTCCTGCATTGCAGGGGGTTGGACTAGATGACCCTTGGGATCCCTTCCAACTCTACAATTCTACTATTCTATCCAAATAACTACTTTAAGCAGGTCAAACAGCTTGGGCACATCCAGAATTATATTTGACCTCTCTCTTTTTTAGTAGCAGACTCCTCAGCCATATCAAACAGCTTTCGAGAGTCCCTTCAGCTTCATGTAATTTGCCCAGTGCTGTGAAAAGGGTGACTGATCTTTGAGGAAAAATAACCCCCAAGTTTGCTGAGACATGCAGAACTAATTGTGTGGATCTTCGGATCCAAGTCATTGTGTTCAGAAGCTGGAAGACAGCTTACAGAACAAGATCTTCTCTTGAAATTACCCTATATTTCATTCATGTGTAGTTCCTGCATTAACTATACTGAAATGGTTACTGCATAACTTCAGCACTTGCCAATAAAGTATACTGTTTGTTAAGCACCACATACATTAACTGGCTTTTCAGTTCTCAGATATGAGCAGGGCTTGCGATGAACTAATTTAGATTAACCAATTCACTGAATTCAAAAATCTAATATTTACACCTGAAAGTAGTTCCTATAATTTCCAGGTGAATTAAGTTCCTTTTGCAGTGGAAGTTTGGGCAATTTTAAATTAATTCTGATTTCAATTAAATAATATTTATATGTAGGGCTCTCATCCAACTCAACGCTGCTTTTGCTTGTGGCCGCTGCATTTTACATTTTTTCCTATCTGTAAAGTGAATCTGCTTTTTAAACTTAAATGTCATAATTGTTGGGGGAAATAAATAAAACAATTCTTTACAGTATACTCTGTGTTTTGATATTATCTTAGTCTTCTTAAAAAGTATTTTTTATATATTTAGTATATTTAGCAAAGTGGCTCATAAAATTTACCAGACTTCCAAGCATCCTTTGGAAAGATTTGTTTCCATTTTTTTAAAGGAATATTTTCCCTACTGCAGATGCTTCAAAGGAGCTCCCCTCCAACAAACAATCAACTGCACATCAGTTAAAGAGATTTAGCCTCTTCAAAGATACACTTCCAGCACCAATCCTGATTGAAGACATGCTTTCAGCACCAAAGGAAGTTGCTCTAGATGACAATCAGTTGACTGATTAGTTTAGTTTTAAATATTAAACGGTTTCAAATATTAAACAATATCTATAAAGATTTTCCAAAATCATCTCTTTTTTCCACATATCCACAACTGAATAAAGTTCCCTTTGCTTTTGGAGCAAGATCAACATTTACCTTCTGTCTATGTATATTTTTATTTTTCCAACATGTAAGATACCGTTGGTAGATCATGTTATAACAACTCTCTTAAATTTAAATAAACCTAAAAACTACACTCTTTTGGAAAATACATATGTTCATAGCTTTTCTTGAATAGATTTCTATTTCATTTCATTTTAAATATTTCATCTCTGCATTTCATTCACATCAAAATGTGTATCTGAGAGGCTCTTATGATTTGAATTTATTTAGCTTTCAAATTTGGATTTGGTGTGTAAAACAGTTTTGCTGCAAAATCTTTAAAAAGTGATCTGAAAATTACCATATATACTCGTTTAAGTCGACTTTTTCAGCACATTTTTTATGCTGAAAAAGCCCCCCTCGGCTTACACTCGAGTGAGGGTCCCACTTACTGTTTGCTGCCGCCGGTACTGCTCTACCAAGCACGGCTCCTGTGCCTCCCCTTGCGAGCGACAGAGGCTGTTGTCAGTGGAGGAGGAGGAATGAGCAGCCTGAAAGCAGCCCTTCTGGGCTGCTCCTTCCTCCTCCTCCGCCTTTGCCGCTGTCAGCATTTCCCACCCTAGGCTTATACTCGAGTAAATAAGTTTTCCCAGGTTTTGGTGGTAAAATTAGGTGCCTTGGCTTATATTCAGGTCGGCTTATACTTGAGTATATAGGGTATTGGTAAAAAGGTTTTTCCCTACATTTCTAGAAAGGCAAACATATTTATGGAGAGTCCTGTTGCTGTGTAGTTCTGCAAGTTACTGCAGCAGTTTACCATGGATATGTTTATGGTGAGGCTGGGCAACTAACTATACAACTAGATACTCTGGCTTCCCCAATGAGCTCAATGAGGACCCAAGGGACGTTGCACTTTAGTTAATGTCAGCAACAAAATAGTAGCAGTTACAGCAGTAGTAATATACTGTTATAAATGCCCTCAAAGAATTCCAGAGATGTTTGGTGTTAACAGGATAATGAACTGGATGGATCTTTGTTCTGACTGCTAAGGTTTTATGATGCTTCTTGAGACAAATTTCTTACAAATTAAACTAGCAACATTTCAGAAATAAACACCCTAGAAAGTGAGTTAATGGTTTTAACACCCACCTAAAATTGTTTCTGAAAAAGAGCAGCAGTGTGAATTTGATATAACAAAGCATTCTAAACTAAAAAAAAAAGAAATGTGTAACCTAAGGCAGGCCTTCTCAACTTGCAACTTGTTCTTAGACCTTATGCAAAGGTTTCAAGGAAGAAAGGGTGGTAACTATATAAACACATAAATGTTGCAATGTAGAATGGAAAGCAACAAGTATTTGTGACTATTTTCCAGCCCCATAATATATAGAACAGTAGCAGTAATGCTGAAGGCGATCATGCAGTAGCAGGCGATATCAAGCTGTATTGTGACATCTACTAATCAACTTTCTCTCTCTCAACCACATCCCATTAAGTTAAATGTCACCAGTTGTTCCATTAAAAAACCAACTACATTCATGCAATACAGAGCTTTTCAAACTTTTCAAGTTGGTTACATACTGTGTAATTCAGTTTGACTAGGAAGCTGGAGGTTAAACTAACCCTTTCCAGCCCCGGGAAGAGCGTGGGGAGCATTTGTGTGACACATCTACACAGTGCAGCCAACACACTAATGTGTCGTGGCACAGTTTTGAAAGCTCTGATGTAACATAACTCTTCATGTAATCACTTACAATTTGTGTACACACATCCCTTTCGGATGGAGGTCTGCTTGCATATTAATTCTGTTATCAAGATTTAATTGAAGTTCGCCGATGTTCACAAATATTGGAACTGTTATTTCCCAAGCATTGAGATAATCAACCAAAATGGATCTTGCAAGACCTCATGATTATGGAGACTCATGCTCCAACACTGGACGAACAAATCTTCACCAATAGTTCTTCTCAACAGGAAAGTTTACTGCCCTAGCCACATCTGAACATGCAGTTTAAGCCATGCATGGTGTTAGATGCATGTTAGAAGAGAGGGAAATAAACATAACTGGAGCACATTCTATATGGAAAAACAATGCTTTGTTTTGGATGGGGGGAAAGGAACAAGGAATGTGTTACATACAATGGAAGGAAAAGAAAGGAATGTATCCTTCACCACCAACACATCCCTTAGAATATCATTCTATGAAATAGTTGCCATGAAAGCAAGAATTACTTGATTACTTTTAATTACTGTATTTGTTTACTTAACATACAGAACTGCCCACCACAATAGCCCTATTTGCATATTACTTGCAAATAGGAAAATCACGGTTTCAAGCTCCACTCTAACTATGCCATGCCCTCAAAGACCACATGTTAAGAATGGTTGTATGCAGTGGAATCTCTATGCACAAGCAGCATCTCACAGACAGAGACTTGATGCATTCCGGACACCAGTGTTCCCAATCCCACGGATTTCCTATGTGTGAGAAGCTGCTGAAGCGTAGGGGGTTTCCTTGCAGACAGCTATGCGCAACACAATCAGAGGACAGAGCTGGCAAGGCAAAATGAGTAGCTGCACTCCACCCTGAAACTGTGAGAGCCCAACACATTAATAATGTGTGAAAAGGACTAATATGGAGATAACTATTAGCGTACAGGGCTTTACCCCTTGCCCAAGAGACGGGGCTATAAACATCCCAATAGCACTGGAAATTACATAAAACTTTTGTGTCCGTTCTCCACAACTCTATATTCCAAGTAGTCCTCAACTATGTGAACCTGGGAATTATTTGTGGTGTGGGGGGGGGGGAGTCTCCATACTTCAGTGAAATACTGAAGCTTTTACTTTTGTGATTTTTGAGGTCAATTTTACCCCTGTGTACACCATGCACATCAGGTGCTGGGTCAAAGTGAAGCTGTGAAATGTATTTAAAGTTTTTATTTACTAGTAATCTATACCTCACGGGTTTATAAAACCTGTTACAAACCCTTTTCCAGTTACAACCTTCCTTCTGACCCAGCAATACTGGGGTTTATTTCATCATGACTTTCATTTTGTGAAAAACGTGCTGATCCGGGTTTTGGAATCCTTAAGAATGTAACTGTATCTGCAAAAATGCTTTTGGACAACCAGCACACTCACTTCAATTGAAAGCCAGACCTAATGGCAACTTCTAATACAGTAAAGGATCTTTCTCTGTTCTACGCACAGAAAGATAATTGCAAAATGTGTTGTTGAGGGTTGACCTCAACACTTCTGGGCCAAATGTCACTGGCATCCTTCAAAGGAAACAATAGAGAAAGTCCTCAAATTTTATTAGAATTGTCAATGCCGAACTGCCAATGCAGGAGACACAATGCCTGTGTGCACAAGCTGTGCACTCTCCCACAATGCTTTGCGAGTTACCGTTTATGAACAGATTTGTTCCATTTGAATGAAAATGATGGTGTACATACCATCCAAACCCACAAAGTACGTCATACATGTGTTGTGATTGTATCTGGAACATAACTGGTAGACATAAATGTGGTGAAGACAAGTGCCCCATAAGCTCAAAAACAAGGCCATACACAGGCTAAGAAACTAAGAGCAGATTTATTATTTTCTGAATAGAATATAGCAACTGATAACATCACCAGTATTCCAGAGGCTTAGCAAAGAAAAACCTAACTCAGCTTAGCACATCAAAAAAACAGAAATATCCCCAAAGTTCCTTGCCCTCAAATCCTAGTGCCAACTACAACATTTTTGAAGTTCAAAAAGATTTGACCCTTTTAAGCAATATAGCAAATAAATGAAGAGTAGTGTATACAAGCAATCTCAGATTAACTTTTCTGTAAACCACTTTGATAGTGTTCTTTTTATCAAGTGGTGTATAAATTTTATGAAATAAATGAATCTGAATTGCCTACTCCTTTATTACAATAAAACTAATGGTGATATGGACTCATGCATCCAAATGGTCTCCACAAACAATCCTAAACTCATGATCAAGCAGCAGCTAATATTGTTTTAATATTTACTTATTTTATTTACTCAACTTTTAAACAACCCTTCCTCAAATAGTGACCCAGTACCATATATAAAAACATGATTATAATCTGAAGAAAACACAAATTATGAAATTATGAAAACAAACTGTAAAACAGCACCAAAAGCTTTCGAAAGATAAAAATCATTACACACTATAAATACAGCAGCAGCAACACTTGAACAATGGTAGACAAGGCCTGCTTTCATGCCTATAGAAGCCAGACAACACACAATGTGAAGATGTCAAGAGAGATAGCCTCAGAACTGGTAAAGTCTGCTGCTGCCGATATAAAGGACAGGGGCAGATGATGTCTCTTCAGACGATGCAATGAGAACATCACAGCAATAATGCATTTCATTTAACAATTCTGTCTACCCAGCTCAAACAGTCATGTTGATTAGAAAATGCTCAGGTCATGTCCAATAAGTTTGCAAAGTATGCTAGATTTGCTGTTGTCACTAGAAGTTCACACTCAAGATTACTGCAGTTATACTTTTGCAGCTGCTATAACTATCTTATATGCATGGTTTATGGCACAATATGTTACATTTTAAAAATTGAGATTACTAAGACACCTCCATAGTTTGTGTAGGTTTTGGACTTTACTCTGAGCCTTGTTGACCACAGTACTTATTAGTAACTAGACTGTTTTATTGGACAAGGGAAGGTCTCAATAAAGGGATTTAAAAAAATAAAATGCAAATGGCTTAATAACTTCCATCAATTATTTTATTGGGATGGCCCTCCTGGGTACCTTTCACTACAATACCAAATTGGTACGATCAATTTTCTATCAACAGTTGGTAAAACAAGGGATTAGATAAATTCCTGGATGGCATCAATAACTATTGGCTTTTATAAGTAAGGTGGGGGGTATGTTCAAAAGTAGACTACTTCAGCAATTCCAAGTTAAAAGGATTTATGGGTCCACTGATGGGTCAGTGCCCAAACAAAGCACAGAGAATATGTAACTAAAAGCTATCTAGTAGAGGACATTCTACTGAATGCATGGGTGTCAGGCCAAATATTATTTTGGGGCACACACCCCAGTTATTTATTCTTTTCTACACATTTTAAGTACTGCTGGCTTTTAATGTTATTATTTTGTTTTAACACATAAACTATTGTTGGAACACCTCAGAACTTATAGCTTGACGTAAGTTTTATGGAAGCAGGTGTCATGGTTAATGAGCTGCAGAAGGATTTGCACTTGCCATCCAAATGCAAATTGCCATCTTGCTGTGAGTCCTGGATGACCTGCTCCTTGCCCGGGGGTGGGGGCAGCTACAAAAAGTTGAAGTGGCTGAACAGGGGGTTTTGTTGCAGGGTTTTATTGCTATTTTATTTTTTAAAATAATATTTATTACTTTTAAACCTTACAATAAAGAAAAAGAAAGGAAAAAAAGAAGAAGCAAAAGAAAGAAAGAAAACAATACGATACAATATATAAACAGTACACAACGCAACATTAACACATTAGACTAAACAAAACAAAGCAAAAACAATTTAAAAACATACATCATACCATTTCAATGTCTTATCTTTCATTCCCTTGTTTCATCAACCTCCTCTCACCTCCCTTTTTGTATTCCACTTCTATTAATTGTTTCAGCAATTCCTTTCCATCTTTCTATATTTTCTGTCATATAATTATCTTAACTTATTTTAACCTTCTTTTCCATTAATACTATAATACTTATTTATGCTTAACTCCTTATAACATTTCTACTAAAGCCTTATAATTTCATTCCAACATTTTTCTGACACTCATTAATTTTACAGTATTTCTATAAATAAACTTTAAACTTTTTCCAATCTTCTTCCACCGTCTCTTCTCCCTAGTCTCGGATTCTGCCAGTCATTTCCGTCAATTCCATATAGTTCATCAACCTGGTGATCTTCTGTCCGAGGCTCTTAACTCTTTTCCAAGTCCCTTCTGCAGGTCTTCTTCATATTTATACATGCACTTTACTTTGTCTTCTGCTGATCTTGTTCTTAATTTCCTTCCTTTGATGCTGAAGAGTAGATCTCGGGGAAGCTCCGACCTAGCAATGTTTTTATTCCTTCTCGACAGGTCAGCCAAATCTCCGTAATTAAAACTAAAATCCAAAAGATATTTCAGGACGTGTTTCAAAATCCCTCCAAATCTGAAAGTCCCCACAACTCCAATCTCCTCCTGACCCAGGTCCAGGTCCCAAAGGTCAGTAAATCCCTGCATGAGGTGATCTATCCAACTTTCCTTCTCCAGTCCAAGCAGGGCTCCAATCCTCAAAATCTGACCTCTGAATTCAATCATAGAAGGCAACAACTTATAGTCATCAAATTGCCTCTGTAAGGCTGGGGCTCTCTCCCTCTCCACCCGTATTACTTTAGGTTCAACAACAACTTTCTCCCTCGCCTTCTCCACAGCCTGCCACACCAAAGTAGATTCCTGCATCGATTCCTGAACGGCTTCTGTATAGATGTTCACTCTTTGTCCCAAATTAGTCACTTTTTGTCCCAAGTTATCAATTTTAATCGTCATCAAATCCGTCTTCTTGTGGAGCTGTTCCAATGAATCACTTATCTTACATAATGCAATCACTAAGGCTTCTTCTGTCGACATTCTTAACCTATCCAAGGTCAATCCCTGGTTCTCACGGTTTTTTATCTTGCAGCTGGAGATTCCACCAGCTCAACTCTTGTAACAGTTTCAAAGGCTCCCTCTAGAGGGAAACAATTTCTATTTGTATCAATCCTTTTAAGCACAGTTCAAGCAATAAAATTAGTTTCAATTTTCAGTTACTTTTACTCCTTTTTAAACGCAGGAGACAATGGAAACAATGTATTTCTCTTATTTAACTAGCTGTCAAGATACATTTTATTCACAGTCAATGAACTTTCCCAAAACGTCAGTCTTACTAGCAGCCCGTTTCCAGGTTCAGAGCGGTGGTAATTTAACTTTCTTCACTCTCTCCTGCAGGCTTACCCGATCCCAAATTCCCCCCCCCCTTCTCCTGCTTCCAAGGGGGGTTTAATGATTTTAGCCGATGGAAGTTTAATCCTTTACAGAGGACTTTCCAAGACTTTAGCTTGCAAGCTCTTTGCTTCAATCTATTTACAAAAGGGGGAGGCGGACTTCCTGTTTGAAACCTCCCCGTTTCGGTGCCAAATTAAGACGTTTAAAAATCCAGTTTTCCGTTCTACTCACGGGTAGTTGTTTAGGATCAAATTGTCCACAGGAAAAAGTCAGCGCTCTCCGGCAACAGCAGTGTGGCTTCACTCCGTGAAAGAAGCAGTCAATTCGAAGCACCGCGCCGCTCACCCCACGTCGCTCCGGAACCCCCAAACCGGGTCTCCCCGTGAGTAGGGGAGGCGCAAAAGGTGCCAGCCGAATCCCACGTTCACAGGCTTCTCCCGCCTGTGGTTTTTGGTGGGTCTCCGCCTTCGCCGTGGTGGCCAGACCCTGATTTCCACGGAGGAGCAAAATCAGAGGAATTCTGCCATTGTCGGAGGCGCCAACCCGGAAGTCCTCTATTTTTATTGCCCTCTTTAAAATGTTTTAAATTGTTTTTAACTGCTTTTAACTTGTAAGTTGTTACATTTGAGGGTTTGCTGTTTTTTAAAGTAAGGGAACATAAGATCTGCATGGAAGGAGAGGAGCTAGAAAGAGCAGGAGCAACCCCAATCACAGTGGTTCTGGGGGGAAGGTATGGTGTGGAGGGTGGGGAAGGTTGAGTAGGGGGCACATAGCACAGGCAGTTAGTGACTGTGCTGTGCGACAGTCCCTTCTCCAACATGGGGAATTGTGGTTGTCCTATCAGCTATTGGATCTGCGACTGGGCTGTTGTTGCTGAATGACAGGTCAGCTCAGATTTGGTCTGTATCACAGAGACCTGGGTGGGTGGAACAAGTCTCACTCAGCTGTGCCCACCTGGGTACTCGATGCAGCATCAGGGTAGGCTTGAAGGTTGGGGAGAGGGAGTTCTTTCTAGTGGTCTATAGAAATTCTCTCTCTTTCTCTTTCCAGGCTCACTGTCCAGTTGGATAGAGGAGGGGAGGCAATCTTGAGTGTGTGTTCCTGGCATTGGGCAACTGGAACAGATTAGGGATTCTGCTGGTTTACAACCCACCCTGCTGTTAACAATCTCCCTGCCTGAGATGACAGAGCCAGTCTCAGAGGTAGTGCTGAGGACTCCCAGACTGCCGGTTTTGGGGGACTTCAACATTCATGCTGAGGCAACTGGCTCTGGGGTGGCTCCATGGCTGCCATGTCGACCATGGGGCTATCTCAACATGTCACCGGCCCAAAGCATGTAGCAGGCCACACTTGGGACGTTTTCTCAACCAGGCAGGAAGGGGTTCAACCATCTGAAAGTGGGGGATATTGACATCAGTCCCTCGGGATGGTCAGATCACTTCTTGCAAGATTTAGGCTTTCAGCACCTTTTCTCCTCTGCAACAGGCCAATTAGGATTTTCCACTCTCAGAGGCTGATGGAGCCAATGGGTTTCCAGACATCTTTGTAGGGTTTACCTGCTGATATGCCTGGCACTCCTGTCAAAGCCCTGGCCAACCTCTGGAACATCCAAATTGCTCAGGATGCTGACACAATGGCCTTTGAGAGCCCTTTCCCACTTCACAGAGCCCACTTGGCTTCCTGGTAATAGTCCAGAGCTTAGGGTAAGGAAACAAGCTGGGAGACAGCTTAAACACAAGTGCAGGTAAACTCCAGTCACATGCAACTGCACACTGGAGAGGGCTCATTATAGAGTCCACTTTAGAAGGCATACTGTGCTGCCTCCATAGCATCCTCTTTGTGCCTTCTGGCACAGCTTTTCCAGGTAGTGCGGGCCGCTTACAGTCTGGTCTGAAAGAGGTGGCAGAATTGAAGGTATCATTGTGACTTGTTTGCAAAGCACTGTGAGAATTAAATTGCTTGCATCCACTGGGATTGTAAATCTGCTGTGACAGCAGATTAATCTCAAGGGGTATCTGAACACTGTCTAGTCCTGTTGTGTTGTTTCAAGTTTCAGTTAGCAAGGCTCAAGGATGTGGACAAGGTGCTTGAATCAGTCAGGGTGACCGCTTGCGCTCTGAATCCCTGCCCCCCATGACTGATAAGATCTAACAGCTGGCTGGGCCAGAAAGGTGATTAATGCCTCCTTTCAAGAGGTGGTGGTACCTGCCTGCTTGAAGGAGGCAGTGGTAAAACTACTGCTCAAGAAACCCTCACTGGATTTGGAAAATCTAAGAAACTAGTGGCCAGTGGCCAATTTCCCTTTCTTGGGCAAGGTTCTTGAGCAGGTGGTCGCAGACCATACCCAGGCACTCTTGGGAGGAAACTGATTTTTTAGATCCATTTCAATCAGGGTTTAGGCACCGTTTTGGCACAGAAACTGCTTGGGTTGCCCTGTATCTTCATAAAGAGCAGTATACAAATAAATAATCACATAATGACAACTAATGGCTTTCTTGCAGAGATGATTATATGCAAGAACATTTGCTTTAATGAAAACTTCATGCATTTTGATTTCTTCACTATGGTTTATTTATGAAAAAGGGTAAATCTGTAAACCTGAAATATAACATCATACGAGGGAAAAGAAATTAGTTATGATTCTGAATATTCATTAGTTATTATTCCAACTGAGATACAAACCTGTAGAAGTTTTTACTGCTTACCTGTGTTTGCCTTCTCCCTCTTCAAGCTGCAAGTTTGGATCCAATACCAAGACAAACCTACAAGCAGTAAATAAAAGACTATGATAAAGTTGTCTGAAAGCAAATTTATTATACCCCTGATAGGCACCCAGGCTGTACAAATGGATATGCAATCATTCAATCTCACCAACAATGAAACACCACATAAGTTATTTTCTTAATATTTATACCTAAACATTTATCCCATTAATGAAACCTCTATATACACGTTTTTCCTCCAACTCTCCAATGACTACATTTTATAGAAGAATATGGTGATTAATGCTCAAGTATCCTGAGTACCCATCAGTCTTCAGCCCTGCTGAAGTACATACACGTTTCTTTACAAACAGAAGTACTTTTTTTCAGAGTTTTTCTGAAATAGAAACCTGTTATTTTAGGCAGTACTTAATAAAATGCTAGGATGAAAAAAACAAAATGTTCCAGAATGCAACAAAGGAATCAAGATACCAGTGGCAGCAACAGAATTAAAATCCTTTCAAAGCTTTATTCAGTGAATCAGCAATAATCCTGCTTTGACACAGAACATGGAGGATCGAGACTGAAGCTACAGACCAGGGACAGCTACTGTGGTATACTGCATATGTTTTGAACTACAACTCCCATCAGCCCCTCCAGCAAGTCCCATGATCAGAGATGACAGGAATTGTACACCAAACTGGCTACTCCTGATATACATGGAGAATAAGGAGTATGCAATACAGTTGTACCTTGGTTCTCGTACGTTTTGGCTCCTGAATGCCAAAAACCCAGAAGTGTTTCAGTTTTCCAACATTTTTCGTAAGCTGGGTGTCCAACGTGGCTGCTGCCTGAGTGCAGGAAGTTCCCGCAGCCAACTCAACGCCGCACCTTGGTTTTTGAATTGTTCCAGGAGTCGAACAGACTCCCGGAACGGATTAAGTTCGAGAACCAAGGTTCCACTGTATAGTATTCTCTCATCTTACTGTGCCTATTAAGGCAACACTATTTCCCATTGGCTATGACTTAAAGGGATCTATCAGAGTATGATTCAGGTAACTTAGCCATAGACATTGGCCATGTTTGGCGGCAATGCTAAATCATTATGTAGCAGCTGGTTAGACTTAAAATGTTATATATTTTACATACATTTTCCTCAAGACTAAACATAAAACGTATGTAATTCTTTTGGCCCCACAGTTTCCGTCCACCATCAGAATGCTACCCACAGAAGGCTGGCCAGGTTTGAATCCAGTCCTCCATCTGAAAGTTATCTTTACCTGCCCCCAGTTTTGTTCTACATAAATTAACCTACCATCAATGTCAATTTACCATCTCCCTCCTCTCCTCTCCTCCCCTCCGTGGTCTAGAAGCAGAATTCAAAACTTTTACCACTTCTCCTTAAGTGTGGCTTCTTCATTGGCAAAACCAAGGACCATGGTTTAACGCTAACTGGTTCTAGAAAAAGCTAACTTCAAACCATGGAATGGAGATCACACAAGTTTGGAAGGTTTATTCATGTAGCACTAAACCAAGGCTTAGCATTATATCCAAAGATGGTTATTGTCTATCGTAATAGTTACCTAAACCATGCTGTAATTGACTCTTCCAATACAAACCATATGTAGTGTTAAATCACTACACCCAATTTGGACAACATGGGAAGATTCTTATACTGCAAGGCAAAAGCTTACAAACTCTTGGCTAAGTGGGATGAGAATGCCAGAGCCCAGGAAACAGCTAATTTCTTCACAAAATATGAAACTATGGTTTAGTGTTATGCCAAATGTGGCCACTGTTGATCTGCACAAATTCAGCTTACCTAAGCAGATGCATCTATATGTTTGCGCTTAAAACTCTTAAGTGGCATATTTTCTTGGCATCTCCCTTCTTAAAACATGCTTCTTTTGCATCAATAATGAAAAACTTAATTTGCAAACAGAGATATCCAGTTTCTTCCACAGTTGAATTTAAAATAGAATGGATTTTTAAAGTGGTAGGGAGTTTGAATTGGAAAATTCATAATTCTAACATGTTCATCATGTGACTTATAAAATTAGCATGAGGTAATTCTTAAGTTTTTGAATCAACATATTTTATCAGGCACATTATTATACTTAAAAGTGGTTTAAATGTTAAAGAAACTCAAAACCTTACAAGGAAATAATAACTTGAAAAAATTTATAAAGATGATAGTTTGCACTTCCCTTACATTGTATAAGAGGGGGAGGGATGAAGGCAGGGAAAACTACTAACACAACAATTTTAGCACACCAAAATAATTGTGCATGATGTATCATGGTTGTCCACAATTCTACTTCAGAGTTATAATCCAACTTGGACACCTCCAGTTTCACAGTCGCTACCTGCAGAATTACATGCATGGCCACATAGCAGTTTCTGTACCAGACATCTAAGTGGAAGGCTGACTTAACAGTGGAGGAATGAAATATTAAGCAGAGCTAAAGAGAATGACTGGCAGGGAGTGGCAGGCAGGAAATGACAGTTAATTAGTGCTGGCTAGCACAAGGGCTAATTAAGGGAGAGTTGGGGTAACTGGGATAGATATAAAATGTTTAGTCGGTTAAATCAGAAAACTAGAGCTATAAGAATGCTGCATTTAATGACTGCTTATTGCATTCACTCACTCAATAAATGTTTGTTTCCTGATCTGTGCTCTAGTCTGGGTAGATTCTAAACCAAAATATGTCTCAACTTATGTCAATAGTTCAAAAGGTATATGGGTAATATTACAAAGTGGAAGTCCTGGAGCTCCCAAAGTCTTTAGGTGGTGACAGCAAATACATTAAAGGGAAGTCTGGGGACAGGCCCTAAAGAGAGACACTGGGAATGTCAATTTCTTTTCATTGTGTTTGCTGAAAGTGAAAGCAATAGCAATCACAATTTTAGTTTCAGTTTTGCTTTCAATTGTAGTTAGGAAATGAAATAATAGTTTCAGCTTGGTTCTTATTTAACTGCACAGCCAGTCCTGAGAGTTCATTACTTGGTTTGGATTATTCTGTGTATCTCATCCCAGCTTAGATATCTACAAAACGTACACACACACACACACACACACTTTCTCACACAATTCCTAGGAATAACTGCTTGGGAATTATTAATTTGGAAGCTGCCAAGCTTGCTAATATTGTATTGGAATCCATATTCATGGTTATAGATGGATTTCATTTATTTTTAGAAACGGGCATATTTCGGGGGGGAAATGAATCAATGGAAAATATTCCAGAAAAAAATTCCTCAACAATGAGGTGGAGGGAAGGTACTGAAGGGGAGGTTACACCATTTGCAAGTAAGGAAGAGGATATTTCATTGATTATAGTAATGTAAAGAAACTTCATTTTCACCATCAACATTTTCTGAGCTTAACTATATATTTGAAATAAACTAGGTACAGTGCCACAGAAACTTTATGATGTTCCTAAGATGCTTAAATGTGTCCAAAAGATCAGCATCTAGCTTTGTTTCAGAGCAATGGGTTAAAAATGGATATCCAGCATCTTTCAGGGTTGAGACTTAATTCCTTGTACTTTATGTATATTAATGAATCTGAATCAGATATTTCTACAGTAGAATCCGTCATTTATTACAAAATTCAAAATACCAAAATAACATATATGTAATTCTTTTCAAATTATATCAAAATTTACAACAAAACCATCAGAAAGATGTAGAAGCAGC
Source organism: Podarcis cretensis (assembly GCF_951804945.1). NCBI lineage: Eukaryota > Metazoa > Chordata > Lepidosauria > Squamata > Lacertidae > Podarcis > Podarcis cretensis. The sequence goes on from NC_137175.1 coordinate 74,459,345, forward strand.
ACATAAAAAACTACAGCAAGCCATGTTGCTGCACCAGCACTCATTTCTGGTAGCCATTTTCTTTTTGTATCAAACACTGACGATTCTGCATTTCTTACTGCACTCTCCCTTTAAACCTGAAGGTGGCAATAATTAACTTGTGCTCTTTTCTATTTTTCTATAAGCTTACACCAAAGAATATTGCCATCTAACGCAACTTTCATCTGCATTTCAACTACGCACTACTGCAGAACAGAACTACTCCAATTTTAAAATGAACCCACTTTCCTTCCTTCTGTTAAACTAGGAAATTTGAAGATAGCTATTCATTTACCCTATTGTAGGCTACAATTACCCCTCAAAAATCTGACTTACAGCTGGAAGCTTGAAAAAATCCATAGAAGTTTCCTACGCTTTCAGGCCTTCCTGCTTCTCCAGTCATCTTCCCACTAGCCATAAATAGACCCATCAATCTCTAACTGGTATGAGATTTCCGCAGATTGTTCTGACATGTTCCAACAGCTCAGCCAATATCTTCAGGATGCCTACAAGTCCCAGCATATTTGCAAGGTTGAGGCCCCACCCCTTCCCTCCGAGTTGAAGAGAATGCCTCATCCCTTTGGAAATGCTTGTAGCATGCCCAAGCCCAGCACAATTGGGGAGAGGGGTCTGGCAAGCAGCATTTTATGCAAGTCTATGCCATATTTGTTACCACATTCACTCTCCTACACTCAAAGTAACTCCTCCAATCAACACCCAGGAACAACACAAAAACTCAACTTTAGTATAACCAGCTAACTAACACAAGATACAGATCTATCCAAATTACAAGGTATTGTAGCTTGAGTGCTATGAACACTCCAATGTGCTGTAACAACAGTAAGATTATTAATCATATGCATTAACTGTACAGCATTTGGGGGGGGGACTATGCATTTGAATACAAACAAAACTGGTATATTTTGCCTACAAACTACCCAAGAGTAACAGAAATCAGATAAAGGGAGAATGATGGAGGAGAAGGGAGAAGGACAACTCTGAGCAAAGATAGATAAAAGCAGCTCTTTAAAATATAGAGACCAAGGGAGATGTCTGTTACGTCAGGAAGCAGGGCATTTGGGTGGAAGGAAACAGCGAAAAGGATGGCAAGAAGGAAGAAATATTGGGCTTGATAAGTAGAAGGGTGTCAGCAGAGTGAAGGGAATGTGATGGACAAGGTGGTGAAGAGATGAGAAAAATGCTTTATAAGTTTGATCAGAAGGTAAAATAAAAATGAAAACCAAGCAAGAGAACAAAGTGGAAAATTATGAGGCAACCAGAAGACACTAAAGACAACAGGCAGCAGATCTAGGAACTGTAGGAAGCTTGAGACAAGAGTTTGTAAAGTTTGAAAGTAATTCATTACAAAATCAACAGAAGACAAAGCAAGATTGAACTGTTCTATCTGTAGTAGAATAAAACATTTCATGACTTTGTTCTAAATATTAAAATTCAGCTTCTCTCAATTGAATTACCAACTTGGAGTGCTGAAAAAACTACTACAAAAATATTCTTTTTTATTTCCAAAAGGCACTCCACCTTAGATACTGCTGAGCTGTGAACAGATTCTATCACCAGTGCTTATTCTGTATTAAGCTTTTTTTTAGTTTGGTGCCGGCTCGCCAGAGCAGCTTTGTCACGCTGGCCACGTGACCCGGAAGTGTCTCCGGACAGCGCTGGCCCCCGGCCTCTTAAGTGAGATGGGCGCACAACCCTAGAGTCGGACACGACTGGCCCGTACGGGCAGGGGTACCTTTACCTTTACCTTTTAGTTTGATGTTTATCCCTTCCAAATGATAGTATTTTTTTTACAATTCAACCATACATGCAATATCTGATTAAATAAATCCTAATTTATTTTCATTTCTATCCTTGTACAATTCCTGACATTTTAATGCCCAGAAGATTTCAATAACTATATGATTAACTTAAACATAGATTTCAGAGTTCATTCCTACTTAGCTATAAAAACACACCAATATAGTATGAAGCAAGAATATCATGATGAATTGTGTACCAGGCTGCCAAAAGTGGGCAGGCCACACAAGCAGGTTTTTCTGCTCTGGCAACCAAACCAGGCCTCTAATGAATGCACCATGAAGCCAAATACAGTACTATAAATGTCTCCTGAGGCTTCCCAGCAAAGGCCTAATTTCAGGCACATTTAAATTTTATCCCTTTCAAAGATGAAATTCTGCAGTCAAAATCTGAATCTTGAAATCAATAGTATTTGTAAATGTCAATTCACGTCTGGCTGTCAATGATCAACAGAAAATGTTGATGCTGAAGAAGAATTCTTATTTATCCACACTGCTAGTTTACTGGGCAATTAGTTGCTGACATTTGTCAGATTTTTATACCATCCTTAAATTGGAAAAATTTCCAAGATTTGTCTATGGTAGAAGACTAACCTAAGGTTACCAGATGTCGCCATTTCCCGGGGACAGTCCCCAGATTTACAAATCAGTCCCCTGACAAAATCCATCTATTTAGTAGGAAGTTGAAAAGTGTCCCCGGATTCATTGAAAAAAATCTGGGAACCTTAGACTAACCTGCAATTACAGCTTATGCAGAATTAACTCACTACATAACCACGGTCTGACCTCTAGAAGAAGTAAGCAAACTGCCTTCCATCAACACCTGTACAAATGCTAGCAGTTGGAATTTGCTTTCAGCACTCACCCATCTTTCTGTCCTGCGTAAGACGGCTACCACAGCTCTGCCACACACCCACCCAACAAATAGCTGCTGCAAAAGCCTAGGTGAAAACTAAGTGTGCAATGACGAAAGCTCAGTGTTTGCAGGGTGAGATGACTGATAGGCAAGTGCCATCTCCAACCACTGTCGTCTATATTTACTACCACTGAAAGGGAGACCTCTTCCCAGAAATATATACAGGTAAAAGGATGGGCAATCCTGAAGCTGTATCTTCATTAAAGGATTCAACAAGGATTCTTCATTTCTAAAGTGAATAAGGATGCCAATATAATTTTCCACAGCTGACACGGGAACATTAAATGAGATTCCTGTATTTCAGGGGGTTGGACTAGATGACCCTTGGGGTCCTTTCCAATTCTACAATTCTAGGATTCTAGGAGGCAAACCCACATCAACTCTAGTCTCTTTTTGGCACCCCCATCACAGATCTACAGGTGATAGTCATTAGTCATCCTGTAATTTATAGTGTGGGGACGACAGAGGACGAGATGGTCAGACAGTGTTCTCGAAGCTACCAGCATGAGTTTGACCAAACTGCGGGAGGCAGTGGAAGACAGGAGTGCCTGGCGTGCTCAGGTCCATGAGGTCACGAAGAGTCGGACACGACTAAACAACAACAACAAATTTAAAGTGTAGATTTATAAACATAACCAGTGGTTTTCAACCAGTGTGCCATGGAAAGTGGGGTGCCATGAATGATGGTCAGGGGTGCCACAGGCAATACTATCCTCTGTCCCTCTTCCTTCCCCCCCTTTCTCTGATGCCCTGTGAGGATGCACCTCTCTTTGGGGTGGGATGGAGCAGCTCAGACACCAGGGACTGCCCAGAGGAATCCAAGGGAAAGGGAAGAGGAGGCTGAGGGAACACACAAAGGAGGGTGTTTGAAAAAGGGTGAGAGGCTGCCAGCTCTGCAGACAAAGGGGGACATAACTGGGCTCCTGAGCCCCACAGGGGTGCCGCAGAAAGAATGCAGTTTATCAAGGGAACCGTGGACCCAAAAAGGTTGAAAACCTCAGGCATCAAGTACCACAAGTAACCACTACAACTGGTCATAGTACCTACAGTATATACCTACAGTATATGCAGTATACACCTACAGTATATGCAACTGTAGCTGCTTCTGAATACACAGCCATGGCTTGAAATTTTCAAGAATCAAGACAGTCACTACAAATACTATCAGAAACACTGCCTAACTCTAGAGCTATTCAGTGAATGGATATTTACACAGAACAGGACAGAAAGTGGTACAACAGAAAATCATTCTCCTCCTTTCCACAACCCAGTCATCTGCAAATTGTGTGATTTTTGAAAATACATTTGCCATCTATTAGCAGCAGCTGGGAGACAGAAAAAAAAAAAACCATAAAAAACTCCATTCCAGCCTCCAGGCAGGAGGTAACTTGACACTTTGACAACACAACAGCAGATAAAATGATGGAAAGTTTGGAGATTAGCTATTCAGCCTTTATATTTTGGCCTAAGAGTATAAAGCTTTATATTTCATTGCAACTTAAAGCAGTTTGTTATTATCAGTGGGATGTTCCTGGACAATGTATTTAGTACTTTTTATAACACCTAAAGCTTTTAAAACAATCTTACAAACATTAAGCTCTGATGAGCGTGCAGCAAAGCCAACATGGCACATGCATGCATTCAAGTCTCTGGCAGAGAACCAAAGTCTCTGCACACAGAAAAAACACTTCCATACAGGAGGCAGCTTGTCTCTTTTCCTGTGATAGAGGCCCCTCACAGGGCCCTCCTTCAGAGGGTCTCAAAAGCTGTTTTCAGCAGGTACAAGAAGCTACTGTTGAAGGGGGGAACCAATGAACCCCCAAAGATTAGAGGAGACTGTGAATGGCACTTTTGATCCAAGCCTCTCTCCATGGTTGCCCTGCTTTGATGACATAGATGCTTTCGTTATTCTAGCTGCCACTGGCTTACTACAGCTGTGACAGTCATTTGTCAATGGCGAAAAAGAATTGTCCCCAGGCAATCAACTACTGTGTCCCAATTCTTCCTCTGAACCTTGAAGAACTCCTTGCTTGCATACCGGATGACTACATCCCAGGCTCTCTCCCTTTCTGCGATGGGGAAAAAAAGTCCTGAGCCCTACCTACAAAACACACCCCTTTATTACAGGTGTATAGTGATTCTTTCTTCCTACCAGTCCTAAAACTAGAAGTCTAAGCCTGAAAGTGAAAGGCTAAGAAAGTAAAAGGCTAAATTTCATACACAGAGGAACTGTTTCAGGTAGAAAAGAAAGTGGCAACATGGAGACTAGGAGCTGCCTCAGCATGGAGTTTCTGGCTGGCATCTCTCGTCCCCTCCCTCTTCCTGACGTAAGGAGACAGATGCCCAGCAATGAATTCTACAACCATTTCCACTTCTCTATGCCTTCTTGACTTAATCTGGAGAGCAAGGAGACTGCCAAGAAGGCCACCACTGGTGCTTGGGCGTAGCAGCTGTCCAAGTTCTTCTGCACTGGATCCTCAGCAAATTTCCCCTCTCTACATACAGAAGAAAAGCATAGCTGCAGAGTGCATGGCAAAGGTGTTCAGATGGCTGCTAGCCAGGATGGAACTGGGCCAAGGTGCTGCAACACTTAACTAAATAAGTTCTTGCTACGCACCACATACTTTTGTCCTCTGGTCCCATAATTTGCCCCAACATGGCCAAGGATAAATATTGAACAAAACTAGTCAGCCAACAGTATGTCCTAAGTATGTGGGATACCAATTTCTAGATAGAATTTTAAATGTGAATTATCAGTAACTTCCTAGTTTCCTAGATATGTCAGCTTGTAAAGTACTGGTGGAATTTCACTAAGCAAGACTTAAGTCCACCAGCGCAATACAAAGTTGTCCAAAAGTATATGCCATGTCTTAATATTTTTTTCAGATCCTTCACTGAAATAAAAGAATCAGTGTTATATTTGTCATTTGAAGTAATTAATAGCTTGAATTCTAAATGTTCAAGTAAGCACCTATCAGCACTAAAGTCACTGTTACATCAAAGAGTGCTTATTTTTATCTTAGAAATGCTAATTGACTTTTTTTTTAAGCCATGCAAATTTGAAAACATGATCTTCTGATGCTCCTCTTTTTTTAAAGAAAAATCACATGACTTTAACCAAATCCTGACTTAACGATATGGAAAAATTGGTTCACAGTCCCATAAATGTAATGAATGTTCCAATGCTTCTGAACACTAGGGATAAATAATAATAAATTTATGAGGAAATGAGGCATATAACACTAACAAAAACAATTACTCCTAAACTGCTTTTTTAGTTTACCTTCTAGAGGCAATATGAATACTGTTAGTAATAAGCCCATCTGGCCATTGCGATCACTAGTTCTGTGGTTTGGTTTTTGCTAATCCCAACACATGCTAAAGTTATTGGCCCCATTCACATTTAACACTAAGCAAAATCATGGTATAGCGAGAACAAGCAAATGTGGGTTCCCACTCCTCCCTCACTGATGTGAGCTAAGTCATGGATTAGCTCAGCATTACATCCAAATTCAGGCCTATGGTTTATCTCACTCAAACCATGAAGTTTGTTTTTTGTGGATCATTTGTGGTTTTTCTGAAGGAGCAAAACTACAAGCTCAGGTGCAGACACAACACTAAGGCAAATCATGACTTAGCCACAGATAGCAAGGTGGCAGCAAACCTCATCAGCGACGACTTTTCCTGGAATAGCAGGTCTCAAATGTATTTGTCACTTTCGTGGAATATTCAGGACAGATAAAAGAAAGTACTTCTCCATGCAGTGCATAGTCAAACTATGCCCCGGGAGGCAGTAATAGCCACCAACTTGGATGGCTTTAAGACAGAATTAAATTCATGGAGGAGAGGGCTGTCAATGGCTGCTAGTTATGATAGCTATGCTCTACCTACACTGTTGGAGGCAGCAATGTCAGTTGGTGGAAATGGGAAGGTAAAGTGCTTGCGTGCTCATGTTGCGCTTATAAGCTTCCCACAGGCATCCTGCTGGCCATTCTGAGAACAAGATGCTGGACTAGATGAGCCACACACTGGCCTGATCCAGCAGGCTGTTCTTACATTTGTATGTTCTTAAGAGCAAAGCAGGCTCTGTTCACATTCAAAATGAATAATGAATTAGTAAGTAAAAGTGTAATTAAGATGTATGTTTTCCCAATCACATCTCTATGTATCTAAGCAGGAACTCAAATCCAGACCTTCCTAGTCTATCTACCCTACTTCTGAACACCTCTTCTTACTTTTAATAAAGCCTTTCTGACACATTAATGCTGCACAATGCTATCTCTTTTACCTGCCCAGATCAATTAAAAAATAAAAGCATCATCAAGTATGAAAAAGTAGTTTTCCTTGCAGCACCAGTATTTTGAAATATACTCATATGTCAAGAGTATTGGTACATCCAGGATCTTAAGAACTTCAGTATCTTGGGAACAATTTGATGTGATAAACTACAATGAAGCACACACTTCAGCAGCCATCTTAAGGGAACCATGACAATATTCCCAAGTCATTGGTTTAAGGTGTGCTACTTATACATTAATTTGAAACTGTGCCCTGTATTTCTGAATAAGGTTACCACTACTCTCATTTTACAAATAACTGAAAAGCTACATATTAAGACTGTTTTTCCTTTCTTGAATTAACTTTTGAAAGACTGGCAAATTTCATGTGTCACTCCTGATAATATGGATGTGATATACAGGTTCATGATTTCAGCCCCTTTTTTAACTTTTCCACTTCTTATCTCATACCTTGTATTACTTAGGGTAAAGTAACATGCAAAGAAAACAGTAACTTGCCCAACAGTGTGTCCAAGCCCATGAAGTGACCTGAATATGAACCAGATCTCCTATGTTAAAAAAACTACTGATCCACTAGTACCATCTCTATTGTTGTAAAAGGATTATCATATTGACCTTTTCTTTGTACTCTGCATTGTTTTGGTGAATAGACAGCTTTTTAAATGTACATTTTAGCTTATCTTGTTTTGTCAAGTATTTTCAAGTCTTCCTTGCCGTACGACTTTCACACCAGGAAATACGTAGAATCAGTGATCAAAAGTCCCATTGTTCTGGGCACATTTTACGACAGGGAATTTCTTTAGTGCAAGCAGCTTCTGAGCTACAGAAGCAGTACTGCACCTAAGATTTCCGATTAAAACAGCAGTGTGGAAGGAAAGGAGGACCTTTTTCTGCCTCCTAACCACCAGCTACTCTCCAAAGACTGGAGAAGAGACCCTCTTAAGAATATTAGGGGTGTGGGCAGGGGAAGGACTAGACCATGTGAAAAGATTTTAGCCGTCGTTCATTCATTTTCAGCTTCGTATTGTAAAAAAGTGCACCCCAGAAATTCCGTTGCTGTGCCTGCAACCTCGGTTTAAGGTGCTCCTGGCTTTCATATCTCCATTTCTAATTCTGCGTAGAATCGTAGTCTCCTGAAGCCTTACCTACACTAAAGCAGCAAAATTCTTCCGCCCAAGTTCTTTCACATCTTGAAATTCATCAACCTGGGGACAAGGAATTCCGAACGTTAGTTCTCCCATCAAAACGAAACGCAGGTGATTTACACCCTCACACATTCTGGTAGCTTAACAGTTACATCGCAAGTGCCTGGTTAAGATTTGCCGGTGGAGGCATTTTCTCGCCCTGCAATGTGAGCGCCAGACCAAGAGAAGAGCAACAAGTGTGTGTACAAGAGCTTGGAAACATTTCAGGACACCATCCATCCCTAGGCAACTGGATAGTGCAGGGAGTCCGCTGCCGATTAGTACCAACGGTTACTATTGTCCCTGGTGCGTTTTCACACGTTCCAGTTCCAGAACTTCCCTGGCACGTTGATAGGAGTTGCCGAGCTCGCGGGACGAGGCGAGCCTTACCGACCCAGCGAGCTGAAAGGGGAGCTTCAGGGGAGAGAAAGCACTCCGCTTCCACCGGCGAGAAGCCGCGGGACTCGGTCGGATCGCGAAACTCAAGGGCGCAGCGGGGCTAGAGCCTCGGCGGCCTTGTGCTGGAGCCGTTTGCAACGGGGACCAAGCTGGGGGGGGGGGGCCTTGACAAAGTGGCACCCAGGAGGCCCAGGTACTTTCACCTGGCCTGCGAGGGGGAAACAAACAAAAGTAGCCAAGGCGCCCCAGGGACGAGAAGGAGCCCCTGGTTTCCCCCACCCGCTGCCAGGGTGACCTCGCTATTTCCACGGCCTTCCCGAGCTGGGGGGTCGCCTCGGCTTCCTCTCCCCACGCCTGCGGCCTCCTCAGAGAGAAAACCCTCCTCAGAGGAGGCCCCGGCGCTCCGGTGTCCGGCCCAGTCGGAGCCGCGGGAGGACGAGGAGGCCGGAGGAGGAGGAGGAGGAGGCCGGCGGCCGCGGCGGCTTACCCCGCCCCCTCCCCCCCCCCCCCCAGTCCGAGGCTTCGCTCTGAAGGGAGAAGAACGAGCCCATCTTCCCGCCTGCGAGGCCGCCTCTCCCCCGGCCACTCACCCCGGCCTGGCCGCAGTCCCTTTGCCGCACCGGAGGCAGCCGCCATGTTCCCTGATGCGACAGGAGGGAGACGAGACCCCTCCCCCTCCCCTCCGGCCCCCCTCCCTCCTTCCCGCGCGCGCCCTGCCCGCCCGTTCCCAGACCGCCCCCCCCTCCCCTCTTCCCTCCCACCCCTCCCGTAATGAATAATAATCATAACGGAAAACTCACGGGCTCGCCAGGGCGTGCGTCACGCCGAGGGAGGGAGCGGGGGGAGGTGGGGGGGATCTTGCGTGCGGCGTCGTGACGGCATCACGCCGACCCACCGAAAGGCGCATGTGCGGAGGCTGCTGCTTCTTCCCGCCCCTCGCCCGCCTTTGCCCTCCTTTCCCGAACTTGCTTCCTCTGGCTGCCGGGTTCCGGCCTGGTTCGGGCTGCCACCCGCCCGGGTTTGGCCGGACGCCGCTGGGATCCCCAGGCGACGTCGGGGAGAGGACAAGGTCTGTTGTTCAGCCGATATCCTGGGTATCAGTTGATGCAAACGGAAAGAGCTGAAGGAAGGAATCTGGCCCGTCGCTTTCTTCTGACACTATGCTATCATCTAGTTTTCGCCCTGCATTGGGGCTGCCATGCTTCCGGATGTTCCCGGACATCGCATTTCAAAGTCAGGATTGACATTCAGGGGAAATTGCCCTGAATTTTAGGCGAGTCCATCGAAAAATCAAGGGTTATTTGGTGTTTTGTAAAAAAAAAAAAAAAAATGGTGGTTTCCTTAAAAAAGGCTTAAAAACAACTTTCAGGGCTTTCTGGTTTTCATTTTTCAAAATATGGCAACCCATCCTGTTCAAGCAGATGTCAGACAGGCCCACAGCCTTCCCCACGCCATAACTTCTCAAGGATCAATTGCCTGGTTTGGCGCTCAGGACCAAATTCCCCTGAAGTTCAATCTCAGCTGGATATCATGGTCCGAAAGGAGCCGGAAGCAATTTTCTGAGCTGCAGCGTGAGCATGCCTATGAAGCACACAGACAGGGAGTTCCACAGATCTCACTGTTGCCGCAGCGCCTCCCACCTGAATAGTAAAAACACGATAAAACATCAGACATTAAAACACTCCCGATACAGATGTCTTCCCAAAGTCAGATAGTTGTTTATCTCCTTAACATCTGAAGGCAGGGCGTCACTATGGAGAAGGCCCTCTGCCTGGTTCCCTGTAACTTCACATCTTGCAATGAGGAAACCAGAAGACCACCTTTGGAAGTGGACCTCAGTGTCCGGGATGAGTGATGGGGGTGAAGATGCTCCTTCAGTATACTGGGACAAAGCCATTTAGGGCTTTAAAGGTCAGCACCAACACTTTGAAGGGAAGGACAGGAGGGGTCCAATGGCACCGGAGAAACAGGGACAGCGGCGGCTTCTGGGTTCCAGTGGTATCTTGTGATGCTCTACAAGATCTCGGTGCTGCCAGTGCTTCTCCTCACATTTCCAGCAGCAGCGGCAATGGGGTCAAGAGGCACCTGGGGTGTCACCAGAAAACGTTGCCGGCGCAACAGCGGATAAAAACTCTTCACCACCTATCAAGGCAATAAAACAATTAAAATTGTTTACATTAAAAAAAACCACAAACAAGCAGCAGATGAAGTGTCACACCACTTATGGAAATGTAAGAACACCACAAAAACACCCCCAGTTCCAAAGGCTGGGTACCTGCTGAGAAACATGGCTTTTCGAAAGTAAAAACCATCAGGGAGGAAGCCAACTGGGCCTTCCTAGGAAGGATATTCCATAATCTCTAGAGCAGGGGTCGGCAAACTTTTTCAGCAAGGGGCTGGTCCACTGTCCCTCAGACCTTGTGGGGGGCTGGGCTATATTTTTTTTTGGGGGGGGGGATGAACGAATTCCTATGCCCCACAAATAACCCAGAGATGCATTTTAAATACAGTGGTACCTCGGGTTACAGATGCTTCAGGTTACGGACTCCGCTAACCCAGAAATAGTAACTCGGGTTAAGAACTTTACTTCAGGATGAGAACAAAAATCGTGCCGCCGCGGCATGGCAGCAGCGGCAGGCCCCATTAGCTAAAGTGGTACCTCAGGTTAAGAAGAGTTTCAGGTTAAGAACAAACCTCTAGAATGAATTAAGTTCTTAACCCGAGGTACCACTGTAAAAGCACACATTCTACTCATGTAAAAACACCAGACAGACCCCACAAATAACCCAGAGATGCATTTTAAATAAAAGGACACATTCTACTCATGTAAAAACATGCTGATTCCTGGACCATCCGCAGGCCGGATTTAGAAGGTGATTGGGCCGAATCCGGCCCCCGGGCCTTAGTTTGCCTACCCATGAGTTTCTCCCATCAACTACTCTCTGTTGTTAAGACACAAGGCAAGACATCCCCAGAGCAGATCATAATACAGTTCATATGGAAGGAGGGAGACTTCTAGGTAACCTCGTCTTAAGACATTCAGGGATTTAAAGGTAATATTAACCAGCTCGTGGAATTGGGCCCATAAAGTCATATCTTGGGTTGAATGGGTTTGGGGTTGAGCGCGTTTGAGTTGCACTCCGCAGCAACCCGGAAGTAACGGAGCGTGTTACTTCCAGGTTTCGCCGCTCGTGCATGCGCAGACGCTCAAATGACGTCATGTGCATGCGCGGAAGTGGCAAAAGGCGACCTGCGCACACGCAGACATGCCATCGCGGCTTATGTTGCATTCAGGATGCGAACAGGGCTCCAGAACGGAACTCGTTCGCATCCCGAGGTACCACTATGTATAAATCTTTGGACCATCCACACTGGCTGTCATATGATCAGTGAAGATGTTCTGGCTCCAGTATGTCTGGAAATATTTCCTGGCAGTGAAATGCCAAACTATCCCAGAAAGAAAACTTCATTGCATACACTCTTATTCTGGGTTCTCAGGAAATGTCACCACATGTCTTTGAACTCCAAGGCAGTATACAACTCATATGGGCGAATCTACATAGCCCGGCACATATTGAAATGACTTTAGACATGGTAAAAGTTGTCCACACCTCATATAGTTCTGGCATCAATGGCGCTGCATTACACGATGTGTACAAATCACTACTTGCATTACTCAAGTTATTCCGCTAACCTGAGCAAATCGCAGATAACGCACTTATAATCCATTATACATATGAACATTATCATTGCCTCTTCCGTCATACAATTATATGGTAAAGGAGTTCAGATGGCAAATGATCAGCCTTTCACACATCAATATTAGCGTTATTATTATAGACAGCATTTCCACTTGGCACACCTAGCACTGTTACAAGTCCCACATCATTTGTAAAGAATCAATCTTTCAGTGGAACAGCACCCATACTTCTTCACTGTGCTATTTTCTGAGCCTCCTAAAAACTTTTTTTTTAGACAACCCTGCCTTTATATGTGGAATGCCTGCATGTGTTTTAATCTTTGTTCAGCTTATTACAGATTTTAATTATTATTTGCAGTGCTTTTTTTCTTTAAAAAAATGTTTAGGGGTACTCTCATTTTCCTACTCATATTGAAATACTGCCCCTCAATGAGGCCAAACTCAGGTTCATAAAATGTTTAGGGGTATGCATACCCCTACATCCCCCCCCCCCCGAAAAAATCACTGGTTATTTGAATGTTTTAAACAGAAGTTTTGAACTCTTTCTACTGATAATTCTATTGTTCTCCTTGTAAACTGCTTTGAGATTTTTTGTTTTGTTTTACAGTCAAGCAGTATATAAATGTTAAGAAGTAAATAAATAAATAAAATAATTTGGGGCATGTTGGTGACCAGGCAGTAGTTGTCAAATACCGCAGAGTCCAGCAAGAAGGAGGAGGGGGAGGGGGAGTTTGGATTTGATATCCCGCTTTATCACTACCCGAAGGAGTCTCAAAGCGGCTAACGTTCTCCTTTCCCTTCATCCCCCACAACAAACACTCTGTGAGGTGAGTGGGGCTGAGAGACTTCAGAGAAGTGTGACTGACCCAAGGTCACCCAGCAGCTGCATGTGGAGGTGCGGAGACACGAACCCGGTTCCCCAGATTACAAGTCCACCACTCTTAACCACTACACCACACTGGCAAGGACTTTTCCAGGAGTGGACATACTGCCAACTCTTTCAGAAGGGAAAGGATGGCTCCTTCCTGCACGGATGCGTTAACCACCACTCGATGTACACACCTCCCACAACCTGTACAAACAAGCCAGGATGGGGGTACAACCAGTGGTGTAGCGTGGGGGGTGCAGGGGGGGCCAGCCGCACCAGGCGCAACATCTGGGGGTTAGGGTTAGGGGGCGCAAATCCACGGGTTAGGGGGCGCAAATCCACGGGTTAGGGGGCGCAAATTACTTGCCTTGCCCCGGGTGCTGACAACCCACGCTGCGCCACTGGGTACAACTATCACAACCAAAGGCCTCACACTGGGTCTCGTGCTGCTTTCGCGCCAACTTTAATTTGACCATTAATCTGTGCCATTGAGGGTTGCAATAAACTTGTGATTTGAAAGAACGGAAGCCCCTAGCGAAAGCAGCAGACTACATTCTGAACCTCCACTTCTTGAGAGTGTAGTAGCAGAAACCCAAGTAAGCGCTAGGGATCCATAATCAGCTTAGCTTAGCAAACAGTACTGAAAGTAGCTTTGAAATTCACTAAATTTCAAAGATGATCTGATTATATAATATAATCAGAGTATACTCTCATCCCTAATACACCGGACACAGCATGGGTTTCTCTCCAGACTCTCCTGCTGCATCTTAATATGCCCAGACGCCACAGCTCTTTCTGATAGTGCAATAGTACCACTGTCAGTCTATCAGACAGTACTCTCGCTGTCAAAGGACAAAGATATCAAAAGGAGCAGATTCTTTTTTATGTCTTTGTTTAAAAATCTTTGCAATTGTAGTAAAACTACTGGGAAGAAATAACGTCCCTGTTCCAAGATGAACCTTGGGAAACTGACAATATAATGTATGTGTGTTTATTGTAAATAGGAATGTGAGTTTGCATGTGAGCTTGAATGTGAGTTTGAATGTGAGCAAGACTATCGCCTTCTTTCTCACCACCCAACATTCCTCGCTGCCCGGTACATAAATTTTATTTTTATTTTTTGCTGAGCTCTAAACTGATCACAAGGGACACAGGTGGTGCTGTGGGTTAAACCACAGAGCCTAGGACTTGCCGATCAGAAGGTTGGAGGTTCGAATCACCATGACGGGGTGAGCTCCCGTTGCTTGGCCCTGCTCCTGCCAACCTAGCAGTTCAAAAGCACGTCAAAGTGCAAGTAGATAAATAGGTATCGCTCCAGCGGGAAGGTAAACGGCATTTCCGTGCGCTGCTCTGGTTCGCCAGAAGCGGCTTAGTCATGGCGGCTCCCTCGGCCAATAAAGCGAGATGAGCGCCGCAACCCCAGAGTCGGCCACGACTGGACCTAATGGTCAGGGGTCCCTTTATCTTTTTAAACTGATCACAGGCAGGTTCCTTCTCCCCCTGGCCCCACCACCTCCTTCAATTTCTCCATCCATTTTGGCTCTCCCCTCCTCTCATTCTCCTCCTCCCCTCCCCTTCTCTACCTTCAGATTCTCCTCATTAACATGAAATTAAGCCAATGGCCACAAGTGGCTCTGGAGCCAAACGTTGCCCATCCCCATTTTATAACAATACCCACACAGAGCCAGAGATTAATCATCCTATCTGCTCTGGAAAATGGCACCCAGAATAGACCTTTTTTTAAAAAGCATATAGACAAAGAAGTGGAAAGCGTCCATCACAATTGATAGTGAAGGATGTTACTACAGTGGTCCCTTGGTTCTCAGACGCCTTTGTACTCAAACAACTTGGAACCCGAACACTGCAAACCCGGAAGTAAGTGTTCCGGTTTGCGAACTTTTTTTCGGAAGCCAAACATGCTCCATTTTGAGTGTTACACTTCTGTTTTGATTGTTACACTGAGGTCTGTCTGTCTTTGCTATTTATTTTGCATTTTTGTTTTTGTGGCTCTTTTTTCGTTTTTGTGACTGTGTGGAACCCAGTTCAGCTACTGACTGATTGTGTGACTGAAGTACCTTGTTTATTGCTTTCATTTTATAGAGCAATGGTCACGTTAGATAGTAAAATTCATGTTAAATTGCTGTTTTAGGAGTTGTTTTTAAAAGTCTGGAACTTTTCCACTACTTTCTATGGGAAAGTGCGCCTTGGTTTTGGAGCGGACTTCTGGAACAAATTAAATTTGAGAAGCAAGGTACCACTGTAGTGAATTGCTAGTGAAGAATTACTAGTGAAGTCACCAGGAGGAGTGAAGACAACACTTATTTGGGTCACTTAGAATGTTGCATTCTTTTATCATAAATCATTCATTTCACCACTAAGCCACTCACTTGCCAAGCCCTTTTAAATCCATTTACAAGCCTGCTCAGGTTAATGTCATACCCTCCGACATTTCTCCGAATAAAATAGGGGCGGTCCCATGCCATAAGGATAATTTTACTATTTATACCCCACACATCTGTCTGGGTTGCCCCAGCCACTCTGGGCAGCTTCCAACATATATTAAAAGCATTTTAAAAAATTTAAACTTCTCTATACAGGGTTGCCTTCAGACAGCTGGGGAGGTCGGATAATTCCATACCCTCCAACATTTCTCCAATGAAAATAGGGACATCCTAAGGAAAAGTGGGACATTCAAATAAAATAAAATTAAAATCAATTTAAAAAACGGGGATGGCTTCTCAAAATCAGGGATGTCCCTGGAAAACAGGGAGACTTGGAGGGTCTGTGATGTGGTTTATACACTTTAATTTTTATTCCTGTTTTTTTCTTTTTAAAGCCACTCAAGAGTTAAAAGCACAAAAGTATAGTGTCAATGGGTAATCAAAAATTTAAAAAATGTAAGCCCCCCTATAGAAATGAGCTTTCAGAATAGATGGACATACAAATCAGAGGACACAGATACACACATACATGAAGTTACTGGTAACATGTACTAATTGTTTGTTTTTCAGCTCCTGTATCAAACCTACCTTTCCTGTTAGAATATAATAATTTACATTTCCCAGAAGGTTTATTCCTGCCTCCCATAGATGGAGAGAAAGAGCTATGTTATACTTTGACTGAATGAAATGTAGTTGTATATTTGTGTTAAAGGACATAGCTTTGTAAGAAAAAGAAGATTCCCTGAGCAGATTTACTAAGGGTCTTCTATTTATAGCTGGTGGCTATCATCAGATAAAACCCTCCTATATAATCTCAACAATAACCCTTCCTTCTTTTTGATGAAGTGTTTAATTTTCTTGAAAGATTTTCTCTGTCTTTAGTTACTACTGGAGAGGATTTTAATTTTACCCCAACACTTTAATGGCTAAATCTTGCATATCCACTATTTCAGAAAGGGATATATCCATTCATCTAAGTAAATAGTTTGAGGATTTCATCTTGCTAGGTGACTAGAAAATTTCAAATCAGAACAGTCAAAACTGGAGGCTTTCTTTGCTGTTTCAGAGGTGCATTTTGAGTTTCTCAAAGCAACCTGTGACTGCATCAGGATAAGAAATTAATATCTTATTTGAATGTCTTTATAATTTTATCAATCCAAATGACAAGGCTCTGTGCCACATTATTTAGATAGCTATTTTATCTACAACTGATCAAAGATAAAAACATATATAGAAGAAAAAACAAAGGGATTTTAAAATAATCGCTTCTGTCTTATTGTTTTATTAGTCTGGGATGAAAAGTATATATTGCACATAAATTCTCTTTAATTGGCATGGTAGAATTTGAAACAGTAAATCAAATATAAAAAGTTGGAAGTGTGTGTGTGGCTTTTAAGGGTAGTTTGAACGAACGGTAATAGGAATATATCAAGTGCATTAGCTTAACGTTCAATGCAGATCAGAGAGTGTGAAAGTCTGGATTAGGAATTGCAAGTAGGGTGGGAATTTGTTAATTTAATGAACCAGGGGAATTAATTTAAACACCGTAGCAATAACATCAATTAATATAATCAATTGATAACAATTAATTATGTGATACATTAAAAAAAAAAAGAGTCCCCTGCACTAAGACAAAGAATTTGCCTCTGTGAACAAATGCTCTGAATTCTGTAAATTCAGGCATCCTTTAACACACAGCATGCTGGAGACACTTGGACGTGTCTCCCCTTATTCCCAGCATTTCCTTAATGCATATATAATCTGGGGCTAGATCTACAGTTATAAAAAATGCTCTGAAAAACTCTGAGGAAAAAACAAACCCCTTTTAAAGCTCACAGTGGAAAATAGAATTGAGTTGTGATTTCAGCTCTACAGCACCATCTGGTGTCACCGTGTTATAACACATTTATAACGTTGTCATTTGACTATTGTAGCTGAGTCCTGAGTGGCTTAGATTACACCATATAGGTCACGAGGCATCCTGGAGGGGCCACAGTCTGACAGCATTCCTAATATACTCCATTCTATACTCCTGGGTATGTGTGTGAGGGAGACCATAGTCTGAGACTCATTCTTACAGGATCCATGGATCTCTAACATCATTGCTGGCACCCTAGCTAGAATGGGGTCCTCTGGGAGAGGCTAATGTAGTTAAGATGGAACAAAGCCCATTTAAAATTGCACTTAGCTGTACCTTTCAAAGAGGCACATACTCATCCCCGATCCTCCACATGCTGCTGCTGGGTGACCTTGGGCTAGTCACACTTCTCTGAAGTCTCTCAGCCCCACTCACCTCACAGAGTGTTTGTTGTGGGGGAGGAAGGGAAAGGAGAATGTTAGCCGCTTTGAGACTCCTTTGGGTAGTGATAAAGCGGGATATCAAATCCAAACTCCTTCTCTTCTTCTTCCTCTAGCATGAATGTAATCTAAATCACCCACTTTTATATTAGCAGCTGCTTACCTTCACCCTGTCCTCACAAGTTCCTGACAGCGTTATATTCAATCCCTTTTTGCCTGTACAACTCCTGACAGGCCTGACACTTTAAAAAAAAAAAAAAAACCACACGAAACCACACTGGGTCAGTGTTATCACAAGACGAGCTTCCTTCACTACTTCATTTTTCTAATTTCCAAGGCTCAAGCAGGGGATGTGCAGAGAATATGTTTTGTACTGTCCTTCACAATTTAATTCAAATTTTCTACGCTTTAATGAGCTGCGGGCAGCCGCTCCCAAACATAACATTAATAGTTGGGAGGGGGGAGAATCCCTCACTGATTAATCATCTTGCACCTTCATGGGCCAAATTCCTATCAGCAGGCAGAGTGGCGCTCAGCGTCTCTTTTCCATGCACTGCCTGATGGATTAGGATATTAGTCATTCACAAAGTTTCACTTTGACAAATGCCTGGAGTTTGGGCCTTTTGCTGTTAAACGTTCCCCACGCTACCCAAGGTCTCCGTAAGTTAATGTTGTCGTGAATACTGACAAAGTATGGGTATCAAAGGGAATGTCTTTGTTTCCGAAACTGCTGTCAGTCTCAAAAGCAGCTCCCTTTGTCTCTCCTTGCCATGAGAATTATATTGCACATATAACGTCAGTTCTGGCTACCAGTTGGTTTCCAGGCTCAATTCAAAGTGTACATCTTGATCTATAAAACCTTAGGACCCTCAGAGCTCAAGGACCACCTTTCCCCACATGACCCAATCCAGAACATGCAATCATCCTCCGAGGTCCATCTTTGTGTTTCCTGCTCCATGAGAGAGATTCAGAGGGTGATGACACAAGAACGGGTCTTTTCAATGGTGGCCCCATGCTTGGGGAATGCTTTCTCCAGGGAGGCAAAGACGAAGCTATAATACAACTGCTAAATGGCCTCGGCCCAGTATACCTGAAGAAGCGTCTCCACCCCCATCGCTCAGCCCAGACACTGAGGTCCAGCTCTGAGGGCCTTCTGGCGGTTCCCTCACTGCGAGAACTGAGGTTATAGGGAACCTGGGCAGAGGGCCTTCTTGGTAGTGGCACCCTCCCTTCAGATATCAAGGAAATAAACAACTATCTGACTTTTAGAAGACATCTGAAGGCAGCCTGTTTAGGGAAGTTTTTAATGACTGATGTTTTATTGTGTTTTTAATATTCTGTTGGAAGCCGCCCAAAGTGGCTGGGGAAGCCCAACCAGATGGGTGGTTATAAATAAAAAAATATTACTACTATTACTACAGGCAAAAAAAGGAAAAGGGAAAAAAATTAAGCGGTCTGCCAAAACCCTCGGATAGTTTCAAGTGGTCCATCGGAGGGATCGTTTGGGAGCCCCTGCTATATAGGATTCCTTTATGATTATTCCAGAACCAACAAAGCTGGTATAGATGTGTTTAGTTTTTAAATCACACCTAAAGTCTCTGCCTGAAGCCTTCTCAAGCAATCCAGGCCCCCACCACCACTGCCTTCAATGGCATGCAAAGAGTATGTGCTACACTGCTTAAAATTGGATGAAAATCACATTTTCGTCGCTCCCGGAACAGGTACTGCGAAAGATGAAAGCAACTGTCTCCGAAGAGCAAGTGTGACATCTGGTAAGTAGTACCAAAAATAAATCTTTAACTTCCTCTCATACCTGCCAACCTCGCTCTGAGGAAACAAACCTGAGAAACATTACAAATACCTGCTCATCTCCAATTTCAGATGAAGGGCTGACCTATTTTTTCCCCCTTGCCCCTTTCCTTTGAAACTGCTTTGATGTCGCTACAATAGGAACAAATAATAATAATAATAAGCTACAAATAAGAGAGGGTAGCTGTGCCATTTTGAAGAAGGCATTTAAAAAGAAAAGCCATTAGTTTTGTTCAGCAGTTGGGGTGTTTTGGGTGATGCTCAATAGCGTTCTAAAACCAAGGCGCGCTTTCCCATAGAAAGTAATGCAAAATGGATTAATCCATTCCAGATTTTTAAAAAAACAACCCCTAAAACAGCAATTTGACATGAATTTTACTATCTAACGAGGCCATTGATCCATAAAATGAAAGCAATAAACAATGTACTGAACTGGGTTCCGCACAGTCACAAAAACAAATTAACTGAAAAAGCCCAAAAAACAAAAACGCAAAATAGAAAGCAAAAACAAAAGCGTCAAATACAAGTTCCAAATATCACCTCCGTCTTGCATTTGTGCTCGGGACTCACCAGCTGACAGACCTCAGCATAGCACTCAGAAGGGAAGCATAACACTCAAATTGGAAGCGTAGCATGTTTGGCTTCCGAAAAACGTTCACAAACCGGAACACTTACTTCCAGGCTTGCAGCGTTCGGGTTCCAAGTTGTTCAAGAACTAAGCTGTTCGAAAACCAAGGTACCACTGTAATGGGAAATCACGCTGGCAAAACATTGCCATCTGGTGTCACAGTGTTGTAACGCATTTAAAACACCTTTTCTTTGCTGATGTCATGTCTACAGGCGATCGAAGCCCCGGCTGAGGACGTCCGGACGTCCGGGTGGGAGCAGGAACAAGAGTCCAGAAGCCAGGAGTTAGGAAGCCAAGGGTCCGAGGGTCCGAGAGCCAGGAGTCAAGAAGCCAAGGGTCCAAAGGTCAGGAAGCAGGGGGTCACAAAAACAAGGGTCCGAGGATCAGGAAGCAAAAAGCCAAATGCAGCAAGGCAGGAAGCGTGTTGCTGTGGCAAAGAGCTGAAGGGAAATGCTGACCTTATATTCCTTCCTGGCTCTTGCCACCACGTGCTGTGAGTTACCAATCAGCCTTACCTGTGATGCCACACCTTGCCTCTTCAGAACAAACTTAGGCCTGGCTCCTGCACGCACTCCTGACAGCTGAGTCCTACAGTCAAACTGTGGAATTTGCTCCCATCAAATGTAGTGATAACCACCAACTCTTATGCCTGTAAATGGAATTTAGACAAATTCACGGAGGATAAGGCTACCAGTGATTTCTAACCATGATGGCTATGTTCTGCTTCCACTATCGGAGGCAGTATGCCTCTGATTACCACTTGCTGGGAAGAAATTAAGCATCAAAAGGCAAAGAAATGTGGGAAACGAAGCAATTTCCCTCAACAGCCACCTCAGTACCTCGGTTCTATACTGCAACTGAAGGTAATAAAGGTACAACAGTGCTCTCTGTAGCCACTCATTATTTTCTCACAAAACACATACTGTCCCTCATGATACGGAAACTGCTGCTCCAACGGGGATGCCTCATTCTATGAGTTACATTGGCAAGCTGCCTCTAATTCACTGTGTAACCTGCCAGTTACAAAAGCATAATACAGTAGTATCTTGGATCCCAAATGCCTTGTGAGTTGAATGTTTTGGCTCCCGAATGCTGCAAACCAAGAAGTGAGTGTTCTGGTTTGCGAACATTCTTTGAAACCCAAACGTTTGACACAGCTTCCACAGCTTCCCATTGGCTGCAGGAGCTTCCAGCTGCCAATCAGAAGCCGTGACTTGGTTTCTGAACGTTTTGGAAGTCGAATGGACTTGCAGAATGGATTCCGTTCGATTTCCAAGGTACCACTGTAATACGCCTCTCAAATAAACATCCAGGATAATAAACAAAATCCAGTCTTATCACCTACATAACACTTTCACACCAGCAGATGGCAGCTCACTATTATTTTAAGCCGGGTTCTTTGTTACACTGCTGAAAGACCAAACCCACAGCAATTAATTTTTTAAAAAAACATGCTTGCTTCACACACAATGAGAAAAATAAATAAAGACAAATCCTGGATCTCGCCATGCATACCTCCCTTAAACCAGATGAGACTTTTGAGAGCATTACCTACTCTGACCTGCAACACCACCTGATCTTCCATCACCCCCTCCCTGATTGCGGTGGGGTTTGGTAATTTTGGACTCTGAATTCACTGTTCTTATGGCAGGAGCACCTCTAGACTTAATGTTCTAATGCTCCTCCCCACTTTTTAAAGATTGCAGTGTGTATTGCTTCAATTGGCCTTACGGAGAGCTGGGTTCCGCTTAGATCAGGTTTTCTCAAACTTGGGTCTCCAGCTGTTGCTGGACTTCAACTCCCATTTCCCCTAGCTAGCAGGACCAGCGGTCATGGATGATGGGAATTGTAGTCCAAAAACAGATGGATACCCAAGTTTGAGAAACCCTGTCTTAGCCTTATTTCATGTACCAGGGGGTTATGGAAAAGAATTATTGCAGAATAGCCGGAACAGAAATGATGGTAGCCTTGATTTCATGCATTCCCTGTGCAGTTAACTGAACTGTAGGATATCAGAACAACTAGGAAAGGAGTAGGAAAGGAGACAGCCATGAGGATCGAGGGCTTGGAGAGAAAGCAAATAGACACGGAGATTCTTCAGGTCACCTAAAACGTGGGCAGGGACTCCTTCACATAAGTCTTAATTGGTTTATGATATCCAAGATGTGGCAAAGACTACTAGCTGCAACAGGGTTATAAGAGGATGACAACAATTCTTGGAAGAGAAGAATAAGATTGACAGCGATTGCATGGGACACGGGTGGCGCTGTGGTCTAAACCACTGAGGCTCCTGGGTTTGCTGATCAGAAGGTCAGCAGTTTGAATCCCCACAATGGAGCTCCTGTTGCTCTGTCCCAGCTCCTGCCAACCTAGCAGTTTGAAAGCACACCAGTGCAAGTAGATAAATAGGTACCACTCTGGCAGGAAGGTAAACAGCGTTTCCGTACACTCTAGTTTCCATCACGGTGTCGCAATGTGCCAGAAGCGGTTTAGTCATGTTGGCCGCATGACCCGGAAAGCTGTCTGTGGACAAACACCAGCTCCCTCGGTCTGAAAAGCAAGATGAGCACCACACCCCACAGTCACCTTAGACTGGACTTAACCATCTAGCGGTCCTTTACCTCTACCTTTTTTAAATGACAGAGATATACAACTTCCAGATTCAGAGAGAAGCTACCACTGAAGCCACCTGCTAGAGGATAAAGCAACAGGAGTGAGATGTTGTTTTGTTGGTTTTCTGGAGACTTCGGTTTGGCCAATCAACTAGATCCAGCATAAGGGCTCATATATATATTCATGTACACAGAGACATTGTCGCTGGTGGGAGTTTGAAGCCCCTTTTACGGCTGTGACAGATCCCCTGGAGGGATCCCAGCATGCCACCCCAAAAGAAAAGCAAGGCGTTTCCAGCATTCAAAGGCATCCTCAGCCTAATAATTTCAGGACCACTCTGCCCTGCCTGGAGATGGAGAAAGTCCCTAGGAGAAGATGAGCAGAAGAAGATTGGACAGCAGAGAGAGGAAAGGGGTGGAATCTTGCTTAGAGAGGCAAAGTGACCTGCAGGCAGGGGGAGAATATCTGTTGTAGTTGACAGTTGGAGAAAGAGGCAAGAGAGAGAGAGAGGTGTAGTGGTTAGAGTGCTGAACTCGAGGGAGCTGGGAGATCAGGAGTCATGAAGCTCACTGGGTGACCTTGGACTGGCCTCTCTCTCAGCCTAGCCTACCTCGCAGGGCGGTTGTGAGTTTAAATTAGGGTGGTGGAGAATCATTTGTGCCACCTTCAGCTCCTATGCATGTAATAATAAATATACAGAATAAAATGAGAGGGAGAACAGTAAGGCTGGCAGGGAAAGAGTGTGGAGCAGTGAGGGGGGCCTTGATAATAATTTTTATTAGTTTTGAATTACAACCCAATAATAGCTTCATTATAACAATACCAATTTATAATACAATTATTAATACCAATAGTTAAAATACAGAATTATATAATTTAGATAAGGTAGGGCCCCTCACATGCTAGAATAGATGGTTTGATTATTTGCTTTATTTCTGTGTTCCAAAATCTTATTAATTTTCATTACATAATCCCTTATACAACAACTACAGTATCAATAACTTCTATTCCTGTTGACACATTAAATGATTTATAAAGCTACAAGTGAGGAACTCAAACTATGTCCTTGTTCTTCCTGTGTGTGGCAATTATTCTGTCCGTGGTGTTTCTTCCTGTCCTTGTAAGATGTTATGTCTTTCGTTCCCCCAGTTGTTGCTGTTCTCCATCATGCCTTGGACAAAGCTGATATCCCATTGTTGTTTCAGAAATTTCTCCATTGCTCCACCCCATCCTTTGTTGTTTTGCAACATTAACAACAGCTGCAAAAATCACTCTGTCCCAATAAATAACCTGTTTTCACAATTTTCCCTCTTAGCCTGGGAAGAAAAGTAGTCTGCCGAATTGCAGATGACTCAATAATGAACCTTATCAGTTCCTTGGCAAGTTCACAGACTTCTTTCAATCTTCCGTCCAACTGAAGAAAAATTATTAATTATACTTCCAATTAAATTAAATTCCAAGCCTCTTAGTGTTATTCAGTTCACAATTGTAAATAATAAAGTATAGGGAAGAGTCAGCCTTAAGTTTCCATCATAAACCTTTTGCAAAATAGAGCTTCTCTCCCTTTTTTCCTTTTTTTTTTTTACACAGTTCCATCTAATGTTATATTACATATCTATAATCCAGTTTCTTCCCTCCTTGCTTGTAGAAATATAATTTGAACTAAACATTCAGAGGAGGGTTGCCAAATCATAAATGTAGAGAAGAAAACTTTAAATGAAGAAACCATAGGCTCTCCTCCCCCCACACCATCTCAAAGTTGACTTTATCTCAAAGTCAAACCTTAAAATCCTTGTGGTTGTTTATGTTCTGCAGTTTGTGATCTCATATTTTCTAGAACGTGCCTGTACTTTAGTTCAATTAAACTCTAATTAACAGGAGAGCCTCTGCTTCTTAATGGCGGCATTGGAGGGTGTGACGAAAATGTTGGTTTTGCTGGACAGGTTGGATCAACAAGTGTTTCTCTTTTCTTTCTTTCTTTCCCTGCCAGCAAATGGTTAACGAATGGCAGCCTCTGATTGGCTGTGGTTCCAGGAGGGTTATTGGAGAGTGAGAGTTGGTTAAGGTGGGTTGGAATTGAGGTTGGAGAGGTTGGGAGATAGGTTAGAAGACAGGTTGAGGTATTAAGAGTGAATGGGAGAAAGAGTTGGTTTTGGAAAAATAATTCCCACTCTGAGCATACACTGTATTGTGAAGGACAGTGTGTGGTGTCCTGTAGGAAGAATCGACCGGAAGTTTACTGGAAGGCAGGTGTTGAGCCAGGAGAAGTAGGAGCTGGAAAGGAACAGCCTACTTGGGACTCAAATCTAGTCTGGAGGGGAGAGATTCTTCTAAGGAAAAGAAGATACTCCCAAACCCAGTGAAGGGAGGGGTGTGGAGAGCCCTTTGGTCTATTACTTAAAGTATCTCAGGAGCAGGATTGTGAAAGAAAGTATCACCATATAAAGGAACCAAACCTATAACGCAAAAACAACTGAGGACAAATTAAAGTGAAATCGCACTGTATTCCTGAAGTAACCTAAGTTTAATCCATTTGTGTGATATTCTATCTAGCCTTAAATAAATCTTTAGTTTATTTAAAGAAAACCTGTCTAAGACTCCAACTTACTAAACATACCCTCACAAAGGTCCCCCGCAGGATAATCTGGGTTAGAAAGGAAAAGAAACCTTCAGGTAAAGGGTTGTACAGTGAGGTGGGGGAAATTTATCTAAGTGAGAGCGGATCCAGCAGTGTGAGAGGGAAAAGTGCCATTGTGCCTGTTGAAGAGGGTTTTCGGCAGGTGGTGCTTTTGCATTCAGCATCTCCCTTCTTCTCACAATCCATGCTGGAGCGAGAGCCAGGTACCGAGACCAATTGTGAGTGAAGACTGTTCCCCCTGTCTCTGGGGGAAATTTGCATGGGTAATTACCCTCAATCATCCTTGTTTTTCCTTTGCCAATGGTCTCCCGCTGTTGTGGGAGCTGCTTCCATTATAGAATAATAGAATCATAGAGTTGGAAGAGACCACAAGGGCCATCGAGTCCAACCCCCTGCCAAGCAGGAAACACCATCAGAGCACTCCTGACATATGGTTGTCAAGCCTCTGCTTAAAGACCTCCAAAGAAGGAGACTCCACCACACTCCTTGGCAGCAAATTCCACTGTCGAACAGCTCTTACTGTCAGGAAGTTCTTCCTAATGTTTAGGTGGAATCTTCTTGTAGTTTGGATCCATTACTCCGTGTCCGCTTCTCTGGAGCAGCAGAAAACAACCTTTCTCCCTCCTCTATGTGACATCCTTTTATATATTTGAACATGGCTATCATATCACCCCTTAAACTCCTCTTCTCCAGGCTAAACATGCCCAGCTCCCTTAGCCGTTCCTCATAAGGCATCATTTCCAGGCCTTTGACCATTTTGGTTGCCCTCCTCTGGACACGTTCCAGTTTGTCCGTGTCCTTCTTGAACTGTGGTGCCCAGAACTGGACACAGTACTCCAGGTGAGGTCTGACCAGAGCAGAATACAGTGGCACTATTACTTCCCTTGATCTAAGGCAGGCCAGAACTGGAAGCCAAGGGGTACCAAGGCCTTGAGCACGCAGGGGACCCCAGACCCTCACCTCAGGAAATAAAGAGAAGCAGAAAATCCTACTTACAGTGTACACATGCTGGACAATTCTTTCATGAAGATCCCCACCTAAACTATCCACCTGAAATGCCCACCGAACCTTGTGTATAACCCTGGTTGTTTCTCTATATACAAAATATGCAGAAAGACACTAAAAAAATAAGAATACTAAAATAAAAATATTAAAATATTAAAATAACCAATTCAAAATAAGAAAACACAAAGTCAGAAAACAAAAACAAACCAAAACAGAGCCTGCTTCTCTCATGACTAATACTCCACACTTCCCTGTCTCCTGCTTCCTAACCCACAGTGGACACCTGTGGTGGTTGTTTTATAGGCCATCAACAAGAGATGTCATAAAGGAGGGGGGGTCATGGTTTCCTTGGCAACCCACCCAGCTTGACCCTGGGCCTATTGTGCCCCTCTGGAACCAGGATGTTTGTCCAGAACATTGAGGCGCCTGCTGTCTGGTCTGCAGCTTTGCCAAACCATCTCTCTTTGTGGTCACCTCTCCTGTCCTCTCACAGATCAGATTATTCCTTATTCGGCAACATTTCTAAAGGGAGACCATCCCAATTTAGAAAGCATATAGCTCCCAAGCTTAGGGATGTCCACAGCACAAAGTGATTGGCTGGGAATGCCTCCGTGTAAAAAACCCTGGAGAGCCACTGCTGGCCAGTGTAGAGACCTGGGATCAAAACCGCACTCAGCTGTGAAGTCTGCAAGAGCCGGAAGAACCTTTATCTGCATCAGCCACGAGCCATAGCAAGAAAATAAAATAAAAAATGTATTGAAGCTAGAGGTAAAAACTTAACTAGACAAAATACATTCTGAAGCTTTACATCAATAATCAAATACAGTGGTACCTCGGGTTACATATGCTTCAGGTTACATACACTTCAGGTTACAGACTCCGCTAACCCAGAAATAGTACCTTGGGTTAAGAACTTTGCTTCAGGATGAGAACAGAAATCGTGCGGCGGCAGCGGGAGGCCCCATTAGCTAAAGTGGTGCTTCAGGTTAAGAACAGTTTCAGGTTAAGAACGGACCTCCGGAACAAATTAAGTACTTAACCCGAGGTACCACTGTATTAGATATTATTCTAATTGCCCCTGCTAATTTTTTTGCAGTTTTTGCTGTCACCTGGTTATCATGCTAAAAGAAAGGATACAGTAGCAATGGTTGAGTGGAAATGGATAAAATAAAGGTCTGGGAAATTCCAGACGTACGGAAGCCCATGTCGACAGTGCCGTTTTCCATAAAAGCAGCTCCTTAACAGCTTTGTGGGCAAAACTAAAAAAAGCCTAATAACTTTTCTGTCCGGAAACCAGTTGTTTTTAAGATTTTTCTTAAGGAAACCCAAAAAATTGATTAGCTTTTTTTTTTACAAAAACGCCAGGACAAAAGTGCCACCTTTCAGAAATCCCCTCCAGGTGTCAATTCCGCCTTTCAAATCCCAGTAATGTCCGGGGGAATCCAGACGTATGGCAGCCCTAATGTAGGGTGAAAATGAGATTAGAGCATAATGTTAGAAGAGATATGGGCCAGATTCCCTTTCAGTTCTTTCCCTTTGCATCATCTGAGCCCCAGGATACAGCTGGTGAAAATGATTTTGTTCTTCTTAGAAGAAAGTGCTTATTAAAACAAAAGAATAATAATAATTGCGGTGTAATCCTAACAGCCTGTGTGGGAACAAATGGAAAATGAAAATATTTATGAATCACGTAATGACTTTAGAGTCTTTGATACTTTCAGGAAGAATCACACCGGCACAAAAACACATTTGAATAAACCTTTCTTGTTAATATGTGCAACTGCTTAAACAAAGCAGCAGCCCAGCAGATGCTGATATGGCCCTGTCAATTTTTGTTTTCATCCAGGAAGTATTTTAAATAATATTCAAAGTAGGCTTAACATCTGTGATTACTTGGTTTGATTACTGCATTCCTAAGATAATGGTTTTCAAAATTGCATTTTCCAGCTGAAGATTAAAGAGTTACTCCTGAGTTACTTTCTCCATTCTTTAATAAAATGCGACTCAATCTATCCTCAAAAGGAGAGCATTAATATAGAAAAGGCTTACTGGCATTTGATTAAGTGTTATTAGTAATCATTTAGTATTCTCGTTGCTTTCCCAAGCTAACCACCTCTGTGTATACGGGGATGCAAACTTGGCTCGCAATACAGCTGTACTAGAGGAGGGTGGAAAGCAATGTTTTACTTAGGAAAAGAAAGAGAAAGATATGAAAACATCCTTGTGGAAACTTTTATTGTTTAACTTTATCTCTGTTCGCTTAACACAGCCTGTACTTGAATTTTGGGGACGGAAATACATAATTCATATGCACAGTGCTTTTTTTTCCTGGGGGGAAGCATACCCCTAAACATTTTGTGAATCTAACAGGAGAAGAAACTAAAAATTTAAAAAAAAAATTAGTT
Organism: Podarcis cretensis; assembly: GCF_951804945.1. NCBI lineage: Eukaryota > Metazoa > Chordata > Lepidosauria > Squamata > Lacertidae > Podarcis > Podarcis cretensis. The sequence goes on from NC_137175.1 coordinate 74,488,382, forward strand.
TCTTCTCTAGCACGGTGAATTATCAGTTCCATTGTTACCCCCAATGGCAGCCTTGTTTCCTGTCATGGTGTTTCCTGAGTCTCAGATGGAAGTGAGCGTTTAATGAGAGTACCCCTGAACATTTTTAAAGAAAAAAAGTACTGAAGAAGAAGAAGAAGAAGAAGAGGAGGAGGAGGAGTTTGGATTTGATATCCCGCCTTTCACTCCCTTTAAGGAGTCTCAAAGTGGCTAACATTCTCCTTTCCCTTCCTCCCCCACAACAAACACTCTGTGAGGTGAGTGGGGCTGAGAGACTTCACAGAAGTGTGACTGGCCCAAGGTCACCCAGCAGCTGCATGTGGAGGAGCAGAGATGCGAACCCGATTCCCCAGATTACGAGACGACCACTCTTAACCACCACACCACACTGGCTCTCTGCATATGCATGTCTGTATATATCGCACTCATGGGTATCCATTGGGGTGGGGGTGGGGGGGGACACAGTCCCCTACCCACCCTACTCCAATGAACCATAATACCCAAATTCCCAGCTTTCGTTTTAAAAAGAGAATAAGTATTCAGAACCTATAGGAACTTTGCCTCGCAGTGATGACTTTTCTCACGATGTATTGCGTAGGAGAAAACGATGAGAAACAAGTCTTGTTAAAGTCGTTAACAAAAGAATCCAGGGAAATCCTGCATTTTATTTCCCTTGATAAAGGCAATTGCCTGAAGAGCCAAACCCTTAAGATTTATCAGCAAACACCTAATTGCTGAAAAATGTGTAGAATCAACAAAATACCATTTAATTTAATTTGGGAACGTGGGCGACCGATTCACAAGTTGTTTAGTATTTGAGGCGGATGGAGGGGGATGTCTTTCTACTTTAATCCCAGTGGTTTTAAATATTTCTATGGCTGTTAAAGACCCAAGTGGATAATCTACTACTAATAAGGACAATTGCTTAGATTTATCACCCCTTTGAGATCTTGTTAAGGAGCTTTTAAAAATTCCTATTGAGATGAAAACAACAATAGGAACCTTAAAAGTCAATGGGGGATTTAATTTTAAAAAAAAAGTAGAGAGAGAAGAGAATCTGCATTCTTATAAATTTTGAATTTAAACATGGCTTTCGACGATGGTTTAGTATAAAGTTAAACACTGGATTATTTGAGGAAATAAGAGCTGATTAAGAAATAGAAGGTAATGCTTTTATTTACGGCCATTGCTTGCAAGAGTCCAAAAATTATGTCGGTAGGCTCCTTAGATATTTGTGAGGATTCATTTTGGGCCATTTGGAACATTATTTCAGACATGTAGGCCTAGCTCAGATATTGAGACACACAAAGTAGACAAATCCATCCTAGATTGGACAGGAACCAAAAGAGAAGGACCAGTTTCTCACAGGTGCCAGTTTCAGCTCCAAACCCAAGACCAGACTGAGAGGCAGGTTACCCAGTGCCTGCTTATGGTACCATACCTGGGAGGCACCAGGATCAGAGGGTACCTGTCAGAGGCTTCCAAAACTATCCACCCCACAGCCAAAACAAAAAACAGTACAAATTGTTGATCTGAGCCTGACAACACTAGCCTATGTGTGACCACTGTTTGCTTTTATTCGCAGGAAAATGTACAAGTCAGTGCTCATTCAACAAACGGTGTGACTTGTTGCAATCTACGACTGCAAATCTATCTTCTTGCAGGACAGGAGTAAATCATGCACCACAAGACATGGAATGTGCAGCTAATACAACTAAAAAACCCTAAGATATTCAAAAGTTGAATAAAGTGGGAAGGAGGGCCCTTCATGTGGGGTAGCTTCTCTCATATAACCAACATAAAGGTAAAGGCACCCTTGCCCGTACGGGCCAGTCATGTCCGACTCTAGGGTTGCGCGCTCATCTCGCTCAAGAGGCCGGGAGCCGGCGCCATCCGAAGACACTTCCGGGTCACGTGGCCAGCATGACGAAGCTGCAGCTGGCGAGCCAGCACTAGCGCAGCACACGGAAACGCCGTTTACCTTCCTGCTATAAAGCGGTACCTATTTATCTACTTGCACTTAGGGGTGCTTTCGAACTGCTAGGTGGGCAGGAGCTGGGACCGAACGACGGGAGCTCACCCCGCTGCGGGGATTCGAACCACCGACCTTACGGTCAGCAAGTCCTAGGCACTGAGGTTTTACCCACAGCGCCACCCGCGTCCCATATAACCAACATAAAAGGTAAAGGTACCCCTGCCCGTACGGGCCAGTCTTGCCAGACTCTAGGGTTGTGTGCTCATCTCACTCTATAGGCCAGGAGCCAGCGCTGTCCGTAGACACTTCCGGGTCACGTGGCCAGCATGACAAGCTGCATCTGGCGAGCCAGCGCAGCACACGGAACGCCGTTTACCTTCCCACTGGTAAGCGGTCCCTATTTATCTACTTGCACCCAGGGGTGCTTTCGAACTGCTAGGTTGGCAGGCGCTGGGACCGAACGACGGGAGCGCACCCCGCCGCGGGGATTCGAACCGTCGACCATGCGATCGGCAAGTCCTAGGCGCTGAGGTTTTACCCACAGCGCCACCCGCGTCCCTTATAACCAACATAAGGTAAAGGTAAAGGTACCCCTGCCCGTACGGGCCAGTCTTGACAGACTCTGGGGTTGTGCGCCCATCTCACTCTATAGGCCAGGAGCCAGCGCTGTCCGTAGACACTTCCGGGTCACGTGGCCAGCATGACAAGCTGCATCTGGCGAGCCAGCGCAGCACACGGAAACGCCGTTTACCTTCCCGCTGGTAAGCGGTCCCTATTTATCTACTTGCACCCGGAGGTGCTTTTGAACTGCTAGGTTGGCAGGCGCTGGGACCGAGCAGCGGGAGTGCACCCCGCCGCAGGGATTTGAACCGCCGACCTTTCGATCGGCAAGCCCTAGGCGCTGAGGCTTTAACCCACAGCGCCACCTGCGTCCCATATAACCAACATACTTAAGTCTAATTAATACATGAAGGGGTTAATACCATAGAGTTAAGCTGTCATCCCAGGCTTAGCTATGTCGACTTTCCTTACTTTGGGAGGAAATGGGTAATCAAGCCTATTGTTCCCCTCCCAGTCTACCTGAGAAGTTCATCATGTGAAGAGGCTGAGCTTGTCCAGCTCAACCACATACCGGTAGCTCTCACAAGGCATTCTTGAGTTCCTACAGCAATAATTTGAGAACTTTCACCACTTTGCAAGTAAGCCAAGTTTTACTGCCTGTGCAACTTTCTGAACATGAACCTGATGTTTGAAGAGTTTGTAAGTAAACCATTTTAAACTTACCAAATGTGTGGTCTTTTTCTATGCTAGGGCAAGAGGGAAACTTCAGAAGGAACTTGGAAGACCATATTTTAAAGGCCTAACAGCCAGTATTATTTTCATGCTTTACTTTGCTGCATGTTTAGTGGTTTTAAATCTGTGCTGAGATCTTCACACCAAGGAGTACTCGCCCCAAACCTGGATCCGGGCATCCAGGAATTCTCCTTTTCATATACCTTGGGTTAAGAACTTAATTTGTTCCGGAGGTCCATTCTTAACCTGAAACTGTTCTTAACCTGAAGCACCACTTTAGCTAATGGGGCCTCCCGCTGCCACTGCACCGCTGCTGCACGATTTCTGTTCTCATCCTGAAGCAAAGTTCTTAACCCAAGGTACAATTTCTGGGTTAGCGGAGTCTATAACCTGAAGCATGTGTAACCTGAGGTACCACTGTACCTACTGTATTTTTTTTCACTGAACCAATATTTCAGATGTGTTTCACCTGGAACATAATTCTGGCTATGTCCTGCTATGGTTTCTGTTCCTAATGCCAGAGAGATCTGCTCCTTGGCTCTCCTACGTACTAGCATTTTAATTGTTTGTTTGTTGAAAGAGTTGGCTATCCTTCATGGCGCGAGTGCAGTGATAATAAACTTTGACCTGGCTCTCATGCTTTAAGACACAGGGACTTGAGCGTTTTCAAAAGGAATGTGAGAATTGAGGCTTCGGAGCCAGCATTCCAAAGTTTTCAAAACACAGGAGCAAGCAACCCAAGGAGAGGCAAGGAGCCAAGTGGTATACAGTTCGGAAAAATCATCAAATTGTGTCCACAACTCCTACAGAGATGGGGAAGCTGCAGTGATGATGGCCGGGTGGTGGTTGTTATGTACTGAAATTCTCACCCTGGGCCAGCAGGGGGATACTGTAGATAGTTCAGGTCCACATATGCAAATAAGGGATCGAAAGTGATGTTCAGTGATTGGATAGTTACAGAAAGTTGTTACAATTACGTTGTTCTGGAGCTCTGTATAAGCAGGCTGGCTGAACCCTTCAGTTCAGTTCTGTTCTGGCCTGTGAATAAGCAAGAGCTGTTTGAAGAATCGCTGTGTCGTCTGATATGTTCACCAACAACTTAACAGTAGTGATAGTGAAGGATCATCTCCTTGCCTCTCCATGACTGCCTCAGCCAGTCTCCCTCTTTGGGCAGTTTGCAGAGGCTGCTGGAGAACGGGCAAGGAGGAGAAGAGGCTGCCATTGCTGAGTCCCAGCCCCTCATGATGTGCTGGCTCTGACGGGCAGGCAGAGGAAAGGGTGGGAAGAAAGGGGGAGCGAAGCGGAAGGAGTCTTGCCATATGTCTGGACTTTCCTGGTGGAATCCTTAAAAACGCCTTTTGGGGAGTCCTGGTGTTTACTTTTTGAAACACAGTGGTACCTTGGTTCTCGAACTTAATCCATTCCGGGAGTCCGTTTGACTCCGAAACCTTTCAAGAACCAAGGCGCAGCTTCTGATTGGCTGCAGGAGCTTCCTACACTCAATCAGAAGCCCCGGAAGCTGTGTTGGATGTTCATCTTCCAAAAAACGTTCACAAACTGGAACACTCAATTCCAGGTTTGCAGCATTTGGGAGCTGATTTGTTCAACAACTAAGAAGTTTGGGAACCAAGGTACCACTGTATGGCAACCCAGTGCTTTGTGCATCCGCATCTAACCTTGCCCCTTTTCCAAAATTTATTTATTGGTGTGTGTGTCTGTGTTTGTAAATCTACCAAAGAATTAAATAAAATCGGGATTAAGGGTTTTTCTCAGGACAACGGAGGGCGTGTGTGCCGTGTCTTGTCAGTGTAGTGATGCTGACATTTGCCCTTCTTCTGATAGGAAATACTCTGCGAGAGCGGAGGACAAAAATGGGGGGGGGGTGCCAGAAGGGCCAGTTGAGGGGGGAAATGTCCCTATTTTCATCTGAGGAATGTTGGAGTGTATGGGTTAAGTCCCTCAGGGTTCAAAGTTATTTACACACCCACAAGCATGGTTAGGATTGCAGCCATCTGGACCACACAGCTATAAATTCACATAGAGTGTTCTGGGGGACAGGCCACAGCTGAGAGGTAGAGTATCTGATCTGCTTTGCAAGGAAAATATCTCCTCCAGAGTTGCTGCCAGCCAGTGTGAAAAATACTAAACTAGATGGGCCAGTCCTATGTTCCAGAAGGAAGCTTCCTATGTTCTGCTTTCAAAAGAGATTGAGGACTGCTGAACACAACCCATTTTTTTTTAAAACAGGCTGTGCCTCTTTAAGTGCTCGTATTAGGAATAGAAACAAGGAATTATCTCTTTAAAAGGGGGGAGGGCTTTTCTGTGTGTGTGTTTTTCCTAAAGCAGATGGAGGATTTTTCAGCGTGCCTCAGGCTGGAGGTTGTTAGCATAATTAGAAGGGGGAAATGTCCAATATGAGACCTGTATGAAAGCCATATTAAAGCACTTAGTGTGCAGTGCATCATGGGGTTTGTATTCCTCCTTGACCTTTTAAATAAATATGTTCTGAAATCTCCTGCCGAAATCTGTATGCAAGCACAGATGTTTACAGATGTTAGCCAGGACATGAAACAATATTACCAATGCCGTTTCCTGGCAAAGATTCATCTCTCATTCCACTTGTGTCGCAACTGGGAATATGAATGCAGCGATGATCTGTTTTCAAAACCTTTCGGCGGAGGAGGGAAAAATAAAGATGCTGCTAGGGAAAAAAAGGAGGGAAGGGGCAGGCAAGAGGAGAGGAGGCCTAAGAAGACTCCCCCCCCCTTGCTGCATTTGCCTAATAAACGTTCTGAATACGCTAGCAACACAGCACCTTGCGGGATAACTAGACCCAAATGTGCATTTGTTTGTGTTTGCAGAATGCTGATCAAAGGGTTTATAAAGCGTGCAATTTTTCATAAGTGAGAAATAATGCCAGATGTATGGAGAAATTTATGGTTTTACTCTCCCTACCTCTCCCATACATGGGAAGTGTCAGGCCAGCTTTACAGAGTTACTTTTCTTTAGAAGCCAGCAACTGTTGGGGTTTGTGGAGCTTTCACGATATCAGTTTATTTTCCAGGCTGAACAGGCCGTTTGCAGGTAGACATACAGGCAGGCAAGGCAAGTTTCAGACAGGAACAACTGCCCCGCTTGGCTGGGGGGGGGGGTGCACTCATGCACACCTGCCCCAGGCACCAGCAAACCACGCTACGCTACTGTGTTGAACTAGTTTTGACTCTGCATGTTAAGAAAAGAACATGAAGGGTGTGGCATTGTCTATTTGAGGTCTCCCTCCCTCGCATAATAGGCGAACAATCCTCTTCTTATCCCCCCTACCTGCCTCCCCCAAATAGCAGCTGAAGCACCCCAGGAACCCACGCTCTAAAAGAATACAAGAATTTGTCTGGCTTAATTCACTCTGAAAATCGAAGGCCTGCAAATGTCACCCACATCTGTGAAACAGGAGGGTTATAACCATGTGTGTATTGTTAACTGGGTAAAACAGATTCATTTTTAACAGATCCAGTTCAGAAAAACAAGTCGCTTCGGAAGGAGCGGCTCTGAAACAGATCAGGTTGCTCCCCCAAAGCCACAGATACAAAGCGTGGCGTTTGGCTGGTGGACACCCAGCTGCATAGCCCGAGAGGTTGGTGCAATGAAATTCAACACAGGAAGGAGATGGGTTTCCATCACACCTTTGGGGCTACCCAGCTTCTAACCCCTGAAAGTTATAGCAGAGTTTGTTCTTTCTTACATTTAGTAGCAATCAGGGTGAGAGTTCAGCAGGATGATTCACCTGGCAAATCATTCAGATCGGATCCCAACCTCGCAAAGCAACACAGGGCTGGCAGGGCAGCAGTAAAAGGACACAAAAGCCATGCACTCTTCCATCTTAGCCTCAGTCTCGCTTTGCGTGGCTGTCGCGTCCTGCACAACGGACAGTTTGCAGGTAGGCATACAGGCTGGCAAGGATTCGCCCAAGGGCCATGTTGGCCAGCCAGCTCCCCCTTTTATGAGTGAGCAAGCAGCGCAACATAGCCACGTTTGGCTGCACTGGGGGGGGGCACACACTTGTGGCAAGTGCATTCCTGCACGCCTGCCCCAGGCACCAGCAAACCATGCTACGCCACTGTGTTGAACTAGTTTTGACTCTGCATGTTAAGAAAAGAACACTGAGGATGTGGCGCTGCCTATTAGAGGCCTCCCTCTCTCGCCCCTTCCAAGCATAATAGGCAAACAATCCTCTTCTTATAAAATCCATATGCTACATGCTATAGATCAAATCTAATCATTAACATTGTGATGGTTTGGAATTCGGCAACGGGTCAAGATACAGCGAGCGACCGTGCTTTAAAAAGCTGCTGGGGCAAGCTGTACAAGGCAGAAATATTACAAGTGCCAGAAGCCTAGTACTTTTCTGAACCAGGTTAGACAAATGCACTTTGACTCACTCTGAGCTGCCGCATCCCAAAATGTACATCAGTGGAGTATTTGCAGCCGAATCCAGAAGGAACGAGTGGCTCTAACATCACTCCCATTAATGAGAAAAATGTCAGCCTCCAAGTGCTACATTTTTTTTTTTTTGCTCCTGCTTATCAGATCCTTCAAAAAGCTGATAACTAGTCTTTATAGATTGTGAGAGTCAGATATAACTCTGAATCTATTATTTTACAGGAACCCTCGGGGTAAACTTATCACCTGGAAAGCATTTTACATGGACAATTTGACTTTCATGCGGAGTGTCATAATGTACCCAAGATGGAAATCTAAAATAAATTATATGGCATGCAGCCTTCCTGGTGCAGGAATTTATTGTTCCCCCACTACAATAATTTTGAAAACTGTATCCCTTAAGCTACAAAGATGTGAGATATTATTAACTGCCTGAACTTTAAGAACACTCTGATTGGCTGATATAAAATATAGGGGCTGGGATTAATTTCTATGGAACCACAAGCTTATCGCAAACTGTTTCTCAACCATCTAAACTGCCAACTTTATCTTCTTGCAGGACACAATGTCCATTTTATTACCATCCTCCCCGATGTATGCTGGCATTTCGGGAAAGCTGTTCCAGGAAGTGAGAATGTGTCCAAGCCTCTCTTGACAGGGTTGTCGGAGACAATTGTGCCCCAGAGAGAGCAGGCAGCAGTCGCACGCCGGTGCCTTGTCTTTCTTTTATATGGCTTCAGCCTCTCGGCAACTCTCCTGACTCAAGAATGCATCATTTCGGGCTGGCAAAGTTTGAAGGATGTCGGTTTCATGGCTCACTCTTTCCCATCACGTGTGCTTCTGTTGCCACCTAGTCTTCCTTCAGCACCGTTGTTTGCAAAAGGAACAGATGCTGCTGCTGCAGAGGGAACATAAGAATCTGCCTTAGATCACCTCCGATTATTTGTCCATCCAGCCAGGTATTGTGGCTGCCCAGAATCTCAAGCAGAAATCTGCACCACCCCCTGCTACCTGATCCTTCTCACTGCAGATGCCAGGCATTGAACATGGGAGATATATAATATGTTTATTTAGTTTTCAAAAGTTTGCATTCTTTACCCTCAACAACACGTTTAATTTATCCATTGACTTCCCCATCCCCCCTCCATGATGTTCTATGTTTATTCTTTAATGGTGTGTATTTTACCTTTTAACACTCAATAAGATAAAGGTAAAGGGACCCCTGACCAATAGGTCCAGTCGTGACCAACTCTGGGGTTGCGGCGCTCATCTCGCTTTATTGGCCGAGGGAGCCGGCGTACAGCTTCTGGGTCATGTGGCCAGCATGACTAAGCCGCTTCTGGCGAACCAGAGCAGCGCATGGAAACGCTGTTTACCTTCCCACCGGAGCGGTACCTATTTATCTACTTGCACTTTGACGTGCTTTCAAACTGCTAGGTTGGCAGGAGCAGGGACCGAGCAACGGGAGCTCACCCCGTCGTGGGGATTCAAACCGCCGACCTTCTGATCGGCAAGGTTCTGTGGTTTAACCCACAGCACCACCTGCGTTGCTTAACACTCAATATATACATCCTAAATTATTAGCCTCAGTGCCTTTCCACGATTGCTTGTATTTCAAATCCTGCTCGTGTTTTCTTGCAGTTATAATAGTTCTTTAGATATTCTGCAACAGCTTTCCAATCCTCAAAGAATGTTTCGCAATTTCGATTGCTAATCTTTGCTGTTAGCATGAGCCATCATTTTAATAAGTCTTCTTCCTTTGCTGGAACTTCATCTTGCTTCCATATAAGATCCGGAACATAGGATCTTGTCTCCGTCACTGAGCTCCCAAAGGGTGAGAGAAGCGCAGAAGGAAACAGATGTTCTGATGTCTCAGCGGAGAGGTGGCAGTTCCATGCGGAGCTGAAGACTGCATGAGAGCAGTGCTTAGATGTTGCTTCAGGAACTTTCGCCAAAAGAGGGGCTCTGTGGCTCGCTCTGTCTTTCCTGGGGGCCCCAGCGTTCTCCAGTCTACTCCAACAGAACAGGGGAGATACCTCACAGAGTCCTCTGAATCTAAGGAAGTCACCATGACACCTCCAAGCATGGTCTCCATCAGCTCTTCTTGCAGAAGTGCTTCCAGTGGGTGAAGGGGCTTCTGGGGTCAGCCCTGAAGGCAATTCTCTCTCCAGTTCTGAACCCCCAACCCCATCTCCAGAAGAAGGGGAGTCAGAGTCTGGGGTCATCATGACACCAGGCTTCCTTCCCTCTACCTGCACCTTTCCCAGACAAAATCACCTTGCCAACAAAGGTCCGTATAGTTAAAGCTATGGTTTTCCCAGTAGTGATGTATGGAAGTGAGAGCTGGACCATAAAGAAGGCTGATCGCCGAAGAATTGATGGTTTTGAATTATGGTGCTGGAGGAGACTCTTGAGAGTCCCATGGACTGCAAGAAGATCAAACCGGTCCATTCTGAAGGAAATCATCCCTGAGTGCTCACTGGAATCACAGATCCTGAAGCTGAGGCTCCAATACGTTGGCCACCTCATGAGAAGAGAAGACTCCCTGGAAAAGACCCTGATGTTGGGAAAGATGGAGGGCACAAGGAGAAGGGGACGACAGAGGACGAGATGGTTGGACAGTGTTCTCGAAACTACGAATATGAGTTTGACCAAACTGCGGGAGGCAGTGGAAGACAGGAGTGCCTGGTGTGCTCTGGTCCATGGGGTCACAAAGAATCAGATACAACTAAACGACTAAACAACAGCACATTAAATATGTCTTATTGTCACAATAATTCCTTTTGGCACAGTTGCTTTTTTATGGATCTTCTCAGTAGGTACCTGCATAAATATAGGTAATATTATTATTATTATATTGTATTTTGTGCGCCCGGTGGGGGGGGGGACCACCTTTACCATCCTAAATCCATTTCTGTGCAGATACATAATGACCGCCTTTCTTGAGCTGTTAAAATAAATATCCCTTTGTGTTTTACATATTAGTGTTGAGAGGTATATTCCGGAGATTGAAGAGGCTAGTTAATTTCTTTCTCTTTCTTTCTTTTTGCCTCATCTAAATCACAATGTTTCTCTCACATCACAACCTCTCAGAACAAGAGATAAGGAATATTCACAGTCAGGCACACCCCTCATGCCTGTTCCTACCATTTTTTATTTTTTTTAAAAAAGGCTTAGATAGTTGACCTAATTTATTTTTGGGGTGGGGGATGTATGTGCACGCACACTTAAAAGTGGTAGTTTAATTAATGCACATTTAAAAATACATATTATTTGAGAGGGTAAAATTGACACTGCCTACACATATTTGGAAGTGTGATCATTCGCTACCACTGACATGCAGGAGTTGGGTGGGGGAGAGACAGAAATCACACAATCTGACCTTAATATGTTTGACTCTCCAGGCTTTCACTGTAGAAATGTATATTTTTCAATATTCCTCTCTGAGCTGAAATCATGTAATTTATATGCAAATGAGTCCACATTCTGCAGCTGTTTCTTCTCTGCTGAAGCTCTGGGAATTATTTGCACTTAATAAAGCCTCATAAATAGGTTTTGCCTTTAAACAGGTGGGGGAGTAGCAAATCTATCATATCTATTTGCCATTCCAAGCTTCTTTCGTATTTTGAAACTTATATGCATCTTTTAATAGAAAGTTTCACAGTTACAAGAGAAACACAATTTCATTTATCCAAACAAAAGCGTACTTCCGTCCGTTCCTTTTGCCATCGTCTGTGGCGAGACTTCTTCTAAAAACACAAGAATAAATGTTGTAATGTTTTGCACATTTTACAAAGAAGAACCGGCCTGTTGTGGGTCACAAAAAGGATTTCTCCTAATTCACCTAGATGGTAACCTTCAGGGCTTTTTAACTTCTTTTTGTAGGGCAAGACATGAGCCACCTGAGTGGATTTTTCCTGTACTTACTGCTTGTTGCAGGGCTTCAGAATGGGAGTTTTCTTGCAGATGTCTGTTGCCGCATGTTCTTCGCTCCATAATAGCGAGTTAAATGTAAAAGGTAAAGGTACCCCTGCCCTTTCGGGCCAGTCGTGTCCGACTCTAGGGTTGTGCGCCCATCTCACTTAAGAGGCTGGGGGCCAGTGCTGTCCGGAGACACTTCCGGGTCATGTGGCCAGCGTGACAAAGCTGCTCTGGCGAGCCAGCACCAGCGCAGCACACGGAAATGCCATTTACCTTCCCGCTATAAAGCGGTACCTATTTATCTACTTGCACTTAGGGGTGCTTTCGAACTGCTAGGTGGGCAGGAGCTGGGACCGAAAGAGGGGAGCTCACCCCGCCGCGGGGATTCGAACCGCCAGCCATACGATCGGCAAGTCCTAGGCACTGCGGTTTTACCCACAGCGCCACCAATAGCGAGTTAGTGGTGGACTTATTCTGCTTTCTTAGTTGTTCTGCGGTTATTCCCCGATTCAACCACATAATAGCTTTCCAATAGGGGCAGATGGGGGCTCAACAACCTGAGAAGGTAGCCCATCTGGGAGAAGGAAAACTCAGAACCTAACCTTCTGCTGTCTTGTGGGATATCTTTGGGAGTAGAATAGGCTAAGGAGTAAAACCTACACAAATCCAGAGTGGAGTTCCTAAGATGGTTGGATGACACTTTGTATGCCTCCTTCCAGCAACTCTTGTAACCAAGCTGGTGCCAAACGTATTGCTCTGCTTTCCTTTGGACCACATCTGCGAGGCTGAGAGGCGGGTCTTGTTGTCTGGACAGCCCTGGACCTCCAATCACACTTGTGCCCCAGGGAGGTCGCTTTGGTGCTGCTTTGTTGTTGTTTAGTCGTTTAGTCGTGTCCGACTCTTTGTGACCCCATGGACCAGAGCACACCAGGCACCCCTGTCCTCCACCACCTCCCACAGCTTGGTCAAACTCATGCTGGTAGCTTCGAGAACACTGTCCAACCATCTCGTCCTCTGTCACCCCCTTCTCCAAAGTACTGGAGTCTCAGCTTCAGGATCTGTCCTTCCAGTGAGCATTCAGGGCTGATTTCCTTCAGAATGGAGAGGTTTGATCTTCTTGCAGTCCATGGGACTCTCAAGAGTCTCCTCCAGCACCATAATTCAAAAGCATCAATTCTTTATGGTCCAGCTCTCACTTCCATACATCACTACTGGGAAAACCATAGCTTTTACTATACGGACCTTTGTTGGCAAGGTGATGTTTCTGCTTTTTAAGATGCTGTCTAGGATTGTCATTGCTTTTCTCCCAAGAAGCAGGCGTCTTTTAATTTCATGACTGCTGTCATCATCTGCAGTGATCATGGAGCCCAAGAAAGTAAAATCTCTCACTGCCTCCATTTCTTCCCCTTCTATTTACCAGGAGGTGATGGGCCCAGTGGCCATGCTCTTAGTATTTTTGATGTTGAGCTTCAGACCATATTTTGCCCTCTCTTCTTTCGCCCTCTGAAATATACTCAGAGTCGCAAAGTGATTTCATGCTCTTTATTCAGCTCATAGTGGTGAGGAGGAATGAAAGTCCCCTCAAGGTATCTGCTTTATATACATTATTTACACAATGGGCTGCACATGATTGGCTAATTCCGGAATTCTACTGTAAGCCAATCAGGTTGTGGATTCACTTCTATCTGGAGCATGATTGGGTAGTTCCTGCCAACCAATCATACTGCTGCATTGTTCTAGGACCAATCAGACTGCTGCATTCTGAATCCTATTGTTCTAGGACCAATCAGGCTGCTGCCTTTTGGATCCTATTGTTCTAGGGCCAATCAGACTGCTGCAGTTTGGATCCTATTCAACCCAGTACATAACACCCCTCCCCTCTAAGTTCCAGTCCTGCCCGGGAGGTCGCATTCATAGTCCTCGAGGTACGCCGGCGGCCTACGTGTGCGTTGCGGCCTGGGGTGTTCCCTGGTCCGGGGTTCAGGTTCTGGCTCGTGTTCCAAGGATACTGGCTGTGATGGGGCTGTTTGGTCTGGCGCAACTGGCTCACTCAGTCGTGGTTCTGGTTCCAGTGTCCTTTCGGCCTCGCAGGTCCTCTCTGTATTTACTGATTCTGCCTCTCCTGCTGGCCCCTCGTGCTCTATGGGCCTCACTGCCCCTCTGTTCCCTTGGGACTCCTCTGCCCTTTCCTCCTCCTGGTTTTCTCCTGGGAATCGTCGCCGTATCTGGTCGCAGTGGCGGCGCCAGCATTGCCCCCCATCCGTTAGCACCTCATACGACACGGGGCCAGTGACCCTGGTGACTGTGGCGGGTACCCATGCTGGGCCTGCCCCAAAATTCTTTGCGTACACTGGGTCCTGAGCCTCGAAGGTCCGGGGGTTCTTGCCTTCCCCCACCACTGCCTCATCCTGAGCTCTATCGGGGTGAAGGCGGTCCAATCTGATTGCAAGGCGCCGACCCATTAGTAGTTCAGCGGGGCTCCGGCCAGTCGTTGAGCTGGGGGTGCTGTGCTGTGCTAGAAGGAATGTGGCAAGGCGGTACTCCCAATCCCCTTGTGTCATACGGCGAAGGGTGTCCTTGGTGGTCCGCACCATGCGTTCTGCTTGGCCATTGGTGGCAGGGTGGAATGGCGCCGAACGGATGTGGCGGATGGCGTTCTGCATTGTGAAGGTTTGGAATTCTCCTGACGTAAATGCAGTCCCGTTGTCTGAGACGAGAGTGTCAGGGAGCCCGTGGGTTGCAAACAGCCTGCGTAGTACCCGGATGGCTGCGGACGTAGAAGTGGACGGTACCAGTGCGACTTCCAGCCATTTGGTGTAGGAGTCCACCACTATGAAGAATGTTTTCCCCTGAAAGGGGCCAGCGAAGTCCACATGCAGGCGTGACCATGGTGCTCGGGCGGACTCCCAGGACTGGACTGGGGCCCTTGGGGGATCTGGGCGGGATTCTTGGCAGGCCTGGCAGTGTTTGACCCAGGCCTCTATCTCTCCGTCGATCCCTGGCCACCACACATAACTCCTGGCAAGGGCCTTCATTCTTACTACTCCTGGGTGTGTCTCGTGTAGGGCTGTGAGGACCCTTTTGCGGAGGGGCTGGGGAACAACGACCCTGCTTCCCCATAACAGGCACCCCTTGTGGGCTGACAGTTCATGTTTGCGGGTTGTGTAGCCGGCGAATTCTGGCCCGGGGCTGCTGCTGGGCCATCCCCTCCACACCCAGTCCAGGACCCGGGAGATGACCCTATCTTTCTTGGAATGGTGTGCAACTTCTTGTGCCTGAATGGGGCGGTCAGGAAGCAGCTCCAGGCTCATAACCTCTTGTGCAGGTGCTGGGTCGGGGCCTGTTTCCGGTAGTGGTAGCCTGCTGAGGGCGTCCGCATGGCCCATCGCCTTCCCCGGACGGTGAATCAGTGCATACTGGTAGCTGGCAAGGAAAATTGACCACCTGAGGACGCGAGGAGACAGCACTTGGGGGGTCTGCTTTTCAGGGGCAAACAAGCCAAGCAACGGCTTGTGGTCAGTCACCACGGTGAAGGGCCGCCCGTACAAGAAATCATGGAATTTTTTTACTCCCTTCACGATTGCCAGACCCTCCTTGTCGATTTGCGAGTAGTTCCGCTCGGTTGCGTTGAGTGTCTGGGAAAAGTATGCTACCGGTACCTCTCTTCCATCCGGGAGTTGGTGTCCCAGGACAGCGCCAATTCCATAGGGCGAGGCGTCGCATGCTAGCACCACCGGCAGCCTCTCGTCGAAGTGTGCCAAGACCGAGTTTGAGACAAGCAAGTCCTTGACTGCCTGGAATGCGGCCTCCTGGCGCTGGCCCCACACCCAAGGGGCCCGCTTGTCCAGGAGTCTGTGTAGGGGCTCCGCTACCGCCGCCTTGTGGGGAAGGAAGGAATGGTAAAAGTTCAATAGTCCCAAGAAGGCCTGAAGTTCAGTCTTGCTCTTGGGCGCTGGGGCATCACAAATGGCCCGTACCTTGTCCCCAGTCGGGTGGACCCCTTCTGCGTCCACCATAAATCCCAGAAAGTCCACCTGAGGCACTCCTAGTAGACATTTTTCCCGCTTCACCTTGAGACCCGCCGTCTGGAAACGGTGCAGAACGGTGCGGAGGCGGTCCTCAAACTCCTCTGGTGTGGGCCCGGCAATCAACACATCATCGAAGAAGGGGGTGACGCCAGGAATCCCTTTAAGTAGAGAGTCCATTAGATTCTGGAATATGCCTGGTGCCACGCTGATACCGAATTGCAGCCGCTTTACCCTGAATGCTCCTCTGTGCGTCACAATCGTCTGTGCCTCTGCTGTGGCCTCATCTACTGGCAGCTGTTGATATGCTTGGGCCAAGTCCAGCTTGCCAAAAATTTTCGACCCAGCCAGGGTGGCAAGAACATGGCTGACCACTGGCACTGGGTATGCATGGGCCGTAAGGGCCTTGTTTATGGTACATTTGTAGTCTGCGCAGATGCGGACCGAACCATTAGGCTTGACGGGTGTGACAATTGGGGTTTCCCAGGGGGCATTAGGCACCGGCTCCAGCACTCCTTGCTCCACAAGCCGGTCCAATTCCTCGTCTATACGGGGTTTCAGGGCGAACGGGACCCGGCGGGCCTTGAGCCTGACCGGTCGTACTGCGGGGTCAAGCTGTAGGGCAATGGGGGGCCCCGTATACTGTCCCAATTTCCCATCAAAAACCCCCGGAAATTCCTTGCATATGGCGTCCACGTCCACTTGTAAGCTAGTGTGGTTCACCCCGGTGACGGCTAGCCCCAGTGGTCCAAACCATGCCAATCCCAGTAAGCTAATGTAGGGGCCCTTGACCACCAGCAATTCCAGTTGCCGTGTCCGCCCTCGGTATTGCACCCTGAAGGTCCCCACCCCCATTGTGGGGACCTTACGTTTCTGGAAGTCCCGGAGGGTGAATGGGGCCGGCCTGAGTTTGGGACCCCCAGTAGGACACAGTTTCCTTAAGGTCATTGCCGAGATTATGGATAGAGTTGAACCCGTGTCAAGCTCCATGCGGCATGGGGCCCCCTCTATCTGTACGTCAACATAAATTTTCTCTACGTTGGGGTGGGGCAACTGGTATACCTGGAAGTCCGTGAGCTCAGTCGAGTTGCCTTGGTGCGTTGGGCCCCGGGACCTGGGGCTCTTGGATTGGTCATCTGATGCCTGGCGTCGGGTGGGCCGAGCCCGACACACCCGGGCGATGTGTCCCGATTTTCTGCACTGCCTGCACTCTGCGTTGCGGAAACAGCAGGTCCTCCTCTCGTGACTTTCTCCGCAGCTTGCGCAGTTCCCTCCTTCTCGTCGAGGCAGCTGTGGTATGTGGGCTGCTTGAGTGCGCTGCTGTACTCGGTGCACCTCCTCCCTGTTGGATCCTGAGTCGTCGGTGAGGTCTTCATGGTGGACCCTCGGTTGGGATGGCTGGCTCGGCCGTGCCTCTTGCGTCGACCTCTCGGCAGCTTCCGTTGCCAGGGCCTCCTCCAGAGCGACCTGGAACGTTAGGTCCTTCTTAGCGTAGAGGCGTCGTTGCAGCTTCTCATCCCTCAGGCCACCGACGAGGCGGTCACGAAGCATGTTCTCCAGCTCTGAGAAGTTGCAGAACCGGGCGGCTTGGCGGAGAGAGGTCACAAACCTAGTTATGGTTTCCCCAGGGGCTTGCCGCTTTGCGTAGAAGGCATTTCGACGAGCCACCACTGAGGGCTGCGGCGAAAAGTGCCCCTTCAGCTGTTCCATTATTGTTTTGTATGGAACAGTAGCGACGTCTTCAGGCGCAAGGAGAGCCCGGGCGATTTCAAACGTCTCCTCTCCGCAAACGCTGAAGAATATTGCCCTCTTCTTGGCGTCTTCTTCATCGGTGACCCCTTTGGCTTCTAGGAGGAAGGTGAAACGGGAGGCGTACGCTTCCCAGTCTCCAGATGCTGGGTTGAACGGCGAGAAGCTGCTGTCGGTTGCCATTCTGAGTTCCTTGTGTCCCGGAGCTGAAGCCTGGATACACGGTGCGAGGCAGCGGTGCGGCAGGTGGCGGTGCTGCGGTGCTGTGTGTGGCAGTCAGCTCAGCGGGATCCCACCTTCGTCGCCAGTGAAATATACTCAGAGTCGCAAAGTGATTTCATGCTCTTTATTCAGCTCATAGTGGTGAGGAGGAATGAAAGTCCCCTCAAGGTATCTGCTTTATATACATTATTTACACAATGGGCTGCACATGATTGGCTAATTCCGGAATTCTACTGTAAGCCAATCAGGTTGTGGATTCACTTCTATCTGGAGCATGATTGGGTAGTTCCTGCCAACCAATCATACTGCTGCATTGTTCTAGGACCAATCAGACTGCTGCATTCTGAATCCTATTGTTCTAGGACCAATCAGGCTGCTGCCTTTTGGATCCTATTGTTCTAGGGCCAATCAGACTGCTGCAGTTTGGATCCTATTCAACCCAGTACATAACACCCTCATTAAAAGGTTCTTTAATTCCTCCTCACTTTCTGCCATCAAGGTTGTGCTGCTAACACAATGGTTTGACTTGACCCCTAGGTGGGAAGGGGACAGAGCTGTGAGTGTCATGTGGTCTGCCCTATTTTTCAGGGACAGTTCCGGATTTATAGAAGCTGTCCTGGTTTCTGATTTGATCCCAGAATGTCCCTATTTTCCTTAAAGGTAAAGGTAAAGGTACCCCTGCCCGTACGGGCCAGTCGTGTCCGACTCTAGGGTTGCGTGCTCATCTCGCTCAAGAGGCCGTGAGCCAGCGCCGTCCAAAGACACTTTCGGGTCACGTGGCCAGTGTGACGAAGCTGCAGCTGGCGAGCCAGCACCAGCGCAGCACACAGAAATGTCGTTTAGCTTCCCGCTATAAAGCGGTACCTATTTATCTACTTGCACTTAAGGGTGCTTTCGAACTGCTGGGTGGGCAGGAGCTGGGACCGAATGACAGGAGCTCACCCCGCCGCGGGGATTCGAACCGCCGACCATGCGATCGGCAAGTCCTAGGCACTGAGGTTTTACCCACAGCGCCACCCACTTCCCTGCCTATTTTCCTTAGGACATCCCTATTTTTATTGGAGAAATGTTGGAGGATATGGCATTATGCAACCCCCTAGCCAAGGAGATAAGTAACTATACAACCTTTAGAAGACATCTGAAGGCAGCCCAATATAGGGATTTTTTTAAAAAAAATGTTTAATGCTTTATTATGTTTTTATATGTGTTGGAAGCCACCCAGAGAGGCTGGGGCAACCTAGTCAGATGGGCGGGGTATAAATAATAACACCACCATCATCATTGTGGAATAGGACGTCCCTATTTTCATCGGAGAAATGTTGAAGGGTATGCATTTGCCTTCCAGGCCTGAGGTCCGTCAGCCCTGATGGAAGAAATCACAAATCAAAGGGGGGGGGGGGAATAAACAGTAAGATAAAAAATCACTTCTGAACACATGGTACAATACAATGTACATTCAAAGGAAGAAGAAAACAGCATGCACATAAGCTGCAGGTTCTTAAGTAACATTCTCTTTGCCTCTTTATATACATTTTATTCAACCACTGTGATCAGAAACAGTTTTGCCTCCATTGTTTTAGTTTTGGTTTGTGTTTTACACACAGAGTAAAATCCTCTTTTGTAAGATTCTGGCTGTTGTCTACCTTGTACCTACAGCACCACTTCCAGGTACTTCACTTTGCAGGAACAGCCAAATTAGAATTGGAGGAATCCCAGTTTGTGGCTCTTTACTTCCATTTTCAAAAACAAGGCACCATTTCTCCGTATCAGCTTCTTTGTTCGCTTTCTCGTCTCTAGCTGGCTTCCTGTTTCTTTCTTTCTGCCTTGCCACTACCCCTCAAACACTCTCAGATGCATGAAATGCGAATATGTTGAACAAAACTACCATTATCTCTCCATTGGCAATTTCCTGTTCTTGTCTTCTGGTCCTCATTGCCTTTGTGCTCTTTTCCTTCTCTTATAGCCTAGAGCTGCCATATGTCTGGATTTTCCCAGACATTACTGGGATTTCAAAGGCGGAATTGACGTCCGGGGGAGAATTTCTGAAAGGCGGCGCTTTGTCCTGGATCTTGGGCAAGTCAATCAAAATCATACAGTTTTGGGGAGTTTTGTTTTTTAATAGGCGCACCTTCTAAAGTGTTTCTCTTTGAAGGATGCTCTACTAGCAAAGTTGAAAGTGGCATCTGCAGGGTCAGAGACAACCCTGAAACAGCAGGCAAGTGGCTCTGATACCATGCAGAGTCCATGTGCTGAACCACAGTAAAGAATGGAAAGGTCCATTGTGCTATGACTTGGAGGTAGGTACATGTGGGGTGGCTGAGGCCAGACTGAGCTTGGTGGGGCAGTGCCCCACTTGCCCTAATGAACTGCCACTGTCTGTAGGTATGCTAGGATAACATATTGCCACACTGAGGGCCAGGATGTTTTTATTGCGACAAAAGCCTGCAGCACCAGATTCAGTTTGGGACAGGCCCACCCTAAGACCATATTTGACTAGTACAGATCAACCCAAGGCAGAGAGCAGCCTGCATTGGTGTGAGGATGACCGAGTAACTTGGTCCGCGTTTTCCCAGCTTTTCATTCTAAGAAATTCTGTGTAGACATCCACAGGGTGGAACTGAAAAAGTGCAAAGGAATATCCTGCAGTAAATATAGTTACCTTTGCTTTTTTAAAAATTTACTTTAGAATAATACATGCCTGTAACTGGAAATACTAAGTTAGCTCCTTAATTTCCTTTGATCACCACTTTGAACTTCATACTGTAAGCTTTTGAAATACCATTACAGAAGATAATAATAAAATAAATTTGTGTCGTGTGGTTAAAATTGTGTGTTCTACTGCATTCATGAGCTTATCCAATGTGTGATATTGTATGCTTCAGTGTGTTACTGGAAGCATGTCTAAGCACCGAAAGCAAACATATTTTTTTTACGGCAGGCCTTTTCGGATCTTGATTTTCAAGAGCAGAATAAATATCCCCTCCCCGGCCTCCGCAATTCCATGTTCAGGTGCAGATCTCATCAACCTCACTTTCTTGTTTGAAATCAATATATCTGATAGGACAAAGAAACATGTAAGGCAGCTGAAATAAAATTAAAAGCAGGTATCAGCATGCAGTTTATTACAGAGACTCAGACCAGTAAGATGGTAAATATGACTCCTGCTATATTGAATTTTGCTTTCTCTACTCCATTATGAGAGAAAGCACAGATATAATGCAAATTATATAGAATCTTCTGCTGAATAATGACTGTAGCATTCTACTATATCACCTGAGAATTGGTTGCCCTATTCCCTTTCTTTCTAAACAAAACACTCCCATAGTGTTACATTTCAGTTCAAGAAGTAAATGATATCAATGATTTAAGCACCTTCACTTGTAGTAATTTCCATTGGAGCCAGATCCTTGTCTTTTGTGTGTACGTCATTGAATTAGAGTAAAACTGTTTGCTGAATATGATTAGGGTGCAATCTACACACATATAACAACACTGTGAAAATGCTTTTTAAGAAGAGTTTTGAAAAATACACTGAATTTGGCATTGCTCACTTTCGCCATCTAGTGTCAGATTTGTATATTGCACTTTACAACAAATAAAACAAAATGTTTTATTTGCAGTCGTATAGCTGAGTCCTAGGTCTTTTTAAGACCCAGTGAGGGCCTGATTTCATACTTACAAGCCATAATTTATGCCTTTACCATCTCAAGGGTTGACTGCCACAATGTGCTCTACGTAGGACTGGAGAGAGCAAAAAGGGAGAGGGCAAGGAAGGGGAAAGGCCACCAGCAATGCAGTGCAGCTCCTCCCCCCCCCCCTTCTGCAGCCAGGAGTAGTGAGGAAGGGAGCAGCTTATATTCGGGTATTTTTTTCTTCCCCTTCCCCTTCAATTTTAAAGGTGCGGCTTATATTTGGGTGTGGCTTATATTCGGGCCAATACGGTATAAGGCAATTTGGAATATTACTTTCAGTAATAGAAGCATATTTTTATGCACACCTTACCCTAATATACTAGGCTGGAGAATAACAGAACAGACCACTGGAACAGAAAAAAGATGCACTCCTTGTGCCAGTACAACAGAAGATTGTCTGCACACATCAGCTCCCCACATGGTCACAATGAGAGAGCAAGTATTGGCAGCCATGACATGCATTACAGTGTGAACCAATTTATGTACTCTGCATGCACACACAAACCAACAGCAGTCTCAGTGTCTGCCTGGTCCCAGGAGGTGGTCTACCTGGGCCACATGGCTTTATTGAAAAATAACATCTCTTCCGCAGTGTTGTCTTCGGTGCCAGACTTGTGGAAACTGAGTGTGCAGAAATGGCCTTATGAATTTCAAAGGGTATTTTATGGGAGCAGTTTCTGTGGAATGCACTGCATGTCAGTATAAACTAAATACTTTGAGGGAGCCATGCTAATGGGGTATTTTATCACCTTTGATCTTGATCAGGTATCACAATTACTTCAAAACCAGAAAGGCAAGCAATTGGGGAAAAAACAGTGGATGTAAATATAAAAACTTCCTTTGAAAAAAGACTTCAGAATATTTTTGCTTCTATTAAAATTTTCAAATCAATTTTATGAAAGGGAAATTAGACTTTAAAAGAAACATAAAACTGCCATGAATAAATTATGCAAAACAAAAATGACAAATCAGGTAAGCTAATGGAGGGAAAACCTATCTTTTTACTGTGGGGGGGTGCCTTAGAGATTCTGTGCTACTAAAAGAACTTCTGCCTGATGAAACTCTTCTTCTGAAAGTGTGAAAATATCAACAATAAATAATTACGGTATATGATGCTGATTTACTGTGAGCAACTTATGAGCAAGGCAAAAATAATTCAAAATGATTATTTGAAGTGTTGGGCATCTTTGGACACAATTCACCAGAAATTTTTCTATTCAGACCCCAGCTGGTAGAATAAACTTCCTGGTGGATTGTGCCCTTAGTCTGTGGCTAAAAAATGGAAATTAAAGTCTCTTAAAATCAAAAGAACAGTGGAAATATATTGTAAAAAGAACTGAAGCTATTCCCCAAAGTATGCAGGACAGATTATTGATGAGCGGCATATGAAAAATGAAGGGAATATTAGACAAGGAGACAATGTTATAAGAAGAAACTTTGAATTTATCTTTTGAAAATTAATCACTTTTAAGAGTGAAATAAAAACATTAATAACTACTAATCCTCTCCTTGGGCAAGATTTAATTTAAGAGGAAAGAGAAAGTAACTCGGATAATAACTTTTCCACCCTCCAAGATGTTATCAGAAATAATAATAAAAAGAAACTAATTCAAACTCTTGTAGAATATGGAGACTGTAGTCCTTTCATTTTATCTTGGGCCCAGACAGACATTGATGGTTGTTACAAAATTCGGAGTATACAAATAATCAGAACAGTGGGTCACTAGGCTGCTCAAATGTATTTTGAGTTGGTCAATAGTTTCCGCAATGGTGGGACAAAACCTGATATGTTGCAAGCCATTTTATAAGCCACTCCTGGGACCAGGGCCAATGGTTTCCACAAAAGAAGGAAAGGAAAACAATCCACATGCTACAATTCCTACCTAGGACAATTGGGGAGAAAAGACATGCATTTAAGTCTAACTTGCAATTTAAGGTAAATTTATATATATTGACAGACCCAAGGGAAAATGTCTATCTTGTTTCCTTGGCTATATCATTTGCCTTGGCACTTTGGTATGTACAGTGGACTTTTTATGACCTTGAAAATTCTGGTGTTTTTTTTCCAAAAGGGTTGTTTATAGACCTTATGGCCATATAAACATGTCTGAACCTGTAACAGCAATACATTTGTAAGTGTCAGGGAATGGCCATCACATATTTATTAACACACTCTTAGCAGTGACATAATGTAAGACTTCAGCCACTTTTCTTTGGTCCACTTATAAAACTACCACAGAATAATTTCTGTAGTTTCCTGTAATGCTGCATTGTACCAATTTTATAAATAAACAATGGTGATATAAGGAGATGTTTCTATCTAATGGCTGGGGTCTAGAGAGCCTCATATGTGCACCCAAAAGTGTTATGTTTATAGCAGATTCGCCCCTCAATACCAACTTTTTGCTGTCACAGAATGCTGCTCAAGGCAGCCCTCAAACTTGGGAATGCATGGAAATGCTACCAGAAGGAGGAGTGGAAAAAACCTCCAGGTGCACCCATAAGATCTGTCTACATCTAAGTTTGTTTTCTCCTGCTCCAAAGGGTAGGACCCAAACCAATGGGCTGGAGTTACAAGAAAGGGGATTTCAACTCAACATCAGGATGAACTTTCTGACGGTAAGAGCTGTTTGATAGTGGAATGGACTCCCTTGAAAGGTGGTGGGGTCTCATTCATTGGAGGTTTTAAAGCAAATGTTGGATGGCTATCTGCCATGGATACTTGAGTTGATATTCCTGCATTGCATGGGGTTGTACTAGATAGATGAGCATCAGGATCTCTTCCAACTCAACAATCCTGTGATTCTATATTTAGCCTTGTCAATTTACTGAACCCAGTTCTACGTGGTGAAATTTCTTTTGGAAACCTGGACCCAATTTCTGCAGAGCTCTCGGAAGGCAAAAACATTTGGTTGAATCCAAAGGCTTTGCTCACTGAAAGATCCCTTTTGCTCTTAGAAGACTTTTTCTGTGAACTGAAATGCCTTCTATCCACTGAATGGACAGATTCTGATTATAGTACTTAAAAGAAAACAGAGGTTGCAAACTAACTTTATTCCATTTTATTTTAAAAACGCATTGTTTCACATAATGTATAGTCATTATAAAATCAGTTTAATGCGAATAACTGCCCAATAAAAAAAATCCTACCAAGAAGATATTTTTTCCAGGGATAACACAGGCATTGTTCACAAATGTATTTACCTAGGAAATGCATATTATACGGATAATCTTATTTCCAAGAATAAGACTGGGTATAATTTGAAACAAAACAAATAGCTTGGCTCAAAAACAATCCCCTTTAATAAAAGGCTTGCAAAGGGCTTTATCTTCTACAATATTATGAACAGAAACCTCATGTAAACAAAGTTATTTAAATAACTATTAAAGATGCATTGTACATTAAATACTGCAAGCAAACCGTATAGTATTCTGGTCATTACTGTATGTAGCAAAACTGACTATTAATGAACTGCTATACATCAAAAGTAGAAAATCCAGACTGGGTATTTGAAGATCTCATCCTCAAAATGAGTGCTTATGCTTCATCACCAGCAATGTACGTTTGTTTCCTGGTGTTAGAAAATGCCATCAAATATCCCAAGGTAAAGCTTAATTTCGTCATCATCAGAAAGCTGTTGCCTAGTAAAATGAAAGCACCCAAGAAACATTTTGGTTTACTATATCAAACCTTGTAAGATCAGATTATTTTATCTGCAGCACAATATATAGTGCTATTAAACCAAACTCTTGTGTTAGAATACAATTATTTGCATAGAAAGCTCAAGAAAGTTACTTGCAATCTTATGACCTTTCTGAAATATCTATCTAGATACAATTATGCAGACTGCAGACCAAGCTCAGACAGTACCTTCACAAATAATTTTCATTACCTGCGGTCAGCCTCTTCTGTCATTTTCTTCCTTCTGATAAGAAAGTCCTCCTTTCCGGTAACTTGGCAAGAACCTGAGGTTGTAGTCAACCATACAGGTTTCGGTTTTTGTGGGAGATTATATTCTTCTCGAAAGCCAAACTGTAATGCAAAAATCACAAGAAGAAATGTGGATTTCAAAGCAAGTGGCCCTATCATTCCAAAAGTGTAATTTACACAAGGAATATCACCTACATTTTATTGTCCTATTGTGGGTATTATTCAGAATGCCAGGTTAAAGAATTTACAAGCACAGTTTTTAAGATTATATAAGATTAGGTTTAAGACACAATGTGTTTGTGCTAGCAAACAAGTGATTCCAAGCAACAATCATTAGTCTGTTGGAAGCATGATAAGCTGATACGGAATATTGCTCTGTGTAAACATGGGTCAAAGCCAGGGTGGTCTGAGATGTTTTGCTACTCTAGAAAAAACATTTTGATCAGACACACACAAAATATGCATGTCAACATACATACAATGAGCAGATAATTAGAAAGCGAGATGATCAGATATCTACTTTCACTTACAGTATTTTTATTGCCATATTCAGCAAGTGGTTTCACACTTGATGGTGGAGTTAATGACGGAGAGGTGGATTTTGGCAGGCAGATATCAGGTTTCTCTTTAAATATGGAAAAACTAAAAAAGAACCCAAAGCAAAATTAAATGTTTGGAAATGAAACCAGAAAATGAGAGTTTATATAGTTTTAAAGTGTGGCAAGACACTGGTAAAATGAGTCATGCCATCCTTTTAGGGCACTTTTATTTTGAGCATAGAAAATATGCATATTCTGGGCAGATGTAGAAAACATAGACATTCTTTTTATATTTACCCATATTTAGGACATTTCTTCAAAGAGCTTATTTACAAAAGAGCCCCAGTTCACTGAGAAGATACAGTTTTCATGGACTACAACAGCATGTGCTGGTCCTCAGCTCAGCCGAAATAGATAAATGTAAGACCACAGTTGAATGGGCAACCTACATGGTAGGTTCCATGTGTTGCCCTGTAAAAGTACCTCTCATGTCTCTCTGGACACTTGCATGCCGAATCTTTCTCTAAAGCACAGAACTAGCTGTACAAAAATGTTCCACACCCACACACCCTTTTCCATAGCAATTATCCTCTACAACAGGGGTGGCTAACCTGTGGCCAACCCTTCAGGTGTTGCTAGGCCCAGCCACCATGGCCATTGGTCAGGGATGGTGGGAGCTGCAGCCCAGCAATATCTGGAAGGCCACAGGTTAGCCACCCCTGATATAGAATGGTGTGCGTGCTCTAGGAATGTTTGGTTCTGAAAGGCGCTTTCCTCACATATTCATACAGAGATGTGAATTTAAATTCTGGGCTTAGATAACAAATCTCAGTGACCGCCAGTCCCCTTAAGTGACTGTGGGAACTGGTGCTCACTGGGCCTACTTGAGGTGTTTTAAATGCTTTCTCTCACATGCCAGGCTGCTGGCGAAGGGCTTGAACAGAAAGCCCTCCCAGATGGGAGCAATCAAGTTTCCTGAGCCAGGCCTTGTAAGATCAGTCCAGAACATCAGGTGGAGTTGGCAAAATATTGGCCTGAGGAGTATCTTTGGTTAGGCAGCTGTACAGAAGGGCGCAAATAGAGACAGAAGCAGAGCATCCAAAACCAGTACCAGTCCTACCCAGCACATCATTGTTCCACTAAGGGCAAGCCTCACACTGTTAAGTGCCCTCCAGTAGAGTCCATTTCAAATGAAGGCATGCAGGCGAATGAGAAGCCTTGAGCTGCTGGCACACCAATGCAGAACAGGATTCAGATTCCTCTCTGAATCACTGATTTTAATTGCAGTCTAAGGATCAAGAGCCCAGAAACATGTCTTTGTCCTCAGGGAGGTCAGCAAATTGTTCCCCTTTGGGCTGTGTTTGGAGTGAAGACTGCTGGTGTTCTCTTCATTGAAGACACTTAGGTTTAACAGCATAATATACTGCTACTTAAAAGCATTCCCATCTTTATTAATTCAATGTATATTTTCTCCCAGAACTGTTTCACTCTTCCACACTTTCTTCCACAAAGAAGATTTTAAAATATACGTTCAGAAAGAAATCAGAAATTTTCCTGCTAGGGATATTAGTGCAAGAGATTAAAAAAGAAGACCGTAGAATAGTATACTATGCAGTGGCAGCAGCAAGGGTAGTACTAGCCCAAAAGTGGAAACAGCAGGAAATACCAACGGTGGAGGAGTGGAGATCTAAGCTGTTGGACTACGCAGAGCTGGATAAATTAACAGGGAAAATTAGGTATGTAAGAGACCAAGTGTTCATCAAGGATTGGGGAAAGTACGTGGATTATCTGGAATGTATTAGTGAGGGACAAACAACGCTAAAGGGATTCAGAGACGCACTGTGAAAGACTATGAGTTATTGTTTAAAGCAAATAGGAGACAGAGATAGGCACAATGACAATATAAGCAGAGAAACGTGTGAATTTGATTACTGCTTCGAATGATTTATGGACAAGCTGAAGGAAGTCTTGAAAGGGATGGATATGTAATAATGTCAATGGGAAAATTATAAGTTTATGTATTTCTTATTTACTTTTTTCTGTAATTCTTCTTTTTCTTTATTTTCTGTATTCTGACTTTTCTATACATGTGTTAGTTTTTACTTTCTTTTATGGAATCAATTAATAAAAAGAATGATGAAAAAAAAAAAGACAAGACAAGAAAAAAAAAAAGCATTCCCATCATTGAACTCCGCACATTGCAGAGTCCATTTCCTTCTCTCCAGAATCAGATGGGTTTAAACAAGGCAGACCCTTAGTTCTCCCGCCTGTTAGGATCTGGGCTTCTCCAAATCTTAAAAGGCATTACCCTGTTAGGACTTTTTACTAGGAGCAAGAAGGAGTAAAAAAATGTATTGAGCAGTCCTATGTATTTGAGAAAATACTATACAGACACAGCTACATTACGTAAGAAACTATTGCACAGCATCACTTTGCAAAGTTTTCTGAATCAATAAAAATGTGTTTCCTCATTATTCAGGGTTTTCCATTTTAGTGCCCTTAATCCAAAATTCTTGTAACAGTTTGCAGGCAATGATAAATATATTAGGATTGGCTCTGCCACTGCACCTGGATGGCGCCAACCTGCCTCTCTTAGCCAGGTAAGCAATGCCACTTTGCCCTGCCAGCTGCTGCTGGATTGTGTGTATGCACTATTGGCACCAGCTTACACATACCTTTTTAAAAGTGCACCAGGAGATTTGCTTTGTGCAGTTTGGTTCTGGGTGTTCTGGAAGCATGTATTTATAGATCCCAGATGAGTAGATTCTAAAACATAAAAACAACCCAAAACAACTTTCAAGTGGAAAGCAAACATAAGTGAAGCACGATCTTAAGCTTTTACTACTCCAAACAAAAGCAAATTAATCAGATATACAAAGCTGCTTCTTTAGTTATATTTTGCAAACAAAATGGGACCAATTTCCCGTGGATTTTTATCTAAAAATTCAAGAGATGAAAAGAGGAAGCATTACTAGCAACTGGCAAAGCAATCCCAAACCCCATATACTGGAGTCCGACTGCCACTCCACTGAAATAACACTCGTGGATATCTCAGTGAGTGATCGACCACTGATGCTTATTGCAGAGGCCAGCATCAAGTCCTGAAACGGACCTAATTCAAGAGGGGAGCTTGGATCCACTGGGTTCAGAGAAACCCTTGGGCCAGCCCTCCCCTTGCCATCAATCTGGAACTAGCAAAACTAAATTTCCTTCCTATTGGAACGAATAGATGAGTGTCAAAAACTGTGCAGGGAAGAAATGTAAGTCTGCCCCCCATCATCTCCTACCCTGGCTGGCATAAGCCAACAGAGCTTTGGAAGTAGCATCAATTTACCACTCCCCCATCCATTTATTATAGTGTCATACAGACTAAGTACTACAGCTTAAGTTCTGATATTCATCTTGAATATCATGAGCAAATTATGGTACCTTTCAAAAGCTACGTTCTGCACTTTTATTTCTCTCCCCCCCAACAAAAGCCAGTTGGCACCCCTTTGTATCTTTTGTATAGTATGGGTGGGCTCGGATACTCCCCCCCCCCCAGATGCCAATGATATGAATTCTACGCATGCAGTGATAATGGTTATTTTATACATAACTGTTTGTTACATGCAGCTGCTTTACCTGAAGTCTTAGTTTTCTCCATATCAGTACAAAATGTGCTGGCGTCCACAAGGCTACTGTCATCGTAATCGCCCCAAATCTCATCTAACTCAAAGTTTACACTGAAAGGTTCTGAAAACAAAGAGCTGCTTTTATCTGCATCAGTCAAGTTATTATTTACTGAAGATTCTTTGAAATTTTCATGTGAAGGCATTGTCCAACAGCTCTTTTCATTCCAACTTGCAGGTTGCTTGCTTACAACGAAACCTATAATTGAGCATAATAAAAATACAGGTGAGAGAGTAAAATGATTTCTCACAAAGGGTTTAAAAAGCTAGAGAATTTGTTAAATTTATACAAGAAGGCATGTGTCAACACTATTTTAGGGAATAGGTACACAGCAATAGGAATGTTTTTTAGGTCTGAGCTGCTTAATCCCATACTCATTATAAAATATATTCTAACTGCATTTGGATTACACAGGCTGCAAAAATTATTGCCAACTACTGATCCTAAAAATTCAAAACCATAAGGATAATCAAGAGACTGACTTTGAAATCAAGAGAGTTCTAGCATAATCAAATATATCATTTAGTCTCAGAATTCTACAAAAGCAAGAATGAGCTAGGAACCAATTGACAACCAGGACAAAGATATCCCAATATTACCTAAATGTCACCCATCGAAAAGAAAAAGCTACAAGGAAATCTCAAGCTGTCAGAAAATGAAAAGCGAAACAAAACAGAGAAGTTTCAGCCAAAGGTAAGACATTTAAGTCACATTGATTGCAACTGAAATAATTTCTTCATTTGAAACCTCTGGTATTTTAAAACGCTTAACTTTCATTGGATTGAATCCTAGAATCCATTTACAACTTACCAGACTCTTTGGAACCATCAGATTCCAGTGGTAAACTTTCCTGGAGAACAGGATCATTCCTTTCTTCCAGCAGCGGGGACCCTGAATGTTGTACATACCTTTATAAAAGCAGGCAAAATCACAGGAAAGGTGTAAATTAAATCTTATTTATATAGAAAATATACATTGTGTTTGTTGATATTAAAATGAACAAGTAAACTGGGTGACAGACTATTTTTATGGCAGTACAGTACCTTGGTAATCTTGGAAGCAAAGATTTAGGAGTATAAGCAAATTGTTTAAGATCCACATTTTGAGATTTATTTGGCATCTGCATCTAAAATACAGGGAGAGATCATTACAATGGACATATATGATAGCATGGGTTTGGTTTATGTATGTACAAATAAACCTAGAAAATGAATACTTCTGACACCTTGTCAGGAATAGGAAAGTCATATATGAACAACATTATTTTTCCCCACTTTATGAGAGGTGTTTTTTATATGGTTGAGAAGGTGTATAATTTTTTTAGGGGAGAAAACGAATTAAATGAACAAATTTAGTCAGCAGAAGCTTGGAACTATGCAAGCATGTCAACAAGCCCGGGCTGGCTGTAATCTATAGTTTGTTAACCATATTTCATTCCCTGTTATCAATTGTCCAAGTCATTCTCCTGCAAGGAAGGGAAGAGCAATTCCTCATTCCTATGTGTAACTCTGCAAAGGAGGATGAATGAATGGCAGTCCTACAGTGGTAGAACTATTCAGCTTTGAAACCTGAAGAAAGGTGGTGGGAATCATCCTGAAGTTGCTAACATATGGTCGAAAAGTCTTCACTCTGTCCAAGTTTTAAATCTACCGAGTTCCAATAAAAGTATGTTAACACAGATATATTGTGTACCGTCTTTATTTGCAAATCAGGCAGCCAAACAATGTGTGACACTTGCATTCCAATCTTTAAGCTGTTCCATGATGAATAATTATTCCAGTCTTACAGCCTGATCCTAAATCAATTTTGCATGGAAATATATCCCAATGATTACAAATTATCTGAGAAAACTTACTTGAAAATAGGTCTTACTGCTATTTACAATAAAAGTTACTTTCAAAAATGTTTGCTGGGATAGTTCCCATTAACAAAGTTGTCTTTCATCTTTTCTGGGCACCTTCTTAATCAATGCATATAGCTTTTCCTCTCTGCCAATTTCAGAGCAAATGTTTGACAGTAGTAACCATATTACTAATAAAAATGTTAACTGGAAATAGACAGACATTCTGTTAACAAAGTGCAAGCAAAAGTATTTCCGCATCTGTGCACCTTTAATCGTTTGGCTGGGGGAATGGCAGATTCTGTGTTTCTGTTCCTCAAATCAGCGAGATATGAAGAAAACTTTGAATCTTTCCTCATCTCATATTTCTGTGAAACTCCAATTTTACCTTGAAAAAAAGATAAGTCTACATGTTTTGTGTCTACTTTCTATTTGCAGTCAATTAAAATTTTTATGCCATACAACGTTAGGAAGACAACATGGTAAGTTACAAAAATTTAAAAATATTCTTTGGTAATTCTGTATCTGAACAACCAAGACTGAACCTTTCTCTGTTTCTAAAGAACAAAGTTGCATTGTTCTGCTGCATTTTCTCTATCAGGAAGCCATTCGTAAATCATGTTTTGCCCTTGTGTAATTTCACACCCAAGTTTCCTATAAATGTACATCCCATATTTTTTATTTGGCTAATAGTCTTTGATTACCAAGATCTATGTTACCTGTACAGATGGAAACACTGAATGGCAGTGAGGTCAGGGCTGCACAGGTGGACTAAAGAGGCACTGATAGGAGTACCATATTGGTTCCACCGGAGTCTTCAGAGCACCCCCCCCCCATAGCATCCTGGTGTGCAGCATTGCTCCACCCACTACTGTGTAATGCTAAGCCAGGGATCTTTGTTTATTTCTCCCATGTGCAAGTGAGGAGCCGGGTGCAAAACAGCCCAACTCAGCTTGGCTACAATAAACCATTAATTACCGAAATGTGCCACTTGGACCTATATGTTCGTCAAGAAACCTATTTCTTTCCAGTTAAGTAAATCTGCATTATCCAATCTAAGGAATTATCACCGTTCTGCTATGGTCGCACATTAATGCATTTATTCTGTAGTCCAGAACATCTACAGAGGGCTAGTTTGGGGACAGGATGTATAGACAGTCTTGTGGCTAAATGTTGATTGCGGGTGGGCCACGCTGCTGGGATCCTGCTCTCCTCTATATATGGTGCCAACATAGAAGTCACAGCAAATTACAGAAGCCACGGGAAAGGAATGTGTCCTGAAGCGCTTCTTGAAGATACAAAGGAGCCCTCCTGCTCTTTATCCCAGTAGGCAGTTGACAGCTCT
The DNA here is from genome assembly GCF_951804945.1 of Podarcis cretensis. Taxonomy (NCBI): domain Eukaryota; kingdom Metazoa; phylum Chordata; class Lepidosauria; order Squamata; family Lacertidae; genus Podarcis; species Podarcis cretensis. The sequence continues at coordinate 74,521,041 of NC_137175.1, forward strand.
TGATTTTGTGACTGCTCTGCGGTGAATTTAATCCCAGCAGCGAAGGTGAAGTAATTCACCAAGTGATCTTTTGAGTGCTAGGCTGGCTGCATTTCAGACCTGCTTTCTCAATGCCATGCATTGCGGCAGTTTACCAAGAGGGGGAAGGCAAGGCAGTGGAAGCTCAGCACAGTGTTGCCTCAGTGGCGGGTTGCAGCAGTGGGAGCATCAGATTGGCTCTGCCGCTGCACCTGCACCACGCCAGGTTCCCAGTCTTGTCCTTCCCGCTCTTGGGTAAATCACAGTGATGAGCAGCATTAGGGGTCAACAACACAGCCTCAACCCCACCACAGAATAGCTCATGCTGGGATAAGAAGAAGAGAAACGACTCTCCAGAAGTCCCTATAAATATCACTCTAATATATATTTATGTTTTTAAAAAACCAAAGGCATATATTTTGTAAAAAAAAAAGTTATTCGTTTTATAAAAGCAGTATAAATTGCATATGATGCATATCCATTGTACCCTCATCCCTTGTTTTGCAGTGACGTTCGTTCTAGAAGAACTTGTGAGACAATCTCCACATCCTTTCCTGTGTGTGCAGCCCCACATGTGATATTACCTCCAGCAAACCCACGTTCTAGGCTCATAAAAGTGTTCAGATGTGTGCAGAGTAGTGCACATTTCAATGCTCACATCAAAGGCTGGATCCTCCTCCCTTTCGCAGGTAAAGGTCGCCAAAAAATGGATGAAACTTACAGCAGTCATGTCCACATATTTCCTTATTTTTGCAGTGATGGTTGCATTTCCTATTCCTGTCCTTCATGCTGAGGTTCCCTTGGCTACGTGGGCCTCCTAAAGTAATAAATACCTATTTTAAAATATTGATTATGTTGTTCATTAGGGGACATATGGCAGGGGGGTGGAACTTGGTTGATTTTGAGAGCATACATTATCCAAGTGATATTAGACATAATTTGAAAACGTGAACATGTAGAACAGTTGTTATGTACTTATCATGGAGAATTGTCGGTTGTCCTGTCAGTCAATTGCCTAAGAGGGTAGGCAATTCCAGAGGTAGTTAACCTATATTGCATGTTTGCTATCACTTAAAGTGAATTGTGAGTCTACCCTTAATATTTGCTCCTATACTATTTTAAAGTTTAATGTCATTGAAGAAAAGCTATAAAAGCCATAGAGCATGAATATTCTATTTATCGCAACTCAGTGGCAATAAATGTCCCACTGCAGTGATTGAGCCTTTCACTAGAAAAGCTGTTCCTAATCCCAACTGCCTGTAAATAAATGCCATTTAAAATTAACAGGATGTACTTTCAAACAAGTACATTCAGAAATGGGGTGCCATTAAGTATGTTACTTTAAGTCTATTTCATTTATTCATCAATTTAACCCCACCTCTTAAAACAAAGAGGGGCTCGGCTTATAATAATTAAAAGCAAAAGTGTTAAGTTGTGGGTTGACATAGCAGACGACACAGCGATTTCTCCAAGTAGCTCTTTATTTTGTAAGCTGGAATAGAACTGACTGCAAACAGCTCAGCCGGCCTGCTTTTATAGGCAGCCGGCTGTCAACATTGTAGCAACAACAGCCCAGCGTTTCCCGCCTAAAATAACTGACGTGGACCTGAGTGAAAACTATCTACCGACCTGAGTGAAAACTATATACAGTATCCCCCTGCTGGCCCAGGGTAAAACTTCACTACATAACACCCCTCCCCACCGAGATAAGGCGTTAGTTACAATCGTAATGGTTTCCTTATATACAGCACTACGCGTAATGGTTCAATTAGGCATAAAAGCATATCGGTTACATTTCCTATACTTAGACCAACAGTGATACATGTCCAACAACATAGTCCTTTAAATAAGTTGGGCGCTTGGAAACTCTGCCAGACCGCCGGGGACTGGTAGCCAAGTCCAGAGGGCCACACAGTTCTTGCTGAGGCTGTGGTGCAACCCTAGGTGGCGTTGGAACCAACTCTCCTGGATCCGCTGCTGTGGGTGGAGCCTCCGCAAGTGGAGTGGTCTGAGTCTGTGGTAAGTCTGGCAGACCCCCTGAAGCGGCTTGGTTCGGCTCCACGCTGGCAGTTTGCGAGGGAGGTGTAGGTGGAGCCTCGCCATCTGTACGTGTCTCTTCTTGAGCCGCAAGCGCAGTTGGGGGCACCACGGTAGTGTCCAAGTCCCCAAACCTGCGCCTAAGCTGGTCTATGTGCCGGCGCCACAAGCGTCCGTCTTCAAGTGCCACCTGGTACGAGCGAAGTCCAGTGACTCCCACTACTGTGGCTGGCACCCAAGGAATGTCCCCCACATAGTTCCGGGCAAAGACCTGGTTTCCTGGGACAAATGACCGTGGCGCGTGGGCACAGCCTGGGGGTTCAGCCACGGCAAAGTCCGGGTATAGCCGGTCGAGCGGTGACCTGAGGCGGCGGCCCATAAGCAGTTCAGCAGGACTCCGCCCTGTGGCCGCATGAGGGGTGATGTGTTGCACGAACAAGTATTCGGCGACCCGCTCATGCCAGTCTCCCCGGTCCAGGCGCGCCAGTGCCTCTTTTGCCGAGCGCACCATTCTTTCCGCTTGCCCGTTGCTGGATGGATGAAAGGGTGCCGTTAGGGCATGACGGATGCCCAGTCCCAAAAGATACCGCTCAAACGTGCCTGACGTGAACTGCGGTCCGTTGTCAGAGACAAGGACATCAGGACATCCATGCGTTGCAAACAGGCCTCGCAGTACCCGGATGACGGCTTCGGTAGTGGTGGAGGGCATCAGGGCGACCTCCAGCCATTTGGAATAGGCGTCCACCACTACCATAAAGGTCCGGCCGTGAAAGGGGCCAGCCAGATCGATGTGCACCCTCGACCAGGGTGTCTTTGGCGTCTCCCAGGTGTGTCCCTTAGCTGCCGGTGGTGCAGGCCTCGACTCTTGGCACGCTTGACAGGCGGACACCCAGGCAGTGATGGCATCGTCCATATTAGGCCACCAGACGTAACACCGAGCCAACGCCTTCATTTTGACAATTCCCGGGGGGCCAATGTGCAGAGCCTCCTGGACGCGCTGACGGAGTCCCTGGGGAATCACGACGCGGTCTCCCCACAGCAGACAGCCGCGATGAGCTGAGAGTTCATGTTGTCTGGATGCGAAGGGCTGGAACTCCGATGCAAAAGGCCCTTGTGGCCACCCCCTCCACACCCAGTTGAGCACCCGGCTGATGGTGCGATCCTGGGCAGACGCGAAGGCCACAGTGGCAGCCGATACAGGCGCTGCCGGAAGATCCTCAATCAGAAGGAGCGATGAAGCTGGAGCCGGGTCTTCCACAAATGCTGGAAGAGGGCAACGGCTGAGGGCGTCGGCATGGCCCATCGATTTCCCGGGGCGATGGATGAGCCGGTAGTGGTAGGCAGCCAGGAAAACAGTCCATCGCAGCATGCGTGGCGAGAGGACCGGTGGAGTTGGACGATCACCGGCGAGGAGGCCCAGGAGTGGCTTGTGGTCAGTGATGAGGTCAAAAGTCCTGCCATAGAGGTATTCATGGAACCTCTTCACTCCAGCCACAAGTGCCAGTGCCTCCTTGTCGAGCTGGCTGTAATTCCGTTCCGTCGGAGATAGCGTCCTGGAAAAGTAGGCGAGCGGTGCTTCTCTTCCGTCTGGAAAACGGTGACTAAGGACAGCACCGATGCCAAAAGGTGAGGCGTCGCAGGCAAGGACCAGCGGCCTGGATTCACTGTACTGTACCAGCACACTGTCTGATGAAAGGAGAGCCTTGACCGCGTTGAAGGCCGCCGTCTCCCGATGACCCCAGGCCCAAGGCGTCTTTGTGCTAAGGAGTCAGTGAAGAGGCTCAGCCACTGTGGCTTTATGGGGCAGGAACATGTTATAAAAGTTCAGCAGCCCCAGGAACGCCTGCAACTCCGTCTTGTTCTTTGGGGTGGGGGGCCTGCTGGATAGCGCGGATCTTGGATGTGGTCGGGTGAAGGCCGGAGGCATCGATAAGATAGCCCAGGAACTCTACCTGTGGAACGGCGATCTGGCACTTTTCCCTCTTTACCTTGAGCCCAGCCTCTTGGAACCTGGTCAGCACGGCACGGAGGCGCTCGAACAGCTGCTGGTGTGAGTCTGCAGACACCAAGACGTCATCAAAATATGGTACCACGCCCGGAAGCCCTTGCAGGAGACGCTCCATAAGGCTTTGGAAGATGCCAGGAGCCACACTCACCCCGAACTGCAACCGGCGGCAACGGAATGCCCCCCAGTGGGTGACGATCGTCTGGGCTTCAGCAGTGGCATCATCGACGGGCAGTTGTTGATAGGCTTGGGCAAGGTCCAGCTTAGCGAAGACCTTACCCTCACCCAGGGAATGCAGCAGGTGTTGGACAACAGGAACCGGATAAGCGTGCTGCTGAAGTGCCTTGTTGATCGTGCACTTGTAGTCAGCGCAGATTCTCACTGACCCATCTGGCTTGACAGGCGTGACGATGGGGGTTTCCCACTTGGCGTGGTCAACCGGCTCCAAAACTCCTTGGGCGATCAGTTTGTCCAGTTGTTCGTCCACCTTAGCCTTGAGAGCAAAGGGAACCCGGCGTGGCTTTAGCTTGATGGGGGCGACTTGTGGATCAAGGCTAAAGGAGATGGGCGTACCTGTATATTGCCCCAAGGTGCCGTCGAAAACCTCGGCAAAGTCTTTGACCAGACCCTCAGTCTCTGCGTTAGAGATGCAGTTGATGCCGGTGACTTCCAGGCCGAGGGCATCAAACCAGTCTAGCCCTAGGAGGCTTGGCCGCTGACCTTCGACCACCACCAACCAGAGCAGGCCCGAAAAATCCTTGAAGGCAATCCGGAACCGGCCAACGCCTACCACGGGAGTGTCGTTTCCCTGGTAGTCTCTCAGGTGTACGCGGTGAGAGTCGAGTTGCCTTTTGGACACTCTGGGTACCAGTCTTTTGATGGTGCTCCATGACACGATGGACAGGGCAGACCCGGTGTCGATCTCCATGTCACATGGAGCTCCTTCAATGAGCACTGTGACGTTCAGCTTGCGTCGCGTAGGCGAGTTGGTTTGGCCAATCGTGGTTCCGGACGGGCAGCGGCAGTTGGTGAGAGCGAAACAACTTTCCTTGGCAGACTGGAGTGAAGACTTGGACTTGCGAGTCGATGAAAGGGGGGGTGTCAGACGGAGCCGATCGGCAGACCTTAGCGATGTGGCCCCTTCTGGAACACTTCCTACAGATGGCGTCTCTGAATCGACACTTGGCACGGGAATGGTTGCCTCCGCAGCTGGCACATTCCGGTTGGCCCTTGGACTTCTGTTGGAACTTCCTGCGCTCCCGCTTTGTCTGGTGCACGTCATCGTCTTCACTGGAGGATGCCTCATCACTGCTGGCCTCTTCATGATGCACCGGAACTGGCTCCCTAGCAAGACGCAGGCTGCTGGACTTGCGGATCTCCTGGGCGGAGCGTTCAGCAGCTTCTGAGGCCACAGCCTCCTCAATGGCTTTCTGTAGCGTGAGGTCTGGCTTGGCGAGGAGACGCCGTTGCAGATGGATGTCCCGGACCCCGCAGACGATTCGATCCATCAGGGCATCGTCTAAGTCTCGGAACTCACAGTGCATTGCAGCCTGTCGCAGGGCGGTGGTGTAGTTGTTGATTGACTCCCCCTCTGCCTGGTTCCGGTGGTAGAACGCATGGCGGGCAGCAATCTTGGACGGCTTTGGTGCGTAGTGGTTGTGGAGCTTCTCTTGGATCGTGTCCCATGGTGTTGCCTGGACTGCTTCAGGCGCAACCAATGCTCGGGCCGTCTCAAACACCTCAGGCCCACAGAGGCTGAGGAATAGGCCCCGCTTCCGATCCTTTGATACTGCTGTCAGCTCGTTGGCTTATTTAAAATGTTTAAGGAGCGACAAACAGAACAACAAAAATCCGGCAATTATACACAAAAAGAAACCTTTCCCAGATATACCCCCCCAATGCCTGCTTAAAGGGTGGTCTTGGCATTTCTTTTTTGATGCTTTTCTTCTTGTCGACTCATCCCAGAGCCTCCGAGCAGCAATCAAAAAGGAACTGCGTCCCCGATTGTTTCTAGTTTCCTGCAAACTTGGAGCAGGTCATCAGTCCCTGCGGATAAGGGCTTTGCCCCAACATCCCTGAAGAAGACTTGGGAGCCAGCATGTTGGTGGAGTGGTTTTATTTATTGAAATATAACCTAAGATCTTCAAATCAACAGCCAACTAAACAGCGAAAGCAGGTGAGTTTATTCATCGTATAAAGGGGGAAGCACCCTCTTGCAAACCCAAGGTATGTTAACTGCTACACACAGTGGCTTCCTGTGTACCCCCCACCTCCATTTGCTAGGGCTGGCTCAAGACATTTTGGCACCGGAGGCAAACCACAAAATGGCACCTCCCCCTCCATACCAGGGAAGAAGGAGTAAGTGAAGACCCGTGTCAGAAACAAGGAGGGTGGGGATAAGATCTACACCAGGATCTGTTGTTCCTGTGGATCCTGCCTCCTGAGATGGTTGCTTCACCTTGCCTCATGGATGGGCTGGTCCTGGGTCAGAGCAGGCTTAAATTGCCAAGGTACAATTGCCAAGATAAGTGATTGGTCACTTATCATTGGTGATCTCCTTGCCCAGCCCCCATAGGGAATCTAGTGGAGTCTGCTTCAGGTAAGGGATGGGGTGTGTGGGACGAATTTGTCCCTGTGGCAGGAGCGCCATTGTGCAAGAAAAGGCATCCTCTGAGATTATGCTGCACTTTCATTTGTTTGCAATCAACATTTTAAAGCCAATTCACACATTATGCAAGATGACACTGGGATTTGCTAGTATATATGCAAGTATATATGCAACTGTATCCAACCCTGCCTCTCAGATCTGTTATTTAGTATGGAACTATCACTTACCTTTACTTATTTCTGCTGTTGCTGATCCTTCTGAGGAAGTCTGATTGGATGAACATTCACTTTTTAATGTTCCGAGTACGCTCATCATTTCATTTCCAAACCTCTTTGGTCCAAGATAAAATGCCTTAAATTTTTTCTGGATATCTAGTCCAACTGTTGCAGAAAATATACATGTATATATGTATGTATGATTTATTGAGTTTTCAAATATGTCTGTATTTATATAATTCGGCTCCCTTAATAAATTGAAAGATTAAAATACCAAAAGAATGCTATGACCCAAGGGCAAAGGAGACCGATGTCAGACCAACAGCTACTCTCCAGAGTCTTTCCTTCACCAGCTTATTTTTTATCTAAATATAATGGCCACTTACCTCCTTCCCGTGTGAGCGGCGGTCGTGGCCAGACGCAGTGCCTCCCTCAACTCACTCCATGGCACTGTGCCATTTTTGGCGATTTAGGCCTTGGACAGAATCCTATAGTCTTTCATCCAATTAGGGTAGGGAGGGAAGTGGTGATTCATCCCACCCCATATCCTGAGGCGGCGATTACAGGGTACGCCATTAGAGGGGTCTGGAGGGAAGTCTCTGTCCAAAGAGCCAGTTGCGTAGGGCTAGTGGGCCATAGAGCTTCCCCTAGCATTTAGGGGGCCAGCTGCGTAAACCTGTGTTTTGCGATGGACCCACCTTCCCAAATACACCATGTCATGCCTCAGACCCCCAGCAGGGGGCTGAGAGGGATACATGCCCAATGCCTATGCTAAAGCTCCCTACATCTGAAATCAATAAAGTTATGGCCATTTCAGTTGTCATGTCCATTTTCACTTTTTAAAATATGGCATGTTGCAACAATTCTGATTTATGGTGTGAGCTGAACAGTCTTTTTCAAGCAGAAAATGTTGCAGACATCACTGAAACAGTCTGCACAAAGCGGTATTTAAGGCAGTGGAAACAAACTGGATCCAGTATTCTCATGACAGCTTTGGAGTTTTATCATATAGAGGTTAAAATCAGCACAACATTGGATCAGAAGCTGATTTTGAATATGCAAACATGACGTTTGCAATTTACCTTCCCACACCTTTATGTGTTTTACCACTGAGCCATGGTTCCACCCCCTGAATGGAGCTAGAGGTCAAATGAATGTGGTCTGCTTCCTACTGGTTACATCAGTCAGTGAGGCAGCAGATAGAAAAGGAGATCATAGTTATGCAATTTTAAGTCAAGGGAGCTAAGTCTGGATCCAATCCATTAAGTTTGCAATATATTATAGAAATAGAATGCAGTTTTACTTGAACAGAATTGGTTTTAAGACTTACATCACATAAATTAACTTACCATATTCAGAACTGATTAGATTTATGCTAAGCTCTTCAGACTTAACAGCTCTTCTCACTTCAACCTTTTTAGTCCAATTTCCAATTTTCAGCAAAGCAGAATCCCTGCAAAGTATCAATATACTATATTAAATATGCACAAATGGGCAATTTTTTAAAGTTTTAAAATGATTTGAGTATACTCACGTAATCTTTTGCTTAAAAACCACCTGATTATCATTATCTCCTATTATTAAGGTCACATAGTGAAAATCTGGGGCAGTTCTCTTTGTCTGTAGCTGTTCAAAGTTCTTTAATATGACCGTCACTAGAATTTCAGCTACGGCTTCACTGTATTTTGTTAGCTTGAAAAAGATACATATTTTTAAAATAATACTAGTTTTTCACCTATTTCAAAATGTAGAAATACAGTTTTACTTTGTATATATTGGCTGGGTTCAAGCATACTGCTAAAGTATGATTTAATGTTGTAAACATTGGCGTTTGGCTCTGACACGCCCCATTCCCCTCTCCTCCAGGTTGTCCAGAAGGAGATGGGAAACGTTTACTTCTGCTTTCAGATAACCAATATTTGTTTTATGAAGTGCAAATCCAGTACTGTGGTTAGTCTTAATTGGGGTTAAGGAAACAAGTCAACTGCAAATGGTTGTTTCTGATCCTGAGTTTCTTCCCTAAACCATAGTTCGGACTACACCAAACCATGGTTAGTTCAAAACAGTGCCTTTTACACACTGAGCACGAAGGTTTGAGAAGGGTTCTCTCTATATATGTGGCAACGTGCTTAGAAGTCTCTAGTTGATCAGGAATCCTGATAAGACAAGGTCCCCAGTTGCTTCTACATGCATTCTGTTGAACCCAGAAGTGGCCCCCTTCAGACCTTCACAATTAGCATGAAAAGTTCAGAGAGGAGCCTTGGCACAAGGACATTGGGTCCTGGGCTTCTTTCTGCATCCCTGCCCCTACACATAACCCTCACATGTTCAGCCAAATCCTGCAAGAGGGCATTATTTGACAGTTTATAGGCTGTGGGAGAAACTGAGAGTTCTACCCAGAAACTTATCTACCCTAAGCTGCCATTGTATTGAGCTAGGTATTGTGCCTAATCCAATATTGATCTACCACCTAATTTTTTGCTTCTTAATTCTCCCTGTAGTTTCCTTTCTATGTGTATACTGCAAACATGAGGAAATCTGCACAAGCAGAAAATGGAACAAATGAGAGATTACAAGAAACAGGGACCACGGTGCAGACAAAATCTTACAGAAAAATCAACATGTCTTAGGTTTACTTTTCCAATTTATAATTATAAGATCTTCTCTATAGGCTCCTTATTCCTCCTCCTCTCCAAGTTAGCACATTTCATTCCTACAAAATCACTGTGAACCTAGGAATTCTTAGCTTGAGGACCTTCTTTGTAATTATTGAGGGCACTACACATGTCATGAGAGTTAAATAACTGAACCAATCTTTGTGAAATTTAGGAACAGAGTTTTATTTAACCTTCTCTATACAACTGTTTTGGAGGTGAAGGGCAGAACAAAAATGCAATTAGGCCATTCCATTTACCTGCTCTACAGTAAGTTCATATTTTGGAAGGTGTGCTACCGATTCTTTAATTTGATTTCCAAAAGGAGGGTGCCTATTCAAAATCTGGAAATTTAATTTCAGAAAGAGTTCGTATTAATTCAGTATGCATTGATTTTGCAACATCCTAATACAAAATAGCATCGATTTGAGAATGATTATCCCCCCTGATATTATCATTGCTAACCATTTCCCCGTAATGCATCAAAATAGTAAAAGCACTATTTTGGGATATTTTAATTAAACTGTTCGTTGACAAATGTTAGATGATTGGTTGATTGATTGATTGATTGTCTGGCTTTTTCCCAAGTTGGGATAGAAGGCAGCTTACATATACTAAATAATACTATATATAGTATATTTTATAGTATAAAACACTATAGAAAGTAATAAAAACCAGGGAAATGCAATTAAAATGCAATAAAACACATTTATAACAGCCATTAAAATACTGATAGCTGAGACAGCAGCCTAGTAATAATATCTGCTGCACATAGTTTTCAATGGCCTGTTTAAATAGGAAGGTCTTAGCATGCCGGAGGACTGATAACAAAGAGAGAGCCAATCTAACCTCTCTAGAGAGGGAATTCCACAATAAGACAGTAGCCACAGAAAAGGCTGTTTCTTGTGTAACCACTAACTGTGCCTCTGAAGTTGATGGGACCAAGAGAAGGTGCTCACCCGAAGAGCTTAGCACCCGGACTGGTTTGTAAAGAAAAATATGAACTTTCAGTTAACCGGGGCCCAAATCATCTGCGGCTTTTATAGGTCATGAATTGTGCCTGGAAAGGGACCAGGAGCCAGTGAAGTTGTTCTAACAAAAGAGCGACATGCTCTCCGTTAGCAGCCGTAGTCAGCAGTCTGGCTGCAGCATTCCAGACAGCTGAAACTTTCAAACATTTTTCTAATGCAGCTCAATGTACAGTATATTACAATAGTCCAATCAGGATGCAACCCAGGGATCATTCACCATGGCTAGGAATTATTGCAGCTGACACATGAGCTATAATTGTGCAAACATACACTAGGACACTATTGAAACCTGGGCAAAATCCAGGAGCACACTTAAACTATGAGTCTCCAAGAGAAGTGTAACCCCAACCAACACAGGTTGAATCATTATTTCTTTATCTTCCTTCTAACTGATCAAGAGTGCCTCTAGCGTGTCTGATTAAGTCTCAGATTGTTCACCTTCATTCAGTCTGCTACTGACATCGGGCACTGATTTAGAAGAGGCAGGTTCCTTGGATTTTGATGGAAAAGATAGAAGGATAAAATACCCTAACAGCCTGCTTTTTCACTAGCCTCCAGTAACTGCAATCTACAGGGCCCTTATATGTGCTTACAAAAAAAATAATAATCAGCCAGTCTTTTATTCAAGTGATTGTATTTGGTACCACAAACAATGACAGTACAGTGGAAGTAAGAAAATGTATGACAATGACTTGTCTCGCTCATTCTGCTCCAAGCTCATTTTCCAACCTACATCCAACCACCCACTGACCCGTCTGTGGTGTCATTATTGCTTTCCCCTTCTGCAATTAAACATACTTTAAACAAAATTGCAAAATAGGCAGATGATAAAATAAATACCAATTCAAGTTCCCTTGCATTTATATCTTCTATTTTTTCAAAGGATACCAGTCCAGCGCTCATCATTGCACTTGACAGTGTCATACCTGTTGAAAATTATACAGTCTTAATTGGTGGAGGGTTTTTTTTTGGTGTGTTTTTTTACTAATAGCATTTTCTTACAAATACTGTAGTAAATAATAAATTATCATTATCTTAACCAAAGGCAAGCAAATATAAAATGGCATTTAAAATACATTTGAAGAGGGTTACACCAAATAGATCTCAAAACATTGGCACAATTTTCTGAACAGACTTATACAAGAAGTCAAAATTAAAGACAAAAACCATATAGCAATGGCCATCAATTATAGGTGGATTGTGAGAACTCAGAGATGGAATGCTGCATTTTTGTCACAGTTTGCCATGTTGCTGGCATGCACCTGTCATAGTTCAAAGTTCTGGCTATAGGAGGTAAAGATCAAACTTCTGCCTATTTAGAACAAGGGCTGACTTAACTGATCTACACTGAAATCCTGTGCATATTTACCATAAGTCCAACTGGGCTCAATGGAGCTTACGCCCAAAGATTGGATGCCGAATCTACTACATGTGCCTTTTCCACTTTCTGCGTGTATTAATTCTTGCCAGTATCAAATTACACTCAGGCCAAAAGCAAAGGCTGGGATCCAAAGAGATGCTGTGAGCACGCTCAAGTGCATATGTTCATACTTTGAAGCATCTCTGGTTTTTTCTAATTGCTGCTTCTTGTGTACAATAGAGACTGCTGCAGCATCTCCCCATGTCTGGGAGTCAGCTTTTTAAAAAAGGGGTCTCATTTCTTAGGTGTGTCAGAAGCCTCAGTGAGGCACCATCATTTAAAGCAGTATCACAACACTTTAAACTGTCGTTTGTTAAGGGTTCTAAGAAGTTGTTAGCAGACTTCTATTCCCTTTACAGAGCTACAGTTCTTAGAGTGGTTTAACAGTGAATCTCTCTTCCCATGGACCTCAGGCTACTGTAGATGACCCTCAGGGTCCCTTCCAACTCTATACAATTCTATTATTCTTTTGAGGAATCCATGGCTGTTTAAAGTGATAATGATACTGCTTTAGTTATGCAGTGTGGTTGGGACCTAAGATGCAGAAATTCCCCATGTGACCCTTTGAACTCCGCAGCAAATATTGGGCGTGGGGTGTTATATTTCGTAACTGAGTTCACTGTACATTGTACTTTCTTGTTGACTGTAGTACCTACCAATTTTTTCAAGTTGTTTTGATACATACGGTGAGTTTTCCCAAAGTCTACACCTGAAGCACTTGGCTAAAATCAGAGAGCTTAATAATGCAATAAAGTTGTTTTGACGGGAAGCCAGAAATTCAGACAACCCTGCACAAGAAAACAAACATACAGGTGAGGGGAGGGGGATCTTGCAAGACAGACTGTTTTTAAATAATCCAAAAGTAAAAATGATCTTTTATCATACATTTTGTAAGCCTTATGCCATTTCTGAAAATCTTCCCTATATCTTGTGTCAATGTGAAATCTTGTATGGGAATGCATCCTAGCTGTGCCTGAATAAGACTGCAAAAGAAATAGTGAATCATTCAAATTATCAAAACAGATTTTAAACATTTCAGTCATGTCAGCTACTGAAGGGGGGGGGGGAAATCAAGGTCAGGATAAAATCTAGAATATATAGAAAGCTAAGAAGTGCTTCTACAGGATATGCACAACTTGAATATTTAACATACAGAATAAGAGAGCAAGAAGAAGATATGTTAAAAGAAGATTGGAAAACATTTATTGAATATATGGAAAATAACTGTATACAGCTGAAAATGCTGGCAGCATTAAGGTAAATTCAAAGGAGTAAATAATTTTTGATGGATGTAAAAGGGGAAAACTGATTGGAATGGTTATACAGTAGTAAAATATGCAGGTATGTACAATATGTAAAATGAACCATGGATAGTGAAAAAGGGAAGCCATTAGATATTGTAAAGTCTGCAAAATGTTTATATGAAATTGTAAAATTGAAAATTTAATGAAAATTATTATATATAAAAAGGAAGTGATTCTTCAGGAATAATTGACGCAGGATTTTATCATTGTCTTAAATAGCAGCGAGTGGCTGCTCTATTTCTCTTTTAAAATAGGAGAGCCGAAATGCTTACCAATTCACTTTCATTTCTCTTGTTTTTATCTTTCCTTCCATTGGATATCTGTATATGAAACACAACATATCAATTTACATTCCATAAGACTGGGACCTTACTCCCATCTTAATGGTCCAATGACAAACAATGGATTCAAATATGACACACTGTCTAGCCTGTAGGAATTATCAGCAATGTATGTCTAGAAAGATCACATGCAATGATATATACATGTTTGTTTTAGTTAGTGACCTACACAAGGCCTGAAGAATTAAGAGATCCACAAAACCAAATGCAGCCCACCAGCCATAAATGGTTCTATAATGCTCCTGGTATTGCTGCTTGCCTAGAGCAAACAATGGGATGATCAAGCACCTGACAGGCCACTTTGCTGGGACTGCATTTGACTTATTCTCCCACTAATTGTAGAAACCAGTTTTAAGTACACGTAAATGAAGTTCTGCTGAAATCAGAATAACTTAAGACAAAGTTCATACACTAGACCTAAGAAGAACCTACACATGGGCAGAAAAGTAGATTAGATGCAGCAACTGTTGGTTTGGACAAGTGCTAACTAAAAGCAGTTGCACAACCTGACTCCAGTTCTTTCAGTGTGTCTCCCCCCTTACACACACACACCAGTTGACACTCCAGCATGCACTAGGGTTCTTCTTGCACCATGAAGTGAAAACAAAGAATTGTGAAATTTCAGTAATTTCCTTGTTTTGTCATTTCTTTGGTGCTCCAAAATGAATTCCTGCACTGCTGAAGAATGAGTGAGGAGTAGCAGCAAAGGAACGGTATTGGCATGGTGCTCTCAAGCAGATTGTAATACCTGTCAGAACAACTAGTTGCTACACCCAGCCAAATGTTGACCACATGGAGTTTCTTCTTACAACTCCTGTGGGAACTGGAATTAGTAATATTTGATACTGTGATTTTAAACCTATGTAACTGTGTGCAGGACAGCAACAGTGGTCTATAATCAAAATTAAACTTTATTTTTTGAACATATCACCTTGTACCTTATGCTTATCCTGTTCTTGTCTTTATTCAAAGTATTCAGTATTTTTTTCTCATTTGTTCTTAACTTGATGTCTGAAAATTCATTGCAACTGGAGATCAATGTGACCTGCAAAAGTTTCTTTCATTTATTCAAAATACTCCCATCTTGGCCTTTTCTAAATATTTAAATTATATTTTAAGCACAGCAGTATTACTTTTGATACCTCATAAGGCCTTTCAGGACTGCTAGCACAATCAAACCAGAAAAGTATGATTGGGGTTGCCCTGAAAACCAGGATTGCAAACCAGGATTAAATTATTGTGTTCAATGTTCAATTGTACAGCTAAGTGCAAACCACAGTGTGTAAACCATATATTGTTCATGTGTATGAAACCTGGGGAGGATCTACACACAGGGGAGGAAAACCACTATAAATAAGTCAGAAATTAGATTGTTATAGCAAAAGAAAAAAAAAACCTCATGGAAAATCACATAGAAAAATTTCCTGCTCTCTGGTGCCAGCTGGTGTTGTATGTTTATAACGCATTCAAATCACTGTTTCTTTGCTAATGTAGCTGAGTCCCTGGTTAGGAAATCAGCCCTTTAAAATATATTTCTAGCATATACAGTACAGACTACAAGGAGTGATCAGTGGCTAGGCCAGAACCACATCAGTGTAAACAAGCAAAGAAAAATAAATCAAGTCAGAATGAGATAGACTGGGGGGGGGGGAATTGTACCCACTGCAAAACTAATGTACAATTATTATTTTAAGAAGTTTAATTGAGAAGTGTTGCAATATCTGTTTTACGAAGTTTGGCAAATGGGGGGGGACTTTTTTATAAAATATACTGTGGTAATATTAATGGACTAATTAAGTAATTAATTAATAAATAAATAAGATTTCTTAACCACCTTTCACCACATTTCACCATAAGGTCCCAGGCTGGGTTATAGCTATTTAATCTACCATTACAAAAACAGATAAAACTTGAAATTCTAAAACAAGTATAGTGGTACCTAAGGTTACAGATGCTTCAGGTTATGGATGCTTCAGGTCACAGACGCTGCTAACCCAGAAATAGTACCTTGGGTTAAGAACTTTTTTCAGGATGAGAACAGAAATTGTGCGGCGGCAGCGCGAGGCCCCATTAGCTAAAGTGGTACCTCAGGTTAAGAACAGTTTCAGGTTAAGAACAGACCTCAGGAACGAATTAAATTCTTAACCTGAGGTACCACTGTAACGCTATTCCTAATGGAACACAACAGGGTTGGATTCAGGCTTAGTCATGGGATTTAAGTCTTCATGACTATGTAAGTATAAATTTAAAATGGGATTATATGGAACAGCTAGTATCCAAAAGTGCCCTTCTGACAGTAGAAAGTCTCGTCAGATTTCAGAACGGTCACTTACCGTACCTCCTCGGTGAGCGGCGGTTGCGGCCCAACGCAGCGCCTTCCTTGCTGCTTGGATGCAACGTGCTACTTTGAGCGCAGTACGTCTCCCTCGGCCACCGTGGAGGCTCATGGGTTCCCGCCAAATCCACTGATTCAAAAGAGCCAATCCACGGCAGCCTTAGGGGGGCATGGCTCAACAAACGGACCTGTGGGAGTCAGGCTTCACTCAGGTCCGCTCAGCAACTATAAGTCCCAGCCATCCCTGCCCTCCTCATCCAGTATGCCTGGTACAATGTGATGCTACACTACAAGATGCCTTCCACCAGCTTGCGCAAGAGCTAACGAAACAGCAACAAACCCTTTCCTCCTTCTGCTCACGATATTCATATTTCATTTGTGTAACAAAATTACCAGTTCCTGTAAAGTCTCGTTTCCATGAATCGTAAAACACTTTTTCATGGTGTCAAATGCAATATAATACCAAGCCATTAGTCGTCCAGTTTCTGTAGGAAAAGAAATATAAAGCACTTAGCACTCTGGTGAGTCAGGTGTAGTGTTCCATCCATTTTTCTCCCTGCATATCATAACCCTGAGCAGACTTACCAGTTTTTAATTACTCACCTTTAGAGAGCAGAGACAGCACATCATTAAGCAGATTTAACAACAGTGCTGTGGCTTGCTCCGATAACAGAATTTCAAGTATTAATATTAAAGGGAGAAATTGTTCCCATTTACAACTATGAAATCACTGAACTGACATAAGAGCTTTCCATGCTCTCAAATTAGCATAAAGTGGCAGAGGGACACTTCTCCCAACAATGTACTTCAGCAGTATCAACAGTTCTGTCTGGTCTGGCCTAATGACCATGTCTATCTTGGGAACCAATATGGGCATTATCCAGCTTTCACATTCTTTGCTGCCTAATGACTGATTCTGTGGCTGTGACTCCACAATCCTCAAAAGAACTTTGAGCACTAGTGGGACAATTTAATCCTGAATGTGTTTTAAACCACAGCCTTTGGGCATGTATTTACTGGCACCAGTTCTTAATATCTTAATGCACCTGATTTGAAGCCATTTTCTATAGTACATGCTTGCAACATAGATGTACCAGCAAGAGGCTGTTCTTATCATGGAAATCATAAGGAGTGACAGGAAAGGAACCCCTAAAATATCTAGGGCCCTAGCTATAACAGAGGCAGTGCCCTATCCAGAAAACATTCTAAATACTAAAAAAATTAAGCTTCTCACTTTTGTAAGTTTTAAGTATTACCTGTTGGCTTGAAATAGAGTTTATCATCCATCTTGATCAAATCAAATGCAGATAAATCATTCAAGTTCTTCAAACATAATTCTGTTCAAGTAGGAGAAATAATTGTTAGTACATGTAGGGGGGAAAGTTTTGCACGTACCTAAGGCCACGTTCCAGCTAAAATTAAGCACTTTTAGGTCTCACAGAATTTGATATGAAATTTAAACAAGCTTAAATCTTCTACTGATATCAATACAAGTTTAAAATTGGCAAGTAGTACTTGCTGGATTGTGCTCTCAATAACTAACATATTTTAATCAAACCCTTGGTGAGTTAGGGACTTCCCCTGCATGTGAAGACAGGCTCCTGCAGATTGAGCAGACAAGAATAATACTGGGTCCAACAGTCAAGAAGGCCATTACTGCACATGTTGCAGAAAGAAGTGAGGGGCAGATGGGGCTCGTCAACCTGAGAAGGTAGCCCATCTAGGAGAAGGAAAACTCTGGTCCTAAACCTCCTCTGCCTTGAGGCATATCTTTGGGAGAAGAAAGGGCTAAGGAGTAAACTCTACATAAATCCAGAGTAGACTCCCTAAGATGATTGGATGGCATCTTGTATGCCTCCTTCTGCCATCTCCTGTAGACAAGCTGGTGCCAGATGTATTCCTTTGGAACACATCAGTGAGGCCAAGATGTGGGTCTTGTCTTCTGGGCAGCCCAGGACCTCCATACACACTGCCCAGGGTTGAGTCCCAGAGAGGTCACTTTGGTGCTGCAGCACACAATAGAAGTGGGAGGCAGCAATTACAAGTTACTGGTTTCTGCAGCCACAGCAGGTACTGTGATTCTCCAGTGGTTTAACTTCACCTTCAGATGTGCATTCCATTGTTTCTCAAGACAGATGGATGCCAACAATAACAAATCAAACAAGGCCCAGCTTAAACTTTTTAAAAAATGGTAATGACCTTGCATGGTAACCTGCTGCCTATCTCAGCCATTTTTAAAATGGCTGTACTTTCATTTTACATCTTACTTTGTTGTGAGGAAAGCCGTAGATCTGAAATGGAATCTAGATGGATATGTCAGTCAGGTGAAAAGATTATTTAACAACTTACGCAAGTATTACCTGAACTTTGAACAAAGCTGCTACTGATAAATGGTATAAAGAAGAAAGGATGTACAGGCTTAATAGATCACATAGGAACTTATGTAAAATGCATGGTCTTTTCAAGCATGGTGGAAAGTGTCTAACCTTGCAGTTTTGCTTCAATTCCACTTCTGTCCAATCCAGTTGGAAAACCTTCATCAATGGAAACATTTGCATTTGATTATGGCTTTAATTTGTAAGAACTCTCAGCTGTTATATGCACTAGAAATCTAAAAACAATATATTTATATAGTGAACACATATGGGGACCTACCAGCCATGAGAAATAAAGGGTTTTTTGAGATTTAAGATGCATCCAAGGCTATAGCCTGGCTGACTGCTCTTCAATTCTAACGGGGTGTCTGGTGGGCCCTGATGTGCCTAGTGGGTTATTCATGTTTCTAAGGTGCAGAACTATTGTGCTGTTTGTTGTATAAGTTCTTCTGTCTTCTTCTGTCTCCTTTAGTAGTAGGCTGATTCTTGCTTGACCAAAAGTGGGGTGCTACTCAACCAGGACTTCTATAAGCTCCATTCAAAAGTATTGGTGCTTATACAGATTCAGTATTTAGTGAATTATATATTCAATCCCCAAATCTGGTTTAATGCTTTCTTAAATTTGTTGCTGTTATTGTTTATTTCATTTATGAATCACTTCCTATGAGGCATCTCTAAGTGATTTGCAATGCAAAAAACACATATATAAAATAATCACATATATAAAAGAGCTAGAAGAAACTGTATACATAAACCCAATTTTTTTGGCATAAAATATTACACAGATATATAATCAATCTCAAATCTAACATATATACTAATTGGGATAACAATATTCAATTAGCACCCAGAATTGGAGTTAAGTGGGCTGAATGGGATTGTATATTCATTGTATTGTACATTTAAAACACATCCCTCTCCCCCACAAAAGAATTCTGTAGTTTGTAAGGGTGCTGGGAATAGTATCTCTGGGAGGGGTAAACGACAGTTCCCAAAATTCTTTGGGGGTGTTGTTCTCCTGTCACAGCTCTGAAACGGTCCTTTTTGTGTTGATGAACTATACCATACACTGATTATTTATGAGCACACAGCATAAGAAGCTGGAATAAGAATGGAAGCAAAGGCTTAGAAAAACCCTTATTTTTTGTTTTCCTAGCTTAAAATATCTGCCAATGCAGAATGTATTATTGCCTCCCAATGATATTTCTTCAGTGTCTTACTACATAAATAAATCAGAAGAAAACAATTGCATAAATCTTCATCCTGCAATTCTGTTGGCTATAACAAATACAGTACTGTATGCACCTTTGTTTTAAGGAGTAGCTTATTATTGTGATTATTTTCCCATTTACTAATAAAATGGCTTCACCTGTATCTTGAAAGAATCAAAGTCAGTGTGAAAACAGATGTAGAGAAAGGTGCTAAATGTCCTAACTGCTATCATTTAAGGGCATTTCAACAAAGCAACTATTCCGTTTACCACTTCTTTCCTTTCTTTCACAGCTCTGAAAAGCAGATGTTCCATGTACAGAGAGATCCTACTGTGCTGAACACCCTAGAATGCCTTATGCTGTGGTGTTGACAGCAAGTAGGATCAGTGCAGAAGCAGAAACTCTGCCTTCAGGGGGGAAATAGATCTCTTTTCACTTGATAGGAAATGTTTTTCTGAATTTTAATGTTCTTTTTTGATCCTCTATAAAAACAAGTCTATTTAACAGAAAACTAGAAATGCCACACACTACTTCACAAAAGTGATTTGTCACACAGTGGTTAATAAATGTGAATTGTATTTCTTTTAAAAGCAGACTTGCGACTTCATACTGACAAGTGGAGGTGAAATGCCAGCACCACCTTTTTGTGTGCTCATTATGTTTCTATCAGCTACTGGGCCGTGTTCAAAGTCTTTTTACAAAGCCCTGAACAACTTGAGACTAGGTTGCCTGAGACCAGTTGCCCCTGTATTGATTATAAGATCACTTTGATCATTTGGGGAAATTTTACTCATGGAACCGCAGCCTACAGAATATTGCAAGGCATTTTAAACCATTGACTCTACACTGTGGAATGTCTTTCCCTCTGCTACACTGAAACATTATCCATCCATTGCTTCAGAAATATTGTAAATACATATTTTTGCTCAGGATTTCCCTAACGTCTAATACCGCACACAGTTATTAGTGAATTTCTGTTTTTATTTGTTTTTAAAGTTGTATATGTTGGTTTTCGGTAAAAAGGAAAAGAATAAAATACGGTATATGGTATAATAAAAGGAGAATTCACTGAATGCCTAGATCAAGGCTCGGGACAAGTACTCTTTGGTGAGAGAGCCCCAGCAGAAATTTGAAATCACAAAACATGAAGCAAAGTAAAGCATGGAAATATAGGCTGTTAGAATTCCCTTCTAAGTTGTTTTCAAAGTTCCCCACTTTCCCTAGAATAGAAAGGGACCACGTTTTTAGGATGTCAAAAATGGTTTACTTACAAACTCTTCAAAGGTCAGATTCATGTGCTATTCCATACAGCAGCAAAAAAAAGACAGGTAGTATAACTTATGTTCCAAAATGGTAAATGTTTCTAAATCATTTGTACAGAAACACAAATATGGCTTGCTTAAGTCACACAACATCCAGCTTAGACCTCCTCACTGGTAGGGTTCACATGGCAGAATGGAGAACAAAGAGTTTAGTAACCCTTCCTCCCAAGGTGAGGGGGAGTGACGGAGCTAAGCCTGGCAGAATAGCTTACTCTATGGTCTTAATGCCTTCATGCATTAATTAGAGTTAAGCATGTTGGTTGTATGAAGCTGATTTATCCCACAGTATCTCTATGCTCTACACTACTTCAGCCTTGTTGTTAGATCTCCCTGGTGTTCATTCACTATGCCTGTATCTGTCCTTTTTGGCTTTCTCAGAAAGATTCTGATCTACTGGCTTCTGCAGTTTCTTTCAAACAGAATCCAATACTGTACTCATGGATGTGGCATCCAGTAGCTACAGGTTATGTAGACGACCTCTTGCAGCTAACCATTTTGCTTCCATGGCACAGTAGCCTACCAGGAGAGTCTCTCTTTTCTAGGGAAGGGAAGGGAAGGGAAGGGAAGGGAAGGGAAGGGAAGGGAAGGGAAGGGAAGGGAAGGGAAGGGATAAAGTAAAAAATAAAATAAAGCTAGCTGAAGAGACAAATATTAACACAGAAAATTTAAAGTCTTGACATTCATCAGAAAGCACTAAGAGAACTTCAGGCTCTGTTATTATAAGATATGCACAGAACTTGAAAAGGGGGCATATTAGGAAGACAAATGCAATGATGCTGGTATATGTGATTATGACAAAATGAGGTAGCAAGGATTTGAGCACAACTCATGAAAAGGCTTCAAAAGTTTTCATTGCCAAAATCTCTACTGAAAATGAGAACTCATATAAGACAAAAGAAGATGCCACTAATCTTTCCTGTAATTTCTCAATATACCTAATTTATTTCCCAAGATGTGACTATTTTATTGCAACAGACCTTATTATGCCAAATCGTAGCATATTTTAATTGAACACTGAAGTCCAGAAAACGTTAAGAGTAACCAACCATAGTGAGCTGGATTCTTCAAAGCTCTGATGTAAAGGAAAGTTGATCGTATCCATTCCAAAGCTATGTTCACATCTGTGATGGTGTGGAGCACAATTTCAGCATTTAAGTGTTCAATGAGTTGTGTGTGCAGACTATGAAAACCAGAAAGCAAATGCATACAAATGAAACATACCAAAAGTCTTCCAGTGGCAAGCAGTACATTGCATTCTTAAAATAGATTAGGCAACTAGAGGTTTGGGGGCAAAATCCATCACCTCCAGCTTCCCATCTGGCTACTAGAATAGCCCTCAATTCCAAGAATCACCACACTCCTCTATTATGCTGAGGCTCTATAAATTCTTTTACCCTTATGCACCTCTGCTTCTCACTCCCAGGGGGGGTATGGGAGACGACAGCTGAAGATGTATAAGTGAAGAAGTCCACAAAACACACACACACTGCTGCTTTACACGCTGGGTAAAAACAATTAAAGAAGGTATCTGCTTGGGGCTTATTTAACATGGGAGCAAGTCAGTGGGCACAGCAAATGTTTCTGGCCCATCAGCTCCTGCTCAGTACAAATTACAATCCTTATTAAGAATTAGTTGCCAACCAGCCCAATAGATCTTTTATTGCTTCTAAGGTAGAGCTTTCCAAAATTTTCAGCCTGGTGACATACTTTTTAGATGGGCATCATTTCACAATACAGTAATTCAGTTTTACTAGAAAAAACAGAGGTTAAACTTAACTCCTTTCCAGCCCCGGGAGAAGTGCGGGGAGCATTCGCCCAACACATCTACACACTGCAGCCAACACATGAATATGTCGCAACATACAGTTTCGAAAGCTCTTTTCTAAGAGGTTGCGTCCAATTGGTGCCTCTTCACTGATGGAAGGTTCTTCATAGGCATCTAGTTGGCCACTCTGAGAACAGGATGCTGGACTAAATGACTAGATGCAGGATCAAGCCAGTGTTCTTTCATTTTAGCGGAGTCTACCAGCTCCAGAACAGAGAACCACGGCAACCTTCAGTGATTCCCCACTCATCCTCTACTGTCCACCACTTCATGTCGCATGTTGTTTTGAATGTTTCCCAACCTTCCACAGCAGATTTAGGGTAGGGGTGTGTGAATCACCAACAATCATTAATTCAACAATGCAAGTTTCCACATCAATGAGCCATCCATTAGCTGAGGGGCACCAATCAGATAGCACTCATTTCACTGAAAATTAATCCTAGGAACTCTCAGTAGTAAAACAATACAATAAGAAAGTTTTAAGAAAGCCTCAATTAAATGTATTTTCGTTCTCTTATTAGGTTAAATGTTCATTGCTGTTTACAAGAATATCAACACACATGCACCCTTAAGGAATGGTCTGATCACCTGTCTAATACTATAAGTGCCTCCAACACCTAATCTTGCAAATGGACTTGCAAAGTACAGCTCCAGCAAAGAGCTCTGTGTGTGGAAACCTGTTTCCACACACATATTGCCTATGTTGAGTCAAAGTGAATAATACAATGTCATTTTACTGTGAATTCTAATTTTGGAAGCTTCTGATTTGCCAAAATTTAAGTGCAACAGAAATTACACAAAAAACCCTGAAATTATTATAGGAGTGCAAACCTAAGCAAATTACACATGCTGTTCAGCTTTTCTCCCAGCATTTTAATTTTTAATTAAAAGCAGGCACAAGGGGCTCAGAATCTAGACTCTTTCTCCAAATCTGTATCTCCCTATCCTATCATCTCTAAAGCTGCTCTTTACCCTTCTAGAGAGAAAAGGGTGCTTGTGTTTATTTTCTTCTTCTAGTTCGCTAATTTCAAATTAAACACTGCAGTACTGCACACAATTATATAAATGGGACCTAGAAGCATATAACCATATGAAGGATTGCAACACAAAATTGCTTCCGTTCTACGCAGATTATTATAGAAGAATCAAGGAAAACGCTGGTGTGGATTTTTGTTTGTCTTGTTGATTACTATTTCCCCACATGCTGGGAATATAAAGATTTTCTAGCTTCCCCATAGGCCTATCCTCATGATCCATCAGATAAATTTCTTCAAGATAAACAAATGTGTTTTAGACTGTAATTCCAACAACATACAGAAAAATGGCTCAAGTTACCTGCTTTCTATTGTATCTGCACCATTTAACATCTGAACATACTTGTCTCTAGTACTTATCCTTGTCATGATAACTGCTGTGGCTGTTGTATCAAACTGGGGAGGAAATATATATATAGAAGAATGCTTTAAACCGAGTAGGCAGTAATGAAACATTTTTATGGCAGTGAAAAATATAGGACTATCAACTAACGTGAAGTTCAATCACTGAAATATTTAGACAGATCAAAATTCTGGGCAGGGGGGTATCCCTATCTGCCTGGTTCTTTTGTACAGTGGGACCACCACTTATGCGTAATTTACTTATGCAATCATAACCTTAGGTGTATGGCCGATAGATAGATAGATAGATAGATAGATAGAGTGAGTCGTACCTTGGTTCTCAAACGAAATCCGTTCCGGAAGTCAGTTCGACTTCTGAAAACGTTTGAAAACCAAGGCGCAGCTTCCGATTGACTGCAAGAGCTTCCTGCACTCATTCGGAAGTCATATCAGATGTTCGGGTTCCAAAAAACATTCGTAAACCGGAGCACTCATTTCCAGGTTTGTGGCATTCTGGAGCCAAAATGTTCAAGTCATAATAATAATAATAATAATAATAATAATAATAATGATAATGTATTATTTATACCCTGCCCATCTGGCTGGGTTTCCCCAGCCACTCTGGGCGGCTTCCAACAAAAGATTAAAATACAGTGGTCTGTTAAACATTAAAAGCTTCCCTAAACAGGACTGCCTTCAGGTGTCGTCTAAAAGTCTGGTATTTGTTTTTCTCTTTGACATCTGGTGGGAGGGCGTTCCACAGGACGGGTGCTACTACCGAGAAGGCCCTCTGCCTGCTTCCCTGTAACTTGGCTTCTCGCAGTGAGGGAACCGCCAGAAGGCCCTCGGCACTGGACCTCAGACATTCACAAACCAAGGTACGACTGTAGATGATAGATAGATGATAGATATAGATAGATAGATAGATAGATAGATAGATAGATAAGGAAATCCATTGCAGAAATAGCTTTCAAAGCCCTCCACCTTGCTTACTAGCCTCTGGGAAGTAAGCACAAGGGCCTGTCGCAGGGCTCTCGCACGACCTTCCCAGAGCCCAGTATGCAAGGCAGAGGGCAAGTCCTACTCCAGACAGGTAGGGGTGGTCAACAAATTATCAACAAAAGCCTTGAAAATGAAAGAGATTCTGGCCTCTTTCCAACTAATTTTGTCTGTCTTGCTCATTGCATTTCAAGTTTTTGGGAGGGTGGGAGCAGGACTGCAGAACCCTGTTTACGCAGAGGACTACCTAGGGTCCCTTGCACAAGGGGAACTGTATTGGTGCTCCCCCCCCCCCACAAGAAATCACTTTACCAGACACGCCTTTGAGCTGCAGTGCAAGGAGGACAGGAAGCTTTTCCCATATTTGATCTCGCCACGAAAGCATCTGTGCAGCACCACACAAATATATGTTGTATACTCCATAGTCAGGTGATTTTTGTGCTGGCCTGTGCCACTAGCGGGGACTGGTTTCACCAACTCCTAGGTATGCCTCTGTATTTATTAAATTTGTTTCCCATAGATGTGGATCCAGTATATCAAAAGACAGCAAGAACGGTTCATAAAACTTATACCGTGTATAGATGTTTTCAAATGTGGAATATCCTGTGAATTGTTGGTTTTTGTAGGAGAGTGTTTAGGTTTGATTTTGTTTGTAGAGTTGGGATGGTTGTTTTTTTTTTTTAAAAAAAGATATTTGGTCGATATTTCTTAAATAAATAACTTGGAAGCTAATTCAGCTTGGAAACTGAAACCAGTAGCATCAACTTTATATTTCCTAGTAAACAAGGCTATATTAATTTTTCAGCAATAAACTCTACTGTGCAAACAAAAATTTCACAAGCAACTATAACTACAAAACTTTCACTTAACATTTTTGTAACATTGCCTCTGTAAGTGCATGGCTACTTTTGCTACGATTATAATAAAAATGGCTTTAAATAACAGATTCAACTTACTTGAGGTCTTCCTGCTCGCCCAATCATTTGCAAAATGTCCGTTTCACTGTATTCCTGAAACATTCCTCCAACATAATGCATTGTTGATTTTATAACTACCAGGTGA
Organism: Podarcis cretensis; assembly: GCF_951804945.1. Taxonomy (NCBI): domain Eukaryota; kingdom Metazoa; phylum Chordata; class Lepidosauria; order Squamata; family Lacertidae; genus Podarcis; species Podarcis cretensis. Next base: position 74,547,179 of record NC_137175.1, read on the forward strand.
GCTGGTAAATTTACACCCATAGCAAGTGTACTTGTAGTAACTGCAAATATTTAAATGATTTTCAAAGAATTTGGATGTTTCATAAAGCAACAGACATGAAGTACAATTCTGTAGTGTTCTGGCTATTCCCAGTATACGATCCATGGTTGTTGTCACATGCTTCCTCTGAGTTCCCACCCATATCGTTCTGAAAGTTCTGTGATGTCTGTGGTGCAACCACACTAGAAATACTGTGTATGTTCCTGGTCACTGCATCTCAAAAAGGATATTGTAGACCTCAAAAAGTTACAGAAAAGGGGCAACTAAAATTATCAGACGGTTGAAATAGCTTCATTAAGAGGAAAGGTTACAGAAGTTAAAGGTTCTTGGTTTAGAAAAGGGGCAAGTAAAGAGCGCATCAGAGAGGTGTATAAAATTATGCATGGTGTAGTAAAATTAGTACAGATTTTTCTCCCTAATAATAATAATAATAATAATAATAATTTATTTCTACCCCGCCCATCTGGCTGGGTTTCCCCAGCCACTCTGGGCGGCTTCCAACAAAAGATTTAAAATACATTAAAACATCAGTCATTAAAAACTTCCCTAAATATTACAATTCAGGATCACCCAAGCACAGAGTAGTGGCAGCTTAGGATGGGCAAAATGAAGCAGTTTTTAAAATTTGTTTCTGCAAGATGTGGAGATGGCCACCAACACACATTTAAAAATGCAGATTCACCAGACTCCATGGAACTGTTCACTTTTATCAACTATTTCTCAAACTAGTATTATCTCTGTAAACATTATTGTTGAAATGGTCGCAAATTGGGTTTTTGCAACCCCATCCCTCTTACTGCAATATGGTATCTACACTGTTTGTTCTCATATGCTTTGTACTCACAAAGAACTGGCAAGACTCCCATATTGAAAGTTGCTTCAATGATTTTTCTATCAGATGCCTCTATTCCAGCATGATGATAAGCTACTCCATAGGTCAAGAGATCTATAAATGAAAATCAGACCCAGAACATTACCAGAACATCTTGGGACAAATACATTAACTTTTCTGCAATTAGTATACACTGCATACCCCTCAGTCTGGCTTCTTTTACTGAATTTGCAGACTTTTGTAATCTGAAACAGAGAGAGAGAATGTGTATCACAATTAAAAATAAATAAAACACCATGCAAAAACCATCGATAGCAATTGCACATATTTCTTGCTTGAGTAATGATCTATACCATTATTTAAACCCTTTGAACTGAATTTTGTGAAATATCAAAACATAAAAATTATCCCTAGAAAAGTTCAAGTATCAAATGGGGGCAGGGAAACACTGGATTGTGGACTCAGAATTTTCTATGGCCCAAGTAACAATATCCAGAATGGCTCTGTTTATAAAACTGTCTTATGCTACTGGACTTCATCATACATGAAGAACAAACAATCCCATTCAGATATTCAGGACAGTGAAGGAGCATGATTTTCCCTCTTGTTTTTACTGCCTCATATCTCTTCTCATGCAGCAACATCTTCTTCTTTTGCCTGCCCATCCTTATTGCAAGGGCCAGCGAATACATGTTTTTGCTTTCCAGAAGGGATATACATCTAGGAAAACCTTTGTTGGAAATTAGGCTTCAAGTCAAAATAGATTACAGCAGTCTAATACCTGATGTGTTGTCAGTACACCTGCTTCAATAAAGATGCATCATAATTCTTCATATGAGAATCTTCAACTTCCTACTAAGTTTCAGACAGCATTGGGGCTGCTCTATATCAAAGGCTAATCTGAGAGTTATAACATTTCCCCTGCCAAATATATTTCAGCTTAGTTTTCAGCTATCTTTACTACCACTGTTCTCTCAAGGAGCTCCAGTTTGCAGGGCAGGGTGGCTTAATTTATCCTGATGACAACCCTATAAGCAGTGGAGTCTAAAAGATGGTGGCATACCCAGGGCCCCACATTATGGCTGAGAAGGAAGTTGAACACACAGATCCCTACAGCTGGTTGGTTGGTTGGTTGGTTGTAAGTTGCTTTGGGCAAGATAAAGCAACTAACCAATTTAATAATAAATGTCAGATCTTGTATCATTGCAATGCCAGGTCTATCACCCAGGTTTGTTTTTTTAGGTGCTGCCTAAAATACTTTATAAAACAAATATTCACATGTCTTCTGTGCCCAGATTTCGTTCCTGGATTTGGAACTGAGCTAGAAGCGGAGACACATCTAGATGTACACGTGTGTCATAAACTGGGATGTCTAGAAATCTGTACAGCCCTAACTGTGGGCTGTATTTGCTTTCACACTGAAATCCAGACAGATTTCCAGTGTCAGGTTGCATAAACATTCGATGCACAAAAGTTAGGTGAAATGGGGTAAGGGAGCAAAAATGGTGGTTTTACAGAACACATTTTTCTGATCAGAATAACAGCCTTCCGTTTATTGATGTGGACTTTTACAGGGCATCTATAGGACAATTTTGTGGCGACTGGGCAAAAACTGTACTTGGTATCTACATCCCTGTCATGGGTATGTCAATAGATACATATGGACACTGCCCTATGCAGATCATAGATGAACAATATACTCCAGATTTTCAAGGGAAAACTGCCTAGAGCAAACGTCAATGATAAGCGCATGCATTACTGTACACATATGTACTCATATTCTCCAAACAGCCACTTGAAACACATGATAAATGAAGAGTATCCTTAGCAAAGTCACTTTTAGTGACAAATGGTATATTGGGGTAGGTTTCATTATCTTGTCACCATAAGAGCCTATAAGCTACAAGCCCTGGGGCTACTGATTTTATAAACATATCATTATAAATTGGATAGATTTCCACAACTTTGCTACATACGTGATTGAATACAAAGAGATAGATATTAAAAGCAAGCTTGTCTTATAAAAAGGTACCTTTGTTTCTGTTCAAGACTCATAATAAATTTAGCATCTTTTGCTAGGACAGAAGCCGCCTGCTGTACTCCTTTCCTTGTGGCACAGAACTGTAAATAACAAAACCCATGAAAACCCATTGTTTGTACTAATAATGTAGAATATACACGAGAACATTACAATCACAAGGGAAAGGCACAATATATACCACAAGGGTTGGCTTTTGTTCAGAATACGTTTGAATAACACTAGCTACTTTGTAGTTAAGTGTTAAGTCAAATTTGAATTCCGTTTGGTTGCTACTGGAGGGGAATCCAAGCACGATTTTGCGAAGCTTCACTGGTCGGTGTCTTTCATCTATTTTCAGACATACAGCAGGCCCCTTGCCATCTGAAAGCCATTCTGCAATCTTTAAAGAGAAAAGAGAGCATGTTAGGCTTGAAGCTGGAAAATAATGCCTTGGGCTGAAATCCTGAACGTACTTGCTCAAGCAGAGCTGTTTAAGTCATGGAAGTTCTACTGACACAAATACTGTGTTGGTTATTCAATGTGCTCTTCTCTGTTATGAATATAATTGCCGTAGAATTTTACTGTACTTTAGACCACATAATACTGACAAAGGGTTCCTGTGGATAGGGCAGACATTTCCCTCTGTGAGAGAGGGCTTGTTACCGTATTTTTCGCCCCATAGGACGCACTTTTTCCCCTCCAAAAATGAAGGGGAAATGTGTGTGCGTCCTATGGGGCAAATGCAGGCTTTCGCTGAAGCCTGGAGAGCGAGAGGCATAGGTGCGCACCGACCCCTCTCGCTCTCCAGGTTTCAGGAAGCTATCCGCAAGCTTTGCAAGCCCGGCGGGAGTTCCCGCGGGCTCACAAGGCTTGCGGGCAGCAGCCTGCAGCCCCGGCGAGTGTCCGCAAGCCCTGCCGCCCGAAGCACGCGGAGCCCTCCGGAGGGCTCCGCATGCTTCAGGCAAGTGTCCGCAAGCCCGCTGGGCGTGCGAGGCTTGGGGTGGCAGCCTGCCGCCCAAAGCACGCGGAGCCCTCCAGAGGGCTCCCCGTGCTTCGGCCGAGTGTCTGCATGCCTCGCGCGCCCGGCGGGAGGTAACGCCGGGAGCGCGAGGCTTGGGGCGGCAGCCTGCAGCCCGAAGCATGCGGAGCCCTCCAGAGGGTGCCCCGTGCTTCGGGCAGGTGTGCGCAAGGCTTGGGGCGGCAGCCGCGGCTGGGGGGGGGGAAATAATTTTTTAAAATTCATTTCTCCCCCCCCAAAAAAAAACGAGGTGCGTCCTATGGGCCGGTGCGCCCTGTAGGACGAAAAATACGGTATACGTTATGATCAAAGGAGGGATGTTATTTACTCAGCATTGTCTAGTACTGCATTTGGGGAGGGGGGTATATTTCATGAACATATCCCAGACTGATGGGAATTGTAGTCCAAAATAAGCAAAGTGTCACAGCTTCCCCATCCCTACTTTAACTGGAAATGCCAGGGATTGAAACTAAGACCAGCAGAATGCAAGATATGTACTCTAGCATTGAGGTGTGAGCAATCAGTAGATACTAGGGGGGAAAGCTCAACAACTTTCAAAGTGTCCTGGTTTTTACTTTTTGAAATATGGCAATCCTAGCTTATTCATGTTTGTTGTGGGTCGGTGGACAAATGACGGTGCTTATCTCATTTTGTACTCTGTGTGTAGCTGAATAGGGGAAAAACACCTCAGCATTTTGAATTCTAGAAATAAAATGCTATTAACTTTGCTTACATCATCTGCATTTGGGATTGTGGCAGAAACTGCCACAAACCTCATGAGAAGTACTGCGTCAGGATTCTCGAAGCCACGTGAAAGAGAAGACTGAATAGTTTTCATCCGACTGACAACAACTTCAAGAGTAGCACCACGGCTCTCATCTTTCACAATATGTACCTATTGAGTTAAACACAATTGTATATGAAGTACAATGCCCTGCTTTCAATCACTTGCATTTTAAAAAAACTTGTTATTACTTTACCTCATCAATGAGGATCAATCTCACTAGTTGAACTAAAGAGTTATCTCGCCACTTTCTAGTCATGCTATCCCATTTTTCCTAGTAGAAAAACAAACAAAATAATAATAATTATTATTCATATTAATGGTGCAGTCCTCCACTATCATTCCTCCGTTAACTTTTAATGAGATTTTCTGAGAGTAATATTTGGTGATGTATATTGCTATTCTTATGAAAAGAATGCTATTATCAATCTATTCAATGCTGAAGTAAAAGACTACTCTGGTAGGTCCTTGTTCCAAGCTAAGGACATTTTTATGTTAGAAATGGTGTAGATCAAACCCCCAAGCAGTAAATCTTTCACCGTAATCCAATGAAGTATGCAATTTAATTCTCCTTCCTAAGTTTTTAAAATGAATTATTGTATAAATGATACTATCAGAGCACATGAAATTTGGCATAGGAATAAAGGTTTCTCATACAATGCCACACAAAACAAACATAATACACTTTGATAAACTATTAATTAATCAAACTGCTTGATAAAGCTAAAATATTTTTTTCAAGTGATTCTGAAGTTTTCCAGTCATTTCCTAGCATCAGAAACTGATGGAAAATGTTTACACGCAAACAGCATGCGTGCGAAATAATTTTTTATGTCTAGTTAAGTATCTTCATTAAAAAAAATTCAAATGCAATTAATTGGACTGTGGAACCTACTGGTGTAGTCAAAATAATGTGAGCATGTTGTATTTCAAACAAGTCATCCATTGCCGTATCTCCTGTTAGTTCCTTACAGATGAGTCCAATGGGTCCAAATTTTTCTTTCCAGTCATCAAAACGCTGACTGCAGAGAGCTTTTATTGGAGCCACTAAAAACAATACAGAGTAGTTGGAGAATAGAAGACATGAATAAACAGGCTGCCAAACACATTGCCTACACTGATAAGATTTTTGAGTGAAACTAACTCTCCCCATCTTTCCCCCTCTTTTCCGACAAGTCAAGATCTTTATTCATTCCTGTACCTTTTTGAGCTGGTCCTAGAACTAGATGAATCCCCCCTCCATAGCTTTTGAAAATTGCAATTTTACTTATGTAAGCAACAGCATATGGGTGAGTCATATTAATTTTATTATAAATCCAACACTTCTAAATAGCTTTCAACCTTAACTGTGTCCAGTATAGGTGGATAAAGCTCCAGGGGGCAACAAAAGCATTTATAATGTTATAGCTTCTGGGTGCCAGAGTTTGTGAGTGTAAGTCTCCCATAATTCAAAAGTTGACTAAACTATGCCAAACATGGAAAACTCTCTGGGTTAAGCTTATGCTACCGAGGCAGGCCAGCTTGGCAGAGCTAGTTGAATGTGGGCCATTGGAGGAACAAAGGCTGGTGATGGCCTGTCATTGACCCATCAAGGAAGCCATTAAGAAGGCACTGAGGTACTAGAAAATGAGGGGGGCCCTCCAAGAGACAAGAAGGGTTTAGGATTTCAGGTTTGGATGACATAGGCTGGAGGGAAATAGTTTAACTGGGTTAGCAGTGACAAGGAGGAAGGAGTGGGGCAGAATGTGATGTGGGCTGAAAGTGGCCGACTGTAACAAAAAGAGGGAGCATGGAGGATCTCTCTGTCTTTAGATCCCAGTCTGCGGTGCCTATGGGAGAGGTAAGGGATCCTCTGTATCTGTTTAATGCTGGGATTTTCCACCATCTGACTCAGGTTGTATATACAGAGGTACCTCAGGTTAAGTACTTAATTCATTCCGGAGGTCCGTTCTTAACCTGAAACTGTTCTTAACCTGAAGCACCACTTTTGCTAATGGGGCCTCCTGCTGCCACCTCATTGCCCAAAAGGAAACAAAGACCCTGGGTAAACACCTGGAACTTTTCTAGAATCTCTCACCGCTCGTGGAGATTGGGGTGGGGTATAACAATATTATGGTCTGAAGCTCAACATCAAAAAAACAAAGATCATGGCCACTGGGCCCATCACCTCCTGGCAAATAGAAGGGGAAGAAATGGAGACAGTTAGAGATTTTACTTTCTTGGGCTCCATGATCACTGCAGATGGTGACAGCGGTCACGAAATTAAAAGATGGCTGCTCCTTGGGGGAAAGGCGATGGCAAACCTAGACAGCATCTTAAAAAGCAGAGACATCACTTTGCCAACAAAGGTCCGTATAGTTAAAGCCATGGTTTTCCCAGTAGTGATGTATGGAAGTGAGAGCTGGACCATAAAGAAGGCTGATCGCCGAAGAATTGATGCCTTTGAATTATGGTGCTGGAGGAGACTCTTGAGAGTCCCATGGACTGCAAGAAGATCAAACATATCCATTCTTAAGGAAATCTGGCCTGAATGCTCACTGGAAGGACAGATCGTGAAGCTGAGGCTCCAATGCTTTGGCCACCTCATGAGAAGAGAAGACACCTTGGAAAAACCCTGATGTTGGGAAAGATTGAGGGCACAAGGAGAAGGGGACGACAGAGGATGAGATGGTTGGACAGTGTTCTCGAAGCTACAAACATGAGTCTGACCAAACTGCGGGAGGCAGTGGAAGACAGGAGTGCCTGGCGTGCTCTGGTCCATGGGGTCACGAAGAGTCGGACACGACTAAACGACTAAACAACAACAACATAACAATATTATTACAAACTGTTAGAATCAGTATGTTTCATTCCTTTGGATAGAGAGAAGGGTGGGATTTAAATGCAATGAATGAATGAATGAATAAATAAATAAATAAATAAATAAATGAAATGAAATGGGCTTTTCTTTACCTTCTGAAGGCAGAACTACATGTTTTACTGGGAAACCTGTGTTTCTTAAACAGATGCAGGGCTTAAGGGTACTGGAGTAGTGTTTTGAACCTGGGCATCCAACAAAGCCTGGTACTTTACCTCCTGCATTACTGACCTCACTCTGCTGCAAACCTGGCTGAATACAATACAAGGCTGCCACCTAGACTGTGGAAATTGTCAGCTATAAGGCAGCTCTGATCTCAGAGTTTGGCACAGCAACTTGTCACTATGAGTAGTAGCAGCGGATTCCTACTGCATTGCCTTGCTTTTGCCCTGCTTTGCCCTCTGTCTTCCCTAGGACAGAACTGCTGGCCCAGTCCTAATTACACCTCTGCCATCATAGATTCCTGCCTTCTCAGAAACTTGGGCTATGACCTGCCTCCAACTATGCCTGCAACGCCTTTGCCTGTTAGGACCATATCCTTGTCTTGACATCAGATGAACATTTAGGAATTCCAGTTTGGAAGGATGGCTAAAATAACAGCTTAAACAACTGTCGTGTAAATTAAAAAATAAACCATGTTTAGCAATGTGACAAACTTTGTTTGGACATGTGTCCATATTCATCAACAAAATGATCATGTGTAAATATCAAAATAAGGTTATCATTTTTTCTTGATAATTAATAATTATTAACTTAAGGATATGGCGTACTTACCATATACAACTTTAATATTTAACCAAGGCATTTGCACTTTGATTAATAACCTGATAATTGCAAGCTCAAATATCACAGTTTTTCCAGAACCGGTGGGCGCACAGATCACAAAATTTCTATCTGTGTAAAGGAGCTAGAAAAGAACAACTAATAGTAAGTGGAGCACAAAATCAGGTGCATATATTTTGACAAGTAGGTTTGGAATAATTTGCACACAATCAACTATTTATTAATGTATTGATGCACACACATTCAAATCATGAATGATATAGTCATTAGGGCATGTCATTTTATGGGGTAAAACTTAATTTTTGAAAATTTATTCAATGAGGGGTGTTTAAAATAGGTTTGGGGGTATAAGGAATTCTAATCTGCCATTATTTTTGCTATTGGACAAAATTTAGTGTGGTATGTCAACGTCAAAGCATATAAACTGCTTTCAGAAAACGAAACAAATTTCAAATTTACCTTCTGAAAATATCAGGTAATGCTAGATAAATAAATAGTATTGCAAGTACTTGGCAATCAATTTTAATTATTTCTATACAAGCTTACACATATTTTACTTGCCTAGCAAAACTATATTATATTAATTTAACCAAGTTGTCTTTTGAATTCCCAGGTCATGTTACAACTTTGGAATTTGAAAGTTGAAGAATTCAACATGCTGTAACAGCTAAGTTCAATTTTTTTAAAGACTACCTTTTTATGCATCAAATACTTTTTACTTTACACAAGGACAAAAAAGATAAAGTAGAAGCAATAGTTTTTCCTTGCGATCTGCTGCTGAGCAATTATGAAGAATATATGGCACAGCTAGGGCCATTATGTAGCAAAGCCTGCTGTAGAGTTGCTAACACAAAACCCATTTTCAAGTCTCAGGAGGGAGCCATGCACATAGAAGATGATAGGCCTTGACAGTGGTCTATCATTAAAAATACACAGTAAGATTTGTCCTTCAGCATCAATTTCAGAACAAATCATCCCTTAATGATCTGTTTTTTCCATAAATTATATGTAGCTTAAGCAGCCACTTGTGCAAAGTTCTAATGTTATAAAGAATAAACCTATTATCTATTTACTACTTTGTTACCAGAATAAGGCCAAAAGCTTTAAAAAGGTTTGCTCTACTGTATGTTAGGGATGGAAAACCTGTGGCCCTCCAGAAAACTACAATTCCCATCAGCCCCAGGGGCCACAGGTGATGTGGGTTGTAGTCCAACCACATATGGACGGCAATGGATTCCCCATACCTGCTTTATAGTAACCCCATTCTAGTTAATGCTTTAGTTATCGCCTAAATTAAGAACACCACAGAGATTTTGAAACTCCAGTTCTACATATTTTAGTTAAGTAACGTGGTCACAGCATGCTCAACAAATGCCATCATATCTTGCAGTGCAATCATACACATATTTATTCAGAAATTAACTCCCACTGTGTTCGGTGAAGCTTTCTCCCAACTTAAGTGTGCACAGGATTGCAATTGTGCAATCTAACCCTATGCATCTAACCCTGCCAACCCTGCCAGTTTGAAAGCATGTTAAAGTGCAAGTAAGGTAAAGGTAAAGGTACCCCTGCCCGTACGGGCCAGTCTTGACAGACTCTGGGGTTGTGCGCCCATCTCACTTAAGAGGCCAGGGGCCAGCGCTGTCCGGAGACACTTCCGGGTCACGTGGCCAGCGTGACATCGCTGCTCTGGCCAGAGCCAGAGCCGCACACGGAAACGCCGTTTACCTTCCCGCTGGTAAGCGGTCCCTATTTATCTACTTGCACCCGGAGGTGCTTTCGAACTGCTAGGTTGGCAGGCGCTGGGACCGAGCAGCGGGAGCGCACCCCGCCGCAGGGATTCGAACCGCCGACCTTTCGATCGGCAAGCCCTAGGCGCTGAGGCTTTAACCCACAGCGCCACCTGCGTCCCAAAGTGCAAGTACCAGTAGATAAATAGGTACCGCTCCAGCGGGAAGGTAAACGGCGTTTCCGTGCACTGCTCTGGTTTGCTAGAAGCGGCTTAGTCATGCTGGCCATATGATCCAGAAGCTGTACGCCGGCTCCCTCGGCCAATAAAGCGAGATGAGCGCCGCAACCCCAGAGTCGGTCATGACTGGACCTAATGGTCAAGGGTCCCTTTACCTTTGCCTAACCCTATGCATATCTATCCAAACTACATCCCACTGGGTTCAATGTGGCTTACTCCCAGATAAAACTGCACAGGATTGCAGCCATAAGGGTTTATGTTATATTTGTTATTATATCAAGCCAAAGAATCCGGCAACTGAGCAAATATTCTCTTTTTTCCCTAGGATCCAAGGCAAGCAGCAAGAACAAGACGTTCGTTGAGCCCTTAGGAAGTGGTGAGCAGTGGAGGCTGGTCCATTAGGGCCCCACAAATCTCAGTCTGCCTTTAGTAGGTCCCTACCTGCCTATTTTCCAACTTAAAATTGGTCTGGGGGTAGCACTGCCTGTGGCAGCTTCTGCCTCGGTCTCAGGGTTGCCCTCCTCAGCAGGGAGGAGAATGAGTCAAAACTAGAGTTACTTGGCTCCACTTGTCATTAGCTCTGCCTATTATTGGCCTTCCTGCCTTCTGCCATATGTGTGTCCCAGTGGGCATCAGTCACCACTGGTTGTGGGGAACCTCTGGACTGCTGAGCTACTTAGGCGTACCAGACCTCAGAGGTTAGTCTGCCAAGTCATTTTTCCTAAGCCACACCAGGTGCAGGAAAGTTCAAGGTATGGCTGCCGCAAAGGACAAATGGGGAAGGCACACTCTAGGTGAACACCAAACTCTTTCTTTGCCTGCAAGCAAAGGAAGATTTCTCCACTGTAGTTGAAGCCATGGCTATAATGTTCCATTGCAATCACAAACTGAAGTTGGAGTCATATGGCGTGTCAGGTGATTTTATAGGCAGATAACTTTCCCCAAGCTACTTTTGGATTCAGTCCTCTGGTTGGAACCAGAGCCCTGCCCTGCCCTAGTAGACTGCCAAACTTGATGGCAAGCACCATGAATCCTGGCGGGTCACAGGAACTACTTTTATGAAATCAGCAGTGGGCATTTCCTTATGCATGGACGTAAGTGTAAAAATAATTATGAAACCTGCATAGTTACTTACATCATCCAGAGCCTTGGATTGAATGTAATTAAAATAAGGGAATTCTTTGAAAATATTTCTAAACTGGGCAGCTTAAAATCATATTAAGGAGTCAAACAATTTAGTTAGGAATAGATACAACTTTCACAATGAAGTACTTTATACAGATCTAAATAAAATTTCCCACTTTTAAACACATGTTTGGAAAATGATTAAATGGAGGAATAGCAGTTCTTCAACTACATAGAAAATTTCTAACAAGGTTGGAGCTGGGGAGAAATGTAAAAAAATATATATCAAAGAAAAAAAAGATATGGGGTAGAATGAAATAAAAATTTAAACATATGCAAAATATTGATTTACTAATCAACCCTAAGCATTATTCATTTTTGGGAAAACCCAAGTAATGATTGTGCTATGATGGTTGTGCTACTGGAGCCTGCTATGGTAGCATTATGCAGCTGGTCCACTAAACTGCATACTCATACTCTAGTTGATTAAGAAAATGTGAATATGTTAATTTTTCATTCAATGGACCATGGCCATTACTAAAATCATAAGTTTCCTCAATTATATTTCTTTTTTTACCTTTACCTTTACGGAGTCCCCCAGCCACATGATTACTTTCTAGATTCTTAAAGCATATTTAAAAACATTATAGTTTACCTAATATACAGACAAGAAGTTACTTTTACATAATTGTAGTGCATAAAAGGATACGGATTTCAGTCACAGGTCTCAAAATCAAGTCTTCTTTTGTAGTTCCTAGTGAATGAAACTTTATTTTTATCATCATCCATTAACAATATTAATAAAAAAAACACAAATAAAAATGCTAAGGATAGAATGTAATTTCATCAGTCTGGTTTCCTCCAGATATTTTTGACTACAATTCCCCCCCACCCCCAAAAGCAAGCCCAGCATCAGCCCCAGCCAGGTTGGCAAAGGTTGCATAACACTGATCCTGCACGTAGATACACCAGTTGAGTTGTCTGAAGCCAGGGTAGAAGGCTGCAATCTTCCAAAGCTTTATCTAGGAAAGCAAATAGCCAGTATCTTTTTGAGGACTACAGACAAAAATTCTCGAGTGCCCTTCTTTACAACAGTGTTTCTGTACATCTTTCAATACAGCAAATGTATCCACAAAACAAGGACTTAGAGCAGTGGTTCCCAATTGATGGTCTGCACATACCCATCAACTGTCCCGAGACTTCCCATTTTGGGGGGGCCATGCTCTCATGCAAGAGCATGGCGCCCAAAAATGCGTGAGATCACAGCCGGACATTGTCTTGTGTGAGATTGCGGTGCTCAAAAACACATGTTTCGGTGCCCCAAAACACATGGGGAGTGCCCATTTGTGCGCCTAGTCCTGGGACTCTGATCACTTGCCATGCTAAGTTCTGTGCCCATCTGTCTCTTCAAAAGGAAGGTGCAGGGGCATGTTGCTTGCTGGACCCATGTCGTAGCTTGCAAGAGCCATGTATGTGTACCTCCTTTACATCTGCTAAATCTTGTAACCTGTGCCTTGTCTTTAAAGACTTTGGCACAAACTGCACTGAGAGTTCAAGTCCCTTGTCTAGCAATGAGGGCCGGGGCAATAAGGTTTGGTACATCAGAGATGGGGACTCTATGGCCCTCTAGACATTTTTGGATTCCAGATCCCATCAGCCCTAGCCAACATGGTCAATCATAGAAGCTTACAGTTGGAAGGAACCCCAAGAGTCATCTAGTCCAACCCCCTGCAATGCAGGAATCTCAGCTAAAGTATCCATGACAGATGGCCATGGTCAATGATCAGAGATGATGGGAACTGTAGTCCAACTTCATCTGGAGGACACCATGTTGACTACCACTGCTCTTTGGAAGTGCAGATTTATATCTTGCCCTCATTTACCTTCAAATTACCTATAGGCCCTTCTTTCCAGTGTGGGAAGAAAGAAGAAGGATGGCTTGTGACATGCTGAAGAAATTTTTCACTGTAGTATATGCAGACGAAATTTGATGCGGAGGAGCAGAAGAGGAAGATGTGAAAGAACAATGCATAGCTTTCTTTTCATCAGTTCCCATGGCTGACCTCAAAAATAGCAGAGCACTAAGCTCTTTGAGACATGCATTTAATCCACCACATTATAATTACTTCTGTCTTATCTGGCTTAGGTGTTCCTTTCTGTGATTCACATCTTTTTTTCTAATTTGCTTCTGACCTTCTATATGAATATGACTATGTTCCTTACTTTATATTACTCAAGCAGATTGTTGTGTATTTCTTGACTCCATCTACAGTTTTGTTCATGCAATAACTATGAATAATGTATATTCATGAAGCCAGTGTTGTAAATACCTTTGTAGCGAAAAATTACAGAGAAAATGTGTAATTTACCTTCCATCCTAAAAGTCTTTGAAACAGAAGGAAATGACTGTGCTTTTTCAATTCCATTTCCATAAGCAGAAAAAATATCATTTACACTAAGCAGATTAAAATCTGAATCTTGAGCTAACTGCGTATTATTTTTCCATAGGTCTCCTTTCCTCATTTCTTTGTTGTTGGTAATATTACAATACATGTCAATTCCTCCCTTGGCATTGGTACTCTCAGTGTTGCCTGGATTTACATATGTATAATTGGTTGGTTTAAATAAGCTGTAATAAATTCAAAGGGATATTTTCATATAATATACACATTTACAACCTTACTTACATAGCAATTACATACTACAGCTTACATTGCTTTGTTTCCAATACCTGCTGAAAACCAAACCTGTTATTAGTTAGTTGAAACAGGCTTGCACAATTTTTGACCCACCAAGCTTCCCCCACACCCATTCTGGCAGTCTCTGGCAGGCAACCGAAACAAGGGGTTAATTCAGCCTTGGGCTGGTCATTATACAGGGCTGGCGGGCCATGTTTCCTTCAGTGGCTATCAAGCTGTGCAGCATAGACTAAGATCTCCAAGATAAATTCACTGTTGATTTGGAAATGAAATAGCTGAGTACAGATAAAAGAAACAATGACACTGAAAGAGGAAAGACTTGCGGTAGCTTTGGACTTTACACTTCTATCATAACATCCAAAGTGGGACATTTTGCATCTCTGACACAGTGAGATGTATCAGCCATACAGGAAAGGTATGTGTCTTTCCATTTTATACGTTGCTCTGAAAATGTTGTACATCTGTTTTTCCTGCTTGAGCATAACATCAAAACCACTTACATTTGACTCCAAAAACATGCAGTGGCTTTGCCTGCATATTTCAATGTATGTCACAGAGTATACTGTGAGTGGGATACTGTATGCCAGGATACCTAGCAAAGCACCTTCACTCATACTGACCTAGACGACCCATATGTTCACTGGATGAGGCCCCTGAGGACCATGACATCATGGAAACAGGCCTTGCCCACAGTGGCACCTTCCTTCTGGAACCCAGTCCCCATTCAGGAAGCATCAAATGTGGTATGTTTTTAAAACCCATTTCTTTATTCAGGCTTTCTCTGGTTGTTGAAAACATTTTTTTCCAGATTGTGCTGATCGGTACTGTGATTTAGCGTTTTACTGTGTCTCTGAGAAATAGGGAACACCAGGCCCAGGTGACAAAGACCTTCAGCCTTCACAACTATCCCCAGGTCCCATCCATCCATGGCCCTATTTTGAACCCTGTGTCTTTGCCTTGCTGGAATGTGTGCTTGAGCTCTGATGACGCTCTTGCTCGTCTGGATGGAGGGTCAAGAGAAGCGTGCGAGTGTATGCAGATACTAGCCAACTGTACAAAAGTAAGATGTGCATTTGTACCTCTGCCTACCTTTGCCTCTGGCCACACCCACTGCTGGCATGGGGCCCTTAGAAGATCGCCTAGAAAGGAAAGCAACCCTCAGGCTAAAAAAAAAAAGCTCCCCTGATGTATCTTTTAGATTTTTGCTGTGATTTTATGACTTTACTTCTTCTTGCAAACTGCATAGAGTTGTTTTATGTTAAGCGGCATTTTAGTTGTATGTATAAATAAATAAATATAAAAATAAACATTTGGACAGGAATAATTCAAGAATGGAAAAGTAGCCAGAGTGCAACAATCTTTCCCTTTCAAAGAGCTGCTTACTTGTAGTTCATTGCTTGTTAGTTCTTACTTTCAATATTTGTGGTAATTGTCATTAATTAAAGAAAACCCACTGGATTCTACACATCCAAAAAGAGGAGCACCATCTCTTAAATGGGCTGAGAATCAGCATTCATTGTCACCTAGATAGTTTCAAGTAGAGTCAAAATATATTAGAGTTAACTGAACTTTCAGGACTCATTTCTGAAAAGTACAGTTCTAGTCTGCTGCAACAAACTGGCAAAGAGTGAAGTCCAGTCCTATTAAAGCAATGATTATCCTGTGATTGATTCTTAAAGGAGTTGGATTACATGCATGCCCTGTGACAGCTTAAAGTATAAAAATAAACTAGTATATCTGTGAGCTGCCAAGGACCATGTCTTTGTATGGAATTTTAAGAGTGTGTTTGGTAGTACATCAGCTGCCTCTTAACTAAAGTAATAAACTAAATCCTGTGTTTAAATCCTTGTAAAAAAGGGTTGTGCCTAGAGCAAATCTAATTACTGTATTAAAACACCGCCGAAAGGAACTATCCCAGTTTTCTCACATTCAAAAGAATATTAACACAATTGCCTGGAGCCCTATTAAGCACTTTCATTTCAAAGATCAAAAACTGAGTCTTTGACAAATGTATCTAAAATAATATGGTTCTGATATTTGATGAATTGGCTTTAAAAAGCCTACCTTTTCCTGAATGTTGAGCAGGCACTTTCATCACCATCTTCTTCTGGAAAATTAATTAATAGTTTATTTTTTTTAAGGTTTTCTACAAGACAGTTAACAAGCTCTGTTTTCATATTTATCAAGGTCATAGAGGAACAATGGGACCAATTCCAGACTATTGGCCTGAAAATAACTTACCTGCCTCCACTAACTGAACTCCTATAGCTTTGCCTGTTAAAATTCATAGCAAAGTAATCATGTATTTAGGATTTTATCGCTTAGTAATGCTCTTAAAAGAGGACAAGTCATTTGCTCTGTGCAAGCTACTTGCAAAAGGAAAAGAAATGTAGAATATAATGCCTACCAAGAAGTTGATTCAACAAAACATGCATAAAAGAAAATAAATTTCATGCCATTATTCTCAATGTTTTCTTGCGCTTTCTCAGCTTGACAATCCTTAAAATTTCTCATTTATTATGGTCATGCACAGGCCCCGATATCTGGCCTATACAGTACTTATATTGGTGTTTTCTTAAATAAAAAGTCCTGATCTGTTCCAGAGTCGCCCTGTATTTTCTCTCTGCTTCACTCTGTCATCAGCTCCAAAGCTACTCTGTATAAAATTGAATTGTGTTCCCTCATTCACTATAATGGAGAAGCTTTTCCTCCTTTTGGCCAAAGTGTATGGCATGTAGAGATACAGAATCCCCTTCAAAGTGGATTAAACTTGCCAAATTGCATCCAAATATGTCCAGGAGATTTTTGTGAGGGGAAGTAAAAGTGATTCACTTTAATCCATAATCCCTTTGGGTGGAGGCTATCTGCTACTTACCTTAAAGTAATTTAAGAGGTGACTGAGCAAAATGCATTCTTGCTTCTACAGTATATTGTTTTAAAAATGGTACTTTCACGTTGACCTAAGCGCTCTGTGGTAAGCCTTGTTTTCTCCAATAAGCCATGGGCCTATTGCCTACAATACTGCTTGTAGGGTTGCAAAGAGCTCTGAACTTCTTCGTTGTAGGAAAAAATCAGATTTTTTAAATAAAAAAACTTAAATGAAATTTTAATTTCTTTTCTTCTTCTTTTTAATCCTCCATTGCTGCACCTAACCAAAAGCAACCCCATAGTACTTCAGTGTTCTGTAGATAACATTTTGGATAGCTTCCTTCCTGGAACAAATAACAACCTGAGAGGGAGGTATTTTCATCCTATGTTGAATAGCAACATGGGGTTGGTAAGCCATTATGATGCACCCAGCACTATGGCTGTTATTTTTTTAAAAGAAAAGATGTGTGAAATACAGTCATGCATTTTCACATATAGTCTATAGCCCATGATTCAACATACTTCAGTAAAAGTAGGCATTGCCCCCCTCAAATTAAAGTGAGTAATTGAATATTACCATATTGTTCTGTGTATAAGACAATGGTTTTTTGCTTTAAAAAAAAAGTTCAAAAATTGGGGGGTGATCTTATACACGGATGGTGAATGCACAGAGGTCCAGGCTCTGGCTCTTGAAATATGGCATCCTAATTTTGGAAACCCTAACTATTTTAAAATATTGATTTTGGGTTCAAAAAAATAGGGGTTGTCTTATACATGGAAAAATACAGCAGTTTTTAAATTCCATACTTCCTCTTATTAAAACTAATCACAAAACATTCTACCTTTTTGGCTATTCCCTCCCAATTCCATTTGTAGCTGCTGAGTAGGTGGAATTTCAAACGCAGACGGAACAGGTGCAAGATACCAGTCTGTTGGCTCTTCATTTTCTAGATATCTGTTTCCAACATATTAACATGAAGCGAAAAAACATTGTTTCCAACCAAATTAATGACAAACTGCAGGAGAACATATTGACTGTTGTGTCACTTCTAAATTATCCCTTTTAACATTACACTTGGGGGGGGGGACGTGTTATATTTTAAATGTAAGACTTCTGTTAACCCACCTCAGTTTAATGAGAATTTGGTATGCTTTGGGACACAACCAAAGCAGATAGCCAATGTTTCCTCTCCTCCGACAGAAGTCGGTAAAACAGGGGGGGGAGAGAGACAATTATTTTTAGATTCTCGTTCCCCACTGAACCCCCCAATCTGCTCTGGATAGGGCTGCCATTTCAAAGGCAGAATTGACGTCCGGTGGGAATTTTGGGGTGTCCTGCTTTTTACTTTTTGAAATATGGCAACCCTAGCTCTGGAGGCTAGAGCGGATTTGGGTGGGGTTGTAGGGAACAGAAGAAATAAGCAAAACCGCATCTCTTTCCCCCATTTTGCTCCTGGATGCCTTCAGTCAGCAAAGGGAAAACATCTGATATCACCATAGGGCTCCTAATAAGCTGAGATGTCCTGCTGCTATGTTATCTTGCAGAACTAACTTACGTTATCATAATCATTTGCTACAGAAACTTTTTTTGGGGAAAAACATAACAACAAACAAAACAAAACAAAACAAATGCAAGATAATTAAATAAATTGTTATTGTAAAATATTCTAGGGGTCTACCTGCCACTATGTACATTCTTTGGAATATAGAGATAGGTAGCCCCTTGAATATTTAACAATATGAATTTATTTAGTTATCTTTCATTTGTTTTGTTTTGTTTTGTTATTCTTTGAAATATAGAGGACTGAGAGAATTAGGAAAGGAGAAGCTTATTTATTATGGTTCATTGAAAATAAAAACCTTTAGTAAAGGCGAAAGATTGATACAATCTGAAGAGAGACCAGAGTTAATAGAAAAAATATGAACTGCAGCAATATAAGAACTGGACAAAAATCAAGGAGTGTAGGAAACCACTTTGATCAAATTTATAAATTTGGAAATAACTGGAATTATTTTTATATTAATTGGAATTTGTATAATTTTAAAATGTGGTGTTTTTTTGGGGGGGTTGTTTTTATTTTGATTATATATTTTGTGGTTTTATATTTTGATTTTGTTCTGTGAACCGCCCTAAGACCTCTGGGTATAGGGTGGTATATGAGTAGTAGTAGTAGTAATAATAATAATAATAATAATGGCAAATATTGGGTAAATATTTGAAAATTTAAAAAATATTATCACTTTTTTTAAAAAAAAACCTTTATCTCATTTTACAGAAAACATATTAGAGCCAGAAAACATTCCCTCGACTTCTATCACTGCCAAATCACAGGGACAACTTATGGGAGACAGCTGCAACAAACTTACTTTTGTTTTGTACCTGGTCCTTCAAAAAACAAATTATCCAAAGAAAAAGCAGGGTCTGTCATTGTATTAAGACAAGAGGTGAATTCTCAGAAAAGCTGCAAAAGACAATGACAACTGTAATTATTTCAATATACTGACAAAGGAATACCAGCTTTTTCATGATCAAGGTGTCTCCCCTGCCACATAAGTATACCAGCTTTTTTAACCCAATAAGGATATTATTATTTTTATAACATTGCATTTTTTATTATTATATTATATTCTTTAGAACTCCCACTGGAGGAAGCCTTAAATTCAAAGATCCCTCGTGTCATTTTTCACCTCAGAGCAAAATCAGAACAGAGTGGCAGGCAGCCATTTTGAAATTCCATATATTTTGCCAACTGACTTGGTAGACACCTTTGCACAAGTGTGTGTGTGTGTGTGTGTGTGTGTGTGTACACATGCATACATTATACACACACACACATATATCTCTTGCTTGGCAAAACAGCCCTTTCCTTGGCCGAAGAAGACAATGTTTGTCCTTGTGGGACATGCAACTCCCATCCATCCAAAGTGGATTTACGAGCTCTAAAGGAAGGACTGCTTAAAGCAGCACCCCATGAATTAAAAGGGCTGTTTTGTACCATGGCCTATGTCTGTAGGCTGTGTCCGGCTCCGTATATTTGGCCAAGCGGAGCCCCTAGGCTACAACCTTCCTTTCTCACCCCAAGCGGGGAACGTTAAAATCAAATGTTCCCTCAGGTTGTTTCCTTAAGTCTCTACTAGCAGCCTGAAATAGTGAAGGCTGAGGAGAACAGGCCAGCCACTCCAAATCACGGTTTGTCCTCCAACAACATGGACGCCACTGGCTGTCTTATTACTAGAGGGAAGAGGGAAGAAAGATTGCCGCTTTTCAAGGAGCTTTTATCAGGAATCAAAGGCAAAGAAAAGAGGGAACGCCCTCATAAAAGCAGAGAGGGAAATTAAGTTCCTTAGCCGAGGCTGTTCTTTCCCTTATTAGATAAACAAAGAGAAAGAAGGCAAAATATGTAGGGCTGCCGTATCTCCAAACATGGAATAAAAAAAAATCGCTCTTAAGCTTTTTTCCTCTTTAGTAAAATCTACAAGAATTTTTGAGTTTTGGAGCTTTGGGGGGGGGGTGCATTTTTTTATTTAACCTCCATTTCCCACCTGAAAAATAATGCAGGGTGCAATTTCTGGAGGCGAATTTACACTATTTCGAGCACTTTGTCAATTAACCGTTTAGCAGGAGAGCTAGGAGTATTTTACTAGCTGGAAAAATACCATTTGTCTGGTGCGGCAGGATTCGAAGAGCAAACGTGGGTCATATGAAAAGGCACTTCTAACGTGCCCAGGATAGTGGAATACAGAATTATACACTTGGTGATTGAAACAGACTTGGCCCCAAATGCAACACCTGAGCTCCTTTACGCTCCCTCCCTTATAGTTACTTTTAACTGTTTGTCCCCGTTTCAGTCTTTTTAAGCATGTATGATATCAAAGCCTCTCAGCAGCAGCAGCAACAACAACTTTGTCCCAACCCCCCCTGAAAAATATGGCAACCTGCATCCCATGCAGAGTTTAAGTCATAAATGTACCGGTACTCTATTCTTCTTTATATATATGGGTGTTCCATCGAGCTAGAAGCAAAGTACCTTCAAATCAGTCTGCAGTTATGTTTTACATAGCAGCAGGCCATTTTGAATCTGTTGTTACATTATATCTACCTAGTTTTGCATGGCATGTTGGATTCTTCATGAAGATGCATAGCTGTCAACCCAACTGTGTGTGTGTGCACTCAGATTTATTAAGCCAAATATCTTACAGTTACCACTCCCACCTGGTGAGCTATTTTTTAGCTTTGCCCAAAGTTGTTGAGCTTTTTTTTTTAGCAAAATAGCAAAAAAGCCATTTTTGAGATGTTATTTTTTTTTCATAATAATTTTTATTATTATACATTTTATAAATTTCCATCCAATTCTTCGTTCAATCCCGCATACAACTAATCATAGTTATTTTTTGACTTCCTTCAACGTCTCTGACAATCATCCGTAGTTACACCTTTAATACACATTCCCTTCTTTCGTATTGCCATTTTTCCTCCTTACTCCTATTATTTCTCATAAACAATACTTATTTTCTTTTTTTACAGTGCCTCTTTAAATCCCGCTAGCGTTGTATTCACACCACATATATTTTTCAGATAATCCACAAATTTCCCCCAGTCTTCGATGAACTTTTGATCTTTAGTATATCTAATTTTCCCAGTTAATTTATCCAGATCTGCATAGTCTATCATTTTTAGTCTCCATTCTTCTATCGTCGGTATTTCCTCTTGTTTCCACTTCTGAGCCAACAGGATTCTGGCTGCCGTTACCGCATACTGGAAAAGCTTACAGTCCTTTCTTCTGATGTCCTTTCCTACCATACCTAAAAGAAAAGCTTCCGGGTTTTTTCACAAAAGTATATCTTAACATTTTTTTCAACTCATTATATATCATTTCCCAAAAACTTTTCACTTTCTTACATTCCCACCACTGATGAAAGAATGTCCCTTCCTTGTCTTTACACTTCCAACATTTGTTATCAACCTTATACATCTTTGCTAATTTTACAGGTGTCATATACCATCTATAAAACATTTTCATCACATTCTCCTTCAGTGTAATACATGCTGTAAATTTTAAATGCTCTTTCCACAGTTTTTCCCAATCTTCAAATTGAATATTGTACCCAAAATCCTTTGCCCACTGTATCATTACTGATTTAACCTCTTCATCTTTCGTATTCCATTCCAGCAATATCTTATACATTTTTGACAGAATTTTATACTCATTATTTATAATGTCCTTTTGGAAATTTGATTCCTTTTCCACATAACCCTTTTCCTTCAGATCTTTTTTAAATATTTCATTTACTTGGTAGTGGTGCAACCAATCATAAACTAAATCTTTAACTTGCTCATATGGCTTCAGTTTCCATTTTCCTCCCTCATTAGCTATCAGTTCCCCATAAGTGGCCCATTTGTTTCTCATATTAGTCTTCTTCACACTTATTACCTCTAACGGGGACAGCCAGTGTGGAACTTTTGGTTCCAGTATATTTTTGTATCTCTCCCAAACCTCTATTAATGGACCCCTGAAGATGTGGTTATTTTTTAGGGGGAGTCAGCAAAAACCGTTTTACTGATTTCTGCCCGGACCCAAGTATTCCAAATTGACTGCAGTATTCCATATCCATGTCTAGGAAATTCCGGACTTATGGCTACCCTATAAAGTGTTCCTGATGACAAGGAGTTGTTCAGGATGCTGGAGTACAAAAAAACCTGAACTATTTTGAAATCTGTTACATTTTTATATTTTATGAACTCTACAGCTAATAAAAAATTGGGACGCAGGTGGCGCTGTGGGTTAAAGCCTCAGCGCCTAGGGCTTGCCGATCGAAAGGTCGGCGGTTCGAATCCCTGCGGCGGGGTGCGCTCCCGCTGCTCGGTCCCAGCGCCTGCCAACCTAGCAGTTCGAAAGCACCTCCGGGTGCAAGTAGATAAATAGGGACCGCTTACCAGCGGGAAGGTAAACGGCATTTCCGTGTGCGGCTCTGGCTCTGGCTCTGGCTCTGGCCAGAGCAGCGATGTCACGCTGGCCACGTGACCCGGAAGTGTCTCCGGACAGCGCTGGCCCCTGGCCTTTTAAGTGAGATGGGCGCACAACCCCAGAGTCTGTCAAGACTGGCCCGTACGGGCAGGGGTACCTTTACCTTTACCTTTTTACAGCTAATAAAACTTTATAAACTAACTCTTTTATAAAACAAAACACAAAAACAAAATAAAGTTATGATGTACATAAATTCTCTGAACACAATCCTGCCAGAGTTAAGCACCTTTAAGCCATTGATCTCACGGTGAGAGTTAAGCATGAGTTTAAAAAGTCACGGCTGAAATCCATGGGATGTAAAAGTGCTTAACTTTGACTGGATCGTGTCCACTGTAGTTTCAGACAGCAGTTGCCTTTTTTCTTTTTCTTTTTCTACCTTCAGAAAGGGTGCTCTCCAATTCTTTTGGCCTCAGGCAAGTTTCCATCTTCGTCTGCAACATCTGCTTTTAGCTGACCAGACTTTAAAGATTAAAACGACCATACAAACTGTTCAGGTTTTTTTAGAGCTCTTTTTTTCTCTCCCTCAGAGTCTCTTCCCAAGATGTCATCTCCCTCAACACACAGAAATCACATAAAATATATAGCAAAGTAGCCTCTCAACAGCTCTGAGACAGTTTAATTTTTGATTTCCCCCAAGCCTAACATCTGATCAGCCATATGTTTTGAGTCTTTTTGACTCACAGAGATCACATAACAAGCCATAAACCTGTATGTTCTGGAGCAATGTTACCAGAAAAATCACGAACACCAGACAGTCATGGGTCAATGGTCCATGCAACAATAGGAGGAGACATGTCCCATCCGAGTACAAATTTGTTAAAAGCCTGAGAAGTTCTGAAGAAGTTTCCCACTGAGTAAAGAAACACAGGCTCTTTTCAACACCAAAAACACTGATTGAGTTATAATGACAACAAAATAAATGAGAAATGAGAAAGAGGACCTTTAACAGGATCATTTCCTTCTCTTGCAGATAATTACTAGGTAGCAGTTATTGTTATGATGTCATACGAACAAATGATGACATTGTCTGATAACCAGCATCTTGGAAAAAACAGGTACTCTCTCCCACCCTTGAAATTCTCCGCCTCTATTCCCCTCATCTGTGGGAGACCCTTGTCTTGGGTTGCTATATTTCAAAAAGTAAAAACCAGGACACCCCAAAAGCTGTTCAGCTTTTTTTAGGAAGACCCCAAAATGTTGTTGACCTTTTTTTAAAAAAAAGAAAGCATGATTTTTCGATTCACTTGTCTAAGATCCAGGACAAAGCGCCACCTTTCAGAAGTTCCCCCCAGACGTCAATTCTGCCTTTGAAATCCGGGCAATTTCTGGGAAAATCAGCCCTAAACTAAGTGTTAATTCGTGTAGCGTTAATTCGTGTAGCCAATATGTCCAAATTGCAACATGACCTCAGGTACAAGCAAACTCCCTCCCACCCTATCAAAAATTCCTGGCATGGGAGAAGGGAGTAACTATTTGCACTCTGTGGCTATGGGAGAAAACCTGCAAACTAGAAGAATCCCTTGCCTGCTTTTTCCCTTCTCCAGTGCAGTGTTGCTACCCAAATAGCTTTTCTCCAGTTTGCCTTCTTCTGAACACTCAGGCCCTGTTTTGTTTTGAGTTTTTTAATGACCCATTCTTCCAAGTTTCTTTTAAAATGAAAAACAGCAACTCAAGTCAAGGAGAAAAAAATTAAAAATTTAGTTCCCTGCATTTCCCCCCAGCTCCTACAAGAAATAAAATGCAAGCAATACAGTTCATTTGCTTGGATGAAACAGGGAGTGATCTTCTCCCTGTTTCCATTTTTTAAAAAAAGATGTTTACTGACCTTATTACCCAATCTTTGATCCCTGTGTCCTGCAAACACTTACGCACTTGAATAAGCTTACTCATTCAAATAGTTCTCCTGAAGTTAGTCAAGTGCATAAGCGTTTGCCAAATCGGGCCCTAAGAGAACTAAATACAGGTCCCTCTGGACCCCACCAATACTGTTTGTATGTCAGCCAGAGGGAATCTCCCAGGAGTGATGCAACATTCTCCTCTCCAGAGGCTGAGCATACATTTTATGCAGCACTGCACTAACTCATGCCCACTTAGGAAATCCAAGTTTGGAAGCCAGTATTCTAAATGGCTTCAAGTTCATTTTATTTCTCTTTTTTGGGACCCCCCCCCCCCACTAGGGCTGCCATACGACTGGATTTTCCTGGACATTACTGGGATTTCAAAGGTGGAATTGACGTCCAGGGGGGATTTCTGAAAAGTGGCGCTCTGTCCTAGATCTAAGACGAGCCCATCAAAATATTGCACTTTTTTGGCATTTTTGTGTTAAAAAAAAATGCTTGACAATTGAGGGGTTTCCAAAAAAACTATGGCAACCTACGCTTTTCTACATTCTCTGTCAAAATTGGCCCCTCCAGGCTAACAGCTAAAACATACCTTTCTGACTATAAAACGTCTTTCTCTTAAGTAATACAGTAAGATATGATAATACTAATAAAATGATAAACAACAGAGAAGTTGAACTCACAAATAAGAGGAATGCACAATGTTCAGACCCATTGTGCATGGCCAGTTGTTATTTTCGAGGCACAAGTTTCCCAATACACCAGGCCCGCACAAAACAATTGGGTTTTTTAAATAAAAAAATCTAAAATGTGTATGCCGTGCCCAGATCCACCAGCAGGCCACGGAGGACCACCTCGCCAACAGGAGGGGCTGTGGTGATCGATGGTGCCCAGCAAAACATCACTACATTCATTTTAAAGAACACTCACCATCTTGCACTTCACTGCATCCACAGTTGGGTAATATGCTATTTTATGCTAAATTTGTGTCCCTGCCACCACCACCTTATCATATTATCCACAGATCAAGAAAATCCAAATTGTTTTATATATATATATATATATATATATATATGGATGTTTTATGATGGCCTATATTTGGGGATGCGGGTGGCGCTGTGGTCTAAACCACCGAGCCTCTTGCGCTTGCCGATCACAAGGTCGGTGGTTTGAATCCCCCAACAGGGTGAACTCCCGTTGCTCAGTCCCAGCTCCTGCCAACCTAGCAGTTCAAAAGCACCCTGGCAGGAAGGTAAACGGCGTTTCTGTGCGCTGCTCTGGTTCTCCAGAAGCAGCTTAGTCATGCTGGCCACATGACCCGGAAAAACTGTCTATGGACAAATGCTGGCTCCCTCGGCCTGTAAAGCGAGATGAGTGCCACAACCACAGAGTCGTTTGCGACTGGACTTAACTGTCAGGGGTCCTTTACCTTTATATTTGCAATGCCTAACAAAGAAAGCTTGTGAGAAAATCCAAATTAAACGGGGAGGACATTCAGGCTGTCACTTGGATGACAACATTGTGTAGATGCAAAAAGCATGCATACATGGGATGCCTAGGATCTGTTTTAAACTGCTGTGTGTATCTAAAAAACAACAACTACTAGGGGTCATGGAGTATCACCAACCTGTGTGGATGTTCTTTGTATTCTTGCAGCGCTGGAAAGAATTCTAGTTCTCAACTTGATTAACCCCAAGACAGATTTGTCATTTGATGCTTTCCTAATGCCCTGAAATCTAAGCCATCCCCCAGTTGATTAATTGGTAGCTACAATTTTTTCATTGTAACTCCTGGTTCCAACATGGCATATTGATTTTTCTGGAACTTACCTCCTATTGGTATTGGATTTGGTACAGAATATATATATATATATCTATGGTGAAAAAAGGAGATCCACAATTGTACTCCTTTGAGTGCAGGTGTGGGTGAAGATGGTTCAAACCCAGAAGTGGTTTTTAGTGCAATTTAGAAAAGAAAACCAGTTTATTCTGAGTCAGGTTACTTGGAATTTTAAATATAATAAAGGAAAATGTTCTATATCTCTTAGAATGGCAATGGCGCCCACTTGAGAGGTGCCAGAACTGAGTTCCAGCTGGAAAAACAGGCTTGGTCTCAAGAGACAATGGAGTGAACCTCTGGGGGTGAAGTGATGTGTGATCAACTTAAGATACCTGCACTGCAAGAGGGTTGGATAGATGACCCTTGGGTCCCTTCCAAGTCTAAAATTCTAGGATTCTATATATTTTGCCCTGGCATCCAGTTTTCTATCTGCATGGATATCTTTGGAAGAGCATACAGTCTTGTGAGCCCCATAGTTTTATGAGAATGTATATGTATTTTTTAAATGCCTGTAACTATATGTGCACATTTCAAGTGGGCAATTTACCCAAAAGAAAGTAAGTGCTCCATTTTAGCATTCATGCTTGGGGATATTCTAAATTAAAAGAAAATAGCTGACTGAAACTTCGGGAGATCACACCATCAAGGATCTAAAAGGTAAAGGTACCCCTGCCCGTACGGGCCAGTCTTGACAGACTCTGGGGTTGTGCGCCCATCTCACGAGGCCGGGGGCCAGCGCTGTCCGGAGACACTTCCGGGTCACGTGGCCAGCGTGACATCGCTGCTCTGGCCAGAGCCAGAGCCGCACACGGAAACGCCGTTTACCTTCCCGCCGGTAAGCGGTCCCTATTTATCTACTTGCACCCGGAGGTGCTTTCGAACTGCTAGGTTGGCAGGCGCTGGGACCGAGCAGCGGGAGCGCACCCCGCTGCAGGGATTCGAACCACCGACCTTTCGATCGGCAAGCCCTAGGCGCAGCGATTTTGGCAAAATACAGCAAAGATACTTGGCTAAACACTCTCAATGTAGCCTCAAAGTAGCACAACTGCCTTGGTGACAGCAAAGGACCAAAGAAAAACAACATGATGCAAAAGGAAAGAGAAACTCTGTCATATTAGATTTCTGATAAAAACAGAAGAGGTTATGAACACAGCAGAAGAATGAGGTACGTCGACGCTACCAAAAAGAAATGGAGCTGGAAACGAAACACTTTTATAACAAGATGACTGCTGACAACACTACAGAAAGTAGGTGACAGCATTTCAAAGTCAAGACATGCTACATACTTGCTGATGTGTTTACAACACAGATGAAAGGATAGTCTCGAGATTTCACGAGAAATATCAGATGACACCTTTGACGTTGATAAAGTTATTAAAACATTTCCTTGGATAAAACCCATCAAGGTAAACTTTATAATTTGCATACTCAATCTAGAGCAGTGGCTTATGGTCTTTTACCTTTCTGTTATAATTCTTATAGCATTATGTATGGAGTTCTTTACTCTCTTTTTTATTATTCTCAAATATCAACAAGGATGTGAGTACAGTAGTTTTCTGTTAGCAGGTTCTCTTCAAGAGGTGTATGGACGAAAGCCTCCTCCACCAGCTGAACAAGGCCTAAATTAAAGAACAGTTGATGATATTGTCTATTTTCAGAACAAGAGTGGATAACCAGCATCTTAGGGGAAAAAATATTATGTACTCTCTCCCACACTTGAAATTTTCCACTTCTGTTCCCTTGTCTATTTCCTTGTCTAGGGTTGCCATATTTCAAAAAGTAAAAATCAGGACAACCCAAAACTGTTTTGAAGGAAACCCCAAAACTGTTGAGCTTTTCCCAAAGTTGTTTACAAAACCGTCAAAAGCGATTTTTCAATTGACTTGTCTAAGATCCAGGACCAAGCAACACCTTTCAGAAATTCCCACCCGAATTTGTTGTGTTGTGTTGACTCTATTTCCAAACTAATTGTGTGCTCTGTGATGGCAAGGCTGGAAAATAGTACTTAAACTGAAACAAAATACCACCTCCCATTTCTCTAACAAATCAGAAAGAATAGACAGTCTTGTAATCGGAGCTCATCGTCACTAATGGATGCTAAAGGTAAAGGTAAAGGGACCCCTGACCATTAGGTCCAGTTGTGGACGACTCTGGGGTTGCGGTGCTCATCTCGCTTTATTGACCAAGGGAGCCGGTGTACAGCTTCTGGGTCATGTGGCCAGCATGACTAAGTCGCTTCTGGCGAACCCAAGCAGTGCACGGAAACGCTGTTTACCTTTCCGCCGGAGCGGTACCTATTTATCTACTTGCACTTTGATGTGCTTTCAAACTGCTTAGTTGGCAGGAGAAGGGACTGAGCAATGGGAGCTCACCCCGTCATGGGGATTCGAACCACCAACCTTCTGATCAGCAAGTCCTAGGCTCTGTGGTTTAACCCAGAAGTGGCTTAGTCATGCTGGCTACATGACCCGGAAAAACTGTCTGCGGACAAACGTCAGCTCCTTTGGCCAGTATAGCTAGATGAGCACCACAACCCCAGTTGTTCTTTACCTTTTTACCTTTACTCAAATAGTACTGGGCCGAGTGAGGCTCCAGTCCAAAGAACTCCATGGGTAGTGCTATGTATCTAAGGGGACTTTGAGCTTCTAATTCCTGCAAAGTAGCCCCAAAGCCACATGTCAAAGGGATGAACAGAAGGAGTCTGGGGTCTTCTCAAGCTCTGGGGCGTTCCTTACAGTTCTTTGGATCTCAGCCTGAGCTTTCAAAGGAAATAGGCTAAAGGTTCCATTCCCTATGTGATTCTATTCACGTTCACTGCATATATAATGGTACTTTTGAGAAAACATGCATATCTTTTGCCTGCAATCCTATAAGCATTTATTCTGGAACTGAGACTCTCTGAACTGGACGGGATTTGATTCAGGCCAGGGCAAATCTACACAGGGTCAGGATGCTCCTTCCAAATAGAATAGCTATAGAGGTCAAAGGATTGCTGTGAGCACTACACCTCGCATCAACATTCTCACAACTGTCCTGACATCCTGCGTTGCTGTGGATAGTGGATGCATGAAGGCAGAGACAGAGGGATTTCTGCAGCACGATTTTGCTTTTTAAATAGAATTCATAAGAAGGAAATTAACATCACATAAATATCTTGTCATAAGTATTCGGCAAAGGTTATACTGTTTGCCTGTACCCTATCAAAATCTATTATGTTACCTGAGCAATGCCGGAAGATATGCAAGAGCAAATGCTGAAGATCAAAATTACCCAAGAGTAACTTGTCACTATCATCATTTCAGTGAAGTATATCACTTAATCCTTTCCCTTTCTTTCTCCTTTGCCATACTTAAACAGATGTAACGGTTGCCACAGTAGTACTCCCTGCTCACCTTGCAGGAAAACTGTAGAACTACTTAGGATGCACAATGATTTTAAAATGCAAATGCTTTAAGTGTGCTGCTTATACGGAAAATAAATG
Organism: Podarcis cretensis; assembly: GCF_951804945.1. Lineage (NCBI taxonomy): Eukaryota > Metazoa > Chordata > Lepidosauria > Squamata > Lacertidae > Podarcis > Podarcis cretensis. The sequence goes on from NC_137175.1 coordinate 74,577,360, forward strand.
CTGCCTATGAAAACTGCATGTTCCAGATGTTTACGTGTCTGGGTATATATATTATTCAAATACTAGTTGTGAGAACTTTGTGAACACATACATGATTCATGTCACTTTTGATTACAGCTCCACTTGAAACATAAGGTCACCAGCAAAACAAAAGATAAAGTATATGCAAGTGTGATATGCAACAAAATGTTGCAGCGTGGACTGTGCAGTCCAAGATTCCAGCCATTCTGTTCCAGTTAGTGTTCCATCATGACCATGCACATTCAGTTCTATTTGGGCAGCTTGGGGTTCCCATGGGCCTCTCACTCCTCCCAGGTTTTTTTGTATTTCTGCAAACCTTGGGTTCGTCCCCAGCTTGCCGAGACCATTTTGCTCCATGACAAACATAGCCTGAACATCAGAAATGGAGGAAATGGACCTCATCACCCTAGCTTAATAAGGTTTGTATCATTTACATGGAATAGAAAAGATGGGAAGGCAACTAATTCTCCTACACATGACATCCTAAGATCTGAACAAACTCTATAGACCTGTGCCCCAAATTTTGGGTAGTGAGAGATTCTTGACTTAGGTATTGCTGAATTGTACTTTTCAAGCTTAGGGTATTGCTTTAGATGCAAGGCCCCAAACCACTGTTTGCACCACTGCAGCTAAACACCGAGTCAAAGGAAAGAAAATAATGCTCATATGACTACTGCCCATCAAAATTTCAAGGACTGTCTAAAATTCACACCCAGGAAAATGATGCCTCAATCATAATGTTGGGCTTATTATTTACCATCCATACACTTCATGTTTGTTATATGCCACTGTGATCTCAAAAACATTTTTCTCCCTTCATAATCTGGTACTTACTGATACCTTTTGAGAATATAAGCTTCTTTGTCCTTCCCCGTCCCCACCCCCAACATCTTTCGCCCTTATTTGCTTTTTTCTATTATTCTCCGAATTCCTACGGTCTAAATTCCACCCTCTCTTCTTTTATCTATAGGGTAACCTTCAACCTATATTCTAAGGTGCAGAGGCTTCTGTGGTGGAAGGATTTAAGACAGGCATGTCTCCTTGGGCAACATAAGTAGAGACAGCAGGAGAATCAAGGAAAACACGCCGTTAGAATAATTCCCTTCAGAGAAATCAGGATGCCAAACCGTTCCTTCCAGCTACCGCTCTCATAGAGAGAATATTTATTCATTGGTAGATGAGCTTCAGCAGGCACTCAGCACTGGAATTTGAATTTCTAGCTTCTACTGATGCCTCTGATTTTCCTGGGGAATAGAAAGGGAGGGGGGAATCAGTAGAGTGAGTGCTAAGAGTTTGATCTAAAAGTTCGGGTCTGTTAACACAAAGCAATTGATATTTCAGCTGATCCCAGGCTGTACGTCATTCCTGAACTCCTTGCTGTCCTCTGAACAATTTTACAGAGTCCTTAGGTACATCTGCACTGGCGCAAATTGGGCAGTTTTGCATTACCTATACACTGATGCACATCCAGCCTATTCTGTTTGTACCACTCGTTGGTTGTCCGTTACATAAACACCACAGTACAGTTGAGTCATGTGATCCACACTATAGTCTGGTCACTTCTGCAACTGCTGTTGTAAATACGATGAGATGATATAATAAACCTAGGCTCCATTCCTACGTTATGACTTAAACAGTCTCTTTGAGCTGTGTTACATTGAATTATAACCCTTCTTATCTCAAGGACTTTAGGATGGACTACTGGCTGTCAATACCTTCCAAGCTGACATTTAAAACCTGGAGTGGTGGGAGATCCAAATAGAGAATACCTTTTCCCATACCATCCTGCACATTTTTTAAGATCAGCAATGGGCAAGGTCAGCAGTGCAGCAGCCCAAGGTAGGGCTTTTTCAGTGGAAGCTCCAAAACTCTGGAATGATCTCTACACTTAAGGTGAATCTCACCTGGACATTATACTCTTATGGGAAGATGCTGAAGAAACACACTTATGATAGATTTCTGGAGTTAAGAAGCTAAAATTTATTCGAAGTCAGTTTTGTATTTTACTCATTGCTATTTTATGTAATGCCATTTGTAGTTTGTACTGATGTTTTCATTGGTTCCAGAAACATGTATCAGTGTACTTTAACGTTGCCTAGTGAATGTACAGGGAAGAACAGTATGTAAATATCCAAATAATATAAAAGCTTTAATTGTGTACTGCACAAGAAGCTGCAGCTGGTGATATTCCAGGCCCGCCACCAATTCTAGTCTAAATAAAGACTAACTATAAAACTCAAAACTGTTTGTTTGAGAGAAGAAAGCTTGATTTACTTCCAGCTGAACAGGCTCTCAGGGTGAATATTCCTCAAGAGGCTAGAAAGACAAGATTTCACAAGCTGCAGTTGCTTTGAAATTTCAGTTACATTTTGCATATTTTATTAAAATGTCATTTTAATATATTTCTCTTGCAGTATTATTTATTGCAGGGATAAATATAAGCATATGTTTTCCAGTATGAAAACAGTATGATTTATGTATAGAGATGATATGTGCTGCATAATTGTAGGGAAATATTTGTATATTTGAAATTTGCCCTAGAATACTTGCTTTAATTGGATCAGGCAATATTCTTCATATTTTAGGAGGGAGGGGTCAGGGGAACAAATCTAAAACTTTTCATTTCTCAACATACCAGATCTTCTCCACAACAGACCTTCATCATAACCACAGCTATAGTTACCTTAAAGAATATGCACAACAATTAAAGACAGGGAATGAAGAGGATACAGATATTAAATGAGTAAACAGCAATTTAACTCAGCAGTTGTATGACAGAATATTACTTTCCTTCAGTTCTCTACCAACGCTCTTAAGGGACAACATAGACTTTAAGTATATACCTAACTTACCCATTTCCCCCCCTTTCTAAATGAGACCCCTTCAGAACAAGTATCAGTTAATATTTTAGAGGGCATTTTGCCCCCAGTACCATCCAACTTTAAAACAATTGCTGGCGTATAGGACTTCAAGAGAATAAAAGGGGGCAGAAGGAGGGACCAGGAGCTTTCTCCGATTCTGCAACCACGGAATCATTAGCACTTTTGAAACAGGAGAAAACTAGGTATTATATAAAACAGCTTCAGGGAGCGGCTTCAGAACACTAAGAGACAGTCCACAGGCAATTTTCTCAAAGTAAAGAACCCTTTCCATTCTGCTGTCCTCCTTTTTAATATTTTAAGCCAGATGCCTTGAGTGCTGTATGTATTCCTTTTCCATTCAGTACAGAATTCCTGCCTTTGATGGGCTGCTTTCGTTTCAAGGCCCTAATGCTGCTGTCTGCTGTGGGCACCAGAATGGGTTGCTCTGCCCGCTGGGATTTACACACACACACCTTTCTTGGGCCGTAGAAACTGAAGAGAGGCGGGGAGAAGCGCTGTTTTCTCAGCATACGTTTCTTTGTTCTTTCGTGTCGGGAGTATGAAGTAGTTTTTCTTACGAATCGTCGGGGTTTGTTCTTTGCTGGTAGCTCTTTAGAGCTGAAAGAATGGCAGATAAAGTGAGCAACTATACCGGTGCAGTGCTTTTGTTGCCTCCTGCCATGGCTGTCTATTCAGTGCACAAAGGGCCTGACTCTGCTGCCAGTCCCTTTGGTGTTAAAGAAGAAAAAGAGATGGCGTCAACGGAGGCGACAGCGCTGTGAATGCAAGGAGGGAGCCACACTTGGCAGATTTACACAACATCTAAAAGAAAGGCATTGCGGTGCGGCGAAGCAGAGCGCTCAAGCACAGAGGTTCTGATAAGTGTAGTCGACGGACCACCAGTGGTCCGCAAGATCATTCAGGTGGTCCACATTCAATATCCACATAGATCCTGAATTGCTATTTTTTTTAATCACTTACTTCACTTCTTACGCTGCATGCTTTCGCCTCACCGTTTGAATTCTTTGCCGTGCAAATCATAACACAACAACATGCAACGTACGAAAAGATGCACTAAAAATGCCGTTAGAAAAACAGGCGGCATCTAGCTCAGAGCATCACGATTGTGACAATGGGCAGAAAGAGATAATCACTGAGTGAGCTGTCAAGACTATCAGTGACTTTCAAGTGGTCTGCAGTGGGGGTGAGGGGAGATGGGAAACTGCCACTATAGGGGCTAGCGTGTTGGATTAGGATCTGGGAGACCAAGGTACAAATTTCCACTCCGCTGTGAAGCTCACTGTGTGACCCTGGGCCTATAACTGTCTTGCTGCATAACCTACCCCTCAGCTTATTGGAAGAACCATAATAAACCAGAAAGTCTGGCTTATCATTTTGTGAAACACCACAACGGCCTAGTGGTCATTCCTATTTCATTGAGAGGAAGCTTCAAACTCCTCATTTTCAACCTATGCACTTTACAATAAAGTATCCCCTCAGGGAAACAAAACAAAACAAAAATTTCCCCAGCTCCACTTTTGTCCCACCCGCTCCACATCAATAAAGGGTCATACTCATTTGTCAGCGGAGAAAAATGATAATGCTGCATACATGTGCCCAATGACTGTCGATACTAGATTTGGAAATGCCAATATACATAATGAGGTTCATAGAGAAAGAAATAAAATGATATAACAGAGTTAAATATTCTCCTTAAATGGCATGGTTTCAGTCACTAAATATATGGAACTTTAATTCTTTCTAATCTACCTTCCAAAAGATATCTCTGCCAAGGACTAAGGAGAATGGCACCAAGATAATGAAAGGGGTAAAAAATTCATCTATATAATGCATTGTTTCCATTATAACTCTATAACCTACAATTATGTACTCCTTAAATCTTTGTATTTTGTTACAGCTCTCATAATAACAAAGGCTTGATATATAGATTCTCTCCCTTGGCCGTTACCAATTGAGTGAAAAAATATGCATTTATGAAGCTTTATTAATAAGATGTGAATAATTCAAACAGCTTCTCCCGTGAAGAAAACGCAGAGTCTCTTCTTATTTGCATATAAATGAAATGATGCTTTAGTGTCAGAGTTGAAAATTAAATAATATAAAGTTTTACTGTGCAGTCCTGACACTATCATAAATATTAAGGTCATAAGTTGAGATTTTCTAACATCTCATCTTATCTTCTGTTGCAAAAGTGTGACTGAGAGGCCAAATCCTGCTTTGCCATATTTGTGTGAATAGTCACAGAGTCCAATGCATGAATTAACATGGATAATATGAACAGATTCAAAACCTTATTTGATAGTGGAAGACAAAGGACCAGATGCTAATCCATGAAAATAAACAGAAACCGAAGTTATGCATTGGAAAAAGTATTAGAACGAATAGGAAAAAGAGAAAAACAAGCAAGTACTCTTGGAATTCTGCAGGTGTGAGAGGAAAGTATTTTTTTAAAAAGGCCAAGCGGATGAACTCTAAGGCCAAGCAGGGTTTTTAAATATGTGATGCATTCCTACAGCATTCTGAATTAAATTTAAAACAGTCCCATATTGACAAAAACTTAACTTCCTGCTGAATTAGCACAAAATCTAGGGGCTGCCAAGTAGGTAATGTTTCAGATCATCAGTGAATCACTTTCCACCCCACTCCCGAAAAAGAGCTGCTAGAATACGAGGAAAAACTCCTCTCCGAAAGTGGGCAGAGTCACCATCCACCAGAATAGACAATACTGAGCCAGATAGGGACACGCATGGCGCTGTGGTCTAAACCACTGAGCCTCTCGGGCTTGCCGATCGGAATGTCGGCAGTTCAAATCCATGCGATGATGGTGAGCTCCTGTTGTTCTGTCACAGCTTCTGCCAGCCTAGCAGTACAAAAGTACAACATTGCAAGTAGATAAACAGGTACTGCTGTGGCAGGAAGGTAAACATTGTTTCCGGGCACTCTGGTACTCGTCACGGTGTTGTTGCGCCAGAAGCAGTTAAGTCATGCTGGCCACATGACCCGGAAAGCTGTCTGTGGACAAATGCCGGCTCCTTCAGCCTGAAGTGGGATGAGCAGCCTGTCAGGAGTTCAGCCTACACTCGAGTAGGACCCTGGCAGAGACACATGCCCGACTGGCATGTTCCCTCCCTCCTGGTGTATCGTTTGGAAGCTTCATAAGCTTTCTTCAGCCCGAACATCACAGTGACCGATGCCAACCAACAACAGCACACTTAGGGATTTGCTGAGTTTGCGCAACTTGCGCGTGACAGACCTCAGCAACTCAGCATTTTGGCTAATCTTTATTTACATATAAACACTTTATTTACTTTATTTACATATAAACACACATGGAGCACTGCAACATGGCTCCCTCTCTCTCTAGTATTGGACAGCAAAGAGAAAAAGAACAAAGGACAATAGTCCCACTTCACGGAACACAGTAACACAAATATCCTGTCTTCGTCACTTCCCACTCTGTGGAGTCAAAACATATACCATCATGTGATAGACAAAAATCCAATGACTGCAATGAAAGATCAGGAATTCTAACACACCACACCCCATAGTCGTCTTTGACTGGACTTATCAGGGGTCATTTACCTTTACCTATTTACTGAGCCTGATAGACTACTGTTCCAATTCTGTAGAAAGCAGCCTCTATGAATCCAGAAAACACAAATTCTTACACATGAATGGTATCAAGTAGTATAAACCGGACAGAATGAACCCGCTCAGTGCCATTGTTTTTAAAACTATTTTAGTTGTTTTTTAATGGCATGTGTTTAAATTGGCTTAAGACTCACATGGAAGGAGATTCATAAATTAACAAAATAAATAACTGGCAAAAAAAGGCAGTAGCTAGAAGTGATGAGGCAGAGGAGCAGCGATTAACATCAAGAATAGTATATTGCTTCCTTTAATGTTTGGCATTTTTCAGGTTGAAGTTTTATCCATTTCTAGAAATTAGATAGCCTCTTTCTGGCAGATCCTGTGGTGCTGCAGTTGAGTTTTCCCTCCCCACTATGGAAATGTTGGAGGGGGGACAAATTGTTTTCAGAAATCTAATGCAATTGCCCCATGTTCCGATAAATCCAAAATCTTCCTCCGGATCTGTAGCCATTTAAACTAGAAACAGCTCCCCTCCACCCTCCCCACTTTGAAAGACAGTGCAAATCCGTTGATGATCAACTGTTCTGAAATGGGGAAAGGTTCAGAATAACAAAATGGGAGTTTCTGGGAAATAGCTATTTGGAGATGTGATCGATTTATTTCTTTAAAAAATATATTTTTAAAATTAATTTTCCAATATTTACACAGTTTTGCCAATTATATGGATTCCAATGAATATCAAAATGATTCCAATTTTGCAGATTTTAACCGAAGTGGTTTTCTGAGCTCCTTGATCAATGTTTTTTGTCCAGTTCTTATATTGCTGTGGTTTTTGTATTTTTTTTTTAATCGACATCCAGTTACATTACCGGTTGGTTTATCAATCGCAGCAGCTGCATTTTCAGCGATTACCATCTATGTAGATAATAATAACCTCCTCTAACTTTCCATAGGATTCCAAATGAGGTGCCCTAATTATTTTCCTTTTCTCTGCGTGTGTCAGTCTGATTATGATATCCTGGGCCTTCTCGACGACCCTCCCTTGGTAGGATCACAAAACCCAGGCCATTCCCCCAAATATGATGCGCCAAAAAACCCCACTTTTGACTGCTTAGGCCTTTGGCCATGAAGCAGGTATTGTATAGGGCAAGTGAGGGCAACTTAAGGGCAGCGCAGCTTCAGCCTCTGCCAGCGAGCATGCTCGGCAGCTCGGTGCCGTTCTTCGCCTTCCTCCCCAGCACCGAGAAGGGCGGTGCGTGCGTTGGGCGCGTCAGCAACCTCGCCTAGCCAATCCCCCTCCGCGTTTTTCAAGGCGGCGGCTGGATTGGTTGATCCGACCGCTTCGCACGGGCGCTGGGGATTGGCCGCCCAAGAGCAGGCTGCGGAAGGCGGCACCGTCAAGCGCTTCGCGGAGGGAGAGATCGGAGTTCGGCGCGCGTGCGTGAGGGAGGAGAAGTTTCCCGGTAGGGAGAGCGAGAGGCCGGCCCGTCTCTGAGGTAGCCCCGGATTAGTCTCCGAACGGACACCGTCTTTACGCATCTTCAGGCGGGAAGGCTGAGAGGGTGGGTTTCCCGCCCAGCGCCATGGGTGGCTCTTGCCTGAAATCGTTGGGAGGGAGAAGGGAGAATTCCCCACACGGGTCGTTCCTTGAGCCCCTAATCGGCATCGTGGCGAGGGACTTTTTGTGGGGGGTGGGCTTGCCATACGCCCGGGATTTCCCGGACACATAAGGAACACCGCGGTCGCCGACAGTGCCCCGGCGGGAATCGCCTATGTCCCCGGAAAACACCGGACGTGTGGCAGCCCATGTCGTTTTTGCCCATTCTCCTCAAAAATACGTAGCTCAAAAACAGTGACCCCCCCCCTCTCCCCGAAAGCTCTGCAACTTTTCTGTCCAGGTTTTCACTCTGGATTTCACGGTGCAATGGCTCTTTTGCGCCCTAGGCAAGGCTAACTACTTGCTCCCCCAGTTTTTTTATTTATTTTCGTAACTTCAGTTTTCAAAAACTTGTAAGGAAACGCAAAAACTTGAAACTGCAAAATTTATTCCAGATTGCGACAAATAAGTAATACAGCCATTTCCGATTAGCTTCCTTAAATACCTTGGGTATAGGGCAGTATAGAAATAAAATAAATTAATAATAATAAATAAAATGAAAATGTTTCTGTGCACAAGTCGTTTTGAATATTCCTGCCAATGGCGGTGCTTTCAAGTCTCTTAAAAAGCACGTCAAAATCTCGCTTTGCAGGTCTGGCCACCAGTTTCTTCAGGACTGGCGCAGGTTCAGTTGGCATTAGCTGCCAAGCCAGCTGGTCTCTTTTGCAGCGTGGTTGAGTGTATGTAAGTTTTGGCAAGTTTGGGCTTTGAGAAACTGCATTGAAGGTGTAGAATAAAAGTAAAATATTGTTGGAAATTTGCAAGATATAACAAGAACTAATTTTTAGAATGCTGTGCCATTCAAATGTCCATTCTGTGGTTGGCTGCCTAGTTGGCCCAGTGAGATCACTGGACCTGCATTCAACCCATCTCCCTTTCTTGGATTTGCTTGGCCCCTCCTGAGGCGTTCTGCTTCCTATTGCTAATCTAAGTTAGAAGAATTATCATGCAATATTTGAACCCTGTGGGACACCCGAAAGTGCTGTAGCCCAACCTTAGGCATTTGTGTTCCTAAATAAGACACCCCCCCCCAAAAAAAAATCCTCCTGAGGATCTTCACACAAGTATACATGATTTTAGCTTTTAAGGTGACATATATAATCAAATAACAATGCAATCCTATAACACATGTCTGAGAGTAAGTTCTATTGAACGCAGCAGGCCCTGCTTCTGAGTAAACATTCATAGTGTTTCACTGCATGGCTGCAATCCTCTGTGCCCATACCTGGGAGGAATTCCCGCTAAAGGCATAAGGACTTTTTTCTGAGTAAAGGCTTGATGGCCAACTGGAAATCCTGGATTCTTCCCCATGCCAATATCCCTTTCTGGCCCTGCTTTCTGGCTCGGAATGCTTTTCCACCACTAAGTACAATCGTACCTTGGAAGTCGAACAGCTTGGTTCCCAAACGTTTTGGTTCCTGAACATCACAAACCCGGAAGTGACTGCTCCGGTTTGCAAATTATTTTTGGAAGCCGAACATCTGACGGGGCTTCCAATTGGCTGCAGGAGCTTGGATTTTGAACGTTTTGGAAGTCAAATGGACTTCTAGAACGGATTCCATTCAACTTCCAAGGTGCGACTATGGTTATTGAGTAAGCTTCAACATACTGAAACCTACTTCCCAGTAAACATAACTAGAACTGTGCTGTAAATTTCAGCTACCATTCTGAAATCTGCTTCTTAAAGAAGGGGTGTTGATTTTGAGGTTCTTTCTGCTCTGACTTCATTGTGTGGTTACTCCAGGTGCTCAATTCAGTGTTTTGCTAAAGTTTAGCCCTTTCCTTAACAACTCCCCACAGGTTGTCCTCTTCTTACTCTCCACCCCTTATAAATGCTGATGAGTTCTGTCACAGTTTGATACCTTCACAAGCGGCTCCATGTGCCCTGTTGTTGCTTGTGAAGTTCTACTCTAATACACATTCACATGTGTTTTAACCTATTTTTACCTTGCTGTTGATTTTAATTGTGTTCTGAAAGTTTCCAATGCCTGTTTTTAATTGTTTCATTGATAATTTAAATCTTTCATTCCTTTTGTAAACCACTTAAAATATTTTTATTGCAATCAAGCAGTTAAATTAACATTTTGTCAAAGTAAGAATGAATTGGCATTAGAAGTACAGTAGGAAAAGACAGCTCACATCCTACCCTCTTCAAAAAATAAAACCCACCTCATGGAATGATGAGGTAGTGTGAATATTAAGGTAAAGGTACCCCTGCCCGTACGGGCCAGTCTTGACAGACTCTGGGGTTGTGCGCCCATCTCACTTAAGAGGCCAGGGGCCAGCGCTGTCCGGAGACACTTCCGGGTCACGTGGCCAGCGTGACATCGCTGCTCTGGCGAGCCAGAGCCGCACACGGAAACGCCGTTTACCTTCCCGCCGGTAAGCAGTCCCTATTTATCTACTTGCACCCGGAGGTGCTTTCGAACTGCTAGGTTGGCAGGCGCTGGGACCGAGCAGCGGGAGCGCACCCTGCCGCAGGGATTCGAACCGCCGACCTTTCGATCGGCAAGTCCTAGGCGCTAAGGCTTTAACCCACAGCGCCACCTGCGTCCCTAGTGTGAATATTATTACTCCCTTAAATACAGTGTGGATCAGTGGAGGTACCCTGTCAGGGTATTATTCAATCCACCCAGGTCTTCATTGCCATTGCAAAAAAGAAGGCTTTAAGATCCTACCTTTCAGTGGATCTTTGTGTCTTCCCCACTCTGTGCCCCCCCGGGGGGGGATTATGCATGGCTTGAGAACTGATAGCTTACAGTGCAGTTATTTGCCGTTTTTTTGCCCTATAGGACGCACCGTCCCATAAGGCGCACCTTGGGGTTTTTTTTGGGGGGGGGAATAAAGGGGAAAAAATTATTTCTCCCCCAGGCGCGGGGCTGGGGCGGGGGAAGCCCGAGCTTCCCCCGACCCCACCCCCCAGAACAGGCAACTCTCCGCAAGCCGTGGGAGCCCGGCACCAGGCTCCCACGGCTTGCGGAGAGCTCCACGAAGCTTGAAGCCTGGGCGCGCTGAGCTCAGCGCGCCCAGGCTTCGGCATGCAGGCAACTCTCCGCAAGCCACAGGAGCCCAGCGCCGGGCTCCCACACTTTGCGGAGAGCTGCGCGAAGCCTGGAGAGCGAGAGGGGTCGGTGCGCACCGACGCCTCTCGCTCTCCAGGCTTCAGCGAAAGCCTGCATTCGCCCCATAGGATGCACACACATTTCCCCTTCATTTTTGGAGGGGAAAAAAGTGCGTCCTATAGGGCGAAAAATACAGTATGTGTCCATTCAGAAATAAGTCCCACTGAATTTAATGGTGGTTACTCCCAGGTAAGTGGGCGTAGGATTGTAGCTGTAGTTTCTGAAATGAAAGACTGGAGTGCTAGCCTGCCTTAAAGCTCCATTCATTACTCTCACAATTCCTGCATCTTTTTTTACTTTATTTTTGTTTAAAGTACTTCTGAGACTTGTGTTAAGGAAAAAAGAGACTTGTGTTAAGGAAAAAAGAAGCAAGACTATACAGCTAAATAAATACTGAATTTAAGTATCCAGTAATTCTGGGTATAGGCATTCTTTGTAATGATGAGAGAGCAGGCAAAAAGGTGGGACACTAGTTCTTAGTTTTTTAAAAATAGCCTCTTAGTTTTTAATTGTGCCATTGACTTCAGCAGCTCCAGGATTCTGTTTCTAAACAACTAGGTGGTTCTGAAGGTGCCCGCTCCACCAGTCATCTAAAGGTGTCTTGCTTCCTCAAACAATTCTGTCTTTTATTCCTGGCTGCTTCTTATGTGTGAAATGGCAGGCTAGAACATCTCTGTGATACTACCACCCTTACTTTCTTCAAAGCTCTTTTCCATGAAGCCTTTTGCATAACTCACATAACTCTACTAAATTTAAGCCTAAGTACATATAAGTGTTGGAGGGACGCAGGTGGCGCTGTGGGTTAAAGCCTCAGCGCCTAGGGCTTGCCGATCGAAAGGTCGGCGGTTCGAATCCCTGCAGCGGGGTGCGCTCCCGCTGCTCGGTCCCAGCGCCTGCCAACCTAGCAGTTCGAAAGCACCTCCGGGTGCAAGTAGATAATTAGGGACCGCTTACCAGCGGGAAGGTAAACGGCGTTTCCGTGTGCGGCTCTGGCTCGCCAGAGCAGCGATGTCACGCTAGCCACGTGACCCGGAAGTGTCTCCGGACAGCGCTGGCCCCCGGCCTCTTAAGTGAGATGGGCGCACAACCCCAGAGTCTGTCAAGACTGGCCCGTACGGGCAGGGGTACCTTTACCTTTACATATAAGTGTTAAATGCATTTTATTCCCATTTTTATCCCTGCCACCTATCTTAACAGAAACATTTCCCCAAGGAGACTGGGGAGGGGGGAATCAGAATGCAAGTAGCTCACAGCAGAAATTTTATCATTTTTTTCTTTGTAAAATGCCATGTCCATTGTTAATACATTTGCAAAAGTACAGTGGTAACTCAGGTTACATACGCTTCAAGTTACAGACTCTGCTAACCCAGAAATAGTGCTTCAGGTTAAGAACTTTGCTTCAGGATGAGAACAAAAATTGGGCTCTGGTGGTGCAGCAGCAGGCGGCCCCATTAGCTAAAGCGGTGCTTCAGGTTAAGAACAGTTTCAGGTTAAGTACAGACCTTCAGAATGAATTAAGTACTTAACTTGAGCTACCACTGTAATAGATAATAAATCTGGAGTAAATTACCCATCTGTATCTACCGTATTTTTTGCTCTATAAGACTCACTTTTTCCCTCCTAAAAAGTAAGGGGAAATGTGTGTGCGTCTTATGGAGCGAATGCAGGCTGCGCAGCTACCCCAGAAGCCAGAACAGCAAGAGGGATTGCTGCTTTCACTGTGCAGTGATCCCTCTTGCTGTTCTGGCTTCTGAGATTCAGAATATTTTGTTTCTTGTTTTCTTCCTCCAAAAACTAGGTGCGTCTTGTGGTCTGGTGCGTCTTATAGAGCGAAAAATACGGGTATGTACTTTGAACTAGTAAGTATAGAATAGCTCCATTTACTTCAGTGAAACTTTTCCAAAGTAAGTGAATTAAGAACATAGTTTGGCACAGTTAGTAACAGCTTATAACTAGGGGGTAATTTATTTTCAAGATGTGTATTATACTTTTTGAAAAGTAGGCCATTGACTCCCTTCCCCCCCACCTTTGGGACTAAGTTTTGTTGGATTTAGACTGCAAACCAAAGCATACAGTATTTACCATTTGAAACTTGCACACAATTTTTGCCTTTTTGGTTGGTCTAATAAACCTACTGCCCGTTTTTCTTAAGGACCAAAAATTCTACCTTTTACTTCTCATATTTATCAGGAAATCCCTTTGAACTCAGTGGGATCTCTGAGTAAGCCTGAGATTGAAATATTAGATAGAAGTAAATATGAATAAATAAAACTGTATGATATAATGGATGAATTCTGAGAGCCCTGTCCTGTTAGCGGATTTCAGTTAGTGATTACTTTTGTCATACAACTTTCTTTTTTTGAGTGTGGAAGCAATACAATTGTTTGCTTTTTGTATCAGTGTATGGGGGGGGGTTCTTAAAATAATTGTAGACACTGTCAGATCTTCAACTAGAAATATTCTTTTTACAAAAATCGTCATAGCAAATATCTTGCTTTGACCAAAGCCCATCTTTGCTTTGTGTACCAGATCAGCATGTGGTACAATTAAGTAATTTTAAAATTACTGTGCCATACTGTATGGGCTTCACGGCAAAAGACTAACAAATAATCTAAAGCTATGTTTAAGATCAATATGTAAATTTGAAATGACTTTAAAAATTGTACACAAAGTATTGGGCATTCCATATGTTGGGTGGCATTCCATTCAGTGCTTTTAGAAATAGTTTCACATCATGTACAAACTAAACGACAAAGTTTAAGGTAGCTTGTGCTTGGTTATTTTAATATTTATGCTTGCAACCTTCGGTTTAAATGCAGTGGAAGGTTTGTATTTGACCAGGAGTCTTGCTACAAGGAACTACCTTGTAAAGTTAACCTGCTCTGACAAGCCCCAGATGTTGTTCTTCTCTCCAGACCAATGATTTGATAGAGCTCAAACAATGATCATGGAACTATGATTTCCACATTTTGAGCTATAATAGATATTTGTCCAGCAAGAAGAAATGAGAAAATACTAAAACTTAACTGCAGTTACTGTATTGTTCAAAGAGTATTAAAATTTGCCCTTGATCTCTAATCTAATATTGATAAAAGGAAAAAATGGTATAATTTGAATTTGATATTGTTTTATACTTTGACAGCTATTTCACATTCTTTTCAAAAGCAGTCTAGATAGCTCTTACTACATATTTTGTTCAATATTCTTGCAATCAATTAGCTGAATGCTGGATTCCTAAATCTGTTAAAAACGGTCAATAATTGTTCAAGCTTGTAGTGGGCTGAAATAAAGAGAGCTTAATAAAAGACTCCTTACATGCAGTCTTTTTGTTTATTGATTTCTTGAAAAAAATTTAATGGAACGATGGCTTATCAGAATTTCAGGATATAAATGACATTTATTCAGGTCATTCTCTGAAGTACTTAATTATCGTTGTAAGCTTTGCTTTTGGTTCCTAAACTCTGTTTTGTTCTGCATTACTTTGATGCTTTGAATCCTTTTAGTTCAGCTTACAATTACCTTCCTGCCAAAAGGGGTGATAGAAGTGGTGAGGTTCTTTTGACCAATTTCCCCCTTGGCCATGGGAACCCATACCCCTATGCCTACAGCTGAGAGTATGGGCCAGTTGTGAAAGGGAGGGAAAGTCCTCTACAACACGAGTCAGTGACCACCATATCCCAAAAGAGCAACCATGCCCTTAACATCTGTGGAAGCATCTCCAGTGCCTATTAGTCAAAGTCTGTGCTGTTGACACAAGCACACAGAAGAAACCCATGAATTGATGGGACGATTCCCCCAGGACATCTCCCTGCATCACAATGCATACGATGGCACCACACATTCCTGCTTATTCTTCCATCTGCTTCTGTGACACAGGCAGCAACTGTCCCAGTGGTGCTACCAGTTATACTTCATGCAAAGGGCTTTAAGCCCCCTTAAGCTAAGCTACAGACTGTGCACAGGCACTGTTGTGGAGTGCAGTACAAAAAAGGAGAGATGAAAAGTTCAAACTGCAGCACCCTTATGGTTCCCCGGACAGAAGGCCTGCAAAATGCACACACAGCCCTCCAGAGACAAGGATTCAAGACCCATTGAGTAGTGGGAGAATTCTTTTATGTTTGATAACTATATTGATTTCTGTAATAGAATTCTAAAAGCTGCAGGATCAGCAAAGCTATGCAGCTAAGCTCATTCTATCACTTTTATTATAGTTTTTAACTAATGGAAATGCCTCCCGTCTGCTATAGGTTTCCTCCCCCAAAAATGAATAAAAAGTAGATGTAGTTATAGTACATAATCCAAAGATGAATACATAGGTAAGTCCGAGTATAAGAGAAATCTTACCAACTATTTTATAGAAGCCTGTTCCCTAAATTCCAGTAACTGAACAGAATTTGTTTTTGAATTACTCCGGTTCAGTTCCCCCAGAAATAATAATATTATAACAGCAAACTAAAAAAAACAAACATACCTTAGTAACAAGTAAAATTTTATGTTAATCTCTCTCCTGAAAAATTTCTTCAAAATAAAATTAGAAGAACTTTACCAAGCTGAGAACTTAATCACTCACTAGAATTTTAAATCTTCAGAGTAAAGTCCATCAGTTTCTAAAAGCCATTTAAAAAAAAAGATAGACCCATTGTATATAAAAATGCAATCTTCAGATATCAAGGGTTGAAGTCATACTCTTGAGTACACTAATTGAAATCAATGGGACTAACGAGAAGCCCACTGATTAAATATGTCAAACTGAGTCCTACTCTTGACAGCTGGATTCAACTCAGTGTGTCTTTTATTAACAGTTAAGATAATGTCCTTTGTGATGTAATCACTTGACTACTAGTATATCAACTGAGCCCATCAAGTGATTGCATAAAATCTTCCCAATGGCTGTTGGGCAGTGATGCTTTCCAGGTGATAGGGTCTGAGCTGTATATAGAATGAAAGGTAAAGGAATTTGTTTCATCATATGCTTCCTGAGATATTCATTATCCACAAACAATAATGTTTTAATAGTATTGTTAAAAACAAATCCAGTTATTAATCAATATAGGAATGGAGTGCTATATCAGTGTCCTATGCTAGTAAAATTCTTCCTTTGAAGCATATGGAATTACAGTGGTACCTCGGGTTAAGCACTTAATTCGTTCTGGAGGTCTGTTCTTAACCTGAAACTGTTCTTAACCTGAAGCACCACTTTAGCTAATGGGGCCTCCTGCTGCCACCGCACGATTTCTGTTCTCATCCTGAAGCAAAGTTTTTAACCGGAGGTACTATTTCTGGGTTAGCGGAGTCTGTAACCTGAAGCGTCTGTAACCAGAGGTACCACTGTAAGTGATTAGATAATGAACAAGATAGCCTGCTGTTTTCAAACATAGGATCTTAAGAGATGGAAGGGATGTTTGGCATCATCTAGTCGAACGCAATGCAGAATCTGAGGAGCAGGATGCAACTATGCCATTCCCAATAGATAGGTTCCAGTGAATTGCCTGAAGCTACTGCCTTGCTGGCCTGCATGACAACCCTCCAGATATTTTGAAAATGGTTGCCACGTGGCCTTTTAACCTTCTCAATGCCTGCACATCACTGTCTTTAATACCATTTAATGTGTTCTAGGTTATCAAGACATGAGAACATCCTGTGAAAGGTACATGGTCTGAACACCCCGATGTGAGGGTACGTAGTTAAAAGAGATTTGTGGTTATCTGGGAATTTTGAGTAATTGGCAGCTTCCTGTTAACAATATTTCCTAATGTGCAATTTTGAGCTTTTTGTGCATGTGCATACTTAAATAAAAATAGCACGTATTTTCAGGATCAGCTTCTCAATTCTGCCCTAATTGGAGGTGTTAAATGAAATGGATAATTGCAAACACTACTCAGACATGGAGGGTGACATCTACTTGACATTTTGAAGGAAGTTAAAATGTGGGAAATAAATTCTACCCTTGGAAGAATTCTTGTGTACATACAGCTGTTAATGTGCGTCATAGCTTAGAATCTGACCATTTTGTGGATTTTTATTACTTGCATATTTTCCATTAATGTCTCCTAATGTGATTTTAAAACTATATTTAGCTAGTAGGGTGGGGAAGCTCTTCAATAGGCTCTTCAAAATTTGGTGTGCATTGCTTGTTATCCTTATGAAAAATCAACGTTTGACCAATACTTTCTGATAATTGGATAAAAGTTTGATTCCTAATATCTCTTTAATTCCTGTTGAATAGAAAAGCAAATATATTTCCATATTCATTAAGAACTTTCAGTTTTTATTAAAGCCTTATGCACACTTTATAGTAAATCTTACTGACTTCATAGGGACTTCTGATGCATAGGATCAGACTGTACAGTACAGACTATCCAATGTTCATTCTCATACAACATTACTGTTCTTTATATAGCTGGAAGGGACCAGACTTGTTTGAACCTGTTTAGTCCTCAGAAGCCTAGCTTGCTTGTTCTGAACTTTGTTATCATTGTTTCCCTGTTTGCTTGCAGGTAGTTTTGTGATGGATGCAGATGAACACCCTCCCTTGCATTGTGAAGACTCTCGTATGAAATACGACCACAGCAAGAAACTGACAGGTATACATTGTCTCACATCTTAACGTCCTCTGCAATATTATCACTAATTCCCCCGTCCGTTCACTGTTCCTGTCTTCATATTGTTGCACATTTGCATCCTAGTTTGTGCAATGATTGCTAGGTTCTCTTAAGATGATAAATGGATGTTAAGTTTATCAGAGCCAAGAAGTGATCTGGTGAATGCTATTGCAGAGGAACTTGTAGCAGAAAGAAGTTGGACGTTTGATGTACTTGGTTGGTTCATGTGTACAGGTTTATTCTTGTTTTGAATTCCAGCCAAACTTGTTTTTCTTAAATAATTGATCTCATTCAAGCTAGACGAGAGCTGTGTGGAGGTTAAAGAGAGAAAGTTTTGTTAGGTTTTTATGGCTAGGATCCAAGAAACTGCTTGGGATCATGCAAGGGTCTTACACTCACCTGCCCGGTTTTTTGATGGTGAACAACTGATCTCTATATCACAAACCTCTTTCTGAATTGCCCCTCAGTTTCAAAAGCAATTTGCTTTAAAGCAAGAGAATAGAGGGATGTTGGTAGAGGAATGCAAGTCTAAAACCCCTTTGGGCTCACATAACAGATGTAGGTTTATGGTTCTTTGGATCCTGGCCCCTACCTTTAACTCACAATTTTGTGGGGCGTGAGGAGTAATTGTGGACATGGCTTGCAGCAGCCCAACAGAGGATAAAAAGTGTACTTCATAACAGCATGAGAGATTGCCCGGTGGCTCTAGTGCCAGGCAACTGAGTAAGCTGTCCTTTAAGGGGGAGCAGATGCGAAAAGTGTGTACATTGTCCTGCAGCTGAAGATGTAATGTATCTTTTGAAGCGGGTTGGGATTAGCCTGGCTTATCAAAAATAGATTTGTTGTGGAAAAGAGCAGTGCATTACAGCATGCTAAGCCTCAGAACAGGAACACTGCATTTATAAACAACTTTCAGTAGCTTTCAGCTGGTTAAGTATAATTCAGTGACAGTCAAGTGGTTCACAGATGAAAGCATATTTTACCAAAATTATAGGTAAAGGTAAAAAGGTATGGTAAAGGACCCCTGAATGGTTAAGTCCAGTCAAATGTGACTATTGGGTGCGGCACTCATCTTACTTTTCAGGCCGAGGGAGCAGGCATTTGTTCGCAGACAGCTTTCTGGGTCATGTGGTCAGCATGACTAAACTGCTTCTGGCACAACAGAATGCTGTGACAAGTGCCAGAGTGCACAGAAACACTGTTTATCTTCCCACTGCAGCGGTACCTGTATATCTACTTGAACTGGCGTGCTTTCAAACTACTAGGTTGGCAGGGGTTGGGACAACAATGGGAGCTCACCCCGTTGTATGGATTCAAACTGCTGACCTTCTCATCGGCAAGCCCAAGAGGCTCATATGTATATTTTTATTTCAGATTTTTTTTCATTTAACTATTGGTATGACACCAACAGCCCTTTGTAAAATAACAGTATGAAAGTAAGATAACAGGGTTACAGCATTTTTCTAAGCTTTAGAAAGAGTAATGTCAAGTCCAGGGGTGGCTAATCTGTGGCCCTCTAAGAGTAGCGAATTAATCAAAATGATCAAGAGGCTGGAGCAACTGCCCTATGAGGAAAGATGACCACATTTGGGGCTTCTTACTTGTGCGAAAGGTCAAGTAAGAGGTGACATGATAGAAATATATAACATTATGCATGGCTGGAGAAAGGACAGAGAAAAGTTTTTCTCCCTCGTAACACTTGAGTTCATGGACATCCAATGAATCGGTATATTGAAAGGTTCAGAACGAGGAAAGCAAGTACAGCGTATAGTTAAAAAGTATGGAAGTTGGTCCCACAAGAGGCAATGGTGGCCACCAACGTGGATGGCTTTTAAGAAGGATTTTCAAGGAGGCTGTTATGGATGGCTTTTAAGGCTGTTGATGGCCCCACTCTGCCTTCCTGTTTGGAGCCAGCATGCTTCTGAATACCAGTTACTGGAAACAGCAGGAGGCGAGAGTGCTGTTGTGCTCAGGGTCCTGTTTGCAGGCTTCCCACAGCACTTGGTTGTCCACTGTGAGTACAGGATGCTGGACTTGATGGGCTACTGGCCTGGTCAACAAGGCTGTTCTAACGTTGTTGGACTTCAGTTCCCATCAGTCTCAGCCAGCCAATGGACAGGGATGATGAATTTCGTAGTCCAACAGCGTAGGAAGGGTCACAGGTTAGCCTACTCTAATTGTGTTACAGAGAACAGTCATGTAATGCAGAACAGTTGTCTAACAGAATTAGGGTACCTTGTTTGTGTTGCCTTGGTTTTTGCAGAAAATGCAATATAACATCCTTGCCATGCCATCTAGTGATAAAGAGTATGAAAAGCAGTGACTTTTGAATTAGCTTTTGAATTCAACAGCTCTAGGTAATAGTGCAAATCTGCTGCCTACTTTGTTTCCAAGCCCACGTTTTGTCTCTAGGAAATAATAATAATAATAATAATAATAATAATAATAATAATAATAATAATTTATTATTTGTACCCTGCCCATCTGGCTGGGTTTCCCCAGCCACTCTGGGCGGCTTCCATAAAAACCAAAAATACACTAAAATATCACAGATTAAAAACTTCCCTGAACAGGGCTGCCTTAAGATGTCTTCTGAATGTCAGGTAGTTATTTATCGCTTTGACATCTGATGGGAGGGCGTTCCACAGGGCAGGCGCCACTACCGAGAAGGCCCTCTGCCTGGTTCCCTGTAGCTTTGCTTCTCGCAATGAGGGAACCGCCAGAAGGCCCTCGGCGCTGGACCTCAGTGTCCGGGCAGAACGATGGGGGTGGAGACGCTCCTTCAGGTATACTGGGCCGAGGCCGTTTAGGGCTTTAAAGGTCAACACCAGCACTTTGAATTGTGCTCGGAAACGTACTGGGAGCCAATGTAGGTCTCCCTACATTGTGATTAGTGATTGACATAGCCTGGTCCTTGACATCCTTTGATGGTTAGTTTGTTGTGTGCTGGTAACATAGACAATAGAGATGTTGTTTAGTGTAATCTGATCTACTAACCTGATAGCTCATAGAAGTGCAGAGAAAACAGTTGTTGCCATTGCACCCTGCTATTTTGGACCGAAGCACAATAGTATATCCTTGGAATATAGACTATTGCAATGCAAAGTGAGAAGGCAAAAAAAGAAAAACTGGTAAAGCCCTCATCCTCACATACAGAGCAAATGAAATGTAGACAGAAAAGGCCTGAACCCTGTCCCCAAAGAATCTCAGTTTAAAAATGTAAAAAAATTGGAGGTGCAGTGGGCCTTGGCAAGACACCAAGGGAGAACTCTTGGGGTGCTATGGTGCCAACAGGTGCCACATTGGGGACCCAGCTGTAGGTTCTTAAGCGATTAGTTCTAATCAAAGTATAGAAAAAAATAATCTTAAACATTGATTCACACTTTGGAGGAAAAATGAAGCTCAAATGCGTGCACTGAATGGATGTAATTAACACTCCATTGCGTTCCTGTCCTGTCTTTCCTAAAACTTAATTGACGCTATTTGCAGCTTGCAATGGGTTTGCTATTTTCTCTACCACTTTATTGAACAATAGCAAACTCCTAACTAATGGTATTTTTGTGTGAACTATATAGCAAGTGGGTGCCATGAGTACTCATTGAGTAAAGTATGCTATGGTGTTTCTATCTACGGTCAAGTGGAGATCACTAAGAATACGGTCCTGTGTGCTCGTAGGCTGTGATCAAAGTCCACTTAGCACTGGGCTGGGGTGGAATTAGGTAGAGGTGTCTCTCTTCCCAGCACACCCTTCTCTGCTGGCATTGGAGTTCCCCACTCCCACCTGCTGAATTAGGAAGCAGGTATTGCCAGCAGTAAACCCAAAACAGGGAGGGCCCAAGCTGGCCCCATTGGTATCATTTTATGGCATCAGGCAACTACAGACTGGAACAGTGATGTGCATGCCCTGAACCTTCCAGCCAGCCAGTGTGCTGCTGCTGCTGCCCAGTCAGGGTTCCTACCTGTTGGCACTTAGCCCTGTTGAACTCTGGTCTTGCTTGTGTGTAAATCTGTTTAGGATTGTGCTGTGCATTAATATTGTTACTATTTGTTCTGCATACCAGAGGAAGGTTTCGTGTTCCTGCCTCTCCCGTCATCACGGGAGGTATATAGCATGTGCCTTGAGCTGTGCTGATAGAATAGAACTGGCGACTTATTTTCAGATGTTAGCCACTGACATTCTTGTTCTGTGTGATGAGTATTCCAATGGAATGTGCATGTAGTGGAAGTGTTGTAACGGTTTTATTTATTTTAAAGAGAAAGTCACGTATCCATATAATCCATGGGAGACTTTTCATTTATTTATTTATTTACTTTAATTTATTATTAAAGATTTTCCTCGTTTACAATGCACATGCATTGCCTCTTTCTTCAGGTTGCGTTTTCTACAGATCAGTTACATTTGTTGTGAAACATTGGTACTATATTCAGTATTGGGTTGTTTAGGACTAAGATAGTTTATGCTAATATTTAATTTCACTATTGAAGTGTTCACTTTACAATAATGATATGTAACATATTAATGAGAAAGTTGTTTGTTTTTTTAAATTTCTCAACAGGAGCAAGTACAGATATTGAGCAGCTTTATCAAGCAGTGCCACAGCTTGCAAATGTGTTCAGAATTAAGGGGAAAATTGGTGAAGGTAATAATCATGATAATTCTTGCTTTTTATCCTAGAAAATGTTGCTTAACCTGTCCTTGTGGGTGGTATTCCACTACAGACTTGAAATTAAGGGACCCAACTTGGTCATGTTCATTAATTTCAGTAGATGTACTCCAAATACAACTTAGTTGAATGCCACCCGGTCTGTCCATTTTAGGCTGCAGGTGGGAGCCTGTGTGACTGAATCCTTATTCATACAGAAAAGTTCCCTGTATGCAGAGAATAGTTTGTGTGTGCAGGGGCATTAAGGGAATCTTTTTCGTGGAGTATTCAGCCCGTGTGAGCCCCCACTTGCAGTTGGAGGTGCTATGGTCCAGAAACAGGCTTAACCATTTCATCTGTCATTTTTGAGGGCCAGACCACATGGTCTTCCTAATGCTTGTTCCATGAGAAGAATGTCTGGAAAAATGCATATGGTTGCAAAGTATCCAGCTCCATGGCTGCTATCATTTTTCACATTATTCAGCAGCAGAAACAGGATGTGTGGATGGTTGCTTGTTTGGAACCTTCCCCAGTATTCTGTTTAGATGTCCTCCCTTATCTTCTGCTACCTCTGCTAAAAAAGATCCCTTTGGGTCCCCAGATGTTGTTGGACTACAACTCACATCATCCCTGAGCTCTGGCCTTGCTAACTAGGGGTGATGGGAGTTGTAGTTCAACAACATCTGGAGACCCACAGGTTGAGAAAGGTGTGCTTTAGATGAGCATGGGGAAGAGGAAGTTCCAACATCTCTGGAGGGATGTGGGAGCATCTTGGTTCCTCTGTTTGATAAGTATGTTACTTACTTGCTAGATATAGGAGAGGGACAGTTGTCTGGCAGCCTAACTGCTTTGTGCTACCAATTCAATCCACAACTGATTTTTTTTTTTAAATTGTTTAATGTCAACATACATCTTTTGCTGGAGTGGTACCTTTAGCCCTGTCCAGATATTCAAAGAATGTTTGAAAGTGTAAAGTGTGTACATATTGTGTGTGTGCTGTCCCCACCCACAATAGTCCTGGTGTGCTCCACTCCTGACCTTCCTGGTCCTTAGAAACCTCCCCACAATTGGGAACTTTGTGTTATCAGAATCTCCAGTCATGCAGAGGTTTCTGAGCCTAGTTTCCTGTAAGCTATAATAAATGCTTTGGACTACGCAAATGTGTCAAATGGACTGAGCATATAGTATACTTTATTTATTTATTTTATAAGAAAAGATCTTTTTTTTACCTCTCCACAAGATACTACTCCCTTTGAAGATTCTTGTAAAGCTTTTGCCCCGCTTGAGAATCTCTTGTCACACTTAACCCAACAGATAAATTATTCAGTCTTTTCAGATGGTATTCCTTTTTAATGATCGCTCTGAATTTCTGAAATACCTTTATTCAAAATGTAACTGTTCACTTAAAGCAGTACTCTATATTATTTTCTCCTTGTTCCCCTAACAGCTCAACATTCACAAAGTCTTGTCTCTAAATACTGCTTCTCTCATGATTATGTACCCCAATTGTAGCTTTATGAAACTGTGGACTGTCAGCATGGAAGCAGATCTGCTTTATAAGAAATTTGCTTTTTCTTGTAGCTCATGAAAGTTCAATGTATACTAAAGAATTTTTGCCTTTTTGCAGGTACGTTTAGTTCTGTTTACCTGGCCATAGCCCAGCTACGAGGAGGCCATGAAGAAAAAGTGGCTTTGAAGCATTTGATTCCTACCAGTCATCCTGTACGAATTGCTGCTGAACTTCAGTGTCTTATAATAGCAGGGTAGGTTCAGAAATGTACCAAGTTCTTAAATTTACAGGAGAATCGGTTTTTGAAGCCCAATCACATGGCCTTATATGATCTGAGGAAGCCTACCTGTAGAGGAACATTCCTGAAATTTTAATAATGTGGTGGGCCCATGCTCACAACACATCAAATGTGGCTCATAAAGTGATCAGTTTTCCAGAGAAATATGTTACGATGTAGGGCTGTTGCGTTTTTTTAGTGTGCCATTTAAGGGGAGGGAAACAGCTAATGCAAACTATCGTAAATCCTACTCCTTCAAGAATCAAGGTTCTGTAATTTTGAAAATGCTTGTATTGCATGACTCGCTTTGTTTACACAGTTTGTGCTGAAATTCACTTCAATTTGCATCACCATTTTTATTTCTGTTTGCCATGACGAGGAGATATATTGGGCACTGTATGCCAACGCTACTCCTAACACAGGAAAAAAAAGTATCAGCTGGCATTGCCCACATAACTGTCCAAGTCCATCTTCAGAGCTACAATTACATTATTTTAAATTTATACCCTACCTCAAGAGGAGTGAACGCTGACATCCATCTAATATGGCATTCTGCACTCGTTCTGTGTCATAGCATACATATAGCCCTATGTACTGATTAGTAACTAAGTGTTAGATATAACTGTTTCTAAATGAAAGGTTTTAAGAATTGGAGTATAGAGAGAGAATAATGCTAGCAAATGTTGAATACATGGGAATGAGAGCATTTGTGTGTTTTGTTTCCTTGTAGGGGACAAGATAATGTCATGGGAGTTAGGTACTGTTTTAGAAAAAACGATCATGTGGTTATTGTTATGCCATACCTGGAACACGAATCCTTTTTGGTGAGTTACAAATCCCTTCTGTTATAGGAACTAAACACGCTTAATTGCAAGTTGCTGCACAATTATTTATTCTGGCATTCTTACAGGACATCTTGAACTCTCTCTCCTTTGAAGAAGTAAGAGATTATATGTTTAATCTCTTCAAAGCTTTGAAGCGTATTCATTACTTTGGCATTGTTCACCGTGATGTCAAACCCAGTAACTTCTTGTACAACAGGCAAATGAAACGGTACGTCTGCCCAAGTTTGACACTGTTATGATCTTCTGTAGGAATGCATTTCTTAAGCGTAACAAACTGCCATTTCCCAGTGTCCAGCAGTATGCCATGTAAAGGCTGTACAAGATGTTCAGTGACAAGCACAGGGCTGTGATCTGCTGCTAAGCAGCAGGCAAAAGTATAGCATATTTTACAATGGGAGAGACAATGCGTTGCTGCCTGTCAGGCCAGGTTCCAGACCAGTATTTACCGCATCTAGTGGTTTTCAGGGAAGGTAGTGAAAAGAGTTAAATACGTCCTGCTGTTTCTCTGCTGAACACCCCCCGCTAACCCAAAGTTTTATAAGTACCATATTTTTTGCTCTATAAGACTCACTTTCTCCCTCCTAAAAAGTAAGGGGAAATGTGTGTGCGTCTTATGGAGCGAATGCAGGCTGCGCAGCTATCCCAGAAACCAGAACAGCAAGAGGGATCGCTGCTTTTGCTGCGCAGTGATCCCTCTTGCTGTTCTGGCTTCTGGGATTCAGAATATTTTTTTTCTTGTTTTCCTCCTCCAAAAACTAGGTGCGTCTTATGATCTGGTGCATCTAGAGCAAAAAATACGGTATTTGTCAAAGGGGGCTCTCACAATGGGTATTTGTCACATCTTCTGTAGGATATAAGACCATTCAGGGATGCTTCCCACCCTAGTCAGTGAGAGAGGCTACTACAGCATTTGGGTTTTTATGGGGGTTTTTTTATTAAAGATTTTCTTGATTTACAAAAGTGTGTGTGATGTCTCTCTCGTATGTGTGTGTGTGTGTATATATATATATATATATATATATATATATATATATATATATACCGTATTTTTTGCACCATAACACTCACTTTTTTCCTCCTAAAAAGTAAGGGGAAATGTCTATGCGTGTTATGGAGGGAATGCCTACGGGTAGCATGCCTATGGATTTTCCTCCTCTAAAAACTACGTGTGTGTTATGGTCGGGTGCGTGTTATAGAGCGAAAAATACGGTATATATATTACTATAGCCTCTGTTGAGGGTTTGCTGCTTCCTGCTTTTCTTTAGTAGTTTTCTCTAGTCTAGATAATGCACCTTGTCAAAACAGAGAGGGCTCCCTTATTCAAATTAAGGAGCCAAATTATGTGCACTTTTAAAAAAGTGTTAAAATCCTCGAAACACAGGAATGCAGGCCACCCCTCTTACATGCTGCTATAGCACAACCAAACTTCCTTCAGAATAGCAGCTAAAGCTCACGGGGTTCTATCACAACACTATTGCAGCTGAGGTATGTATTAAATCGTTTACAAATTGTGTGTTCTCAAATTGTCCTTTAGGTATGCCCTGGTCGACTTTGGTTTGGCGCAAGGAACTCCTGACACAAAAATAGAACTTCTCAAAGTTATCCAGTCGGAAGCCCAGCAGGAAAGTTGTGCATGGAATAAGCCTCAGATAACTTTGGGATCCCAGGTTTCAGTTACTGCTAGAGCACCTAGGCAGCTAGTTCGTCAGCCAGCTGCAAGAACGGCTAATAAAAGGCCTTGTTCCCTTTCCCAAACACAGATTAAACAAGGACAGAAAAGAAAGGTTCTGTGCTTCTTCCTTAATTTTGTTGCGTGAATTCGTTTAATGAGCCGCTTCATCCACCAGGGGGAGATGTAGTACCAAAATGAAACTTCAGTCTCTTTTTTCGAAATCTTTGTGGTTATGTAAAGAATTTTTTTTAAAAAAAACAACAACCCATAGAACTTACAAAATAGGAATTTGTTTCTGTGCAGCAATGGTTTTTGCACAACTTTTGTATGAGAGCCTTGCCCAAGAGATTGTATTCCAGACTAGCTATTGCAGGAATGACTAAAATCCTGGGGCTGGTTCTTGCTGTCACAAACACCTTTCCGCAGTCAGGTGCACAACATTTGACTGAGTGTACGCTATGAACAGGTGGCACACACTCACTCTCTCTCTCTAACTGCATGTGCACATTGGAGAGCTGTAATCACTTGTAGCTTCTTGCCGTTTAAAAATGGTCGGAAGGCTGTATATAGGCATGTATTAGACATGACAAGCTGCATTAGATATGATGAGTACACATGCACTGAGATGCCAACCCCAAGTCCCATCTTCAATCAATAAACTAACTCTGAATATGCTGGCATTTTGATATGTTTAACTATCTTGCTGCTTGTTCAGTCAGTGTAAATTATAGCAGCAGGATGAATTTTCCAGGTTACATTTTATTAGAATCTCCTCCTAGCCTTGTATGTATTATTTCAGATCAGTTATCCTGAACTGTTTTCAAAATCAGGGTCTAAGGTTAGAAATAATCTTACTAAGATTACTTTTAAGAGAGCTTTGTTGGTAGATCTGCTTTTTAATGCTCTTAATTGCCATGGTTTGCTGTAATACAGTCCTAAGCAAGTTTACTCATAAGTAAGTCCTCTTGAGTTTAAAGTGGTTTACTCCCAAGCAAGTATACGTAATGCTGAAATTCCTAATGCTGAAATCCTAGCCCTACCTAACCTGGGAGTGCCATTTAATTCATTAGGACTCACTTCTGAGTAGACGTGTTTAGGATTCCACTGTAAGCCCCTAATGTGCAAGCTGATATTTATGAATGACACTGAATGTTTCGATTTAGGTAACTTTCTTCCGTCCCTGAACTGACGACAGTGGTGGGGGAATCAACCCTTATCTGTTAGTTAGTATAAAACCACAAATGCAGTGTTAGGAAATCAGAAAGTCAGGGCCGTTGTGTGTTTAGTGTTGCTAAGCCTTTTAACTGACTGAGCATCTCCATATAAGGAGAATTTACATGCCAGTTAGAAAGTTGATTCATTCCCCAAATGAATTTTCTTCTCCCCTGCAGAGGGCTAATTCTGTCACCATGTTAGATTAAATTTTTAGATTTATAGTTTAGCTCCATTATCTCAACAATAATATTTCTCGGCATAAAATTCGACCTCCTTTCTCCAAATGGTCAGGACATTCTGAAGTCATTTATCAGAATTTTGAAAGCCTATCCTTACCCATAGCATTACCCAGCTGAATCTTGCTGGAGGACTACCGTGAATTTGGATGAGTGTTCTCTTTGCAGTAAATTAGTCCCGTGAGACAGCTTTATATGCACCTTTTTGTTTTTGCACTATCTCGCTTTTTAAAAGCCATGCCACAGTTGACTGTGTGTTAAAGATGGAATCCTTATTGTCTTCTTTTTGACACTGCAGGAGGGGCCTGAGAGCCCTCATGTTCAACGCTCTGTCTTTGGGGAGAGGAATTTCAATGTCCGCAGTTCTGCATCTCAAGACAATTCCACAGTTAAAGTAAGCATTGCTGGTTAACCACAGATAAATCAACTGCATATTCAGCAGCACGTTCAGTGTTTATCATTTTTTTTAAGACTACATAGGTCAAGTTTGCTAGGCAGATGTGGAATGTGAACTGCGCTTGTTGGCACAATGCCTATTTTGTATTACTGTGGTGGTGGTTTTTACCCAAACCGCTTGAAAGCTGGTGGATATGCTTGCAGCATGCATGTCTTTTCTTCTTTGTAGCTTTGTCGTCATTGTTCAAGCAATGTACTCGTCTAGCTAAGAACGATCAGGCGTGTGAAATGGTATTTTGTGAGTGCCCTTTAACACAGAGGCGAAAGGTCTAATAATAATTCTACTCTGCTTTACTAGACATGACGCAGATACAAAGTAGCGCAGATCCACTGAACTGAATTGGACAACTTTGTCAGGAATGTTTTTACTCTGCAGTAGAACAGTCTTGCAATTGAGTATACAAAAGTTACTAACCCAGATACAGTTTGATTATCATGCGTGTTGTCCACATGGCTCAACAGGGCCTTCTTGGTAGTGGCGCCTGCCATGTGGAACACCCTTCCATCAGATGTCAAAGAAATAAACAACTATCTGACTTTTAGAAGACATCTGAAGGCAGCCCGGTTTAGGGAAGTTTTTAATGTTTGATGTTTTATCATGTTTTTAATATTCTGTTGGGAGCCGCCCAGAGTGGCTGGGAAAACCCAGCCAGAGGGGCGGGGTATAAATATTATTATTATTATTATTATTATTATTATTATTATTATTATTTAATCAACATTAGCCATTAGACACACTTTGATGGCCTGAAAAGTGAGGAGAGAGAGATATTTTGTAGACAACTGGAGATGATACAGGAGCACCAATATTCCTGTTGAATAATATTCAATAACCGCTAACCTAATGAATAAGAATTGCCTCTAAGCAAAGATAGTTCCTGTAAATTGTGAGAGAATTAGTTCCCCCTTTTGTCTTTGTCTATTGGTGCATGATGCCCCAGCACAGAAAAAGCTGGTCACACTTAAATCCCTTTGAAAGCAACGAGAAACTTTGCCACAGATATGGTGCTGAAATAGATTTGACAGTAGATGGCCACAAAATGGTAGCTTTGTGTTGAATTCCCCCTACTTTTCCCTATAACATGTAAATTCCCAAGTCATGTGTTTACTCACCCCACTGGCACAGGGTAATATAGAACATTACAGAGGGACAATGGTCCTTGAGATTGGATTTCTGGTTTTGGCAGCAGCCTCTGTTGAGCATCACCTGGTTCCTGTATAAAGCCCTTTAATGTAAAATTGACTAATGTTTTGTTCAGATTTTGGCCTGGAGTTTACATCTCCATAATTTTATAATATTAACGTATTCTAGATATTAACACAATAGACCTTTTCCTTGAAACCCACTAAATTAGAATTCTTATAATACCTTGTTAGGTTTAATAGCCATTGGGATTTATCGCTCTCTAGTCTGAACTTGGCAACCTGCCTTTAAAAATGCTACCTAATAGAACTTTTATGTCTTTGAGGGCAGCTAGAGTCAAAATTGTGTTTAAATGTGTCTTGGATTTAAAAAATATAATTTATATTGCAGCTCATAAAGCAGTCTAGGGTGACAGATATTGCAGCTAGAAAATTATTGGCGAAGAAGAAGACAACTTCGGCTGTGACTAATGGCTTAGTGAAGAAAGCTGCCAGCAGTTATCCAACTAACGTGACCTGTGACTGTTATGCAAAAGATAGAGTCTGCAGTGTTTGTCTTTCAAGGTAATTAGCTTTGATGCAATCGCATTACTGGCAAGAAATGATTAAAGAAAAAACATTTGTCCAATTAATCCATGTTTAGTAAAGCACAAGATAATATTAGATCTTTGCAATGCAACAGCAGATAAATATTCCAAAAGCTCATTTTGGGCAGCCTATTTCATGCAGGTGTTCGTTTTCACAACTAGATTTTCAGCACCCACAAATTCTGACTTAGTGCATTTGTTTAAATGTTTTCTGCAGAAGGTTTTCTTTATAATACTATCAACACTCTGTGCAAGGCTGCAGAAAACCACTTGATCCCTCTTAAGTTTCAACTCTCATCTGTGACACAATCTCCACGGTGTCTCACACCAGAAAGCTGGTCCAGTGTTATAGAACCCTCACTGGAGTTGGAAGCACAATGTAGTGTCACAGGTTCAGAGGGCCGGTTGTTATGCCTTGGCTTGTAAATGGGTCTAGGTCAGTGGTTCCCAGTTGGTGGTCTGTGGACCCCAGGGGGTCTGCATATCCCACTCAAGGGGTCCATGGTACCATTCACATAACAAAAACTACCACAGTGATACCAAAAATTTCAAATGTAGGGGGTTCATGACTTGGCTGTTTGAAAAACAGGGGGTCCTCTGTACTCAGCTATTTGGAGACAAGTGGTCTAGGTCATATAACTCTGTCAAAGATCTCTGCTGGCAAAATGCAACAGTTGAAGATGTACTTCTAATGTTTTGTGCCCTGCTAGCCATCTGAAATTGAATGGGATCTGCATGCATAAGCGTATTCCTTGTGATCATGGTGTGGTAGCTAGCTGCAAATCCCCTGCACACACGTAGTTCTCAGTCTCTGGTATCAGGAGGAATATGATTCCAGTTCTGAATTTGAAAGGTGTTGCAGCCATCTCATTGGGAGGAATTAATGAGAGTGGCATTCTATTATTTTACAAAATACTTACTCATGTTACCACATAAAGTCATAGCGCTTGGTTTATTTACTGTCGGACCCCTAAAAGCTCAAACTGCTGTTATTTGCTAAATGTGCTTTTCATGTTTTAATCCCCAAGGCGCCAGCAGGTTGCTCCAAGGGCTGGTACACCAGGATTCAGAGCACCAGAAGTGTTAACCAAGTTTCCGAATCAAACTACAGGTGAAGTATAACAAATTGAAAAATATATATTTCCATGCACTAGATACCACTGTAGGTCTTCCAGACTGTATGTAGTTGGACTGTTATCTAAAGAAAAGCTATTATAAAACACATTTCTTTATTCCAAGCTTCTTACCTGAAATAAAAACAAGTTAGGTGTATACCTAACATAGATAGCTATTGTACTACCAACTTTACTGTATGCTTGTGAAACATGGACCAATTATAAACGCCATCTCCAACTCCTTGAAAGATTCCATCAACGGTGTCTCTGAAAAATTATACATATCATTTGGGAAGACAGGTGAATTAATGTCAGCATACTGGAAAGATCACCATTGTCGGATCAATGATTCTTCAACATCAACTTTGTTGGACTGGTCATGTTCAGATGTCTGATTTTTGCCTCCCAAAGCAACTACTCTGTTCCCAACTTACGAATGGGAAGCGAAATACCGGTGGACAACAAAAGAGATTTAAAGACGCTCTCAAGGCAAACCCCTCCAAAATATAATATAAACACCGACAACCGGGAAACACTAGCCTGCAAGTGCTCCAGTTGGAGAACAGCTTTTACTAAAGGTGTCATGGACTTCGAAAAAGCACAAACTCAGGACGAAAGGGAGAAATGAGCTAAAAAGAGGAAGCCTCGCCGTTATCAACTCTCACCCGGAAACTTGTGTCCCCACTGTGGAAGGACGTGTGGATCCAGAATTGGCTTCCACAGTCACACACACACTGTTAAGACTATATTCATGGAAGACAAGTGATTGCCAAAGAAGAAGAACATAGATATTTACTGTGATATTGGGAGTTAGCAGCATTTCTCTCTTAAATGTTGGAAAGTGGGCAGAAAGTTCCAACACTGAGGGTTTTGCGTCAGCTGAAGAATTTTTTAATCCCTCCCCCCTGCTTATTCTTCAGGGATTGTGAGAGATCATATCCATCTTTGTATTCTTTTAGAGCAAGCATAACTAACATAATACGCTTGCAGCAGATTTTTTAAAAGATTACATGAAAAAGCTGACATTAGATATTTAATCTTTTTAAGCAGATGGAAATCTGCTCATGACGACTGGAAGGCATGGTCAAGTGACTTGCTAGGGGAAGAAACATCCTGCCCTTCCAGATAAGTCCTGTTTAATAGGCAAGAGCCAAGGTCTGTGAAGTCTAGGAGTTTGTTTTTGTTTTGCTTTTAATGGTTTTTCTCTGCAGCCTTACTACTTCAACTACAGCCTGATGGGCCCCAAGAAAGAGGCATTTAGGAAGGTTTGGGGGTAGGCATGGGAAGCCAGAACAGAACCTTCCCTTGCTTGGGAAGCCAGGACTTTCCCTCACCAGTTCAGTCCTGCCAGCAGCAAATCCCAGCCTAGCAGTGCTGTAGATTTTGACAGATTCCATTAAAAATAGCTCAAAAACTCATTTTTTAAAAATAGATTTCACACAAAAAAATATCGCAACAACTTTGCCAAGGAAAGCTCAACAACTGTTGTGTCCGGATTTCCACTTTTCAAAATATGGCAACCCTAACTAAGCCATTCCCACCCTCTCCACTTTCCCACACTGGTTTATTCCACCTCTTCTCTTTGATGTTGATCATCCTTCTAAATATATATGTTTCACCAACACTCCTCGCATGTCACTGGCTTGACGTGAAGGTAAAGGACCCCTGGATGGTTAAGTCCAGTCAAAGGCGACTATGGGATACAGCGCTCATCTCGCTTTTCAGATGTAACCATATGGCAATAAAAGCACTAGCAAAAATTAAGCACATTTGAGTTCCATTGACGTGATTTCATTAGTAATTGTAAGCACGTACTTTTAGCTCTCTTTCACTGAAGTCAGTGAGACATACATACGTAGCTTGGGATAGTACCCACAGAGTTTGATGGCACGACATAGCAAATTAGAGCATATACTTTGTCCATTGCAATGGATCCCATGTGCTCTTGCTTTCAAGTGCTTTCCCATTTATGTGGGAGCATCTCTTAAGAGTTCAGAACTGTCCTTTCCATTGAAGTGAATGAAGCAGCCCATACATGCAAAACTTTGGTTTAGGGGTAGGCACCAACCACAAGATTTGGTTGAGACCCCAATGTGGTCCCTCATGAAACAGCCTGATTTGGCTCAGACCAATTCAAAGCTTTTCTGATTCACTTCAGGGATGTATTTGAGTCTGCTTTGTTCAGTGCACCTGCAGTTGTTACTGAGATTAACAAAAGCAAAAAAACAGCTATAACTGTAGGGTTGCCATATGTCTGGAATGTCCCAGACATACCCAGAATACTGTAGTTGGAAGCAGTGTCCAGGCGTAAATCGGCAAAATGTCCGGGAAAATCTGGATGTACAGCAGCCCATGTTGGCAGTGCCATTTTTACTGATTTTCCATTAAATTGGCTCAGAAACGTCGGGGGGTTTTTTGGTGATAAAAAGCTCAACTCTTGTTTCTGGATTTTCACTTTTTGAAATCTGGCAATCCTATTAACTTTGTCCTTTTATAACAGCAGTCCCATTTTGTAAATGCAGCAGTTTTATGCTGAGCAGAAAGTCTAGCTCTGAAAGTAACTTTCTATAATACCAGTTATCATTGTCACGAGCAAATGTAAATTAAAATCGGCTTTCGATTTTGACTCAGTCTTTCAAACACACTGGGAGTATAAGTAATTGTAACTGAAGTTTGTTTTTAATTGCAGCAATTGACATGTGGTCTGCAGGAATCATATTCCTTTCTCTGCTGAGTGGCCGGTATCCATTTTACAAAGCAAGTGATGATTTAACAGCTTTGGCACAGATTATGACTATTCGTGGATCCAGGGAGACAATTCAAGCTGCTAAAACATTTGGTGTGCAGGTTTTGTATTTATATTTTTTTGTAATTCAGTGTACGTTCAGACTGTTTTGTAGCCATCCGCTTTCTATAGATAATTTGTGTTTATATTCCCAGAGACTTTCGAATGGCATTGGAATTTATTGGTCTAAACACCAGATTCAGGCTGACCTCAAGTTAGTTTTAAATAATCCCAGTAGAAATTAAGCTTTATAGACATAGAGGATTGCAACCAAAGATGTGTCTGGTTGTTTTTTATCAATATATGCATTTCTGCTTTCTAGCAGCTTCTGGTCCAGCCCACTGTTCTGAATTCTTTCCATTTTCCTCTCCTAAAATCTCCCATATAGCTACCTTCTTGCTCCAATCCTCTGTACCATTTCCTCTTTCATTCCTCCTGCCCTAGACTGCCCCCTGCAAATTTCCCATGGGCCTGATTGCCTTCTTGGACCCCTGCCACTTCCTTTTCTAAGTCCTGTGTGCTTGTCCGGGCACTTGTTAGGACAAAACCGTCTGACCTCTCATCCCTTGGTGACTTGAAGGCAGTCCAGCAAATAGCTGCCAGCGCCTTCATTGTCACCACCACTACTTCCTCACGGACGTTATTCCTCCATGCATCATCTTATAAATATTTATCTGGTATCTGTTACTCCTGATATTTCAGAAACTGTTCAAACAACCAAATACGTTGGTATGTACTTAACAGATTGTGTTTAAAGGTCCATTCATGCAAATAAAAGTAGCAACTGGTAATACATAGACTAATTACACCTTAAAACTGCTGCTGTCAGTTACTTAACATTTGATTATTATTTTTTAAATGAAATATATGGAAAAGAACAATTGGCCTTACCCAAAGTGTAGATTTAAGAGAGGGATACAAGAGCCAATGGACCCCATCTTTGGGTGCTCTGTGATGCACTGATGTTAATGTGGGGCTCTCAATTGTTATTTGTTCCTGAGTGCATACATGTATCTTAGTCCTACTCTTTGGGTTTATTCCGAGGTGGGGAGGGGGAAGTAGGCAGGTATATTGTTTTTTTCAGTGACTCCATCGGTACCTTGCTGCTTGGCGAATCCGGAAAACTGAGGGAATTGAGCCTGTTTCCCACAAGTCTTTTCTCCTGCCTCTCATCAGCTGATGAGGAATGTCCCACAGCATTGGCTGCAGTGTCCCTCGAAATAAATTGCTGTCCGTCCCCCCCTAAACCGAAGCACATAGTGGTTGGCTGCATATTTTCTAAAGGCGCCTCCCTCTTAGCATAGTTGAGAGTGTGCAGCCATACGCTCTGCTTGTTTTAGTATGTACCTGTGCATCATGTATCCACAGTGGGAATTACTGCCAGTGTCACCAGAACTGCTCTTTTACAGATTCACACGGGTGTATATGACTAAGAGGCAGAGCGTCTGTTTTGCGTCCCGGGTAGTCCTACAAATGTCCCCTTTTGGAAAAACTGGAGAGCTGCTGCCGGTCAATGTACACAGTACTGAGCTGGATGGAACAATGGTCTGACTCTGTTCAAGGCAGCTTCCTGTGTTCCTCCTATCCCTATTTATCCAGGGGTGCAACATGGGTTCTTTGCATGCCCACACATCCCCAAAACACACCTATTAAAAGTTCTTTTGGACTTAGGATTTAACTCAGTTCTGTTAGCTGTTCTGTATTCCATTACAAAATAGCAATATGGCAGATTCACCTCTTGGCGTGTTTGTTTGTGTGTGTGTGTGTGTGTGTGTGTGTGTGAGAGAGAGAGAGAGAGAGAGAGAGAGAGAGAGAGAGAGAAATCTGTTTTGCAAGCTTTGGTTCTATGAAAGGTCCAGTTGACCCAATTTGTGCATAACGTTACACCAGTTTAGTTCAAAAGTCCCTCTTTATTCCTGTGCCAGGGGTGCCAACTTGAATAAAATATTGTGGAGCCCTACATAATCGGATCACATGACACAGTGCACACACACCATTTGAATGGGAATGCCCATCAACTTTGTGGGGGCCCAGCCCCCTCAAATATTTTATTGTGGGGGCCAAAGCCCACACAGCCCCTAGGAGTTGGCTCCTACGTCCTGTGCTGTGCTTGCAGGAAACAATTCACAAGCCCAGTTTTGTTGGTTACTTTATTTTAAACCACAAGCAGAACCCATGGGCTTCATGTTCATGGTTTTGGGGAAAACAATGAGCTCTGGTACACATGCAGTGCCAAGCCAGTGATGCAGGTTTTTTCCTCCAAGCATGGGATAGGGAGGGACGAAGTGGGGACATTTGAGCAGTATTTGCCAGCACACTGCACATTTACATTAAGCCATAGTTTATTTAAAATTATGGCTTTAATGTTAAGTGCAAACCAGTTTGCTAAGTGACAAACTAGCTTATGTTTTTTGAAAGGTTGACAGTACTGCTTTAATGTATGGTATGTGTGCATCCACTGTCTATGTTACAGTGCTATAATGTGTCTTCTGAAAGCTGTCAGGCATCCTTTCTAACCACAGTGCTTTTCACACAGGTAAATCAATACTGTGTAGTAAAGATATCCCAGCACAGGATTTACGAATGCTCTGTGAAAGGCTGAGGGGAAGCAAAACCAGCTTTGACATCTCGACAGGTGATGGGCAGATCAACCTTTCTCAGGAACCTGCATTACAAGCTGAAATCTTCAACATTTCAGAGCCTGCACTTCAGACATCTAAAAAGCACCTGCAGTATCAGAAGCCAAGTTGTCATGAACGTGATGGCCTGGTTATTAGAACTTCTGAAAAGCCAGCTGATCTGGGATGGGACAAAGTCCCTGATGAGGCCTATGATCTTCTGGATAAACTGCTAGACCTAAATCCTGCTACAAGAATAACTGCAAAGGATGCCTTGCTTCATCCTTTCTTCAAAAATATTAAGCAGTGAAAAGATGCTCAACTCTGTACCACCAGAAGCATTGGAAGTCATAGTTTCCTTATCTTTAAACGAAATCAGAATCCCTAGAGGGACATTGTTTCCTCCAAATTGCTTCATAGCTACATCCAACTTGCGGAAACAAAACAAAAACCTTGTCAGCTATTAAACATACTGAAGTCCAAATCAAAGGCAGACTGGGACAGATTTTTCCCCATGCTCTTACACCATACATTTCTAAATTATTTTAATTTTGTTGTGTCGCTGATGATGCAATCTGCAGATGCACTGAACCTCCATGAACCAGCTTGCAACCCACAGTGGTCCCAGTCTGGCCTTTGCACGATACCTGCATGGGCTTCCTTTGGGCTGCCTCGTTCTTGACTTCTAGGAGCGCCGCTGCTTCTTAATCAGCTCCTAATACCTGTACAACTGTGCCTTTACTACGTGAAGGGTGCTAATGTGAGACTGATAGAGAAAAGATTCCCGCTGTACTTCTAGCCTCGCAGACCGATAAGTATACTTGAAAACTTGTCCTAGTCATCAAAACACATTCTCTCTCTGGAGGAAGAAACAGAATTCTGAAGTTTTGAGAGCCCACAACAGTAGTTTCTAAAGGCTTTGGACCACAGCTTTTGAATGCATGCATTTTAGGTGGAACGAGAAGCAGCTGTGAACATAGTTACTCTAGTGTGCCCAATCCTAGCCAACTTAAAAGACCCACGTTTAACTTCTTTCCAGGAGCTGGCAGGTGGAGAGTGATGCCCATGCAGATGTTTTCTGTCGCTTACTGGAACATTTCGGGCAGAATGGTGGTTAGGACAGGGCAGTGCCAGCACCCCAGTGGAGCCAACTTGCCACTCCTGCTGGTGCAGCCATGCCACTCTGAGCTTGCTGCTCCCTTGCCTCACCCATATCAGCATTACTGATGCCAGCTGGCCATATCTGCAGTGTTGTCCCTCCCTGCCAGCCGTTCCTGTTCCCTATCCATGTCACTATCAAGACTGAACAATTTTCATATAATTAAATGGCCATTCAGCTTAATAAGGCTTAGTGCTTGCCATAAAGATTCCCCCCCCCTCCAAATTTTTGGAGTTTAAGGAAAATATGGATTGTGTTCTTTTTGTCCTCTTTGAAAACTTCTACCTTTCCTCCCTGCTCTGCTCGCATTTGAGATGGGTACCAGTTGCTTCGCACTGTGTGCCATAATATCTACATATGCAATACCTGTGTATTTGCTTGTCGAGCACTAGCTTACATTACTTTGTATAATGTATATGATTGTCGGAACAATTTGATTTTCCTAGAATGACCAAAAGTAAACTTACATTTCATACACTATAAAAATGGATATTATTATCACACAACAATATTTTATGGGATTGTGTGTGTGTGTGTGTCTTATTTTTGTTCGTTGGTTGCAAAAAAGAAAAGGGAAAAAAGGAGAGGCTCAGCCAAGCCACGTCCTACTGTAGATGACAGAGGCACCTTGCCACTGATACAGGAGATAGTATACAGCCACCATGATGAGCCATTGATAGCTTTAATGTTTCATGAATTTGCCAAATCCTCTTTTAAAGCTACATCATTCACTACATTAAAGGCAATGTAAGATAAGCTAATAATTACATCATAAGCACTAATTGGCAGAACTGAATACCATAGTAGTGGATTTTCTGCTTCCCCAAGAGGTTAGCCTCTGAATGTTTAGCTTTTGTCACCTTGTACTAAAGATATATTCGTTTAACTTCTGTGTTATTTCACGATTTCCCCCTAAAATTGTTTTAATATGGAATACTAATGGCAGAGTCCTATAAACGTCTGCTGGGGAGTAAGTTTCATTGAGTTCTTTGGGATTTGCTCTCGAGTAAGTGTGCATGGGTCTGCAGGCTTAATTTTTTTACATGATTACATGTTCCCACACTTTTTAACATTTGCAACAAAACCTTTTCCATATAAGGTCTCTATTACAGAAAAAAATAATTGCACAAAGCTGCAGATGAAAAGCGGCTTTTAAATAGAACGATACTTGAATCAAGATCTTTGGAAGAGTGATGGTAAGTTGTTGGTGTGTGTGTGTGTTTTACTGCTTTTGGCACCAGCTGTTAGAGATAAATGTTTGCAGATGTCAGAATATTGATTGCAGAAAGTCCTGAAACCCACAAAACCCTGGGGCCTACGTCTTAGCAATTTCTGCTGTTTATGTAATTTCAGCGCAGCACGTCACTGAGAAGTTATTTATCTAAAGGAACTGTGGCCAAATTTGGCAAGCTGAG
Source organism: Podarcis cretensis (assembly GCF_951804945.1). NCBI lineage: Eukaryota > Metazoa > Chordata > Lepidosauria > Squamata > Lacertidae > Podarcis > Podarcis cretensis. The sequence continues at coordinate 74,616,911 of NC_137175.1, forward strand.
CCTTCTGCCAGTGTTTGTAGATGTATTATTTCCTCCTATGTTCTTGCATTGTGTCTGTGGCCTTACTAGAATATTAGCTAACACCAAGCGAAAAGGACCACTTTCTATGCTAAGCTCTCAAAACTGAATAATGGGGGGTGGGGAGTTGTTTTGTTTTTTAGTTTGTGTTTTTGCCTTTGGTCTTTTCACTACATATGGAAATGTTGCCAGTTTCAGCTGGCTGAATATCCCAAAATTGGGCATGTGATGTTTTTATACAATTGCATCTGGACAGATTCAAGTACCATCGCTCCCTCGTTGGGGGGAGTGTGGAGTTAAATCCCTTTCTGCCTGCTTTTGAGCAATAAAAACAGATTTCTTGGATGACTGAAGCAGGAGAGTCTTGCAGAACTGACTTAACCTTGCCTTGCTCTTAGATCACAGAGATAGCAGAGGGCAGGAAGCAGTCCCCCCTTTCCCCCATAACATGTCATGGGGAGCTGCAACACCTTCCCCCCCCCCTTTTAAAATTAACTGCTTTTTGCCTAGTCAGGACAGAGTAGCTGTTGTCTGAATAAGCAAGGAACTGATGCCTTAAAAATAGGGTGGGTGCTTGTGCTACAGACAGCTTCCTTCTCTGAGAATGGAGCAAAGTAAGGATATTTTTAGGGACGTGGGTGGCGCTGTGGGTTAAACCACAGAGCCTAGGACTTGCCGATCAGAAGGTCGGCGGTTCGAATCCCCACGACGGGGTGAGCTCCCATTGCTCAGTCCTGGCTCCTGCCAACCTAGCAGTTCGAAAGCACATCAAAGTGCAAGGAGATAAATAGGTACCGCTCCGGCGGGAAGGTAAACGGCGTTTCTGTGCGCTGCTCTGGTTCGCCAGAAGCAGCTTGGTCATGCTGGCCACATGACCCGGAAGCTGTATGCCGGCTCCCTTGGCCAATAAAGCGAGATGAGCACCGCAACCCCAGAGTTGGCCACGACTGGACCTAATGGTCAGGGGTCCTTTACTTTAAGGATATTTTTAACAAGTTGCTTCTCATCTTAATTCCTGTACTGGCTGCTGGGTACAAGGGAGACAGCTCTGTTCTTTGTAACTTCAAACAAGGCAGAAGGGCACCTAGACACATTCCTTTCTTCATTAGGAGGTTTATTTGTTTTATTTGTTCCATAAAATTTATATGCTGCTTGTTTGTGGGAGGGGGGGGGGAACGACCTCAAAGCAGCTTACAAAAAAGGTAAGACAATAAACAACCACTAAAAAAAATTACAGCCTGATTTTAAAACATTAAATTAAAACTTCAGTAGAATAGACTTAAAACAAAACTCACATGTATGGGTTGGATTGTCTAAATAAGAATGTCTTCAGCAGGCAGCAAAAGGAATACGCTGAAGGCACCTGTCGGATATTGATGGTTTGCACCCCCAACACTTCCAAAAGTCTTGGTGCTGCAACACTAAATTATCAAGTTCTTGCAGGTGCAATACTGGCAAATGTGAATCATCTTGCAATCTAAAGAAGACTAGCTTAAGGAAAAGCAAAAAATGAACCAGATTTGAAACGGTAGATTTGGGAATGCCAGGACCAGACAGCATTTTTAACTGGTGGGGGAAATCCATTATAATAACATACAAAGTGTGTCTTTATGGTGAAACTACATGTTACGTGGGAGATCTGTTGACATGAATGGAAGCTCTGGGAAATGTCCCTTCTAAATTGTTCTCCCTTCCCCAGGCTGTTATTTCCAAACAGTATGTAATATGAAATACATTTTGTATGAAAAATAGTGTGAAATTACTATAATTTTTCTCCCTGTTTGTTCACCACCACCACAAAAGCAAGTAAAAACAGCTTCAGGGGCTGGTGTAGGTCAGGAAAATAGCGCAGGATTAAATGAAGCTTACTTCTCTCTCCTCCCCCAACCCCGAATCCATCCTCTGGCTCTCCTTCAATGCTGCTTTACTCGCATATTGAGTTCCTACAGCAGCTTGTTAATACAAAATTAAAATGTCAAGAGATGACGATAGATCTCCTTCATTATATGTAGCTTGGTCCTGTTATTCTAAAGCAGCAATGCAGCAGCAAGCAAAGGCTATAGCAGCCAAGTCTGCTGCTTGTGGCTGGAAAGCCAGACAGGATGTATGTGACTGTTGCCATGGAAACAAAGGGGCAGTCCATTCTGTACTGAGCACCGGATGTTAGCTCAGTGTGTGTGTCATATGACCTGTACAGGATGTACATGGGTGGAGTTTGGAGTTTCTCTCTGTTTGTTGAACAGAGCAGACATGTTTTTCTCTATATGACTGCTGAAGACAGGAATAAAACATGTAGATACATTTCTGTCTGAGTCTGATTCCCCTCCCTGGGGATATGCTGGAGAGCAGGGAGGAGGAGATGCATTGGTGTGTTTTTCTCACAGCCTGAGGAAAATCGCCGGAACGGACCTCGTGTGTTTTTCCTACCGGGAGTCGCCGGAGGGAGGTCGAAAGAATTCAGCCGGTGCCTGGAGAGATAGGCACATACCTCTGACCGGCCCTGAATTCTGACATTGGTAGCAGAGGACGGTTGCTACGATCCATGGGAGTCTGCATCAAGGAGACTGTATTCATCCCTCTCCATTGAAGCCTGAGATGGAGGCTGATTCTCTGCAGCTAGAAGCTGACCAGAAGAAGCTGAAAGCCAAGCTACGGAGCCCAGGTATGAGATTTTCGGGCTTAAGAGTGTGAATGCAGATTGATTCATTCTCTGCTTCATGGGAGCAACGTTTGGGAAAAACAGCTCCGAGAGAGAAGAGTCTGCATTCCAAACATTCCTGTGGTTTTTCCTGTCCAAGGAAAGGAATGTGGTTGCTTAGCAACGCAGGCCAGTTTCAAGATAAGGGCTGGAAGTCGTGTTTTGACTAGGCCTTTACAAAGGAACTGTTGGAAAGGGACTTTCCAAGCAGCCAGTGTTAGAGCTGCCAGGTGCACAGAGTGTAAACAAGCCAGCTATTGGATTTTAGAGGCTTGTGTTTGAGAGTCAATGCAAGGACTCAAAATGGATGTCAAGAAGGGAGTTTTGCCTTCTCCACCCCTTTTGACCAGTGACAATTATGCATCTTGGTCTATTAAGATGAAGGCCTTGCTGCAGAATCAGAGACTGTTTGGGGTGATTGAGAACCCCATCCCTGCAGCACCAACGCGTCCTTGGGAGTCACAGGATGTGAAGGCCAGAACCGCTATAATTCTGTGCGTGTCAGATTCTCAGCTTGTTCATATACAAGGTTTAGAACACGCGAAAGATGTTTGGGACACGCTGAGAAGGACACATCAGAGAGATGCAGGTTCTTCAGCGTTGCTGTATTTTGAAAAGCTGACTAACCTGAGGCTTGCGCCTGATGGAGATGTTCAAGCGCACCTGACGGAAATGAAATTTCTACGTCAGCAGATGGTGGAACGCAATTTCCATCTGGATGAGGAAGTGTTTTGCTTCATGGTGATCAACAGCCTGAATCGGACTTACAAAACGGTTGCCAGTCAGCTGGGGTCTCTCCCAGCGCAAGATCTAACGTCGGACAGGGTCTTTGCCGTGGTTCTGAACGAACATGACAGACTTGCCGCCCTGGAAGTCAAGGACAGGGGGAGTCAAGAACGGAGTTCTAACACCCCCACTGCTGTAGCTACTGGAGGAGACGCTGTAGCTTTGAACGTTGTCCGATGCCACAATTGTGGACAGACTGGGCATCTTCAGCGGTACTGCAGGAAGCCACGTCAGAACAAAGGAGCCAAGGGAAGCTCCACGAAGTCTGAGGCGTCAGGCAGAAGTCATGCCAAGTCACAGGCGAAGCCTGCAAAGGCTTTGATGTCCCTAAAAGCCACACCACAAGTGGGGAATTCCTTCGTTTTAGACACGGGAGCGACGGTTCATATGACCCATCGCAGGGATTTGTTTTCGTCGTTTAAGAAGCAAAGCTTCGTTGTACAACAAGCCAACGGTCGAGAGCTGGAAGCCACCGGAATTGGGACTGTGTATCTTAAAAGTCTGAACTTGACTATAAACAATGTTTATTTGGTTCCAGAGTTGAAGTACAATCTGCTCAGCGTTTCGCAGATTGCCAAGAAGGGACTAAAACTGTCCTATGATGATCAACACTGCGAGATCTACAAAGATGGAGAGTTGTATTTTTCTGCCAAAGAGAAAGATGGACTGTATTTGTTGACTTTTGATCAAAGTGATTACATGGAATGTAATTCTTGTGATTCTAACATGATCTCTTTTGCAGGTGTAGCTGAGAAGAACACCAAGCAGGTCACCTCGAGGGTCGACAAGGCATTTCAGCGGGTGTATGCTGATGTGATTGGTCCTTTAGCACCATCTAGAGGCAATGCAAAGTATTACCTAATATGTGTTGATTCTTTTACAGGTTTTGTCTGGATTTATCTTTTGGAGAGACCGAAAGAAGCCTTAGAAAGGTTTAAAGAGTTTTGTGACAAGGTTAAAAATATGCATGATGCTGACATAGATTGTCTTTGCACAGATGAGAAGCCAATTTTTCTCTTACAGGATTTCCAGAGGTTCCTGAAGAAGAAAGGGATAAGACACAAAATTGCAGCTTCCGAAGAAGCTTGGAACAGATGTGTCTGTGTTAGGGTGAACAAAGAATTGCAAAAGGGAATGCATGCTCAATTGCTTAGTTCGCATCTGCCACATGAGTACTGGGCTGAGTCGCTAATGTCATTTTGTTACACGTGGTTGAGAAAGGTTTCAAAAGACTTGGGATGTTCTCCTTTTGAGAAACTGTTCCACAGAAAACCTTCTGTTGCCCATTTCAAGGTTTTTGGGTCTCATGTGAGAACAGAAGCTCCGGGTGGAGTAAAGAATGCCAGAGGCATTTTTGTGGGTTATGAAAAGGGTCTCTACAGAGTAATTTTGTCTGAATCTGGTCAGGTGATTCTCACAAAATTTCTAGAGAGTGCTCCTGAACAGGAGCGAGTGATTGTTCACACATTTCCCACAGGAGATGATGATGATTCTGATGATGATGATGATGAGTTTGATCTTATTGAGTTCAGTAGTACTGATGATGACAGCGATAGCTCAGACAGCTCAGGTGTCACAGTCATTGAGAGGAAATCTCACATAATGACTAGACCCTCAGAAGAGGAGGATGAACCACTAATTAAGCTTAGTACTGGTTCTCCAGAGAGTTCAGAGGCTGAACCAGAAAGCAAGGAAGAGCAGCACCTCTTACGTAGGTCTGAGAGAGCAACGAAGGGTGTACCACCCAAGAGGTATTCAAAAGAGTTTGCCAACCAAGCTATTGCATATGTTGCTGTTGTAAACGACCAAGGTCAAATTGAAGCTGTGTCTGAGTCAGAGACAAAGGCACAACAGAGAGTTGTTAACCAAGGTAATGCAGAAGCACTCATTCCTTGGAAGTCACACAACCAGAGAGGTACATTGGTAAAACCAATGGCGGGTAGTTCCAAGGGTGGAACTGAAACAACAGGGGAGTGTTATACATATAACAACTGTTTGTTTTCTTCTCTGGATGACGCTTTGCTCGCAGCACGCATTGATACTTCAGGGGGAGTATGTTATTCTAAAGCAGCAATGCAGCAGCAAGCAAAGGCTATAGCAGCCAAGTCTGCTGCTTGTGGCTGGAAAGCCAGACAGGATGTATGTGACTGTTGCCATGGAAACAAAGGGGCAGTCCATTCTGTACTGAGCACCGGATGTTAGCTCAGTGTGTGTGTCATATGACCTGTACAGGATGTACATGGGTGGAGTTTGGAGTTTCTCTCTGTTTGTTGAACAGAGCAGACATGTTTTTCTCTATATGACTGCTGAAGACAGGAATAAAACATGTAGATACATTTCTGTCTGAGTCTGATTCCCCTCCCTGGGGATATGCTGGAGAGCAGGGAGGAGGAGATGCATTGGTGTGTTTTTCTCACAGCCTGAGGAAAATCGCCGGAACGGACCTCGTGTGTTTTTCCTACCGGGAGTCGCCGGAGGGAGGTCGAAAGAATTCAGCCGGTGCCTGGAGAGATAGGCACATACCTCTGACCGGCCCTGAATTCTGACAGGTCCTACATGACTTCTTATTTATCGTGTTTAAAGAAAACAGACAGCCAAATGGAAGGGCAAAAATGGATAGACAAAGAGCAGGATGAGAAACAAAACCCCAACACCTAGTACTTCATCAGCCTTCACCAGAATCATGCCCTCCATGCAGAAGATTATCATAGAAGTAGGGAGGGACCATTTTGTTAGGGTTGCCATCTTTTTGAGAAGTAAAAATCTGGGAAAGTTGGGAAATCACTCCCCAAAAGTTGGTGAGCTTCTTTTGGGAAACCTGGACATTTTGGTGATTTCTGGAAATTCCCCCTGGAGATGCTAATTCCAACATGTCCTGGAAAATCTGGATGTACGGCAACCCTAATTTTGGACTACAATTCCCATTGGCCCTAGCCAGCATAAGGGTGTCAAAGGGTTGGCAAAAAACAAACAACCCCCCCCCAACACCCGCTTCCTGCTGAGTTGCTGAAGGCCTCATCTTATATCCAAGCAGACTGCAATCTGTGGGGTTCCTGTGGAACGCTTACTATCCTTATTTGAGACCATGTGACTGGAGTCCTCACTTTCAATATTTTATTTATTAAAGCTGCCTTGGGAGCAAGCCTTGGATCGCTTCCAAACCACAAATTGGGACCAGCTATTCGAGCTCCAGGAAATGTCAATACAGTATAGTAAGTAGCCTTGCACTGCACAGGGAGGAACTTGGTCTCCTGTGGCAACGAAAGGACCTAAACTGTCATATGGGCCCAAAGAGGAAAGCACAGAAAGTGTCCCTGATATTTCATACCTTTGACTGGTTCTCACTCTAGATTTGTACTAGAATGCTGTTGCCAGGACTGCAGAACTAAAGGAAGCCTCTTTCTGGCTTCTTCCACCAGCCAGGAAGAACGTCGTGGCAAGGAGACCAACGTAGCTCCATCAACTGGCCAGTGAAGGAAGAGCTATCCCTGCACTCACTTTCCAATTCTCTCCCACTTCTCTTCCTTTTGTATCCTGTCAATCAAAAGGTCCTGCCTGAAGACGTGCAATCTTTTAGTACAGAAGTTAATGTGTCTGCTAGATAGTAATTAGATGGAATTGTCACACGCTCTGTACACATCATATATGTTTAAAGCACATCTTCCTCCAAAGAAATCAGGGAACTCTGGTTTAACCTTCATAGCTATAATTCCCAGCACCCTTAAACTACAGTTCCCAAGATTCTTTAGGGGAAGTTATGTGGCTGTACACACACACACACACACACACACACACAGTGGCACCTCGGGTTAAGTACTTAATTCATTCCAGAGGTCCGTTTTTAACTTGAAACTGTTCTTAACCTGAAGCACCACTTTAGCTAATGGGGCCTCCTGCTGCTGCCACACCACTGGAGCACGATTTCTGTTCTCATCCTGAAGCAAAGTACTTAACCTGAAGCACTATTTCTGGGTTAGCGGAGTGTGTAACCTGAAGCGCATGTAACCTGAAGCGTATGTAACCCAAGGTACCACTGTATATAGAGAGAGCGAGAGCAAGAGCGCAATGCTATTTTCATGGAACTTGCCATGAATGCCTCCCTTGTTCTCTTAGAATGGCAATGGCACCCACCTGAGAGGTGCGGGAACTAAGTTCCGGCTGAAAAAAGGCTTGGAAATAAGGCATATGAATTTGGAGGTTGGGAAGCCAGCTACAGCGTCTTTCGAGAAAAGCCAAGAAACAAGCATGACTATAAAGCAGAGCAAAAAGGTAAATCCTTTTCAGTACTGGCATGATGGTATAATGCAGAGCTTTCCAAACTGTGTGTTGTGACACACTAGTTTGTCATCTGCAGTGTGTAGCTGTGTCACACGAATCCTCCCCATGCTCCTTCCAGGGCTGGAAAGGGTTAGTTTAACCTCTAGTTTGCTAGTAAAACTAAATTACTGCATTGCGAAATGATGCGTGTCTAAAAAGCGTGTCACCAGCATGAAAAGTTTGGAAAGCTCTGGTACAATGGGTCCAATTGGGCCAGGCCTCATTGCCCTCCCCCCCCCCCCCGCACATTCTGATTCCTAATTTAATACAGTGGTACCTCAGGTTACATACGCTTCAGGTTACAGACTCCGCTAACCCAGAAATAGTGCTTCAGGTTAAGAACTTTGCCTCAGGATGAGAACAGAAATCGTGCTCCGGCAGCATGGCGGCAGCAGGAGGCCCCATTAACTAAAGTGGTGCTTCGGGTTAAGAACAGTTTCAGGTTAAGTACGGACCTCCGGAATGAATTAAGTACTTAACCCGAGGTACCACTGTAGTGGGATCCTATACATGTCTGCTCAAAATGTATTGAGTTCAGTGGGCCTTAAAGGTAAAGGTAAAGGTACCCCTGCCCGTACAGGCCAGTCGTGACCGACTTTAGGGTTGCGCGCCCATTTCGCTTAAGAGACCGGGGGCCAGCACTGTCCAGAGACACTTCCGGGTCACATGGCCAGAGTGACGAAGCTGCTTTGGCGAGCCAGCACCAGCGCAGCACACGGAAACGCCGTTTACCTTCCCGCTATAAAGCGGTACCTATTTATCTACTTTCACTTAAGAGTGCTTTCGAACTGCTAGGTGGGCAGGAGCTGGGACCGAACGATGGGAGCTCACCCCACCGCGGGGATTCAAACCGCCGACCATACGATCGGCAAGTCCTAGGTGCTGAGGTTTAACCCACAGTGCCACCTGCGTCCCTCAGTGGGCCTTACCTCTGAGGAAATGGGTATAAGATTGCAGCCTCAGTCATATAAACAAAACACCCACCCACCAGAAGACTGACAAAATGCTTCCCCCTGGAGTAAAGTTCAAAACACACATGGTAGGGTTGCCATATTTGAAAAAGTGTGTGTGTGTGTGTGTGTGTGTGTGTGTGTATTTGAGCTTTTTAAGGAAAACCCTAGAGAAATGAACGACCCTGTGCTGTGTTGTGTGTGGCTACTCTATCCAGGAAGCTTTCCATAGGGTTGCCGTATTTTAAAATGTAAAAACCAGTAATTTTTTTTGAGGAAGACCCCCCAAATATTTTTACCAAAAAGATGCACATTTTCGATTGACTTGCCTAAGATCCAGGACAGAGTGCTACATTTCAGAAATTTGCCCCTGGACATTATTTCTGCCATTGAAATCCTGGTCATGTCCAGACATATGCCAACGCTACAGATGGCCATAAAAATAACCTGCGAGGAATTGCCTAATACAAGAAAAGAAAGACCAAGAGCAAGGTACAGTAGTAGTGAGTGAGTCTGAGTTGAGAAATAAGACTAAGAGCACGTATTGATATAGGAATGCATTAGATAATATGTAAAGAAATATACAATAATAAGAGTACAGTCATTTGTAAAAAAGGAATATGCAACGGGAAAGACAGGAAGTCTAGTGTTTTGGTATGTATATGATGTATATGATTTTGGGGGGGAAATTGTTTTTGTTTTTTCTCTTCTTTCTTTTTTGTTTGTTTCATTTTCTTTCTAGGTATATAAAATTTGTATACATGTTGGAAATTATATCATAGTTAAGTCCTGTAATGTAATACGACAATGTTTAGCGATGTAATATAAGAATGTTAACAAATAAATAAAATGCAAATTTTTAAAAAAAAAGTAGTGAGGAAGACGATGTATTCGCTTGAGGCAAAAAATGTTATTTGGATGTGCATTCTTATACCATAGCCTTGTTTTCCTCCTCCAAAGCTTCTGCAAAAGATTGGCTTCAGAACAGCTTCTCGGGGGCCACCCAGTCAGCTTCATCCCCTGATGAGCACAGAGGCTTCCCGCTCAACCAGTATGCCAAAAGAAACAGTTAGTGCTTGCTCCTCAAGTGAGAATATATACGTAATCTATAGAGGTCAATGGAAATGTGAAGTTATAAAGAGAGGCAGTTTAGGAAACGCAGCATCCTTTTCATACCTGCATTTCTGCCGAGCTCATTGCTTGCTCATTCACAACTCGAATGCCACTCAGTTCAATGGGACTTGTTTTCTTGTGTTGTTGTTCAGTCATTTAGTCGTGTCCGACTCTTTGTGACCCTATGGACCAGAGCACGCCAGGCACTTCTGTCTTCCACTGCCTCCCGCAGTTTGGTCAAACTCATGTTGGTAGCTTCAAGAACACTATCCAACCATCTCGTCCTCTGTCGTCCCCTTCTCCTTGTGCCCTCCATCTTTCCCAGCATCAGGGTCTTTTCCGGAGAGTCTTCTCTTCTCATGAGGTGGCCAAAGTATATTGGAGCCTCAGCTTCACGATCTGTCCTTCCAGTGAGCACTCAGGGCTGATTTCCTTCAGAATGGATAGCTTTGATCTTCTTGCAGTCCATGGGACTCTCAAGAGTCTCCTCCAGCACCATAATTCAAAGGCATCAATTCTTTGGTGATCAGCCTTCTTTATGGTCCTTATAGCTGAGATTAAAATAGCTCCGGGGATAGCTCAGTCAGCAGAGCAAGAGGCTCTTGAGCAGGGCCATGGGTTTGAGTCACGTTGGGCAAAAGATTTCTGCATTGCAGAGGGGTTGAGTTACATCACCCTTTTGGTCCCTTCCAACCCGTAAGCCCATGAAAGCCTTTAAAATGGGGGTGGCATTATTATTAGACCAGTATGGATGACATAGGGGACGCGGGTGGTGCTGTGGGTTAAACCACAGAGCCTAGGACTTGCCGATCAAAAGGTCGACGGTTTGAATCCCCGTGACGGGGTGAGCTCCCGTTGCTTGGTCCCTGATCCTGACAACCTAGCAGTTTGAAAGCACATCAAAGTGCAAGTAGATAAATAGGTACCACTCTGGCGGGAGGGTAAACGGCATTTCTGTGTGCTGCTCTGGTTCGCCAGAAGCGGCTTAGTCATGCTGGCCACATGACCCGGAAGCTGTACACTGGCTCCCTCGGCCAATAAAGCGAGATGAGTGCCACAACTCCAGAGTTGGTCACGACTGGACCTATTAGTCATGGGTCCCTTTACCTTTACCTTTTATGGATGACATATGGAGTGACACCCCAAGAATGACTATTACCGTTTTTGGATTTAGCAGCTAAATTTGGACTGCCAACCAAATCAAGAAGCCAGCAGCAGAAGCTTATACATTTTTTACAAATGGAATTTGGGCCAGATGCTATTTTTTTTTCTGCCTCAGGGACACCGGCATTTATGAATACTCTGGCCAAAATCAAAAGGCCTGCTGTGCTCATTTCTACCCACAAATAAGACTTTTCCAGTGGTGTTGGAGCACTTCCTCAGCGAGTGGAATCTGACGTTTGGCACACACATTTGTCAACAGTGGAATCGCCTCTGGGATCAATTTTGTCCTCCTTGGTTTTTTGCTTCTGAAATTAATTAAACAAAAGACTGTGTTGAAAGTATAACAAATCGAGGTAAATGACAACAAATGCTATTGCTGAGTAGAGATTGCCATATTTCAGTAAGTGAAAATCTGGACACAAAAGTTGCGTTGCTGCCATATGTCCAGATTTTCCCAGGAACATTTTGCTGATTTCTGCCTGGACACTGCTTCCAACAGCAACGTTCCGTGTATGGCCGGGAAATTCAGGACGTTTGGCAACACTAAAGATGCAATGCACCAGAGGTCATGATACTGTATGTGCCATGAAGTTGCTATCTACTGTATTTATTGCTCTATAAGACTCACTTTTTCCCTCCTAAAAAGTAAGGGGAAATGTGTGTGCGTCTTATGGAGCGAATGCAGGCTGTGAAGCTATCCCAGAAGCCAGAACAGCAAGAGGGATCGCTGCTTTTGATGCACAGCGATCCCTCTTGTTCTGGCTTCTGAGATTCAGAATATTTTTTTTCTTGTTTTCCTCCTCCAAAACTAGGTGCGTCTTATGGTCTGGTGCATCTTATAGAGCGAAAAATACGGTAATAATATATTGAAATAGTGTGTATTCTTGTTCTCCTTAGCACATCTGCATACTTTTTGAAGCTTGCATGCTTGCTTCCCTTAGGACTAAAGTGACTGGGGCAAAAGCTGCTTTGCCATCAAATTTAGACAATTTCACCACAGAGTGCAGCTGAATCATATTGAAATTAGATGAAGACATCAATGCAAAAGGTTGCCCCAAAGGTTCTGCTTTCTCTTTCTGCCCCCTCATTCGTAAACAGATTTTCTTGCATACCATAAATATTATATGGTAGCACTGCGTGACAGCACTGCATCAGAAATCTGCCATTTGTAAAGGATGTACCGTATTTTTCGCTCCATAAGGTGCACCTAGTTTTTAGAGGGGGAAATCAAGGGGAAAAAAATATTATTCCCCCCCCCCCAGCTCCAAAGAGCAGCAGACAGGCTGTGCAAGGCTAAAGCAACCAAGACAGCGAGCGCGATCCATCCCGCGTGCTATCTTGGCTTCCTCTCCAGAAGGGACTGACTCCTACGAGGTGGGAGAAGGGACTGATGGACCACGTCAGTCCCTTCTCCCTCCTGGGGAAAAGCCCGCAAGAGCCACGCAGAGCTTGTGTGCGGCTCTTGGGGACTTATCCTGCCTGCCTCCCCCCTGCATTCACTCCATAAGACGCACACACATTTCCTCTTACTTTTTAGGAGGGGAAAAGTGCGTCTTATGGAGCGAAAGATATGGTATATTGTACAGCGGAATGTACAATCGTTTAAATATTGTAACTTTTCCCGCAGAGGGAACAGTTGGGTGAAACATTCTTCAAGCTCTTTCAGATACTACTGGACCAAGACTGCTTTCCCTGGCTTAGTGTCAAACAACGTGCAAAGAGGAAAAGGGAAAATAAGTGTGATTGGGGGGGGGTGCATGGCTGTAAGGATGGAATAAACCATTTAAAATGCTCCACTTGCATTTCATTTACTATGAAATGCGTATGACGTACGATAAAACTGGCGAATAAATTAGGTCCAGGGATTTCACCAAGCATATGGAGATGCCACTCCCTGTGGTCCTCTAGAATATATAGAATAAACATGTCTCTGTTCATTTTCTTCCTCCACCCACCACATGCAGTTCCTTGGAACGTCCACAAAACACCAGTTCTCATTGCATTTAAGAAAATAAGAAAAGACAATTCAGGTAGAAGAGTAGAACTTCCCCTGTGATTAAATAGCAACCCTGAAGAAAGATGAGCTTCTGACTTCTGGGTAAATCTCGTTTGCCAGTCAAAAGTGAGAGAAATGCTGTTTTAATAGAACATGAATGCGGGGAGAGCTGTCAAATTTACCTAACTCCCTGATGCTTCTGAATCTCATTTGGCCATAATGGTTTTGTTTTAGCAAGCTTTGTAATATGTTCTGCAGCATATGTATTACTTCACTGAGTCTCCTTGGGGCAGGGGAAAGGCAGCTAATAAGCACTTTGATAAATGAAAGGAAACAGAGGCTCACTCTGAAGGATCAGTCACCGTATTTTTCGCTCTATAAGACGCACCAGACAACAAGACGCACCTAGTTTTTGGAGGAGGAAAACAAGAAAAAAAATATTCTAAATCTCAGAAGGCAGAACAGTAAGAGGGATTGTTGCGCAGTGAAAGCAGTGATCCCTCTTGCTGTTCTGGCTTCAGGGATAGCTGCGCAGCCTGCATTCGCTCCATAAGACGCACACACATTTCCCCTTACTTTTTAGGAGGGGAAAAGTGAGTCTTATAGAGCAAAAAATACTGTATGTGTTTGGAAATATCAAGTGGTAGAAGACTTCCTGGATGTCACTTCAAGTCACAAGAGGACAATTGCATGCTTCAGTGCAGTCCCAAGTCAAAAGCAATCTAACACAGAATGATGAACTCTTCAACCTGTTGCAATCAATGTGATTAAAAAGGCTTAATTCTTTTCTTTTTTGGCATTATGGAAGTGCCTCTGGAAAGCTAGCATGTCAAGGAGAAGAATGCTAGGTAAATCTTCCCGATGTGCTACATTTCTATGCACATGGAGCTTTGCTTCTTCTCTTACATTTTTGTCCGTATGTGTGGGACAATTTATTTTGTATCTGCATTACACTATACATAGCCTGTGATGGTCAGACTGTCTAGACTGGGGCTTCTGACTACTATAATTCTCACACAACAGGGGCAGCCAACGTGGTGTCGTCCAGATGTTTTGGGACTACAACTCCCATCATCCCTGACCACTGGTCCTGTTAGCTAGGGATGATGGGAGTTGTAGTCCCAAAACATCTGGAGGGCCGAGTTTGCCTATGCCTGTCATAAACTATGTTGGCTGCAGCTGATGGAAACTGGAGTCCAAGAGCATCTAGAGCCACGGTTCCCAACGTGGGGCACATGCCACCCAGGGGGGCAATTTTATTTTAGGGGGGGCAAGCAATTTGAGAATGAGTTATTAACCGTGAATGGCCTTTTAGGCTTCCTCCATGTGAACAGGAGTTCACTTTTTGAATAATAAGAATTCTATGTCATGGGGGGAGCTTCAGGATTTTAGAGATGCTTAGGTGGGGCAAACTCTCAACCCATCTAACTTGAGTTTGTAGTCAAGAATAGTTAGGGCTGCCACACATCTGGATTTTTCCAGACATGGCTGGGATTCGGGCAGCGGAATGGCCTCTGTGTGAATTTTTGCCGAATCTGCGAAATGTCCAGGAAAACCTGGACATATAGCAAGAGGTATTTTTTTTTAATCCATAAAAATTATGAAAAAGCCCCCAAACTTAATATTTTTTGGCAGATGTTCCCCTCAACAATTTTGACCCCCCCTCCAAAAAAAATAACTCAACAACTTTGTGCACGTTTTCACCTTTGAGGATATGGCAACCCTAAGAATAGTTGGACCATTCTCGCCCAACTTGGCATAAGCTTCACCTGACCTTAACTAGTAATTCCCTTCCTATTCCTAGTGGAAGCCCACTTAAACAGTAGCAAGATCAGGAGAGATTTGGGGAAATCAAAAAGAGGAAAATATCTGTGGCTTGCTCAAGCCAAGCACATATTCTTTGAATTATTGGCTAAGTGGTGTCATCCAAAGTTACAATGTAGGGTTTGGAAAAAGCAAAGTCCATGCTTATTATTTTACTGGAAAGCTTAAGGAGTGCTCCTGGAATCTACTTTTAATAAGTATGGGAACCTTTTAATAAGGGGCCAATGGGAAGAAAATGCCAGGTAGAAGAATTAGAACAAGCTGAATGTGACACAGAAGCTGAAGGAAGAGTATTTATCTTTCAGATGGCTGGAGGCGGAAAGGCTTGAAAATTAAAGACTTCTGCATTGTTTGGCAGGAGCCCCTTCACTTCAGGGCAGGAGGCTTCCAGCGATGAAAAAAATTGAAGATGCTCTGAGGAACAGGATGAAAACAGTAGATCATGTTGGTCATAAATGTTTTCTCGGTAGGGATGTTGCTATAAATGCTATAAAGTTTGCCGAGAGAGGGTTAAAGCATGTGATGATTTCACTCCTACTGAAGTCAAAGGACTTCTACTTTTTTGGCCAGGTTGTATGGACACAATCCAGTTGAAAATACTAAAATCTACATCACTGAAATGTGTTCCCCAGCCTCTGATTCCGTGGGCGCTCTGGGTAGGTCACGATAAATTGATAAAAGTCTGTATAAAGGAGCAATGACTACAACAAAATCCCATTTTTGCGAAACCTCCCCCCTAAATAAATTCACACATGACTCAAATTTTGGTTTTGGTTTTTGGCAGAATTTAGGCCACTTTATTGATTACAGAAAGTGACTGGTTGCATAGGCTCTGGTTCGACTAGCTCCCTGCCATGCAGGTAGCGCTGACCCAGGGTTTCAGCATAGGTCAGCCAAGGGTGAACACTTGGATAAGTGGAAAGCAGGGAACGGGCTAACTCCGCCACCCAAATGTCCCCCTGGACTCAGGTATGGGCACAACCCCCTCACAGGGGTTGACCAAACCATCGAGTCCCTGGATTCCTTTAACAGAATACCCTTCACATAGGGATGGCGAGAGCCTTCTCCCATCCCTGTCACCTGAACCAGAGCCTATCCGCAAGCTTACAAGTTGCTACGTGGCAGGCGAAACCCAAATGGCAACAGCCAATCAGCCAAGTGGGGAAAATTCCTGCCGTGCCCCTGTCCCAATGACAGATGACACACGATGGCATAGCAAGGTCAAGCGCAAGCCCTAAATATAAGGAGAGGTGAGCGGGTGTTCCGAATGCACGCGCCGAAAGAGGAAGCTCTGGGTCACGTGCATGGGCATAAATAGGTCCCTCAAACCGTTTGGACTGCGTCCCATTGGCCAGATTGCATCCACCTTCGGTTGTTGTGGCTGACCAGTAGTACCCACCCACCACACAGGGTGTCGGTTGCCCAGGTCTCACTGCAATACATGCCCTCTTTAAGGGAGGACCCGATAAAACAATATCCCCTGGAAAAGACCCTAATGTTGGGAAAGATGGAGGGCACAAGGAGAAGGGGACGACAGAGGACGAGATGGTTGGACAGTGTTCTCGAAGCTTCGAACATGAGCTTGACCAAACTGCGGGAGGCAGTGAAAGACAGGAGTGCCTGGCGTGCTCTGGTCCATGGGGTCACAAAGAGTCGGACATGACTAAACGACTAAACAACAACAAAACGATATCAGCTATTGGTCATTTTCAGGTGCTGGGAGGCTACGGCTCAGCTTACTGGTATCTTGCAAAGGGACCTGCAACGACTACCAATCATCCTATCACCTGTATCAGAGACAGCAGGCGACAACAGTACGAGAGAGTTATTGCTCTCATGTTCTGCTTGTTGGTTTCCTATAAAACACCATGGACAAGAGGATACTGGACTAGATAGATCTTTGGTCCAGCAGGACTCTTCTTAAATTCTCTCATTTCATGAGATAGCACAGAAACACCATCTTAAACTCCTATAAGATGTAAGGGATCCAAGGCGAGGTCGGTATAGTTCAAATTCCTCTGTTGCTGCCCACCCAGAATCTTCATAGTAATTATGGTGCTGAACCCTAACCCTACACAAAGCTATTCTGGGAAATGTATTTTTGACTACCCCACCCCCAATGAACATAAGGAACTGATTTCAGTGCCCCTTCCCATCCCACCAAGTCCAATAACTGTCTGCCTCTTAACTCATCTAGAGAGATGTTAATTACGGTTGCCATTATGTCCGGAATTTCAGCATCTGGAATACTGCAGCCGCAAGCCAGAAATCACCTAAATGCTCAGGAAAATGGCAGCCCCAGCCAGCAATTCCTTTGCTCAGCAATTTTGGGCAAAACTCAAAAAAGCTTATCACATACACAGCCCAACAAGACAACGACAAGAATCCACCAACAGCATACGAATCAATATGGCTAATCTGATCCAAAAACACCCACCCACCCCACTCACACATGAAAACCAAGTTCACCACAGCCAATCTGTTGTGTACTGAGTTGAATAGGATCCAAAATGCAGCAGTCTGATTGGTCCTAGAACAATAGGATCCAGAATGCAGCAGTCTGATTGGTCCACAGGAGCCACCCAATCCAGCTCCAGGTGGAAGTGAATCCGCAACCTGATTGGCCTACAGGAATAGCAAAGAACCCGCACAAGCAACGCTGACACAAAACCCCACACATACATTAAGTAAAATACAGTGGTGCCCCGCAAGACGAATGCCTCGCAAGACGAAAAACCCACTAGACGAAAGGGTTTTCCGTTTTTCGAGGCGCTTCGCAAGACGAATTTCCCTATGGGCTTGCTTCGCAAGACGAAAACGTCTTGCGAGTCTTGCGAGTTTTTTCCCCTTCTCCCCCTTTTTCTAAGCCACTAATAGCCGCTTAGCCGCTAAGCCGCTAAGCCGCTAATAGCGCTAATCCGCTAAACCGCTAATAGGGATGCTTCGCAAGACGAAAAAACCGCTAGACGAAGAGACTCGCGGAACGGATTATTTTTGTCTTGCGAGGCACCACTGTAGAAATCCCCACCCCACCCCCACCCACCATGGTCCCCTCCACCTCTTCCCCCTTTTCTTCCTAATGTAACACTAATGTCTCAACAAATGAAACTGATCTGTAGAAAATGTAACTTGAAAAAAAGAGGCATTGCACATTCTTTTGTAAACCAAGAAATCTTTAATAAAAAATGCATTTTAAAAAAGAGAAAAGGCTCACCAACTTTTCTGTCCGGATGTTTTAATGGCAATACTATGTTACTTGCTTTTTCCCCTCTTGCATCTGGTGAGCATGCAAAGGAAACAGGATAATGAGAGCAGGAGAAATCTGAAACAAATCTACCGATTTCCTGCTCCAGAATCTGCACACAAAAGCATGCTCTAAACAAAGCACTACTCATAATACTTAAGTTAGATTACCCAGGGTATTACATGGGACATAATTTAGATATGCATTCATGAATGCAAGAAACCAGCATAAGGCGTAGTGTGCAAAGTTGAAACCAGACCAGATAGATTCCATATTATTTAAAGCCCTAAAAACTAATTTTTTTTAACAAAGGCCAGATATTTAATTGAGCAAGGGCCAACATCCAAAGTCTTTTCTTAATGCAGAAGACAAGACACATGGGCCGAAGACTCTCCTCTCCAGTGCAAACAGCAACTGAGGCATTCGCAGAACGAAGAGTTGGACACGACTAAACGACTAAACAACAACAACCTTCTTTGATTAACTCATCTCTCACAACATACAATCAGTTGCATCTGACTAATAATCCTTATGTAGTCTGACAACTGTTGTGGGAAGGGGAATACTTGCATACCCTCCAACATTTCTCCAATGATAATACGGACGTCCTATTCCATAATAATTTTTTTACTATTTATAACCCACTCATCTTATTGGGTTGCCCCAGCCACTCTGGGCAGCTTCCAACATAAGAAAACATTAAATATTGAAAAAGCTTCCCTAAACAGGATTGCCTTCAGAGAGCTCGGGAGTCAGATAACTCCATACCCTCCAACATTTGTCCAGTGAAAATAGGGATGTCCTAAGGAAAAGCGGGACATTCTGGGATCAAATCAGAAACTGGGACGACTTCTCTAAATCAAGGATGTCCCTGGAAAATAGGGAAGCTTGGAGGGTCTGTACTTGCCTGTAGTTTTTCCAAAAATTGTTTAAGGAGACCAGTAAAATGAAAACACCATTCCACAAATTGTTTTAGAACAAACAGTCCATAAGCTGCATTCTTCTGTATGACTAGACTATGCCAAGAAGTAGAATGTTTTTTTGAGTCAGCTGTTCCTGATATTATAAACCTATAATGCCAATAAAAAACTTTTCGTTAAAAGAAAAACCTTGCCCTTAAGGTGATAGCTGAGGAGTTTCCAGACATGCTAGTCATGCGATAACATTGTTAATGTTTCACAAAAGTATTGTTTAGATGACCACGAAAAGCGGGCAATGAATTCATGAGTTCCCCAAATCACCTAAATACATTCTTCTTCCGATTCCAAGAAACCAGAAGAGACTATTCATCTATGCTGCCCGGACTTTGTTAGCTCAGAGATGGAAAAAAACCCCAGTCCCTACCAGAGAAGAATGGCAGATAAAACTGATGGACTACTCCAAAATGGCAAAGCTGACTGGAAGATTTAGGAATCAGGAATATCTAATTTTTAATAAGGAATGGGGGAGATACATAATTAATCTTTAAAAAAAACCTATTGTAAAAAGCTAAAAATATTAGTAGGATTGATATGAGACTTGTAGCTAAAAGTTGAATGGTGGATTAATTAAAGACAAGATAGAATTGGAATAACAGATGAGATGCAGGAGAAAATGTTGACGTAAGAATCTACACAAGGGGAGAAGGGAAGTCAAAGGGGATTTATTGACTGTGTCTTAATTGTTTTCCTTCTGGTTGTTTGTAACCTGAAAACCCAAAATAAACTTTAAATAAATAAATAAATAATTCTTCCATGAAGTATGCAAGAGCTGTTTATATCTCTCTATGCGCATGTGTAACCAATCTGGATTTTCATTTAGCTGCGGCAATTGAAATAAGAAACTTCAGCATCCTGGTAGAATAATCAGTGGGAGTTTCTTCTTTTTTTCGAAACACCTCACACACTAATTTTGCAGTGGCTCACAAGACTGGCAAAACCAACCACTCAGAGGTTGTGTGTAAGCTAGAATCCTATGTCTGCTTACTTACTTGGGAGTAAACCCCACTCAACCGAGCGAGTCTTTCTCCTGAGCAGATGTCCATCAGATGGCACTGCCGTTTATTAAAGTATACTAAGCACTTTACAGATCTAACTTTTTTCATCTTCAAACAACCTGCTGTAAAAGTGTTGACCAGAGGTCTTACTCACATTTCTTAATAATTTTATCACTATAGGGATAATTCACATATGCGAAGGGTTTGCTTTATCTCCATGCAATCTCTCCATTGTGTAGAAAGGCATGCAAAAGTCATTTCTACAATCACAACAGATGCAAAAATAGGGTAGCCATATGTCCAGATTTTCCCTGACATTACCAGGATTTCAAAGGCAGAAATGACGTCTGGGGGGGAATTTCCAAAATGTGGCGCTTTGTCCTGGATCTTAGGCAAGTCAATTGAAAAATCACGTTTTGTAAATGCAACAACTTTTGGGTTTTCATTTAAGAAAGCTCAACATTTTTGGGGCCTCAAGCTTTTACCATGTACGTACTTTCACAGAAGTTTCCCCCCCCCCTGTGATTCTCTGCATGTTCTAGAGTGAAAAATTCAGGAAGTTAAAGCCCATCTTCCAGCAGTACATGTCATTTTAGAACTTCACTGTTCCTCAACACATTCTGAAATTCAGTGAGAATGGGTTTTCCAAAAACTGGTGGCCTCAACTGGTGAGTTCACAACATAAGTGTTTTTACACATATAATTTTAAAGATAGCTCTACATGTGAATGTCCAAGAAGATTTGATTTTTCAAAAATGTGCAGTACTTCCACCTCAAAAATGAAAACATTTGGGGAAATGTCTCTCTGAAGGAGGAAAGCAGGCTTTCAAGTGTATTTATAGAGAAGCAGAACCTGTTCTGTTTTCAACTGAACTCAACAGAAGGTGGAATAATTTTGTGTGAGTGACCATTAGCATCTAGTGTTTCATTCGAAGACTAAACATATTTTCATACATGGGGCTCAACTCACCTTTTAAGGGCTAATCCAGATGGTCTATTTACTCAGCATGCACCCTGATTTATTTGCACAGAGCCTATGAAGAGGTTAGCTTCTCTGTGGTCTTTATTTAGCATTCATTCTGACTTATTTTCAGCGTGTTTACTAGGATTGCCATACGTCGGGAATAGAGAAGAGTTTGGATTTGATATTCCGCTTTATCACTACCCGAAGGAGTCTCAAAGCGGCTATCATTCTCCTTTCCCTTCCTCCCCCACAACAAACACTCTGTGAGGTGAGTGGGGCTGGGAGACTTCAGAGAAGTGTGACTGGCCCAAGGTCACCCAGCAGCTGCATGTGGAGGAGCGGAGACGCGAACCCAGTTCCCCAGATTACGAGTCTATCGCTCTTAACCACTACACCATACTGCAGTCAGAAGCAGTTTCCGGGCAGAAATTAGCAAAATGTCTGGGAAAACAGCAACGCATGTTGACAGTGTCGTTCTGGGTGATTTTTCTTAAAAGCAGCTCAAAAATGTCATTTAAAAAAAAAAAAACCTCCCCCAAAAAGCTGAACTTCTTTGCCCGCCCCCCAACAACTTTGCCAAGCTCAACAACTTTTTTGAGCGGAATACCGAAAAAGCAGCTACAAGGAGCGTTTCTGCTGCATTCCTCCTCATTTGCATTCCAAACGTCAAAAGGCCCGTTGCTTTAAATTGAGTCGTTGTGCTCGGGAGACAGCGTGCTTTGATCTCCATTAATTGCACAAACCTATCTTTCCAGTATGCACTTGAATCCCTTCTGTAAAATACAGCTCACAACAGCATCACCTCTTTCAGAAACAGGACACATTAACAAGGAATATCGCCCCCAGCTTGTGATGACAGATGAACCGTCCTCCAGCGGCTCCCAGGCACTTAACATATTGTGAATAAGAGGCTCGAGGCCAATTTATTGTCCCAACATTTGCTTCTGCTGCCTTTACCCCTTCATAGAAAGTTAATTCAAAATGTTCTTGCTTGATCTGTGACTATATTTTTCAGGCACAATTTTCTAATTAAGAACTTGTATTTCGTGTGCCCCCCCAAGAAGTCTGGAGGGTTGCAACACAAGAACGGGGCCTTCTCTGCAGTGGCTCCTCCATCTTCATACCTTTTCTAGTCCTGGAAGACCAGGGGAAAGGGGAGCTGGTTGCAGCAGGAGCAGGAGACACCCTGGCTTCTTCACCAGCCGGACGCATCTCTGCCTCTGGGCCTCCCTCCTCTCCAGCCTCCACTTCTGCCTCTGATTCTGGACTGCTCTCTGCCACAGACTCTTCCTGCTCACTAAATCCTGTTACTTCTTCAGCTCATCCTCCCAGGCTGCTTCCTCTTCTCCCTCTGACCACCTTGCCATTATCCTAACATCAGTCTCCAGGCTTTGAGCCTTCTTCCCTTGGGGGTTCCCCATTGGTGCCAACCACCACTTCAGCCAGTCAACGATATCTAGTATCATACACTGTCCACAAGCTAAAGCACCATTTCGCTGCATTTAAATGCATACCTGTCTTGGGGTACACAGCCAAGGTTGATATTGGTCATGTGAAAGGAAATGGCACATAGCCACATGAAAGGAAACAAGAGCCAGGGTGGTGCAGGGTTAAAGTGTTGGACCAGGACCTGGGAGACCAGAGTTCAAATCCCCAATCAGCCACAAAGCTCGCTGGCTGACCTTGGGCCCGCCACTGTCTCCCCATATAGCCTCCCTTGCAGGATTATTGTGCTGAAGTTTTCTGAATGCACATCCCATGATGGCCACTTATGTTCAGTTACTCAAGTGCAGATTGCCAATGTGGAAGTTTTGTTCTCTTTGAAGCCATGGACATGACTGTTTCTAAGGCCTTAATCCCCATAAACATTTTCAAATCTTGCACTACAAATTCCCCTCTCCATTATTGAGTGGTTACATATCTCCATAGCATAGATAGATATAGTCATACCTTGGAAGTCAAAGGGAATCCGTTCCAGAAGTCCTTTCGACTTCCAAATATTCGGAAACCAAAGCGTGGCTTCTGATTGGCTGCCGGAAGCTCCGGCAGCCAATCAGAAGCCGCGGAATCCCAGTTGGACATTTGGGTTCCAAAGAACGTTTTCAAACTGGAACACTCACTGCCGGGTTTCGATCGTTTGGGAGCCAAAGTATCCGAGTACCAAGGCATTCAGGATCAAATGTATGACTGTAGCTCGCTAGCTAGCTAACTAGAGATCAAGATTGGTAATTTTATTATTTTTATTGTATAAAGGCTGAATGAACAAAGATAAACATTGATAAGAGATAATTAGAAGGTTGGTCTTATGTGCCTCTGTCCCTACTTGTGGTGTCTCGTGGGTGGCGCTGTGGTCTAAACCACTGAGCCTCTTGGGCTTGCTGATCGGAAGGTTGGTGGTTTGAATCCCTGCAACGGGGTGAGCTCCTATTGCTCTGTCCCAGCTCCTGCCAACCTAGCAGTTCGAAAGCACATCAAAGTGCAAGTAGATAAATAGGTGCCGCTGCGGTAGGAAGGTAAACAGCATTTCTGTGCTCTCTGGCATTCGTCACAGTGTCCTGTTGCACCAGAAGTGGTTCAGTCATGCTGGCCACATGACCTGGAAAACTGTCTGTGGACAAACGCGGGCTCCCTCGACCTGAAGGCGAGATGAGCACCGCAACCCCATAGTCACCTTTGACTGGACTTAACCATCCAGGGGTCCTTTACCTTTACCTTTTTACTACCAAGTAAGTCCCAATGCCTGTTGTCTTTGTCCATGGAGTTTTCTTGGCAGGGATACTGGAGTGGCTTGCCGGTTCCTCCTCCAGGTGGATCACGTTTGGTCAAAACTTTCCACTATGACCTGTTCATCTTGGGTGCCCTGCTCGGCATAGTTCATAGCTTCTCTGAGTTCTTCAAGCCCCTTCGCCACGGCAAGGCAGTGCAGATGACACAACCTTGATGGCAGAAAGTGAGGAGGAATTAAAGAAGCTTTTATTGAGGGTGAAAGAGGAGAGCGCAAAATATGGTCTGAAGCTCAACATCAAAAAAACGAAGATCATGGCCACTGGTCCCATCACCTCCTGGCAAATAGAAGGAGAAGAAATGGAGGCAGTGAGAGATTTTACTTTCTTGGGCTCCATGATCACTGCAGATGGTGACAGCAGCCACGAAATTAAGAGACGCTTGCTTCTTGGGAGGAAAGCAATGACAAACCTAGACAGCATCTTAAAAAGTAGAGACATCACCTTGCCAACAAAGGTCCGTATAGTAAAAGCTATGGTTTTCCCAGTAGTGATGTATGAAAGCGAGAGCTGGACCATAAAGAAGGCAGATCGCCAAACAATTGATTCCTTTGAATTATGGTGCTGGAGGAGACTCTTGAGAGTCCCATGGACTGCAGGAAGAACAAATCGATCCATTCTTAAGGAAATCAGCCCTGAGTGCTCACTGGAAGGACAGATCGTGAAGCTGAAGCTCCAATACTTTGGCCACCTCATGAGAAGAGAAGACTCCCTGGAAAAGACCCTGATGTTGGGAAAGATGGAGGGCACAAGGAGAAGGGGACGACAGAGGACGAGATGGTTGGATAGTGTCTTCGAAGCTACAAACATGAGTCTGACCAAACTGCGGGAGGCAGTGGAAGACAGGAGGGCCTGGCGTGCTCTGGTCCATGGGGTCACGAAGAGTCGGACACGACTAAACGACTAAACAACAACAAGTCCCAATGGGACGTGGGTGGTGCTGTGAGTTAAACCACAGAGCCTAGGACTTGCCAATCAGAAGGTTGGCGGTTTGAATCCCCGCGACGGGGTGAGCTCCCGTTGCTCGATCCCTCCTCCTGCCAACCTAGCAGTTTGAAAGCACGTCAAAGTGCGACTTCCGGTTGGCGCCAGCGCTAATGGCGGCTCTTTCTCTGATCTCCGGAGAAAGGGCTGCTCCACGAGTTCGGGTCTGACCGCTACGGCGAAGCGGGGACCCCTAAAATCACAGGCGCGGAAGCCTGTGAACAAGGAGACTCGGTGGGCACCTTTTGTGCCCCCCTTTACTGCAAAAGAGCCTTTTTAAAGGCTCCAGAGGAGCATCGGGGGTGCGCGGAGCTGAGAGTCGTTACCCAGCCCGTGGAGTGAAGCCGCGTCGCCATTGACGGAGAGCGCCGATTCCTTCCTGAAATTTGGACTGAAAAGGGATTCCCGTGAGTAGGATTGGAAACTTTACCGGGATTTTAAATTAAAGCTTATAAAAATTTGGCCGAAAGTGGGGATGGCAAATAAAAGAAGTCTGCCTCCCCCGGACTGCATGATCGCTAAAGCAACGGAACCAGGAAGCTGTAATTGATAATTTATGGAGAACTTTTGAGAGGACTAACCCTAGCATTGAAGTTTAATTCCCCCCCTAGTAAGCAGGAACAGGGGGGGGGGGAGAAGAAAAGGAAACCTGCATGAGAAAATCATAAGGGACAATTTGCTGCAGTCTCTGACTCTGGGAACGGACTGGTTAAAAGGGTTGTTGAATAATTGTTAAAAACAAAAAAGGATGCAAAAAAGGGAAGGTATGGGGAAGTCCGAGAAAAGAGGCTTATGAAAATAAGGTTAAGAAACTATGAATTTATGTGTTTGTTTGTATGTTGTTTCTGTTGTGTTTTTTAAAATTGGAAAACTAATAAAAAATTTATAAAAAAAAAAGAAAGCACGTCAAAGTGCAAGTAGATAAATAGGTACCATTCTAGCGGGAAGGTAAACGGCGTTTCTGTGCGCTGCTCTGGTTCACCAGAAGCGGCTTAGTCATGCTGGCCACATGACCCGGAAGCTGTCTGCGGACAAACGCCGGCTCCCTCGGCCTATAGAGCAAGATGAGCGCGCAACCCCAGAGTCGGTCACGGCTGGACCTAATGATCAGGGGTCCCTTTACCCCTTTACCTTTACCTAAGTCCCAATGAAGCAAGAATTGCACTCCTAAAAAAATTTACCTGTTGAGTTAAATGGGGTTGCATTTCACAAGTAAAGGATTGCACCTTAAATTATTCAGATTAATATGTTTGGATACAAATACTAAGGATCTGCTGCCAACCACTTTTGTCAGTGTATTAACTGGCTGACAATCTACTTAGAAATGAGACATTGCAAGAATTCTCAGTGCCGCAATGGCCTTTGTGCTGTTTTTATTTATTGAAAGGCATATTTCATTTTTTGGCTTGGTCTCCCGACAGTTCATATTCCTTGAAGAAACTGATCCAGTGGTAGCACCATGTCAGAATATTTTCACTCCAGTAAAATTGCATCAAATGGATACTTTTCAACTTGGAACATTTTGTTCTGCAGATATTGAAATAACACGGACAGAACCCTAATTAATGATTTTTCCATTCATCTGCTTTGAGTTACATTTGTTTTGAAGGAAGTCATCTAGGTAGGCTTTACAGATTAAAGAACTAACCTCTAATCTAATTAACATACTGCTTTTACGAGCTTTAGCTTTCATTTAGAAAACCTCAATTGTTCAAATAGAGAATCTCTTCTGGGATTTAACAACCTTGAAATTATTTGTAATGCCAGGATAGGTTTCAAGAGGACTGATCTGTTTGCTGGGTCCAAGACTTAGCTCATATTCCTTGTGTAGCCATCACAACCACATGACTCCTCATTCTACTGCAGGCAATGTTAAAGAAAATTGATTCCGATCTAGGAGACAGAGGGGAGAGGTGACGTCACCCTTTTCTCTTTCACACTCAGGCCTTGCACAATGACACAGAGCACACACACGTCCCCTGCCATCTGTGTGTACACATAGGTATACAGTGGTACCTCAGGTTACATATGCTTCAAGTTACAGACTCTGCTAACCCAGAAATAGTGCTTCAGGTTAAGAACTTTGCTTCAGGATGAGAACAGAAATCGGGCTCTGGCGGCGCGGCAGCAGCAGGAGGCCCCATTAGCTAAAGTGGTGCTTCAGGTTAAGAACAGTTTCAGGTTAAGTACGGACCTCTGGAACGAATTAAGTACTTAACCTGAGGTACCACTGTACGTCTACAACAGCTCACGCAGGGTTGCCATATGTCCTCTTTTTCCAGGACATGTCCTCCTTTTCATGGGTAGAGTCATCATAGCAATCCGTAGTTAAAAGTCGGCAAATGTGTCCTCTTTTTTGCTCTTCAAAATATGGCAACCCTACTTAAATAGCTTATCTGATGGTGAGAATTAATCTTAATATTTCTATCTTAAGAAACAGTTAACATAACCTCCACAGGACATTGACAATGACTCAGTTCACCTATAAAATTAAGTGATGGCATAGCACCAATGACCAAAAGTGTAGATTCCCAGAGCAGACCTTCCAAGTATCACTACTTTCCAGGGACATTCCTCATTTAGAGAAGCTGTCCTGGTTTCTGATTTGGATCTGGTTCTCAGTGTGATTTCGCCTAATGAATTGAAAGGAAATAAAAAACTGAGATTGCCATATTTCAAAATGTAAAAATCAGGACACCCCAAAAGTTGTGAAGTTTTTTTTTAGGAAGACCCCAAAATGTGATTTTTTAAAATTTTAGTTGGCTTTCGGATATCCTGATTTTTTCCCAACAAACAAGAAACATTAATGACAAACTGAATATCTAATACAACATTTTGCTATCTTTCAGGCTGCACTTTCCACTTTTCAGCCTTACAGTAACATTTCTGCATGAAAGGCATTCGGGTAAAGGGACTGCATTTAGATTTTAACGTGCGGTACGTGTACAGATTCCCCCCACCCACCATATGTGCATGTTGGGAACCATTATTGTTTGGGAAAGGCCTCCCCAAGAACCATTAGATGGTCTCATTTTCAGTGGCTTAAAATAAATTTGTTACTACATTCCCCTGAGTGTGGCCTGATGTCTTCACTTAAAAGCAAATTTTATTTCATCTTCTTTAATTAAATCCAATCATGTCTTTATTGCACAGTGCCTGTCAGCATCTTTCCTAGACTTCGCTGGGGCTGTTTTTTGCACAGTTCATAAATCATTACATAATTCAGATTGGATACTACTTCCTTATTGTGAAAATCTGCATTGTATATGGAACACTTCACTGTCTATAATAATTCTATGGGCATAGTCATTTCATGTTTTTTCTTAGGACATGATCATGTCACATATTATAAAAGCAAGCATCTTTAAAATACATCTGTATGTTTAACATGATCTACCAGATGCAACATTGCCCATCACATGTCGTTATCCACTGAACAGCTGAAAAAGTAGAAGCTGTTCATTTTCGCTAGCAAAGATGGGCATCATTGCATTTAAGCTGACATTTCTTTTTAATTTGTGGGAAATTAGCCAGCACAGATGCTCTCATTCACAAACCGTGTGAGTGTGAGAAACTGCGAATGATTGGGATCAGACCTACCTGGTCTGATAAGAATAAGCCAAGTATGCTCTTGTGCATCAAAGTCCGCACAAGCACCACCACAACAGCAACAATTTATTTGAAAGCAGAACAAAACAGCTGGGGCTATGTGTACTGAAATCACCCAATTAGTCCAAGGTGTCTGAGCTTTTTGGCTAAAGGCCCATCTTTTCTGTTGGCCAACCTTCTGAGGGCAACCTGCCATGACTGGTTGGGCAGAATGTGCTGATGTGCCCGTTACGCGCATGTAAAAATATTACCCGAATGACCCATATGCAATGCAATGTCTGTATCTAGAAGCAACCCAAGTCTGCTTTTGGAAAAGATGTGGGACAGAAGGATTTGGGACTAGATAGAAGTGTTGGATACTGCCGGGGAGACGGGGGCATTTGGCAGGCCCCCAGCTGGCTCCAGCCACCGGCCAGCAGCCGGGCAATCTCCGGTACAGCATCAATCAGCGACACAAGCCTCAGATACGTTTAGAGACTCGGCAGGCTCTTATCAGCAGAGTGAATAAATCCTCACAATGGAAGTGGCGGACAGAGACATGTGTAAGCGTTATTTACAGGCGTTTATTCAGCATAGTTCAGGAACAAAGGAAAAACATGTCTGCTTCCCTTCGTCTCCAGCAAACAGCAAGTAAAGCAAAAGCAATATACAAACGGAAGTTCCCAGCAAGCCTGTGCTGGAAGTAAACAGGCATGTGACACACAACAGTCATGCCTGTTCCCTTTTAAGATGGAACGGAACTATATCCTAACAAGAAGGTCCCAAAGGAACTCGGGACTCTTTAGTATTGCCCCTTAATAAATGGCTGGGTGTTGCCCTGATTAGGGCTGGACGATGTCAGCTTTTCGACACTGTGGTGTATCACCAGCCAAACATTGTGGTCTGGCAAAATACCGCTACAGTGGTACCTCGGGTTACATACGCTTCAGGTTACATACGCTTCAGGTTACAGACTCCAGAAATAGTACCTCAGGTTAAGAACTTTGCTTCAGGATGAGAACAGAAATCGTGCTCCGGTGGCACAGCGGCAGCAGGAGGCCCCATTAACTAAAGTGGTGCTTCAGGTTAAGAATAGTTTCAGGTTAAGAACGGACCTCCGGAACGAATTAAGTACTTAACCCGAGGTACCACTGTATGTTTAAAAAACAAGCTGCATTGGCCTCAGCCCACGAGGCACTGGGTGAAACTGCCGCAGCTCTCACTCCAGCGCCTAGTGAGCTGGGACAATGAAGCTGGTTTGCAAGCCTCCCCATCCCTGGCAGAGCCATCCCCGGAGCTCCCCCCGCTTGCACGGGAGCCAGCACCGGGCTGGGGGATCCTTTAACTGCTTGGCTGAGGTGAGTGGCAACCCCACACTCCTCAGCCAAGCAGTTGAAAGACGCGGGGGGGGGGGGCACAAGCTGTATATCAGCGCCTCACTGCTGCTGCTTGTTTCTCCCTCTGCGCAGTGTGAGGGCAGAGTGGGATGGTGGTTTCACTCAGCTGGTGTATTCCTGGTGAAACCGTGCCGCTGGAGGGAGTCAAGAGTCTTGCCAGGAAGAATGGACAAAATTTAAAGATTATTTAGTTAAATATGTTAAGTTAAATTAATTGGAAAAGCTTGCAAATACCAGATAGGCTTAGGATTTAAATACGTAATGTGATAAATTAATATGTTGAAATTTAGATTAGGAAAGAAAGAAAGATATTAAGTGATAAATTAATTTAAGAGAATATAGGTTTTGGAAAACCGTTAAAAGGATATACACTGAAATTCAACTAAGGGGATATGAGGAAGTCGCTTAACAATGTTAATAAGATTAGTTTTAATAAGGTTAAGATTTATGTTTGTTTGTTTGTTTATTTGTTTGTGTGTTTTAAAATTTGTGGAAAACCAATAAAAAAATTTTTTGGGGAAAAGTGTCTTGCCTTCCCCCAGCGAGCGTTGCTGGCAGAGGGACTCAGGAGCGGGGGTGGTTTCACCAGCGATGTACCACAAAGTGAAGCCAACATCACTGTCTGCTCCTCACACCAGTCCTGGGTGATATATCATTATATCGCCCAAGCCTAGCTCTGATAGCATTTGAATGTTGGACCAAGTGGCACATCTAGGATGCCCAGGGCAACTGGGGGAGGGGGAAGGGGAGGGCACTCCATTTTCCATTCCAGTGGAGTTTCCTTTGTTGCTGGTCCCTGCCAACTGAGCAACCATAGACAAGATGGAGCTTGAGACTGAGCAACAAAAATGGACATGTGGAAAGAAACTGGAGGTAATCAGCCAGCTGTCACTCTGTGGTTTGGAGGGAGCAAAGACCAGAAAGGATTCCCTTTACTTTCCTCCTTGCTTCTCCCTGATGCTGACTGCCCATGGATCCCTCTCCAAACACTGGAGAAAAAGAACGAGCAGTAACAGACTTTTCCTCGTCTCGGAGACTCCTGTTCATGAATTTGTCTCAGTCTGTTTTTGGAAACATCTAGGCTAGTGGCCATCGTCACCACAACTTCTCATAATGAATCCCAGAGGTTTTCTGTGATGTAATCTCTCTCCGCATCCGTAAGTTGCTTTCATAGCTGGGGGGCGTCCTTAAAAGCACAAAGTGCTTTGTTTCTTTCCCAGTCGGAAACAGTCCAAACAGGTGGTGTGCAAACAGATATCATAGACATGAAGCAAGAACAAATGATGATGATGATGATGATACCACCACCATATTGGCCCGAATATAAGCCGCCCGAATATACTGTAAGCTGCACCTTTAAAATTCAAGAGGAAAAAAGAAAAAAAGACAATACCCAAATATAAGCTTTTCACGGTCAGAATTTTTTGGGGAGGGAGTGAGGCTTATATTCAGGCCAATACGGTATATGTGTGTAGATTCCACCACTATCTCTTCTTTGGTGTCCATGGAGATGTAGCCATTACAGTCAAGCCACTCACATACACAACAAAATGGAGGCTGTAATAAGATGCCTCCCATGTGACCGTAGTTAACGAATCACACGAGAGTTATTGGGGAACATTCCAGAATTAAACACACAGTAATGCGTTTAAGCAGTCCCAATTTCAGTGAATTAAGTCACTATACTAAACATGTTCTGCGGAGTGAGGCCCTTGATATCTGCCCTGAAGTCCTGCCTTGATGATACCCACTGACCAAAATTCACCTCAGGATTCCATCTGGAAACAAAACAATACTCTTCTTAAGAAAGCAGCCGGTTCTTGGTCCAGCAAGAATTTGGTTCCCTTGAGGCTATTGAGATGGAAGGAAGCCAGTGGGAATATTGAAGAGCAGGTCCAGCATCTTGGGGACTAAGCGTTACACAACCAGGACTCGAAAATAGCAGCCAGCCTTGTCCAGACATGACATCCAAGCCTCCAGACAGACAGCTCAGAGTTCAAGTGTCTCTACTAAGCCAAACTGCTTTTCCCACATCACATCTCTGTAAACACAGCTGGATATTTATCTCCTCATCCCCAAAGACGTTCACAATCCTTTCCAAGCTCAAGCCTTCAGACACAGTTACCTTCCAGGATTTGGAGCTGCCCCGTCTTAGGGTTCACCAGCTTTATAAACAAATTGAGGCACATTGCAGTCAATTTTAACCCAGAAACCTCTCATTCCAGGCCTGGAAGATGCAAATTAACGCCAAGATAACGAACAATTCTATGGACTAATACAAGGCAATTTAATAATGAACAAACAGAATGCTCCTAGCTATGATTTTATGGGTACTTTGACTGATTTTGGGGTGTCCTGGTTTTTACTTTTTGAAATATGGCAACTCTGTAAATACTTTCCCTTTTGTAGGTGGCGAGTGAATCTATTAAAACACAGAAACAAGTACAGTGGTACCTCGGGTTAAGAACTTTTTCGTTCTGGAGGTCCGTTCTTAACCTGAAACTGTTCTTATCTTGAGGTACCACTTTAGCTAATGGGGCCTCCCGCTGCCGCCGCACGATTTCTGTTCTCATCCTGAAGCAAAGTTCTTAACCCAAGGTACTATTTCTGGGTTAGCAGAGTCTGTAACCTGAAGCGTCTGTAACCTGCAGTGTCTGTAACCCGAGGTACCATTGTACTTGTATCTACGTCACTTGTTCTCCAGTGTTTAACTCATTTTAACTGTTTTTGTATTTTATGCTGTTATAAGTTGTTTTGCAGCAATAAAATTGCTGGCACATTTGCAAAGCTAAGCAAGGTCTGGTATGATTTCAGATTGGACGGGGGACTATGTCTTGGAATTCCTGCATTGCAGAGGATTGGGCTAGATGTGCCTGGGAGGAGAGTGTTTTTTTTATTTAACAAAACAATACAATCTGATAGCATTAACAATACAATAAGCAACTGCATCTTAATTTACACATGCAGCTTAGCGGATGTCATCCAAATCTCTGAGATACAGTTTTGCTGGCCCATGTAAAATAACTAGTCTGACATGAAAACCTTTTTTAAAAAAGGAAAGAAAAAGAAAACATGCTCTAGGCAACTTCTTATACATTAAAAATTGAGTTTTTCACTGCCATGCTATTTGAAAAATCCCAAGCCATGATGCATTTGTTGCACACAACAAACTCCAGCGTTCATACCACCAAACAAATATTTTATTCACAAATTTCATGGCTGACATGTTTATAGCCTCTCAGAACCGAACGAAGCTGTGTGCTTTGCATCAAGTTTTTATAGGAGAGATAACTTATTCCTTTCTGGCAGCGTTCCTTTCTTTTTATACTGTTAGAATCTACAATGGAAAAAAAATCCTCCTAATTGTAAAAAAACACACACACCCAAACGATAAACACTATCAGAAGATCATACCAAATAAGGTTTGTAAGGATCGTTTTTATTTAAATAAGTAACCAGCTATTTTTACTTTTACAAGCATCTGCCCTATTTTAGTAAATATTTGGTGAAGTGGCTTGATAAAAAGAGCAGCTTGGCCTTCTTTAAACTTGCCGTAACTACATCTTTCATTAGTTCGATGAAAGGTGAAGTTTAAAAACAGCCATACAACTCTTCACTATTCAAAAGAGAAAGAATAAGAGCCGTTATGATGAACAGATTAAGAAATAAAGATGGTAAGAGACTGAAAGAGGACTGGATATGATATATGGATTTTATGGGGAAATACCATAACTAGAATATAATCCTAACAGGTTGGGGGAAAATACTTAGCAGTAGATGTTATAGCATGAGATTATGCAAGGTAATGAAAATAATTTGGTAAAGTAAGAAAACGCAGTTAAAAGGAAACCATGGAAAGAATGAAAGGGAAGTAAAAGTTAAGATATATAACATTTAAATAATCTTATTACCGTATTGGCACGAATATAAGCCACCCCCCCCCAATTCCAACTGTGAAAAGTTAAAGTGCAGCTTAAATTTGCGACCTTCCAAAAATGGGCTTTTACGATATGGCTGCTGAAACAGACATACGGTAAAATGGAACGGGTGTGAGTGCCTGTGGAATTTTAAGGGAGGGGCTTATATTTGGGTATTGTCTTTTCTCCCCCCCCCTTGAATTTTAAAGGTGTGGCTTATTTACGGGTGGCTTATATTCGGGCCAATACAGTGGTATCATCATCATCATTTGTTCTTGTTTCATATCTATTTCGTAGCGCCCCCCCCCCCCCCGGCTACGAAAACAACTTATGAATGAAGGAATGGAGCGTTGTTAAAGCAGCAACCTGAAAGACAGAAAATGTTATGTACTGAAGTTCTCACCCTGGGCCAGCAGGGGGATACTGTAGATAGTTATGCAAATAAGGGATCAAAAGTGACGTTCAATGATTGGATAGTTTTAGAAAGTTGTTACAATTATGTGTACCGGAGCTCTATATAAGCAGGCTGACTGAACCCTTCAGTTCAGTTCTGTTCTGGCCTCTGAATAAACAAGAGCTGTTTGAAGAATCGTTGTCTGATATGTTCACCCACAACTTAACAGAAAACATTTTGGAACAAAATGAAACTGACCTGGAAAATAAAGAAGATAAACGATAAAAAGGGGGGGAGGGGAGGTCGTGTGCGCTGTGCTCTCACTGACCTGGGATGGCGGGTGAGCGTGAGAGGCCACAATAGGCACCCACCCAGGAAGGGATAAACGTCCACTGCGGACCCAGTCACAGTGCCACCCACCCCTTGTCAGTGTCTATATATGATTAATAACTCAGTGGACAACAATTCTGTTATGTACTGAGCTGAATCCTAGAACAATAGGATCCAGAATGCAGCAGTCTGATTGGTCCGCAGCAGCCACCCAATCCAGCTCCAGGTGGAAGTGAATCAGTGACCTGATTGGCCTGCAGGAGCAGCCAATCAGGCTTCAGGAGGAAGTGAATCTGCAACCTGATTGGCCTACAGGAGCAGCACGGAATTAGCCAATCATGCAGGGCCCATTGTGTAAATAATGTATATATAGCTAGGCGTTTTGGGGGAAGTTTCATTCATTGCTACTATGAGCTGAATAAAGAGCATGAAATTAACACTCGACTTTGAGTATATTTCAAATTCAGATTAATAATGGCCGCAACGTTGTGAGCTATTATACGGCAACCAGTCTCCTCTTCTCTTATTATACACAGACAGTAAGCTAAACACGGGCTGTTGTAAGGCATTTTCCTAGGGCTGCATTAGCTTTTTTTAGGAAGACCCCCAAACTGTTGAGCTTTTTTAAGGAAAACTGGAAAGTTGTTGAGCTATTTTTGAAAAACAAAAACACGGTTTTTCGATTGACAAAGCTGCCCTACTGTGAACAAACAATGAGAGGGGTGTGTGTGCCATCCCATCTCCTCCAACCTTGACCCTCCCATGTTGAGCAGGGAGGTCTAAAGCGGGATTGTAAGATCATTTGGATGATCATGGCTAAAGTCCTCTCTGCAAGTGGGAGGGCCACCTCAATCATCTTGAGAAGATGACGTCCACCTGACTGGGTTGCTTAGCCACTCTCTCTGGCTTCCGACACATATCAAAACATAATAAAACATTAAACATCTAAAGCTTCTCTGTACAGGGCTGCCTTCAGATGTCTTGTAAAGCTTATATAGTTACTTATCCCCTTGGCTTGGGGGTAACATCATACCCTCCAACATTGCTCCGATGAAAATAGGGACATCCTACGGAAAAGCGGGACATTCAGGGATCAAATCAGAAACCAGGATGGCTTCTGTGAATCCAAAACTGTCCCTGGAAAATAGGAGCGCTTGGAGGATCTGCATTTTCTGTCACTTTGCTTATAGCAAAAAACAGAATTCCAATCTTTTGAGCAAGTCGCTGTGCTGTTGTGCAAGATCTCCCAGTCAGTTATAATTGTTCAATCTGAATTTGCCTGTCTGTGTGATGACACCCCACTTGAAAATAGTGACAGTTGGAAGTGGCCCAAGGCACCTGGGAGCCAGCCATGAAGAATGCTGTGTTCATTTAGGCTTTTAAAGTTCTCCCCCACCATTTCTCTTGACACACTTTGCCCTGTGCACCAGTACTTACCCTTTGTTGCAACATAATTCTCCTCCTTCCCCTTGGGGGCATGAAATACTGGATGAACGGTCCTTTCAGATCCTGCTGTGGTCTGAGACTCACGGCACTTCACACCTGGAATCTGTGGGCTCTCATTCCCTGCACCTAAATACCTATACATACTGCAATTGCAACAAGGCCAGCAGTCTTCCTTAGAAACAGAAGAGCCGGACAAATCTTTAGTTAGCACAGTTAAAGCCCCATGAAGCCTACAAATTGGAAACATGTTGCTGATGCAGTGCTGTTGTAAGAAGATCGGTGGAAATGAGCAGATGATCTGATGAGATCCGGGCTTCGTCAGAAATCTTGACAACCTTCGTAAGCCTCGCAAAGCTCTATCTGCTCTGCTGCTCAGTCTCTCTTGGTTTGGTGGCATCTTGCCAGACTGTCAAAAAGAAATGGGAACACGTCTTGGCAATGTAAGCATCGGCTCTCCCCCTTTGTATGACGATATGAGACACAGATAATATCCCTTACCCTGGGATACTTTGCCCTCCTGTGGGCTTGCACTTCTGCCAAAGGAAATTTGAAACCATTTCCCATCATTCATTTCAATACCTGGGACTCAAACTGAGATGCATTTGCATCTTTGCAAGAAGGGGTGTGGGCAGTGTCCCCCCCCCACATGTTCAAATATTAAGGCCAAAGAGTGGTATTGCTCATGCCTGTTTTCACATCTACTAGATTCCTAGAAAGTAGGGCTGCCATAGGTCTGGATTTTCCCAAACATTGCTGCGATTTCAAAGGCAGAATTGATGTCTGGGGGGAATTTCTAAAAGGTAGCGCTTTGTCCTGGAACTTAGGCGAGTCCATTGAAAACCGTGTTTTGGGGTTGTTTTTGTATTAAAAAAGGAAAAGGAAAAGGAAAAGGAAAAAGCTCAACCTATGCTTTTCTACATTATCAAAATTGGCCCCTCCAAGCTAACAGCTAAAATATACCTTTCTGACTGTAAAACGTCTTTCTCTCAAGAAATACTTTAAGTATTAATACTAATAAAATGATAAATTACAGAGAAGTTGAACTCACAAATAACAAGAAAGCACAGTGTTCAGACCCATTGCGCACGACCAATTGTAATTTTCGAAGCACAAGTTTCCTAATATACCAGGCTTGCACAAAAATCATGTCCTCCATTGTGGAGGGCACGTGTTGCGGTGAGATCACGTAAACTGTTTCCCTGTTGTGGGGCGGGACCGTTTGGATAGCCACAACACCCCATTGGTTGGCCCTCGGTTGCTGGGGCAGAAATTTGGCCTGTTGGGTCGTCTATTGGCTACCGAGGGGCTATTTAAGCTGCTGCATGTTGCTGGGAACTTTCTTTTTCCTACGACATGCATAGGATCACCTGCCCTCCCATCCTATATTTAGGGCTGTTCTTTGGCCTTGCTATGCCTCTCTAGGGGTTGTCTGTTTTGGAGCAGGGGCCCGGTAGGAACTTTGCCATTTGGCTGATTGGCTGTTGCCATCTGGTTTTTGCCTACCGTGTAGCAAATCATCACAACTTTGTAAGGTTGGAGGTTAGGCATTGGTTCAATGTTTTGTGGAGGGGAAGTGGTTGGCTGTGCCTGCCCCTCCATCGCTGTTGCTAGGGAATTCCGTTAAAGGAATCCAGGGGCTCGCCTTGCTTTTGTCCAAACCCTGTCAAGGGGCTAGGGCCACACCAGAGCCCCTGGTAGCATCTGGGGTGAGCTGTGAGGCTGAAGCCAGCTTCTTGCTCCCCCAGGATGCTTTCCCTTACTGACATACAGTGGTGCCTCGCAAGACGAACGCCTCGCAAAACGAAAAACTCGCAAGACGAAAGAGTTTTCCATTTTTGAGTCGTTCCGCAAGACGAATTTCCCTATGGGCTTGCTTCGCAAGAAGAAAGCCCATAGGGAAATCTCCGGGGACCTCTTTTAAATGCTGGCGGTGGGGAGCAAAGCCTGTCGCCCCCCTCCGGCCTTCAGAAGAGGTCCAGGAAGGCCGGCGGGGGCCGAAAGGCTTTGCTCCCCCCCGCCTGCCTTCCCGGGATAGCGGAGAAGTGCAGCGCGTTTCTCCGCTATCCCGGACGGCTTTTGAAGGCAGGCGGGCGGGGAGCAAAGACTTTCACCCACCGCCTGCCTTCAGAAGACCTCCGCTGTCCCGGGGGCTTTTAAAATGCTGGGGGTCGGCAGCGAAGGCTTCGCTGCTGCCCGCCCGCATTTTAAGATCGCCCCGGGACAGCGGAGAAGTCTCCGCTGTCCTGGGGGCTTTTAAAATGCTGGCGGTCAGCAGCAAAGCCCTCCTGTCCCCGGAGCTTGCGGGGCGGGAGGTGGGGAGAAGGGCTTTTTCTTCTGAAGGCTGGCAGTGGGAAGAAAAGCCCTTGTCCCCCCCCCCAGCCTTCAGAAGAGGTCGGGGGACAGACTGTCCCCGGACCTGGTCTGAAGGCGGTTTCCATAGGAACGCATTGATTGATTTTCAATGCATTCCTATGGGAAACCGTGCTTCACAAGATGAAAAACTCGCAAGAAGAAAAAACTTGCGGAACGAATTAATTTCGTCTTGCGAGGCACCACTGTATGGTGGTGCCCATTGTCAGTCCTGTTCCTGCCACCTTGCAGGTTCAGGTAGTCTGGAACCAATGCCTAAGCAACCACACACATGCTGTAATCAATAAAGTTGTGGCCAAAATTAATGCGAAAAACCTTAAACTAAAATTTGTGTCTATTGTGTCTATTTGGGGGTGGTTTTGGGGGTCTTCACACACAACAATTGGGTTAAAAAACTACAATAACCAAAATGTTTATGCCGTGCCCAGATCCGCCAGCAGGCCACGGAGGGGCACCTTGTCAACAGAAGTAGGGGCTGTGGTGATCGATGGTGCCCAGCAAAACATCACTGCATTTTGGGGTCTTCCTAAAAAAAAGTCCTGGTTTTTACTTTTGAAATATGGCAACCCTCTAGAAAGATTTCTAAGAGTAGTCACGCACAACACAGCACAGGTTTAGTTGTGCTTGGCGTGGGTGGCGCTGTGGTCTAAACCACTGAGCCTCTTGGGCTTGCCAATCAGAAGGTCGGCAGTTCAAATCCCCGTGACGGAGTGAGCTCCCATTGTTCTGTTCCAGCTCCTGCCAACCTAGCAGTTTAAAAGCACACCAGTGCAAGTAGATAAATAGGTACCGCTGCAGTGGGAAGGTAAAACGGTGTTTCCGTGTGCTCTGGTTTCCGTCACGGTGTCCCGTTGTGCCAGAAGCAGTTTGTTCATGTTGGCCATATGACCCAGAAAGCTGTCTGTGGACAAACGCTGGCTCCCTCAGCCTGAAAGCGAAATGAGCGCCACAACCCTATAGTCGCCTTTGACTGGAGGTAACCATCTAGAGGTCCTTTACCTTTACCTAGTCATGTACAAGGGTTATTTGTTTCTCTAGGACTTAATTGCTAGCAATTGTGTAGCATATCGTGGCCAGTTAATACAAAGAGCCGTTCTCATCTTGGCTAGACTATTTAAAACTTCCACTGAACCGAGGAGATCAGTTCAATAAAAGAAGAGTGTAGAAGTAGCAACAAAGAAACAAACAGCTGTATAAAATCAGACTATTAAAATGGAACCCAGCACATAGGCTGAAAGAGTAAAAAAAAAAGACCTCTCTTGTGTTTCTCATTACAAAAGTGGAGCAGCCCTGTCACTTGGGGACTAAAATGGCAGAAGAGGTAAATTGGAAGTTGTTAAGTTGTGGGCGAACATAGCAGACGACACAGCGATTCTTCGAACAGCTCTTCTTTATTCAGATGTCAGAACAGAACTAAGCTGAGGGGCTCAGTCAGCCTGCTTATATAGAGCTCCAGAACCATGTAACTGTTGCCATTTTCTAAAACTATCCAATCACTGAATGTCACTTTTTGATCCTTCATTTGCATACAAACTATCCAATCACTAAACATCACTTTCGATCCTTCATTTGCATAACTATCTACAGTATCCCCCTGCTGGCCCAGGGTGAGAACTTCAGTACATAACAGAAGTCTTTAGCATTGGATCAGTAAGTCTAGAGAAAAACCAATATCAAGGAACTCGGAAAGTGCCTGGTATGGAAGATGCAAGGAAAGGATCTCAGGGCTTATGAGGGTTTCATCCGTTCCCTCTGGAAAGATAACGGCTGTCACTTTGTAAACTTTGAGCGGCCATCCCATCTCTCTGCAAGCCTGCAAACATTCACTCATACAGTAAATCACAACTCTTTATAAGATAACTATTCCTAAAGAGAACTAAGGATACAGTCCTAATGGGGATTTTGAGGAGGCCGCCTAAAAAAATGAAATATGTGCCTCAGTGATAATCTCAGAAATGTGCAGTAACAAAACAAGCAGAATAGTTTAAATGAACTATCTAGTAGGAAGAGCCCCAGTCAGTCAACGTTATCCCACCTCCCTTTCTCCAACTCATTTTTCTGTCACCCAATGAATAAACACACTCCCCTACGACTTATGGTCAAAGTGCTCGGAGGGGAGCGTTATCTGCACCGCAAAACTGATGATGCTTCAGATTCTTCTGAACAACAACAACAAACTATCCGAGGCTCGCTTGGAGAAGGAATGCATTGGAGAGAATGCCGAAGGGCAGAGGGTTTTTGCTGACACATTCTTCTCCTATTAAAAACCCAAAATATGAGGCCAGTTGTGACAGCAGTAACAGCGCTGCTCTCATAACCTCCCGCATCCTGGAACCTTTGGAGACAGTTTGTGGCACTTCCTCATAAGCAAAGGCCGACTCCAAAAGCCTGGAATGACAGACCCTCCAAGTGTCCCTATTTTCCAGGGGCATCCCTGATTTAGAGAAGCCATCCTGGTTTCTGATTTGATCCCTGAATGTCTGCTTTTCCACAGGCTGTCCCTATTTTCATTGGAGAAATGTTGGAGGGTATGGGAGCGCCCTGGATGTAGAGTAAGCAGTGGTGAGTACACAGCCTGACTTGGGGCTCAGCTACACAGCTGCAAATGAAACGGTTTAAGTGCGTTGTAAAGTACAATATGCAAATGTGACACTAGATGGCGACGGCGAGCTACGGAAATCTGATGTATTTTTCAAAACTTTTTTTTTAAAAAAGCATTTTCACAGAGTTTTTTTTTATGTGTGTGTAGATTCCACCTTGGTAGAAGTTCCTCTCACTTTATATATCAACTGGCTGCGGCTGGAAAGGAATCTTATATAGGAAAGTATGTGACAGACATTACGGGGCCTACACCCTGGAACAACCATAAAGCCAAGGTGGAGACTAGAACATCTAGAGGGATTTTAAATGACCACTGGGTTTTTAATGGTTTCAGTACGTGGTTCATAATATCGGACCATCTGGTCACCCTTGCACTATACCGCTATGTTTTATATTACCAAACCTAAAAAACGCATAATAAACAACATTTCTTTTACTCCCCCTTGCTTAGAGTTGCATTCATTACTTATGAAACCTAATACGGAACATGTGCATCGAATCCACCCATTTATTTACACAAAATTCATGTTTGATTGTAAATTCCACAACCCTGCATCCATTAGACACAGGTTCTCTATTTCCTACGGCACCCTGGAGATGGCGAGGCCCCCATGCTGGCTCATAAAAAGGCATTCCCAGCTTAAGCAAGCTAAGGGCAATAAACTGCTGACAAAACATCTTTTTACACGCAGGAAGCATGCTGCGGCAAGAAACAAACACACCGCATGGGAGGTTTCAGGGAAAATAAACACAGAGACATGAGAGGGTGAAAGAGCAGCCCTCTCCACGCCAACCTCCCATGCACCAGACCCAACCTGTTAAAAAAAAGTTGCACATTTATTTCTTGGTAATCTGCTTCTCTGTGTACACCTGGCTGTGTCCAGTTCACAGCATGTGTGATGGCCTGGGATTCGGACTTGGAGGCTGAACCTGAGGAATCCCAGCCTGCACAGGAGTCCCCGCCTCCAGAACCAGCTGAGCCGGGGCTGGGGCTTGAGCCTGAAGGGTCCTCACCTGTGCTGGATCCTCAGGTGCAGGCACCAGCTGAGTCTGCTCTGGCTCCTGAGGGGATGGAGGACCCATTGCCTGCAGGTGCTCCACTCTCAGCCCCGTCAGGAGAAGCTGAGGTTGCCTTTGGGTCCGGTAACCCTCCAGCATCTCCTGAGCTGCAGAGGTTCAGGGCAGAAAGGCGTTGGGAACTAAGTTCTCGCAGGAGGAGTGCTCGCCTCCAGGCCAGGAGAGGCGAGTCACCTGTGGACCGGGGCCACCCTATGCCTCGGGGATGATAAAAGCCGCCCAGCCCCAGTCCCAACTTGTGGGAGCAACATTGTTGGTAACTTGTTCCTGCCTGCATCTTGTCCTGCTCTTCTGCCAGAGATCCTGACCTCACCCGACTCCCTGCCTTGGACCCAGCTTCAGCTTTGACGGACAGCCTCCATACTGCACCCTTGACCTCAGACTGGACTCAGACCTTGCCGCACAGTTAACCCTCGGGACCAGCACAGCATGTTAGATGTATTTAGCAACAGCGATAAGGTTGCCATATTTTGCAGAGCAAAAAAGAGGACGCTATGATGACTCTCCTTTTAAATACACCCACGATATGTAGGCTATAGAGGCTGTGGTCTGGTGATTGAATAGGACGTCCCTATTTGCATTGGAGAAACGTTGGATGGTATGAATACATTGTAGTGCAGGCTTCCTCAACCTCGGCCCTCCAGATGTTTTGAGACTACAATTCCCATCATCCCTGACCACTGGTCCTGCTAGCTAGGGATCATGGTAGGCCAAAAACATCTGGAGGGCCGAGGTTGAGGAAACGTGGTGTAGTGGTTAGGACTTGTAAGACCAAGGTTCAGTTTTCCACCTAGCAGTAAAGCTCAGGGTGTGACCTTGGGCCAGTCACTCTTTCCCTCAGCCTAACCTACCTCACAGGGTTGTTGTGAGGATAAAATGAAGAAGGTATAATGAATCCCAAGGTGGCATCAGGCTCGGCCTTGGATTGGCAGGCTATGAAGAACAAGGAGGGAGAAGAGGAGGATGAAATGGGACGGGGGGGGGGGGGGGCTGAGACCAGGGAATGGAGGTGGGGACTCCCCTCTCCAAGAATCCAGCAGCTCTGGGTGGGGAGGCAGAAAC
Source organism: Podarcis cretensis (assembly GCF_951804945.1). Classification (NCBI taxonomy): domain Eukaryota; kingdom Metazoa; phylum Chordata; class Lepidosauria; order Squamata; family Lacertidae; genus Podarcis; species Podarcis cretensis. The sequence continues at coordinate 74,659,909 of NC_137175.1, forward strand.
CCCAGCTCTCCCCTCCCAGGGAGAGGCATTGATGGGGTCTGGGGAGGGTATTAATCAAGGGTGGAAGAACGAGAGTCAGAAGGGGAGAAGACAGGTCACTCAGAACCAGGTGGTGCTTCCACTGCTGGGAACAGGCCCATTCTCCCCCATTTGCTTCTGAATGCTTAATATTCCTGCAAGGGACGCAAGTCTTTCAAATAAGCTCACTTTGCCTTTTAAAGCTTGGCGGGTGAGCAGAGCAACCTGTTGGGACAACTCCATTGCTTCTGTGCACTTCTGTGCCTTGGCCTGATCTTGGACTCTTTAAACCTGGAGTGTGGCATTTAGTCTGGCTAGGTGTGTCATTCCCATTGCCTACTCCAAGCTTTGTGGGTGCTGTGACTTATCTCTTCCTTACTTCTGTCGTCATGGTCTGAGCGGCAGCCAAGAGAGCTAGGGAGAAGCATCAACGGCGCTCAGAACACATTGGAGGAAAGGTGGAGTATAACTGTAATATATAAGCATATTAAAAAAACAATAAATAATTTCTGTTCCAGTCAGCTCTGCAAGGGACAGGAGGTCATAAGGTAAGGATTCTACTAAAGTTGCCATATGTCAGTTAATCAAAAAATTGTGCTTTTTTTGGCGGTTTGTTTTAAACAAACAAACAAATGCTCAACAACTTTTGGGTCTTCCTAAAAAAATCAACCCCATTCCTCAATATGTCTCGGAAGCATGCATTCTCTGGACGATGGGGGAGGGAGGACTTAAATTAAAAATTACTACACCAGCAAAAATATGTGCTCACTCTGGAAAACTCCCCAAACATGTATTATTAGTGACAATAAAAGAAAGCATTCCTCTGGTAGACTCTTTTCATAGCAACAGGACAGTCTTTGACATTCTTTCTGTTCATAGGAGCGGCCTAACCCCAGGGTTCCACGCTCTGCATTGCCTTCTAATGCACCAGTGGAATTTAACATCCTCCATCTATTTTCCCATCATTTCATAGTGCTTTTATGTGCATAAATCTTCTGAACTCTAGTGGGAATTCCTCACTCCCTCTAGCTGAGGAGACCACAATAGACCCCTCACTGCTGCTGACCTTTTGTCTGAGATCTGATTTTCAATAAAAGCTTTGCTTGCATGCTTCTATCCTTTCCGACAGCTACCAATAACTCTTCAGCGGCCTATTTTTGTTCTTTCCTGTTTCCTCCGTGTGCCCCAGGTGCTGCAAAACCGGTACATTGACCTCTGGGAGAAAGGACTCCCAGCTGTGAGAGGACACCCAGGACTCATCTATACAGCTGCAAATGAAATGCCCAGTAGTGATGTATGGAAGTGAAAGCTGGACCATAAAGAAGGCTGATTGCCGAAGAATTGATGCTTTTGAATTATGGTGCTGGTGGAGACTCTTGAGAGTCCCATGGATTGCAAGAAGATCAAACCTATCCATTCTTAAGGAAATCAGCCCTGAGTGCTCACTGGAAGGACAGATAGTGAAGCTGAGGCTCCAATACTTTGGCCACCTCATGAGAAGAGAAGACTCCCTGGAAAAGACCCTGATGCTGGGAAAGATGGAGGGCACAAGAAGAAGGGGACGACAGAGGACGAGATGGTTGGACAGTGTTCTCGAAGCTACCAGCATGAGTTTGACCAAACTGCGGGAGGCAGTGGAAGACAGAAGTGCCTGGCGTGCTCTGGTCCATGGGGTCATGAAGAGTCGGACACGACTAAATTACAACAAATGTGTTGTAAAGAGCAATATACAAATGAGACACTAGATGGCGACAATGAGCTACGCCAAATTCAATGTATTTTTTCCAAAACGTTTTTTTAAAAAACACTTTCACAGCGTTTTTTATACGTGTGTAGATTCCACCCCACTGAGGAAAGCGTGACTTTGAAACATGTATTAGGACAGATTTATCTGCCTCAAAAGCCCAGTGCATGAAGGGGAATTGTGGTTAGAATACGGCTAGGCCTCTGGCCCTAAGGTTGGCTGGTACTGCTTGCTCCAACCCCAACAACCATGAATTTGGTCTTGAAGGCTGTAAGGCAGAGCTTTCCAAACTTTTCATGCTGGTGACACTTTTTTAGACACGCATCATTTTCTGACACATTAATTCAGTTTTAGTAGCGAACCGGAGGTTAAACTAGCCCCTTTCCAGCCCCGGGAGGAGCACAGGGAACATTCGCACGACACACCTACACACTGCAGATGACACACTAATGTGTCCTGACACACAGTTTGGAAAGCTCTGCTTTAAGGGAAAGCCAATGGACATAGGCCTCTATGCTCTCCTAGGTTCTGAAGCTCACCTGTGGGGACCTCCACCCCTTACAGGATGGGGCCAATTGTGCCACACAATCTTGGGGTCAGGGACAATGTGTATAATTCCCTTTTACACGACACGTCTGTGAAGTGGGCTAAGGATGTAAACCTTTCGACTACTGATTGTAGCTGCACTTTGAGCAGCAGTTTCATTTTCAGGTATTATCTGGTGATTTCTGAACATTTCAGCTGCTGTGAAACCTATAAGATCAAAGCAGGCTGGGTATTTCTGCTCAGTTGCCAAAGCACCCTAGCATTATTTTTTCATTTCATTTCCCTCTTGCATTCAGGTAGAGTTGCTATATTTTGAAGAGCAAAATAATAGGATGCTAAAATGACAACTCTCCTTTTAAATACCCCTACTATATGTAAGCTATAGAAGCTGTGATATATTGCTCAAAGGGGCAGGAGAAGAGAAGAGGAAAGCAAGTTTTCAACCACCAGTTATGTCTGCACCTCATCCAGAAAGTATAGCCAGAGACATTTTGGCAAATTTAAAAAATCCAGCAGGATAGAAATTTTACCCCTGAAAAAGAGGACGTGTCCTGGAAAAAGAGGACACATGGCAACCCTAACAGGAAATGCAACAGAGAACCACCCCCCCCCGCAAGGCCAAATGGGAGGCAGAGTATTCAGATGTGAATGCTTGGGTCTGTTGCTTTCACTTCCTCTTTACTAAGTTTTAGATTATAAGTTAGCTTTTGTGATGCCACAAGCGCCTTTCTTGATTTCGCTACATGGTGGCTCCTCTAGAAAGAAAGAAAGAAAGAAAGAAAGAAAGAAAGAAAGAAAGAAAGAAAGAAAGAAAGAAAGAAAGAATATAATTTCTCAAAGACAAGAACCCCACCAGTGAGAGAAACAAAATTAATACCAAATTTTCTTCTGTGTAAATGAATCCATATTCATGTTTACAAACTCATATTCGTGACCACGATTCTCCCAGAAGACAATAACCAGATGCCGTCCTAGTAAATGTATCCACATGGATTCTTCCTTGTTTTGTTGCTTATCTACAACATGTGATTACCACATGTTCCACTGTAGGGAACCCACCAGGAGAAAACCGATCAACTCCACTTTTGTGGCGGTTAATGCAGCATCGTTTGGGCTCATTCTACTTGGGATCTCACTTTTCCTCCAAGGGACTCAAAGAAGTATTTTGTTCTCATAACAAACCCATGCAGGGCGGGAGGAGGCAGGAAGGCCAGATGGTAGCCTTGAGTTGCCATACATCTGGAATTTCCCGGACATTTCCCTGGCATTTGTCAACAGTGCCTGGGCAGAAATCACCCAAATGTTCCTGAAAATCCAGACGTACGGCAGCCCATGTTGGCAATGCCAATTTTGCCGATTTCCCCTTAAAATAGCTCAAAAGCGGGGGTTTATTGGCACTCTTCAGTAAATGGGGGGGGGTGATGGCGCTCCTCTCCAACACATCTACATAACAATACCCCTACCAATGCCTAACCGCCAAAACCAAAGGAGTTGTGACGATTTGCTACGAGGTAGGCGAGAAACCAAATGGCCGGTGCCAATTTGCCAAGTGGAAAAAATTCCTACCAGGCCCCTTAACGGCGACCAACCGAGGTCCATAGCAAGGTCGGAAGGGGAACCTTAAAGGGCGGGTGGGTGGGAAACCACATCAGCTGCAGAGACCAAAGAGGGAGATCCTGGGGCCGCACTTGCCTTAAATGAGGGGATGATGCAGCCCGAGGATTCCCCTGATCACTCGGGGGCTGGAAACAGCCTCTGCGTGCAAGATTGGGGGGCGTGAAGCCCACAACCCCACCTCCTCCTTATGTCGGAAGTGGCTTTGTGGGTAGAAGGGGCCAGAATGAAAAATCTGGTTCTGCCAGTTCACAGCTGGAAAGGTTGCATGATTTCCTGCTGTTTCTAACATTCCCAGATTGCCTTGCAGCAGACCATAGGAAGATCCTTCCAAGCACATGTTCTTCAGAGCACTGATTTAAAGAACATTTGCTGGATTTTAGATGTGATTGTTGAGCACTTTCACTCCCCACACCATCATTTTTCTCTTTTCCCCATCCTCCATATCTGCAGAAGTAATGTTCATTGAGATATTTAGTGGCATTTCCTCTGTGAATTATAACTAAACGAGGTAGTTTAATAAGGGTTGGTTTTTTGGTTTTCATACCAGCAATTAAAAGAAAAGAGATAGAAGAGATGAAATGATCTATTGGCATAAATGATTCCCTTTTTTTAAAAAAAAAATAATGTACACCAGTTACAGAGGGACATAAAAATACTGCATTCGAAGGGCTTTTGCATTATTATCTTGTCTGCTTCTAGTTAGCATCTGGTGTAGATATAGTACCATGTGTTTGTCAAAACAGACATTATTGGTACAGGAGAATAAGTCTGCGCACGTATTAAATGTCATGCTGAAACTTAAACACCCCAAGGACCAGGAGGAACAAGCAAAGGGTTTTCATGGTGAGGAAACATCTTTGTCTAGGGTAGGGTTGCAATACGTCCGGAACTGATGTCCGGGGTGGCGAAAAATCATGGGGTTTTTTTGGTGTGTTTTGTTTTTACTTCACAAAGTTGTTATTGTACTTCACCAGTATTTGTAAGAATGGATTCAAAAAATCACTGAATTTGTCCATGGCAAGTCTGCGTTTATACACAAGTTGTTCATATATATGTTGCAGGTTTGTATATGTCTTCAATCCAATCGTAGAAGGGAGCCACATTTTTATTTTCTAAATCTATATTCTAAATATTTTTTTGTTGTTGTATGAGCCTCAATTTAAGGCCCAGAGACAAATTGGTTCTCCTTTTAAAAAAACGCTTAACAAATTTATGGTCTTTCTAAAAAATAATAAAAGTTCAAAAGCTCAACAATTTTCAGTGGGGTATGTGTCATGGCTTTTACTTTTTTAAATATGGCAACCCTGCTTTTCTTGACTAAATGAATGAGGCCCACTTGAGAGACAAGCTTCCGAGTTGCTTCTGTCAGGCAGAATGGCAAACGACAAGCTTTGTTGGGAAGAACGGCAAGATGGCTTATTCTCAATTCCACGGGATGCCAAGCTGGTTACAACGCCATACATTTCATTAAGCACAGGGAAATGACAGCCTAGTCAAAACAGCTTTTGTACTTTACGTGCTTGTAACATTAAAAGCTGGGGATTGCAAGCTCTTTGTCCACCTACCTTGCAGACAGCCTAGAAATGGCTGTTGGAAAGGTGGCACCCCCCCTCCTCCTCATATACCGTTTGAAAAATGAAGCATTTGGGGCACGCTGGGGTCATGTTTTCCATATAGAGGGAAACAAAGGGCAAGAGGCTGCCAATTTTGACATTCTATTCCAAAAAATAACATTACACTTCATCTGTCCATGATCCCAGGTCCAAGGCAGTAATAGAAGGCCATTCCTAACATTGCATTTTCCTGGAATGTGGGTACACGCTGGGGGGAGACCCATATAAATGTATCCTGCTGTTGCCTGCAACTGCAGACCCTCCAACATTTCTCTGATGAAAATAGAGACATCCCATTCCATCATGATAATTTTACTATTTATATCCCACACATCTTACTGGGTTGCCCCAACCACTCTGGGCAGCTTCCAACACACACACACACACACACACACACACACACACACACACACACATATATATGGGACCACCTCTCCTGGTATGCCCCGCAGAGGATCTTAGGGTCCACAAATGTCAACATTTTGGAGGTTCCAGGTCACAAGGTGGTTAGATTGGTCTCAACTAGGGCCAGGGCCTTTTCAGTACTGGCCCCGACTTGGTGGAACGCTCTGTCACAAGAGACTAGGGCCCTGCAGGACTTGACATCATTCCACAGGGCCTGTAAGACAGAGCTGTTCCGCCTGGCCTTTGGTTCGGGCTCAGTCTGACCCTTATGTTTCCCTCCCCTTATGGTTTTGATGAGGCTGCATTTTAAATTGCATTTTAACCTGTACAGTGGTACCTCGGGATGCGAACGGGATCCGTTGCCGAGCCCCGTTCGCATCCTGAATGGAATGTAAGATGCAACGGCGCATCTGCGCATGCACGGGTCATGTTTTGTCGCTTCCGCACCTGCATTCTCCTTTACTTCCGGTTTGCCGCGGAGTGCAACCCGAAAGCGCTCAACCTGAAGGACATTCAACTCAAGGTATGGCAGGGTATGAATAAAATTTATTATTATTATTATTATTATTATTATTATTATTATTATTACAGTGGTATCTCGGGTTACATACGCTTCAGGTTACATACGCTTCAGGTTACAGACTCCGCTAACCCAGAAATAGTGCTTCAGGTTAAGAACTTTGCTTCAGGATGAGAACAGAAATCATGCTCCAGCGGCGCGGCGGCAGCAGGAGGCCCCATTAGCTAAAGTGGTGCTTCAGGTTAAGAACAGTTTCAGGTTAAGGACGGACCTCCGGAACGAATCAAATACTTAACCTGAGGTACCACTGTATTATTATTATTATTATTATTATTATTATTATTATTATTATATAAAAACGTACTGAAACATGAAACATTTTTTTTAAAAACCTTCCCTGTACAGGATTGCCTTCAGACGGCTCGGGGGTCGGATAACTCCATACCCCCCAACATTTCTCCAGTGGAAATAGGGACGTGCTAAGGATTGTGTTGAAAAGTTGGGCATGGTGGCTCTTCCTTGGGAAATGGGTCATTTCGGCTCCTCCCTGTCACAATGCTAGCGTTGACACAAACCTGTGCTTTCCTTTGCCGAAAACTCTCATGGGATAAAGGATTAGGCCTGATGAGCAGTTGCCAGATGCATCACAGAGGTGACTCATTCATTGTTGCCAGGAGAGAGAGCCAAGCTGGGTGGAGGGATGAGGAGTCAGAAGGCATTGACTACAGCGCTATATGGAGTTTTTGATTACCATTCCCTGTTGGGGATCCCAGTTAATTTGCCCCAAACATGTCCTCAAACTAAGGTATGACATCATCTTCAGGGACTCGTCTCCCCGCAGTCCCCCATAACAGCTAGGCATGTGTTTTGCTGCAGAAGCCACGAGGGAGAGTCCACGTGAAGAGAGAGCAGGGAGGAAACCAAACTGGAGGGCTTAACGAAAAACCAGGGCGTCCGAGGGAGACGCTAGTTTATTGGTGTTGAGGGATGGATAAAATACTTCATCTCATCTCCCAGCTGCTGTGTGACCCAAGTCTCGTCTATGTACCATCGCCGGCCTCGAAAAATGTATCCAATTCCGCGTTTTTTATTTCGGTTTGCAAAGTTAATCCTTCTGCGCACTTTCCCGTTTGACGGATGCAGAGCTCATCTATGTTTTATAATATATATGAAGTTTTGTTTTTTAAAGGGACGGGTACTGACAAGCTTGGCAGTGTTCCAAACTGAACCGGTGCCCGCCATAATGCCTGCACAAACTGACTTTGCATCAAGGGAGTTAAGTTGGGAGAATCGAGCCAGCACTTGTCTCGGACGCTAAATGGCACTGGCTTGCATATCCGTTTTGCATACCGCCATCTGTTCAGTGTTGATCTTCATGTCAGAAAGAACTTTTCAAGCCCCTCTTTCGTTTTAGAGGGCCGTTCTGCCGAAGAAGGAAATGAGCTGAGGTTCCCTTCTGCTCGTGTGCATCATTAGCAAGAAATATTTGCAAATGTAAGCTACTGGGCCTATCAGGTTACGCAAACTGATCTGTGCACCACCCCAAAGAATTGCCCTCCTTTCGATCCAGGGGGCCTACCTTGCAAACTGAAAAGGAAGGTATTAAAAGCATTGTGTGGTATAGTGCTATTCTATGCTAGGTGTTGCAAACAGATGGGGAAGAAAGGATATTCAGTTTTTCTACAAACCAATGCGCTGCAGTCATGATCTGGCCAGCTGGATGCAGTCCACCACCTGTGGACTGTAGCCTTCCCAACATTTCACGAGCCCCTTTCTTCAGCAGCCCTAGGAGGAAAGTGGAAGTGTTATTATTATTATTTGTTGAGTTTATATTCTGCCCTATACCCGGAGGTCTCAGGGTGGTTCATAGAAAACATTTTAAAATGACGTGGTTTTGCTACAAATGCTTTGTCCCAATAGAAATCAGAAGATTTTAATCACTTTTTTCCTCCTGAAAATCTTGTTTGGGTAAACAATGTTTTGTTGCACTAGGGCCTTTTTAACCCTTTAGTCATTGTCAGGAGGGGATGTGGGTGGCACTATGGGTTAAACCACAGAGCCTAGGGCTTGCCGATCAGAAGTTGGCGGTTCAAATCCCCGCGACGGGGTGAGCTCCCGTTGCTCGGTCCCTGCTCCTGCCAACCTAGCAGTTCGACAGCAAGTCAAAGCACAAGTAGGTACCGTATTTTTCGCCCCATAGGGCGCACCGCCCCATAGGGCGCACCTAGTTTTTTGGGGGGGAAATAAAGAAAAAAATATTATTTTCCCCCCTTTGCGCCCCGCTCCGGATGGCTGCGCAGAGCTGCGCTCGCCCCGGCCTGCAGGCAGCTCTGCGTTCGCCCCATAGGACGCACACACATTTCCCCTTCATTTTTGGAGGGAAAAAAGTGCGTCCTATAGGGCGAAAAATACGGTAAATAGGCACCATTCCTGCAGGAAGGTAAATGGCATTTCTGTGCACTGCTCTGGTTTGCCAGAAGCAGCTTAGTCCTGCTGGCCACATGACCTGGAAGCTGTACACTGGCTCCCTTGGCCAATAAATCGAGATGAGCGCCGCAACCCCAGAGTCGTCCAAGACTGGACCTAATGGTCAGGGGTCCCTTTATCTTTACCTTTAGAGCTGGAAGAGACTGTTGGGGTCTTCTAGTCCAATTCCCTGCAATGCAGGAATCTCAGCTAAAGTCTTCATAGCAGATGGCCATCCAACCTCTGCTTTAAGACCTCCAAGGAAGGAGAGACCACCACCTCCTGAGGGAGACCATTCCACTGTCAAACAGCTCTTACCATCAGAAAGTTCTTCCTGATGTTTAGTCAGAATCTCCTTTCTTGTAACTTCAAGCCATTGGTTCAGGTCCTACCCTCTGGAGCAGAAGAAAACAAGCTTGTTCCATCTTCCAAGTGTCAGCCCTTTAGATATTTGAAGATGGCTATCATACCTCCTCTCAGGCTCCAGGCTAAACATACTCAATTCCCTCAACTGTTCCTCATAAAACTAGGTTTCCAGACCCTTTGTCATCTTGGTCTCCATCCTCTGAACGGGTTCTAGCTTGTACATCAGGTGGGGCAAGCCAGCTCTGAGTGGGTTCCTCGACATCTGCCCCCAAGTCTTGCTCTTATGGCACCTGGACAGTTAAGTCCAGTCAAAGGCGACTATGGGATTGCGGCACTCATCTCACTTTTCAGGCTGAGGGAGCCACCATTTGTCCACAGACAGTGGGTGGTGCTGTGGTCTAAACCACTGAGCCTCATGGGATTTCCAATCAGAAGGTCGGCGCTTTGAATCCACGTGCTGGGGTGAGCTCCCGTTGCTCAGTCCCAGCTTCTACCAACCTTACAGTTCGAAAGCATACCAGTGCGAGTAGATAAATAGGTACCACTGCGGCAGGAAGTTAAATGGCGTTTCTGTGCACTCTGGCTTCCATCACGGTGTCCTGTTGCACCAGAAGCGGTTTAGTCCTTCTGCCCATATGACCCAGAAAGTTGTCTGTAGAAAAATGTCAGCTCCCTTGAACTGGGACTATGCACTGGTTTGGTGACGTGACAAGGAGCTTGGAATCCTAATTATAGGGTTTGTTGTCTGATTTGATGTATTGATTTGTAAACTCCCAGGGGAAGGATGAACCAAAGGATATCAGGATCTATTGGTAGATCCATTAGCAGGCGTTTCTGAGTCCGAATTGTTTAACAATAGCAAAGAGGATGTGCAAAAGGATGGTGGCCTCAGCCCTGTTCCAGCCCTGTAATCATAAACCTAGACTCAGAATGTGCTCAGAGACACACTTCGCTTTGATTCGGTATCTTTCGCACCTGGTTCTGCATGGTAGAGCTTGGGTAGACCTAATGAAAAGCCGAGAAGATCCGCTAAAGGGCAAGCCATTTTGGAAGGCACATGGTTTGTTTCATACAAAAAGCGATATCACGGTTTATAGTGTGAAAGTGTAACATCTCCTCCCAAAAAATAGACCAAAATAGGAAAAGACTCTCAGGCCTTTTGGTATGTCGAATTGTCATGGTTTCCAAAATCAGCAAGGCTGGCAGGCGAGATTTCTCCCCTCGTCCCTTTCCTGTTCTATCCCCTCAGTCCCTCGGCACACGCAGGTGTTCGTTGCAAAACATGGCTTGCCTGTTCAAACAAGATGTTTGTGCCAATCTCTGTTTCTGAGCCTAAAATACTTGTTTAATTTTTTTAAAAGAAAAACAGTAACCCAGCTGGGGGAAATTCTTTACATGCATCTCTAAAAGAAAGCCGACTTCTCATTTGTCATTATGGTAATGTTTCTACTTTGTTTAAGAATACAAGGTCAGCAACCTTCTCTTAATGTTTTGAGGCTAGGTCATTCCTTTCCCGTTATTATTTATCTTGTGAATAACATTGTTTCCCCCCTAGGATCATTGATCATATTGTTATGGGTCTTTGTGTTGAATTTCTGTGAGGGAGGCGATCATTTTGGGTTGCCTTGAGGCAATACCAAGCCAGAACCTTCAACTTGACAAAAGACCTTCCATAGGTTATGTTCCTGGTGGTCTAGGCAGAAGACCCTCTTTCTCTTGTTTGGTAAAAACCTGCCACTAAGAAAACAAACTATCGAAGTCATGAAATGGATATATATTAGGCCACACCAACTGTGCCTTGAATATGACTTCTGCGAGCATTCAGAGCTGAAATATTGGAAGAGAACCAGATTTACAATCTGGAATATATATATATATATATATATATATATATATATATATATATAAACAAAACAGAACAAAATCTTCAAAGCACTTGAAGTAAATGAGCATGTGTTTCACTAATGCATTTCCTGTGCCAAAACCAAGGACCATTTGCTAGATGGCCTTGGACAAGACATCTCCATAAAAATAAAAATAAAATACTTAGAAGGTCATTTGCTCTCTGTGTGCAGTGTCCCTGAGCTTATAACGCGTGTTGCAATTCGGTGATGATAAAAGCAACATGCAGTTTGGTCCACAAGGTTCACTGCAGCATTGTATTTCTGCTAAAATATTTAATTTTGTGAATTAGCACAAAATTATGCTCTAGCTACACATTGTACGGTGGGACACGGGTGGCGCTGTGGGTTAAACCACAGAGCCTAGGACTTGCCGATCAGAAGATCGGCAGTTTGAATCCCTGCAACGGGGTGAGCTCCCGTTGCTCGGTCCCTGCTCCTGCCAACCTAGCAGTTTGAAAGCACGTCAAAGTGCAAGTAGATAAATAGGTATCGCTCCGGCAGAAAGGTAAACGGCGTTTCCGTGTGCTGCTCTGGTTCGCCAGAAGCGGCTTAGTCATGCTGGCCACATGACCCAGAAGCTGTACACCGGCTCCCTTGGCCAACAAAGCGAGATGAGTGCCACAACCCCAGAGTCGGTCACAACTGGACCTAATGGTCAGGGGTCCCTTTACCTTTACCTTTACACATTGTATGTGCATTCTCTTTCCACCTTGCACACAATTAGTATTGCCAATGTGGCCCCTATGGGCACAGTGGTGCCTTTGAGGACTTTTCCTGGTGCCCACAAAGCCTTTAAGACACCCCACCCACCCTTTTCATGAGCCAGTGAGGACCGGTACAATTTTTCTCCCTTGAAAAGTACATTGAACTGAAGAGGGAAGAAGGAAAGAGGAGGAACAAAGCTGTACAGTGCTACCTCAGGTTACAAACACCTCGGGTTACAAACACTTCGGGTTACAGATTCCGCTAACCCAGAAGTAATACCTCAGGTTAAGAACTTTACCTCAGGATGAGAACAGAAATCCTGCGGCGGCGGCATGACAGCAGCGGGAGGCCCCATTAGCTAAAGTGGTACCTCAGCTTAAGAACGGTTTCAGGTTAAGAACGGACCTCTGGAACGAATTAAGTTCGTAACCAGAGGTACCACTGTATGTGCTTTTCAGGACTCAGATTTGGCACCCAAACAGCTGAAGAGAAAACAGAGCAGCCGAGGGGGTAGCTCAGCTTCTTGAAAAGCTTCTCATTGTCTAACTGCAATAAAGGACTATATGAGGACCAGTAGGTTTTTTTCTGGGGGGATGCAGGGGTATGCGTACCCCTAAACATTTTGTGAATCTTTGTACTTTTGTCCATTTTATTGTATTTATTTTTCCTGATTTGAACTATAAAATGGTGATTTTATTGAGTCAAAATGAGAGCACCCCTAAACATATTTTTTTTTTTTTAGGAAAAAAGCACTGATGAGGACACTCTGCATCCATTGCTGTCATCCTAGGCGCTAGCTGCATAGCAATACCTCTGAAAGCCAAATGCTTTGTCTGAGATCTCTTCAGCCCTTTCTTCTCATTGCTGAATGGCCTCAGGTCTTTTGGGACCAAACGGCTTCCAAGTCGTCTTTTTCGATACAGCTTGATGGTTCCTGAAATGCATTCTGACCGTGCAGATAAACAATCATGGATAGAACAAAGTTATTTCCCTCATTTGGCCACCTCTGGAGACAAGCCAGGTGAGAGGCACTCAATCGCTTCTGTTACAATGTTAGTGCTGGTGCCGATTTTACATTTTGGAAAAGGTTTTTGTATGTATGCATTATCCTCTGAAGCAGGGACACCTAGAAGATCGACTAGGAAAAAGGGATTTTTCTTGGGATTTCCCCACATCTTCCATGTATTCCCACTTGTCACATTAGACCCTTGATGCTAGAGTAAAAACCAGGACACCCCAAAATTGTTGAGCTTTTTAAAGGAAAACCCCAAAAGAGCCCCTCAATATGATTTTTCCAATTGACTTGCCCAAGATCCACCATCTTTTCCCCAAAACGACAATTCTGCCTTTTATATCACAGGAATGTCCGGGAAGATCCAGGCGTAAGGCAGCCCTATTTGATGCTGATCATACAGACTTGCTTTTGCACATATAATCTCCCTGGCTTGATGGGGACAACCAGCTTTTCCCAGGCTCCTGACAGTGCCCTTTTGCAGTGAGAATTTGGTTCCCCCCCAGGTGTTGTTGGACTACAATTCCCATCATCCGTGACCATTGCTCATGCTGACTGGGAACGATAGCTGTTGGAGTCCAGCAACATCTCGAGAGTACCATACTGTCTACTAGATAAGTCTTCCTCACTTCTTATCTAGATAGGGAAGATTTTCTCTTGATTTCCCCCCTTCCACTTCCAAACCTCAACGTAAAGGGGTTTTTCCAGCAACTTAAGGATAAGCAAATCTTGATCTAATAGGGCACAGTAGCTGAATACCGCTCCATCCCTTGCTCCTGTTGGATAAAGGTAAAGGGACTCCTGACCATTAGGTCCAGTCATGGCCGACTCTGGAGTTGCGGCGCTCATCTCGCTTTATTGGCCGAGGGAAGCATGACTAAGCTGCTTCTGGCGAACCAGAGTAGCACACGGAAACGCCGTTTACCTTCCCACCGGAACGGTACCTATTTATCAACTTGCACTTTGACATGCTTTTGAACTGCTAGGTTGGCAGGAACTGGGACCGAGCAACGGGAGCTCACCCCGTCGCGGGGATTTGAACCGCCGACCTTCTGATCGGCAAGTTCTGGGCTCTGTGGTTTAACCCACAGCGCCCTACCAAACGCTAAACAAGATGGACCTTGTTGTATTCCAGAAAGGCAGTTCTTATATTCTCTTGGAAACTTACAGAGAAGCAGAGTAAATTGGGGAGCATTTCTGAGAGCTCTACTTTTCGCCCTGTGTCAAGATTTGCTCACATGCTATTAGGATTAGGGTCTCGGTCTGAACTATTGTGGAGTAAACGAGAACCTTGTGTGCTCAGCTCAGTATTTCATTGCTGCTGCTGCTGCTGCTGGAAAACAGTCCTCAAGCGATGGAACAGCCCATGTGCTTCTGATTTGCCAGGGCCCATTTTGAATATGAGGCCAAGCCCATTCAAAATTGTTTCTGAATAAGACTTTACTCACTAATTGACTGGCATGCCGCCGCTGCCCTTAACCTGAAACCACACACAGCCCTCAGAAGAGTACAAGTGATTCAGGAATAGTTACCCTGTTACGCTGGGGTAAACTTCCTTTTGTAGCTGTGTAGGTTCCAGGCAACCAAACTGGAAGAAAACATTTCTACTTAGAACAGTTTGCAGCCGAATACGGACGTTGTTAAAGAACAGCAGACTTAGGTGGAGGGGCTTGCTTTGGTGGGAGGGGGGCAGCGTGTTTGGTTTGCGTCTAAAGAAAAGAAACAAAGCTGCAAAATGATTTAAATAAAAGCAGATGTTTTGGACGGGAACGAGAACATGTTTGGGGATACACAATGCTAGATGAGTACAACATCGATGAGTAATTCGGGGATTTTATTCAGCATGTCTGGACAACTTGATGAGTTACTAATGGTTTCTCAGGCTCAGATTGCACACAGTGGGGGCCAGACCTGATTGCTCAAACCTGGGTGTGCCCCAGTTTTTCGATAGGAAGATGTGGGCCCAAAAAAGTCCCAGAAGAATCTTCAATCAACCTTCAAGGGAGATACTAAAAGAAAGACAAGCAAGCACAAGGGCATCTCTCCCACAACCCAGGTTATGTTATGGAGACACATGAGGCCACCATCTTGCTAAGAAGGTCTGGCTCTGGTCAGAATCTGGATGGGAGACTACCTGGGAACTACATGCATGGCCTTGTGGGTTACATGTTCGTAGAAAGGTGGGATGTAAATGTAACAACAACAACAACAACAACAACAACAATAATTTCCCCAGTCACTCTGGGCAGCTCCCAACAGAATATTAAAAACACAATAAAATATCAAACATTAAAAACTTTCCTAAGCAGGGTTGTCTTCAGATACTTGTTTATTTCCTTGACATCTGGTGGGAGGATGTTCCACAGGGCGGGTGCCACTACCAAGAAGGCCCTCTGCCTGGTTCCCTGGTTCACTTCTTGCAGTGAGGGAACCGCCAGAAGACCCTCGGAGCTGGACCTCAGTGTCCAGGCAGAACGATGGGGGCATAGCTGTCAACTTACAAATTTGAAACTAAGGGACCAGCAGCCTCGAAAATAAGGGATCAGCAGCCAAAATAAGGGATTTTTCTTAGCTTATGCAGAAATCCGGCACTGATGGATCCATGCTGCTTTTGCTGCCACTGACTGTGTTTTGCAGGGGGTTGGACTAGATGATCCTAAGGGTCTACAACTCCGATCAAAGAAGAGGGGCAGACAAAATTGATGAACGACGTCGAGATGGCAAAGCTTACAGGCAGAATTAGAAAGCAGGAAGAGGACCTCTTTAATAAAGAATGGGAAAAGTTTATAATTTAGTTGAAAAGCTATTGTAAAGAGTTACATACATTGGTAGGATTGACAGAAAACTTCTAGTAAAAATTTGAACTATGGATGGACAAAAGATTTATAAAAATAGAGTTATGAAAGGGATGCAGAGGGGGAAATCACCACATTAAGATGCTGCACTGGTTGGAAGGTATGCTAAGCAGCACGTCGCGGCTGCCATCGTCCTGGCACGAGGAGTTCCATCGGCCCTTCTCCACCTGAGAGAGAGGGGGGAGGGAGAGAGACTCTCGCCCACGCCGCCCGCGAGCCTGGCATGAGGTGGTTGTGGCTCCATGGAGGCCGCTGAAGCGCCGCCCTTCTGCATCCCTCCCCATCCCCTCCTCTTCCTCCTCCTCAGCCGCCGCCTCTGGCTTCCCCTGGCAGCGTGGCGGAAGTCTTGCAAGAGAGGGGCCACCTGCCCGCCTGCCGCCACCCGTCTCCTCACGATGCGCCCCTGAGGGGGAAAAGGGAGAGATGGAGACGCAGCAGCATGTGTGCGTGCTCTCTCTCACAGCGGAGGACCCCGAGCCGCTGCTTCCCTCCCGAGCTGGGCGAGCATGAAACCCGGAAAATTTAAGGGACATGATCAATAAGGGACAGCAGCGGGACACGGCGCTGGGATAAGGGAGTTTCCCACCAAATAAGGGATGGTTGGAAGCTATGGTTGGGGGTTGGAGACATTCCTTCAGGTATACTGGGCCAAGGCTGTTTAGGGCTTTAAAGGTCAGCACCAACACTTTGAATTGTGCTCGGAAATGTCCTGGGAGCCAATGTAGGTCTTTCAGGACCGGTGTTATATGGTCCTGGAGGCTGCTCCCAGTCACCGGTCTAGCTGCCGCATTCTGGACTAGTTGTAGTTTCCGGATCACCTTCAAAAGTAGCTCCACTTAGAGTCCGCAGAAGTCCAAGCGGGAGATAACCAGAGCATGCACCACTTTGGCAAGACAGTAGGCAAACAGAAGGTTGCAACTTAGTGGTAGAACACATGCCTGTCGAGCAAAAGATGTCCAGTTCCATCCTTGACATCTCCTGGCAGAGCCAGGAAAAGACTCCTGTCTGAAACTCTGGAGAACAACTGCTAGTCATTGTTGGCAACACTAAACTAGGCAGGTGGATGATCGGACTCAGAATAAGTCAGCTTCAGTGTTTGAAATTTGCTAGCTGCATTTTGTACCTGGCTATCAGCCACTTGCAACCAAGTGAACATGTCCAGGGATCAGGATGGCACCTGTCGTCTCCACCATCTGGAGGTGCGTGCCTGGGGATCCTTGGATCTTGCCTATAGAATTATATCCGCGGTATTTTATCTGCACAGTCAGAATGCATTTCAGGAACCATCAAACTGTATTGGAAAAGACGACTTTGGAGCCGCCTGGCCCAAAAATGGTAACTAGGCACTCAGTTTTTGTGACTGTAACCCTGGCTTAGGGACGCGGGTGGCGCTGTGGGTTAAACCACAGAGCCTAGGACTTGCTGATCATTAGGTCAGTAGTTCAAATCCCCACGACGGGGTGAGCTGCCATTGCTTGGTCCCTGCTCCTGCCCACCTAGCAGTTCGAAAGCATGTCAAAGTGTAAGTAGATAAATAGGTACCACTCCAGCGGGAAGGTAAACGGCATTTCTGTGCGCTGCTCTGGTTCACCAGAAGCGGCTTAGTCATGCTGGCCACATGACCCGGAAGCTGTACGCCGGCTCCCTCGGCCAGTAAAGTGAGATGAGCGCCGCAACCCCAGAGTCAGCCACAACTGGAACTAATGGCCAGGGGTCCCTTTACCTTTTAACCCTGGCTTAAGGAGCCATTTGGTGCCTAGCTTATATATCACTGGTCGGCTTCCTTTGTTTCCTGCAGACAAGCTGCTTATTTAGTATTCAACCTGATTTGCTTACACAAAACTTGCATGGTGCTTAGCCTGTATCCAATCTTTATGGGGCATTTCTTCTTATCTGTTTACAGAGAAGTTATATGACAATGAGCATTCAACCTGCTTTCATCCTGTTTTGCTTATAGTGGTTTGTATTGCTTATGTTCCTTAGGAAGAAATCTAAACAAAGATGCAGGTTTATAGTATTGCTCAGGAATGCTAAGAGGCTAATAAAATAAAATTAAAATCAATGCTATTGTGAAATCAGTGGTTAGCAATCCATGGGGTTTTGAAAGGTTCAGTGTGCCATCTTGATTCCAATTGTACCTAAAACATAGACCCAAACTTGCTACTTCATCTCCGAAATAATCATGGTTACTGTATCTTCAGAGGTGTCCAAATACAGAGGCTTGATCTAGACACACAAGAAGCGATTCAGTTAAACGCATTGTAAACTCATACAGGGAAATCCGGTAGGGAAAGACAGGACCCTAACAGCGCCATCTGGTGTCACAGTGTTATATCGCATATACAACGCGTACAAAATGCTTTTTCTTTACCAAGCTAGCTGAATCCAGAGAGAACAAAGTGACAATTTCACACACACCCCAAATAGTAGATAAACAATCTCTACAGTTTAACCTGTTTCATCCCTAAATTCCCATGATAGTTTCTTATCCTTGGGAGAGTCTTAGTCTTGAACTAGTGCTGTTATATGCACAGCCCTGGGACTGGGTGCTGCCGTATTTGGTGGAGCTGATGGAGCATGTTGGACTGCCTTTCATAAAAAATGCCCTGGATCATGTTTCTTACATTATTTCCTGCATGTCCAAGAGATCTGGCCATAGCCGGAGCTTTCCCTCTTCAAGATCCAGACAGAAAAGAAACCTTCCAGCCCTTTATTGATTTCATTTTATTTTATTTATGAACGGCTTCTCCTGTGCTGAGACACCCTGAAGCAATTTATCAATAAACACACTGACAATGAAAAACAATTGTGCATATGTTATAGGAATCCCAAGGTCTCAAATATAGTATAAATGTTGGTAATTGCACAAGGTAAACACACACACATAAGTATAGAAACCACAGGTCTAAAATAGTACAGGAAAGCCATCCAAAAGCCATCTTGGCTCTCCTAGAGACTCTCAAAATTTCCTCTGCCTCCGCTGCCTCCCTAACCCTATATCTATGAACCTCCTTTGTATTAATTGTCATTGTTTGCCCAGATGTTCTGCATTGAGGGATGTCTGACCGGGAATCCTGGTTATCTTATCAAATGCTATTTTTGTGTGTAAACGGTGTCTGGAACTATGTGAAACTTGCTAAATCCTCAGGACCTGCCTGAGCCACAGTAACCCCACTTTATGTGTGATGTAATTTCTGACAGTTTGTATAGGGGGTGTCCTTCTCCACGCCAAAATGCAAACCCTTAAATGAGATATTTCTTCTTGGTTCTGGATCTCTCTTGCCTCCTTGCTAGGAGGGGAGGGAACTTCTTTTGCAACAGAAAAGTAGAGATCTGCCTTGCTTTCGCTGCATCCTGCCTCCACCCATTCATCTCTGACCAATCGTGGATATAGGGGACTCATCCCCTAGGGGAGTTGGGCAGCAAAAACCAATCACCCAAAATTTTCTATATCACATACAATTTAGACACAGACTGGGATAAGGCTAAAGGCTTGTTGAAAAGGGGAGAAAGTCTTCAATAAGGGTAAAAAAACTATCCCCTGCCTGATACGTAATGGACCATTCCAAAAGCCAGAAGCCACCACCCTAAAGGCCTGATTCCTACATTGTATGGAATAGACCTCCTGATGAGATGCTATTTAGAAGAGGTCCTCTTCTGCAGAGTGTTGTGACTGGTGAGGTGCAGAAGAGGTGAAATTATCCTGTAAGCATTCTGGTTCCAAGCTGTATAGAGCATTGTGCCTCTTTCCTCACTCTCCCCTTCTCCAAACTTAGGATTCGCTCCTCAAACTACAGCTCTGTCGGCATGCCTGAGAAGGACTCACCACCAACCCACCCTCTAGATGTAACTTCTGGATGGTACTAAACTATGGCACCATGCTATCTAGGGAGGAACTGGATGGGAGAAGGAGAAGGAGAAGGAGAAGGAGAAGGAGAAGGAGAAGGAGAGAGCCAGCAGACTACCAGGGTATGTCCGAAATAATCTCCAGCTGTGATGATCTGTAATCCTTCCTAGGTTTTCTTGAAATACAAAATGCATAGAGAAAAAGAAGAAGCCCAGCAGATGGAGGAATAGGAGAGGGTGGTCTGTGCACCGGGAGGACAGAAAGTAAATGCTTTTAACATTTGGAAGCTGGCTTCCCCAATACGAGACGTTGATTCAAAATAGATGGCAAATGAGTTAGGAATGATGCGTTGTGCACAGGTGCTGCCAGCAAAACAGAATTCCAAACCCAGTAGGAACGTCTGGTTCCCTAAAGTGCATCTGGAGCTCAAATGAAGAAGGCCATTGTGTTTCCTGAATGAAGCAGTCTGTCAACAAAACCCAGGGCGATTGGGAGTGTGTGAGTGCGGGGGTGTGTGTGTGTGTGTGGATGCTGTGGATGTTGGGACTTAATCGTTCAGGCCCAGAGTCCACTTCTAGGGCACACTGTCGTTGCTGCATGCCGAAAACCAAATGTCATCTGATGCACTCCAAAGAGGCTCCAAATGCCAGCAACAGGACGCCTACAATGTTTGTCAGTGAAAACCCCACATATCTCTGTGGCCCGAAAAAAGAGCCTTCGGTGCCCTAACCTGCGGGTTCACGGTTTCGGCAAAATCCTGACGTCATCTGATTCACTCCAAAGTGGTTTAAAACATCAGCAAAAGCCCCCCTGCAACATTTTGCTGAGAAAACCCTATGTTTCACTGCAGCTCAAAAAATGAACCTTCAGGGCCTTAACTGTGGGGTCAAAATGGTGCAAAGCACCATCAAAAGCCCCCCCCCCAACGTTTGGCGGTGAAAAGCGCACGTTTTATGGCTGCTCACAAAATGAGCCCTTGACCCTCTAACCCACCGAATGTTGGCAAAAGTCTTTCAGCAGCCTTTCGCGGCGAAAACAGCGTCGGGTTTAGCCTGACCCTGTTACTCTGGTTAGGGTGACAAGGACTTTGTTTTGGGGCTGCTGCAGAAAGCTGGTTTTTAGCCGCAAAAAGCTGCTGCAAGATTTTTGCCGACGTTTGGCACCATTTTGGAGTGAATCAGACGACGTTGGGTTTTGGGTCATCCTGTGATCCCCTGGGTTTGAGCATCCATTTCTCCATGGGGGGG
Organism: Podarcis cretensis; assembly: GCF_951804945.1. Lineage (NCBI taxonomy): Eukaryota > Metazoa > Chordata > Lepidosauria > Squamata > Lacertidae > Podarcis > Podarcis cretensis. The sequence continues at coordinate 74,680,774 of NC_137175.1, forward strand.
GGGGCACTGCAAAACACAGGTTTTTTGCTGTGAAACACTGCAAAACGGTTGTAAAAAATTGGCACCAGTTTTGAGGGGATCCCAGATTTTGGGGTTTGTAATTAATGATGCTGTAGGCTTGGGCTGCTATCCTGGAATTTACCTGCAGTGTTCTGATGTATTCTCTTAATGCAGCACTTCAAGGACCTTAATTCTCCTATTTCCCTGCATTTCCACAACTTCCTCAATATGCGTTTTAAAGATTTCCTTGCCATAACTTTAAAGACCTCATTAAACAGCTGCACTTGAATGTTTGTATAAAGATGACTATTGGTTAAATGTTTCCTTTATATACTAACGCCATTAGAAAATCCGGTTTTATTCTACTGGTTCAGAAAGTTCTTGAGATTTTTAAGGCAGACCCCAAAATCCGGATGAGCAGTGAACAGTTTGTTCCCTTGCCTTTCCACTTAGCTCAGTGGTGGAATCAGGAACAGACTACTAACCGCAGCAGCTGTGCATTGATTTTAAGCATGACGTATTTAAGAATAAAAATATACATTTAGACAGCAATTCCATTGGACCATGGGGTTGTCCTCAAGAAGTTGCCAACTGTTTTATGTTTTAAATGTATTTCTGTGCTGCTGATGCAATCTACTTAAGGGCCAGGTTGTGGCCCAATACTGAGTCCTGACCCACCAGCTAAAGACAGATGGAGCAGTAGTTTTCAAGCTTCCTACATTTGGAGAACTCTGTCTACCAAGAATTCTCTGCTCAGGAATGTCCTGCAGAGTATCAGAGGTGACAGGGACGATGTCAAAGAATGGAAGAGGGAGCACAAATTGCTGCAATTTGCATTCACGTCCAATGTCAAAAAACTGAAAGCCACACATGTGAATACAAACAATATTCTTTCTTGGTGGTTTTTGTTTTTATCCAGAAATGCTATGTAAAGGATGGAATTATTTTCAACTTTGGTTTTTTTTACATTTCCCTCCTGTTGGAATTAAATTGCTTTTAGCCACAGACAATAGCAAGACCAAGAATGTGGGTTTTAGCAGAAGCCGAACTCCAGCAGAATAAGGTAACAAAACAAATAAAATAAAGGTAAAGGACCCCTGGACGGTTAAGTCCAGTCAAAGGCAACTATGGGGTTGCGGTGCTCATCTCGCTTTCAGGCCAAGGGAGCTGGTGTTTGTCCACAGACAGCTTTCCAGGTCATGTGGCCAGCATGACTAAACCGCTTCTGGTGCAACGGGACACCGTGGCGAGTGCCAGAGCGCACAGAAATGCATTTTACCTTCCCGTCGCAGCTGTACCTATTTGTCTACTTGCGCTGGTGTGCTTTCAAACTGCTGGGTTGGTAGGAGCTGGGACAGAACACCAGGAGCTCACCCCATTGCATGGATTTGAACCGCCGACCTTCTGATCGGCAAGCCCAAGAGGCTCAGTGGTTTAGACCACAGCACCACCCATGTCCCTTCCAGCAGAATAGAAGTAGTTTGAGATGAACACAGGAAGGGATGAAAATCACTGCCTCCTAACATCTGTTCTGGTAGGCATGAACTGTCAGGGTGCCAACCCATTCCACCCCCTGCCAATAGAAAGCCCATGTCACTCTTTCCTTCACCAAGTACTTACTCTCACTTAGATTGCCTTTAATAGGGCTGCCATATGTCCAGACATTACCCGGTAAGGGGGGGAGGGAGGAGCTCAAAAACTTTGCAGGTTGTCTTAAAAAAGCAATTTTGGTGGCTTCTTAAAAAGAAAGCTCAAATAAAGCTCCTGGTTTTTACTTTTTGAAATGTGGCAACCCCATGAGTTGCCCCCTGGAATAGACAGCCCTCTCCAAGGAACTGTTGTCTTGATTTTCTGGCTTTGCACACACACACAAACACCTCAACACATTTATTTGTAAAGGGCATAAAAGGTAGGTGAATATATTATTTGAATACAAAGGAATCCGAAGAAGTATTGTGACTTTGTGACCAAAGGGAGATTCAGCATCCATTCCAGTAAAAGCAAATTGTTTGTCATGTGCCATGTGCAGCAATTGTCTATCTGAGGTCAGGTTTTGAATTTGATTTATTTGGTCATAGGGTCATTAAAAGACTGCATTTCCATAAGATCAACCAAGACCCTCTGGTTTCCTCTCCCCCCTGAGGCTTTTTGCCACCCAACACTCTTCTTGGTTCTGTGCAAACCCTTTCGAGAAGTTTTGACGTGTAGATTTACTCCCGAGTAAGCTTCAACAAGATTCCACCTGGAATGCTGAAAATTGCACATTATAGAAAATATGGTTTTATGAAGGCCTAGACTCTTCCAGACCCTCCAAGTGTCCCTATTTTCCCTATTAGAGAAGCCGTCCTGGTTTCTGATTTGATCCCAGAATGTCCCACTTTTCCTTAGGATATCCCTATTTTCATTGGAGAAATCTTGGTGTTATCTGACCCCTGAGCCGTCTGAAGGCAAGCCTGTTTAGGAAATATATTTCATTTTTAATGTTTTATTATGTATTTATGTATGTTGGAAGCTGCCCAGAGTGACTGGGGCAACCCAGTCGGATGTGTGGGGCATAAATAGTAAAATTATCATTATGGAATGGGACGCCCCTATTTTCATCAAAGAAATGCTGGAGGATATGAGTGTCCCTATTTTACAGAGACAGTCCTGGATTTACAGAAGCCATCCCGGTTTCTTATTTGATCTCAGAATGTTCCACTTTTCCTTAGGACATCCCTATTTTCATCGGAGAAATGTTGAAGGGATGGCCTAAATTGCAGTTCCGTAGTGTGTGACTGGCAGCTCCTAGCCATTCAGGAATCCTGAGGGCCTAGCAATTAGGAGTGGTCCCCCCCCCCCGCCACCCTGAAAAATATCCATTATTCTTTTTAATGAAATAGAATCCTGTATTTGTTTCAACAATATTTTTAAAGTGGAGTGTGTGGCTTAGTCACTGGAACCGTGTTGTCAATCTATAATGGAAAACAAGCAACCAGCAAAAGGTTTATAAAAGAAAACAGAACTACATCCAAATTTTCCCCTCTAAGATTCAGATATAAATACTCAGAGAACTTGATAGTTACAAGAATGATCACATGGCAACTCAGTTCACAGGCTTTCCCAACCTTCTGTTAAGCGTTTGTTTTCCAACGTAGTTCGAAGTGATAAGTAAATGACTCAGTGGACAAAATGAGAGGCGGGCAAGGTGCAAAAATCATTTGTTTGTGCCATCACAGGAGAAAAAATGTTGCTTCGGCTTAAACTCCTTTTCCACACTGGCTGCAAAGATTTCCATTATGCTTTCCAGTAAATGAGAAAATCCATGAAAGAGAAATGTATGCTCTGACCTTTTTAGGCAGGTGGGTGTCGTAATTTGGTTTCTGCTCGTGGGCGCACTATGCAATCCACATAAAGGCACATAAGTTCAGAAGGTCTGCTCTGAGGTTAAGGCACTGGGAATAAAGAACAAAAACAAAGGCAGCGAGCAGTCCCCATAAATTTCAGCTGTACAATTACGGAATGACTTGTTCTAGAGTTTTATCAGAAAAAAGCATTGGCCTCGTATGTTGCCTTGGTCTTGGCTGTGCTGCTATATATATATATATTTGTTTAGAGTGAAAAGAGTCTGGTCTATATTCCTCTCACAACTGACACTAAGTTAATAGTCTTTGTTATCCAAAATGTTGGTTTCATTCACAAGTGTCTGGCAGGAAACGACACTTTTAAAAATTACGTTCTTTTCGCAATATACTGAGGTTTCAATTTATAACATTTTGAGTCACGCAATCAACAAAACTAGCTGGTTGTTAAAATATTTTTTCTCCTTAAATGCACGACACAACCTTAAAAGCATAAATGAGTAAGTCTTCAAGATAATTGAAGGACGGGCTTTGTGTTTTATCTCCAACTTGGAGAAGAAAACTATGTTCTAATAAGGAAAAAAATAGCTCCTTTGCCTCCCATGCTTATTTCATATATATCTTCTGTGCCTCTGTGAGCTATAACTCTACACAAACAATGGTCTGTGACTTATTATGAAACAACTTCCATGATTCATCGGGGTGGTGGCATGAAAGCAACATTGCTAAGAGCCCTAGATTAAACATTTTAAACGCAGAGCCAAAATGTGGAAGCAAGCTGTGTCGAAATCAGCGCGACTTAAGAGTGACTCTAAATGCAACATGTGGCTAGCGGAAAGTGATCTCACAAGATTGTCCCAGTGCCATCTAAACTGACGTTGCCTGGGCTGTACTTGAATGCCCAGCCCCCCAAAAGCTCTAGCAATTATCTTTTCGGGGTGTGTCCTGGTTTTTTTTTACTTTTTGAAATACGGCAACCCTAATACAACCTTCTCCTTCAAACAGGAAGCTTCGGTTTAGGGAAGCTTTTAATATCTAAGGACTATTGTATTTTAATATTTTGCTGGAAGCCGCCCAGAGTGGCTGGGGAAACCCAACCAGAAACAAACAAACAAACAAACCATCGTTGTTGTTGTTGTTGTTGTTATCATTATTATTATTCTGTAATGGCAGCCAATCAAAGAAGTGACTCTGCCTTTCACACGAGGCTCCCGATGACTAGTTAGGTTCGTGTTTTGATGTGCCTAAGGAGTTTCTGCACAAATGGTTTCTCGTTGGCTTGACATGAATGAAGACACCCTTGTGGGCTTCAGAAGTATTAGACGAAAGCACTGTACAGTGGTACCTCGGGTTAAGTACTTAATTCGTTCCGGAGGTCCGTTCTTAACCTGAAACTGTTCTTCAGCTGAAGCACCACTTTAGCTAATGGGGCCTCCTGCTGCTGCTGCTGCTCCGCCAGAGCACGATTTCTGTTCTCATCCTGAAGCAAAGTTCTTAACTCGAGGCACTATTTCTGGGTTAGTGGAGTCTGTAACCTGAAGCGCCTGTAACCTGAAGCGTATGTAACCCGAGGTACCACTGTAATGATTTTTTAAAAAAAGTAATAGAAAAAACTGTTGGGAATGTAAAGGGATGCTGCTGTGGTCTTTAACCATACCTAAGATATGCTTAATTAAAACTCCCTTTTGGGTCTAGAAGGAGTTCAACACAACTCACTAAGGGGAAGATGGTGCCACTCACTATCCCCTGCTATTCCAACACATTATGGAGTGTTCAAATCCATTATTAACATTCAAGCAAAACATATGATTTGATAGCCCTCTTTCAGTAAGCGAGAGCTCAAAACAGTTGTTGTTTAGGGAAAAAAACACACACACAAACCACATTTTATTAATAATTGTTATACCTTTATTAAGCAGAGAAGATCCAAGGTAACATGGCATGGGCATTATCAAAACTGTACAACTTATCAGTTATAGATTTTTTATTTATTTATTTGGAGATACACACAAACTACAGAAACAAAGACAATGGGGTGCTCATACTGGCCACAGGGATTTAGCAGGTATATTTCTCCCACTCAGTTAAAAAAAGTTATATCCTTGTATATATATAAAAAAGGTAAAGCGTATTGTGTTTTGGAAATGGCAGAGTCCGGATAGCGATTCAGTTGCTTCATGAACACCCCAGGACAAATGAACAAAACAGGACAAGAGTTGCCTCATTAAAACAAATCTACACTTATTCTCACACATTGTGCAAACCGAGACAGACGGCTGCTGTGGCTCCTCCATTCATTCCAAAGGAATCCCATTGGAATCCCATCCCATTGGAATGCATGGTGGGTGCCAAGCCGCCATACCTGTTGGATTGCACTTACAATCAGCAGTAGGGTCTTCTTTTGAAGCATGAGGTAGATGCACATAGAAAAGACAAGAACACATCATCATAAACATTTCATTTTGGAGGGGGAATCACCATACAATCTTCTTTTGAAGTAATACACAGAACTCTGGACTCGGCGACATTCGTCACAATAATACGTTTTGAATGCGTTATAAACATCCAACACCAGATGGTGCCAGAGAGCAAAAAATGAGTATATATGGATTTTTACATGGACTTTTCTTCTTCTCTTGCAACAATTTAATTTTCTACTTATCTATAGCATTTTAAACCTGCGTCTAGATCCACCCTCTGTGTCAACCCTACACAATGCATGACATGTTGACTTTACGCGACCTTAAAGTAACAGCTGTTCAATGCAAAGATGTCTGGAAAGTCAAACGTGAGTGATTAGATACTGTAAGGGCAAAACAAGGAAAGTACTCTGGTGTGTATGCAGGTTCTGGGAGGAGAAACAGCTTGACAAGTGAGAAAGCGTGTTCTCCAATAAATGAGAGCGTGTGTTGCGGTGTGGGCCGCCAGGCCAGCCCTATGGTTGCCAGACAGGTTAATAGTTGTTGCCTGGCATTATGATTGGGTAACCGGGTTGCTGGGGCAAATTGCATGTTGCAGATTCGGTGGGTGGGACCATAGTCTTTAAATATTGGGGCACTCTGGTTTCTCTTTGCAGAGTGCATCGGATCACCCGCCCGCCCGCCCTCTTTTCCGGTTGACCTTGCTTTGCCTGTCATGGGGTCGTCTGCTTTGGGGCAGGGGCCTAGTAGGAATTTTGCCATTTGGTGATTGGCTGTGCCATTTGGTTTTTGCCTACTACTCAGCAATTCGTCACAACTTGTAAGGTTGCGGTTAGGCATTGGTTATAATATGCTGGTGGTGGAGGGGTCAGGATAGGCTGTGCCTGCCCCTCCTATTGCGCTGAAGGGAATTCCGTTAAAGGAATCCTGGGGCTTGCCACAATTTCGTCCAATCCCTGTCATGGGACCAGGGCCGCCCAATCCCTGTCATGGGAATCCCTGTCATGGGACCAGGGCCGCCCAATCCCTGTCATGGGAATCCTTGTCATGGGACCAGGGCTGGCAAGCCTTGGGGAGCTGCTGGAGTGAGTGGCGTGGGTCCGACGCTTAGCTCAAATGACCCCCAAGTTTGACTTTCCCTTCTACTGGCTACCGATCGGACCTCGGGATGTCAGTTCTGTCCCAGGCGGGGGGACAGATAGTCATAACCAATGTCTAAACAACCACTCACTGATTTTGTATTTTAATAAAGTTGTGGCCAAAATAGTGCCCAAAAACCAAAACTAAAATTACGTGTTATGTGTGAAGTTATTTGAGGGGTGGCCTGGGGACCTACACACGCAAATCATTTCTCCTGAAGCCGTAATCCTGCCTTCCCAATTTTAGTAGCTTAAGTGGGACTGGCAAGCATTGTGCAAAGGCAAGTTGATGATAAGGCAAGCAAATAAGGAATATGAGGAGCTAATTGCTATAGCATAAAAAAAAATCCAATATCTTGATCTGTTAATGTATCTGAAACAGGAAATGAGCTATGTATGTCATAGGGTATGAAAGGAGGAGGAGACGAAAAACAGGATGAATCTTCTTTCTATCTGTGTCGGTCGGGAAAGTGTTGTGAGGGACATGCCTTGCTTTTTATCGAGGGTGCCTGAAGAGCAATCAATGGCAAATGGTGGTAACAAAAGCTGATGTCTTAAAGCTATCTGACAAATTCCAAATTAACAAGTTGGCCGGGCATTCACCTGATAATCTGTGAAGAATTCAAATGTGAAATGTCCGCACTTTCAACAAAAATATGCAGCCTATTAAAACCAGCCTTCAAAACTGGAAGGTAGCCAACGCAAGAGCAATTTAAAAAAGGAAACAGGGAGGGAGAAACCAGGAAATCGGAGACCTGTTTCCCTAGACAAGTAAACTGTTAGAAGATGATATTAACATTAAGTTTGTTGGATGTACTGAAGAACAAGCTTTGTCAAAGAAGAATCAGTATGGCTTCTGCAAAGGAAAGTCCTGCCTCACTAACCTCATAATTACTTCAAATTCTAAACCCTGTAGTTAGAGGTGACCCAGAAGCTATGATATGCTTGAACTTCCAAAATCATTCTGAAATGTGAAACTCAAAATGGAAGAAATTTCCTTTCGGACACACTGAACACACCGAGGTGCAGGCTGGCCACTTGCACAGTTTAACACAGGCACCCCCAAACTTGGCCCTCCAGCTGTTTTGGGACTACAACTCCCATCATCCCTAGCTAACAGGACCAGTGGTCAGGGATGATGGGAGTTGTAGTCCCAAAACAGCTGGAGGGCCAAGTTTGGGGGTGCCTGGTTTAACACTTTGTCAGTGAGACAATGCAAAGTTCTCAAAAACACTACAACATGAAATGAAATAGCAGACAACATCAAACATGAAAGGATGCTTGCAGGAAATAATAAAGGACTTCAAAACATAGAGCTTACATCTGTAGCATAAAAATAGATTTCAATGGCACTGGAAGAAACCATTGTTCTCTCTTATGGCAAAGGTATCTGTTCATAAATTCCCTTTCTCAGTACATGCCTGGTTTATTACAAAAGCTTTACTCAGCCCTCCACTGTTGCTAATATAAGGACTTGACAGCTCACCCTGGAAAACAACAGCAATACTTTGGACCAAATGGCTTTGTGGTTTACACCCTTTACCAGTGATGAGCACAGAGGTGCAATGCAGGTATGGAATTCTCTCATTCACAAGAACTTCCTTTTATTTTCCAGGAATGGATCCAAACCACGCATGAAATGTACACATGCCTTTTGCTCCTCCAGTCTAATGGAGCAGCCCATGGGAACCAGAGCTGTGCTTTATGCATCCTAGTACATGCATATCTCTAGATGCGTAGACAGCATAAAATTTTTAGGGATATCATTTGCATCTGGCATTTGCTCTACTGTCAATTAACCAACAGGAATTTTCCATTAGCTCCATAACTTTCCATTTAAGTAAATATAATAAAAAAAATCAGTATATAATAAAGTGAGCATTCTGAAGCATTCACAATTAAGTGCATTGTGGTCAATGAATTAATTATAATCTCGAACATAAGCCTAGAAAAATGTCATTTCTCTGCTTGTAAATATTGCCTGTTTTGGTTTTGTATGTCTGTAAATATAGATCCAGGTTTTCAGAGTCAATTTTGATAGAAATATTGATAATGCAGCATCTCTTTCTCTCAAAAATATACATTTAATTATTTTACACAAAAATGTAACCTTTCATTCCAACAACCAAGTTTATAATACTTCTGATAATATCTCTGGTTTTAATAAAATCTTGGGGGGGGGGGGGGAGAAGGGTTAGAAGAGGGCAGAGAAAGAGCGTATAAAACCGTAGAATTCACAGTAACTGAAATTAAACATCTTATATAAAGCCACTTATATTTAAATATATATATATTTATATTTATGCCCACATTTAATGTAGTAAAATATAGCTATGATGGACTTAAAAGACTCTAGTCTTCTTTGAAGACATTTTAAAGGTTTTCATACATAGAATATGATTATCTAATACATTCAGCTGAAGGTTAGGCAAAGCGCATTCTTTTTAAATACACAGGTAGCATATTGCTTATCCAGATACCTCCCACTAATCCAACCCCGCAAACACTTTTGAGAATGTGAATTATGTAAGTTCAAATTTATTTATTTTTGATATATTCCGAAAAGGCCAAGAGCCTTTTTATCTGTCGGTTCAACAGCCCCTGTGAAGTTTTGTCACCTTTGCTAGTGTAAAACCCAATAGGCTAAAAGGGTGGTTCGGGTTAAGGGCAACAGAGGAAATGGCCCTGTGTTATATCTAGGCAGGGCTTTCCCCCCAGCTGGAACGTGCCACAATGGCGTTCCGCCACCTCTCAGATGGGCCCCGGAAGCGAGGGGAGAGATCTAACCTGCTTCAGCAAAGCCCCGCTGTGCTTCCTGCTACAGCAAGGCCAAACAAAACAAAAAAGCCATATCCACTGAAGGTTATATGAACTGTTTGCAAAGGGAGAATATCTCTTACTTTGTTTTCAAGGAGGAAGATTCAGGAGACTCTGTTTCAGCTCACAAAATGACAACTTAATATTCCTACAGTTTCAAACTGCAACCTTTGGTTTTCATTTGGGAGGTACTTTAAGGCTAGCGGGAGGCGAGAGTTATAAAAAATATTATGAAAATTAGTACCGGCTTGCTCTTTTTTGCATTCCAAATGCTACTTTGGGAGATATCCAATTGCAACGTTGCGATGACTAACAAGCAACTGGATACAAACCATAAAGGGGCTTTTAAGGAACCCTTCCATTCCTATTCATGGTGAGTCATACAGAACAATTAGCTCGATAGTTTTCTCCTCTTGATGCTTAAAAAAAAAAATCACCACAACATTTTGGAAAACTTAGAAGAAGCAAAGAATGAAGTTCTGACCTAAGAATTTTCGATAACAGTAATCTAATTGTAGATTATATACAGCAAAAAAGACAATGATATCTATGTATATTTTGTGGACCAGTCCCAAAACACAGAGCTGTAGTTGTCTCCACATCACAACTAGAAACACTTGCACTCATTGGCAGGTCTAAAAATGTGCTTCTAGATCACTGTGAATCAAAAAAAACCCAAAAGGGTTAGTCCTACAGCAAATAGGACTATGTTTATCTATATTTTCCTGAATTTTGGCAATGACCACATTTGCAGAAGTATATTCAGGGGCCAAAGGTTCAAAACTGGTCCATAACCAACCCCACCTTGGAGCACACAAGTGCTCACCATTCACATGTGGTTTTACTATTACGTGCAATAACCCCAAGTTACAGCCCCATGGGTTTTTCAGTATGGACGCAGCACTTGGGGCATATACAGGTACCCCTCATTCACCATAATTTCAGGGAAGGTTCTGCACACACAATGGAAATGCTCGTAGGAAGTAGTGAAAAGAGAAGCTGTTGTATGTGCAGGAGCTGCACGTGCACATTGGCACCATGTGGCTTTGCATGCAAATTGTATGCAAATTGCTGGCCTACTTGTAGCAGGTGGCAGACACTGTACTGTAAAAGACTTTTGGGCTAAGTCCTGTGCAAAGGTTGGTAGCTCCAATTAATAAAAAATAAATTAAGAAACTGAAATGGCACTAAGTGTTGCATTATGCTTCCAAGCAGGCTTTGGGATGGATAAACAGATGCATACGGAAGTCATCAGGAATATCAAATCAACACATGTCCCGCACGCCATGTTATGTATGGAAACATTAGTTTCTGTTTGCTAAAGGATGGCACAGGCAAATCCCTGATGTGGCGGACAAGATAATGGTGGGCCAAACAGCACTGAGTTAAGCTCAAAAACCACAGAAACAATCAAGATGTATATATTGCGATAATGGCAACGGGTAATCCTCTGCGCTGGAAGCTTTCTCGTTCTGGTGAGGTGGAATCCCCGGATAAAATGAGACGGAAAACAAAACCGTTCCCCCCAGCTTATGAGACTGAAATCCCTTTACAGACACACCTCGTGTCTCCTTGACGTTTGCGGAACCTAGTGCTTATGATTCTGTAAAGACAACGCAGCGTTTATGGCGGGGGAACCGGCTAGTGTCTCACGCCGAGAGCCTGCGGATGTTTTCTGCGCAATCCACAGCTGCCTGCAAATAGTAGCTTTGTCGGGTGTGAGCCTAGAGCATGCTGCAAGAAGTTCGAGGACCACGACGGAAATCCTTCCTTGTTCTGCCAAAGAATCCAAACCAATCCTTTTGAAGCGAATGGCAACAAACAGCTCCTTTTGAACCTCTGCTCCCCTACGTGGTTCTGGGGGCTTGCGTCACGGGTTAGGCTGCGCTGCTGCTGGAACAGGGGGTGCTTTGTGTGCTGCCGATACTATGGGCTGCACTGCTGTTTTCAGAGGCCGGCGGGGATGTGGGGACCGGCTGTCTTGCTGCCGGTTCTCCTGGAGGAAACAAACAGGAGGGGAGGGAGAAAAAGTTTGGTATTACAAGGTATTACAAGGAACATCTCCATAATCTTCTTGCCATCACACTTGGGCTGGATGACCCTCGAGGTTCTTTCCAAATCTACTAATTTGTGATTCTAATTTACATATGTGCATATCATTCATATCCTGCTATTGTTTTAAGGGGCTCAAAGACAGCATCCATTTGGGAGAGCCAGTGTGGTGTAGTGGTTAAGAGCGGTAGTCTCGTAATCTGGGGAACCGGGTTCGCGTCTCCGCTCCTCCACATGCAGCTGCTGGGTGACCTTGGGCTAGTCACACTTCTCTGAAGTCTCTCAGCCCCACTCACCTCACAGAGTGTTTGTTGTGGGGGAGGAAGGGAAAGGAGAATGTTAGCCGCTTTGAGACTCCTTAAAGGGAGTGAAAGGCGGGATATCAAAACCAAACTCCTCTTCTTCTTCTTCTTCTTCTTCTTCTTCTTCTTCTTCTTCTTCTTCTTCTTCTTCTTCTTTGTCCTCGCAACATCCCTGTCTTAAGAATATAGGACTGCCCCAAAGCTCAACAATGCAAAAGCAAGTCTCCCTGGTACAGACTTTTCAAGTGCAGCACTATATGGCAGTGACCCTTTCCCCCCATATTGAGTAAAATGAAAAACTGTGACTTATTTCCACAAGAGGCCTCTGGAAGGGATGGGATAGGAAGGAGTAGAAATAGGGAAAAATCTCAGGGTCCGACTAGAGACATGAGAAGGGCCTCATCTTTCTCGTGAAACACTTATTTGAGGGACTAGATTAGGAATGATCTTGTGGGAGGTGGATATGCCAAAACACTTATTTAAATGTGTTAAGTTTTATTGGTGTGAATCCATAAAAACACCTACATTTCCTGCAATGCAGATTAGAATTTAGTCTGATGCTTTTTTATAGCATAATGTACTGCTGTGCCTTTTAGCAGAAAGCCCTCTAAGAAATTACTGGGTTCATGCCACATATTGGGATTTTCCTCAAGTTCCTCACTTGAATGGGTCACTTTATCCTGTATGTACTTTATCTAACTGTAGGTCCTTCCCCTTACATTGCAAAAGCGATCTCTGTAAGCGAAAAGCCATGTTTAGGGAAGCTGGGGGTGGGGAGCTTCCCGGCACTAAAAATTAGGAACACTGAGTGCCGGCTGGGGGGGGGGGAGAAGCCACCCTATTTCCATATTAAACACAGAAAATACAGTTGCTTCCATTCCCTTAATAGGGCCCCTGCAAGCCTCTGCCAGGAAAGTGCTCTGCAAACTGCAAAACTGGCCTATATTCCCAGCTGCTGGGTCCTATTACAGTTTTGCTGTCACCCATTCCACTATTACACAGAGCTGTGCAGCAACCACAGCACACCAGATATGATCTGTATACATTTTGTTTTAACTTTGTGCAGAATGAATACCTTTTCGTCTTTAGGGGAAAAGGCATGCACAACTGTCAAAGTCTGAATGCCAAAAATATATTGTCTCGTTTTTTTCTTCCCCCTCCCGCCCTTTCGCCTCTTCCTTTCCTCCTTTCTCTGGACAGCTTTCCACAGATGCATTTTCCCCTTTCAAGTATGGGGTTATGCCCTCTTGTCTCGGTGGCACCATTCTCTACTGGAGATTAAATCGTTTCTCCATCCTCCTCCTCCTCCTTCTCTTCCAAAGGGGGTGGGGGAGAGAACTCAGTTTCTCTCTGCTTGTGGAATGAACATTATTTGCCATGGCCTCCAACTGCAGCACCTCGGCCTCCATCCATTCAGAGCAGTACACGGAATGAGCCTAGCAGCCGTAAATCTACACCGGCTAGTGAGATGCCCACCAACTGGTGGGAAATGGGAAATGTAGCTGGAAAAATGGGTCGAATTTGAATGAGTGGGTTTGCCAGTCCCTTTCCCCCTATTCTCTGTCAGCTTTGCCTTCCTCTCTTTCCTTTGGCACATGCCTCATTCCCTGGTTGCCATTGGGGGCTTGGGATTTTCAAACATACAAACAGGGATCGACTGCTGATAGGTCTGCTGGCGGTTGCTGTAACAACAGCCCCAAACCAATTCTGAAGGTGGATGGCATTTGAGAGAATCTCCTAGGGGAAAGTTGCAGGTGTCCCTCTTTATTAGCTTCCAGATCTTTTCAGCTTTCTGACAATACTTCTTTTGCCACCCCACCAATATTTTTTTTGCCACTCTATTCAAAAGGAGGAACTGGATAGACTGGTAGACACCTGGGGCATGGTTATAATTATTTTTCTACCCTTTGTTTTAAATTACAGCTTCTCAATGAATGTTCGCTACACGTTTTAGTCTCCCTCTGTCACCTCTGTTCATTCAAACAGATCCTCATTTTTCAGAGTACAAAGCAAGCCCTCCCTTGCCATGCTTGGCTCAACATGACCTGCTTTGATTTAATACCCTTTCCCGCTGCTAAACTTAGATTTTTATTACAGTTTTATAAAACAGTTAAACATCCAAAATATACAAATCACGCAAGGCACACAACTAAAATAAAACCCAATTGCAAGTCTTTCCTCCCTGCTGCTCACACTTAAAATAAAAACAATACAGAAAAGTCAAATGGAAACCCATTCCTCTTACAGATTCAGTTCAAACATAAATAGTTTCATTCTTATTTAGCCCAAACCAAAAACATAGTTACAGGCCACCAGTTGCGTAGTATGGGGGGGAGGAAGGGGGGGGTTGGCCTGAGTGCAAAATTTGTTAGGGGTACAAAATTCCTGCACTTGGTGCTGCCTCAATACACACTTCCGTCACTGGGCTCCGTTGAAAATGGCTTCTCCGTGTAAACCAGGAAGTGACCGCTCCAGACAACAAAATGACTTGTTTTCTTATCTCTGTGGCTGTGATCTCCTGGGTGACGTGGATGCCTTAGGCAGCTGAATACGCATGTGTACTCCATACATTTCCCTCCACCGTGTGGGCCTGGTACTGGCAACCCAGGCTATGCCACTGCTCCTCAGCTTCTTTTTATCCTCTGCTGGGCTGGTATTTGCTATGGCAGTTTATTTATGATTGGTAGATGCCAGACTTTAAGGATCCAATCTGACTCAACACGCTTCCATTTGGCTGCTACCAGCAGGTGACCCACAATCAACGTATTATGTTATTATGCAATCTGCATGTTTGTTTGTGTGTGTGTGTGTGTGTTTGAGAGAGAGAGAGAGAGAGAGAGACAGAATGTTCATGCTCACCTGTGTGAGAATAGATAAACCACAGTGCTCCTGTTAGCAGCGCACCAATAACGAAGGCTGCAAAGGCAATGCCCACGACTGTCAAAGTGTCCAGGCCGTGGAAGACAGCTGTGAAAATGGAGAAAACAAATTAAGTAAATCAAGAAGTACTTCTATTTAGAATACTTTATAAAAAAAAAAAAGAATTAGAGAGAGAGAGAGCATTCTAAACAAAAAGTGTGAGTTGCTTCCCTATGCATTTTGATTACCAGTGCTCAGCAGTTAGTAGCCCATGAGCGCATCAACTGGGAACTCAAATTTATTCTCCTCCTCCTTCCTTTGCTAAAAACAGACCCTGTGCTTCCTTTCATGCCCACCTGCCTTTGGGCCTCTCCCTATGTATGGTAAACAGCAACTATTCTTTTTCTTAACTGAATAGTGGCATACAAATATTTTTTATAAATCAACATATTCAAGGCTTATTTTCAGCCACTCCTCTCTGGAACTCAGTTCCGGCACCTCTCAGGTGGGTTCCGTGGCCGTTCTAAGAGAAGAAGGGAGGTGTTCGTGGTGAGTTCTGGCATCTTTTTTTCTAGAAAAATAGCACCAAATACAATACAGTAATACCTCGGGTTAAGAACTTAATTCGTTCTGGAGGTCCGTTCTTAACCTGAAACTGTTCTTAACTAGAGGTACCACTTTAGCTAATGGGGCCTCCTGCTGCCGCTGCGCCACCGCTGCATGATTTCTGTTCTCATCCTGAAGCAAAGTTCTTAACCCAAGGTAATATTTCTTGGCTAGTGGAGTCTGTAACCTGAAGCGTATGTAACCCGAGGTACCACTGTAATGCAGGGGAAACTGCTAGTAGGCCACTCTGAGAGCAGATAGGATTGGTCTGCCAACCCCAACTGCCTGCTGAAACGAGCCACTGTATTGCACTTTAAGAGTGCACCAATATTTCTGGACCCAATGCCAACTTGAAGGAAAGACTAACCTCCAGATCTCAGCACATCGGGCAGCGTGACAACGGTGCATGAGCCATGGGAACAAAGCGTGGAAGTTAGATGCGGCCGAAATGTGGCCCTGAGCCACCTAAAGCCAGCTCAAGTTTTAGGCCCACTACATTTCCTGCTAGCTGCTGCTTGTTTTCAGTTTGTAGGACTAAAATAACTTATTTTCTAATGTTAGCAGACTTATTTTTAAATTCTCATATCCTTCAAGTATGTGCCTTTGGGATAGGGAGGGATTTAAAAATAAAAATAATTAAACCAGTGCCCTGCCAATTTTGCTCCCCAGCATCTTCAGTCGATTAGGTGGGGAGCGGAAAGGCTGTTAAGCTGGGAGGCGGTGCCAGCTTAAAAGTCAGCAAATGCATAAATAGAAACAATTGTGTTTTTTTCACTTTTGGCAGATGTTTTCATCATGGAAATCAGTTCCAGCCCATAATATTGAGCTTTCCCAACAGGAGAGGCAGGGCAGTTTGTACGAGAGTGCATCTGGTCCCTGAATGCATCGCTCTGAACACATGCTGGAAAACAACAGCAACTTCCACTCATCCTGATCTTTTACTTCTTTCATACAGACACATGTACGTGATGCAATCCTAATTAATTTCTTTTAAGACTCAGTTTTATTATGTATTATTTCTAGGGACTAAGGGCTCAGTGACAAAATACGTTAACTACTACATCTGGAGCTAATCAAGAAACCAGAGGCCTTGGAGCTTTTAAGTTTGCAACTAGCTTCCCTCGATGGCCACTCTAACGTAGGAGTTTCTGTGCCACCAAAGATGCCAGACAGACAATTCTGTGCCCTCAAATGCCACAAATGTCCACATCTAAACTGATGTGTGTGTGCGTGCGCACCTGAGCATAAAGCAGCACCTCTCAGAGCAGGAATGGGGAATCTGTGGCCTTCCAGATGTTGTTGGACTACAATTCCCATCATCCCTGACTGTTTCCCATGGTGGCTGTAGTTGATGGGAGTAGAAGTCCAAGGACAGGTTCCATGCCCTTGCCTTGGAGAACTGGATTCAGGCCAGTTGCTGAATCCTGTTATATAAGCTCCTTTCTGCACTACTCTTGATTGTATTTGCTTGTTGCCTGCATTTATAGCTCATTTATTTCCCAAGGAATCCAGAGTAGCTTGTAAGGGCCCATCTACATGTTACATATGCATAACTGAACCTCAAAATCCAGCCCTCCCTCCTTTCATCTCTCTTTAGGAAAAGCCACTTTGGAGTAAAAAAACCAAAAACAAAAACACCCCAAAATACCATAGTCACTGCTCCTTCTCTGTTTAAAAATTCTATCTCTCTCTCTGAGTGACTTCCCGGGAGGGAAGAAGTTCTGTAATGTAATAAGTAGTTGGGCCCTTAGTTTCAGAACAACTCTGTGTGATCCAATGCCACAAAGTGAAGCTCATGGTTGAATGGAGATTTGAACCCGAGTCCTTCGTTCCAAACCTAACACTCTTGCTACCTCTCCAGAATGGCTTTCTGCAGAAATACTATATTCCATAAAAACTGCTTGCTCTGCCTCTGTTGTGAATAGCTTCAGGACTAAACACCAGGGGGATCCCTCTCCGGTGATAGTTAATACAGACACGCAAGTAATTACATTTGATTCTAGGTCCTTTAAAATGCAAATGAACGCCTTAAGAAGTCAAAGATTTCAGTTGATTAGCAGTTCGACACTTTACCACCAGAACGCTTTGGTGCATTGCTGGAGAAGAGAGAGGCATGTTTAACTTACGTGCTAATCCTTCAGGAGGTTTCGAGTAAGAAGGAGGTTTATCTGTTTAAAAAAAGAGAGAGAGATGAATGATCCTCACTTCAGCAAATTTTATACACTACATAAGCAATTCCAATGCAGAGTCTGCAATATATTATGAAACCCAGTCAGAACTGATTCAGCCTGGATTAGGGTGTACAGGGAGAAAACCAAGTTCCCTCTCAAAACGTGCATACAGCGGTGTTACATTGGTTTAGCAGGTGGTGTGAAAGCATCTCCACCCAGTTGCTACTGGTTTTCTCCTACAACAGCTCTTCATCCCCTTTTTCTGGCATCTCCTTCCAGATGATGATGGATTTGGAACCAGCATCTTATTCATTTCCTGTGTGCAGGAGCAGGAGCCTCATGCACCTTGCTCATTCTAAGCATAACAGGCTTCAAGCGGCAATCCATACCTATTACATAATGGCCATCCCACACAATACTGTTTATCTGTGGAGAATAAGGACGAGACGATTTGTGAAGAACAATGGGACACATCATTCCTTGCAGCGCCACCTCCCTGCTCGCTGTGATCCTACAACTTTTCAAATAAACCTTGCCATAGCCTAAATTTATTTGTCCTATTAAAAAAACACACAAAACCCTCAACATGAGCTGTTTTGTCAATCCTGGGAAGTGCGACTGAACATGCTTTGAAGAGAAGGAATCCTTAAAGTGGAAAGAATGCAGTAGGAGACAAGGTAGCCTTGCATATATTAGACTTGGCAGACTTTTAATTTTGTTTTTTAAGGAGTGAATTCAGCATTTATGTGGATAAGCAAGGAAGTGATTGAAAATGACTGAAATGATTGAAAATTCTCACGCTTAAAGGAAAGGAGCTTCCCTTGTATTAAGGGAATTATTGTTGTTCCTTGTATTATGGAAACTGTTCAATAGGTGATCATCACAGCGACAGCTGTCTTTCATTTTCCACCTACAAGAGGTGCCAATTTATCAAAATTCCTGCACTGTTTTTGTTCCGCTGCAATGTGATTATTTAATTACACGTGCATCACAAAATTATTTGCTAACATCCCGTATCATCTCACATGTGTTCACTGCTGCAGTGTGGAATTAGAAATACTAGGATGCAGGAACCCTGCAAAAGTGGATGGTTAAAAGAAAGCCATGGGCCGGCTCTATGTCAGAGGGACCAAACTGCTTGACGAATTCCATTGGGATCTGGTTCCACAAGGCAGTGAGCTGAGCCTGCAGCAAACAGCATTGTAGAACAAAACCTGGCAGGGTTTGTTTTCTCCCAGACATGCGACATACCACCCCATCAGTACTAATGGGTGTCACGTGCGTGACTTGCGGAGGGGACTGCAAGCATCCTGAACTGGACGTTCTGTTCCGACTCCCTGGCTACAGAGCCTTCAAGCCTGGCTTCTGGTGCAGATCTAACAGGAATGGATCCAATAATACAGTACAACACTACACACAATAGCTGGCCTGCTTTGCATCAAAGTAGATGATAATCAACTTCTTGGAGATGTAAATGCTCTTGTTTAGGAGTTTTGCAGACCTACCACCATTCGTTTCCCAAGGCTTGCTGTTTGTTTACAAGGGCAGTTAAGCCCAAGAAAGGATGCTTTGATTCAGGATAGAGAAAATGCACGCCAACAAAGAAACATTATCCATACACTACTGCCCACCACACTGGACAGCTGAAAAATTCCAGGACTCATTCCACCAAACATTTCACAATTAATCCAGCCTGACCTCTGTGCACCATGTTCTGTATCACACTATTGTCTTCTTATCTAGTTGCAAAATACATTTAAAAATAGCAAGGAACTGAAAAAGCCCAGCACTAGATTCCTTAGCGAGTCAGAATTGCCACCCAAGTTACTATCCATCCCCAAGTGGATTGTTCCAGTTATTGAAATCAATGGAAGACTGCAGAGTAGGCCTAGAAAGACTTAAACAGCCATGCATTTTTAATTCTACTGTTTGGAGATCCAATATTTTGGCATTATCCTCAGTTGGATTCATTTGCGTTAAGACCAAAAGAAAAGAAAAAGCTGCAAGACTCAGTGCAGCCTCATGCTGCTAAACAGAAACAGTTGCTTCTCAAAGTCCCCCAAGCAATGCTCTATAGTGTCCCATGAAGTGCCGAAACGTCCAAAAAGCACGCTCGGCAGGACTGAGGTTAAAGGAGTGCTGATCCTCGGCTTTTAAATCTCCCTGGAAAGCATTCCAGAATTTCAAACAGCCCTAGCATGCAAGTGAAAGATTTTGATCTCTAAGCGAAACCACTGAAACCCTCTAATTAAACTGCCATGTGAACACTAAACAAGAGCAGGCAAGGCTGATGCTTACTGAGAGGTCTTAAAAATAAGTTTAAATATGCATCCCTGTTGCTGCTGTTGTCAAAGGGGACCAAGGAAAGGATATTTTGCACAGAGGACTATACAGTGGTACCTCGGGTTAAGTACTTAATTCGTTCCAGAGGTCCGTTCTTAACCTGAAGCACCACTTTAGCTAATGGGCCTCTCGCTGCCGCCGCCCAATTTCTGTTCTCATCCTGAAGCAAAGTCCTTAACCCAAGGTACTATTTCTGGGTTAGCGGAGTCTGTAACCTGAAGCGTATGTAACCCGAAGTACCACTGTACTGTTAATGGTTATTTCTCCACCGTTTACTGTACAAAGAATTGACATTGATTTTTGCAAACACATGCAATTTGTACCCCTACATTTCTGACCTGTCTTCCTCTTTTCAATGTCTAAAAAAATAAAATCTATTTATAGCCGCCTTCCCTGTCCATCACGTTCCACATTCAAGCACTGCCATAGTGTAAACATGGAATACAATGGGGTTGCATGCTGACAGTTTCTAGGAGCCACAGGTAAGAGCTGAGCGCAGAATGGGGAAAAAAGGTGGATAAACTATCCCTGAAGAAGCATGGCGTGTCCCCCATCAGATGTACTACCCCTCCCCTAATACCCCATACATGCCAGTAAACAATCACACTTGGGATATTTTAAAGACTAATACGAATCTATGGCTCCTTCAGTTTTCCAGATCTCTGGCAAGTTCAGATAAATAGTAAATTAGCAGTTTCCATATGTCAAGATGATTTGATGCTGTCGTTTTGAAAGACACAGCAAGAGCAAAGTGAGGAAGACAAGAGTCCCTTTACAATTCTCGTCAGTTCTACCCACACAAACGCTGCATTTTTGCCAATCTGAAATGTTGGAAGCTAAATAGCTGCAAGGATTCTAGAATCGGAAAAGAATGTATATTATGAGAGAGATCATGTGTCAAAATTATGTAGCGTATTTACGCAAATCTAATGCGCCATCAAATCAAATGCACACCTCCGTTTTCAAAACCTTGAAACCCAAAAAGTATTTGCTGGCATTATGTAAATGCACCATCAAATCTAATGCGCACCCTAATTTTGGTGGTGCAATTTGCCAAAAAAGGTGCATTGCATTCGAGTAAAAATGATATTCTGTTTCATAAAGGACATATTGGTATCGATCCCACTAAGAGTTAATGAAACTGACAGGTGGCAAAGTAGTTTTTCCATAGCTTTCAGGCCAAGGTGATGACAAGTCACAATCTTCCTCCAATCGCAGGAATGCACTGCCTTCTTTCCAGACCATTTTATGTTTGGGACAAAACAGTGGTAAAAGAATGGGATCTTGAAGTAACAATTCAACTATGCTTAGCATAAGTAAGATGTATCGGTGGACAGAGTTTCGGTGCTATATTTCATAGTACTATGTTCCCCTCATCCTTTAGAATTAAACAATTGGGACTTCCAGGAAAATATGGCATTATTCATATGCAAATGTGTGCAGATTTAACTGACTGACTAATCAACTAAATCAGCAAAGTTGGTAAGTTTCCTTTAATCAGGCAACAGACCCAGTTGGAATCTAAGTTTTGAGTGACATCACCAAAGTGCCTTTCAAATGAATGGAACAAAAGGATTAACTTAAATTATCAAAATTGGTGGTATAGAAAATTGGCCTCAGTCCTGAAGGTCATGACAGCAAGTCCCACACGCCTGCCCTGCAATGGGACCATTTTAGGACAAGCAGGTGGAAGCTATAGACATTCTAACATACAAAGCAGGACAAATTATTCCCTGAACAACCCACAGATGGTCAATTATGGCAAAAAATTAATAAAAAATAAAAATTGAAGAAAGGCCCTGAAGCATGAGTCCACTGGTGAACAATTTGACATAATAAGTTATTTTTCCCTTTGAGGCCACATCAACCACAAAGAACAATCAGAACATTTAAAATGCATTATCCCAATACTTACCTTCCGCAACTCCAAACAGGCTGAGGTCTTACACATAAATGGCACTTGGCTTGTGGGGAAAGTGTGTGCAGGAGAAACACACATCCAAGACGATAAACTACTTGCCCACTGTAACAGCCCCCACTTGCAC
Organism: Podarcis cretensis; assembly: GCF_951804945.1. Lineage (NCBI taxonomy): Eukaryota > Metazoa > Chordata > Lepidosauria > Squamata > Lacertidae > Podarcis > Podarcis cretensis. The sequence goes on from NC_137175.1 coordinate 74,702,869, forward strand.
ACAGTGGACAGGATCCAAGTAACTATTTAGAAGGGCTCAAGGGCTGAATATCTTTTTAATTATTTTATTTGAATCACATCCTACATCACACAAAACTGCTGTTGAAAATCCCCAGCTCATTTCAAAAGCAGCTCATTTTCCTATAGGGAGAAAAAATGTGGAAGCCATCCAGGCTCTGGCTGATGAAGCCATGCTCCCTGTGGCTGCCCGCTTTGCAACAATATACTGTACCGGTATATTACCAACAATATACTGTACAGTGGTGCCCCACAAGACGAATGCCTCGCAAGACGAAAAACCCGCTAGACGAAAGGGTTTTCCGTTTTGGAGGTGCTTCGCAAGACGAATTTCCCTATGGGCTTGCTTCGCAAGACGAAAATGTCTTGCGAGTTTTTCCGACTCCCCCCCCCCCTTTTCTACGCCGCTAAGCCGCTTATCCGCTAAGCGCCGCTAAAAGCTGCTAAGCCACTAATAGCGCTAAGCCGCTAATGGGCTTGCTTCGCAAGACGAAAAAACCGCTAGACGAAGAGACTCGCGGAACGGATTCTTTTCGTCTTGCGAGGCACCACTGTACCGGTATATTACCAACAATATACTGTACCGGTATATTACCAACAATATACTGTACCAGTATATTACCAACAATATACTGTACCAGTATATTACCAACAATATACTGTACCATCCTTTAATATTTTTAATACATTCAAAGTTTCAATGTAATTATGATGCCTAAATAAATATTTACATACAAGTTTTAGGGGCCTCAGCAATAATGAACTGCTGGAAGCAATTGCACAGAATTATTTAATGTTTACAAATCCCATATTGTTCTAAAGCATCAGAAATGCGTTTCTTTCCCAGCCAAACTGTATTTTCATAAATATGTATGGGAGATAAAAGAGCAAGCAAATGTTAGCGCTCAAAGATGATGGCGCCCTGTAGACTGGGAACAATAACGCCATGTAACAAAACTCTATGTGCCTGAAGTCTTTTTTTAAAAAAAAGAGGGGGGAAACATTAAATCAAGTATTAACATATTGTCTAATGAAATGCACTTCTGTTAATAGATTCAAAATGTATTCAGTACCTTCTGGCTTCTCTTTATGAGATATCACAGCAAGGGGTTTGGTGAAGGTTTTCTTATTCTGCATCATTGCTAGGATCATATCAACACTAAGAAAGCTGCAGGCTTCATCAGGAGGGATGCACTAGAGGGATGAAGAGAACAGGTGGCTTGTGAGATCAGGGACTCACTTAAAACTGCTACATTATCAGAATAGGCGCACAGCTGCTTCGCTATCAGCAGCAGTCAGAGATGTTTAAGGAATAGTCAACAAAGTATTATCACAACCCCAAGTCACGGCAATCATGCTCCAAGGAAGCCCCAGCAGCTGCATTTCAAGATGTAAACACTGCCTCAATATTTAGATTATTTAGAAGACCCATCCGTCATCGAGGTTGCCAAGGTTCTCCTCCATGCAATGCAATCTTGTGATAGGGTTACTGGTGTAGCTTTTCCTGTGCCCAATCCTATGTATTAAGAAACTGGCCCAGATGTTGCTTTAGCAATGCTGTAGAAAGCATTCTGGGATGTGGTGGCGCTGTGGTCTAAACCACTGAACCTCTTGGGCTTGCCGATTGGAAAGTCGGCTGTTTGAATCCGTGCAACGGGGTGAGCTCCCGTTGCTCTTTCCCAGCTTCTGACAACCCAGCAGTTCGAAAGCACACCAATGCAAGCAGATGAATAGGTACTGCTGTGGCGGAAAGTGTTTCCTTGCACTCTGGCACTTGTCAAGGTGTCCCATTGCACCAGAAGCAGTTTAGTCGTGCTGGCGACATGACCCAGAAAGCTGTCTGCGGACAAACGCCGGCTCCCTCGGCCTGAAAGCAAGATGAGTGCCGCACCCCATAGTCGCCTTTGACTGGACTTAACTGTCCAGGGGTCCTTGACCTTATTTTAGAAAGCGTTCTGTCCCCTGATTCCTATCAGCATCTTGTTTTTGCACAGTTTACTATGCAAGTCAGGGCAGGGATATTTTACGCCCCCCCCCCAATCTTTGCCAGCTAAAGCTACTGATGTGACTTAAGGGCAGAGAAACTCACAATGTCAGGGTCCCACTCCCATGACAAATTCTACCAAATGACACAACCAGAGAAGACTGATATCCAAGTATACTTATTTGAGAAAGGGTGATCTTATCCACTTAAAACAAATGAAAAGCTTTCCTCCTCAGGAAAAAAATCCCTTCTCCACACAGATATGCTGAATGCTTCCACAGCAATAAATTTTCTATGCAAATGCAGGATAAGCAATAAAAGGAATGCAGAAAACAAGTCAAAACACTCATCTATTTCCCTTCAAAATCCTCATAAGGCAGGTCAAACTAATAATTCACACATGGAATTTCAAAAACAATAGTGTTATTATATCTCAGCAGGATCTGGAAAATTAATGCTAATGCATTGTTTACAGCTAATGCCATGAGCATTTAATAAATCTGGACCACTCCTGTAGTGGAAAGCAAATTCTGTTTATCACCTGTAACCATTTAGTAGAAAATGCTCATTGTGCTGTCAACAGCCACAGCAGTTCTCACAGGGAAAAACTCAATAAATATTCTCCCAATGCTGCTAATTGCAATCATTCATAAATGAATTAATATTTCTATATGGTTGACTGCTACATTGTTTTGGGGTTGCTGCGGTGAAGGGACATGCTTACATTTATATCTAGAATACATACTTATGTGTACCTGTGACACTTTAGGCACAAAAGCTTCAGTCACCATATTTTATGGAGAGCTAGAACATTGGTTAGGAGAATGAGCTGTGGGCTTGCAAGTGCTCAGTTCGAATTTACCGGTCAAACATAGGCATGGAACTAACTCACAGTTCAGCTCTTTATCCTTAGTATAGGGATAATATAATATGGTCCTATTCCACATGTATATGCAGCATTTAGAAAAAGGAAAATATTCTATAGCAACAACAGCAACCTATTGTTACGCGAGGGGGCTAAAGGATTCCTGGCAGCCACAATTCCAATGTAAAGATTTGCTGCAGAAGTGACATTTCCCCTTAAGCAGTCGTCTGTGTCAGCCAAAATGCCTTCAGGAAACTAAATTCCCATCATATGAAGTCACACCTCTGTTTTAATAGCCTGAGATCCCAGAAATATAGCTTCACGTGATTATTCTGGAAAGCTTAGCTTCTTAAACAAAAAGCTTTATTTGCCAACATGACTAAAATGAAAAGCTGCTGTAAAAACGGCCCAAAAGGGAATCCTTTTGCCAATTTCTCTTTCGGTGACCAGGTGAGCATGTAACGCTCAGCCAAACCATGGCTCTGCCACGATCTTCACTCTGGAAACCCTCACATTTGTTTATTCACACCAAGCCACAGGTTGGCTTAGTGTTATATGTGAAATGGGCCAACAATTTCTGCAAGCAAGCAAAATAATTTTGCAAGCAAGCAAACAAGCAAGCTATATCATTACACTTGCTTTTCCTTGTGTAACTGTTAACTGATTTCCCTTAAATAAACCAATGCTTAGCTTCTGTGTCCTGGCATGACATGCCACACCCTGATGCAAAGCAGATGTGTCATATCTAGATGGCAACCGATGCTGTCACCATTTTTACAGCAGCTGATTCTGTCAGATTATAAGACTGGGCAGTTACCACTTCCTCACCTCTCTGAAGAAGTAAACCTGAGCCTTGTTTTACTACTGTACTCGTCTTAATTTAGGGCTGCCATACATCCGGGTTTCCCCCCGACACATCTGGGAATAGGGCTGCAAAAATGGCACCCAGGCGTATTTCTGCAGAATTGGCAAAATCCAGACGTATGGCAACCAGGGCTCAACAACTTTGACCAAACAAACAAACAAACAAACAAACAAACAAAAAACCTCAACAACTTTGTCCTGATTTTCCCATTTTGGGGAATATAGCAACCCTACTTAATTGGTTTTGTTAGCGATCCCTCCATGCTATACCTCAACCTATAGCTGTTGAATCAACCCAATCAGTCTTTAACCTACATTTGTGTCTTTCAGTTTAGGCCCAAGATGGCCACAGTCTTCCATGTTAAATGCAAGCTGAGTGGTCTAAATCTTAAGAAAATTTATCAAATACTGACCTTGGCCAGCTCTTGAGTATATTTTTCTTTCTTTGTGCACAAAGTCACCTCACAATGAAGAAAGAGAAGCGAAGTGTTGAATACGGACCTAAACATAAAGCTAAACCGCTTTCTGTCCATTTGTGCATTTTGCATTGGAAAATTAGCTGGGGTGTTGTAGAATGTTACGGATTCATCTTTAGGACAAATGTTTTCAATAATAGTGTACTCCGACATCTTATCAGGGTATGAATGTGGAGATATAAAGCAGGTTTGGATTGCAAAGCTCAGGGATTTTTCAGCCTTGGTCACAGAAATCTGTAGCAGGAAGAAAACAGAATTTGCAATTAATATGTTACATTTGGCTTTTTCTTAGAAATATCAACATTTTTAATGCTTTGCAGTGCAGGTGTGATAACAGTAGAAAAGTAAATCAGAGATTGCTAGCCTTGGCTTATAGGCATTTGTTCCTTGGACCCACCTGGAAATTCCAGAGAAAATATTTCCACCTTTGCTTTGCCTAATCTCCACTTTATAAATAGCAGAATGCAAAAGCACAATTAAAAATTTGTTGCATTTGAAATGGTTTCATAGCACTAAGAATCTTTCAAAATCAAGGTGTCTGTAAACACATTTGAATAGCACAATGCAATCAAACTTATTCATGCTAGGAGTCCAATAAAAGGGATTGTAGCAATATATAAAAAGCAGAGATTAGGCTAGGTGTGTTTGACACACACAAACCTTGCACTGGCCTGGTTAACACATAACCCTAAGCCATGGCTTGTTTAGCTTCATTTTGGTTTATCTGTACATCTAAACCCACTGCAGCCAACTATGGCTCGTTTGTGGATGGCACACCAGAGCCTGAAGATTGGTTATGGATTTTGGCTTATGTTAACCATGGCTTCATGTAATGTCAGAACTTCGCTTAATCCTGATTTGTTTTGGTGGCCCTTTCCAGAGGCTCACATGACTAGGGAGGTGCAAGGCAAGAAACATAACAAAACCAAACGTAGGCAAAACAAGCTACGGTTACTTTGTTTGTCAGTTAGACTTATCCTAGGTTGTCTAATAAACCATGGTTAAAACAAGCATGGCTTCGTGTGATGTGCTAATGTAGCGACTGTGCCTTGACAACTGATTCCATACCACCCCAAATACCCCAACACTGCCTGAGGAATGGCAGTTGTATTGGAGCTACACTCAACAGTGAAACCATACCATTGTAATAATGGTGCCAGATGTGCTCTGGATATGAAATTACCTTCATATACTAGACATCCAAGGAAGAGACCTAGAGAAAAGGGCAATTTAATCAGTCTTAAGCTCTATGTCAGAATCAGAATACAAGACAGATGGTTGCTGCTAAGGATAACTAGTTGGCATGAGTATTTGACATGCCACATGAGATGCCCAACTCTTGTTTCAAAAAATGTCAGTTTTTCAAAAATAAATAAATCTTACTTTAGAAAACTGAAGAGAAAACCCACTTCATCCTCAAGGAAACCTGAGACATAGGATTTAGAAATTATGACAGCTTTTGGCTGCAATCCTAAACACACTAACTAGGGAGTAAAAGGTAAAGGTACCCCTGCCCGTACGGGCCAGTCTTGACAGACTCTGGGGTTGTGCGCCCATCTCACTTAAGAGGCCAGGGGCCAGCGCTGTCCGGAGACACTTCCGGGTCACGTGGCCAGCGTGACATCGCTGCTCTGGCCAGAGCCAGAGCCAGAGCCGCACACGGAAACGCCGTTTACCTTCCCGCTGGTAAGCGGTCCCTATTTATCTACTTGCACCCGGAGGTGCTTTCGAACTGCTAGGTTGGCAGGCGCTGGGACCGAGCAGCGGGAGCGCACCCCGCCGCAGGGATTCGAACCGCCGACCTTTCGATCGGCAAGCCCTAGGCGCTGAGGCTTTAACCCACAGCGCCACCTGCGTCCCTCCAACTAGGGAGTAAGTGTGCCTTATTGAGCACAGCGGCACTTATTTGAGTAAAGTTGCTTAGGATGGCAGTGCATAACACTTAACAGGTTTTAGCCTATATTTACTTGCTTCCTTGTGTTCTTTAAGCACTTCTCTGCAACGATAAGAGTTAGGAACTTATGGTGAGTTGTTTTTTTATTGTTATTGTTATTGTTATTATTATTATTATTATTATTATTATTATTATTATTAAAACACACAGTATTCTTATAGGGGCAAACAAGAGCCTGAAGACTGCATGCTATCGACCCATTTGAAATAGCAGGTATAGCTAATAAGGGGCCTTCTGGATGTTGTTGGACCACAGCTCCCATCATCCCTGACCCTTGGCCATGCTCGCTGAGGCTGATGGGAGTTGTAGTCCAACATCTTCTGGAAGGGAACACATTGGCTACCACTGTATTTATTATACCTCTACTTGGAACAGTCTCTCATTGAAAGGCTAATATGGGGTGTGCATTCTGTGGATTTTTGCCTTCCTGCAGTTATTAAAGGGGCAAAACTACTGTCCTTTAAAAAAATGGCAACTGCCAATGGCCTACTTCCATATTATTTGACTTAACTTTTAAATTTTTACTTTGGCCCAAAACTCTCTGCTCTGTCTCATACAGAGAGTAAGCCCATCCGTGAGAAGAACTGTACATAAAATTGCTATTACGAATCCTTTGCCCTTGTGACAATTCAGGTTATAAGTTTAAATAATCAAATTTTCTCAAAATAAAAGAAACCGAGGAAAGCACATATTAAAGGCCATCATTCCAGGGATAGTGAAGCAGAGGTGCACTGTGTGTAAATACAGAAAACCAATCTGTTCAAAGTGTTTGTGCAGAGGAAAAAAACAGCGAGTTCTTGCAGATTATATCATGGACAATTTATTGACTGTAGAGACTAGCATTTTGAAAACAAAACAAAAAAAATAATTTCTGTCACTGTGGGATGGGGAACAGATGTCAGGCACAGATATAAATTTTCCACTGTGTAGAAAGACGAAAACAGAGCTTGTGCCAGGACAGGTGATGAAAAAATTAGAACATCTGTCCAACGAACTAACAGTTGGGCCAACTGGAGATCTGGAGTCAGTGGGATTCATCCAATAATGACAAAAGAAATTACCGTTTTCAGTAGTGTAAAAACAAACTGTTTAAAAAACACCCGGCCCATACGAAGTGTATTTCAGTGCTGCTTCAGTTTTGTGACCTAGGGCACAATCCACACACATTCTCCATTGCGCTGGCACTACTCTTTGAGCCGGAAGCTGAGTCCCAGCAAAATTCAAGCATATTCAAAGCCTGGGAGAATGCAGAGCCCATTTGCCATGCAACAAATTGTTGGTGCTGATGGCAAGATGGACTAGAGCTCTTGCGACAGGGAAGAGAGCATCCAATATGCAGCTCCTCCCCAGGGGCCATTCCAACTGCTCCCACAAAAGTATTGCTAGTTGTGTGACACAGTGGCACACGCTCCTAGTCTCAGGCCTGGAGACAGTGGTGGCTGAGATGTACCAGAGCAGCAATACACAACGCTGCAAATGCCACAGCGGGGGTGGGAGGAGAGGGGTGCAATACACAAATGGCAAAGGAACTCATTTGTATAGCTGGAAGCTGAGGAAACAATTCAAGTAGGTAAATGGGTTGTTTATTGGGTTGTTTACATTTTTATTTTGATTGTGTATTTCATGCTTTTAGGTTGTGATTTCATCCTGTGAACCTCCATGAGACCTGTGGGTATAGGGCAGTATACACATCACCATCATCATCATCATCATCATCATCATCATCATAGTAATAGTAAGTTAAAAGTGCACCCAAACATAAAAGTGGAAGCGGTCCTTCCTGTGAATATTTTCCTTCTAATGCATTTAATGGCATTTAAAGGGATTTCCAATAAGGGTCACAATTGTGTGTGGAGCTGGTCTGAGCCCCGGGGCGGGAGTCTTGTTAGAATAAAGTTGTAAACTCAAACATGACAGTGTAAGTCTGGCAGGCCCCCAGCAGGGCCACCAACTTATCCCTCTGAGGCCCGGGGCAAGTGTCCCCAACCCCACTTCATGGGCCTGCCTGGGAGGGTATCCCTGGGGCCATCATGGGATGATGGTCACAACTGCAAGGTAAGCAGAGCCCTTCCACCATTTCTTTCTGAGCTCTAAAAACCAAAACTGTATCCTCGCAGTGTCTTTCCCCCCCTTGCAGTCGTATTCATAAAAATCCCAATATTCAGCAACTTCTGTCTGTTTTCTAATGAGAAAGAGAGGAGAGAGAGCACTAAAAAAAGTAGTGTGACTGGGAAATGAAGGAGACATCAGACATTCAGGGGGCACATCACTGAGCTAGTGCAAGTCAAGACCACAGCAGTGCAAACACTTGTTTCACGCACACACTTGTCCCATGCTGCCCCTTCCAGCTTGTAGGGAAGTACAGTAGTAAGTGGGACGCGGGTGGCACTGTGGGTTAAACCAGAGCCTAGGACTTGCCAATCAGAAGGTCGGCGGTTCGAATCCCCGCGGCGGGGTGAGCTCCCGTTGCTCGGTCCCTGCTCCTGCCAACCTAGCAGTTCGAAAGCACGTCAAAGTGCAAGTAGATAAATAGGTACCACTCCAGCAGGAAGGTAAATGGCATTTCCGTGCACCAGAAGCAGCTTAGTCATGCTGGCCACATGACCCGGAAGCTGTACGTCAGCTCCCTAGGCCAATAAAGCGAGATGAGCGCCGCAACCCCAGAGTCAGCCACAAGTGGACCTAATGGTCAGGGGTCCCTTTACCTTTACAGTAGTAAGAGCAGGACGTATACTTGGTTAAGGACTTCCACGCCCAAATCCATAGTGGGCGGAGCCAGATCTGGTATATCGCCTTGTATCTGTTGCCTCTCCAGCTCAGTGCAGCTGTGTGAACTTTCCAACAGCACGAGAGTCAGTGTGGTGTAATGGTTAGAACCAAACTAGGGATGGTTACATCCGCAAAGCCCAGTCCCTCTCACTCTCGGCCTAATCCATCTCCCAGGGTTGATATGAGGATACAAAGGTGTGAGTGGCAACAGGGAACTCATTGGGGGAAGGGCAGCATTATAAATATCTGGATCTCAATCCAGCTTTGCCTAAGGTCTAGGACAGATAATATTGCTCTCTTGCAGGTGGAATTAAGCCACACAGCTAAACAAAATGGATTCTTATGCTTTGCCGATGGCTCTTTGTACTAATGTTAGAAAAATGTTTTGATTGTGCTTTGCCAAAGAGCCAACGGTCTTCAATGGCTGTTCTTTCACAGAAGTTTCAACGAGGGTGACACATGTATTTGCATTGAGCTTGCCCATGCTGAGAGGAGTCTTTGGTCTCTGCTACAAAAAGCATTCTCTCTCTCTCTCTCTCTCTCTCTCTCTCTCTCTCTCTCTCTCTCTCTCGTGATCTCTACAATTTCCCTTTTCAGAAACCGCAAGAGAATACATCTGTCTGCCTGAGGCGACAGCGCAGTTGCAGCTCAGGGCAGGCAAGAACAGACTTAGCCGAGCTCCCATGTTCTCGGAGAACATTTCATGGATTTCCATTTCTGTCACAGTTCATTACCTCAACAAAAATCTGGCCGTTCTCTGCAACAGAGAAGAACCCTTGGGTTGGGGTACGGAAGAGGCCTGTTTCGTAAAGTTCCATGCCGAAGGTGACGTTGCCGATGCGCGATTCAGGTGAATAGTACTTAGGAGATTTAGGAGCTTTCAGCTGATGGAATGTGCAGTTGAACTAAAGCAAGCAAAACAAAACAAATTAAGGATGTAGAGAGGAGAAATAACATTGTGGCTGTGGGGCAGTCATAGGGACAGAGGGATTCATCATCAGTGAAGTCTTGCGTAGGGACTTCAAATAGCTCAGTTAGCTAGAGCATGGTGCTGATAACACCAAGGTCTCAGGTTTGATCCCCATAAGGGACAGCTGCATTTTCCTACACTGAAGGGGGCTGAACTAGAAGATCCTCAAGGTCCCTTCCAACTCTGATCCACGATTCTATGACTTCTGCTTGTGCAATGGGGCTTTCCTCCTCTCCTTCCCCTGTGTACCCCATGGAATGGGCTCTATGGGGGTTGGTGGAGGAGAAGTGGGATTGTTCTACCAGGCAAGCTGCAATGCTCGCGCAGACGGAACAACTGGAGGAGCACGACACTGAATTACATCCATAGTGTTTTGCCAATACATACAATCATCGGCTGCAGCACACTCACATAAAAGGATATAGACAAGTCTATAGAAGTGTGTATTTCAATATTTGGAAATAAATAGTGGTTCACAAAAATAGAAAAATCAAAGTTTTTGCCAAGGCCCAACTATTCCTCCAGTGCTTGATTCAGAAGTGATTCCTTCCTTCTGTTTTGCTAGGCTCTCTAATTTGCCCGTGCCTGGTACTACAATGACACCCCCCCCTCAAAAAAAAACCCCCACACACTCCTCTACAGCAATCTAACATGGCTATTTCTGACTTTCATGATAAAAGAAAATCACTCCATCTATTCTATACGTACACAGAACAAAGCAGAAACTTTAAGGGTCCTCACTTTCCTCCAGAGTCCAACAATGGACAACTTTTTTTTTTGTAGGGAAGGGGGACAGAAAGGAGGACTAAATCAATATGGGCTCATGGCATGCTTTGAGGTTCTTAGGGCACACAATGAAGAAGACAAAAGGCTTATAAAGGATTAAAAATGATAAAATCATGGGGTAGTTGTTACTGCTCACCATGCAAGAAGGACATGGACAGAAAGCCTCTAGAACTGCTTTGAAAAGGAAGCAAAAAGGTTTGCTTCCTCTGGCTCCTGCGCTTCTCTGGTATTTTTTGGGGGGTGGGGGTACATGAAGGCATATTCTGCATAAGCATCAGGAGAAGTTTGTGTCTCAGCTCACAATTGCCTGTGCACCACTGGGACAATTTACTCCACACTCTGGAAGTCAAGATCATAGTGAGTTTCGTCCCTGTTCCAAATTTTCTTTATGCAGCCAGACTGTGGATAATTGTTACATACCCGAACAATTTCAGTCCTGCTGGAAATGACGACGTCTGTTTCATCAGTGTCCCCAGGGAATCCATTATCCCCTGATTCCATGTCTTCATAGTCAACCGCCCAACCACTGGCCTCAATTGGTGACGGCACATGGATAACAATCTTTGACAAAGAAAGAAAAGAGTAGAAAATTTGTCGTTCTATCAAAACTGTTCAGGGAGGAGTTCCACCTCACCTGCCCCCTTGAGTCAGAAACATGGATCAAAAAACGTTGCTGGTGGCAAAAGCTAATCATGTTATCAGGGCACCCTTACGGGGATTACTGTTGAACCCATCTGCACCCTGCTCTTCCAAGGTGGTTTCTCCCCTGTTATCCTCACACCCTGTGCAGTAAGTGAGGCTGTGACGTAGTAACTGGTGCGAGATCACCACTGACTTTGTAGGGATTTGAACCCCCATCTTTCCAGTAAGCCCACCACTGAATCTCTAAAGGCAAGCTTGGAGCAAGTAAAAGGAAATGCCTTCAGCTTGTTTCCAAATCTGGAGCCTGCTTGAGCAATAAAAGTATTGCAGTCTGGGCACTGGTATGTAGATGAAGATACCAGCAGCCCCGGCTCTGCTTCTGGTAAAGCTATGTACTCAGCATTGTTAACAAGCAATGGCTCACTGGACTGGACTGGTATACACCCTACTTTTCAGTAAATCAGCATAAGATACAATTGAGCCAGGAGTTTTGACATGGTAGTTCTTCTTCTTTTTAAACGTACAGACATTTCTAACCCTTCCTTTAAAATGGTTCTTTTGCTTTCTAGTTTTCCTTCTCAGTTCTGTATCCTTCTACAACTCCCACACTGGGCTGTGTTAGGCATCTCCTGCCCACTTTTCACACACAAACATTCCCCACATATTCCGTTCCTCTGCATTTCCTGACTATTCAGCTTTTCCTTAACTCAATTTCATCTGTTTGCTCAGATGTCGGGGTTGTTGCTATCCAAAGGAGCAGTTCTACTGTTTTCAGGCGTTTACTGCGTAATTCTATATCTGCTTTGATGGTGTTGAAACTGGCCTGAGATTCGGTACTCAGGAAAAAAAAATCTGAGCTTTGGATCTTGAGTAAAACTTAAGTCTTCGCATGTTTTGGGTTAACCCACCATTAAAAATGGCGGGGCAACTGCTGAATTGAGATCCAGATGTGCATTTTTCCACAGCCTGTTGATCCATGGTTTTTGGTTGGGTACATCTCTAGATCAACAGCCAGAAGGTCTGGCCAAATAAAGGATTTCTGGAGTTTTTCTCTTTTTAAAATTGGACTAGGTTATGTCTGATCAGGTTGCCTTCACTGTATTTGAGTTGGACAATAAGCCCTTCAGTATATGCCAAAATTGCCACTATGTGCTGAAATCTCATAAGCCAAAAGATGTCCTTTTCTGTTAACCTGAGCTGGCCAACATCTATTCATGATCATAGTGAAAATGTTGAGCTAGTGCTGAAGATAGAAATCTTAGAAGTGGCGTATGGTTTCTTGCATATCTGCTTAGCTACTTGGAAAATCAGATTATGCACTTGGATTCAAATTTCAGGTGCTGAACATATATTAACCGTAATTTAAAATGCACTTAACAAAAACTAGTGTGTGCTAGGTAACCATGCCATACATTTTTCTTTACAATGGAAACTTATTTGAGAGCTGCCAGAAGTTCAGGCCCTCAAACAGGCTATTACTTACTGAACCACTGTTCATATGTAACAAAAACAACAACAACAACAACTGGCTTGAACAACAATAGGAGAACTCTTACAGATCTAGCCTGATCCTGAGAAAGGAACTAGATGTTATAAGACATGCAAGCTGTCTGTTTCCATCCTAAACACCACTAGATTCAAGAACATCAATCCGGGCTTGTAAATAGCCATTCTCCTGGTCGGAAGAATTTCCTCTAGACACTCAGGCAAGACAGCTGGCTTTGCAGCCTTCTCTCACACTCTTGCAGAAAAGGGGAAGATTATTGTTTGATGGGTAACTAGACTTCTGCTGTGGAAGTGGCACTGTTTCTCTTTACCTCCCTTCTGGGAGCATGAAAAATCAGTTAAGCATGCCCAGTGCAGCACAGAATCCCTCTGTTTTGAAGGCCCCACACTGGGCTGTCTCTCTAACCATTACATAAATGGAGATTAGTAGTTACTTTGGACCCTCCAGATTTGTCTCTGAAATGTAGTGGGTTCTGTTCTAAACACAGAATAACAGCTAGCAGGTCTTGCTTTGCTTTCTTTCCCAACAATAGGAAGCAGAGCCTATTAGCCCAGTTGAGTTTACCTGGCTGGGCAAACACAGTGAAGTTGGATTCTGCATTTCTGCTAGAATAAGTGGGGCAGAAAGAGGATGCAAGCAGAGATGACTAGCTACCGTATTTTTCGCTCTATAAGACGCACCAGACCACAAGACGCACCTAGTTTTTGGAGGAGGAAAACAAGAAAAAAAAATATTCTGAATCTCAGAAGCCAGAACAGCAAGAGGGATCGCCACGCAGTGAAAGTAGCAATCCCTCTTGCTGTTCTGGCTTCTGGGATAGCTGCACAGCCTGCATTCACTCCATAAGACGCACACACATTTCCCCTTACTATTTAGGAGGAAAAGAGTGAGTCTTATAGAGCAAAAAATACGGTACTTTTGCTTTCCCATTCTATAAGAGAAAAAAATGGATGCCCATGCTCCATCAATGTAAGTTCATTGCTTTCTAGCTACTGTGGAAAGCTATTTACCTCCTAAAGTAGGAAAAAAAGCGAGAAGCCATCACTCAAGAAAATACAACTGAAATTGCATTCATATACATGAAATGACAGGGACTTCTTGCTGTTAAGCCTGCCTTTCTATCATTACAACTTTTTTTTACAAGAAATAAAGTATCACCAGGACAACAACAACCCTATGATTGCAAGATACAGACAATTATTTCTGCTGTAATAGACTCACAGAGTTCAGATACACGTTATCCAAGGCATAGGCTATTCGTTGAGTCCCACAATCATGCAGCGATGACTCCAAAATAAAATGGGTCTTGTTTGTCTTAGCTCTACATGTAGGATCCAGCAGAGAGAGTTGTGTCCCGATGTATCCGCTAGCCTAAAAAAGGGAGAGATCATGATGCAAAATTACACCCCAAACTACAAATCAGGGCTTTAAATGACAGCGTTGGTTTTTTAAAAATCTGACTATTAAGCATTTTTATTTATCATCTTGCAAAATTCTGTATTAAAATATTGCCCTCCAAAAGTGCAGATTAGTCAGTTTATAGAATATTCAGTCTGGTGGAAAGGTAAGTATTATATGCACAAAATAAAACAAAATAAAACACCAGAGCACCATTGCAGTGTTTCATTTTATTGAGAGACCCACTGAGATGACTGTCTGTAACTTTAGATGATTTATTTTCCAAAGGGAGAAAAGAAGATAATGCATTTTGGAGCATATTTTAATCATCTTTAAGTTTTGGCTCTGACTTAAACGGGAACAACTGCTTTACAATTCCAGCTGCAGTGAATGCAGTCCTTTGACAGCCTTGGGATAAAACCAGAGGACTGATCATTGGTTGGGCAGATAATGTCAACCATATGTTCCCTTGTAGCTGTGGGGTTAATACGCAACACACCCCATAGTTTATTCAATAGTCAAATCACTCTATCCTAGTTTGTTCCAATGTGAAATTAAGAAATCATACCAACCTCCAGTGAGTCTTTTGCTACAGCTACAATCATGGACGTGTCATCACACTTCACCGTCAGGGCAACATGAACGCTACCTTGAACTTCTTCTGGTTCTGAGACTTTTGGAAGGAGGTGCTCAAAGCCACGATTAGTCCTAATTGTGTCCACCATATCAGTTGATGGCAAGTTTCCATCATGATCTCGATGGAAGTGGAAGTCAAAACTAACGCCTTCGCTTGAGGGCGCGAGTGGGGCAGGCAGCGGGTTAACGCCACGCAGCAGCTCCTTCAGCTCTGGTGGGAAATGGTCTTCCTCATCATTCATCTCTTCTAGAGAAAGACAGAAATTTGGAGACGTTACGACGTTCCTTTAGTTTCTTGTGACTCTGAGCTAAGCTACGCATGACATCAGGGGTTGCCAGCCTTTTTAAGCCTGTGGGTGCTTTGGGATTTCTGAGTAAGTGTTTTGTGCACCGCTCCAGCACTGCAGGGGTTGGATTAGATCAACCTGGAAGGTCCCTTCCAAACCTGTGATTCTATCACAATAAGGGGCAGTGGCAGGGGGGTTCAGAGGCTTTTGTGGCTGACAGGGGAAGACCTCAGGGGTACGATCGTACCCACAGGCACCACACTGGCAAGCCCTGCAGTATGTCAAAAATGCTATTAGATCACTCTGCCACTTCTCCTTCTTCTTCTATTAGATCACTCTGCCACTTCTCCTTCTTAACAAAGAAGCATGGGAGGTTTCCAATACATTTTGGGACTGCAGTGAACAGGGAGAGTTGCCATTTCTTACAGAAGATCCCATGCAGCTTCTGTTTGCCCCCAGAAGGTAATACACGCAGCACTTTCAGGGGCAAATAGCAGACGGGGTGTGGGGTGAGAAAAAAGTCTTCAGAAGGTTGTAGATATCCTTGGTTTCCCTAGCTGAAGCTAGTGACCTTCCCAAAAAATCAAATTGCAAAGCTAGCAACTTTATTTCACCAATGTAACATTCATCCCAGGGGATTAGATCCAAACTTGCCCCTCTGCAAATGAAAGGGCTGCTTCTGTTTGCAGAAGGGCCTTCAATCCGGCAGAAACTCCCACTGGACAAACGGGGGTTGGAAGCCATTTTCACCAATTTCCCGTTTGCCACCAATTTGGAGCATCCAGTAGGTGGGGTTTTGCTCCCTGGAAGTCTTAATTCAACCTAGTATCTCCCGATAAAAGCAAATCTCCCATTACAACTCTCAAAGCTTTAGTGAATCCAAGGCTATTGAGGGGAGGAAAAGGACCAAGAAGAGTTCAAGAAAATTGTTGCATACTTGATACAAGCCAGCCTCCTGACTTACCAGTGTCCTCAAGGCGTAGATGGAACCTATTAGCAACAGGTGCTTTTGTATAGGAAGTAACTGGATGGTAGCCATGGTCATAAGCCCACGTAATCAAACTCTCATGAGAGGAGGGAATATTGGAAAATATGTTTTTAGTCATCACCATCGAGCGTTCTGTTTCCTTTCCAAAGCCAACACTGTTTGCTGCCTGTGCAGAAAAGGAGATAACATTAGGATTCTGGATGAGGCTTTTCCAAGTCTTGTAAAACCATGTCAGGAAACTGATATTTTTACCCCTTTCTGGGGTAAAAAATAACATGAAAAGGAACTCCTTTCAACAACTTCTTTTCATCATTTCTGCAGCGAACTTTTCTTCCAGGCAGACTGATTTGGCATCCCACCACAGAATTGTGAAAGGTTTGCCATGGATGAGGCTAAATCCCCACACTTTGCTGGGACAGTATAATTACTTAGAGCCACTGCGTCATGTCAAAATACAACAACCTGTTTTTCTCTCTCCCCCCCCCCCCCAATTGCTTCTTAATACAATGATTTTTAGATAAGGGAAAAAAGTTCTTGATAATGTGGAAGGATAACAAGGACTGTAAGTAGCTGTAAGAGCTAAAGCATATCTAGGGCTCGTAGAGGCTGATGTGTAACAGAAATTACATGAAAGCTAATTGAAACAACTTCCATGTTGGGGATTGTCCCACTGGCCGTCATGACATGTTAAGGGGCTCATTGCATGGATGGCCTCTACTCTGCTACTGGATGTAGCAAATCAGAAATATGCGCTGGACAAGTCAAGGGTTCTCCAGAAGTTGTTGGACTAGTACTCCCATAGGAGCCAACTCCTGGGGCCAAGATCCCTTCAGCCAGGCCCACCCAAAGTTAATGGTCATTGCCATTCAAGTTTGTGTGTGTGTGTGTGTGTGTGTGTGTGCATGTGTGCGCGTGCGTGCGCGCACACACTGTATCATGTAATCTACTATGCAGGGTGGGGCTTACCTCCTCCCTCCAATATTTTATTCAAGTTAGCACCCCTCAGTAATCTCAGGGGTAATCTAAGATCATCCAGAAGATAATCGAGTTTAGAAATGTTACACTGAAAACGTTTCAACTTCACACCGGCCCTCCATAGGCAACTGAAATGTTTAGACTGGCCCTTGATTTTACACTGGGGAGGCCAACCTTTTTTTGTTCCAAGGGCAACATTCACCCTTGGACAGGCTTTCAGGGGTGCATGCAATTGTGGATGTGGCTAAAAAGGAGTGTGGACACTCCACAATCTTACATACACACACGGGCTATAAAGAGGCCCATTGCTGAATTTATTTTAACTACAGCGATGTTAAGTAGTCAATAAACTATATACTGTTGCATAAGATGCCAGTATTTTCTAGCACATAGTAAACAGCAATCGTAGCCTATGGGGGATGAATATGGAAGCCAGCTTTATTGGGTAAAAGCTGCAGCGAAAAGATACCCTTTCCATGTCAAAATGCTTTTTTAAGAATCAGGACATGGGTCAACCCGCATAATACTAAAAAGGCCATCCCTGATTCTTTGTGCACTGAATAATTTGCATTTTTGTGATGATTAATGTTAGCAATATGAATTGTCAACTGAAGAAGCAGAAATGGAACCTTTCAAAGCTCATGTTTGAAAGCTTCCTCTGATGCTCCTACAGAAGATGCCAAGCAATCTTGAAATCTCTATGTGTTTGAATGGTTTGCTGCAGGTGGGACTGAAAGGAGACCCATTAACAAAAAGGGTAGCAAATCCTGTTTGGGGGAGTGGGCGGAGGAGGAGTTTCTGCTCTTGAGCTGTGCCTGCCTGCCATGTTTCTGCCCAAAATACTATCTTTTGAGTGGACTCAAATCTGGATACAATTTTTTTTAAACACATGTTTCAAATAAACAGGTTTGGATTGACCTGAGATTATGACAATCCCTAAATTTTCCAGATTTCCTGCCCTCTCTCTCTCTCTTTTAAATGTTAGATAAAACAGCTGAACAAATATTTTTTCAGAATATAATTGTCATAACTAGAACCTGCCCGTTTTAAAGGACCCTCTCTATTCATATAGACCCATTAAGATTTAATGTATCCAAATAGGAACATACAGGGTCTATGTTTATGTTCTGGCACCATTCTGGCACATAATGTTGGGACGCTTGAATATAAAATAAAAATACATATTCTCAAACTAGACATGGATTTTCCTATGGGTCAGATGCAGTTAATTTGAATTTGGAATGTTACTTTTTAAATCTCTCATCTTCCACTGGTATTTTTGCAGATGGGACTGCTTAGGGCTAATCAAAACAAATTTGGAAAGTAAAAAAGGCAATTCAAAATTTGGATTCATCTCTACCCAGCTTCTTGATGCCTTTGCCCTAGTTTTCTCTGTTCTACATGGTGAGCTGATAGCACCACCTTCAAGCAATGATCAGTTATGGCTGGGATGAATAAGACACTTTCTTATTCAGCCAAACGGGCATCAATGTAAGCCTTTGCTTGAGCTGTTGGCTCAAGGCTTCTTCCAGGGTACATTCTGTACTTAAGAATTATATGTGATCAATAGTGCAAACCTACATGTGAAATGAAGTTGAACTGCATCCAATGGGGCTCACTCGAAGGTAAGTGTGCAGTGGATCACAACTTTCAGTGAGATCTTGTGTGTACTTGAAGGTGCAACTCACACAAAAGCATGTTTAAGAGCTGTAGCCTCAGTCAAGCCGAAACTGGAGATCACAGGCTCCCTCAAAACTTAAAAGAAATGGGACTTTCCTGTCTATATTCTTTCCTATGATTCTATACATCAGAGCACAACCAACCCAAATTAGCTCCTTTAACTTTCTTTACAGGCAACTTAATTTTGCCTCTCAGGACCCCTGCCATTTCCACTGAGTGAAAAAACATGAGCAAAATTGCAGAGGAGTGAAACCGGTCCAGCTAATAAACAAATAACTGGAAGCACAACTTAATTAAGAACGTTAAAAGAAGCTCTGCTGGAACTGATCAAACATCAGGTCTAGCATCCAGTTTCCAACAGTGGCCAGTAAAATACTTCCAAGGTATGAAGTATTGAATGGGGCATCAAAGCAATAGTACACTTTAGTAATGCATTATTAAGGAGTATAACTAGACATCATAACTTGGCAGCATGCCAGCAGGGCCCAGTAATGTGAAGTTCTCAGGGGGCGGGAGGGGGGTATTGCTGACCCAGCTTCCCAACACAGAGGTGGCTGCCAGAAACTGAGGATGGGAGGGGAGAGGCAGTGTCGAAGGATCCTTGATGTCATTAGGTCCCTTAGACTTCTATGATTCTGTAGAGGGAACACCTCAAGAAATTTTGCGTAACAAGAGCTCTAACCCAGGAGCTAGGAACCTCTACCCTGCAGGCCTGATTAGGCCCAGAAGGGGTCCTAATTTGGCTCATGGGGCCGTTTCCCTCAAACCATGCCTACCTGCCCCACCCCTGATATCATAGGTGATGGCAAGTAGGAGACAGGTAGAGGTGCAGCCTTCACTTTGACATGTGTTTCCAAAAAACACCTGCTTGGAAACACAGTTCAAAGTGCTGTCTCTCAGCGCTCATTGGCTCACAGGATGCGGAGGGAATTAAACTGTGAAGTGTGAAGCTGCCTTGAAATGAAACTTCAAAGGCGTAGATGTCAACCAATGCCATTATGACAGGCAGGGTCCCTGCTCAACCGTCAAACTTTGCCTGTGGGGTTTGTGAAGATAAGAATCTTGGCCCACCAGAATGGAAAGGTTCCATGGCTCTGCCTTAACCCATCGGATCTCTCTGGGCATGTTTTTGTTTTTTTAATAAAAGAAACCCTCGGCTAGAATGAGGGGTTAAAGAAAACCAAAAGTGAAATTCTTCACCCAGTGAGATATGAAAGCTAGGAGCTAAACGGCACCTTAAACCAAGATTATGGGCGCAACAATGGAATGTCTAGGTATGCTTTTTTATAACAAGAAAACAAAGCTGAAAATGAATGAACTGCAGCTAAAATATTATGTTCGTTTTTCACATGGTCTAGTCCTTCCCCTGCCCACCCCCTAATATTCTTAAGAGGGTCTCTTCTCCAGTCTTCGGAGAGTGGCTGAAAGGGAGGAGGCAGAAAAAGGTCCTCCTTTCCTTCGACTCTGCAATTTTAATCTGAAATCTTAGGCGCAGTACTGGACCCAAAGCTCAGAAACAGCTTGCGCGAATGAAATTCCCTGTCGCAAAATGTGCCTAGAACAATGGGAGTTTTGAACATTGTCTTCATCTGCTTGTGAAGAACAGCATGCAATGAAACATTTGGAAATGACAGACAGGGCCATTTTTCAGCCAGAACTCAGTCCCGGCACCTCTCAGGTGGGCGCCATTGCCATTACAGTGGTACCTCAGGTTACATACGCTTCAGGTTACAGACGCCACTAACCCAGAAATAGTACCTCAGGTTAAGAACTTTGCTTCAGGTTGAGAACAGAAATCGTGTAGCAGCGGCGCGGCGGCAGCGGGAGGCCCCATTAGCTAAAGTGGTGTTTTAGGTTAAGAACAGTTTCAGGTTAAGAACGGACCTCCGGAACGAATTAAGTACTTAACCTGAGGTACCACTGTATAAGAGAAAGAAGGGAGGTGTTCATGGTGAGTTCCGGCATCTCTTTTTCTAGAAAAATAGCACTGGTGACAGATGCAATGCATCACCCTCTTAATCGAGCAGCACATTACTCAGTACCCAGGTTGGGTGGGGAGAACCAACAACCAGGATTAATAGCAAAAGTTGAGGAGATACTCAGAGAATATGTCTGTTATCATGTGCTCACTTCTTCACATAAAAGCCTGAGCTGTTAACAGCACCCATGCCTCCCTTACAACAAGTCATATCTACTTACAATAGCTTCCAGTTTCCCCTTCACGTCATGGGACTTGATGACCCAGTTGACAGACTTTCTGCACTTGAGGATAAGTACAAGATCCCTGACAAGTGTGGTGTCTGGCCGAGATGGTCGAATGTCAATGATGATATCCACCTGGAAAGCACTGGTCGTGGAAAATAAAAAAGAGTGAGGCCCCAGCACACCAGAAATTTTCAGCTATCAACCTTCTTTCAATCCATCATGTTTCCAGTGTCTGGCCAGCTGATTAAAACGCTGGAGGTTATCCCAGACGGTACAACATGTGCAAAACAGACTGTTACGCCACACATGCTAAAACAATTTTACATAACAATGGAAACAAAAATGCTTTTTAGGCTAATAATTACTGTCCAGCAGCAGCTTTGCTTTCTCAATTAGAGGTTGCTGGTTGCTCATTGCCACTGCTTTGGTGCTGGTTAAAGAGAACCGCTCGGAGTTTGTTCTCCCACCCCCGCTATTTCCCCATTTCTTCAGGAAATTTTAAATGTATGTTTCTCTCCAATTTATTCCATTAATTTGGAGCACATGTCACCCTATTCTACCCTAAAATTATAGCTTGGCAGCATTGTTATGGAAGGAAAAATGAAATAAGAAGTGAGAGAAATGCATCTGGTCTGCTGAGCTTTGAAAACAATGGGGAATGTGCAAAAAAGCAAAGTATGTTTGGGCAGTGATGAAGAATGGGACATTTTCAAAACGCAGTTATTAGCTTGGCCCGCTGCTCATCTTTAGGATAATGGAAGCTTAATGTAAATGCATCTGTTCTCTTCACATTACACTTTGGGTCAAATCTGGAGTGCCCTCCCTTCCTTTATTCCCGAAGAGTGAGATGAGGTCCCTTGTGTTCCCCAACCTCCGATACTTGCTGAGGTAGAAGTTAATGAGTATTTCAGGGTGCGATCCTGATAATGGGGGGGGGGGGGGGTGAAGCAGCACTTGAACAAGACCTGTAAGCCCATGATCAACTGAGGTATCTTCTCAAATATTTAGGCCAGAGCCCAACTTTATCATAGAATCGTAGAGTTGGAAGGGCCCTGAGGATCATCTCATCTGTTATGCACTGAGTTGAATAGGATCCAAAATCCAGCAGTCTGATTGGTCCTAGAACAATAGGATTCAGAATGCAGCAGTCTGATTGGTCCTAGAACAATAGGATCCAGAATGCAGCAATCTGATTGGTCCACAGGAGCCACCCAATCCAGCTCCAGGTGGAAGTGAATCCGCAACCTGATTGGCCTACAGGAGAATCCCGGAATTAGCCAATCATGTGGGGCCCATTGTGTAAATAATGTATATAAAGCAGACATTCTGGGGGAACTTCCATTCCTCCTCACCACTATGAGCTGAATAAAGAGCATGAGATCCACTCTCGACTCCGAGTATACTTCATTGTCCAGCCACCTGCAATGCAGCTGTCCCGTATGGGGATCAAACCTGCAATCTTGGCACTATCAGCACCACGCTCTAACTGGCTGAGCTATTGTCCTCCCTGTAGCAGCCTCTTTGACCTTGATAAAATTTGCCACATTGATTTCTAATCTGAAGACAAATTCTGCGACCTGTTTTGACACCCCCATGTGCTAAATAACATACATACTGAAACTTTTGTTTCATAGTGCCGCAATCAAAAAGCATTTATGTCAAATAAACTTTTCGGAGTTTTGCTTTTCTCATAGATGGAGGATCTGTTCCTTTAAAGCTGCAGGATGGGCTGAAATAAACAATATTTTTGGCTTGGAGAAAGAGGAATGGGCATTTTACCTGTATGGGTTAGAGTCTGGTGTGATTAGTTCAATTATGTGAACTTCTCTTTCTTGATCTATGCTGGAGACAATGCATCCTTCTGCGGCCTTGGGTTGCAGGTATCCCGCAAGGTAGTTCAAGGAAATAAAGTTCTTCTCTATATTGCATGTTGCAGGGAAAAACTGATCTAAAAAAAGAAGAGATAAAACAAATCATCCTTAGATGAGCAAATATGGTTGTAAAGGTTACCGCTGGATCCCAGCTTAAGGGCTCCCCATTCACCAAGGTTATCATTGCACTACCTTGATTCCATTGTTTCTTTCAATGTGGCCTGGAATGGCTTAGAGTTGCCATAGGAGCAGTAAAGCCCAAGGCAGGAATAATGCTTAACCATGTTGATTGGAAATGGTGCAAGACTTCAAATGGGAGGTGGGAGAAAGAAATGTCAACTCCTCACAATCAAAAAAGCACGAGCTCATTCTAAGGCAGATCCGTCCTCCTTTGAGATGGGTTTAAGCATAATTTCCAACTGGGAGTTTATTAGTCTTTGGTTTTCTAACCACAAGCACTAAGATACCTAGCAGGACATCATTTGCAGCAAAGCAGAGACCTTATGGGGCTGTTCCTGTGTGGAAGTGGATCTTCCATCACTTGTTACTGCCTCCCCAAGATAAGGCCTTTTCCCTTGTTTGGGAAAAGAGGTTGCAGGGAGGGGATTGATAGGGAAGTGATAGAGAAAGGGTGCAAAATCCTACTTCGAATCGTGCCCAGCTCAGAGGGCAATGCACCCTTACTCTAATGGATTTTTGGACACATCTCTAATAATAATTTGTCCCTCTATATTAAGCTAAGCACATAAAGGGCACATACAGGAGGCAGTGGTTAACCATGGTTAACAAACTATAGTTTGCAAGCCCATGTCAAACCATGGTTTCACAGCCACATCAATTACCTTGTCTCCTGATTGTGAAGACGAAGCCAGGCTTGCCCTGGATCCTAGGCTACACCATGTCCTAGTCAGGGGCTTAATCTGGCAAAAAAACCAAAACAAAACAAAACAAAACCCACAAAAAACAAAACCCAAACCTGCCCCCCATACCTTTTGCTCCACATCTCCCCATTCTTCATTATAAGTGTTCTGTGAGACTCTCAAGTAGCTGTTCTGTGGTCAGAACCACTTTCTAAGCCCTTTCTGTACTTTTGTGCACAGCTGATAACCCTCTACGATGTTAATAAATTATAATAAATTACAGTAATGTTTAAAAGCTGTCTGTAAAATGCTCGTAAAAGCAGTGTTTTGACAAGTCATGCAATTCTACTTGCATCTCAAATTTTGTTTTATTGTTCATGTCCTAAGGCAAGTTTCTAAAACATTGATAGTTACAGTGTGAGAGGAGTTTATTTATTGATATTTTTAGTTTCAGCATTTCATTCACTTTTTTTTTTACTTTAGAAGTGATACTTTCACAAACAAAAATTGTGACATAATTTTTTGCATAATATATGTCAGTTACAAAATTCTGTGTTTCTTGGTGCAGAATCTGAGTTAAACATGGTGCAGTTGTGGGTTGTTGTTTTTTTACACCTAACTATCAAAAAACCCACAACCTATAGTAAAATATTATCATGATGAAGGACTGGCTGTAAACTTCCCTCTATCCACTTTCTCTACAACATGCGCAATTCTATACAATTCTATCATGTCACCACCTTTTCTTTAAAATAAACAAAAAGCCTCAAACATTACAATCCTTTCTCTAGGGAAATTGTTCCAGCTGCTGGATCAGATTGGTTGCCTTTCTCTGCACCTTTTCCAGCTTCACCATTCATTTATTTATTAGGCTCAGCGAACAGATCTGTACACAGTATTCCCAAATGCAGTTGCATCATAGATATGTATAATAAAGGCATTAATGGCAGGGGGTGTTCTCCCCCCCATCCCTTTCCATACTAAGCGGTATCTGAATGCTCACTTTGCCTTCTTCTCTAGAGGATCCTTCTATGTGAACTATGAGAAATGAAATCTATTTGCACAGCTTGACGGAGCACTCCTCAAACATCTGTTAAGTACCCTGCCAGATGGGATGCAAAAGCAGTCGCGATTCTGCCAACTCCTCCCACACAAATGAGGGAAAGTGATCCCGAGGTTGACCATGTTGAACTCACACTAATGTACATAAAGACGCCATGCAAATGTAATTCGCCAGTACTAGTAACGTCATTATTGTTAAACTGAGAAATGGCTTGCCAACGAGTTCTCCAGGAAGAGGAACACAGGTTCTAAGGTGAATCGTTAAAAAAGAGAAATAGTTCCCTCATTTGTGTTACGTGTTTCGGCAATCTCTTCTGATTCCGTCAACAGCAAGCAAGGGTTTCAACAGCATTTCAGTTTCTTTCAATTGTTCATTTAAACTCTTTGAGACCAAATATTGCCGATATTTTCTAACTTCCAACCTGTAGGGCAGACTCATAGCTCAGTGCTAAATCTAGGGTTGCTAAACGTCCATAATTTCCCGGACATAGCTGAGATTCGGCCATCAGAAACGGTGTCCGGGCGTAAATCACCGAAATGTCCGGGAAAATCTCAACAACTTTTGTGACTGGATTTCCACTTTTTGAAATATGGCAACCCTAGGTAAAGCACATGTTTTATATCTATAATGTCCCAAGTCCAGTCCCTGGTACTTCCAGGTAGGGCTGGGAAACACTGAAGAGCTACTGCCAATCAGCATAGACAAGACTGAGCTAAATGGCTTTCTTTATTGCACTGAATTGAAGTTTCTATTAGTATGTAAGGAATGGTAAACAGCATGGTATCTGATTTGGATAGGAAGACAGTAGGAGGAAGAATTGCCAGAGAATGCACTAGAATTTTGTAATGTAAATACAGTAATAGATACTTCTGTCTTCTATGTATGCTGCCAACTTGCTTGCCTGCAACCAAGACCTGTATACTGAGCCCTACTAGTTTCTTTGGGTCACACCTCTATCTTAATAGGGATGAGAGTGTTTTGCTTCATTCTATACAAATTAGGTGTTACTATCGGATTCCCAGCCAACACGATCCAAAGTTGGAGCAATCCTGAGTGCTTTTGGCTTGACAATGTGAGGACACTCTTTATGAATATATCAGAACCATTCATCATGTATCAGCTTTCCTCAATAAATTATTATTGCCAAGGGCTATACATCAGCGGTAAGATTTCTTCCCAGCTGGAACTCTTTTTTTGAAAAGGTTTAAGTCTAGGATAATGGAGAACCAAAGGGATTACTGTCCAGGAGCTACCAAATGTTGAAAGGAGATAAAGTTTCAGCTCTGAAACTGGAACAAGAAGTTAATTGTAGTGGATTTCAAACTATTGTTAACTAATTAATGCTTTGCGAAATCCTTCTGTGCAACAGAGCTTTGGTAGGAAGACAAGGAGCAATGACGAATCAGAAAAAGCTACAGAATAAATGTGAGAGTAGACAAATAAAAGGGAAAGACCAGCTGATCTGAACGGGCAGAAAAGTGCAGGCAACAATGCAATATGGTAGCTAACTGAAGACTGACATCACACTAATAATACCTTTAGTATGAATTGCTCAAGGTGAAATCTGCCTTGGTGGTCACAAATTGCAAATTGGAAGGAAGAAGCTAGGATCAGTCCTAATATCCAAATAATGAGTCTGCAGCCACTATGAGATGAAGGATTGTGTGTGGGGGAATGCTTTCTCAAAAACGGACATGATTGCAATTCAATTCCCCATGTACAATCTTACTAGTTTGGAGACACTTACCTTCACCCACTTTGATGTAAACATTCCTGGATATTTTGAGTTCAGTGAAAGATGTTACTGCCCCATATTCCTTTTGGGCCCACTGTAGCAGATGCTTATTTCCTTGAGGGAGAGGTTTTTCCTCTATTTTTGCTGACAAGGAGAAATTTTCTTTCTCAAACTGCACAATGGAACCTGCTGATACCTGAGGAGAATAGAAACACCTTTTTAATGTGACATCCACATGATGCAGAACTCTCACCCCCACAAAAAGTCATTTAAACCTGTCACACCAAAACCCGTTTCTCACAGGGGTTCTTTCCGTAACATCTGCTAAACAGGCAATACCGTGAACCATTTGTACAATGCGCTTTCACATTAAACGGAACGTAACAACAAAGAACATGAGATTGGATTCTCCTTCTCTTGTTGATAGTGATGAAGAAGAAAAGTGTTGTTGTATGGATGAGGCTCTGTTGAAAATAGGAAAAACTATCACTGCTACTTTGACCAAAACAAAGTTGTATAAGGGTTTGAGACATGTAAGCCAAAATTTTAGAGATTTTTCCTCCACCATATGCTTAAACCAATGAACAAAACAAAACCACACATATACTACTCAACAAATAAGGTCCAGAGAATATATTTTCACTCATTACTTCAAGGGACACAGGAGATCCCACTTCAGAAAGCCTTTAAGGTACTGTGAAACTGAGCAGTATCTTATGTAATGAAAACTACATGCAAAAGAAGAGGATGGAACGTGAAAAGTATCAGCTACAGATCTAGCTCCCCATCAGAAACAATCAAGGCTCTGAGGCTGAAGAGTCTCCTGCTAAGGAACTAGACCAGGTACAGGACTCCAGAGCTTGCTGCTGGAGATCAAGAGACCACTAAGCCTCCCATATCTTTAAGGCCAGAGTCTGGACTCTTCCCTTTGGACTAAGGAACCTTGCATAGGACCTCACTGTCTGGCAGCACACCAGCTGGGAAGGTATACAATGGAGGAGCACCAATCTTCAGGACAGAGGGTTGGCCCTTTAGGAATCTAAGGTTAGCAGCAATGCCTAAAGAGAGGTAGTCTGAGAGCAAGAGCTTACAATGGCTTGGGCTGCCCTCAACCTTTGTTGGAGCAAGTTGTTTACTATTTGTGGTCCTGCAATTTCTAACCTCACCGGCCTTCTCCACGGGATACGGCACCAGACCAGAACATGACAATAGTATTCTAAGTACACCATAGTTTTATATAACAGCATTATGATATCGGCAATGTTCAGCCCCTTTCCTAAAGGTTCCTAACATGGAATTCACCTTTTTCACAGCTGGGTTGACATTTTCATTGACCTATTCACCATGAATCCAAAATCCATTTCCTGGTCGGTCAGCTCAGACCTCATTAGCATATATGTGAAGCTAGGAGGTATTTTTTGCCTCTGTGTGCACCACTCACAATGGATTATATTGAATCACATTTTGATGTCCACTCACAGAGAATTTTTTTGATGGCAGATATGCCAGAAAGACCCTGTTAGGCTATATGTTGCTTTGCTGACAACACAAGAGGGCTTCACTGCTTCCTACCTAACGTGTCACTTCCTTCGCATCTCTGTCAGCCAAGTAATCCTCGAATGGTATAAACTTTTAGCTCATAGTGGATTAAGCAAACAGCTGGATCAGAATAGAAAGGGTTGAGAAAGTACTGGGAGGTAGTGGGCACCAGAGCAGCCCTCTAAAACTTGACTATCACTTTGCGGATCACTTATTTCAAAAGCTAAACACAGATATGGGATTCAAAGGAGGTTATACACAGGGCACATGGGTTATCTATTTTAAAAGCTATACTGGGAGCTCATTTCCTGCGTTTTCAGCAGTTTATGAGCTATTCAATCCAGCTCCATCCTATCTTGGAGGAAGAAAATATAGGAAAATAGATAAGTTGTCTTTCATGTTGTCAAATCTCACAGAGTGAAGGATTGCATCATAGGAAACTTATTTCAGTGGGAAAGTAGGACCTGTTTTGATCGAGCAGAGCACAGAAGTGACAAAGGAAGACAGAGGGATGTGATTGTTTCAGAAGACACATTTTCTTAAGCACCCTGACCAATTGACTTGCCACGGCAGTTGCAAATATCTCCTGGACAACTATGTCAACTGTGTATTGCTCCAAATAACAACATGTTGCAAACAGATTTGAAAACACTTGGCTGACTTCATCTGGAAAAACACAGATGTATTCTTAAACAATAGATACATTTCAGCAAAGCGTTGTTTAAGCAAAACTGCAGGGTACTTTTTAACTGTAAAAAAGTTGGATGTTGCTGCAGCACAAAATAGTTCCACACAATTAAAAGTCAGGTTTTGTTTAAAGAGATATTTCAATTTAAATTTTTAATTAACACCATCAGCCATTAAAAATGGATATCTATCATTCACAAATGATGTCCCAGAATATGCATTTTTACGATCCATGTTTGTTTGGTTAATAATTAATAATTTTTACCCGACCTCTTTAATGCATATTATCACTCTGATGTTTTGTCTGGCATTATGGCTATTATTGACAAATGCCCATAAACTGAAGCAAAGGAAAGGGTTTTTTTGTTTTGTTTTAAAAAGCTTTGTAGCCATGCTTGCGGGTGGTGTTCATAGCTGGGGAAGGAAGGGATAAATCTCTGCTCTCTGTGTCCTGCAATCCTGATGACAAATTGGGCTCATAACTCAGCTGTAATTAAACACGCACAATGAGAAATGATGTTGCACATTACACGTATTTGTAAAGTATAGCTTGACCCTGAGTCTAAGAAAAATGTCAAGTGTGAAATACTCCCAATTCTATACTAGGCACAGAATGACCAAATATGACCAATCCTGCTTAGAGCTTTCACTGGTGAACTTATTTTTTAAAAATAATAATCCAGCATTCTATTATTATGGGTCGTCTCCACTGGGGCCCTATTGTACAGCTTGTCTTGTGAAGAGATGCCTCTTATCCCAAGAGTTCATTTCACCCAGACAAATCACAGAAAGCAGCTTAAGAACCCTTCGCCTCCTGCCAGAATAGTTCCAAAACTTTAAACTAACCTCTGTTTCAACTCTCGATGATTCCTTTCATTTGTTGCCGCTGGTCATGCAACCACCATAAAACATGTCATTAAAAAAAAAAAAAATCTATTCGATGTAACGCTTCATGCATCATTTTAACAAGGGATGCTACATAAGTATACCCTGTCTTCTATAAAGCAAGGGCTCCAAATGTCACTGTTTTACATTTCATTAAACCATCTTCTGGCAGTGCATCACCCAGTAGTCTCAACACATCTTTCTTAAGCCCCGACAACGTGTGGCGTGAACATTTCTCCACTTACGGAGAGATCTCTGGAATGGAAGCCTTAGTGAACCATTCATTTTCTGTAGCTGCCATCAGGCGTGGGGGTCTGTAAAGAATTGCAGTACTGGGGAGTGGTGATGAGGAGAAATCCTAAGTACGCCTGAAGACCACATGGCAGGAACAGGTACGTGCAGGTCTACATCCCAACACTGAGAACTGCCAGGTATGCAACATGAGTCAACCTGCCTCATCTGCAGCTTCAAGGGGCTCCCCACTGAAACATGGTGGTGACACTTCTTCCTTTTTATAATTATTTTAGCTTTTGTTTCAATTCCACATATTCCAGGACTTTTATCATGTAGGAAGCCTTTCCTATAACAGGAGGGAGGTGGGAAGCATGCATGGTTTTCCCTACCACGCATTTTGGCACCGGAAATACCCTAAACACAAAGTTTAGGAGAATGTGTATTTGGGGAAGGGGGCTGTTGTTTAAACTGATCCATAGACAACAGTCAAATTGGAACCTGCCAGAGAGATGGTGGCTGATCAGCCAAAATTCTACCATAAAGAAGAAGTCTTTTATAGTCCGTCCTCTTGAGAAGAGTCAACATCTAGCCTGAGTACACAGAACCTCAGCCCTTTACTGTCTAGGGGATTTGCTCAAAGCTGAAGCCCTGACAGCTAACCACGCACAGTAGCTATGAACAGTCCGACGGCTTTCTAGTTTAGACCTGGCAGCTCCCAACGATTGAGTATGTCCAAATTCTGCTACAGCATCAGACAGAAAGCAAACAAATCAAGTAGTAGCCTTAAGGCATCCAGAGCTCCAGGCTACATGCGGCTATAGCCTGAGGCTCCGAGGGAGTTATGCTGGCTGCATAAACCACACATTAATAATAACAGCTTGATCCTGTATAGGGCAATCTATGAGAGCAAACAAGGTTTTAACAAAATGCCATCTAACATTTGCGTTGTATTATGTTACCTGAGCCTACACCTCTTCACAGAGAGCATACAGAAGGAACCACGCAGTCCATTTGGAAAGCAAAACTGAAATATTTGTTTTGCTGCTGCCTAGAAGAGCTGCCTTTTAAAAATCAGATGCCGCAATCAGTTTGGTGTGTTCTCTCGAGTAGTGTATTCTTCAGTGCTTGAAATCCGAGGGTGCATTTTGGCAAAGTTATTTCCGAGCTAAGTGAGCAAGCTCTGGTTGATATTTTGCTAGGACTTTCCGCCTACCATTTGGAGGATTAAATCTCCCTTGGAAATAATAATTCTGTTGGGTGATTACTCATCTCTTGCTTCATTTACCTGTGCTGCTTCTCACCCTTGGCTGCCCATCATTGACATGGCAGCCCAAGCACCTGCCCTGTCTATTTAAAGATAAGATTGGCAGAAGGAACCATTGGTTTTGGGCCTGTAAGTACAGCACTGCAACATACTGACGGAGCACATGATCCTCTCATTTCACCCTATTTAAAGGGCCACCTGCCCTTTAAGACTAAGGAGAAGAGAGAGAAAACTCCTGCATGCACAGTCAGCGTGGCTCGGTGTTGCTGCTGCCAACCTGGAATTATAGGTTAACTGATGCTAATTAATTAAAGCTTCATATGGCTTGCTTTTTTAAAAAAAATTGCACGAAGTGTTGCAGTCTGAAATCAAGCAGAGGAAGCAAGAGTAAAGGAGGACTCAGCTGTGCCTGCCAGGTCTCAAAGTTTTACTATGAGGGCTTAAGGCTACATTCAATGAGCCAAGCACGTTATTTTCTTTGGACTGCATCCAAGAAGCTCTTCCAGAGAGGGAAAGAAAAGGCAGCCGTCACTTTTGTTTCACCACTTTTCTTCAAACGTTAACTGCTTCCTCTATAGAACGGATCTGTTTCAGGAGAGTGAGGCTGCTCTCAAAGTATCCAGGACGTGAAGGTACACGTGAATTGTGAAGGTAGCATTCCAAAGCCAACAACTGGACTTGACTGAAATAACAGGAAGGTGCTTAAGGATTGGCTAAGCTCCTGAGCACCTTTTGACAGAGGTGAGGAGGATATCACGTGACGGCAGAGGAGCATTTCTGAATACCTGCTTGAACAAACAAACGACTCAGGGAATTATTTTGTGAATCTCAACGTTAGGCTATCACCCCAAGAGTATGCCGTTGTAAAACCGTGTGCTGGCAAAGAGATAGAGAACTTTGCACTGGGTGCAAACTTGGAAATCTGCAGTAACAGAGGGAGGATGAAACTTCCTTTTTGAGGGATGCAGGAGACAGAGAGACCTGTGAACTCCGCAGCATGGAAGCACAATCTCAATGAACTTTCAAATCCAGGTCTAGTGCAGGCAGTGGGATGTGAAGTCAGTGGGATGTTTTGTGTCTGGAATTATGTTTCCCACCGACCCAAACTGCTTTGATCCCCTACCTGTCAAGTAAACAGGTATGAGGGAGCTTATACAACAATAGAGTAGAGAGAACCCTTCTATGGTGTGCTGGGGCTCTTAATTTTAACATACTTCACTTCCCAGCTGGAGACCAACATTCTGTAATTCAGCAAGATCCTGTGTTCATCTGCAGACTACCTATCCAAGGCTTCATTAACCTGTGACCCCAAAATTCAGGATCCCCTCCCAAACTGAAACCAAAGTTTTGTGCTAGTTTAGTGCTGTGTTGTGCTGTGAACCCTGTGTTTTGTGCCACCCCCACCCCTGAAACTGAGTAAATGACACTCAAACTGGGGGCTATAAGGACACCCCAAAACCCAACCTTGTTCAGTTGGCAGCACAAAACTTTGGCATCAGTTGCGGGGGAATATACTGAATTTTGGGGTCACAGGTTAATGAACCTCCTAGCCAAGTCAGGTGGCTAGCTAACAACCCCTCTGCCAAGGCCTGTAGTTATGAAAATGTCTCTGTCAATCACTGTAACCAACTCCATAGAGGCACCATCTTCACTTTTCTAAATGAGCACATGATGCACCTACCAAATGTAACCACACACCAGTCATCACACTGAGCTCCAGATAAGGGCAGTTTTTACACAGGAAGCAGCTCATGTAAGAACCTCCCTATTCTGCTTTTCCTCCCTATTCTTTTTCCTATTGACTCATTTGATCTTCTTAGAATGATCTTTTGGCCAAAAGTGTTCTCCTTCCCAAATGAGGCAGCTGACCCTTTGCAGACGAGAAATTCTCTAAATCGGAGAACTTTGGCTGGTCTTTGCTGACACAAAAATCTATGAATCAGAAACCTTTGGATGGTCTTTGAAAATATTAATCCACTGGGAAAAAATGGATTCCGTTGAACATGACTAACATGATAAAAACTACACGTCAACAGCAGTCCTTCTACACAAACTCTTTTCTTAGCTCCATGGGTACCTCTTTAGCTAGTAATATGAGATGATGAGTATGTCTGTGCTTCTTATTCCTTTTGTTAACATATGCCTAATACTTGAGATGCTGTGCTCTCAAAACATGACCTATTATCAATGCAAACAGAACATTGCTAAGTGGTTACCCCAAAATGGCAGAGTTACAAAGAAATAAAGTCACTAAAATGATCTTAAGAGTCTCACAACCCGACCAGAATTGATGGGCTTCATATGCACAATTTTGGGGACAATATGTATTCTTCCTGCTGCTAGATGTCTCCCTCAATTCAGCTGATGCGCTTAACACCTCTGCTGACTGGGGAGTTCCTGCTCTTCTTGGTGCTTCCAACATTTGACAAGCCTTTGTCATCCCTCTCTGTTGTTGTGTGCAGCTTCAGCTCCACTTGTGTTACAGCAGAGAGAGACACTTTAAAAACGTACACAGGGTGAAAGGTTTTGTCTTTCAAACTATGCTACGCTTTGCTCCCAATTGGATACAGTACTGGAATTATTCTTATATTTTATTCCCCATTCCTCTGAAGCGGCCTGAGCTTTTCAGCTAACTGTGGCAATGAGGTTTCTAAAATGCATTTTCCCTCCCCTAAGACATGATCGCTGCTGAAACCAGGTTTGATTTCCAACAATTCTGTAGGTAACTTCTCCTTACCCACAAGGAATTGTGACATCTCCTTGGATTGGCCAGTTTCCAATAACTGAGGCACATAGACTGGACTTTGCTGTATCTGAAAGGCCTGCAAGCTAGATTTTTATTCTAAGTGTTGTAATTTGAGGTTGTTAAAGCTTTTGCCACCTTTCACGCAACTTGAATGTAGATGCGTTAAGTTGGAATTCCACATGAATTAAGTAAGAAAGGCTTATCCAGGTCTGATTACCTCAACAACTAATGTGTATGAATCCCTAGGAAGAAGCATCTGTTGGGGTGTAAAGAAAAGAATAAAGGGAGGACTGCTACTATAAGTGAGATTCTAACATGGAAACAGATTCTAACATGGAAACGGATCAAGTTTTTTAAAAGTCATTCTGTGGCAGTACCAAGTGTCCTGGCCCTCACTGGTAGGCAAAGAACTTGAACTACGGATTCAGTTTCTGTCAAAGGTTTTAACGCACAAATCAAATCAGTGCACAGGAAAAGTTCAGGTTGCACAAAGGAACATATGTAAAAGAGGTATTGGTGCATGGCTAAACTCAAGCTAAGACACTGATCCAGCAAGTGACATGATCCCCGCACCTCTCTTTTGAAGAGCAGGGTGGCCATAGCTCTTAGTGCAACAAGTGGCCGGAGTCTCAAAAGGGGGCAAGGAACTGGGCACTCCTTCAAGTGTGTTGGGTCTTTGAGGTGTCCTGGGAGACAGAGGCAGTTTTATCAGCGGCTCAGTATCTGATTTACTTCAAGTCACCTGCTGCAAAGGAGGAGTCTCCTCACTGGCAGGAGGAAGGTGCCATGGGAAGAGATATGTGTCAGAGGGTGTGCCATCTCTAAGGTCCAACTTTACATCCCCTAAACCACCAGGCTTCTTACCTGACTCAAACACCTATTGGGGTCCCAATTTCACTCCCCTCATCCCACTAGGACCCTCACCTGTGTCATCAAGCTCCCATTCCCCAAGCTTCTCCCATTCTTCCACAGGATCTGACCACCCCATCTCCATGATCTTTCCATGGCACTCATAAAGGTGAGAGTGACAATCTCATGGGGTCACCAAAACAGTTCTTAGACAAGTAAGAGTGAAAGAAAAGAAAATTTCTCAAATATGTGAAGAAACTTCCTGAGATACACATGACAAATGGGTGCTGGAATGGGTGGTGGGTTGCTTAACAGACATAACCAGTCTGAATAGAAAGCTACAGAAATAAAGGGAAACAATATCGAAATGACTGTTAGGAATTAAAACTAATAGGATTCCATGATCTACCACTTTCTCCCTCCACTAACCAGAAACTCATTGTAGATCCCTGAAAAGACAAAAAATGGCTAAGTTAAATGTTTGTGGAAACAAAATTTATTTCAAACCAGCACATGTTTCCCCCCAGCAGTTAGATATCATAAATTCATACCAGACTGGAGTTCGTTGCTGACTTTTCTTTAATTTCCCCAGAAAGAGACAGAATAATCTACGCCCTTGACTCTATGGCTGTTTATGTTCCTTGCCATAATCTGGTTTTAAAAGTATACAGAACAGAAGATTTGCTCTTGCATGACTGCCAAGGCCATTTTCTGCTTGAGTTATCTGATGAGCAAAAGCCTGCTCAAGAAGGTACAGATCCCCTTATCAGGGACAAAGTGAGCACCTCATTAGGCTGTGTCCCAAGCACTGCATTTGAGAGGGGCAAAAATTATAATATTCAAGATGGCCCTTTCTGTAATCCAATTACCACCTCCCACCCCCGCCACCTCCATTTATGTTATCTCTGCTCATCCTCCCAGCTCTACTTCATTATTACATCTAATTAAACTAAGAGACCAGCCTAGTGCTTCCTGCCAGCAAAGAAGGGGGGAAATAACCAAAGTGGAGCAATTGTTTGTGTTGACAGAATAGCAGCAAATCTGTTGATTTTCTATATAAGTTACAGAAATGTTAAGTGAACAAGTCCAATGTGAACATTCATGAATATCTGATTTGTTCCAGCTCCCAAGAAGCACTGCGTCATATGACCCAAACCTGCAGGTGGCTGCACTAAGGCAGGGGTTGACAATGTGGTGTCCATGGGTGTCAATGTGTCTGCCAGTAGCTCTTATAGCACCGGCAAAAAGTCAAAAGAAATATCCCCTCAAAACTCCACAATGCATGAACAGTGCTCAGATTCTGACTGTACTCGCTCAGCCTTTCAGACATCGAAAACATCCCTTAACCCTGCCCACATTTCAGTGGATGCTATGGCTGTGCACCCTTCCCTCCCTGCTGTACCAAACAGAGACGTGCAAAGAGCTTCTCTCTGTCAGCAAGCCTAGTGGTCATTTTGTGACGGAAGTCCATGGCACTTTCTCAAAATTCCAAGTGCGTCCACTGACCCCAGAAAGGTGGGCAAGCCCTGCACTAAGGCAACATCTGACGGGACTGGAGGTCCCAGTAAACATGAATAAGGAGAGACATATCAGGGCTGAAGAACCTATGTCCCTCTGGTTGTTACTAGACCCTGAGCTCCCATAAGCCCCAGACAGTCTGGCCAACTGTCAGGGATGATGGGAACTGTAGTCCAGCAACATACGTTGTCCAGATGTTCTCCACTCCTGGGAGAGAACATCTTCCTCCTGGCACTGAAGTGGCTTTGATGTAGATATAGATGGTGATTTAGCAATTGGTAGCTTACTGTGACGTGCAGGCAACTCCTTGGTAATCTGGCTGTCTCATTTGTCCTGCTGCGTGTAATGAGAGATCTAGGTAAAGGTAAAGGTACCCCTGCCCGTACGGGCCAGTCTTGACAGACTCTGGGGTTGTGCGCCCATCTCACTTAAGAGGCCGGGGGCCAGCGCTGTCCGGAGACACTTCCGGGTCACGTGGCCAGCGTGACATCGCTGCTCTGGCCAGAGCCAGAGCCAGAGCCAGAGCCGCACACGGAAACGCCGTTTACCTTCCCGCTGGTAAGCGGTCCCTATTTATCTACTTGCACCCGGAGGTGCTTTCGAACTGCTAGGTTGGCAGGCGCTGGGACCGAGCAGCGGGAGCGCACCCCGCCGCAGGGATTCGAACCGCCGACCTTTCGATCGGCAAGCCCTAGGCGCTGAGGCTTTAACCCACAGCGCCACCTGCGTCCCTCCTAATGAGAGATCTACCATATATCAAAATGCATAGATGTGTGTGGTAAATGGTCTGTTACATATGTAAATATGTAAGTGCTTTATAGTCATCGCACTGAAAGAGGCACGCTGATCTAGTCACATTCATATTTCTAACATGACAGTCAATATTCTGAACATGCAGTACGTAGTAAAAATGCTTGGGGCAATGATAATTTCAGTGCATCAGTCAGCAACAATTGCTTATTTTCGTTTATTTGTGTGTGTGTGTTTTAAAGCAGATAAAAAAACCTGGTGCATCATATGTTACTTGTAACTGGAACCTAACATAATTACAAGCCCATAATTTCTTGACCATGAACCCTCTCCCCACCTAGTTCTATTCCACTATTCTAGGCAGGTTTAATGAATCCAAGTGCAGAATAAAATCCCAGTTGGAAGCGCTTATATAAACAACACCTTCCATTCTGGCATCCTTAGTTTAGTGGGAGATATTCAAAATATTGGGTTGTAGCCGACTTAACTTTCACCCAGAGTAGACCCATGGAAATTAGTGATGCCCATTAATTTCAATGGGTCTATTCTGAGTAGAACAAACACTGGATATGACCATAGTTAGTGGCCTAAGAAAGTGGCTTTTAATTTCACTTTAAACAGGAATTATTTTTACTTTAAACAGGAATTTAAACAGCTAATTCCACATACTCTAAAGCAGCATAAGGTAGTGGGAAGAAATGAACTGACAAATGAATTAAGCAAAAAATAAAAAAAAAATAAATTACTCTCTGGTTTGGACACAAAAGGAACTTTTTAAAAAATCCCATAAAATTATTCACATACAAACTTTAGGAAACTTGCCCCCGTCCTCTTCTTTCACTTGAAATCATATGAAGGTCACTATTTATTCACGTTTTATCACTAGCTCTACATTTCCTACCCTCTTCTCCTCTTAGCTTAGT
This sequence comes from Podarcis cretensis, assembly GCF_951804945.1. Lineage (NCBI taxonomy): Eukaryota > Metazoa > Chordata > Lepidosauria > Squamata > Lacertidae > Podarcis > Podarcis cretensis. The sequence continues at coordinate 74,740,796 of NC_137175.1, forward strand.
GCTCCGTTCACATCTGGGTTGATTTAACAAGTGATTGGAAATGTAGCCTCCTGATTTCCCGTTAAATACTAGGCACAGGAAAAGAAATAGCACTTGTTTTTCAGTGAGTTTTGACAGCCATCCAAAATCCAGTGCACACCAAAGAGCGGTCTGTGGTTTGATGGCAAGGGCCCAACATTTCTGAAACATATTCTTGGGAGAAGGAAGCAAACCGGGCTTCGCCAGAAATAATGACACAGCTTCACTTTATATTTCTAGAAATGGATACAGGACTTTTAATTGCTAGCCTTAAGCAGAGTAACCATTCATTCTTTGCCACAGCGCGTGTGTGCTTTGGATCACCAAGCGCACCATGAGCAAACCCTTTAAAGCCAGTGGGATTACTTACCTGTGCAAACATATAGAGTTAGGAACCAATGGTAGATTGCACACCTCTCAAAGGGCTGCATCCTGAGGGACCCAACCCTGAAAAAGCCTTTGTACATAACCTCAATACTCATGAGCAAGGAATAAGATGCAGCCAAATGCCCTGATCCAGAATTCTGGGTATGGCAGAGATGCTCATGAATCCCACCTCAATGAGGTGGAACTTGCATCACAGTCCTCAGGCCTACAACATATATGAACCTAATGTGGGGGGGGGGTGTAAGAGAGAGACAGAATTTGGAGGTCCCCAAATTCTGGAAAGCCCTCCCCTCCTAGGTGCATCTTGTCTCTGTACAGTCATACCTCGGGTTACTCAGCTTGCGTGTTTCTGGGTTGCGCACCACGCCAAACCCAGAAGTACCGGAATGGGTTACTTCCAGGTTTTGGTGCTCACGCAGAAGTGCTAAATCACACTTTGTGCATGTGCAGAAACACCGAATCGCGACCCATGCATGCAGACACAGCATTGCGGGTTGCAAACTTGCCTCCCGCGGGGATCACGTTTGCAACCCAAGCGTCCGCTGTCTACATTTTGATGTCAGGTCAAGGTGCACTTTTTTGCACAACCTTTGGGGATGGAGGAACCTTTGGGGATGGCTTAATTGTGTTGGGCTGCGTGTAACCTGCCCTGATCCCATAGGGGGAAGGGTGTTCTATAAAGGCCTTTGAATAAATATCGCTGGCTTTGTGTCAAGAATGTTCAAAATAGTAAACCATTGCACATGCCCTCTGCTGAATGTTTAAACCCACTAATGTCTCTGTGGCCACGGACTGCATGAAGTATCTAAGGAAGATTCATTGTAGTTTCCATAACAAACAGCCGCATTCCAGCAGGAAAGATCTCGAGCCATGAAAGTCAAAGGGCTACCTCCTGAAGCAAAAGTTTCCACCAGCTGAGTAACACCTGCAAAGGCCACCTCTTCGACACTAGAATAAAAAATAAAAAAACATGGCTTCCTGCCAATACCTTCATGCGGAAACTTGCTTGAAGCGGGGGGAAAAAAGGAGGGAGAGGAATTAGCAATTAGTGCGGCTGGGATTTCCCTTACCCTCCAGGACGGAACAGCAGGTTGGAGATATTTAAAACCTGCGAGGGGGAAAGGAATGGCTTTCTCCCCTATTGCCTTTGAGTATCTCTAGGGTTTAAGGGCACCGCTAATGAAACCACTTTGCATCAGATGTTTAATTGTTTTCCTCCTTGTGCAAAGACTTTTCTTTTAACTGAAATGCTAAACGGCGAAGAAATCTGCCACAGCTGGATGAGAAGCCAGAACACTGGCCTCCTATGGGTATGTGAATGCAGTACATTATAGATCCTTAATCTGGCAAAGGGTCAGGTTGCGTGGTTAAAGTGGTACATGGGAACAGCAGAGGCTTATTCAGTTTGGCCATGCATTCCCAGTGTTTACAGTAGGTCTATTCAGATTAGACTTACACACTTACATCCACCTCTGCTCCAAGTGAGATTTGGAAAGTAAGGTGGAATCTACACACATATTAAAAGAACGCTGTGAAAATGCTTTTCTAAAAAATGTTTTGAAAAATACATTGAATTTGCCATAGCTCACTGTCGCCATCTAGTGTCACATTTGTATATTGCACTTTACAACACAAAACGTTTTATTTGCAGCTGTATAGTCAAGTCCAAGAAAGCAAATTCAAGGAAGAAATAAGGCAGAAACTGGCAAAATTCCAGAAGGCTCTGAAAGATGTTCCATAGAGGCATATAAACCCTGTGATCCAAACCCTACTTTCAAGCAGGATCCCATTTACAGGGATCAGGTGATTCCATGCTCAAATATGAATGATATTTCCCCATTCCAAGTGGTAATTTCTACAGGAATGGAGTAGGTCAGGGGTCTGCAACCTTTAAGACAAAAAGAGCCACTTGGACCCGTTTCCGAAGAAAAAAAAACTGGGAGCCGCAAAACTCGTCATTATAAAAATAACTTTTTTGTCACTTTTTTATTATTTCTTTGTTTGACCCCTCAGAATTACTCCTCCTCATAGAAATAAACGTTGAATTAACAAGTTACCTTTTTTGTGTGTGTGTTCTTCACTCCCCTTCAAAACAGTGACCAGCGTACATGCCCCCTTTCAATGTAGCGGGCGGGCGGGCGGGCAGGTGACGTCGGGACAGTGCATGACTAACGCACGCACCGCCCCCATGTGACGTCACAGCCAGTACAGTGCCCGCCACAGTGGGGAGTGTCGGGGCGCACAACGTGCCTCCTCCCCTCGCTAGTATCCGCCCCGGAGCAAAGGTGTAAAAGAGCCACATGCGGCTCCGGAGCCGCGGGTTGCTGACCCCTGGAGTAGGTGAACAGGCAGCATGGAACAAAGTGTTTTGTCATGGAACAGTGTTCTGTCATGTGAACTAGTACAATCCTATGCATTTCTACCCAGAAATAAGTCCCCCTAGGTTCCTATAAGGCTAAAGCTGAAATCCTATGCGCCCCAATTTGGATTGTATGTATGTGTGCGTGTGTTTCATTTCCAGCACTGCTTGAATGAACAAGTCACCAAAGACCTCAAACAATCTACCCTTCACAGTGATTTACTCCTGCTATTAAATTAATCCCCCTAGTAGAGGAGAACATAACTCACTTCCTAACAAGATGTGAGGGGCTGTGGAGGGGAAGGAACGAACCTAAAGCACATACCAGTTTTTTTCAATGCAAAACAGGTTTTAAAAATCCTCCAAAATCATTATGAATTTGTTCCCTCGTGAATCACATTCAAAAGGACAGTTGTCGACAGGCTGTAGTTCTAGTCAGTCCTCTTCAACATTGTCTATTCACAGAGGACGCACAAAAGGGATAATAAGCGCCCGAGAAAGATTTTATGAGCATGGGTGATAAAAATACAAATAAAATATGTATAAGAACTAATGTCGCTGAAAAATCAAAGATACGATTTGCAATATCGCTAACGGAGGAATTACATATACAGTGGTACCTCGGGTTAAGTACTTAATTTGTTCCGGAGGCCCGTTCTTAACCTGAAACTGTTCTTAACCTGAAGCACCACTTTAGCTAATGGGGCCTCCTGCTGCCTCCGCGCCGCCAGAGCACGATTTGTGTTCTCATCCTGAAGCAAAGTTCTTAACCCAAGGTACTATTTCTGGGTTAGAGGAGTCTGTAACCTGAAGCGTATGTAACCTGAGGTACCACTGTATTCTCTTTGAGCAGGACCAAACAAGGCTCCCTAAATTCCTGCACTCAGAAAACCATTGTGGGAGGGAAAAGGCTAGCTAGAGCCATTTTTCTTGTCATCTCTGTTACGGTTGCCATCTGGATACAAAAATTGTTGAGCTCCCCCGCCCCCCCTCCCAAAAATCTCCAAAAATAAATTGAAATTTTTGAGATATTCTTTTAGGAAATTCGCCCCAAAAAACCAACACTTCCAGGTTGCCATATGCCCAGGTTTCCCCAGACGCCATTTCCAACAGGTGAATCCTGGTTATGTCCAAGAGATTCTGGATGTATGACAGCCCTAATCTATGTGAAAGGGTTTTGTTTTTTTAGTGAGATGATCACATGGCTATGTGAGCCCCCACCTGCAGTTTGGAACAATTTCATCCAGAAACAGGTTTGACCATCTCATTGAAAACCAGGCCACAGTACCTTACATATGCATGTGAAGGGCTTTGAACACGGTATCATTTAATTGCTATTAATAACCAAAAAATGGAATTTCCACGTTCAAAGCTGATTTCTCTGATTATTTGATGCTAGAGACAAAATACGGGAGAAGCTAGCTGAGAGGTTCGTGAGAGGTACCCAGATGGCCTCTGAGACTGGCTTTCCACTAAGACAGTTCTCATACTGTTATGTGGCAACTTAACTGAAAGTTTTTAATTTGGCTGCCAGTTGCTCCAGAATGCCTTTCTTTCAATTCTTAAAGTATAGGTCCTTTTAGTTCATCATCTTTCTATTAGAAGCTTCATCTCAAAATATTGAGTTTTTGATGGAAAATAACCTCTTCACGTTTTTGAATGAAAAAGCAATGTCCTTCTACATTAGCAAGAGAAGCCAGAAAGTCTATGAATCATCCAGCTAAATTCTTCCATAGAGACAGACACAATAATTCTGACATTAGTACATCATGTAAGACACACATATTTCTCTTTATAAACAATGGACTTTTTTTCAAAATTAAAAAAATAAAACAAACCAGGAACGTGCAAGTATTCAAAATACTATGTTTTCCAGGATGTAGTGGCATGGAAAGTCTGGCAATCAAGCAAGAAAATATTCAGTACAAGGGTCAGAGTAAGCTTGAATAATTCTGCATCCTAGACATTGGAGGAACTGTGAGGGCAACACAATCCAGCCTGAGGGTAGACATTTCTGAACACTCTGGCTAGTAAGGAGAAATGTGTTTCAGAACTGGCCACACATATTATTCACACGTGTATTTTGCAAACTGACACAGAAGTGTGTAGTAAACTGAACTTAATATTGGGAAAAGGGAAAGATGCGAGAAACAAAAACTTACAGAATACTTCACTTCTGGATCAAATGGCCATCTCAGGGCCAAGATACACAGGGCACTAAACTGATCTTTGAATCCTGTAGTATAGCACCAGAAGGACTGAGCGATGTGATCCCCCCTGCCCCTCCAATATTTGGGCTGGGTCTCAGGCTCAGCTCACAAGACAATATCCACTTCACAACTCTTCTTCCAGATTAGATGCCCCGAACCAGAGTTTTCTGTCCCACATGCTCAAAGCAGGAATAGTGTAATACTACACTATAAACTGCATTCCAATGAGTTTAGTACATGTGGTAATAACATTTGTTCTCATTAATACATTCTGGATTGTCCTCTGGGTTCCAGATGCAATTTGAGAACACTCACTCTCTCCCATTCCAATTCAGGATGAACATCGCTTGCCCTATTTAATGTTGTGGGCTGTGCTTTATAAAGCAGGACTGGACCCCATGCAATTGTTCTACAACCAGCAACAGTAATGTTTATTTCTGAAATTAGGATGTTAAATAGTGAAGCTTTAAGGACACACCATGAGACATGATATCATAGCCTAAAAATGCAATCCAAACAACCAGTCTGCTCAGCTTTACAAACAGCAAATTTGAATGTCCTGGCAAACTGTGAAGGAGTGATTTACAAAACAGTAGGTAATAGCTGGATCTTTCTCCAGGAGCAACATGCCAGTATTTGAGAAGCACATACATGACTTCATCCTGGGCCTAGTTTTTTGTACCTTTAACAAAACCTCAAATAATAATAATAAAGACTTTGCACTGTGCACCAAGAGGCTCGTCTCAAAGTGATTAGAGATTTGGTTGCAGACCACACAGAAAGCAAGTTGTTTGTTAGTAAACATTTTCTTCCTTGCTCTTGCGTTTGGCATTGCTCCTATCATGCCTTCCAGGGCTTATGATCTGTCACAAGGCCACACAGCCTCTTAGAATAGGAAGCCCACTAGAGTTGATGATCACACATTAAGGGCAATGCCATAAACCCCATTTTAAACAAAAGTTCAAATAAATAACTGGAGAGAACTCAAATTGCTTCCACAAGCCACCTAACTGCTCCCAAGAGCCTTTGTTCTGAAACCTGATAACTAGTTAACATTTCTTTCTATCGACATGACTTTCCCTTCCCCTTCTTCGAAAGGAGTACCAGCTAACTGAGTAGGGTCCATTATGAAGTGGCTACAAAGCTTCATGAAGCTCCCAATACTTACAGTGAAAAACCTTGAAATCTCTGGGGCAAGTCTTTCTGTTTTCACCTTCCATACCAAGGGAACGGGAGAGTTCAGTATGAATGCCAATGGCCTCTGGTGAATATGAATTGAAGAAATTGGATTCAAATGTAGGGTGACCTGTAAAAAACACAAATACACACCAACCAATTAAAATGTGGCTATTATTTGATAAATATTCAAAAAAAATTAATATTTAGGATTTATATAGTGCCTCTTTAACATTTCAAGTGCTTTGTGTACATTTTCTCAGTAATCCGTATACACAGACAAGTTGATAAGATGATGATGATGGTGATGATGATGATGATTTTTTATGTTACAGATGGGACTGAGGAAAAGGAATGTGCTTAAGCCCACCTGCTCAGTTCATGACTGATGTGAAATTTGACATAGTAACATCCTAGGCACTGCCAGGGCTGGGGTGAGGGGTTAGCAATAGTGTACATCTGCAGAGCCATCTCAAGGAATTTTGCTATCTGTGGCAGAGCAAAAAAAATTCATGCACACAAACTCAAAGTAGGCACACAGGACTCAAATCTGGTCAAGTTATTTTGGCACCTGAAACACACAACCCCACAAGTTCCTCTCCACCTCCCTGGCAGTAAAATAACAGTGTCTGTTGCTAATAACAACCAACACAACAACTATCTATTATTATTATTATTATTAGCAGCAATTCGCTGCTCTTATAAGAAAACCCAAAATCAGCAGCCTAAGATGGCTCTGTTTGATGGTATGGCCAGCCATGGGCATCTGCTGGGCAGGGGACCAAGTGCCAATTCCCAGAGCCCCCTAACTTTGCTCCTCCTCGTTACTGTTGCTGCCTGCAACCACCTTCTCCAAAGAAGTGGGCAGTGATTAGGGTTGTTGTTTAAAGTTATTGAGCTTTTTGGGGGGAACATCTCCCCCCAAAAACACACATTTGGGGGCTTTTCTTGGATCTCAAAACCCGGATGTATGGCAGCCCTGGCAGTGACAGAAGCAAGGGAATGGAGAAGCACCCTCTGCTTGCCTGGCCCTCTCCCTGTGGTTGGTTTGGGCCCAGAGGACTGGCGAAAAATCAACTCTAGACTTCTTCACACTGAACACAGGTCAACTGTTTGCATAAAAGAGCGTAGTGTACGCTCGCTGATTTGTGCAGCTCAACTATTGAGTACACCGCTTGTATACTCTTTAAACGTAACGTGTGAACACCCTTATCACTCACAGATGGGGTAGAGTTGTGGCAGAGGCATGCTTAAGGCCACCTACTGAGTTCAGAACCAAGGTGGAATTTGAACCCTAATTTCCAAGTTCACAGTTTTGCATTCCTGAGCCTAATCCTCATAAAAGGCAGGGAAGTTGGAAACCTGTTTCTGACTGGGAGGACCGAACCCTCAGCAGAGTGCCCATTTTCACTTCAAATAACCCAGTCTGCACAGCAATTCCAAAGCCACTGACAATTCAATACTACACCCCCTGACCCCCACAGATAAGTGTAGTCACAATGTCATTATTAGCTGTTCTGCACTGCTGGGAAAAGCCACCATCCTAAAGCCACCAGGGTTCCTGGCTCCTCAGAGCTCAGTTGCCATATGGTCCCCATCATTTCTAAATTTGCTGTTAACAGTCTTCTGTTGGCAGGTTTGGAGATTTTGGATGTATGGGCCCTGGGCAGCCCACAGAGGCACAAGCCTTGTGAGCCCATTGGAGGAATAGGCAAGAGCGATTCTCCGTTGCAAAGCCTGGTGTGTGGGCTGAACAGCCTTTAGGGAAGGAGTCTTGGAGAAGTCTAGCAAGCTCAGGATGAGGTCTGCTAATGAAAACAATTCCAGGAAAGAGATGAGATATTTTGGATCTTGCGACAGTGTTCGGGCAAACTTAGAAAGACACCTGCTCAGCAGTAAATAATACTTCAGTTTAACCATTATCCTAAAACCTCTTCCTTCATTTTAAGTGGGCAATCATAGTTTTCTGGCTTGAACTTATCAATGTTTGGAATACTGGGCATATTTTTCCAAATTCTCTTCCCCCACCCCACAACGTGCTAATATATTTCCTTCAAGAGCTGTATAAACAAGATAATCTAACTTCCTTCTCACTTCTCTTAAAAAATCAAGCACACACCAGGTGACAGTGGCCATGAAAAAGAGGGAAATTGAGCAACCTAAAGGTACAGGAAGTGTCTGTGATTCCACTGGGAATGACATTTGAGATGAAAGGTTATACCACCAGTTAGTGCAGAGATAGCCAATATGGTACCTTCCAGATGTTTGAGACTCCAACTACCAGCCCCAGACAGCAAGAGAAATGGTCAGGGATGATGGGAGTTGAGTCCATTTGGAGGGAACCACATTAGCTAGCCTTGGTTTAATGCTATGTGAACAAGCCTAGCCTCCTTGCAGGGTCACACACTCCCTCTCCTCGTCCCTTATCTCTGCCACCCACTGTTGTGACAGCACAGGCACTTTTTAGGGCTATCTTCCCACACTGCTTCCTTCTGGGAAAGGACACTAAGAGAGAAGATGGCCTAAGTCTGGGACTGCCAGCATTGCCACTGCTAATGTACTGGCAAAGCAATTCAAAAAGGAAGGTCAGGGAAGAAGCCGGAGACTTCCCTGCCTCAGGCGGCACAGTGACTTAGGCCAGCTATCATGCAATCCATCGCCTGTATTCTGAAGATGCACCGAACAGGAAAACATCAATAATATGTGCTTACAAAACAACCAAAACCCACATGCACCATTATTCAAAGGATGATACAAGTACAGTGGTACCTCGGGTTACATACGCTTCAGGTTACAGACTCTGATAACCCAGAAATAGTGCTTCAGGTTAAGAACTTTGCTTCAGGATGAGAACAGAAATCGTGCTCCGGCAGCACAGTGGCAGCAGGAGGCCCCATTAGCTAAAGTGTGCTTCAGGTTAAGAACAGTTTCAGGTTAAGAACGGACCTCCGGAACGAATTAAGTACTTTACCCGAGGTACTACTGTAGTTTTGGTTAAGATGGAAATGGAAGTTTCAGAAAACACTTGTTTCCTCTTTTCCACTATAGATATAGCAGTCAATAAGAAAGAGAAAGGCCTAGTTGTGAGAGAATGTTATAGAGTTCACTGAGAGCATTTTGTAACTAATACATCCAGCACATGAAAAATGGGCATTATCAAGTGAATAATCTTTCAATATAGGCTTTGTATGCCTCTGCAGTTATTAAGACTCTTTCGAAAGAGCGTTGCAGACACATACAATATCAAGGAGGTAAAGACAGCTGCAAACTTTCAGTTTCCCTGGAGATACCAGTTTTTATGGAAGGCTGAGGATCACCACAGCAACCAAACTACAAAAACAGACCAATGGGCTCGTGCCCCATTATTCTGGCAAAGTAATTTGTATTATAGGAACAGTCTGGGGGCACAGATATTGAAAAATGATCAAAGAAGAAAGCACTGTTGAAGTATAATTTGGTTTTGCTGACTTTAAGGCCTCAAATCACACGTTTACAAAGACCGTTATGAAAGTTAATGCTCAAGGTTTTGTAATGCTGAACTAACCACTGTAGTGTGAAGGGATCCAGATTAATTTTCAGCACATTTTTTTCCAAAACAACCATTACAAATTTGTGCTAATAAACCAGGGCAAAAATATATCAAGTTACAGTACCCATATTGAGGCAGCTGTTCAGAAAAGCATTAAGAGAGAAAATGGACTTTCAAGATGAATGCACTTTTTTTGCTTTGTATCTTCAGATCACAAAACTACTACAACACTATATGTCTTGAAAATACAGTGGTGCCTCGCAAGACGAAATTAATCCATTCCGTGAGGCTCTTCGTATAGCGGTTTTTTCATCTTGCGAAGCAAGCCCATTGACAGCTTAGCGGATTAGCGCTATTAGCGGTTTAGCGGCTTTTAGCGGATCAGCTGATAAGTGGCTTATCAGCGGATCAGCTGATAAGCGGCTTAGGGCTTAGGAAAAGGGGGGGGGGGGGAAACCCCACAGGAACTCGCAAAACATTTTCGTCTTGCGAAGCAAGCCCATAGGGAAATTCGTTTTGCGAAGCGCCTCCAAAACGGAAAACCCTTTCGTCTAGCGGGTTTTCCGTCTTGCGAGGCGTTCGTCTTGCGGGGCACCACTATATAAGCATTTTATAAATTTAAGTAGCTGTTCGGGTTGCCAAACAGAAAGTTAATCAATTGCAATGCTTTCTGGGAAAGTCTCTAAAATTGCCTTCCCCGGCATAGTACTCTCCAGATGTTTTAAACTGCAATTCCCATCAGCCCTAGCAAATGGTCAGGGATGATGGGAGTTGTGATAAAAATTAATAAATCTGAAGGGCATATTCATAAAGTCTGCCACACTTCTTCAACGCCTTTCAAACCCTGTCTTGTCACACTTTGGCAACAATTTCACCGATGCCACCTCCTCTGTCACAAGTTTGCTACGCCACAACTCATAATAAAACATACATACTGCCAATATATCATTTCTATATTCATAAGCCCCATGCCATTCTCCATGGCTCTCTCTTTCCTTTTCAATTTGTAACTTGAGAGTTGGGAGGAAGCTGGTTTTCAGGGGCTGGCTTTGGTCCTAGCTTCTCCAACTACTGACTTTTAATTTAGCTATACATTAGATTTTTCACAATGATTGCTCTTAATAAGTTATTTATTCAGCTCTTCTTTTTATTGTTGTTTGTTCAGTCACACGTTTTTGCCCTCATAACCTGCAAGTGTACTATTTTATACTGGACAGAGCTGCTGAAAGGTGAACAATTACATAATAAATAAATGGGCAACAACCATAGCATGGTTTTATCTTCTCAAGTGTGAAAGATGCAACAACAGTAGTTTATATGGGTCTGCTTCACAGGTTCTCTATGCTGCCAACTGATTAAAAAAGAAAACTGATGGTGCATGTAGCCATCCAGAAGCTTCAACTGGGAGCAGAAAGGTTGGCTTTGCCTAGGGAGAGAGAGAGAGAGTGCGTGCAGCAGGTCTCCTGCACCTTTAATAGTTGTGGTCCCTCTTCTTCAACTGATTACTATTTTTCTTTTCCTATAAACCCATAGACTCCCACAAAATCCCAGTTTGGAAACAGCTAAAAGGATGGTTGTGCTCCCCCTAGCTGTTGGAAGACCTTTCCTTCCAAGCAATTTCAAGAAGCCTAGAAGGGAGACAGGAAATAAGACAGGCTATGGAGGAAAGGGTTAGCAGCACCTTCCAAATGGCTACATTAGGCCAGGGGCATCAACTGCTAACCCTTACTACCCTAAATTGTTCTGTTTACAGAACTTACATAATGTCCTGAATTCATGTCTGCATTATATAATGTGTCACAAATAATTTTGGTTCCATTCATTTAGATCAGGCTTTCCCAAACTTGGGCCTCCAAGCTGTTTTTGGACTACAACTCCCATCATCCCTAGGTAGCAGGACCGGTGGTTGGGGTGATGGGAACTGTAGTCCAAAAACAGTTGGGGACCCAAGTTTGGGAAACCCTGATTTAGATCTAGATGGTGATGGTAGATTAACAGCATTCAGTACTTATAATCTGCTCTGGGATCGGGTTACATTTTTGTTGCTGTAGAGCTTCAGGTTATGGTTTTAAAAAAAATATTTAGTAGAATCTGAAACCTCCAGAGTTAAGGTATGTCAATGAAGTATCTGTGCATTTTCTTCTAAATCCCATTATTCTCTGATGATTCTTTCAGACACACAAAATACCCCAAAGCCAAACAAAAGGACTCATAAACGTACATGTCCCTGCCCACGCTGTTCATCTTTCCAGCACATGCAACCTCCCCCAAACCAGTCACGGAACAGCAAAGTGAACTGCTAACAATAGTTTAGCCTTGAAAGAATTATAGAAAAAAGTATCTTTCAGTATAGCAAGCAACACATTGTACCACGATGTGAATGCAATTTCCATATGTGGAAAGAATAGCATTTGCATTTAACCTTAAACAGATGGTTTACTGAAAGAAGAAACCCACATTTTGACAAGTGCCTATTGGATAGACAAATTGCACCATGGCAAATTGAAGACGCAAAAGATAGGATAATTATTCCCCCACAATAATTGAAAAAAGAGAGATGCATTTCACACAAACATTACTAGCGCCTCACGGAGGCAAGGCTGTAAAAGTCCCTTTCCAAAGAGGTCAGTGCAAAATCAATGTCAAGAGAAGTGGGGGGGGGGGGATATGAGAGAGACCAGAGGAAGGTGTGCAATCAAGATCCAAAAGACAGCAATTGGAGAGCTTGTGCCAACACCTGCCAACCTTAAGTTAGTGCCAAGGCCCCAGTTGCCTCAGCAGAGCCCAGAATGCATGTTCTGGGCCCCGTTTAAAATATATTTCTCCAGCTTTCCATGCCAAGAAGTGCTGAGACTTAACTGCCCTTTTAATTTTCCAAAATCAAATCAGCCCTCCATTAGGGACACCGTGAAAAATTAAGATGGTCTAAACCACTGAGCCTCTTGGGCTTGCCGATCAGAAGGTCAGTGGTTCGAATCCCCATGATGGGGTGAGCTCCCGTTGCTTGGTCCCAGCTGCTGCCAACCTAGCAGTTCGAAAGCACGCCAAAAAGTGCAAGTAGATAAATAAGTACCACTGTGGCGGGAAGGTAAATGGCATTTCCGTGTGCTGCTCTGGTTTCGGTGTTCCGCTGCGCCAGAAGCGGCTTAGTCATGCTGGCCACATGACCTGGAAAAACTCTGCGGACAAATGCCGGCTCCCTCAGCCAGTAAAGCGAGATAAGTGCCGCAACCCCAGAGTCGTCTGCGACTAGACTTAACAGTCAAGGGTCCTTTACCTGTTTAAGACCCATCTACCTGGTGGTGCTTAGTGCACTGTTGCTGTTACTGCAGATTTCCACTAACCGAGATGGGTGACCATCAAGGGGCACTATGTCAAAGGCCCCCTAAAACCTGGAGGAGGCCTTGCAAGGGCAAGTGGAGGATCCTGCCAGGCTACTATTGGCTCCCCACATCATTTGGTCTGGCAAAGCTGATAAGTTACAGTATCCCACTCTGGCCATTAGATGTGCGGTGCTGCAGGACAGCAAGAATCCCTATGCATGAGAACTGTCCCAGTGCTGCAGGGAGTAAGGAGTATGGGCATCAGTCATAATGAATACAAGTAGCTATTTGAACACCACTTAGCAATTATTTTTGGACACAACTGCCAACTTGCCCAAAATTATGGGCTGACCTCTGTTTGTGTACAATCCCATCATCTTAAAAGCGGATTCCCTCGACCATTTTAAGCTGCTGAGACACAGCTGTAGCCAAGGTGGATTGTGTTTCCTCTTCTGGGCGCAAGAGGAAAAGGATGTGATGTGTTCATGATGGAGTGGTCCGTAACCATATGATCCCTTCTGCGCACACCTGCGTCCCAATTTAGCCAGCTATAGAAAAGACTACAAAACTGGTACGAGGAGACATGGCTATATATTAAGCAGGAGGAAGGAAACAATAAAACCTGATCCCCTCAAACTACAGCTTAGCATCCCCAAACATACCTGCATGACTGGAACCCAAAAATTATTATGACCTGATCTGGATTCATATCTTTTGATGTCCATATCTAAGAACGTACAATGTTGACGTGCTTTGCAGTTAACGTGGCTGCCAGTGGGCAGCCATGCCTACTGCAATATGGGGCAATCAAGACAGGTTGGGGGAGGTGCAAAGAAATGAGTCCTGGAGAGCTGATGTTCTAACCATCAGCTGGGATCACCTGCTCTAGAGAGCTCTCTTTTGGGACTGGAGGACGTGGCTTGGATTCAAAGCACTATCTCTAGCATTTAATTCTTTTCAGAAGAAGTGGTTTGCATTGAAAGGGCTTTGAATCCAAACTCATTTCTCTGCAGAGGGGGAAATGCTGCTGTTTTAGGAGCATTCCCCTCTATGCAGAGACTTCAAAGGTGCTCCCTTGTAACTGACAGTCAGCTGATTAGGAACCTCTTTGAAGGTGTGCTCCTAGTGTCATTCAGTGGTGCCCTCGGATTGGTTGTGAGCCACCTCATTTGAATTTTGATAAGTGTCAGTCCCCTGGCGTTATTATGACATCAGGTGTCTGAGAGGTGGGTAGACTGGGATTTGGCCCATGGGGGAGATTAGGATCTGGCCTGTCAGCCAGATCTAGCTCCCTACCCATGATCTAGAGAGCTTGGCAAAGGCTACTCTAAAACAGGGTTTCCCAAACTTGGGTCTCCAGCTGTTTTTGGACTACAGTTCCCATCATCCTTAACCACTGGTCCTGCTAGTTAGGGATGATGGGAGTTGTAGTCCAAAAACAACTGGAAGACCCAAGTTTGGGAAAGCCTTCTCTAGAATATGCATTCAGTTGAGAGAGGGGTGGGATGGCCAGCTCTTTTCGGCATCATAATTGAGAATGAGCTCTAAAATGTACTTGGTATTTCCCCAGTGGTACGTTATGGAAAAAGATTGGCAATTGTGGCCTTTTAGAAGGAGGTGGTTTGCCATTCATGACTGCCATTCTCATTCTGGAAGCCCTGGAAACGTCCAACAAATGTCTTAAGTTCCCAGGATCATTCTTTGGAAACTACTTTCCTAAACAGTTTACATCCCACTTTGCTGCCACATTTTGAGTGAACCATCAATCAAAGTTTGGGTTTTTTTAAGGCTTTTGTTTTAAATTAAAATTTGGAAATGTTTTAGAGCTCCTATAAAGTAAGGAAGCTAAAGGAACTGGCAGAAACATAGACCTGCTAAGTCCTAATTTTGCCACACAATATTGCCAATCTCTTTAGCCCTCAGCTGCTTTCCAGTTTCAAGCACCTGCTCTGCAAAAACTACCAGAGATCTGCCAAATTATACAGTATCTTCACACAGCCTTTTACGTTGGGCACACTAATCCGGTCTGGTATAAAAAGCATGCAAAAAGTAATAATGAAAAAGCCAAAGCCTAAGGAAAGCCACATTATTTATTTGGCCCTGTGCATAGTTAAAGATGCATACAATTAACATACTTGGCATAATTGCATCTCTTTCCAATCCTAATTATTTTAGAGAACTTCTCTTTGTAACTGAGAGAAAGGAGTGGGGAAACGAGAGACGAAATGGAGAAAATGGTAGAATAGGATGCCTAGCAGAAACAGAGCAAAAGTGAGGAGGCAGAAATAAGTACCATAACATGAGGATAAAGAGTAAAAATTGTGCTATTATCTGCTCTGAGCACTGGGACTGCTAGCCTGGCCTTCCGCAGCCATTGCCTACATTTTTCTTTGCTTTTGACTGCAACACTGAGGATAAGGAATTAGCTTTTTAAAAACCCTGACATCTCAGTTCCCTGACATTCCAATTCCTCAGCAGATACTATGTTTGCAGATTTACAGAAAACACACAGTTCTGCAGCAGTTCTAGCTTTGGGTTAATGGTTACCAGCTTTTTAGTATAACCTGAGCAAATCTAGAAGCATGCATAGTAAGTAAGACTGCAGCCTTAGTCCAGCTTCATCCAGCTGCCCTTTACAATCATGGGGTTTTTAAACTGAACAAACGCTATGTATATATATATATGAGGCCAGGAGTTGAAGCTGAGACTACCAAATCCATTGCTTCTGAGCCTTAATACAGATATGGATTTGGAAAAGCAAAACAAGATCTCCTGCAAAGTCTTTTGGTTTACAAAATGAGCATATAAAACCCCTAACAATCTGTGTGTCTCGGCTCACCACAGCACACAGAGGTCAAGAGGATTTTTGCACAATCAAAAGCATCCTTGGGAGTCAGGGGCTGCCTCTTTCACATTTTAAAAAAAGAACCCAATAGCTTCTTTTAATTCTATTTAAAGTCACAAGGCCAACTTTTGCCAGCTACCCCACAGAGATCAAGAGACTATTCTCTCAAAAGCTACAGCATGAGGCCTGGCCATCTCATTTTTTTTTTTTTGCAAAACTTTTTTACCACAAAACAGCCCTAGCAGTGGACATTCCAGAACAGAAAGGTGGGGGTAAGTTATTTAAATAAATAAGACTTCACTCTGAAAAATTTACTGCACCCTCTCTCAAATAATTGGCAATTAAACTTCAACGAAGATGATCCTGCCATGAAATCACACTAAGCATCCAAGACAAGGAAGATGTAGATATTTCCAGGTGCTATTAGATTTAGGTTGCAGCCCTATGCACACTTACTTGGGGGTAAGCCTCATTAAACACAATGGGATTTCCTTCCTGTGTATAGGTTTGCACTGTAGAGGCCTTCAATCCTATGTGCAGTTCTGCAGAACTGTAGTAGTACCTCCTCAGACAGGGGTGGGAAACCTATTCCTTTCCAGATATTGAGGGACTACAACTTGCATCAGGTCCAGCCAGCATGGCCAATGGTGAGGAATGATGGGAGTTCTAGTCCAGCAGCACCCGGAGGATTGCAGGTTTCCCATTCCCAGGTTATCAGGTCATTAAAAATCGTACCGGCCACAGAATGACACCATTAATAGGAATTAGGAGAGCTCAGAAGATTTCAATATGCTATACCCAGTGACGGTGTGCCAGAACTTGCAAGGTACCTGGTGCTTTCTGAACATAAAAAGTTGATACATCTGGAGCTTCTGGACCTGGCAGTCATGTTGTTTATGTGGGGGAAAGGATCTCTCCTTAAGCTGTCTTACAGTTAGATTTGTTGCGACAGAAATACAGGATTCTTTACTTGGAAAACAGAAGCATCTCTGTGAACAGGTATGTTTTTAGAGACAAAAATTCAGACGGTGCTGCCCATTAAGAAACTGTGTAAACACGGCAAGGGAGTTTGTTCCATTTGCTAGTGCAGTTTCCAGTGGTGGCAAAGGGGATGTTATCGTTCTGATAAAGCCAGCTTTCCAATGGCATATCCGAGCCAATTCGGCTTTCCATCCTCTTCGTGCCATGTACGTTACAGGCTAGACACGTAACAAAGTGGGGATAGACACTTACGGGGCCTGCAATGAGAAGTGACTGTCCGGGAAAGAGATCCTGGGATCAAAACTGATAGCTCAATGTTGACCCAGTGAGCAGCAGCAGTGTAAAGGGTTGCTCCATGTTAGGCGTAATTGGAAAAGGAAAGGAAAGCAAAACTGCCAATATCACTCCACTGCTTTACAAATCTATGGTGTATGATCATACTTGAGTTCAGTTTCGGGTACCACAACTCAGAAAGGAGATTGTAGAACTGGAGAAGGTCCAGAGAAACTGGCAACCAAACTGATCACGGAACTGGGTCAACTACCTTAAGAGGAAGGTTATAACATTTGGGGCTTTTATAATTTAGAGAAAAGGGATGAATGCGGGGAGAATGACTGGGGTGTATAAAAGGATGCACAGAAAGTGGACAGAGAGAAGTTTTTCTCCATCTCTCATAATACTAGAACTTGGGGCAACCCAATGAAGTTAAATGTTGGAAGAGGCAGGTCACAAGACAAAAAGTAACTTTTTTCACACAGTACAAACTATGCAATTCAGTAAAATTCATGGCTGGTGAAATTCATGGCTGCCAACCTGAATGGCTTGAAAAGGGATTTAGACATGAAGGATAAGCTTCCAGTGCTAAAGGCAGTATGTCTCTGAATACCCATTGCTGAGGAGTACAAGTGGAAATAGTACTGTTGAGCCCCTTTCCTGGTTAACCACTGTGAGAACAGGGTGCGAGACTAGAAAGCATTTGCTCTGATCTGGCTCAGTTCTTCCTATATTCAATCAGACTTATTTTCAGGGAAGTACGTGTAGCTTTGCAATCTCACTCCATTACAAAGTGTAAAATGCTGAATAATTTAAAGGTTACTTTAACTAATACCCCTTGACAGGCCACTTAATAAAGAGCAATTTTTGTCTTGGGTTAATTGCAAAATAGCGTTTTTAAGTGACAGTCCCATGGAAGAATATCTGCATTTCTGAAACACCAAAGGTCAAGTCAGTCAACAGATTATGCATTTCTCCAGCTGTGTATGAAAGAGGTAGATCGTTTTACAGGTGTGTGTTTCAGAAAAGGAAAAACCTCAGTCAAATGCAGGAAATGTCCAATTTAAAATGAAACGCTATGCTGTTAAAATAAAGTACACACACACACACACACACACTCACTTAGAGCCAGTATGAAAAAGAAGTATATGAGTCATAGGGGACTTGAAAACATTGGAGCTTTAAGAGACTGGGGCCTAGTAAGGGTGTCTATATTTAAGTATTACAGAATGGAAAAAAATGTGGTGTGTATGTTAGAGTAAAAGCCTTGTGCTGCAGTGCAGCATTTCTACTGATTCTCTCTCACTCTGGGCTTATCCACACTACTGTTTGCCCTACAGCTTTCCTCTGGGATAACCTGTGATTTAGCACTGGATTGGAGCAAACAGAAATCAGGTTTTCAGTGGATTGCTGTTTGTTCCGATTTATCACTAAAGAGCGAGTTTTCCCTGGGGAAAGTAGCAAAACTGCTTGGACCAGTGCCTAGAAAGCACGGGACAAGTGGAAAACTGCTCGGACAAGTGGAAGTGTGGATGAGCCCTTTATTGTGTAACTCAAGCTTGGGTTATTTGGAGCTATAATTTCAAAGCATTTCTAGTTGCTCTATGTAACAGCAAACCAGGGTGTGCTGCTATTGGCACTTGCAAGTGTGAGACTGCAGTTGGCACACAGTTTCTGCTTGCCACTCCCCCTTCCAACACATGCGAAGGGTGGAGCTAATCAGAAGTTTCCGATTCTGGTTGACAGTCTGCACATCCAAGCACAGCAAATATGGTTTCATCTAATCAAGAGTTTGCCTGCAAACAAGTATCCCAGTCCATAGCCATGGTTTGGAATGCTGTTTTTGCAGGCAAACTTTGCTTTAAGCGGTGGCATACCGTAGTTGCCAGTGAGTAGAAGCTTCTGGTTCCCCCCCCCCCTTGCACACAAAGGAAGGAGAGAAGAGAGCACACTGCTTGCAAAGTCAGCAACTGCTTGTAACCATGTTTTGCTTGTGCTCAAACACTTTCCTTTCTCCCTTAGGAGGAGATTATAGGCTTCCATCCTTAGTTGGTTTAAGTAGCAGTTTTTGGTTTTCATTCTGGCTTGATATATCGGCTTGCTAACTTGTACAAACCACAGTTTCCCTAGTTTGGCCAAAGTGGGAAATAGGAATGGAAGCTTTAAATCTTCTCCCTTTGTGCCCAAGCTTCACACGGGCAGCAAGAAACCATGGTTTGTTGTTTCGGTCTGAATTAGGCCAAAGTGTTATTTCACAGCACCCTATCATGACTAGACCTCTAATTAACTATATTAGTAAATGGATTATCGTAGCGTCTAACATCACTGTGCTTCTCCTGGTTTCACTATATTCTTGTGCATCTTTCAGGTTCAACTTATCTCCTACTTTTGACCAGATCTTAATGATAGTTCCAAGCTTTATGAAGCAAATCAGTATATGCAAAACAATTTTTTAAAAAATCTCTTTGGGCTTCTGTATGATCCCATACTCCTCTCTAGCATTTTCTTTAAAATATACATGATTCGTATGCAATTTCTACTGCAGATTTTGAGAGAGAGAGAGAGAGAGAGACAGAGAGAGAGAGAGAGAGAGAGAGAGAGAGAGAGAGAGAGAGAGAGAAACCCAGCTGGGGTTCACTCTGCATGAAAATAATTGGTTATTATCTCTTTTTGAGTAAACTATGATTAGCTCCATGTTTCTGTTGGACATGAAGCTCTAAACAAATAGTCTTTTGGCCCCCATACAACTTCCTCTGAAAATTCTGGTTGGTAAATATGAAAGAGTTTTCAAATTAAATGACCAGTAATTTTCTGAACAGTCTTAGAAAACAACCCAGAAGAGACTTCAGTCCAGAGTAAATAAGATGCAGATGCCACATTAAACAAGACATAATTTTCTATGTAGGCAGGAATACTGCAACTTACTCAATGGATAAAAGGGGCTATAGATGGCTGTTTCTTCAATATATAGATGTTGCCAAAAAACACTGTGAACTAATCAAGGCAATTAACTGTCTGACATCATTAACTGAATCACAGGACTAGCTGTTGCTGTCCTGATAACAGCAAAAGATTTAGCTGCAATTCTGAATGAGATCAGAATATTTCCTAATTACTGCATGAGTGAAATAAGCCGTAACACTTTAAAATTAGCTGGATACATTTATGATGATGAGTGCTACAGGATAGGTTTCAACATGCTGCTTCAACTATGATGTTTAGATATTGGAAATGAGTTTTGCCTCCTGGAATTTGGGTTTATTCTTCTTTCTTTTCACTGTTATAACTGATCTGTAGGGTGGCAGTGATTCCATAGTTTCATTATTATCCTGGATCTCCCCATCACAACATACCATGAATGCAAATCTCTTTCAAAAAGCATATTTTCATACTTTTGCAATTCAATTCCTACCTCAAAAGAGGAAAATTTGTATGTTTTTATTCTGTTTTTCTTTGTATATCTTTCTAGAAGCTCTGCCCTTTTTCTTATTTTCCCATCTTTAGAAGCTATACATCTTTAGAGGAATTTTTAGAAGCATTCCTATCATTTAGAAGCATTGGGAAATCATATTCACGCTCTGAAGATTGCCTGTGTCATTCAACAATATAAAGCTGAAATATTGAGCTAAGGACAACAACACAGCAGCAGAGCAGTCTTTGCATGCAAAAGGTCCCCAGGTCATAGAATCTTAGAACTGTTGGAAGGGACCCCAAGGGTCATCTAGCCCAACCCCTTGCAATGCAGGAATCTCGGCTAAAGCAGCCATGACAGATGGCCATCCAACCTCTGTTCAAAAACCTCCAAGGAAGGAGAGTCCACATGGCAATCTCACTGGTTGGTAGTTACCCGGGTCTTCCTTCCCCCCCTTTTTAACGATGGGGACAACATTTGCCAGCCTCCAGTCTGTAGGGACCTCACCTGTTCTCCAATAATTCTCAAAGATAATAGACAAAGTCTCTGAAATTACATCCGCAAGCTCCTTTACTACTCTTGGATGCAGCTCATCAGACCGTGGAGATTTGTACCTCTTTTCCTATCTTGGGCTGCAGCTCCCTCCTTACATTATTTATTCTGTTATCACAAGGTTGGGTATCACTTTCCTTTTGGGGGAAGACGGGGCAAGGTAGGTGTTGAGTAGTTCCGCCTTTTCTCTGTCTTTTCTTCTTCTTCCCCACGCAGAGGACCTACCACTTGTTTCTTCTTCCTCTTACTTCGGACATAGCCAAATAAACCTTTATTATTATTATTATTATTAACCTCTCTTGCAAGCCTGAGCTGATTCTGAGCTTTAGCTAGGCTGACTTTCCCCCTGCAACTGTTGGCTACTCGTATATACTCCTCCTTTGTGATTTCCCCTTTCTTCTATTTCTTACACATGCCCTTAATTCTCAGCTCACCTGCAAGCCACACCGGTTTCCTTAGATGCCTCCTATTTTTCTTTCTTGTTGGTATTGTCTGTATTTGGGCCTTCAATATTTCTCCTTTTAGAAACTCCCATCCTTCTTGGACTCCCTTCTCACTGAGTATTTCTGACCACGGGATCACACCCAGCAGCTCCTTCAGCTTTTCGAAACTGGTCAATCCCTAACTTCTCTAATTATAATTATCTCAGGAAACATGCTAGAAAAGGCCCTTGTCTGGCTAGCTGCCATTAGCCAAAAGGAGACAATAGTGTGCAAAATGAACCAAAGGTCCAACAGTATTAGCTATCTTCTCAAGTTCATATATGCAATATATGGATTTTAGATGGTAGAAAATTTGTCTGTATAGGAGTTTATGAAATAAGCATCTGCTACCTGCTTCACCAGAAATATCAAGGATCAATTCTATTGTTGGCTTTTTACATCTTGTTTGAAGGTGTACATTAAGCATTGTCATGCTGAGGATGATCACAATTCTAGGTAATTCAGCTGCCAACGTTTGAACAGTTTCCATATGTATAAGCACATAATTTTCTTTAAGACTGCCCATAAGAGATTAATATTTTTGTTATCCTTTTCTCATTTTGATAATAAGCTGTCTGCTTGAAGCTCCAGGCAGTTGAATTTCCCTTTTACTGATTCAAGTTTTCTGTCTGTAATTAAGGAAGATTTAGAAACACATCCTTATGAAAAGAACGAAGAAACCTTTAAATCTTTAAGCAGCTCAGTGGTAAATTTTATTTATGCTCCTGGGTGTCAATCTCCACAGTATCACACTGCTTTCCCAAGCATTAAGCAGCTACTGAAAAGTTAAGTGTTATTAGAAATTCCTTACACCTGCCGAGAAAAGGAGGTCAGTAAATCTGAGACTTTAGGCAAGTGGATTGAATCAATACATTCCTGGGCAACATTTCGAACGTGTAAGAGGATTAACTGTTCAAGATTTCTTAAGAAGGCTCACAAACTAGGCATAATGTAAACTATCAATATTCTTCCTACAGAAATAGTGAAGGACTCACTGTTGTGAGACCCAACTCCAGTCAAGTTGGGTGGGTAAGGCAAAATGCGGTAGAGAGAAACTAAGACACAGAGAAGAAAGCCAGAAACAGTACTTGCAGCCACCAGTAAAAGTAGGGTCCCCAAATTGCTCAGACCAGTGGGCAGGCTAGATCTTGAAACCTCTATAGAGCAGGGATGAGGAAGCACCTAGATGTTGTTGGACTACAACACCTAGTCACTGTGGCTGTGCTCTATCTCCAGAAGCAGAGGCAATATGCCTCTGAGCACTAGTTGATGGAAATCACAGGTGGGAAGAGTGCTGTTGTACCCAAGTACGGCTTGTGAGCATCTCATGGGCATCTTGGCATCACCTGTTTTGGACTGGGACATTTATAGTATATTCTCCCTCCACAGCTCAGTTCCCTGTTCATGAGAATCCCAGAAGACGCTCCATTTCCCCTTCAGCCAAAACCCACTCCACAACCTATTAAGGTATTAAGTTATATCTAACCATCTGGAGAATGGGCAATCAGAGGGGTTATACCAAGGTTGGGACCGCTGAAAGAAATACAGGCAGAGAAGTGATGGTGGAAAACACATCCTTAACTTGCCAGCTTTCCCTCTCAGATGCGTGAAAAGGGGTGCCTCTAAAACCAACAGAGGCACTACCATATGGGTTCCTATACAGGAAGAAGTGCCTTAATTCTACCTATTCGCAACCCTGAGATCTCAACAGTCTTTTTTAAAAAATACGTATACAGTAGTACCTCATTTCGAATGTAATCCGTTCTGGAAGACCATTTGAGTTCCGAAACATTCAAAAACCGAAATCTCAAAACGGAAATCTCAATACGGAAGCTGTGTTTCCAGTTTGACTTCCGAGGCGCATTCGAAAACTAAAGCATTTATGGTGTTTGAGTTCCAAAACATTCATCAATGGAGATGTTCGAAAACCAAGGTACCACTGTATATACTGTATATCTCTGTAGGCTACCTTTCTGTGTACAATTCATCCAAGGTGGCTTACATAAAAAAAGGTCAACACAACATCTACAAGATACACAAATACAAAATAAGTCAACACCAGCCCCAAAGTTACTAAGCCAGAAGCAGTAGCAGTAATCATAATAATAATAATAATAATACATATTCTGAAAACATACCCAATTACTTGGGGAGTAAATTGTACTAAATTCAATGGGCTTTGCTTCTGAGCAGACATGTATATAATTACACAGCTGACAAGTCTAAGAAATATTTTAAATCTTGATAACCAAAAAACAAAACAAAAACCACTTTTATTCCTCCTCCAAATTGTATCATTTTTTTCAGCACAGCTGCAAAACTGAGGGATCAGGTGGAAAAGACAGTGCTTTAAAATATTTAGCTGGAAAGCCATGCATATGAAGCTGCCTTATACTGAGTCAGAGCCAATGGTCCATCAATACTGCCTATGATTGGCAGTGGCTCTCTGGGATTTCAGACAGGGGACATTCACAGTCCTACCTGGAAAAGCCAGGGCTGGATTTCCATAGAGTAGATATTATAACCTGCGTCTCAGCACCCAGCAAACATGTTTGAAACTACTGTGCAAATACTTCAGCTATACATTGTACGGGCAAAAATCATTTCCATTAATTTTATCACGACCTCTCTGCTTGCAACATATAATCATCATCACCACCATCATCGATGCCCCCAAGTGGTTACATTTGACAGACTTCTGTTTTCCGCATATTCGGAGAGAGTGTCAAAATAATGTTACCACAACATGTTGTATATTTATGAGAACGAGCATAACGGTGGAAGAATGTTTAATGCATGAGGCCTATGAGGGATTTGTTGCAAGAAGGCATTTGCACTCCCTCTCAGCATGTAAAGGCATATGTAATTTAGCAGAACCTGTAATGTGACAAGTTTAAGGAACAAACAAAGCACACACTTCTAACAAGACAACTGGTGAAATGGATTTTCAAATAAGAGCGTCTTCACCATGCTCCTGAGATCACCAGGTGCATGTGCAAGCTTGTTTGCCACCACTTTACATGTTAGCAGGGTATACAAAGAAAAAACAGAATGGAAAATACTGTTTATGTGCCAAGATCTTGGACGCGCTGAACAGTCAACTTATAAATCTCTGCCTTTTCTAAACAGAATGCCAGGCAGCAGGAAACAACTCAAGGGATGAAGCATCTCTGTGCTCAAAACAAGGTGATGGAGGCTGTGGTTTTCCTTGAATGAAACCTGGGCACTAAGCCTCAGTTCTTTACAATGAGGGTGAAGATAACCTTTGCTCTGCTTTGTTTTCAGCCTTGTATCCTAGAAGCAAAGAATTCTGATCTAGCTCAATTGTTTACAGCCTTCTGCTTTCCACTGTCGCCAGCCAGCCTTTTCCTAGTTTCCTGTTCATTTTCTCAGGAGCCATCCCTAAAGGCTACAACAACCCCACTTTTAGAAGGATACGGGAAATAAAGCAGAGATTGCGGATGTGGAATGTGCTATGCCAGAGTACACAAGAGGCTACTAAACAACACTCTTAAAAAACAAAACAAAATAGATATGGAAAACACTTCTGGAAAAGCCCTCTTAGGTGAGTTACTACAAAGCAAGGCAGTTGTTTTATCCTCGATATCAACCTGTGGATTTATAGTTGAATATTCATAAACTGTCTGCTCCAAAGAAAGTGAAATTAAATGGGAGACTCTATATGGGCTGTAGATTTGCTTGAAAATTAAAAGGTTTTGGAAAGGGGTGAGAGTGGCCACATTTGCATCTAATACTAAGCCAAACATTGCAAGCAGAAGATCTCAAATTCAATTCCAGGCATCTCCGGGTAGGGTTGGGAAGAACTCATGCCTGAAACCCTAGAGAGCCACTGCCAGTCAGTGTAGTTAATACTGAACTAGGTGGACAAGTGGTCTGGGTGGACTAGGTGGACGCGGGTGGCACTGTGGTCTAAACCCCTGAGCCTCTTGGGCTTGCCAATCGGAAAATCAGCAGTTCGAATCCCCGCGATGGAGTGAGCTCCCATTGCTCTGTCCCAGCTCCTGCCAACTTAGCAGTTTGAAAGCACGCCACGCCAGTGCAAGTAGATAAATAGGTACAGCTGCGGTGGGAAGGTAAACAGCATTTCTATGCACTCTGGCACTCGTCACGGTGTCCTGTTGCGCCAGAACCAGTTTAGATATGCTGGCCACATGATCTGGAAAGCTGTCTGTGGATAAACACCGGCTCCCTCGGCCTGAAAGTGAGATAAGCCCCGCAACCCCATAATTACCTTTGACTGAACTTAATCAGCCAGGGGTCCTTTACCTTACCTAGTTGTCTGATTCAGTATATTCCTATGTTCCTCTGCTGTTCTCTCCCTCTCTCTCATCCCCCATCCTTTTAGTATCCTCTTAACATGAGTGTCACCACATTACCCAAGGATCCTCTGGAGCACAGTCTAACACAGAGATGGGTGTGCTTAAGGCGATCCAACATGATAGAAGTGTACAAAATTATGCAATGATTGTGGCCATAGTGTTTTTTAGTATGAGAATACTTGAGAGACACTATTCTGATCAGAAATTAGTAGCATGTCTAGGACCTTCTCGTTACTGATCAAAATGATGGTAGGTGAGCTTTTGCAAAAAGAAGTCAGACCATGCTTTGGATTGCTTTTCATTTATTCCATTTGTTTATTGCTAAAATTCATATCCACTGTCTCAGTTCACAGAGACCCATGTTGTGGCGTACAAATGTATCATACCAAACACAAGGATTTATTATTATTTTTATTTTTTTTAAAGCTACTAAGAGAACAAATCCAAAAGCCAATTTGGGTAGAATGATGGAATATTTTTGTAGAATCCAAAAGTCAATAGGGGTAGAATGCCCACATGCTGTGGCTCTGGCCTTGGCCCATCTCCATCCTACATATTTGTGCTGGCAAATCTTTTGGTGATACTTAAAAAAAAAAGGCCCTGCAACACCAGTATATAATTAATATCCTTGTTTGTGGCATTGTGCTGGCACAGCATTCCATCCTTAGACTATAATACTAAAGACACTTAATTGGAAGCAAGTTCTCCTGAAGGCAGTGGGATCCGGCTCAGGGTTCGGATAAAAGCGTTCATTTTCGGGTAATGGGCTGCTGAGAATTTTGCTTCCTCCTCCTCCTCCCATTTGATTCTCTCCCCCATCTTCTTTTAAAAACTTCATGTTCAGCTAATACATACAGCTACATTATGGAGTATTTTCTAGGGCATGTGCTAGCGACGTGAGCTGTCATGCGATGAGATATTTCTCTTTCTCTCCAGCAATTCTCTTTTGATCTATTCTCAGAATTCTCAGAGCAAAACAACACTGAGCAAGTTTAACATCAAGAACATTTCTTCTTTTTGCTTTATTTTTTTCATAGCAACTAGAACAAAAGTTCTTTTGCTAATCCCTCCATATGACGTCTAAATTAATAACTCATTTGCACAT
Organism: Podarcis cretensis; assembly: GCF_951804945.1. Taxonomy (NCBI): domain Eukaryota; kingdom Metazoa; phylum Chordata; class Lepidosauria; order Squamata; family Lacertidae; genus Podarcis; species Podarcis cretensis. Next base: position 74,767,788 of record NC_137175.1, read on the forward strand.
TGCACAAGAACGACTGAATTTAGGAGCAATTGCTTTCTGAACGCCATTCTTCACAGGCAGTGAAGATCCATTACCAAGGCTAAAGGCATATGAACTTAAAGATTTGTTTATAGTGATTGTGGCAAAGCTCCAAGTGCATTCAGGATAATTTACAACATAAGCAATTTGGCTTTGAAGAAAGTAAAATCCTCTTCTTGTTAAAAATCTGTTTCTTGTTACCCTTTCCTTTCTTGTATCGTAAATGAAGTTAAACATATTAGAAGTGAGGAATGAACTAACTACTCTGCAAATCTGATGAGTTCCAAGTCCTAGAGCATGTAAAAGGAGTTTATTTTATTTTATTTTATTTTATTTTATTTTATTTTATTTTATTTTATTTTATTTTATTTTATTTTATTTATTTTATTTTATTTTATTTTATTTTATTTTATGTTATGTTATGTTATGTTATGTTATTTGTACCCTGCCCATCTGACTGGGTTGCCCCAGCCACTCTGGGTGGCTTCCAACGCATATAAAAACATAATAAAACATTACATATTAAAAAGTTCCCCGATACAGGGCTGCCTTCAGGTGTCTTCTAAAGGTTATAATAGTTACTTATCTCTTTGACATCTGATGGGAGACTGTTCTACTGGTTGGGTGCCACTACCAAGAAGGCTCTCTGCCTGGAAGATGATTGCCAAATATTTATCAGAGTATTCTCATGTTTTTATTGATTGCACTTTTATCCTACCTTTCCTCTAAGGAACTCGAAATGGTGTACATAATTCCCCTCTTCCCCACTTTATCCTCACAACCCTGTAAAGGTAGGTTAGGCTGAGCGTGAGTGACTGGGCTAAAGTGGGGGATTTGTACCCTGGTCTCTCAAGTCTTAGTATGCCACTCTAACCAGTACGCCACGGACTAACTATGGGAAAACACATAGAAGAGAGGCCAGATTCACTGGGTTGTATCCAACATTAGCCCTACTCAAAGCAGGCCCAATGAAATTAATGGAAATGACTAAGTTGCTTTGGGAACAGGGAATCTAAAGCAAGTAAGTGGCAAGCAGAAGAATGCTTGATTCTACCTACCATTTTTCCTCTCCATCTCCCCCTCTCTTTGCAAACGGACTTCCTCCCCTCTTCTGGGGAGGAAGAACCCCATTTGTGTTTGTGGGAGAAGAAATGGTGACTAGCACATGAATGAAAGGATCCCTCTTCCTTACAGCTTCCCCCTCTACATTCCCCCTTTCCCAAAGCACCTTCTTGTTTGTAAAACTTAATATCATCAGGGCCTCTTACACATGGCTACTGCTCATTGCGGCATCATGAGGATCAAATATGGGGATGTGATGCCATTAACACACCCATAGTTCCTTGGAGGAAGAGTGAGATAAAAATATCTTGCTGAGTAACTGTGACTGGCTTCAAGAGTTCTGCTTAGGCCCAGATCGGTTAAGGAGCCAAGCCTCTGAAGGTCAATACCGCCATCTTGGTTTGTACTTGATGCAGTGCACGGCCTTGTGACCGTGCAGAATCCAACATGAGGGGTGTCCCAGAATCCCATGTGATAATGCTAAGATCTCTAATCAAAATGTTACATTGGTGGTATCTAACACCAAGTAAACTGGCAAAAATGTATATATCAAAATCGAATAAGTGTTGGAAATGCAAAGAGAAAGAAGGTACTTTCTATCATATGTGGTGGTCTTGCACTATGCTTAAAGCTTACTGGGAAATGATGTACAGTGGTGCCCCGCAAGACGAACGCCTCGCAAGACGGAAAACCCGCTAGACAAAGGGTTTTCTGTTTTGGAGGCGCTTCGCAAAACGAATTTCCCTATGGGCTTGCTTCGCAAGACGAAAATGTCTTGCGAGTTCCTGCGGGTTTTTTCCCCTTCCCCCCCCTTTTCCTAAGCCGTTAAGCCACTTATCAGCTGATCCGCTAATAAGCCGCTTAACAGCTGATCGCTAAAAGCCGCTAATAGCGCTAATCCGCTAAGCTGTCAATGGGCTTGCTTCGCAAGACGAAAAAACCGCTATACGAAGAGCCTCACGGAACGGATTAATTTCGTCTTGCAAGGCACCACTGTATAATGAATTGAAAAAGATGTTTAAAATAACATTTGCAAAAACAAAACAAAACCAGAAGCTTTCCTTCTGGGAATTATAGGGGTAGAACTACCTAAACAGTATAGAAATTTATTCATTTATGCGACTACAGCGGCAAGAATGTTATTTGCCCAAAAATGGAAAGAAGAATGAGTCCTGACGAAAGAAGATTGGATACAAAAACTCATGGACTATGCAGAAATGACGAAACTTACTGGAAAAATAAGAAATCAAGACAACAAACTTCTTATAACAGAATGAAAATGGTTTATAAAATATGTACAAATAAATTGTAAACAGATAAGAACATTGGCAGGATTATTGTAACAACCTGCAATTTCATAAGAGTAAATAATTAAAGTAGATGAATAAAAGAATAAGTTAAGTTAATTTAGAATATGCAGGAAATGATAAATATAAATTTAAGGAATTGCAGAAAGAGGAGGTAGTTGAGTTTCAAAATGTTAAAATGATTGTAAAACTATTGAAATGTATATAACTGAAAATCACATTTATTTATTTTTTAAAGAGATAATACTAAGGTCTCTGGGGTGGTTTCTTACTTAGCTTGCATACCCTGCTCCCCTCTGCTTTGCACCTGCTAGCCAGGCCAGAACCACCATACTCAGAATGTGATGGTTGTGTGAAGGGCCCTCAAAAGTGGCACATAAGCAACAGCACAATTTCTCCTTCTTACCTCTCTTTCATGGTGGCCAAGGCCTTCTTCAGGGCTCCTGAGATTGAGGACATGAACTTCCTGTGGCAATCCAACGGTCCCTTTGCTTGCGCAGCCGGATAAAACCGTAAAGCTCTCAAGCAAGGCTTGAACTGGGTGGGAGCGATTGACAGGTGACAACACACACTCGTTCGTAGGCACGGGACCTGCAAAGTAAATGACAAATGAACAGGATTTTGAGGGGAAAGGCTAAACTAGATTAGGGCAACATTTAGGCAGTTCTCTCATTGACTGTTGGATAGCAAGCTCTGTTATTATCCCAGCTGCCGCAAGGTTTCAAACTGGTAATACACAAGTTACAAACAACAACGTTAATATGAATTAAAGAAGTAGGGTGTGATCGAGGGAAAATCAAGCATACTCTTCATTCATTGAAACCAATGTTAAGTGCTTAAGGCTGCAGTCCTATGAACACTTTCCTAGGAATAAGATCCAGGGAAGCAGTGGATTCTCTTAAACCAGTTTAGGATTGTGCTGCCAGGATACAAACCCGTGCACACTTTCTTTGGAGTAAAGCCCCATTGCCCTCGGAGGGACTTCTGATAAAGAAGTACAGACTAGACTGAAAATCATATATGGAATTTATAACTTAAACGTAAACTCAATTAAAACTACGCCCTATAAATTTTAATGAGCTTTGCATACAATTATACTTTTAAAATGGTATTTACATAGGATTATAGCTGTGAGTTTCTTTGCATTGTATCCACTGTTACAAAAACAGCCTTCTGCAATGTGCTTTCCTAGCCTAGATCATTTATAGCGAATCAACTTTTAATCAATTCATGGTTCTTCTACAACACTTACGGTGTACCCGTGACCTTCCAGATGCAGTCGAACTCCAACTCCCATCATCCCCGACCACTGGTTATGCTGGCTGAGGGTTATGGGAGTTGGGGTCCAACAATATCTGGCTGACCACAGCTTTTCCATTCCTATTATAGCCTGGGGTAGCTCAGTTGATAAAGCATGAGACTCTTCATCTCAGGGTCTTGGGTTTGAGACCCATGTTGGGCAAAAGATTCCTGCAAGGCAGGGAACTGGACTAGATGACTCTCGTGGTCCCTTCCAACTCTACAATTCTTTTTTAAGCTGTACTGATCTTCCAACAGCTAGTGGTGTTCAGCATTTAGGTGTTAGACTAGGACTAAAACAGCAAAGATTCAAAGCCCATCCCATCCAGAAACTGACTGGGTGATAATAGCAAAAGCCTTTCCACTGCCGTATCTTAATCTGTAAAGCAAGAATGTTGACCTCTCCACTCTTATGAAAGGTAAGAGTGCACAGCATTCTGTGCAGCAGAAAGTAATACAACCTCAGATTAAGGTGTTCTTAAGAAAGAAATGAATTTAGGGCAAAATTCTAGAATTTTAAAAGTGAGTGTTGGCATGACTAAGATAAATGGTTATTTATCACATAGCTTCATTGCAAATCCAGAACAAATAACTGCAAAAACACTGTATATTCACTGTCTCGCTTTTGATGTTGCACTGATCTAGAACGCAAAAACACCAGTCAGGTAAGCCGCCTATGCAACAATGCTGCTTTTATCACTAAACAAACAGACATGTCTGGGTGCCTGGTTTATTGCGTCTGACAGCAATTGCCTAAGCTGATAACAGCCCTCTCACCCAAAACGCAGGGTATATCCTTGCAAATAATCTCTACAACACGTTACAGAACCACACACTTTCACACTGTGTATAGAGCATTATGGCTGCGGTATAGCAAGACAGCAGGACAGCTGACGTGTGTGGAGGAGTTTGCATACAAAGTACATCTGCAGGAAGCTAAAGCAAGGCAAATGTTTATGGAAAACAGGCCCGTGTCTCCAAATCTATGCATAAGCCTGCAGTGATAGCCAGAGATTTTGTATGTTTTTCATTCCAGAGGTCGCTGAAGAAGTACTGTGGTTTGAGCTCCTACCAGGCACACATCAATGTAAATTAGAATTTTATTCAGTATAGCTGAATGCAAGTGTGTGTGTGTAAGCCATAGTTGAATCTTAGGAACCACCTCTGCCCATAGGAGCTTCCCATCACATCTGCAGCACTGGAGATAATCTGGAGAGGTCTACTCCACATATCACTTCCAAAAGACTTCTGCTCTTAGAGCGTTCAGCTTTTTCTGCAATGCTGCTTCCAGGATGCCCTCACTCAAGTAGGCATGTTGAAAGATGCAACATTTCTGAGTTTCAGGAGGAAGGCAACAGCAGTCAGTGACTTATCTCTCCCATCCCACGTTTTGGTAGTGGGTAGGAGAGTGGTTCTCAAAGGGTGTGCCACATCACACTGGTGTGACAGGAGAGGACGGCAAGTGTAGCAGGAAGATCCATGGGAATCAAAGAAACATTTAAGCATTTCAGTGTACCATAATATCAAAATACTATAATAACACTCTGGTGTTTAGTTAAGCTGGTTGGAACATGTGTAGAAACCTGCCCTGATTTTGATTCATTGCAGAATAAATTCAAAGTTCATGTTCTTTGTATTGTTTCACATGCATTGTGACTTTTCCTTATAACTCACTCTCCGATTGATTTGGAGCCGGCTAAGAGTGACAATCAGATAAATATGAAGATACAACACTGTGCCATTTAGTTCCATAGCCTCTGAGTCATCTTCCCTTGGCAAAGCGCATTCAACATCAAAACAAACCATTTCATGCTGTATCAGCTTCCTTGTCCATTGCCAAACCATCAACCAACTACTATGCAAAATGTGCCAGTGTTTTATTTGAACACCACATCCTGGTCTCCCCCCCCCCCCCGCCGCCGCCCACTCTAAACCATTCACAACCACTGGCATCTTCCAAAACATATTCACCATTCATAGAAAACCCTTCTTTTTACTTAGCTCAATGTGCCTTCATGGCTTCAGCAAATCATAACTAGCACTTCATTTGATTTTTACCCACCCATTTCAGTGCGGTGGAAATGGCTTCCTTTGGCTATCCTCAAAAATGTTTGAAGTTCAGCTGCCTGGTTAAAGAAAGAATGTCACTACAAACATGTCACTAATCACCCTGGAAACTTTAGACAAAGGGCAGAGGTTTTTTTTAAAAAAAAATCTATAGAAGAAACAGAAAACAATCATCAATTTCACTTTGCCAGTTTTATTTTAATCTAATTAATCAATCAATCAATTAGGAGGATACCTAATACAGGTGTTTTTAAATTATAGAATTTAAAACATGACAAGTGTATTAAAAGAAAAGCCCTGGTGAATCCGCTGCCCTTAGCCAAACCCATCTCTTGGTCAAATAGCAGTGTGACTATGATAGGATTTCTTATATAATCTCACTTAAAATTCCCAGCATATAATTTTTAGAGTTGCAATGCTGCTGCTTCTGTAAAAAAATGCAGGGTGGCAGGCTCCCTCTAGCTCTATACCCTTTGTATCCAAATCAACTATGCCACAATTCATGCTCAATGAATGAGAAAGACCTAGGGAACCAGCCCTACCTCGCTCTGCTGCTTAACAATGCCTTAGTCAAGCCACTACTGTTGTTTGCAATAAAATCCCATAGAACTGCCTTATTAAAAAACTTTTTTTTTTTGAAGAAAACAAGTTTTCTCCCCCTTCCCGTCGCTATGTGCTTCTAATAAAAACATGCAGTTCTCATACCAACATCTGGAAATTATTGAATTTAATTTTAGCACCCCGATTTCCCATATCACCAGGCCACTAATGTTTAACGTGTGTTGTGCTGTAATAAAGCAACTACAATGTGGGAAGAGGAGGGATTTTACAACCTTGAGGTCAACATGTAACCGTAGCGGACTTGATTCTAACTCTTAAGAAAGGCCAGTATGCAGTGCGCTCTATTTCCACAGAGAACAAACTCTTCAAGGCTGTCAGCTGAAAAGTGTGACCAAGTCAAACAAATTGCATGGCTATGTGCTGCAACCTCCAGAGCGTGGTAACTATTTTCTACAGGATTCCCCCGAAGCTCCAAGATTGCCCCAGTGAGATCCAGCGAGCACAGGAAGAAACCACAGATGTTTATTAGCAGAACTTCAGAGGAGAGAACATTTGAAATGCCATACTGTGTGCATCGCATGAAAGACTCAAGAGCTTTCTTTCAGCTGCTAAAGCAAAACAGGAAACAGCAGGCTTCAGGAGCACCAGGGATATTTGTAGTGTTATTTTTTGAAAAGCTACAAATTGCCATCTACCCAATTCATGGGTCTTTGGGGATCTGGAAGGTACTGGAGGCATTTCATGCCTATAAGCCGCCCCTCATCTGCAAACAAACAAATAAATCTACACTAAATGGCAATGATTGTCTAGAAAGATATGCTGGATTACAAGTCGTTTTATACTGCGCCTCTCCCTTGACTAATGCAATTGCATATGAGCAACATGGCCCTCTTTTTTGTCTCAGTTCTGCCTTGTCAAAAACATTGTCTTTATATCCTTACATATGTGCATATATGTAATGCTTTCTCCCAGAGGCTATGGGCAGGGTTGGATGTACTCGTGGCTTGTCATGACCCGGCTGGGTGAACGAGAGAGCATTTTACACCCCCGGCAAGAGTGATCCATCTCTCTCCTGGCAGGAGGTGGGGTGGGTGTCATAAGGAGAAAAAGAAACCGCAGGAAATATTGTTCCCCCACCACTTTCATTAGAGTGGATTCAACACCAAGTCTTTAATACAACCAGAATCAACACCGTTCAAGACCTCACTAACCTTTTTTTTTTTATTACAGTGGTACCTCGGATCAAGAACTTAATTCGTTCCAGAGGTCCGTTCTTAACCTGAAGCATCACTTTAGCTAATGGGACCTCCCGCTGCTGCACGATTTCTGTTCTCATCCTGAAGCAAAGTTCTTAACCCGAGGTACTATTTCTGGGTTAGCGGAGTCTGTAACCTGAAGGACGCTGTAACCCGAGGTACCACACAATATCTGCTGAAACTCCATTTTGAAAGCTAAGGGGAGCTTAACTTTTATATGTGCTTGCTTTTATCATGCAGGCTTCCCCCAATCTGGTAGCCTCCAGATCTTTTGCACAACAACTTCCATCCTTCCTGGCTATTGGCCATGCCGGCTGGGGCTGAACAGAGCTGTAGTCCAAAACATCAAGTTGGGGAAGGCTGCTTTAACGGTCTGTGGCCATGAACTATGCAATTGTCCAACTCTTTCCACCTACTAGGCTGTCCTTCCCAGCACACACCCTATCGATTGATTGAATGCATTTATATCTCACTTTTCCTCCAAGGAACTCAACGTGGCACACATGTTTCCCCTTCCTGCCCATTTTATCCTCACAACAACCCTGTGAGGTAAATTAAGCCGAGAATGACTGACCCAGCGAGCTAGTGGGGATTTGAACCCTGGTCTCCCAGGTGTAACTACACTCTAACTAGTGCACCACACTGGCTCTCAACTCAACTTGCAGTCTGTCTCAGGAAGACATTAGCTTTTTGTAATCTCCGTTTCTAACCATACCTCTGATAATGTTTGCCTCCACAGCAGGCCATAATCGATAGGAACACACATGGGCCAGGGTTAAAATGGTCTAATCTTATCAGCAGCTGCTCCTATGCCCTCTTTGTGGAAATAATGACAAATTACATTTTTTTTTGGACCTATAGGAGTTTCAGAATGTTGCTTCTTCTTACACACAGCATCCCTTACTTACAAAGTGCCAAGCAAGCAAAGTTGGGAGAAGGTAACTTATGGACCAAGGCACAACACTATTAATTTGAAAAGAGGTCCCTTTCAAACAAAAGGAGTTTCTGCTTAAAAGGAGAACAAACCTCCTGTGGAGGAGCCCGCATAATGCAGCAATAAAACAGCACATCCAAAGAAGGCTTTCATTATATTTTTAAAGGCATTTCTGCTGAAACAGGAAACACTTTGCCAACATACACAGTACAGTACAAACCTAGATAGAAAGAGAACAACTGCAGTTTAGCTGTTTATTTAAAACGTTTGACAACACACACACACACACACACACACACACACACACAAAATAAGGGAACGAATAAGAAACCTGATTGATGCCACTTCTGCTGAGTGCTGCACATGCAATACAGGCCAAGATGCAACATCTGTAGCAAGTAATTAGAAGTCTTGGGGGAAAGATGCACAATGCTCCATACTGGGGCACTCCTCACTTTGCACTGTTGTGGAGTCCATAAATTACTTTGAAAGTGCTTGCAGGCTCCACATAAGCATCTGGTCGGTCTCTGCAGGAAACAGAATCCTGGACTAGATGGGCCTTTGGTTCTGTTCTTATTTGTTGTTGTATTTTGAAAACCTGTAATTCCTATGTTCACTAGGCTTCTGCTGACTGTTTCTCAGGATTATATCCCTGCACTTTCTGTAAATGTGCTCAGATACTATCTCGCACAGCTCTGCCTTGCCAGCCTAAGGGCAAAAAGTTTCAAAGCTCAGCTCTGCAGGAATGAATAGTAAATTTGAAAAGAATCAGCTAGAACCTGGAAGAAGATTGATAAAGATAACAGATGCAGTAAAGGGATAATTCAGGCAAGAGTCACTCCCTAAACTGAAAAAAGAAAGAAAAAAGTGAGCGAGTTCATCTGAGCTCCAGGGAATGAACAGGAGGCCTGTGGGACACGAGTTGGCCCAGATGGCTAACCAATATTCAGATCCATTGACACTTATGTTTCAATAATAACACGACTTGAATCCCTGGATAAGACTATCTCATCCTGGTATTGCTCAGTTCCAACCTGCTGTCCAAGGTTGACAGGTCCTGGGATGAGGATTCACGGGGTCAAGACAACTCATTGCTTCTCTATAGGTCGCAGAAGTAAAACCATTTGCAATGCTGCTCCATAACTCTGTGGCTTCATCCCAGATGGGGGGGGGGGAGGGGGAGAGAAATGGCAATTGCCAGCAGGCCAAAGATGGGGATGCATCTTTATCTACTTTTAACAGGCTTACTCTCTGAAAACAGATGACACACACATGCTGTCAGCTCTCCTTACGTTGTTTCTTCTGGTTCCATCTTCTCTCAATCCCTTCCAGACTTCAGTGAGATATTTTAGACACACTGTCTCCTAGTGGCTACTCTTCTGAGAGCAATGGCATGCATGCTACTAGCTATCTGTGGTAGCAAGTCATCGTTGCCTAAATCAGTAAGTGTCTTTTGTCCTGAACCTCCAATATTTAGCTACATTGGGCTTTCCCCCTTACTTGCCTCTCCGTTCCCGTCCCCCCCAAAACCCCTTTCATTCACTTCTCCTCTTGAGATACTACACTGGACTGCCTGTAACCAAGAATCATGATATGTGCAGGAAGTAATTCCATGTCACATTCCTGCAAATGGAAGGATTTTGGAGACTCTGAAACGCAACACCCATTTACCCTCAAGAGCCCAATAAAAACAAACCGGGGAGAGGAGGAGGCAAAGCATTTCAGTTATTGAAAATATTTTACAGCAATGAATTGGCGAACCAGGAAATGTCAAGAAAGTGAAAAGGCTCATAAAAGCAGAGATGCTGGACTTAACTCATCGCTTTGACTCATTGTGTAACATTTGTGTCAAGCCTTCCACCCCCCACACCAAACACAAGCATATAACCCCCACCTACAGATAACCCATAAATCTGTCTTTGATTTGAACCTTCTTAACTACAGAAATGGTAGGAAGCTGGACAGAAAACAATGGATGGAAGTGCTCTGTTTAAGTAACAAGGGCAGGAAACTTTCAGCTAGTTGCACAGTCAAGTTTCCATACTGAAACTCAAGGGAGAAGAAAACCAAACTCCACGGAGCTATCTCTATACAGAGTATAAATAACCCTTAACAGATTTTTAAAGCCATTGTATTTTAACAGAATACTATCAAAAAGCCTCGACCCAATGCGTAGTAGTATTGTTTATTGTACTGCTGAAACTGAGTCATAATAAGCTCATTTGGTAAATTAAAAGACAATAAGTAAGGAAATGCTAGACATTATAAAACCTGCGGCATGAGTCCAGGACTGGATGTGTATTTATTTTTAAACCAAATTGTGCAGGAATTCATAAATCAGCAAACAAAACTCACACACACACAAAAGTAAACACAGATTGAGCTTCAAGTCTATGTGGCTGCAGAAATAAGCACAGGTCTGTACATTCCTTATCCTTAAAAAGGGAGAAAAAAGAAAGGGAGAGAAAGTAGCTGATCGCTTTCTGCACTGTGGTTACAGTCCTGCAGCCAGAAGTCATTAACACATGACACTGGAAACTGAAAACAAAAGATAAGGGAAGATCACAGGATTTGTCTAGTTTGGTAAAATGCCCAGCAAGAGTACAAATGGAGGTTGTGCGTATTTAAACCTAACAGCTGTGTATTTCAACCTTCACAAAGTCCCACTCTGATATCCATAATTTCTTTCCGCACAACACAGCCTCTGAGGGTAGGGTAGCCAACATGGTGCCCTCCAACTTTTGCAGGAATGCAACGGAATACCATCATCCCTGACCACGGGCTGAGGCTGTTGTAGTCCAGCAACGCAGGTGGCGCTGTGGTCTAAACCACTGAGCCTCTTGGACTTGACAATCGGAAGGTCGGGGGTTCAAATCCCCATGACAGAGCTCCCATTGCTCTGTCCCAGCTTCTGCCAACCTAGCAGTTCGAAATTACACCTGTGCAAGTAGATAAATAGGTACTGCTGCGGCGGGAAGGCAAACAGCATTTCCATGTGCTCTGGTTTCCGTCAAGGTATCCCATTGAGGCAGAAGCGGTTTAGTCATGCTAGCCACATGACCTGGAAATCTGTCTGTGGACAAATGCCAGCTCCCTCGGCCTGAAGCAAGATGAGCACCGCAATCCCATAGTCGCCTTTGACTGGACTTAACCGTCCAGGGATCCTTTGCCTTCTTTTCTTTTCTTTTTTTTTAGTCCAGCAACATTATTTCAGCAGAGGGAGGGGCAGGAGAGGAGTCAAGGAGAGGGTGCTTTGGACCCCACGGAAGGCCTCTGTGGAAGTATATGCATCCAAGTACACCATTATCTGGTAAGGGAATGTCAGAGAAACAGAATAAAGTGCTGTCCCAATGCAGCCTACAAGTCGTAATTCTGCTACCAAGTTGACAAGTATGGTGGGTTCTTTGGATGGCAAAAGGAGGAGGACTACTTCTCTCATAGCAGTTTTCAGGCACAGAGAGACTGTGGAAAACCAGTACTTCGCTTTACACTTGTGGTTTCCAAAATACAAAGATTCTCCCCTAAGCCTATACATCGCCACGTGGGTGTGTGGGTGAAGCCTCCCTGGGTGAACGGGAGAGGAGAGATAGCTTCAGCTTTCTAATGAATAATAACAAGTTTCCAAGTTCAACTGAAGGCTGAATTCCTATAATTGACCCTTTAAATAGGAGTTAACTCCCATTCGCCAATCTCATTACACCAAACCTGAAAGCTGATCTTGTTTCAAGAGCTTAAACAAAACAAAACCTCCCTCTCTATAATATTCCAAGCTTTAACCTCGTCTCTGAGAAAATGTTTGGCCAAAAGTTAACAAAACAATGACCACCCCCCACCAGCAAATTATAAAATAGATCTCCGCTGTGAAATAAAAGAAGAATTAACCCAGCTCAGAGGTCCAGCAGCCCAATCACCAAAGTTAGCTGTCCTGTTGCATTCATTTTGTAGCTTTTTATTTATAACAAACACGACATGTTATATGCTTATTAACAATTCTTCTGTGTTGACATGTAAGGTTTTAAATTTTAAAAATGCTAACAAAAATAAGGGGAAAGAAAGCTATTTTTATTTCCCCATCCACCCTTACTGCAATGATTTTTTTTGTAGAAATCAAAACAGAGAAAATCGACCTATATATTAGCCTGAAAGTTGTTGCTCCAATCACTAATAAAATCTGCTTCTCCACAAATTTTATTAGTTGTAATGCCTTCTTTCATCTTTTTATCATAAGTTAATTTATGCAAGCAAGCCCATATTCCACATGCTTTCAAGTACTAACTGTGATTTCTGTTTTATTTAGCTGCTTTTCACACCTTGCTAGCTATATCTATAGTTACACACCTACCTTCAAAATATAGAAATGTTTTTAAAATAAAAATAATTGGGAAATAGAAAAGAACAAAGAATATGTTTGGATATGTCCTTTTCTCTCTCTGCACATGTATATATGTGTGCACTAGATGCATTATTAAGCTTGAGGAGGATGTGAAAGGCTGAATTCTTAATCATGGATGGAAACACAAACAGACTCACATTTCCTGAATACAAATCTGAGACTGCATTCAAAGCCTTTGCTTTGTTTCAAGAGTCCAGAATTTATTGGGCACAATCTAGCTCTATAGTTGCATGTCCAAAGACAGTGGGCATTATTCAACCCAGTTTCATTCAGAGTAGGTTTGGTGAAATTAACGGACCTACCTTAGCCATGCTCATTAATTTCAGTGGGTCTGCTCTGAGTAAAAGTTAGCTGAATATAACTCTAGATCCACAGATGGAAGTGCATGATCTATGCTGGGTAAAAGAATGGTAGCCACATGGGCTGCATTCACAAGTAACACTAGGTCATGAAGTATGGGTTTAGTAAACCATCCTGTGCATGAGTCGTACTCTGGTGCATTTAGCTCCATCACCCCTGCTTTACTTAGCCACTCCCACTTGTATCTTAGTTCAGTTTTTTTCAACCAGTGTGCAGCGGCACCCTGGGGTGTCTTGAATGATGGTCAGGGGTGCTGCAGGCAACACTGGCTTCTGTCCCTCTTTCCTTCCTTCCCTTCCTCCTCTGATGCCCTCTCGCATCTCTGCCTCCCAAAGGCTTGCACAGCTGTTTGTTGCAGCAGCCCTGGCTACAAGCTCCTCACATGAATGGTGCCTCTGGGGCTGGCCAGGGGGGGCTTCCCAGGTCGCTGTGGGACAGTGTGAGGAGGCACCTCTCTTTGGGGCATGGGGTAGATCAGATACCAGTTGCTGCCCAGAAGACTCCCAAGGAGAGAAGAGAAGAGAGGAGCCTGAAGGAACACTCCACAAGGGAGAGTGTTTGAAAAAGGGTGAGAGGCTGCCAGCTCTGCAAACAAGAGGTGACACAACTGGGCTCCTGAGTCCCACAGGGGTGCCTGCAGAAAGAATGGAGTTGGTCAAAGGAGCCATGGACTCAGAAAGGTTGGAAACATCTATCTTAGTTTCTTAGGCTACACAAAAGTGTAGCAGTAGTAGCTATCACCCTAGGAAAAAATAGTGCAGATTTCTGTCTGGCCCAAGCAGCTGTCCCAACTTAGTCATGGACTTTCCAGGTAGCCTCAGGCAAGTCTCAAAGCTTCAGTTTCCCACTTCTAAAACTGACTGGAATTATCCTTTAGTGGAATTCTCTCTCTCTCTCTCTCTCTCTCTCTCTCTCTCTCTCTCTCTCTCACACACACACACACACACAGCTTTGAGCTTCACTTAACCTCAGTGATGCTAACTATTACATAGACTGGTTTATGTCCCTACAGATTTAATGCCCCAGTTTTGCTTTAACACTTCTCCAATATCTTTAGCAAAAAAAGTCTAGCTGAGGAAAAATCACGATGACAAAAATAAGCCCCAAACAAGATGCATAATCCCATGTAAAGTTGGTTGTAAAGTAGTTTATATATAATGCTAAGTTTACACAGCAGTTCAATGCCAAATAAAGCAGCTATTTGGAATATCATGAACATTTAAACAGGTTCTCTTTCGTGTCCCATGCCCCCCGAAACCCTTCATAATTTTTAAAGTGTTTTAAAAGTTGCACAAAGCCAAAAACTGCAAGGTTTCACTCTGTTCAGCGATATATGCAAACATGCTTAAGTCACTTGCAGATTTGACTGGTCTATAGTTAACGTTAAACAGTTCTATTAACAGGGACCTTCAGATATCAAACCATGCTTGTTCTTTGATACACTGTTCTTGGCCATCTCATCATAAAACATAGGAAAGGGAATTTTCTTAGGCCATATGCTGCAATCCCTGAAACACAATTTAAGCATCTTTGTTATCATTAAGAAGTACTCAGTCCTCACTTTAGGGACAGGGTAAACTGCAAAATAGGATGCCGTGATCTGAGTTTAGAAACACCAAAAACGCGGACAAATATTTAGAGCCACAGCTGTATTTTCCATTTACAGTAGAAGAGCCACGAGAGAAGGAGCATAAACCATCGTCGGGTTACTATAGCAATATCCCTTCCCCACAGAATTTACCACCACAGTTTAATCCCCGTGGACACTGTGTGTTTCTTAAGTGCCTGAGCACAACAAACATTGGCCCACATTCCCAGCAAAACCATGAACATTTTGAAGGTCAGCAATAAGCAGGGGTTGTTTTCAATTAGAAAGCCTGCTTTGCTGGAAGGCTGCCAGAAAATATATAGCTTAGCATTGGCTTAGTGTATTCAGAACCGGGAAAGAATGTAGGTTTTCCATTTTGACCTGGTAAGCATTCAGCCATGCTTATTTTAGTAGATGGAAAAGGGGGTGGGGAAGAGACTTTATTTTATGGATACTATATAGGCTCAATTACAGAAAAACCTTATGCCAAGTTAGAGGACTTCAGCCTATCTATTTTAATTCACAGGCCCAATGGGAAAAAATATACATTGTCCAGATATTTGGGGGTTTCATTTGCCTTTTTTCAACATGGGGCCCGTTCTTCTTATCGCTGTTTGAAATACTGGGCCAGGGCCAGGGCCAGGCTGCCTTCCCTTGCACCTGTTTTGGACAATTGAGCTATAAAACTGCATCTCCCACTAATTGTTAACAGCTACAGCTGTTCACCTGACAGATCGGAAATCTTGTTTCTACCCTAGTAAACATGGTCGCTTAAGCATTCTTGTTAGTGAGCATGTGATTTATGTTACACCCAAGCACATATATATCATTCTACTCTCAGGAGGTAAGCTCCAGGAATCTGCTGGGTGGGGTGGAGTGGGGAGGAATATGAAGTGTTTGGAGCTTTTATTACATGTAAATATCCTTCTGGGAGAATCTTTTTTAATGCCTTCTGGGACAGAACCCCTTCGTCTTAACCTTGGCTACTTTCCAGCATCTATAAGATGAACGGATACGGCTCTTGAGAACAGCAAGAGGCCTAAACAGAGTTGGTTTGCCTTGGTGGTGGTTAGTTCCCCCCGCCCCCTCTTAGAGGCACTTTTATTCCCCAGCTTCATTTTATTCCTAGATGCAATTTGCTTGACGTTGACATATCTCATTTTGTAACAAACAGAACACAGTTCCCATGGCGCTCCCATTTGCCTCTCTCAGTAAAATGGGCCTCGTGCGAAAAATGAATCCAGACAAGGGACTGGTGATACATGTGCCCGAAACAAACAGCTATTGACGAAAAATTTAATTGAAAAATTAATCTGGTTGTAAATCACATACAGATTGGTTCTATTGGTGTGAAATCACAGAAGACTGGCCTTTCTCCACAAAGTGTTTTCCTACTATGGCTTTGGTCAGTTTTGTCTCTGAAAATATTAAATTCAACCTTAGCAGTGGCAGAAATCTACTGTCTAATAATAATAATAATAATAATAATAATAATAATAATAATATTTTTTTATTTATACCCCGCCCTCCCCAGCCAAGGCCGGGCTCAGGGCGGCTAACAAGTAATAATAAAAACAAGCTGAATGATTACAACTTAAAACAAAATTAAAATACAACATTAAAATATTGAAACATTAAAATATTAAAATGCCTCATTAAAATGCCTCATCACAAGAAGAAAAAAGAAAGAGAGGGAAGGAATCAAATTGGCTCCAAGCCAAAGGCCAGGTGGAACAACTCTGTCTTACAGGCCCTGCGGAAAGAAATCAGATCCTGCAGGGCCCTGGTCACATGAGGCAGAGCGTTCCACCAGGCCGGAGCCAGAGTTGAAAAGGCCCTGGCTCTGGTTGAAGCTAATCTAACTTCCTTAGGGCCCGGGACCACTAGGGTGTTGCTATTTATGGACCTTGAGGCTCTCCGTGCGGCATACTGCGAGAGGCGGTCCCGTAGGTACGAGGGTCCTAGGCCGTGAAGGGCTTTAAAGGTCAAAAGCAGCACCTTAAATCTGACCCTGTACTTCACCGGGACCAGTGCAACTTGAAAAGCACTGGGTGAATATGCTCCCATGGCAGAGACCCCGTGAGGAGCCTCGCTGCAGCATTCTGCACCCGCTGGAGTTTCTGGGACAGCTTCAAGGGCAGCCCCACGTAGAGCGAATTACAGTAGTCAAGCCTGGAGGTGACCATCGCATGGATCACTGTGGCCAGGTCGGGGCGGGATGTAACACCCCTAATATCTATTTTTTTTAAAAAAAATGTAACAAGATCTATAGATCACTTAATCAAATAAACACTACGGAGTTTACCGTACATAAAATCACATAAAATGTTGCTAAGAAAATACCAATAAAATCAACAGACTTCATAAGCAGATATAATATTTTTTTTCAAAAATATAGGTAAAATAAACAGTCTTAGAAACAATATAACAATCAGATGAAATGTCTGCGTAGGTTTGCCCGAACAGAAACGTTTTTAGCAGATATTGAAAACAGTACAATCATAGAATCATGGAGTCCCAGGTTTGTATGGTTGGAAGGCACCCCGAGGGTCATCTAGTCTGAACCTCTGCAATGCAGGAATCTCAACTAAAGCACCCATGACAGATGGCCAACCAAATCAAGGTGCACTTTCAAATGTTCACAGTGCTTCAGATGCACAAGGTAAGTACTGGTAAGTATTAAGCCTCATTTTGCAGATGGGAAAAGTGAGGCTGAAATAGAATGGCTTGCCTAAGACCACCTAGTAAGTAGAACTAGAAACTTCTGATTTCTATCTCAGTTCCTTAACATCAGGGGCATCATTCTACCGTAGGGCCTACTTGTGGCAGCTGAAAATTACTGAGGTCCACCAGAGGCTCTAAGTGGAAAAGGTTGTTTTCTTTTATATCTTCCCCTTCCCACCCTCCACATGCCTCTGAAAAATATGTTAACCCGTCTCCTCTAATTTCTTCTCCGTTTCTCCTTTCACAGACCTCCCATCCCTCAGCAATTGGTTGCTTCTTCCATCCCTCCTCCCTGGAACTTTTACAGTCATCTCTTCCTCCTGTAACAACTTCCCTTTCTTCTCCTTGTGCTTCCTATCCCCAGTTCAGATGATGATGATGATGATAATGATGATGGAAGGAGATCTCCCTGCCCCCACCTCAACCCTGAACTTCTCTGTCTCCTAGCCACTACTAAGAATGCAAGGAGCCGCTGGCATTGATCAAACCCAAAGGCTATGGCACTGCTTGGCAGGCAAGTGAGGCAGCTTTGGGCAGGTTGTGGCACTGAGGATCACCTGAAAATGGCCCACTGGGTCCACCGTGTGAGAAACCCTGTGCTGCGCTGAAGCACCTCTTGATGGTACCCTACAGGCAGAAATGTTTTGACATGATGGGGAGGGGACAAAGCTCTGTTTAACGTCCCACCTAACTTACATTCTCAGGAACAAGGTACCACAAGATTTATCTGTGTTTGCAAATCAGCAATTACCGCCCGGTGCTTACGCAGCATCCGCACACAGCTCTGAGAGGCCAAACCTAAATTACTCCATTTTCTCTCTTCTTTGGGGCTAGGGTTAGGCTTCTGATTAGCTTGGCAATTATATCTGCTCTTTAAACAATGGCCAACGGGGTCTGTAAATCCATGTCATTTTCAAAGAAAGCCAAACATTTGGATTTTGCACACTCAACTTGCGCTACACCAACGGCCTCTAGGAGTGAGTGCCTGCTGCTATAAGCTTATGACTTACGAGGCAAAACTAATCCCAAAATGAGAGCAGTTTCTCCTTAGGCAACTACTTCAATGGTTTTACATTTAAAGACATCCAATTAAATTCCTGTTTACCTAACAGAGTGTGTTTCTTTTTACTATTATATTAAAAAAAAAAAATCACTCACCACCTCTCCATAAAACCGGGGGTGGGGGTGGAGGTAGGCAGGCAGAATACCATTAAATGCATCACATAGCAAAGAAATGGCAGGTGAAATTAGTAGGAGTTATACAGTAGTGTAAGCCAACGCTGTTGGAACACGTAGAGAGTTTGATTGATTATGGAATGCGTACCGTTTATAACCTCAGGACATGCACTGATTGCCCACTCACATTATAGAAAATAATGATGCAGCCATAAAAAATTATGTTTTACCCGGGGGGGGGGAATGACACAGCTCAAGGTCATTGATCTATTATCTATGTAATAGACGGCTATTCTATTATATGATGTAGCACATAAATTCACTGGGAAACAAAGGTTTTAAGACAGGCAGTACAGCGGGGAAATGGCTGTTTGTAGCATAGCATGTTGCCTTCTTTTGAGCACAGTTCAAGTCATGACAAGCAGCCAAACCTATCCCACATGGAGGCCCAATGATGGAAACAAAGGAATCTTTTTTAACAAAAAGTCACAGAAAGATTCATGGATTTTTATTTATTTCATGTTAGGGCCTCACATTTACAACTGCTTATTATTTTGGAGTTGATTAGTTTCATAGTTATGCTGACCAAAGGTCTCATATAGGTTGGACGGTATCAGGTCTAAACTCTCTTATAACTAAATACAAAAAAATACAAAAAAATAACTAGACAGTGCAGTGAGCATAGCTGGATATCACCCGTCACCTACCTGGGTGACAACAGCACTAGTCTAGTCCATTCTAAACTGACTCAAAGGAAAGACTCCATCAACCTAATTCCTCCCACAACCTGGTCTGAAGGCATGGGGCTTTCAGTGACAACCTGGATAAGGAAAAGTGGTGGGAGCCCCCCGCCCAAGAGCCCCCCAAGGGAGGCCACAGAAGAAGAAGACTTAGATCCCAGATCCTGGTGGTGGGACACTGAAGAGCAGCCAACAGAAGGGATGAGCTGGGAGGTGCTAGAAGCAGGGGGGGGGGGGTTTGAGCGTTCAAGAGGAGCCAGAAGGAGGGCCTTAGAATCAGAGGCTTAGAGTCACAGTGTGAGTGCAGATTCAGTCAGAGAGGAGTCAGAGATTGTCCCTGTCCTGCTGGCTCATCTCTCCCTCTGACACCCCGCTCGAGAAGAGCCCTGCACATTGCTGAGCAATGGGCCAGACAGGCCCAGAGGAGGAGTTCACCCCCTTGACACAGCCTTCGTCTACTTGGGAGGAATCCAGAGGGAAAGTCTAGAGAGGGAAAGACGAAGCTAGTGGTTAGTTTCAGCAACATTTCAGCTAGATTAAGGCGAATCAGAGGACTCTGCTGTGTTGTTATTTTCTGTTAATAAAAAGCTAATTGCATGTCGTGCCTCCCATGCATATGCCTGCCCTGTGGTTGACCTGGCTTGCTTGACAGCTCCTTTACATAGCAACCTTGCTTAAGGAAAACACAGTCTAAGCCTGGTGGCTGACTAGAACCTCCTGAACTCTAACATAGAATAAATATACATAACCCAGGGAAAGGGAACCTTTTTCATGCCAAAGGTCACATTTACTTTTGGACAACCTACTAGAGGAAAAAGTAGAAAGAACAAGAAATATGAAATATACCTTAGTACAGTAGGCTCGCTCCTATCCACATTCACACAGCCTTCTATATTCTCCATCCATCCAAGCAAGCAGGAAACAAAAACACTCAGGAAGGATGGAAAGCAGGATGAATTGAGGGATGTGAGCTAGGAGAGTAGATGTGACCTGGGAAGAGTCCCAGGGCCCAGATAGAAGCCTACAGGACCACTTCCAGGCCTGATGTTCCCCACCCCTGACATAATAAACCAACAAATCTGGCTGACAACCTCAGAACCACAGTTGTTTCCGTTTCCACCTAGCCTTTTGGTTCCTTAAATACTGAAACACGAAGATGATTCTCAATCCAACTGACCAATATGGAGCAGAGCCAAACTTAAACCAAACAAGAACTTAAGGGCTTACTTGTAGATTTTCAAAATGGCGTAGATGTGATAGTTAGAACAGACAATAATGCACATCGGTCCACTCCGCCTGTATACTAATTGCATGTATAAGGCTCTTTTGAAAATGTGAAGTCTCGTGAACTAGCCTAAATGGAGAGTTAGGTTGCTACAATCCCACTTTCCCTACTAACACACACAGGGTTTGAATGTCTGCATAGGATTTGCATTTTTTTCAGGTCCAGATATAGTTAGTTTGTATTCATTGCAAGCACTTCTAGAAAACGGTATATTTACACAAAAGAAGCAACTGAAAAGGAAGCCTTAACCATTAAAAAAACACAGCTTAACTTTAATTATCTCAAAAATCCTTTGGGGGACTGGTCGTGAAATCATGCAAGTAAATTTTTCCTGTTTGGGGATGTGACTCCCTCCAACACAAACTACTTTTTAGAAATTATCAAGGAAGTCAGATCTTTGAAAAACAAGCCATGTAAGGAATAAACCAACACTCTCTCTTTCCATCTTCCTTGATGCATGTTTTGTTTAGAAATCACTGCAGCATCAATTTTGGTACTCGCTGCTAATACCTCCCACTTCCACAGCTATTAAGTGTATATGAAAGGAGATGTTTGCCTCCTTCTCCTACTCTTACCCACTTAAAATTAGATACGGTACATATCGTTTCCATAACAAGATGAAAACAACATTTACAGGAGACAAAAATGTAACTTTAAAAACTCAATCTGATTTTTGTTAATTTAATGGCCAGCTGTTCCCTTTGCTGTAGTGGAACACCTTGTGAACATTTATGGTTAACCAGTTTCACTCTATTTGTCACTTATATTTCCATAACCTTATTAATACACATACTAATGGAACAATGGTATTTAATATAAGTGCTTCATAGAAGATACACATACATACAGCCATTAGTGCTGCATGTGGTGGGGCAGGGCAGCCCTCATAATCGTGGTGTGGTTTCACCATGGTTATCTCTCTGCACTATAGAACTGGATTTTATCTAAAGAGTCTGACAGCCTTTCGATGTACATCAAAATTGACAACATCCAACCCTGAGGAGGGCAAACTTGGACTGTCGCAACATTAAACAAAACAACTTGGTAGTGGCCATTTCATTCAAGTATAACCTGTTTTCGGGAATGTATGGCTGTCTAAAATTTATCTAAATTGATCTTTAACAAAACAGGTCATACTCTCAGACACACAAATTTGGCTTTCTTTAGGATGCTTGTAAGACAGCAACTTCTTGGAAAGACAGGCTCAAGAAGCAAGGAAGCAACTTTTGTTACGTTAGGTGACATGAGGCCACTCTCTAGCGGTCAAAGTCAGCTTAATACTGAAGCCAATTAATCTCAATCTGAAATTTAGCAGCCTGCTAATCTTAGTGAGCAGGTTTACTCATAAAAACCTACAGACCATTACATTCAAGTCTTCTCTACTTGTACCAGGAAGGACCACTGAACTTCATAATCCATCCAGAGTACCCATGTTGGTCCTAGAGAAAGAGAGATAAAAGCGAGGCACCATCTTCATGACGTCAACCAGCATTCAAAATGTTGAATGAAGCAAAGAAATCTTAACTTCAGAAACATCAAATTCCTTTCTTATACTCTCATATTGTCATTTTCTCTCACACACCACATACTTTATTGCTCGTGAGGTGGTACAGCATGTTGGCTAAGAGACTGATCTATGTATAAAGAGGCTCAAGTTGAACTCTCATCTCTGCTATGTTCTCATCAAGGAAAGCCTCTCTCTCGCCCCCTTCAGTTCTCCCCACATTCTACAATATGGGTAACAATTACACTGGTTTACCTTATACTTACTGAGTAACCAACATGGTACCCTCCTCTTGACATTGTTGGACTCCCATCAGTCCTAGTGAGGATGGCCAATAATCATGAAGGAAGGCACCACATTGGCTCTCCCTGCTATAGCATGTTACAAGGATTAGGTAATATACACAGAGTGCTGCTTTGAACACTTGTAAGAGTGATACAAGGGACGTGGGTGGCGCTGTGGTCTACACCACAGAGCCTAGGGCTTGCCGATCAGAACTGCCCACCTAGCAGTTCGAAAGCACATCAAAGTGAAAGAAGATAAATAGGTACCGCTCCGGCAGGAAGGTAAATGGCGTTTCTGTGCGCTGCTCTGGTTCGCCAGAAGCAACTTAGTCATGCTGGCCACATGACCTGGAAGCTGTACGCCAGCCAGTAAAGCAAGATGAGTGCCACAACCCCAGAGTTGTCTGCGACTGGACCTAACGGTCAGGGGTCCCTTTACCCTTTACCTTTAAGAGTGATACAATATTATTGTTGTTGTTGTTGTATGTAATTATGAACCAAAGTCCGCTTTTCACTTCCTACGGAATGACAATCACAGCCAGAATGAAGCCTCTTAATTTTAAAAAAGGGGAGTACCATATTTTTCCATCTATAAGATGCCCCCATGTATAAGACACCCCCTATTTTGGGGGACTCAGATTTAAGAAAATGGGGGAAGATGGCCCAAAGTATAAGACACCCCCTAATTTTTGACATTATTTTTTAGGGAAAAAACCTAGTCTTATACACGGAAAAATACCATATTGCAGAAAACTTTCTTACACTATTTTATTGTAATTCATGAATTATTATTATTATTATTATTATTATTATTATTATTTAATACCCTAAGGTGGAAGGACAAAAATAGTCCCGCAAAAATAGATTGGCAGAATAAGCTAACAGATTACGTGGAGCTAGCAACATTGACTGCAAAGATAAGAAATCAAGATGTCGGACATAAAAGTAGAGTGGAAATACTTCGGTGAATATTTAAAGAAATATAACTATCAGATAAACTTCCAAGTGGGGTTAGATATATGAGCATTAGTTAAAATAAGCAGAAGAAGGGTGGTAATTAAAGAGATGGATCTTAACAAGGACTAAATAAAACCCGACAGAGGGATGTATGTGGAAGTCAAAGAGTGTAAGATAAATGATGACAATTGTATAACTGATGTACTAAAATACAATGCATTTTTAAAGTTAATTCATGAATTTATATACTACCTTTCACAAAAAATACACAAGGCGGCTTTCACAACATCAACACTATACAAAATAGAATAGAAATGAAACGTACATTTTACAAAATCCCCAGCCAAAAGCTCATACAAACAGCTGACCAACATCACAGCCCTTAATAAAGCCAAGGGTAATTTTCACTCATTAGGATGGGAAACAGGGATCCAAACCAAATACAAAACAATCCCTTTTTCACAGCATGTAAAACAGTCCTTTCTTGTTGATTTTAGAAAGCTGTGCTTTAACTACAATGTTGAGCTTTAATGTTCCATGAGATTATCTAAGAGATTACTAGGCCAATTGTTTTTAAAAGACTGTCTCATTTGACATCCATTTAGAGTCACAAATGAATTAGAGGCATTGCAGGACATAAAAACAGGACTCTGAACAGATTTCTGTGAAAAATCAGTATTGGGAGATATTTACATTACTTAAGTTATTTACAAATATATTAACTTTGGCAGCAGGAAGCGGAGATCTGCCCCACACTCACATCCAAAAAATGCCGGTGGCGAATATTAACATTAGATATAAAGCTCTTCTTTTTATTAGCTCACATTGCTGTCCCCATTCTGCTTATAACCCCCAACCTAAGTAATTTTGATACGCAAAAATGAGGACTCTGTTTAAATGGCAGCAATGAAGATAATGGAAAGTAATTTGAGCTCAGGGTGGGAGGGAGCCATAGTGCAAAATCTAAACATTAATTCTGCCCCTTTTTACAGCCACTCCCAAACTAGCCTCTTTAAGCAAGGGCCTATCTGTTAAACCAAGGGTAGAGAATGTGTAGCCTTCCAAATTTCATTGGACTCCAGCTCCCATCTGTCCCAGTCAGCATGGCCAACAGTCATGGACAATGGGAGCTGTAGTCCAGCAACACCCGGTGTGTCACATGTTCCCCACCCTTGCATTACACAGCATTGTTAGGACAGTACAATGAACTGATGAAGTCATAAAGTAAACCCAGAGTGCTTTGAAAGCGTGTTCTCCAATAAATGAGAGCACGTGTTGCAGTGTGGGCCACCAGGCCAGGCCTCTTGTTGTCAGGCAGGTTAATAATTGTTGCCTGGCACCATGATTGGGTAACCGGGTTGCTGGGGCAAATTGTATGTTGCAAATTGGGTGGGTGGGACCATAGTCTTTAAATATTGGTGCACTCTGGTTTCTCTTTCTCTTTGCAGAGTGCATCGGATGACCCGCCCGCCCGCCCTCTTTTCCGGTTGACTTTGCTTTGCCTGTCATGGGGTCGTCTGCTTTGGGGCAGGGGCCTAGTAGGAATTTGGCCATTTGGTGATTGGCTGTGCCATTTGGTTTTTGCCTACTACTCAGCAATTTGTCACAACTTGTAAGGTTGCGGTTAGGCATTGGTTATAATATGCTGGTGGTGGAGGGGTCAGGCGGTGCCTGCCCCTCCTATTGCGCTGAAGGGAATTCCGTTAAAGGAATCCTGGAGCTTGCCATGATTTCGTCCAATCCCTGTTATGGGACCAGGGCCACCCAATCCCTGTGACCAGGCAGGCAAGCTTTCGGGGAGCTGCTGGGGTGAGCGGCGTGGGTCCGACGCTTAGCTCAAATGACCCCCAAGTTTGACTTTCCCTTCTACTGGCTACCGATCGGACCTCGGGATGTCAGTTCTGTCCCAGGCAGGGGGACAGACAGTCATAACCAATGTCTAAACAACCACTCACTGATTTTGTATTTTAATAAAGTTGTGGCCAAAATAGTGCCCAAAAACCAAAACTAAAATTACGTGTTATGTGTGAAGTTATTTGAGGGGTGGCCTGGGGACCTACACACGCAAACCTATTCACTATTCCCTCACAGCTTCTGCTCAAAATGATATCAGGAGCAGGTCTTAAGCTCATGCGTGTTCTTTCCCATATCTGCCATGCTGTTCAAACACTAAGTTTGGATCAAAAGGCTAGGGACATTCTGTGTTCACTTGGCTGTGTTCCTTTCATTCATTCATTCATTCATTCTTAAATTTCTATACTGCCCTTCAGCCGAGATCACAGGGCGGTTTACAATTTAAAATCACAGTTTCACAGAATTGTAGAGTTGGGAGGGACCATGAGGATCACCTAGTCCAAACCCCTGTAATGCAGGAACATTTCTTTTTACATAATGTGGGGCTTGAACCCACAGCCCTGAGGTTAATAATCTCATGTTCTACCAACTGAGCTATCCCAAGTGAACCCAAAAATATGTATCATAGTAGCAAACAAAAACAACCCAAACCCCTACCCCCCAACACAGTTATTATTATTTATTGGCAGCTCAAGCACAGCCAAGGAGGAAGGGGAGCAGTGCCCACAAATCTGACACGTGTTTCTGACGGCATCACTTAAGAGACGTTTTCTGGGAAGCTGAGCAAGGAATTAATTTAATCCGAATGTCACATAATAATAATATTCCCCAGGAATTGTTGCCCTGCAGTGGTCTTTTGTCAACCTGGTGCCTCCCGGATGTTGTGGCCTACAATCCTCACCAGCTACCTTAGAAACACACAAGAGAGAGTAGCATCAAATTATTGTACTCTCTCAGCCCCTTTTCTCCCCCAACCAGGAGCATGGGAGAGAGAAACAGTATGGAGGAAACGTAACAAAAATGTTTTGTGGCACCTCAAAGTTATTTGGCATGAATTTTCATCCTTGCCCCGTTGCACTTTTCCAGTGAGTAATCTCTTTTGGCTGCAGATTGGGCATCCTAGTAAATTCAGGATAGTACTCCATCTTTGGGGGGAATAAATTAGTGTTATGAGTCTTATTCTCTCTTCTTTCTTGGCCTATAAATAATAATCATCATCAAACTAGAAAGGGGCCACCATCACAAAATGAACTCATTCCTACAAGTCACAGCGATAGCCACCATATTGAATGGCTTTAAAAGAGGATTGAACAACATGCAGGATAAGGCCACAATGTTCTACTTCCATCAGTAGCACGCTAACTCAGGGGCAAGGGAATCGCAAGCAGAGAGAGTGTTATTGCACCCGGATCCTGCCTCCAAGCTTCCCATGGGCATCTGGTTGGCACTGTGAGGACAGGATCCTGGTCTGCTCCAATAGGGTTCTCACTAACACTAACTCTGGTATTGTCTAGGTCAAGAGTCCTAGCTTACACCCTCCGGAGAACTTTTACCAAAAAGTGAATGCAGAGGTCATGTTTTCTGGCCAACTCACTCATCTAGACAGAAATAAACTTACTCCTGGCAGGCAGACACTGTACGATCTGCAAACTTTCAAAAATCGACAAAAAGAAGAAACAGGGGAGGCCTGTTATGCCTTTGCTACATACTATAAGATTTTAACAACACCATTAAACGGTGCAGAACTCAGAAACATTTCATTAGAATTCTTTTCTTCTAAATCATACCAATAAAATCAAGGTTGGTCTGGTGTTCATGTGTTGACTTACTCGCATGCTTTTTGCTGCAGAAGTACAGTTTTGATCTTGTAAACATAAGGCATGGATGGAAATGGAAATCATCAAGAAGACAGCATATTGCAGATGTTGAGATATATTGCAGATGTTGAGATATATTGGCTACATTGGTTTGGACTTGAGAGAGGTAGGTCCAGATTCCTATTTAAGCCACAGGACTTAGTGAGTAACCTTTGACAAACCACGGCCTCTCAACTTAGCCTACATGACAGGGTTACAGTGTGAACACAAAGCTAGATTGTAATGGAGCCATGTCCTTGGAATAAGAAAGACTGAATGTAATAAACACTGCTACTGCAAAGGCCAGAACATTTATTATATCAATACTTTGAAAAATGGCTTATGATATGGTCTTGTTTTGATTTCTGTACTGGCTCGCAGCTAAGAGATAACGCTAATAGTTTGCTGGTACCATTTTTCTCGTCATATAGCAGCCTCTCTTTCCAGTACTTCTGAATCCTTTACATTGACAAAGGAATATGTAGCAGGAGCTACAGAAAAAGATGGGAGGAGAACATACTCATTTAACCAGTTACATAACACATCATGCTTAAGCATTTTAAAGAGAACATAGGTAAAACAGTAAGATGGCTACCTTTTTCTTTGTTTTTGCCAAAAAAAATAATAATTGTAAAGCCCTTCTAAAAATCTGCAAGGTAACTGGATTGAGAAGAGATTGGATATCAGTGGTTAAAGAACTTAAGAGATGGCAGAGAGGACAATAATGATGAAGGCCCCCGCTATGACCCTCTTGTGCCCAACTCCAAACCATGTGTCCCTCAACAGAAAGGGTTAACACAGCTCCTGTCACTCTCAGACCTCCCCACCCCCAAGTGTCCCTATTTTCCAGGGACAGTCCTGGATTTACAGAAGCTGTCCCGGTTTCTGATTTGATTCCGGAATGTCTGGCTTTTCCTTAGGACATCCCTACTTTCATAAGAGAAATTATGGAGGATGTGCACTTTGTGAGAATCTGAGACTGATCCTGAGAACAGGGCCTGTCCTTTATTTTATGTGAAGGCGCTCATTAAAAAAAATTATCTGAAATTTTTTATTATTATTATTTTATGACAGCCCAGTCCAAAGTCGCTTGCTAATAGAACCTGCTCTGAAGCAGGAGCAAAGCAACAGGAAGTCAGAAGATAGAACATCTGGCAGAACAGAGATAAAAGCCAGGCACAAGCCAAAACGAGCTGAAAGCTGATGTTCTAACGAAGTAAAGGCTTCCAAGTGCTTGAGGGGAGATCTGATGTTTTATCAGAGAGACAAGCTGACCCTTGTTCTGAGTGGACCAGCAGACTCTCATTCTCTCCCCCAACTGGACTTATGAGCATAAACCTGGACTCAGAAACGCTTGATACTCACTAGAGACTAAAGACTGACACTGCTTGGCATGTTCTTTCCCCATTAGACAGGTTTATGCCAAATTACGACTCTTCTAGGGTCTGATAAGTACTATGCCAAATTCATTTCCCTGAAAGTGCCAGGGTGAAAATCTGAGGTTCCCAGAGGGAGGGTCAGTTCAGTGGTGGCCACAAGCCATGAGAACAATATGGCTGAGAACATTATTTCAAAGAGGAAAATTGTTGGTAGTAATCCAAAAACAGCAACTGGCATGAGGCAGCATCCAATCAAATCACCACTACCACAAAACACAGGCTTTTTTTATATAAAAAAAGATGAATTTTCAAAGACCATAAGGGAAGCCCCAAAACAATTAAATGCTGCTTTAAAATGCATTAGCACCCAAACACAAACCTTCAAACAAACTACCTCCAACATGGTTCTTCAAAGCCAAATTAAATGAGATAACTGCAGCCCCAGGATGAACTGTTTGGGAAATTTTCCACTAATAAATACTCAGATGTCCTAACACTGACATTTATTCAGAAGCAGATGGATGGCCCAGACAACTAAGTCCTCATCAGAATCCTTAATATGAAGCTTAAGCTGGGCTTGGGGGGGGGTGCGTTTGTAAATCAAAAGCACTGGGACACATTTCAACTTTGTTATCTGCCAGGCAAGTTACACAAATCTGGACAGTTCACTTGGAACACATGCATCCATTAATACGTATCATATTATGGCATTTATGACCTCCAGACTGGGTTCGCTTCTCTCTTTTGCCTATTAAAACAGAAGACCAGGGTCAACTGTAAACAGAGCGTCATAAAAATGACAGTGCATGCAATACATGAGAATGTGGTAATTGCCTTCCTGGAGCATCCCAAGGTTTATCTGGTCCACCATTCTCCTTATAATGCAGCCGCAAACTTTGCACTTGCTCACATTGCCACACACAGTAGAAGGTCAGTTATGATTCTGCAAAATCAGTCTCTGGACATTTTGTGAATGCAGTCACAAAATGCATTTTGGGGAAGCTTTCAACCTACCCTAAGTGCTTTCTTTCTACATTATGCTTTTGTTGCCCTTATAGGTCTAGTTTGCACAGCACCGTAAGCTACTTTCTGGGGCTTGCAATCACTGTACTGAACTCAGTGCTCCCACGCCAAGTGCAGTGAGTTCAAAGGAGCTCACTCACAATCACTGTACTCCTCCCTGGTCATTTTTGCTCCCAAGCCAAGTGCACTGAGTTCAACGGAGCTCACTCCCAGTCACATGTGTATGGCAGCACTAGGGGAACCTCTGGTCCACATACCTTCCAACATTTCTCAGATGAAAATTGGGACACCCTA
Organism: Podarcis cretensis; assembly: GCF_951804945.1. Lineage (NCBI taxonomy): Eukaryota > Metazoa > Chordata > Lepidosauria > Squamata > Lacertidae > Podarcis > Podarcis cretensis. Next base: position 74,797,709 of record NC_137175.1, read on the forward strand.
AGGAAAAGTGGGACATTCCAGGATCAAATCAGAAACCAGAATGGTTTCTGTAAATCCAGGACTATCCCTAGAAAATAGGGACTCTTGGAGGGTCTGCAATTGCCACCTGAACCCAGGCTCATGCTTAAGTTCTCTCCTTGCTAAACCAAAGTGTGTTCCACAGCTGAGCCCCTTCCATCGTGGTAACAATATTTCCTCTGTTTATCATTTACATCAACATTATGAATGGGCAAGGCTAAGTGGCCTGGAAGGAGTTTTCAACACACCTCACCAATGCTGTTTATATATTGGTAAGAATTGGAAATGGGAGCTTTTGCTTTTCACTTGTTAAAATACCTTTTTCCAGCCATGAACCCATGACTGAATATTACACCAAAATGGGATATTCCACTTAGAAAGTGATCAACAAACAGCATGGGGGACAAATGCTTAAGAGACCAGCATGGTGACAGTACATACACAAGTAACTGACAGCTTGTAAAACACTGGCTACCACACAGGGGAATACACACACCTATCAAACAGCTGGACTGTCTGCAGGAGGAATGAAGTTACACATGAAGTAGTGTAAAAAATATAGCCCCAAGTGTGTTGGCTAGAAATGAAGCATCTGCTGTTGGAAAAACAATTGCTGTCCTGATGTGCTCATTAAAAAATGCTATTGAACTCCCACAGTCCTTGCATATGATAAACTTTTCCACTGGAATATATTTGCCTATGCCAACATTGTTGTTGTCACTGCTCAAGGTTTTGATTATACGGCAAGTATAAAAGGCATCGAGCGCACAGACACCAGCTGTTCTTTTAAAAAAAGAAATATTTTGTAAATATCAAAAACTGAACGCCTGCTTCATTTGTGGATTTAGAACCTAATTTTATCATTAACATTATTGGCTATAATTTTTTTGTTAATATTATTGGCCAGAAATACTGGCTGCTTTCCTTGTACTGATTCTTTTAAGAAGTATAGGCCTTTAGCAAGGAATACATTTATTCATTCTGGATAAGGGCTCTGCACTCCTGCATGAAATGAAATTATTATTACTATTTTATTGCAGTCCTATATCCACTTGCCTGGGAGGAAGTCCATCTCGCTTAACTGGTCTTGCTTTTGTGCAAAGATGCACACTGTAGCCTCCCAAAATGAAGCCAATCCCTTGCTTGCATTTGATGCCAAATTTAAAACGGGCCAAATGTAAAGCCCATTTGCCAAGGAACAATGAGATGCATCCTTTAAGACTCCCCAATGTTCCTTTGCAGCTGCATCTTTGCATGTCCCACACCTGATGTCATGGGTGTGGCTTGGGGAAAACAACTGCTGTTGATTCCTAAACAATATTAGGATAACTGTCTGCTAGGTCTAATTTTGCCTGTGGGACAGAGGTTCCTGGTGCTTGATGGGTTGCTTTGTAAGTTACATAGGATAAATTGCATTGCAATTTCTGTATTATAAATAGGCGCTTTGTAAATATAGTGCTATATTCCAGAGTTCTGTTAAACTCTATGCAAGGGGTGGGGAACCTCAGGCCTGGGGACCAAATGCAGCCCCTCGGGACACACACCTTCTCCTGAGTCCATATCCCTTACCAGCCCTGCTTTGCAGCCTCCCTGAGAGTTCTTGAACTCTGATAATGCCTCTTGCTTGCTTGCATGGATGGAAGATAGAGATAAAAACATGTAATGATGGAGCCTGGCGAGTCTCTCTGGGGAGAGCATTCCACAGTTGGGGAGACAATCCAGCATTCCACAATTGCACTAGTGGAACTAATCCAGCCTCCTGCCTATGTGTCTGCAGTGTGCTGACCTCACCATCTGGCCCCTCTATCTTCCTGGAAGCAAGTGTTGCAGCTTCACGTTACCTGGAAAAAGCTGCTCCTGATGGACAGAACAGTACAGGAAGACGAAGTCCTTGAAATGCCCAGGTTCCAAATTGTTTTAAGGTTTTGTAAGTTATTGCTAGCATCTTGAGCATAGCTCAGAAGCAGATTGTCACCCCCCCCCCTTGCTGCCCTTTCATAGGCAGGTAAAAAACTTTTCTATTTCAGCTGACATTTGAAAACCGACTATTTTTGCCATGCCCTATATTGATTTTCACTGTGCTGCTTTCCTGTCATTTGTGGGGGAGCTTTTGGAGTTTGATTTTGATGGTAAGATTTTACTGGTGCCTATTTTTGTTTTTAACCTTGATTCCCCCTCCCAAAAAATTTTTTCATAGAGATATGCTGCAATAAATGAATAAAAATGCATGCTCTCTCATTTTTGCTAGTTAACTACAAACCATTTTTTGCAGGAATAACATAATGAAGTACGCATTATTTGCACCTGAGCATTTTGCATCTTCAAGTGTATCACTTAGCAGAACTATCAAGGAGGGCAATTACATAGTACAAAGGCTTGTAGCATTTCACAATTCATTTCCTCTCTGGAAATCTCCTCTTGCTTGAGTTTCAGTAGCACTCAAGGAAACCTCAGCAAAAACTTCTTTTTGGCACAAAGTCATACTTCACACAGTATAGGAAGTGGAACAGAAGAACAGCAGCAAAGTAGAAAAGGAAAACCTAAGAATGTGATGCAGAACATCTTTTTTGGCTTGGTGCTTTTTGGCTTGTGTAATAATACACACTGAATACCTATTTCTACAGAATTCCAAATCCTGAACATACCCCACTGTAGATGTTCTACTGCCCTGTAGTATCATGCTTTTGAGAATTCATCTAGCACAATCTAGTGTCAGATTTAACGAAATGCCCAATTTCCATGTTTACTCAGTGAGCATTCTTATTCATCCTCTGCTGCATCAAAGCCCCAGGGGACCAAATCTGCAGGCAAGCTCTGAAAAAATAGAGGAATTTGTCAAGAGCGAGCCATTTGCCCAGAATATACCACTAGCAAACCAGAGCTTTACAAAAGCCAAACAAGACATAACTTGCACAATTCTGACACACAGAAACAATACCAACAACCTCAAATTGGGGGGGGGGGGGAGAGAAATCTTTAATACACGCTTTAAAAGAGGCCAGTGAAAGAACCATATGAACAGGCAAGCAATATCAGAAAACCATGGGGACTCAGACTTAAGAATCTTCAAATACAGAGGTCTAGCTTCCAAGGAAAACAAACACTTCTCTATATCATTTCTAAACCTCTTTTCCAACTTCTGAGGATACTTAAGGCAGTTGATTACAGATATTAGAAGTTAAAATAATCTTGGTGATGTGGGCAGATTAGCTATAAATGCTGGATTCAATAGCCTGCAGGTTCCTTAGAGTCTGATGGTTATTGTTTTTTATGGATCTGCTTCAAGATACAGGTATAAGATACAGCCAATATGGTGCCCTTCAGATGTTGCTGGACTACAACTCCCATGAGCACCAACTAGCAGGCCCAATGGTCAGGGATGATGAGAACTGTAGTCAAACAACGTTTGGAGGGCATCTTGTTCATTACCTCTGGAGCATTTCTATTGCTGCATTTGATGACCCGATGTATCAAAACTGGCACAATTTGACCCATTCATTTTATCACCTTTCAACCTCTCTGTGTGTGCTGTTTTCTTATGTTAAAAATATACCTCTATCTTTACAGCACCCTGCAAAACATTGCTATTTCCTAAATAGTAAAGGGGAGATATTGTTTTTGATTGTTACCTTGTTATGTATTTTTATACTGTAAACTGCCCAGTGATCCTTGGATGAAGGGTGGCATAGAAATTTAATAAATAAAAATAATAAAACAAGCAAACCTCAAGTCTTTACAAGTTGTTCAAATTAAGAAAGCCATGTAAGATCAGTCCACATGCTATTTCCCCCCTCAGGAAAGGAAACAAGTTTGTATCTTTTACTTTCCAATGAAATCTGACTAAATACAATGAAGGAAACAGTGACATAAATTGTTGAGCTTTATTGAACCTGGAAGATGCTCAGTAAGGGGGAGAGAGAGAGAACAAGTGGGTGAAAATTTTCTTATCCTCATCCAGTTCCCATGACACAATTAACAATGCTGTTCAAGGGGTTTCTACTATCTTAACTTCTAATTTCTTTTGCAAATCCACTCTAGGAAGCCCATGAGGATTTTCCCTCCAGAAAAGCAAAGCTTAAAAAAAAAAAAAGACATCACAGCCGTAAATGGGATGTTTATTTTTATTGTCCGTTTCCATGCCAATCGTCACCATGGTGTTGCACGACTTTAGAACTGAGATGCGACACAGTTTCCTTATCAGGACGAAATAACAGAATTGATGAAAGAGGGAAAACAGATTTCAAAAAGGGAAAGCATTACTATCCATTGTTAAAAGAACCCTGCTATAACAGATATGATTATCTTTCATACACAGACAATTTTTAAAAGAAACAAACCTTATAAGTGTTAGAAGTAAGGAGGACACTATCCCACCAATTTGGGGGGGAAACCCACTGTTCAGTATTATTCAATAACACATAGTAATACTATTGCTATTTAATAATAGTAATACTGTTACGATACAGTATTATCTAATAAGACATGAAGGCTGTTTGGTACCTATCATAATTTGGGGAAATGATGCAACAAAGATCATAGAATCATAGAATCATAGAACTGTAGAGTTGGAAGGGACCCTGAGGATCATCTAGTCCAACCCCTGCAATGCAGGAATATGCAGCTGGTCCATACAGGGATTGAACCTGCAACCTTGGTGTTATCAGCACCATGGTCTAACCAACTGAGCTGTAAGAACACAAGAGCCTGCCTGCTGCATCTGGCCAATGGCTCATCTAGTCCAGCACCCTGTTCTCACAGTGGCCAACCAGATATCTGTGGGAAACCCTCAAGCAGGCCCCAGCACAAGAGCACTCTCCCCTCCTGTGGTTTCCAGCGACTGGTATTCAGAAGCATTGCTTCCACTGGCGGTGGAAATAGTGCAGAGCCAGCATGACTGGTAGCACTTAGGGAAACATCAGGAAAACTGGATAAACTGCTGCATGAATGCAGCCAAAGTCTTAAAGGATGCCACTCTTCAAAGGGGCTCAAAATGGCATACAAGTATGGATTTCCCTTCCCCCTTATCCTCGTAAGAACCACCTTGTAAGGCTATGTTCAAGGTACTGGTGACCTTTGTAAACGAGCTGGGAAACTGAGGACCAAAGATTGTACCAGTTAAATGATTACTCCTCCCCGGCAGGCGAGCTCCACAACCTCCAAGATTGTATAAGAGAGGGCTAATACTGCAAATCCTTTTGGGATGTCTCATTGGAAGCAATTCATAAAAATAATGCTCAAGATATATCCAAGAGGTGAACTCCCCAACAACCACTAATTTATTTGTGCTGATGAAATGCAACTTCTGTTTTCCAAAATCATCGAGTAAGATCCTGTCTGAGCCAACTAAATCATTTGTTGATGCAATGGCAAGCAGAAAATAATAATTAAGGCTGGAACCCTAGATATGTCTACTCAGAAGTAATCTCCACCATGTTCAATGGGCTTACATAAGTGAGAATGGGACTGCAGCCTAAAAGAACTTTAGTTCAAATCTCACTTTGGTTATGAACTCAGCTGGTAGCAAAGTGAGATTTGGATAAGCTACCAACTTCTCTGAAGTAGGGGATAGCAATGCTGGCTAACGTTTCAAAGTTGCACCATAAGGATAACTGAGATGATGTGTGTAAAGTCCTTTGAGCAGTTAAAAATGCTAAGTATTGCTATTAACCATCAATATCCTGCACATCACCTTCAGACACATTTGGCCTACTTTTAAATATTTATCTGTCACCAAATACGATCATTACAACATCCAGGCATCACGTCGTGTTAACGAATCAAAATAAGCACTGGCTGGACGCCTTCGTTGAAGTTAAACCCTGGAGAAAGTCCCAGAAGGTTTAAACACATTTTTGAAAGAGCATTATTTTCCATGCAATTGATGAAAAAAAGAGAGAGAGAAGAGGCCAGCTTGTAATGCACTTTATTGGTCAGACAAGTCTTTCCCTGCAGCTGGTCACCATTTCCACAATGAGAACATCTCATATTTAAACGAGACATCCATCCACTGTCCACTGTCTCCCCACTACATCATCTTGGACATCTTGGACACTTCCCTGCTGGACTCTATACTTTTGTGCCAGAACAAAAACCACTTGTGGGCTTCAGAAACAGTTTCAGAACACCATGGGTTAGAAAACATATGAACTTGCTGCTGGTATGTATTTGAGCCGGCATGTATTTTCATAAGGTAAAGGTAAAGGTACCCCTGCCCGTACGGGCCAGTCTTGACAGACTCTGCGGTTGTGCGCCCATCTCACTTAAGAGGCCAGGGGCCAGCGCTGTCCGGAGACACTTCCGGGTCACGTGGCCAGCGTGACAAAGCTGGATCTGGCGAGCCAGAGCCGCACACGGAAACGCCGTTTACCTTCCCGCTGGTAAGCGGTCCCTATTTATCTACTTGCACCCGGAGGTGCTTTCGAACTGCTAGGTTGGCAGGCGCTGGGACCGAGCAGCGGGAGCACACCCCGCCGCAGGGATTCGAACCGCCGACCTTTCGATCGGCAAGTCCTAGGCGCTGAGGCTTTAACCCACATAGTTTTGCTCTAAAACCAAGGTATAGTGTCATGTGTGCAAGCAGGAAAGAGCCCGACCAAAGCCACAGGGCTCTCCCCTGCCCTCGCCCTGTTCCTCCTGTCCAGCTTGGAGAAGGACTTTACTAGCATTTACTTTCAGAGATTTCTGGCTTAACATTGCATATGAATCAGACATCATAGTTTAACGCAAAATCTGCTTACTTGAACAAGTCAGCTTCATGGGCCCAGTTTGCATATGCCTTGGTTTATAAACCATGATGTAATTTGATTGTCAAAACCTGGCCCAGCATCTTAACCATGGTTTATTAACCACAAAATCCACACTCATGAACCATGGTTTGTTGGTTTATATAGCTTGGCTTCCATTAACCTTGCCTTGGTGTTACATGCAAATCAGGCCATGGTTGGGAAGTTGATTGCTTTGCAACTGACCAGTGTTTGTTTTAAAGGCCACTCTCTGGTTTGCACAGCACAACAAGCCATGGTTAGTGAAACCTGAAACTAAACACTAGGAAAGTTCTTCAGGCAGCACAGGAAGGGAGGAAGAAGCTCTCAAGCCTGGTGTTTCACTCAGTCTCCTTCCTGTTTGTGCAGATAGCACTAGATCTTGGTTTAGCATTATGTGCAAATGTGGCCAACACAAAGCCAACAAAAAGATGAAAATGTATCAGGACAGCGAAGATTAAAAGCTCAAAACCAATTACTTTAAAAACATGAGCAGTTTGGCTGATCTAACACCCGTCTAAGGAGAAATGCCTTGGCCTTCCGGTGGCTCACAATCAAGGAGAGGTCAAGGCAGGCGTTTCTCGGAAGGGAGTTCCCAAGCCTAGGCATTACTATAGAGAAAGGTCTCTCTTGTGTCCCAGGCAAACACAACTCAGATGTTGAATGGGATGTGAAGGGGAGTTGCTCCAACAAATCTTAATGAACAGCAAGCACACATGGGCGGAAATGGACCATTCTAAGTACAAAAGAGCAGTTCTGCTGGATCAGACCAAACATTTGTATCGTTCTATATCACATTTCCCATGGAAGCCACCAACTGCCCACAGGCAGAATACGAACACGCCCATTCTGTTACAATTTGCAGTTTTGCTTGTAGTAGTAGACCATAACAAGGTTCCCAATATTATTTCTTGCAAATGCAATCACACCAGGGAACATTTACATTGGCATTGAACTAAATGCCTCCTGGCGATTAAAAAAAAAAATGCAACCTGCAATTAAATCCAAGTGCTTGCAACATTTGGAGGCCCAAACTGACGCTGAGGCCACTTACCTGCAGAGGCTAAACACCCAATCATCAAAGCAAACACTGGAATCATACAACTTGAAGTCATTCTTGCCACACCAGGGGTCTTCGGATCAACTTTCTTTGTAGTTCTTTGTGCCTGGTGGGCACCCTTCTGGGAATATGTTACAACTATAGGTGTTTTGATAGAGAGTCTTCAGTTACCTGCAAACAAAAGTTTAAAAATAATACTTGTAAAAGCATGTCTTACAGAGAAATGACTTTCTACACAATACTAAACACAGAGAAAGCCAGCACCCTTAAAAAAAGAAAAAGAAAGAAAGCCTTTATACTGAGGAACAATGAAAGAAAAAAGAGTTATATTACAGTCACAGGTTTAATTCTCTCCAAGTCGTAACCTCAAACCCATCACTCATTTTGCATTCCACTCACTCATTCACTCTATTTGGCGCCAAGCCAAAGCCTCCAATGCAAAATCCCAAGAACCCCCCTTTTAATTTTTACAAGCACATCTTTCTGGAACTCACTGTTGCGACAGAATAAATCTGATCATGGGTGGGCAACCTTTGGTCAAAATTTAGCACAATCACTAGAGACCAATTCAAGCAGACTTTGAGCCAACTCCTCCTTACGAACCAAACCATGTCATGGTCTTGACTATACTCACTTTGAAATGATTGTGTGCCAAGAAGCTGCCTAACTTTGCCTACCATAAATGATGGCAGCTAGTGCCTCAAAAATCTTGAGAGTCACAGAGGCTATACAGAATTATCGGCACTTCTCAGGTTTTCACACACACACATCCCTCCAATACATTTTACAAGATTTGCCTTAGGGTTTCCACCTCTCAAAATGAGATGAAGCCATTATGAGATGGAGAGGAGCATTCTGCTAGGGTGTGAGGAACCCACTTGGGTGTCCTGAAGCTGTTGCTGGGTCTCAACTCCTATTATAGCCCCAGCTAGCAAAGTCAACAGTCAGGGATTGGCTGCCAGTTCAGTTCCGGGCCAAACTCAAGGTGCCAATCCCAGTGCTTAAAGCCCTAAATGACTTAGGCTCCAAACAGCTGTGAGGCCACCTCCTTCTTTTGCTCTTTTGCTGTGGGGGCTCAGCCAGGGCACCCAATGGGGATCTCACAGTCAGAAGCAAGGCAGGCGTATCAGAAGATGATTACGCAGCATGTTGTTGTTTAGTCGTTTAGTCGTGTCCGACTCTTCGTGACCCCATGGACCAGAACACGTCAAACTCATGCTGGCAGCTTCGAGAACACTGTCCAACCATCTTGTCCTCTGTTGTCCCCTTCTCCTTTTGCCCTCAATCCTTCCCAACATCAGGGTCTTTTCCAGGGAGTCTTCTCTTCTCATGAGGTGGCCAAAGTATTGGAGCCTCAGCTTCACGATCTGTCCTTCCAGTGAGCACTCAGGGCTGATTTCCTTAAGAATGGTGAGGTCTGATCTTCTTGCAGTCCATGGGACTCTCAAGAGTCTCCTCCAGCACCATAATTCAAAAGCATCAATTCTTCGGCGATCAGCCTTCCTTATGGTCCAGCTCTCACTTCCATAAATCACTACTGGGAAAACCATAGCTTTAACTATACGGACCTTTGTTGGCAAGGCGCAGCATAGGTTTCCCAAAACTTTATGAGAGGGCAGAAGTTACTCAAAGGTCTGTTTGACAGTGGAACAGACTCCCATGAGAGGTGGTGGACTCTTCTTCCTTCGAGGTTGAGATTCCTGCACTGCAGGGGCTAGACGGCTTGGGGGTTCCTTCCAACTCTATAATTCTATGATTCTAGGTCATCAGTAAGTCCCTCAAGGCTCCTTCGGTTCTGAAAATAGGCCTGAAGCCACAATGAAATGGGTCCAGATAACCCTTTTCCTTCAACCACACTTGAAGCTGACCAGTCACCACTGCCTCAACAATCTTGCCCATCCACCACCCTAAATAGTTTATAAATGTATAGTTCCATATGTGTCTATAATTCATGGACAGTGAATGAGGCTTCCACCCATTGTAGTGTTGAAAAGCAATAAAGTTGATAACCAACAGCTAGTCCATATTTTGTTGTTCCAGAGTAAGGTTCCATGTGATTAGAAAGTATCTTGGCAAATTTGTCTACCCCCATGCTAGAGTAAAGGAAGACAGAGAGGCCACCAGATGCCCGGAGGCTGACCACTGTTGTTAACAGAATGCTACACTGAACAACATTGGTCTGAGTGTTTCAGGTTTTAAACTGTTCCTCCTGCATAGACACACACACACACACACACACACACACACATGCGCCAAGATCTCTTTGCATATGGAAAGCGTACAAGTCAGGAAGAAGTGCTTTCAAGCAAGCCTTCTCCCTGACGTGTTAACCGACGCTTCCAGATTTTCTCTCTCCTTCCTACACACTCATACACAAATTAAAACCACAGTACTGCACGTATTCTGCAGAAGAACACTTTGCTGTTGACTTTGGAACAAAATAATGTGTTCTTTACAATCCATTCCAATGTGTAACCACAGATTTACTGGAAGTTCATCTATGGGTTTCCAAAAGTAAAACATGTGAGCTACATGTGGCCAGATTCTTCTTCTTCTTTGGAAACGCAAAATCCTCTTCCGTATAACAAGACTTAAAGTCAATCAACTGACCAAATCAGAAACAAATACATCCACATATAGAAGAAGTTTTAAAGTGCTGTCATAAACTTACAGTGTGGGTTTCTGGAAAACAATTCTAAGCCCCTAATATTAATTGTTGTTTTGGACTGTGCATTTTTTAAAAAAGATTACTTTTCCTGCCCAAGATAGTCATTAGGCAATATATTAAGAAAGCTCTGTGATTTATGATACTACTTGTAGGCTCTCTTGTGTCAAGCATTCAGGGCACAAGCCACAAATTGCAATACTTTGTGTGCCTCCTTCATGGCAGGTCCAGAGGGTGGCAACACAAGAAAGGACTTTTTCTGCAGTGGCTCCATTTGTGGAATGCTCTCCTCATGGATGTTTGTCTGGCGCCTTCATTATACACCTTTAGGCGCCAGGCAAAAATGTTACTTTTCAACCAGGCCTTTGGACACCTGATACCCTGTTAAATGTGTTGTTAAGGGACATTATTTATTTGTTTTTGCTCTTATTTTTATTATGTATTTTGTATTTTTTATATTGCATTTTTATGTTGTGAACCACCCCAAGATTTGCGGATGAAGGGTGGTACACAAATTTAATAAAGATTAATAATAATAAATTACAAGGAGAGCTGGCAATGACTTTTAAGGTGTTTATAAGCCCAGAAGATAAGCCTAATTTCTCAAACTATTCAGCAGAATAAAGTTCCAACTCTGTGTGGAATCAACTGCACTTACATTTTAAAGGGATGGACTTAACATGTTATTGACCACTCAATGCAGGAATGTCTTAATTTTCATCTGAAAACGCACAAGTGTTTCATGGCAGTGATATATCACACCACCAGTAACGTCTCTGTACAAGTGTCACTGAAATTAAAGAACTATGCATGTGATGACCCTATACTGGAATGTAATCATCCATTATCTCGGCTCTACAAAACTCCTGCAAGGCAGAAGGGGGATGTAAATTTAAACTAAAGAGGAAAAGTTGCTATTTTGGAATAATGTTTTAGAAAAGGAAAAAATATATTCAGGTAGGAAAAACATAAGCAATTATCTGCAATGTTACAGTGTATATGTATCTATCTATAGGAGCAAATATATATTGTTGCTGTTGCTGAATGAGGCAGATTCAAATCTCACCAGTCCCCTAAATCACACTCTTATCTGGCTCCTAATCGAGCACTGATTTTCATGTCTCCTCCCCATGCTTCAGCTGGGTTTTTTGGCTTGCTGTAAATAATAATAATAATCAGACGCCTGGCTTTTTACCCAGTTTTTATGCTGTTCAAAAATAAACCACAAAATGTTGGCAGCAAGAAGGAAGGAGAGATGAGGCTTTGTGATTGCCACAAGGGCCAACCAATCAGCACTCTGCACAGCCGGCGTTTCTGCTGAAAACAGGAAGCATCAGTTGCTCTGTAACTCAATTATATGAGGAAGGCTGTATTCCTTACGAAAGAAAAGGGCAAGTGTGAATCCAAGTGGTCTCACCAGAGTGCAAACTCTATACATCTCTACACTGCCTTACTGGTCCAGTCAGCATCACACTTATAATGAAAGCTATTCTTGCTTGTTTTTAATCCTTGATGTTTTTATTTTGTTTTTAGGTATGCTGTAAGTCAACCCAGAGTGGCTGTGAAAACTTTTCAGAGTTTCAAGATGAATGCTGTAGTAGTAGTAGTAGTAATAGTAGTAGTAGTAGTAATAGTAATAGTAGTAATATTGCAGCATTCATCTTGAAACTCTGAAAAGTCTAAGCTCTGTTTGAACTAAGAGCATTTCCGTCAAATTCAGCATTCATTTTAAGCTCTGCAGTTTAACCACACACACACACAAAAATAAAAAATAAAAAGTTGCAAGATGGCAAATGCCATGGACAATTAACTCCTAGGTCAAAATAGAAAGTTATTTCCTGCACTCTTCTGGTTGACATAACTTTTTTAACACATGTGTCTGAGGTTAGCAGTACTATTTATTTATTTAATGCATTTATATGCCACCTTCCTTCTAAGGAGATCATGGTAGCAAAGAGTCACCCAATTTTATCCTTGCAATAGCTCTGAGATAGGTTAGGCTACGAGAGTGTGACTTGCCTCAGGCCATACAGCGGTACTCATTATGAGTAGAAATTTCCGGGGTTCCAATTCAACATTCCAACTGCCACAACACAATTCAATAAAGATAGCTGTGTTTGTTACAGCAAAATGCAGGCCTTCTAAAGACTCTATATCTACGGTGCAATCCAAATCATGACTGCTGCAGGGGAGGACAAAACAAAACAGCAGGATCATCACAGCATCCACCCGCTGGCAAGGACAGGAGGTGGAAGGACAGACCAATTGCTGCACCAGTCTTCAGTCAGGATTGGGCCCAGTGTATTGGCACTATGGGCAGATTGGAATCCAACAGATCCTGGCTCAGCCACTCCCCGCACCTGGAACACTGTATTTCAGGGCTTTCTTCAGGTTGGTGTTGTGGTGATTCCATTGGAGCCATTTCCAAATGCCCATCTGTTCACACCATGAGCAGAGGCGAGCAGATCTGGGTGGAAGGATACATCTGCTCTATCCAAGGCCTCCCCTGGCCAAGTGCCAATGGGGTTTGGACTGCAGTGCCCATGTGGCAAATGGTCTCATGGACTAGAGTTCACTTTATCAGGTACATGGAATGGTGGGCCTTCATGATGCAAGAAGAAAGAATTGTTGAAATGGCAAAGACACAATTACCAAAGCAACCTTCACAGTTCCTTGAATAATGCAAAAATGCCAGCTATCATACATGCTACAGTCCATGAATAAAGCATTTTGAAAGCTTTTAAAACTGACACCCATGATCAGTTACCCAGACAATGAACAGAAGAGAACCGGGAACCAAGAATCACTTGATACAGACGCGCTAAACAGGACACCCTGAATAGGAAAATTGTAGCCGTTGGTTAGATCACTCTTTCCTTAAGGTCAGTACATAATCCAGCAATGCTGTTCTTTGTGGTGCGGAGAGCCTGCTGAAATGGTGGACAAAAAAGAGGTCATGGGAGATAAAGCAACTCCGTCTCTTGGTAGCAAAGGGCACAACCCTGACAGCAGTTGGCATCAATGGGGCTTTTACTTGTGAATGTGTTTAGGATTACGGCCGAAGTCAGTCTTTCCTTGCACAGGAAAGAGAGGGCGCTGGAGGGTTACATAGCTCTCATAAAGAAGGTCTGCCAACCCCATCTCTGACCTGTTCACATGCCACAACATTTCTACAAGAGGATCCGTTCATAGTCCCCAGTGATTTCTTCCCTCTCATCAAACCTAAAGAGTCTGCAATATAGCGTGATTAACAAAAAAAACCCACAAAAATTAAGATGTAAAAGTAAGATGTCAGTATCTCAATTCAGTACATATTACATGGCATTCAGCGGCATGGACTACAATGGCACCTTGTATTTCTGTGTACTATATATTAAAGGAATCTGCTATAAGTCAAGCGTTCAGGTTCCCCAGTTCCCTGTATTCTCAAGATAAAGTTGTATGATGCTGAAAATCTCATCTTTTGTCTATAGCCAGAAAAAGTGAAAAATGGTGAGGGACCGATCTGCACCAAGTTCTGTCTTACATTAAAAAAATTGCAGAAAGGCAGTCTTTCTACCTTCTGAATGTCATCAAGCTCCAACCAACGTGAATATTATATTCTGTTCTCGTAAACGAAGTCCCTCAAGCCTTCACAGTTTCCTTCCTCTAGTGATTATGGCTACTTGTTCCTATTCCTCCAACTGTTCTAAAACAAAAAGAACAATAAATATACTTCAGATTACACACTGACCGGACAACCTTTTTTGTCATTTCTAACAGGAACTGGGCATAACTGTCCTACTGGGTCCTTCACTCTCCGCTTTCTGTGCCGTTCCCCAAATGTCACCATCTGTTTCTCGTATTATCTCCTTCCCGTCCCACTTATTTCCCTGCTTTGCTTTCCACCTATTTGCATTCTATCATCTTCTCAGTCTAACTTTTTCTCTACAGCATGAAAAACAGCTTCCTATTCCTGATCTCCTTATCACAGCAAAGTTCCTAAGGCTCGCTTCCTGTCAGTGTTCATGACCTCCAGCCTCGACTGAGAAAATATCCAGCACAGCGCAAGGCTCTTCCCATTCTGCCAGCATTCAATGACAAGCTAAACCAGGGGTAGGCAACTGTGGAACCTCCAGATGTTGTTGGACTACAACTTCCATCATCCCTGGCCACTGGCCATGCTAGTTGGGGCTGATGGGAATTGCAGTCCAACTACGTGTGGAGGATCACAGTTGGCCACCTCTGAGCTTAACATTACTTCAAAGCAAACCCTTCCTCTTAGAAGTCACTCTGCTGAACTCACTGACATTACTTAAGTGACATTGTTGACTCATGGCCCTCTAATGCCTTTCTATTTTTTTAAAAATAGAATCAGCTTTCAGCAAAGTGAAGTAGCTGCTTCATACAGAGATTCTGACAAGGTTTCTTGCCTCCAAAGTGATGCCAATCCAAATGCCTTCCAGCATCTCTGACCATTGGCCATCTGGAAGGCATCCTGACCTACGGTCTTGCTCAGATGACCAGCAGGGTACACTGTGTGGGGGGAAGAGGTGGGGGAGATGAATCACAGGGGCAGACCCCACCCCTGGCCTCTGAACTGAGACAATACACATGGGAGGCCTTACTTTTTGCAGGGTTCTTGTGCATATACAATTGTGCGTGTACAAATTCTGCTCAGAGCTTCAGATGATTGCATGGAGGGCAGGGGCAGAAGAAAGCAAAGAGAGCACTGCTGGATCAAACCAAGGACCTATTTATCTAATCCAGCATCCTATTTCCCAAAATGGCCAAGGTTATGGGAAACCCTCCAAAAGGGGACAGGGGAGCTAGACCTTTCTCCCACTGTTCTAAATGGTAGGGTGGCACCGCCATTAATATTTCCTCTTGCCTTTAGAAATAAGGCATTCAGAAGTCATGTTTAGATGGCAAGCAGGAGCCACACTCGGGTGGGGGAGATCGGATTACACCAATAGGCCGCTGCCTTGGCACCACACATTCAGTCCAACTTCAGATCCTATGCTTGTATAAAGACCCAACAGCTAAGGCGAGTTCCTGTTAAAAGGGAAAAAGAAAGTTGTTCAGTGTTTTATCTAAAGCAGGGTTGGCTAATGTGTGGTCTTCCACATGTGGTTGAACTACAACTCCCATCAGTCACAGTAAGCATGGCCAATGGTCAGAGATTATGAGAGCTGAGGTCCAGCAAAGTTCTCAAGTGTATTTATTGCTCCAATGACCTTAGAAACTTTTTGAGTTCATGTGCAGAATGCAAATGTTTAGTTGTTTAAAATGTAAAAATGACTATGGAAGGCATTATTTTAAACAAAGAAAAAATAATGGCTTAGCTTTTGATCCCAGTGTACATCTCCTTTTCCCTACACAGTGCTTTAGATTTAGAAACAAATTTCAGATCCTGCAGCATCTGACCTATTTGCAAAATTCTTAAAACAGAAAGCCAAATAAAAAATGCAGCACAGTGTGTTTAGGAAAGTTAAGCTTCCGGATACACATTCTTGCCATGGGTATCTGATCTGAAAAGTGTTGTCCTGGGATTGCATTTGGCATGCCAATTAGACACTCTTAGTTATTTCAAAATACAATTATTACTGGGAATGCAGACATGTGAATCACCTTTAAAGTAAAAGCTATTTTCCCCCAAAGAGAAACTATTAAAATTCGAAAGCTATTTTGCAGGGCTGGCCCTACCATTGGGCATAGTAATGTACTTGCTTCAGACAGCTGTTTTGGGGTGTCGTGAAAGGGCAGCAAATTATTAGTTACTTAATTTATTGTTTTATTTTCTGCTCTCAGGGATGGGGAGAGGTACAGTACTTTTGGGATTTTCTGCCTCAGGTGCAAAATAGCCTGAGCAATCTTGCTATTTTGACTTTTCTTTGCAAAGTCTGTTTGATCATATGCGTAAGGGAGTTCCCCATGGGATAGTCCCTCACACATCCAAAATCTCCTGGGTGGGCTGCATGTGGTACTTTGAAGTCCCAACTTCAGAATTTTAAAGTGCTCAATCACCTGATGTTACTGTGATATCAGGTGACTAACAAATGGGAAACCCTCCCCACTTGTGAAGTTTGGCTTGCAAGTCTAAATCCTGATGAGGATCAGGCCCAAAGAGACAAACAGATTCCCCACCCCTATAATAGGGAAATAAAACAACAGTATTTTCAAATATTACTGGAAGATTCTCAGGGAGTAATAATAATCAGCCCATGAGCCTTATCACTCAAAACATAAACAGATTCATAAGCTCTTGGAAGAAAGACTGAACTTTGGCTTTACAAAAGCATTTCACTTTTAGGGAGCTAAAATAGGTTTGCTCGATGAGATGCTCTGACGTCTAAGAATTACTGACATGTTGCTGCTGCGCATATCAGGACATTTCTACAAATCTCGGCTAAAGGCTATGGGAATTGGAGAAATGCCAAGATTAGATGTGTTATGTCACTCACAGTTGTGCCCCCTCCTACTCCCACGTGACACTCGTAACTTTTTTGCTCTTTTCTTTTGCTTAATGTATTACTATGTGCTCCATCAAATTACAGGAAGCCACAAAATATACATAATCACATCCTGAAGAGGAAAGCGGCTTTCACTTTTTACTGCCTGCAAACAGCCACCAAATCCATCTTGTTCTCTAACACACACTTTGAATCTAATTTGACAAGCCATCCCAAGGACAGTTTAACAAAAGTCTATTTGAAAGCAATATATGGAGGGTAGAGCACATGATCTCCAAGCACACCTGAATTTACCAGTTAACATGTGAGGAAGGGCCATAGTTCAGTGCTAGAGAACACATTTAGCATGCAAAAGGCCCCACGTTCAATCTCTGGAGTCTCCAGTTAGAGCTAGGAAACACCCCAGTCCACTTCCAATCAGTGTAGACAATAATTAGCTAGATTGGCCAATAATATGTTCAATATAAGGCAGCTTCCTAGGTTCCTAAGGTTGTCAGGTGGTAGAGCTGGGAGCAGGCCTGCCCCAACCATGAGGCAGGATGAAGCTGCTGCCTCAGGCAGTGGAAGTCCCTGAAGCCGCACCCCAATGAGCACTGCTACCTGCCCTGTTGCCTGCATGGCTGGCAGAGAAGTGGTGCCAGCATCAGCACTAATTTCCCACGAGATCTCAGCGAAATCTCACAAGATCTTGTGGTGGACACGAGAACTTGCTGGGAATCGGCACAAGCAGTGGAAGTGGCAGGGCAGGGCGACACATCCTGTTTCACCTCAAGTGACAAAAACAGGATGAGCCACACCTGGCTGGGAGAGACTTCTACCTGAGACCCTAGAGATGCCCCAGTCACCTGGTGAACTAACAGGAATATTCAACTTTTTTCAACCTTTAATCCAAACATTAGAGGAATGAGTTTGATGTTAAAGTCACTGGTTTGATTCGCTTCAGGTCAGGTAGCAAGTCCTAACCTTCTGGTTGAAGAAGAGAGAGCTCAAAGGCCAGACTATAAGGCAAACTTCATGTGTAGCTAGGGCATTTCAAAATGCTAAGAGGAACATCCGCTTTCCCTCCCTCATTGCTATTCTTCCAACACATTACATAGCCATCCTTACATAACGGCTCAGGGATGGTTTTGCTGTGGGGAGAAAGCCTGACTCATGTTCTTAGCTGTGGCTGTGGTACGTCAATACCCTCTGTAGCCACTCTCTCAGTAGCCCTGCCCTTACAAAATCTTTTCAGCAAATGCCCACACCCCCAGCTTGCCCCTCAAAGGCTGTGCAAGGAGTATGACACAGCCTGTCACAGATGTGCTGTCAGGTTTGGTGCAAACAGATGCAAACTAGTAGTCATTATCTCCAACTTAAATGGAACCTACCATTAAATATTTAAATAAATACGTAGACTTGGTGCAAGCTGCCCCACTATTGCGTGAAAGGGTGGCTAGAAGAGAAACTGGGTTGCACACAACTAAGTGCTGCCCAGAACAGATCTATTGAAATTAATTGCCCTAACTTGGTAGAGTTTTAATGTTTTATACAATGCAATAAGAAGAATGATACACACACACATCCCTCTACCCTTTGTTTCTTATTTCGCTGAAGCAACTTGAAGTTTTGTCTAAAAATCATGAACAGAAAAAGGTTCACATTATTTCCAACTACACCTGCCTTCTACAAATTGCACTATCCTTTTATTTGATTTGGCTCAGAACATGACTGTACACACCTAAATTTGTTAATCACCCAACCCCAGATGCCTTATATTCAGAATATAAGAATACACAGCAAAGGATCTGGATATCCATCACCTTGTGAAAAACAAAATCAGCAAAGTCATAGCAGCGGGATACAGTTTACTGCTTTTTCTTCCCAGGGTGAAAAGGTCCTTTTTAAGGCATTGCCTCATAACGGTTGATGTAATTAGCTTTCAGAGATAATAAAAGCTCCTAAGATTGTTTAAATAAAGCTTCACTGGGAAACTCCCTATCAGAAAACAAACCATTTTAATCTCTACCAGATTGAAATCAGAAAGGAGGCCAGGTTGCTATAGGAATAAAAAGGCAGTAGTGCAAAGGCTCACACAAAGGAAGTTCACAGATGAGGATGAGACATGTGAATTGGATTGGGCTTTTTTTTGCAACTTGAATTGGTTTTGAACATGAGCATTGGCAAGATGTGCTGAACGTTAGCATTTCCAAAACACACCAATGTTAGAGGTTTGTTTATGAAACAGAAACATAGTCCTTTCATGCCTGTAACAAATAAAACTGCACTTTATTTCTGTGATTAAGAAGAAGACGCTCAACAATAAGATCAAGCGAACCAACTTTCAATAAAGGTTAGAACCCAGACGCTAAATGCACATAAGTGAATTAGGAAACTTCTCCCACACATGTGGAAAAGCCTTTTAAGCACAACACCTCTAAAACAATGAGTCAAAAGGTGCTTCCTCTGCATAGAAGTCCCTCCTCCCTCTAACTATGCTCTGAGCTAATCATTTACAAGCCTGGAAGTGAAACAGGCGCTTTGACAGCAAGAAAAGGAAAAGGAGGAGGATGCTTTTATCAAAGGTCGCCCGCCCAGAAAGCGGGTTGAAAGGTCTTGCCGTCCAAGAAAGAAGGGGAATCCCAAGACAGGAGCTGAAGACCTCCTAGAGTCTCTGCATGAGCATGTCTTTAACAAAAACTTGCCACGGAACTTACAGACCCTCCAAGTGCCCCTATTTTGAAGGGACAGTTCTGGATTTACAGAAGCCACCTAGGTTTCTGATTTGATCCTGGAATGTCCCACTTTTCCTTGGGACATCCCTATTTTCATCAGAGAAATGTTGGAGAGTATGGAGTTATGTGACCCCCCGAGTCAAGAAGATAAGTAACTATACAACCTTTAGAAGACATCTGAAGGAAGCCCTGTATATGGAAGTTTGTTTATGTTTAATGTTTTATTATGTTTTTATATATGTTGGAAGCTTGTTGCTGCTGCTGCTGCTGCTATTCTACAAAATATAAGCAAATCAGAATGAGAGAAAACGGCACTTGGAGCCTCAGAACACAAATACTAAACTATTAGTATGAGGAAGTAGCTTTCTTTTTTGCCTTGCAGGTCCAGTGAGAAGGGCCAACCAAGTCGGATCTTCATCATCTGCATCAGCATTCAGAGTTAATCTAAACCAACTAGCACAGAAGAAGCCAACATGGTGCCCTTTAGATGTTGTGGATTACATCTCTCATCATCCATTAACTTGCATGGCCAATAGTAAAATTATCTAGAGGACACTATGCTGGATACCCCAAACTAGCAAGTTAGCTGCTGTTAGTGCTTTCCCCTGATGGCTTAACCATCAGCTTAAATCAGGGGCGGGGACCCTTTTCAGCAAAAGGTGGTGGGTGAGTCCAGAGGCAAAAGTGTGTGTGGGGGGGAAACAATTATGTTATTTCTACCTTCGTACAGTACACTAATTTCTACACGCAGTCACACACCCTTCTCTATCCTCAATCTAGGAAAGTGAGATGCACTATTAGACTTTAAGGGCACATTCCAGCCAGGCAAACATACTTGAGTACAAAAGCAAGGCTAGAGGAGGGTGTGGCTTGGGAAGAACTGCTAGGGTCCAGTTAAGAGAGGATTCCTAAGGTCCCCCATCCCTGTATTACATGGATACTCCCATAGGCAAGCTGTGTCCTCTCCTCTCGGCTGCTCTTTATGTGTCCTAAAGGTCCTATAGATCTCTGGACACAGATCTTGAATATTGAACTTTGCCTCCATAGTGATTCACTTGTCTCTGTCTAACCACCACCCCAACAGCCACTGGCTTCAATGGGAAAAGCATTTGCAGTATCAAGCCTTCACTAAATCTACACAGCTGCGATGAAATCAGCCAAAGTAAACTCCTAGCCAAAACCTTCTCTGTCGTGACTTAACAGTGAGGCAGAGCCTCTCAGAAATGCAATTTTTAAAAGAAAGGAAAAAAGAAAACTAGCTTTATGCAGATCATGACCTTCAGATAAGCTATTCTCTTGCAATCTAAACAGGTCTCCTTCAAGGTCTGGTATAGCAAATTTAATCTCAAATTCTTATCACTAAACCATCCTTGCATGCAGAAACTGAGAAACTGGTCTGGGCCATCTGTTTAAGCTTTAGTTCAATGCTTCCGATTGAAAATGACGTTTATCAGAGTGAAAACCTTTTGCCTTTGAAAAAATACATATGCTGTTGAGATGAAGTGTTCCCACAATATATATGAAGAACTGCAACTGGCATTAATAATCTACGTATAGTTGAAGGTTAGGGGTTTTTTGCTTATACCGCAAAAAGTTCAGCACAGTAACCTTCTAAATGATGAATAAGGGACTTTGCGTACAGCTACACTAGGAGGATACGCACTGCTTTCGGCTGCAATGCATAAATTTTTAAACTTGATGCTCCCAAAGAGAAAATAACGGCATTTTGATGGAAAGAGACCAAGAAACTGATCCAAAGGTAATCCCCAAAGTGCCTTCAGCATTGTGCTGCTTTTCAGTCCAGTGAAGCTATAAAAGAGCTAATTGCACTTAAGTCATCATACCATTGAATGATGGCCACTACAGAGGCACTATGGTAGGGAGGCAAATGTTTTTCCAATCTGTGGTCCCCATAGGTGGTAGGCCATATTCAAGCCCACACAGACACACACGCATTAACCCACAATGATCTGAAGCCACACATATAAACCCACTCAACAACTCCAAGGGAAAAGCTGCTACTTGAAACACATTTCACATAGCCCAGAATACCCAATTTAGAGACAATGACACTCTCCTTGTCTCCTCACACAATCCAGCCTTTGCACTGCCCATCAACCATGCATTTTGGACTGCTAAATGTTTTCACAATCCCCCCATTCTTGCAAAGGGATGCTGCCCATTGCACACAACACACACACATTTTTTATTCTTTTGCGAACTCTCATACACATGCAGCTGTTTTTAAAGAAGTGAAGAAGCAGTGCAAGGCTGCCTCTCTAAACGTTGCTGTCATTCAAGGACAGTTTTTTCCTTAAGCCAAGAGTGAAACTGATCAGACTAGAATCTCGTTGCCATTCAGTCTTCTCAATTTCAACAGCCCCTTGACTTGCCAGGCTAGAAGAATCAACTGCAATTAGGATAGGAATGCACAAGCATTTCTTCCCACAGTGACTCTCTTCCCTCCCATTCCATTTCTACAGATATCAAGCTACAAGTGCTAGTGTCATTGTACAAAATTAAGGGGGAAGCTGTTCCCAGTGCTCTTCAGAAATACAGTAACTGCCTGCCTGTACCCAGAACCCTCAACACATGTGGGAGGGGGGAGTTCCCTGAATTAATGTGCAATAGATCTATACTATTTCAAATCTCTATGGAATCAGTCCTCAAACTGCCTTGCTAGCACATTTTAAAGGTGTAGGCCAGGTTTGGTATGTCTGTGGTCCTCCATATATTAAACTACATATCCCATTTTTTCTTACCATTGACCATATTGGCTGGAAGCTGGTGTCCATAACATCTGGAGAACAACAAAGTTCTTCACCCCTGGCCTACTCTGACTGCCAGGGGCTTTCTAGGTTTCAGACAAAGGTGTTTCTCAGCACCTGTTACCTAAGAAACTTTAAACTGGAGGTTCTCAGGTTGAAGCCCGAGCTCTTACACATGCAAAATATGTGATCTACAACTGTGTTGTACCCCTCCCATTCTAATAACAGAGAATAATAAATAAATAAATAAATAAAGAGAACAACAATCGTCGTCAAAGCGGATCACAAAAACTATGTTTTCTAGAATATCAGTATTTTATAGTCAAAACAACAGCCAAAGAAGGGTAGGAGGTCAGGATAGATCTACATGACAAATGATTACTAGTGACACATACCAACATTTAAAGTCAACATCATGTCAGTTCAATAACACTTGATGAACAGAACTGTGGCGTTTGGAGATTATTGTCCTTTTTTAGTAAGCACCATTTGTAGTTTTCAAGATTTATAACACTAGTTAAAATCGTGTGGAATTTTGAACTACATTCAGCAGGGTCTTGAGAGTCTATCACAGAAATCTGGTGGAAAATGTGCTGGCTTTATTACTAGGCACAGACATAAAACATGTTCTGAAAGGAAGAGGTGAGCTACTCTTGGAAGTTGGAGAGACAAAACCTCCCTCTGGCCCACTACACTCTATGGCTGGATCATGCCAAAGTCAGATCAACCCCTCCCAGTTGATACAAACATAAGGCTGTGTGCAACTTGTAACTAGTGTTTATTATGAGTGCAAGGAATTAACTCTCATTCTACAACTCTTAGATAATGGGAGTTGTAGTCCAACAACATCTAGCAGGCACCAGATTGAGGAAGGCTGGAAACAGACAATGCTAGGCTAGATTGGGAAATACTAGGCTAGATTGGTGCCTCGCAAGACGAAAAGAATCCGTTCCGCGAATCTCTTCGTCTTGCGGTTTCTTTGTCTTGCGAAGCAACCCTATTAGCGGCTTAGCGGCTATTAGCGGCTTAGCGGCTATTAGCGGCTATTAGCGGCTATTAGCGGCTTAGCGGCTATTAGCGGCAAAGCGGCAAAGCGGCTATTAGCGGCTTAGAAAGGGGGGGGGAGTGAAAAAAATTGCAAGACGTTTTCGTCTTGTGAAGCAAGCCCATAGGGAAATTCGTCTTGCGAAGCACCTCGAAAAACGGAAAACCCTTTCGTCTAGTGGGTTTTTCGTCTTGCGAGGCATTCGTCTTGCGGGGCACCACTGTAGTCTGATCTGGTGAAAAGCAGCTTTCTATGTTTCCAATCACAACTTAGCTTTTCCAGGTATCAAGACCTTTGTTGAACTATATCAAAAATATTTGAATAGAGATCTCATTACCCCTCTGGTTACTTGATTAAAAGCAATTTCATAATAGGTTGTTAGGTTGATTTTCAGAATCAAAGCAGAGTGGAAATAATTGCTTTAACATAATGGATTCAGCACTCCTACCTTGCTACTCCTATCAAGGCATCCAGAGCCACAATCCTGTACTTAACTATTTTATTTTTTTTAAAAATGAGTTTGCTGCCTTTATTTAGTTCCCCGCCCCCCAATAACACTTGATACCTTTTAGATAATATGCAGTAGATATAGTAATAAGCTCACAGTGTTAGCTGTTCTTTACATCTTTTAAAATTTTAAAAAACTCTGTAACATTTTAATTGCAAAAAATATCTGTGGGAAAACAATAGTATTTATTTTGGCTAGCTCCCATTTAATGTGTCCGTTGCCAGGCATTCAGTTCCTTGCTGTGGCAAAGATTGCTTCTGTTCCAGTTTTATGGTGCCTCAGTCTTAAAGCAGCTGAGAAGTTAAAGCCAATAAGTTGCTGGCTTACAGTGCAATCCTATGCATGTATGCTCAGAAGCAAGCCCCTTTGTGTTTAATGGTGCTTACACAAAAGAAAGTAGGTATAGGTTTACAGCCTTATAGCCCTTGCAAAACAGAAAGTTGTAACAAAGGATCTTCATCTTTGAACTTGCATTCCCCAGTTGGTCACTAGAGCACAAGGATAGTGACCTTTAGGGCATGCTGCAAAGTTTATCTTTTCTCCCAGGCTTTCTCTGGGAAAAAAGGACTTTCTCTCAATCCCAAACTGCACATCTGCGTGCTTTTTAAAAAAGCAGATTTGCCACAAACCCATCTAAGCTCTGGGGTAGAGGCTCAATTTTAACATCAAACGGGATGCAGTGGTGAGCCCCCCCCCCCCGCCCAATGTTAAATTCCCTGCTCGTGGGCCATGTTGGCTGGGCTGATGGGAACTGGGGCCCAACAACAAACATCTGGAGGACACAAAGTTTCAGAAGGCTCCCTAATGTGCAGGCAGAGGTCTTTGCCACTACCTACCTGGTTATTACAATAATTATTTTAACTGGAGAGGCCAGGGACCAAATGTTAAACCTTCTTTATGAACAAAGCCAAAGTCAGGATTCAACTCTGGCCAGACCTCAACCCCCAATGTCTCTTCCATTGATAAGCAAGGAAGCAGGACCCTCCAGAATATCTCCATACCACCAATGATCCTGAGGAACCATTGGACCTGGACATCCTTACTCCAGACTGAAGATCTCCCCACCAGCTGCCTAGGTTCCTGGCCTGCTCTCAGACCTCCCCTGTGGCCACAAGAGCAGATGAGATGGTGAGCCATGAAAGAACTTAAGAGTGGCTACCAAAGGACCTGGCTAGCTATCTGTAAGGCTATTCAGGAGGGGGAATCACAAGAAAATTCCTCTGTGGATCAGTACCTGACAGGAAGGAGGTGGAGCCTCCAGGTCTGAGCTGCTTCATTGCTGAAGCAATAGCTTCAAGCTCCAGCCTTCCTGACCTCTAGGGCCACTATATGCTCTTCCACTGAGTCACAGTCCCTCCCAACTAAAATCAATAAATACCATTGATTGCATTGTCTTCTTAGAGGAGACACATTGCATACAAGATACAAGCAGCAGCATAAAATTTTCAGGGATCAGTCCTGATATTTATTAATATAAAAAAAATTGGAGATTGGACGTGGACCTTCTACACACAAAGTCATATCACCAAGCTACAGCCCTTACCCATCTTTAAGCATCACACTGAACACTGTTTTCTTTAGGCATCATAAAAGCCAACCTATCTATCATTTCCATCCAAACGTTTACAATCTGACCCCATGCATATTTACTCAAAAGTCAACTCCCACTGACTTTAATAACACTAGGACAGCACAGTTGATATGAATAGTAACTGTGACAGTATGATATTCACTTTGGCATTGAAAGCAGCTGCACTGATGCTGATGTGAATGTTCAGGGGTCTGTTGAGTTGCACTATTATATTTAACAGATGCTAATAGGATTGCTTTGTAGGGATAAGTGTGACATGGTGAGAACAGCTACCATAAATCAGGTTTTCACTGTCAGACAGCTGAAATGTACTCGCTCTTCTCACCTTGACTAGAAGGAAACTTGGCTTGCTGTTCCTCACTGCATGAATGTATGTTGAGAGAGTTAGAGTGGAAATAATGCGGCTTAATAGTAAAAAGTAGGAACAGGGGATATCATGGCATGCACATAGTTGTGCCACTGTCTGTTGCTGAAGCCTTAAAGTACAGTACGTAGAATTTAGTCCCATTGTTTCCAATAGGACTTACATACAGTTAATGTGTGCACAGGACTGCTTCATATTCAGTTCAATGCGGCTTACTGAGTAAGCCCCATTAAATACAATGTGACTTAATTCTGAGTAGGCATACATGGGATGATTCTGTTAATGACTTTGACACACGCCATTCCTAAGCATTTTTAACTGGCACAATAAGGACCAAAACACCACAGGGAATTTTGTTACTTGAGTTTTTCAGCTTTGTTTTATAAAGGAAAATAAAAGGCATTTAGATGTTGTGCACTAAAATCAGGCAGCAAAGAATGATTGAAACATAGTGATCTGGTTCACATTCAGGCAAGAGTTGGTAATGATTTGACTGTAACTACAAACTTCTTCAACTTCAGTGAAGTTGCAAAAGATCCCAAGGGGGCAGCAAAAAAGTATGATTGTTGAACCTACATTTAGGAATCAAGTAATAATACAACATACTTAACTCTGATTCAAAAGTACTAACTGTCAAATCAATTTAAGTTTTGTTTTTGTTTTAAACAGGAAAACAGTGATTCCCTCTTATGCACATTTCATGACAAAGAAATGGTCTAAAGTGAGGGACAGCCCTTTAAAGAATCAGCTGGTTAAATACAGAACACTCAACAACCATACATTGGCTACAAACTTTTGACAGAAACAGTCCAGACATGCAAAGCTGTATTAACTTACAGTGTTATCCTGCATTGAAAGATGTAGCCACAAGAATGAAACAGCAATAATCAGAAGGATATAATTTTGTACAACTCGTCCAAACGACATATTATGCTGGTTGTTGCTCTGTCCAATTCAGTCAATACCACAAAACCACAAATGGCAAACCTACACTCGAAAATTCATAAACCAAACTTGCTCTTGCCGTCCTGGAATGACACTGCCTGGCAGCCCAGCTGTATGCAAGTTTACCCCAAATAACTCACTGTATTCAGTGGATATTACTCCCAAGTAAGTGAACATGAGACTGAGAGTGTAACTTTCTTGAACACACTCATTTAAATGCCAATATACTAGTGCTCCCAGGAGAGTTAAAAGGCATGTCCAATTGTCCAATCCTATGCAAGTTTACCCAAAAGCAAGCCCCAGCAAGTTCAATTAGGCTTATTCTCAAGTAGGTGTGCAGCCTAAGTTTCCGTCCATCCAGAGCTCTTCAATAGTATTCATCCACTTGATTTCATTTATTCCTGGTCCACACCCGCAACACAAAGTTTACAAACCTTCCCGGGGTCACACAAAAAGCCTGCAACAAGCTGTGAACAAAACTCACCTAACACTGGTGTTTAAAGAAGTAAAGAAAATGCAGCATTACGCTAAGATGTTTTGGCTGCACCATTTAAAAACAGTGATGTATTGCTGTTATATGGGAGTATGGTCCCAGAAACTTTTTATCAAAATGTAAACACAGCAAGAGCAGCATAGTTCAGATGCTTCACAAATCAAAAGGGAAATCATAGCCAAAAACTCAGAAGCATAATAGTAGCAGTTGCGCAATAGTAAACAACACAGAGAACGCCGTAAGAACTGCTTTGGGCACGTGCCTGAATAATGCACAACTGCACAGAATCAAAAAGACAAATTTTAAAAAATGAAATGATGTAAAATATCAACTTCCATCACAGAGACAGACAATTTCCTACTGTGAACTTCGCTCAAAGGCTCCCACTGCAGTGGCGTAGCGTGGGTTGTCAGCACCCGGGGCAAGGCAAGTAATTTGCGCCCCCTAACCCGTGGATTTGCGCCCCCTAACCCCAGATGTTGCGCCCGGTGCGGTCGGGCTCCCCTGCACCCCCCACGCTACGCCACTGTCCCACTGAGTTGATGCACCTGGGGGGGGGCAAGGGGGGTTTATTTTAAAAGTATTCCTGCTGCTTTCATGAAAGACCATGCTGTAGATTGTGCAAGGGGACTGACTGATCTGATATGTTGCACACACACACACCGGCTTTTACTTTTTATTTCATTTTGTTTGTCGGATCTCTAACTGGATTTGCGATTTCTTTTAGCTAAATCCATTAGTGTGTCGCTGTTGTCTTTTTTTACAGATTTGTTTTCATGAAAGATTTTCTTGACTCTCAAAAGTGCATGCCTTGTGTCTCTTTTTCAGGTTGTACGATCTTTCTGTTGTTGTCGTGTGTGTGTGTGTGTTTAGGACTCACGATCTTTCTGTTGTTGTTGTTGTTGTTGTTGTTGTTGTTGTTGTTGTTTGTTGTCTCCCTCGGATCTCCAATCCTGCAAGAGTTCCTGCGCCAAGGAAGCGACTCCTCTCGGCGTATAAAAAGTCGCCTGGCATAAACCGCAACCGTTTGCTCCTCTCAGAAACGAACCTATATATGAAACTACCCCATATGTGAGGGGTTTCCGATTTTGTTCCCATTAAAAAAAAAATGGGAACCAGCTACCATGACATGTTTCCCGCGAGGGTGGAAACACAAAACGTGACTTTTCTTCGCGGGAGGATTTCCTCGTCTTATGCTGTTCTCGGGAGGGAGAAGAGACGGAGGTTGGCCGGCTTCTTCCGAGGGGCTTCAGGTCTTCGCGACGGGTTGAAGAAGGTGGGTTCGTGGGCCGAAGCGGACACACCGCGCGGCTCAAAAACGTCTCTATCCCGGGATTGCCCCGCATTTGCGTCCACACGGCGCCGCCGCTTCCCCCCCCCCCCAGCCGTGCCCCACACTCTCCCCACAAACACCCCACACACGCCGGGCTCCTACCTGGCAAATAACCGAAGTTCTCCTCTCGGAGCGCGATGCCCCTTTGCTCCCCTTTTCTCCCGGCTCTGCCTCCCCTTCAGTCCGGAGGAAGCGGCGGAGAAGACTCTCCGATGAAGCCTCTCTGAGGAGAACCGGAGGAACGGACGGGAGTGGCGCGCGGCCCCGCCGCTCAGAGCAGAGAAGGCTTCCCATTGGGCGGAGGGGCGGGGGCGGGGCTCGCGGTGGACACGCCCCTCTCGCTCTTTCTCCCCTCGCACGCCTCGGCGGGTCTTTCAGTCCCCTTCGGGGAGCCCCGGAGGGGGGGACGGGGTAATGGTACGCTCGCAGTGGCGTTTCCTGACGGCCTCCAGATTATTATTATTTTTTTTGGGGGGGGGGAGAGTCCTCGTGGCGGGAGTAAACGTGGGAAGACCCGGGTCTTTCGGCTTGGGGCTGATCTCCGCCGCTACTCCCTCCCTCTCTTCCCGGGTCTCGGCTGTTTAAAAACACGTTGTGCAATATGTATTACAGCTCAGTCTTCCTAAATCCGGACAGTTTCCCTACGGGATCCTCTCTATAAAGGTCGCCGCCGGACAAGTCGGAATTATCACTTTCTCCTACTCAAAACTTCTGAAATTAGTCATTGCAACATTTGCACACACACACCCCCCCCGGGCATGTCCGGTTGATGCAGAATTCCAGGTTTGAGTAGAGTTGCCATATTTCAAAACGTAAAAACCAGGATACCCCAAAAGTTGTTTTTAGGAAACCCCCAAAATTGTTGAGATTTTTTTAAGGGCACCCCCAAAATTGTTGAGATATATTTTTTCTTACCAAAACACCAAATTGACTTGCCTAAGATCCAGGACAAAGCGCCACATTTCAGAAATTCCCCCCAGGCATCATTTCTGCCTTTTAAGGAAACCAACAAAATTATTGAGATTTTTTTTTGGGGGGGGGAGAGTCACTGAAATTGTTGAGAATTTAAGGAAACCACAAAAATTGTAGAGCTGTTTTTTTTTAGGGAACCACAAAAATTGTGGAGCTTTGTGGAAATAACAAAATTCTTCAGCTTAAAAAAAAAAAATCTCGTCTCTTTACACCGACTGCTCCGTCCCCCGCCAAAGAAATATTCCGCCAGCGATCCAACTCATTCCTGACCAGTGAATTTAAGACTGGTTCTTGGTGGCTTCCTGCGTAGCACAATCCTATGTATGTCTATTCAGGAGCAAACCTCACTTAAGTTCAAGAGAACTTGCTAGAAAGGCGGTTTAGGATTGCAGCTTTAAAGTCAACACTGCATTCCTGCAGGATTCAATGGGATTTTCATCCTAACTGTGTTGCATAACTGCTACTCCCCCAGACAGGAACTGCACGCAACAAAAGATTCAAATCATTAACAGCTGGATCGTACATGACAATGCAGAAGCGAGACTGCAAGTATTTATACATGATTTATTCTTCGCACCCCCACCACCACCACGTTAAGATTTGTCCAGTTGCAATAGGGACAGTTAGTTACTCCCAGTACAGAACAAAGTGAATCACCCCCTTGTTTCTCTGTTACAAATCCCCGCTCTGACTTTTCTCTTTAGTTTAATTCAGTTTTTATTATTTTAAATCTAATAAAACAACTTATATTCCCGGAACCTTTCCACATAATAAATCCAATCTTCCACAACCCTTTCTCATGAAACGGTGTCTCTCACCTCTTCCCATCTTGCCACCCTTTCAGACCCCCCACCTCATGATGCCAAAATCCCAAAAGATACAATTAAATTGACAAATAGATAAAAGGAGTGGAGTGATAGGACAGAGGATGGGGGAAGACAGGATTTCCTCCTCCCCCCACCTCGAGATTCTCCATCAGGTGCTCCAGGTAATCCGTAGAATGCCTAACTCATTAACTTTCACACCCAAAAGTATTCAATGCGACCCTGATATAATATAAACTTAAATATAATACTGACAGTAAACCTGTTGATTGCACAATAAAACAGGGATGGGGAACCTCAGAGCAGGTGGCTAAATGCTGGCCTTCCAGCCTCTCTCCCTGGCCCTCAAAGACCCTTGGCTGAAAATGCATCCTTGAAATCTGTTAATGTCATTCGCTTGGAAGGTAGGAAGGGGTGTGGAAACTAGCCTATATTACAAAGGGAAAATTGACATTAGGCCTTCCACTTTTGCCTCTGGCCCTGCCCACCATTGACTTGTGGCCCTCGGAAAGCTGCCCCAAAGGGAATGCAGCCCTCATGCTGAAAAAGGTTTTCCTGTCCCAGCTTGAATGGCAGAAGCATGCCTGCTGTGCTCCTTTGCATTCTGCCATAGAAGCTTGCCTCCCCGTGTGTCCCAATTTAACCAGTGTTAAAGTAAAGGTAAAGGGACCCCTGACCATTAGGTCCAGTCGTGGATGACTCTGGGGATGCGGCGCTCATCTCACTTTATTGGCCAAGGGAGCCGGCTTACAGCTTCCGGGTCATGTGGCCAGCATGACTAAGCCACTTCTGGCGGACCAAAGCAGCACACGGAAACGCCGTTTACCTTCCCACTAGAGTGGTACCTATTTATCTTTGACGTGCTTTCGCACTGCTAGGTTGGCAGGAGCAGGGACAGAGCAATGGGAGCTCACTCCGTCGCGGGGATTCGAACCGCCGACCTTCTGATCGGCAAGTCCTAGGCTCTGTGATTTAACCCACAGCGCCACCCGCATCCCTAACCAGCGTTATTGCATCTCAATTTATCCAGTGTTAAGCAGTTCTCATTATCCCCTCCCCAAGACCAGGAAACTCCTGGCCACTGACTTAGTCAGAGTTTTGAAGGAACAGATGCCAGGAGCAGGACCATTTGTTCCTTGTGTTTTTTTTAATCCCACCTTTCCTCCAAAACTGCTCAATGTGGCATAACCTAGTTTTCTTCCTCCCCGTTTTACCTTCACTACAACCCTGTGAGGTAGGTTAGGCAGAGGCTCAATGACAAGCCTAAGGTCACCTTGTTGACTGTGTGGGGAATCTGAACCCTGAACCTTGGTCTCCCATGTCCTAGTGCGACACTCTAACAACGACACCACACTGGCCCTAGCTCTGGAAGAAGAATATGACATTAAAATCTGCCTAGGAGGAAATTAACTCAGAACAGCGATTGCTGCCAAAGAGTCTCAAAATCAAGTAAGTATAAAAGCCAAATTCCTGGGGAGGCTCCTGTTTCTAATCAATTCTATGCTGACTCATCTTAAGTGAATGACTCACTGCTCCTATTTTGTAGCAATGAAGGAGTAAATGAGCGGACGCCGTCTAGCAGTTACAACTCGAGCTGCCAAGCAGAACTCCCAGATTTGGTAGAGAGACTTTTTCCGGTGTAATAATGCACGAAGTCTTAGGCATGCCATGCACAGCCCAATCCTGTGGCTATTTATTTGGAAGTAAGGTCCAAACTACATGTTACATTGGAGCTCTGCGTTTGGGCTGCCCAACATAACTTTATTTTTAAATTCAGAGCCTCCCCACCCTTATTTGGATCAGGTCCATGGTACGGGGGGGGGGGGTCCAACCTTACCCCCATGCCATTGCTCTAATCCAGACCGCCCCCCTTAAATGCTTTTATTAGGGTTGCCATATTCCCAAAAGTGAAAAGTGTTGAGCGTTTTAGGGCTTTGTCCTGGATCTTAGGCAAGTCAGTTGAAAAATTGTGGGGATGGGGGTTAGCGTTTTTATAAAAAAAAAAAAAAGCTCAACAACTTTCTGCCTTGGTTTTTACTTTTTGAAAAATGACAACCCTAGTTTTGAATCAGAATCAACTTCATTTATGGCTGGTGTTGAGAGAGACAGTGTGGTAGAATAACCAGGCTGCTTCAATTTGGCTTGGCTTTGTTTTGGAATATCTGTACAGAACAATCATTTCAGGGGGAAGAGATTCTGATGTAGCCAAAACAGCAGCACCTACAAACAGGAGGGAAGGTATCAGCAGGCTTGGAGAAACACCAAGGTTTGAAGGAGTACAAAATTGTCTTCAGTTTAGGGAGGGAACTAGGCTGGGGAACTCCACACAAAGCACAGTGAGAACTGAGTGTATACTGTGGCCACGGAAAAGTGAGTGACTGAGCAGGGGAGTGAAAATGGAATTGAATTGCAGAATCATAGCATTGGAAGGGACCACGAGGCTCATCTAGTCCAACCCCCTGCAATACAGAGATCTTTTGCTCAAGGTAGGACTCAAACGCACGACCCTGAGATTCAGAGTCTCAGGCTCTACTATCAGGAATAAGGCATGACTGGCTGTAACCCTAAGCAAAACTGATGCAGGTTCCACTTATATCCCAATATTTTCCACTCATTTCGTGTCTCCTGTTCTGCGGAATCAGCAGGGGAGCATCATCCCAGATTCATACTTCTAAACTCTTAGGTAAATCTGTGGCAAGGAAGACCATATAGCAGGCATGTGCTCAGGGTGTGATTTGTGAATAAAACAAGCCCAAGCAAGAATGCTGCCAGAACGAGGGTCGGGCACAAGTTGGGGCCAATCTCTCTCAACTTTCTGTTTTCAACTTGCTGGAACATTCTGCATGTTGCAGCGTGCCACTGCTGTGCCTTATCACTGCTCTGCTACTTTTAGGATGCATAATCTTTCTGTGCGACCAGAGAGGTGTGGGAGAGGAACGTCCCTTGAACTGAAAGTGAAAAGGGTAAGCTGCAGCTGTATCTGCACATTTAAACGTTAAACATTTTCTAGCCTCTAGGACCGTAATCCTAGAGTGTAAGCCCATAGAAGGAAATTGGATGATACTCAGAAATCTGAAATCTCTGTGTGTGTGCCTAAATGGAGACTGATGACAATACCATTGCTTTTTCTTCCATAGAAGAATCCTGTAAAGGATTTCTGATCAAAATGCAAAAATGATGATGCAGGCATATTTTTACTCCATGCTTTTGTGAGTTGTAAAATTGCTATAGCTTTTGGTCGCAGCAATTAATAAAGGGCACCTGTGCTATCCTTAATTCAGTTGGGGTTTGTGGCTGCTCCACTTTGGGAATTTTGTGGGATTAGCTTTATTTGTGGATCAGGGCACAGAACCCAGAGGATGGGAACACAGTTTGCTGGCTTGAAATAGACTTCACTTCCAATACTGTGTCCTAACTGTTACTCACAAAATTCCTGGAAAAGATCCAAGTGCTTGTTGAGAGAAAGTCACAAATGGAAGTTTTTCCATTAATTCGAAACTTCGGGTGCCCCAGGTTACTGGAGGCTTCGTGGACTGCACAGTGATGGCTGGTGCCAATTGGGAATGGGCAGCAGGCCAGGAGGCCAACAACAGGTGGCGCTAGAGCCAATGACAGATAGAGCCAACTGATTTAAGTTTTATCCTCGTCCTCCTGCCTGCTGGGTTCTACAAGGGGCAACACAGAGGGCTCATCCACACTTGCATTTGCCCTGTGATTTCTAGGCACAGGTCCAAGAGATCTTTCTTTTCTTCAAATGCTTTCCCTGGGGAAACCCGCTGTTCGCTTGATGATTGTTCCATTCAGCCGTAAACAACGGATTTTCCCTATGGAAAGTAGTGGACACGTGCCTAGAAATCATAGGATAATAATAATAATATAATAATAATAATAATTTATTATTTATACCCCAGCCATCTGGCTGGGTTTCCCTGGAGCTAAGGGACTAAGGAGCAGGAGGAAGGTGACAGGCAGTGCTGCTCCCTAGACTAAAAAGGTAAAGGGACCCCTGACCATTAGGTCCAGTTGTGGCCGACTCTGGGGTTGCGGCGCTCATCTCGCTTTGTTGGCTGAGGAAGCCGGTGTACAGCTTCCGGGTCATGTGGCCAGCATGACTAAACCGCTTCTGGTGAACCAGACCAGCGCACAGACACGCCGTTTACCTTCCTGCTGGAGCAGTAAGGTAAAGGTACCCCTGCCCGTACGGGCCACTCGTGTCCGACTCTAGGGTTGTGCGCTCATCTCACTTAAGAGGCCGGGAGCCAGTGCTGTCCGCAGACACTTCCGGGTCACGTGGCCAGCGTGACGAAGCTGCTCTGGCGAGCCAGCACCAGCGCAGCACACGGAAACGCCGTTTACCTTCCCGCTATAAAGCGGTACCTATTTATCTACTTACACTTAGGGGTGCTTTCGAACTGCTAGGTGGGCAGGAGCTGGGACCGAAAGACGGGAGCTCACCCCGCCGCGGGGATTCGAACCACCGACCATGCAATCAGCAAGTCCTAGGCACTGAGGTTTTACCCACAGCGCCACCCGCGTCCCTTAAGCAGTACCTATGGAGCAGTACCTATTCATCTACTTGCACTTTGACATGCTTTTGAACTGCTAGGTTGGCAGGAGCAGGGACCAAGCAACGGGAGCTCACCCCATCACGGGGATTCGAACTGCCGACCTTCTGATTGGCTAGTCCTAGGCTCTGTGGTTTAACCCACAGCGCCACCCACGTCCCTAGACTAGTTGCAAGTAAAAGAATCAGGCAGGTGGGGGGCTGGCTGAGATGGATGTTGATGGGGCAATGCCCCATTTGTCTTAATGATCCAGGCTTCACTGGGAATATGTAATATTTGTGTTTATTTTCAAATATATAGGTTGAGCCTAGGTGGAAACACGGCTTACAGACTCTAACAGACAGCTAAAGTCCACTGTTCTGGCATCAGATCTCCAGGGAGACACAGTAGGCACCTGAAGATCTCTACTGAGATCCAGTGCCAAGGGCCTTCTGGCGGTTCCCTCATTGCGAGAAGTAAGGTTACAGGGAACCAGGCAGAGGGCCTTCTCGGTAGTGGCACCTACCCTGTGGAACGCCCTCCCAGCAGATGTCAAGGCAATAAACAACTATTTTACTTTTAAAAGACAAATGAAGGCAGCCCTCTTTAGGGACGTTTTTAATGTCTAATGCTGTATTGTTTTTAATATTCAGTTGGAAGCCGCCCAGAGTGACTGGGGAAACCCAGCCAGATGGCCGGGGTATAAATAATAAATTATTATTATTATTACTCAACTCAGTTTGTTGCTGTTGATCTGTCTCATTCAAACAGCAGTCTTCTTACAGTGGTACCTCGGGTTAAGTACTTAATTCGTTTTGGAGGTCCGTTCTTAACCTGAAACTGTTCTTAACCTGAAGCACCACTTTAGCTAATGGGGCCTCCTGCTGCTGCCGCGCCACCGGAGCACAATCTCTGTTCTCATCCTGAAGCAAAGTTCTTAACCCGAGGTACTATTTCTGGGTTAGTGGAGTCTGTAACCTGAAGCGTATGTAACCTGAAGTGTATGTAACCTGAAGCACATGTAACCCGAGGTACCACTGTATAGGCAAGTGAATAAATATGCCAATATATAAATACACGTGTTGGAATGATCGTTTTGCAAATGATTAATGAGTTAAAAAGCAGGTGGTTAGTCAATTACAAATTATCTAATTGCTTGACAGGCTCAGTTGTCACGAGACAGTTGCTAGATACTGTTTTTATAATATAAACAGCTGCTCAAGTAAAGGTACAGTTTGGTACTATTCTCAATTCTTATTTTCAGTTGAAGCTCAATTCTAGGAATGAAACAGTTCTTTCTTAGCATGAATGAGTCTCTCCCATGACCTCCTCACCTTTT
The DNA here is from genome assembly GCF_951804945.1 of Podarcis cretensis. Lineage (NCBI taxonomy): Eukaryota > Metazoa > Chordata > Lepidosauria > Squamata > Lacertidae > Podarcis > Podarcis cretensis. The sequence goes on from NC_137175.1 coordinate 74,834,105, forward strand.
AAAAAAATGCTTTTGCTGTCTGAAATTAGTAAGGCTATGCAATAGATATAGATATGGTATTTCGCATACGATCGGTTCTGATTTATGGCATTTGCACGGGAGAGTGACATCACTGAGAGGAGAAATATGCACTCGGAAGAGGCTCCCCAAGAAACAAATTAAATGCTCATTGGGAAAGCTGAGCACATTTTGAAACTGGTGCACTTCTCAAGTTCACCTTTAACTAATGAACATGTTCTCGCACAAAGCTGCCTGTCGTAAATGAGATTAACTGAGAATACTTTAGAATGCCACTATTTCGCTGGAATTCATAGCATGACAGTGGAACAATTCCTTCCTTTTATATAATGCCTTTCATTAAATGTCAAAGAGCCGATGTTGGAAGAAATAAGAAGAGAGCCGGAGAGATGGATTTACATTCTCATGGCTACTGATCTTAAAAGGTGCAAATGAGTTCCACAAATGAGCAACACCAGCCTGGGAAAGAAAAACTCCCCGAGGAATTCATCCTGAAAGAAAAAAGCAATGAAATAAAGGAAAGGGCTTTGCATAATTTTGTTCTGTATGAACTCAGAATCTGACAAGTTGCTGACCACATGCAAATGACTTGGGCTCTGATGTCGTCCTTTGAGTGCACACATGAATCACATCAAAAAGGGTGGCATGAGCAATTGCTTTGCCAAAATCTGAAACAAATCAGCACTCCAGCTTATTTATTATCAGGGATATAAAGTCATCCGTTTCATCAGTAGAGCTAAACGGTAAAGGACCCCTGGACGGTTAAGTCCAGTCAAAGGCGACTATGGTGTTGCGGTGCTCATCTCGCTTTCAGGTCAAGGGAGCCAGCGTTTGTCCACAGACAGCTTTCTGGGTCATGTGGCCAGCATGACTAAACCGCTTCTGACGCAACGGGACACCGTGACGGAAACCAGAGGGCACGGAAATGCCATCTACCTTCCACCGAAGTGGTATCTATTTATCTACTCGCGGTGGTGTGCTTTCAAATTGCTAGGCTGGCAGAAGCTGGGACAGAGCTCATCCTGTCACGCGGATTCAAACCGCCAACCTTCCCATCGGCAAGCCCAAGAGGCTCAGTGGTTTAGACCACAGCACCACCCGCCTCTCTGAGTAGTATGCTATGTGGAAGAAGGCAGATTTTTGTGACATATCTCATGGTAAACTAGCATGTCTGTGTGCATCTAGACCTGACCTTTAGATGTTTCAGCATACGCAGCAAAGGGACAAAATAATAACCTTTCCAGCTCTCTGTTGTGTTGTGGACAAATGCCAGCTCCATCGGCCTGAAAGCAAGATGAGCGCTGCAAACCCATAGTTGCCTTTGACTGGACTTAACCATCCAGGGATCCTTTACCTTTTTTTTTTTTAAAACTACTCAGAGACAGCCACAGAAGCACACTTTGCCACCTTTTCGGGTTGAAGAAGCCGAAAACAAAGCCAGCAGCCCAACCTTTGCCAACCTGGTACCCTCTAAATGTTTTGGACTACAAAGCCCATCATCCCTGACTATTAAACAGGTTGGCTGGGGATGATGGGAGTTGTAGTTCAAAACCCTCGGGGGGGGGACAGGACTAGATTGGCAAAGACTGCACTGGCTCAACAGAGTATTTATAATACAGAAATGCTCAATTTTAGTATGTTTTTTTCTTGAGGTAGTTTATAACAGAAATCAAACAAAAAACCCCAATAAAAATCAAACCAGAATATATTGCTGCATACATTAATATACCTAAATGCATAATATGTGCCACTTTATTTAAAGTAGTCCCACTCATGTCAACTGCGAAAGTATATATCCCGGCATGAAGACATTTTGTTCAGCTATTTTTAACGTGGTTTGTTTCCAAGTGTGAAGTGCTCGCTGACATTTCTGTGAAGGGTGCGAAATAAATGTTAAGTGCTTATTAAAGTATTTCAGTGGGTTTACCGTAGAGTAAACTATTTGAGACCTTTGCAACAACTGAAAGGAATGAGGATAAAAGATAACACACAGGATGATAACGGAGGACAAAAATTAGATTAAAACAAAAAGCAAGTTGACCAGATTCCTACTTTACAGAGTACAGTCCCCTATTTGAAGGACTGGCCAAGGATGATTCTCTGATTGAAGGCATCCTCTAGGTTAGGCGTGGGGAACAATTGGCCCTCCAGATGTTGTTGAACTACATAACCTCCATCAGCCCTAGCAAGCAGGGCCAATGGCCAGGGATGATGGGAGTTGTAGTATAGCAAAGGTTCCTTACCCCAACTGGAGGGCAGCTGGAGGGCAGTCTAAAGACCAAAAAAAAAAAAAGCATAAGAAAGTAAGAGTCTTTAAATTGCCCATTAGCAGGCAGCTCTTGGAAAGCAGACTATGCAAGCAGATAGGTTTACCCAAGCAGTATTCGCAACTATGGTAAGATATTTCTGATTTATTTCTATATTTCTGCTTTAAATCAGAGGTGGGGAAGCGGTGGCCCTCTAGTTTATTATTGTTTGTTGTTGTTGCTGCTGCTGCTGCTGCTGTTATTGGTTTCTATTGATTTATTGGGTATTTTTGTTGCTTGTATAGTATATTTTGCTTTTTAACATTTGATGCTTTGTTGTGTTTTTATATATGTTGTAAGCTGCCAAAAGTGGCTGGGGAAACCCAGCAAGATGGGTGGGATATAAATTAAAAAATCATCATCATCATCATCATCATCATTATTAGTTGTTGTTGTTGGACTACAACTCCCACATGCCCGACCCTTTGCTGATGGAGTCTGTCAATGGTGTTTTCCACAGACGCCGTTTCCCCTCACTCCTTTGGCTTCTAGGCAGGTAACCAAGAGGCAGGATTATCTGACAGGCCTAGGAACCTCCTTTGCTGAATCTCACTACAGTGGTACCTCAGGTTAAGTACTTAATTCGTTCCGGAAGTCCGTTCTTAACCTGAAACTGTTCTTAACCTGAAGCACCACTTTAGCTAATGGGGCCTCCTGCTGCCGCCGCATCGCCGGAGCACGATTTCTGTTCTCATCCTGAAGCAAAGTTCTTAACCCAAGGTACTATTTCTGGGTTAGTGGAGTCTGTAACCTGAAGCGTATGTAACCTGAAGCGTATGTAACCTGAGGTACCACTGTATGTATCTTTTAGGAGCACGCAATAAGAGAAAATGGGCCAGCTACCCTAAGGTGCAGCAGAGGATGCCAGTGGCATAGCGTAGTTTGCCAGTGCCCAGGGAGGCCACACACACTGTGGGGGGGGGGGGAGGTGAATGGAGCCTTCCATGCCAGCCCAGCCATTGCCGTCAACGCTGCCAAAATGCACCCCCCCAAACAAAGCCAAGTGTGGCCGCGCTGACACATCCCTTGGATCACCTCAACCTCGCATAGCATCTCAGGGCTGGCAGGGCTTTGTGAGGCTGGGATCAAAGGGCACATGGCTGTGGCATCCCTTCTCATGCTGCCCTGCCAGTCCTGCACCATTTTGCGAGGCTGGGATATGATCTGAATTACAGTATTCGCCCGGCAAAACATTAAGATCGGATCCCAGCCTCACAAAGTGGCGCAGGGCTGGCAAGGGTGGTGTGAGGAGCCAAATGTGCAGCGCCCCCTAAAACAAATGCGCACGGGGCCCCACCGCCATGCTATGTCCCCCCCCCCCCCAGGATGCTATCTTGTAGCCAGTTTTGAGGAAAGATTCAGCTGCCACTTAAGTTGGTTTCTGTTGTGAGGAGGGAGAGAACCATCTGTGTCCAGGGCAGCTGTTTACCAGCTCCATCTGGTACGTAGGCTGAGACCCTATCTGCCAGCGGACTGTCTCGCCTGAGTGGTGCATGCTCTGGTTATCTCCCGCTTGGACTACTGCAATGTGCTCTACGTGGGGTTACCTTTGAAGGTGACCCAGAAACTACAACTAATCCAGAATGCGGCAGCCAGACTGGTGACTGGGGGCAGCCGCCGAGACCACATAACACCGGTCTTGAAAAACCTACATTGGCTCCCAGTACGTTTCCGAGCACAATTCAAAGTGTTGGTGCTGACCTTTAAAGCCCTAAACGGCCTCGGTCCAGTATATCTGAAGGAGCATCTCCACCCCCATCGTTCTACCCGGACACTGAGGTCCAGCACCGAGGGCCTTCTGGCGGTTCCCTCACTGCGAGAAGCCAAGTTACAGGGAACCAGGCAGAGGGCCTTCTCGGTAGTGGCGCCCTCCCTGTGGAACGCCCTCCCACCAGATGTCAAAGAGAACAACAACTACCAGACTTTTAGAAGACATCTGAAGGCAGCCCTGTTTAGGGAAGCTTTTAATGTTAGATGTATTACAGTATTTTAATACAATGGTGCCCCGCAAGACGAACGCCTCACAAGATGGAAAACCCGCTAGACGAAAGGGTTTTCCGTTTTGGAGGCGCTTCGCAAAATGAATTTCCCTATGGGCTTGCTTCACAAGACGAAAATGTCTTGCGAGTTCCTCCGGGTTTTTTTCCCTCCCCCCCCCTTTTTCTAAGCCGCTAAGCCGCTTATCAGCTGAGCCGCTAAGCCGCTAAAAGCCGCTAAGCTGCTAATAGCGCTAAGCCGCTAAGCTGTCAATGGGCTTGCTTCGCAAGACGAAAAAACCGATAGACGAAGAGACTCGCGGAACGGATTAATTTTGTCTTGCGAGGCACCACTGTATATATTTTTGGAAGCCGCCCAGAGTAGCTGGGGAAGCCCAGCCAGATGGGCGGGGTATAAATAATAATAATAATAATAATAATAATAATAATAATAATAATAATATTGACTTTCACCTCAAGCAGCAAAAAGTCTTGGGTCAGCCAACATCAGGCAGGCAGACACACATTCTTCCTTGCAATGCTTTCAATGAAATCATCCCCATTCTCCCAACGCTGTAGTTAATTTCTAAAAAGAGAGAGAGAGATCTGGGAAGTGGCACCGGCAGGGGAGGAGAAGGTTTTGGCAAGATGCTTCAAGCCTGCTCTCTCATCACCGAAAGCCTCACCCAACTTGTTCCGCACTTTAAACACGCTCCAGCCTTCTACGGGTTTTTATCAAAATGATAATTAACTGAAACTGTCAATTCTACAACAGATACGATGAGAATGTCCCGTGGAACGCGTTGTATCGCCTTTGGTGAATGAATTTTAATGCAATTTGTTCCTACCTAAAGTTGTATGCGTCAAAGGTTAAAAGTTCTGCTCGGCTGATTAATGCCTTATGTTGGATATTTATTTTTCCAGGGAATCTATGTGAGTTCATCATGCTGGGGATTATGATTTCCTTCTCTAACAGGCTGATGATCAACGCTAAAGGGGGAGATCGCTGAGAATGCATCATATCAGCTTTCAGCGTCATTGGGAGAGGCTTCTGGGAATCCCAGCGCACAACAATATACAATATGTAACATATTATTACCTATTAAATGCCTGATGTCAGACTATTTCTTGTGTGTGCTGTTTGGTTTGGTTCATGATTTCTATATAGAACATCTTATATCTCAACGTCTTAGGGGACGTTAAATTTCATTTGTTCTTGGTAGTGGGCTAGGAAACGGCTCATAAAGTCTAAGCATATAGGATTACAGTTGCGGAAGACGTAACGTGTTTTTTGTTAAACTAGCTCACAAGGAATTTAAGAGAAACATTGGGTCTAAATGCTTCCCAGGGTATAAGCCCCATTGAACTCTTGAGATTTACCTCTGATATTTAGGATTTCTCTCATTTAGGATGCACACAATCTCTTTCTTTCTCTTCTCATAATGAATGAGTCATGGATGTTTTTATCATGAGGAGGGCCTGTTATTTTCCACACCTTCAATTCCTCAGTGTGGATTTTGCAGTGGGGAGCAAAGACACAGGTCCTGGTCATGGAAACAGCGTGTAGACGGGTGCCACTCAGAAATAATTTTACCGGCTTGAATTGTACCCTTTCTGTATCTCTGCGTGGAAGTTGATGAGTGGAGGTTGATGATGACACGAAACAGGACCTTTTCAGTGGCTGGACCAACATTGCAGAAATACTTGCCTCCACGAAGCAATGAGAATAGCCATAGACAAGTGTGGCTTGTAGGGTCATCATGGGTTATAGTCAACTGGGGACGCAGGTGGTGCTGTGGTCTAAACCACTGAGCCTCTTGGGCTTGCTGATCGGAAGGTCAGCGGTTTGAATCTCCGCAATGGGGTGAGCTCCTGTTTCTCTGTCCCAGCTCTTGCCAACCTAGCAGTTTGAAAGCATGCCAGTACAAGTAGATAAATAGGTACTGCTGCGGCAAGAAGGTAAACGGCGTTTCCATGCACTCTGTCACTCATCACAGTGTCCTGTTGTGCCAGAAGTGGTTTAGTCATGCTGGCCATATGACCCAGAAAAACTGTCTGTGGACAAACACCTGCTCCCTCGGCCTGAAAGCGAGATGAGTGCTGCAACCCCAGAGTCACCTTTGACTGGACGTAACCGTCCAGGGGTCCTTTACCTTTACCTTTTTTACCTATAGTCATCTAATAGTTACTCAATGAATTTAATGGCCTGTTAATGAAATCACGGGTTGCATTCAAGCAACTGAGGCCCATTCATTTCAACAGGTCTATCTACACCAGGCATAGGCAAACTCGGCCTTCCAAATGTTTTGGGACTACAACTCCCATTATCCCTAGCTAACAGGACCAATGGTCAGGGATTATGGGAACTGTAGTCCCAAAACATCTGGAGGGCCGAGTTTGCCTATGCCTGATCTACACTGAGTAAAGGTTCGTTGAATGAAACTTCGTGGTATTGTATTTTTATGCTGCAAACCGTCCTGTGATGAAGAGTGGCATGCAAATTTAATAAATAACAATAATAATTAATAATAACAGGCAAGTTCTGTGATGGATACTATTACATGCAATTCCCAGAGAGATGTGTTTGTGAAATGTAAGGTCCAAATAGCTATTTTATGGCAGATCAATTATTTTCACCCAGGATTTGGGCCTGAACACTTAGATTATTTATAAGTAAAAGGTACAGGGTTAAAAAATGTGTTTGTGTTTATATATGCACACAACTGCAAGAGTTGCTCCCAGGGATGGTTTTCAGTTTACATGTTGATCATGAGTAGGAACACAGAAACCACTATTGCAGTATATCTAGAATGGCGGAACCACATTTTAAATACATTCATAACAGGCATATGTGAATGTGCAAGCAGGTGAGCGGTCGAGTGTGTTATTACAAGAGAATATTAGAGAGTGGAAAGGAGCAGGGCTTTCTAGACACTTTTATTAGCTCTATATCTATAATATACTTCATTTTTATAACAGTTCACTCGTCTTTGCATTTCCAGGTCTTTTATATTTATTGCTTAGACTGAGATTTAGGTAGTGATAAATCTGCCATTCCTATTAAAACTGATGTGCTCTGCTTTGAGTTCATGGGTTAAGGCGGATGATAAATTGATTTTTAAAAAGTTTAGAAGATAAAAAAAAGTTTAGAAGGTGTTGCTCAAGTATCGCCTTACAAAAGTCAAATCCCACAAACACGGCCAAGTATCACAAATATCCAAAAATGAAATTCACTGGTTCTTACCATTTTCTGCAACTAAACATGTATACATGGGATATTTTGAGGGGAGAGGGGAGATGGGAATTTACACATTTGGTATACTTGTGCTTTTGTAGTTTTTTATATGTATAAAAAAAAATGCTAACATAAATATTATTTTAAAAGAAAACCACTTGGAACCAAATCACCCACATCGTCCCTCCGACGGACCAACAGCTCTAGTAAAAAAAAAAACTAGGTAGCAGAAGAGAAATGCCAGATATAGCCAATATATGTTTTGAGGACGGCATCTGCATCAACTACAGTAGGCTTGCAAGTTATGCAGGGATTACATTCTGGGGATCATGCCTAAAGATAAATCATGTATACTTTAAACCCAAGTCATTTTCCCAGAACCTTGCCCTTTTGCCTCCCTCCCTCCTTCCCTTTCTTTCTTTCTTTCTTTCTTTCTTTCTTTCTTTCTTTCAATTGTCACACACATAAAGCTGAATGTGCACAAATTAAATACATGGAAGGTGCAGGCTCTCCATACTGCAAGCAGCACATTTCCCAGGGTCAATGTCTTTATTTTGTTTTGGATAATTCTGGACAGGCAAATGAAGTACCTCTTTGCAGAGCACACAGATAAACGATAGAATTTGCTCTCACTGGATGTTAAACGGCTTTAAAAAAGGATCAGACAAACTCACGGAAAATAAAACAACCAGTGGCTACTTCCCATTATAGCTATTCTCTACCTCTACTGCTAGGGACGCAGGTGGCGCTGTGGGTTAAAGCCTCAGCGCCTAGGACTTGCCGATCGAAAGGTCGGCGGTTCGAATCCCTGCGGCGGGGTGAGCTCCCGCTGCTCGGTCCCAGCGCCTGCCAACCTAGCAGTTCGAAAGCACCTCCGGGTGCAAGTAGATAAATAGGGACCGCTTACCAGCGGGAAGGTAAACGGCATTTCCGTGTGCGGCTCTGGCTCTGGCCAGAGCAGCGATGTCACGCTGGCCACGTGACCCGGAAGTGTCTCCGGACAGCGCTGGCCCCTGGCCTCTTAAGTGAGATGGGCGCACAACCCCAGAGTCTGTCAAGACTGGCCCGTACGGGCAGGGGTACCTTTACCTTTACCTTACCTCTACTGCTGGAGGCAGTTATTGTGAATCGCAAGCGAGGTGAGCCCTCTTGCACTCAGGTTCCACTTGTGGGCTTCCCATTGGCGTGTTTGGCTACTTTTGAGAATAAGTTGTTGGACTAGATGAGTCTCTAGCCTGATCCAGCAGTGCTTTCCTTACATTCTTATTTACAGAGCCTTGCCGTCCCGGAGTCTGCGAAGGCAGACTGAAAGCTAGGAAACACAGTTGGCTGTTAACTATTTTTATTAGGTTGGCACAACTCGTGCACATGCCGTGAAACGATTTGACACCTTTCCAACTTTTTCCTTCCTAAGTGCTTTCCTTGGTACTCGGTAGGAAATGTACACGGTGTGCTTGTACGAGCTGATTTGCGTGGCATTTAGGGTTAGGGAATTCTAGAAATAAACTGGCTTCAAATAGATCGCCCTAAGAAATGGACCACAAAATCATCGGTGTGAAGGTGAGAAAAGCCTCAAGTAGGAGTTCAGCTTCCTGCTTTCCACCATGAGAAATTAGGCACGGAATGTCTTTCAGATTTTTTTACTTCCATAAAGGTAAAGGTAAAGGGACCCCTGACCATTAGGTCCAGTCGTGACCGACTCTGGGGTTGTGGCGCTCATCTCGCTTTATTGGCCGAGGGAGCTGGCGTACAGCTTCCGGGTCATGTGGCCAGCATGACTAAGCCGCTTCTGGCGAACCAGAGCAGCACATGGAAACGCTGTTTACCTTCCCACCGCAGCGGTACCTATTTATCTACTTGCACTGGTGTGCTTTCGAACTGCTAGGTTGGCAGGAGCTGGGACCAAACAATGGGAGCTCACCCCGTTGCGGGGATTCGAACTGCCGACCTTCCGATCGGCAAGTCCTAGGCTCTGTGGTTTAAACCATATCACCATCCGCGTCCCTTTTTTACTTCCATACTATATCCCAAAATGCCAGATATATTGATGAGTGTACATATTGTTATGAGTTTGGGGTGGGGAGCAGACTGTATGCCTGAGCTCCTTTCTAATTCCTGGATCCAGCATGGATTCAATTCCTGCAATTGCCAGGCTAGCTTCCTGGTGAGGAACTGGCCCTCTCGAAGTATGAGCCATTAAGGTAACAAAGGAAGAGGCTCTGTGCCAGATAACAACTCACTGGTAGTTAGAAAGACAAAGCCCAGATTGTGTATATGCTAGAAGCTGGAAGCAAGGCAGGCTGGGAAGCCAAGGAGTCAGAGCCATGCCTGATTTTTGCTGGAAGCCAAGGCTGTGGCTATGAGAGAAAGAAGACCCTCTGGGGGCGTTAATGCTGTGAACCCGGCTCAGGTTGTGTGTATGTGTAAATAAACCATATATCCTAAGGACACTGCAGTCTCTGCTGCCCCACATTCAGAGGAAACCAAACACTTGGATAAGCACCTTGAACCCCTGGGAAAGATGGGAGTTGTCGTCCAAAACATCTGGGGGAAGGTTGCTCAAGCCACCTGCAAACAGTGGCAGACCCATCTATTTGAACTGGAGCTTGCCAGTCATCAACAAACGTGGAGACAAAAGGATCAAACGTTTGAGCAAAAGGAATGTTTCAGGCAGGGAGCACATCAAACACCTCTCCTGTCCATGGTTTACCTTCCGGCAGGGTGCCAAGACAGGAAGTGAGGTTAGCTAGGAGAAAAAGGCTAAGGCAGGATGCAACCTCTGATTGGTCCTTGGGATTCTCTCAAGCCACACCCCTGCTCCTCGCCCTCCTGGAGTGTTTCCCCCTGACTTGAATGCGTCCTTGAATTCTAATAATGCCTCTCGCTTCCCTGAGCGGAGGGGAGGGAGGGGTGTTGAAGTGTAGCCTACAGGACAAAGCTGAAATCTACCATCGTTGCACTTGTGCCTTTGGACCTGCCTGCCACTAGAATCTGACCCCTGGAAGGAGGTAATGTAACTTCGTGCTGACAAAGACTCCACACTAGAGAGCTATGGGAAGGTGAGTAGCACATGGGTACAGAGGGGGTTCAGTTCCCTTGGCTCTTGGGGTCTTTTCACTCTAAGGAGCTAGTTTCCCTACCTGCCGCTCCCCTGTTTTGTATGTGATTGGGGCAAGTCTATATTTAAATGAGAGGTGGGAGTCCTTTGGACTCCAATTCCCATCAGGCCTAGATGGTAACAACTGGAGAGTCACAGGTCCCCTCACCCCTGATTTAAGGGCATGTTGTCTTCACTAGGAAGTCAGATAATACTTCAGAGCCTTTTTAAAGAAATAAGAAGAAAATAACTGAAGCCCTGTTACACTTCTGTGTATTTGTTTTACCTTCAGCAGTTCCAGAAACACACATCCAGCTATTTTATTAAGAGTATCTATGTTCCACTTCTGGTTTTGAAAGCATGGACTATTACTGTCCAAAACCAAAGTTTTAGGTTCCAAACACTAGTATTATATTAAATGTGCCGATACGTAGGTGTTTTGTTTTTGGTTTTTTTTTTTTTTAAAAAGCTGGAACCATATAAGTTTCTTAAGGAGGCAGAAAAGAGGGAGAGCGTTCTGAGCTCATGCTTCTTTTTCCATATGGAGCTACACATGTGGTGAACATCTGTGTAAGTTGTAAACTTGACTTTCCGTACTGCGTGCTCACTGGGGTATACAGGCGCACAACCGCACATTGAGAGAGATCTGAAGCACACACACACACAAAAAGATGTGTGACACGGACAGTATGTAGATATCAGCATTCGGCAACTAAAACTACAGGTCGGAGTGCGCTCTCTTTAATTGATCAGGATGACAGGATCTCTTTTAAAGCTGCTTAACGAAGGAGCCCGCTTTGCAACAAAGCATAACACAAATCCTCGCAGTGGAAAATAGAAGTGTGCGTTAAAAATACATTTTGTCCAATTTTTGGCATTGAATCTGGTTCCATTGGGAAACTGGGCCAGCTTTCAAGAAGCTGGATACTTCTGAGCCTTTCTTTCTTTCTTTCTTTGGCACAGTGTCCTAATCAAATATTCCACGTTAATAAGGTACCTTGGCACATGGTGTATGTGACCATTCCTACTCAATGGGACTACTGCAGGCACATTTTTGAGTAAGGACCAGAGCAAGAGACAGGTGGTGAAATTTCCCTGCTTTAGCACAGGAAAATCTAGTTCAAAATGTTCAATCTGTTTCAGAGAAAAACTAGTAGGCTCACACACACAAAAGCCCTATGGATTTCATGGGACTCACTCCCAGGCAAGTGTGCACAGGGATGCTTTCCTTCTATGAGAAGATCATGGAATCAAGCAAACCTGTGTGCAGATTCATGATAAGAAACAACGGTTTCATTTCAGAATAAAAACTTGCTCAGGAGAAGTTCCGTTGGATTTACTCAGATAACTCTGTAGTTGTTGGCACCCATCTGACTTGAGAGACAATGGAGTGCACCTCCGAGGGTGAAGGCAAATCACTGTTTTAGCAGCACCTAAGTGACCTCCCTGGGGTGCAAGCCTGGGCAGTGTGTTTGGTTTGGTTTTTTTAATTTTAAATTTTTATTGGAAATTTTATTTACAACATAACATAACCCACCCCCCACCCACCAATACAGAAATCCGCCCTCATTAAACGTGAACATAACATACAATAAGCATAACATACAACAATACAAACAACCAAATAAAAGACTTCCTTTATCCTGTATCTGGCCTCCTTATTTACTTCTTATAAGCTGCTTCCTTTATGAATAATTATTAAGATTTTTCTAATTGTAACTTAAATACCCACAAAGTCTCCTGCAGACATTAATCGAAACAAGTCCAGGTATGTATTTTAGGGCACTGTTTTGTGAAATATTTTCTGCATTTTCCCTATGCTTTTTGAAACTCTCGTCTAGTGTGATCTCTAACTGCCTCTGTTAATCTAGCCAGTTCAATATACTCTAACAGTTTGTCTTGCCATTCCTTTTTCGTTGGCAATTTCTTTTTTGTTAGCAATTAGGATCCTACCTGGGCAGTGTGTTTGAAGGTCCTAGGCTGCCCAGACGACAGCCTCACTGTTGTGGTCCAAAGGAAAGTAGAGCAATATGTTTGGCACCAGGTTCACTACAGGTGTTGCAGGAAGGAGGCCTACAAGACGCTCTCCAACCATCTCAGGGACTCCCATTTCAGATTTGTCCAGCTTATACTCCTTAGCCCTTTCTTCTCCCCAAGACATCCCGCAAGACAGTGGAGGTTAGGATCAGAGTTTTCCTTCTCTGAGATCGGCTACCTTCCCAGGTTGATGAGCCTCCCTTCCCTCTACAGCACATGCAGACCAATTCCTGATCAATGGACCCACTACTGGTCTCATCCACTCAATCTGCCAGAGCCTGTCTTCACATGCAGGGGAAGTCCCTAACTCACCGAGGGTTGGAGATCCATCTGTAGTAAAGAAGTGGTAATTGTCTAGTGCAGCAACAATCAGAGGTGAGAACTCTCCTTGTATGTATCATAACAATTCTCCATTGCAATGGCAGATTCTAAATAAAAGGGAGGAAGATGGCAGCCTTGGGCCATAGCTCAATGGTATTGCATGAAAAACTCCCCTGTTCAATCCAGGTAAGGCTGGAGAAGACCCATGTCTAAAATCATGGAGACCTACTGCCTGCATATCAATGTTGTTCAGCCTCAGATCCCCATACGCTGTTAGATTTCCAACTCCCATCATTTCCAGACGGTCAAGGATGAAGGGCGTTTTAGTTCACCAACATCTGAGAATCCAAGGCTGAAGAATACTGGTGTAGATAATACTGAACTAGATGACCAAAGGTCTGATCCCCTGGGCAACCAGCTTCCTCAATTGTAAAAAGAAATCAAATTATAAAAATGCTATACAAATAGGAGTATGGGCCATTTCAGCTAGTTGTGAACTTGCTCGGCATCGTATTAACCAGGAATTCCCATTATGAGAGCTCATTTATTTTTATTTTGGCCTACGGTCTGATTCCTCTTACTGAACACCAGTAACGGGCAAAAAAATTGACTCTCTGAAAACAAAGAAATCCATATGCTCCACAAAAGTGCACATGTATTCAACAGTTATTAGCTCTCCTGAAACGTAGCTGTGTTTCACAAATGCAGTGGTTGTCGTTTATTTAATCCATTGTTGATGGATTGGAGAAAGATCAGATTTCCCCTGACTAAGGATTACTCTCTTAGCCAGCATGCAATTTATCAGAACCAATTTCTGCAAATAAGGATCAGCTTTCCTTCCCACAATCCTGACCTTCAGACAGCTTGGTACAGGTGGTATAGGAGAGGTCTCTACTGAGTTAGTAGAGGTTTTGAAATCATTTATGTATTACACGTGAGTCATATTCTTCCCTCACTTTACCTATCTATATAGGAAAGTTACATAGGCGGTTGTACGTCAATAATAATAATAATAATAATAATAATACCGGGCTCAGGTATAAAAACAATTGATTAAAATACAACTTAAAAACAAGATTAAAATACAACATTAAAATGCAGCCTCGTTTCAGTAGAAACTCAAATCAAAAACTTTTTGGGGATGAAAACACCAAATCTTCACCAAGGCCAACTATCCAGGCTGGTCCTACGTGGGCCAGAAAAAAGTCGCCAAATAGGAGTTTCATCACAGAAGGAGAAAGGGAAAAGGAAAAAGGGGAAGGGGATCAAGTTGATTCCAGGCCAAAGGCCAGGGGGAACATCTCTGTCTTACAGGCCCTGCGGAAAGAAATCAGTTCCTGCAGGGCCCTGGTCTCATGAGACAGAGCGTTCCACCAGGCCAGAGCCCGTGTTGAAAAGGATGCCATTAGGTCCAATGGCACTGATGCCATTGGACCTAATAGTGTAAAACAGCCTTCTTCAACCTTGGACTAAGGTTACCAGACGTCCCCGTTTCCCGGAGACAGTCCCCGGATTTACAAATCAGCCCCCATACAAAATCAATTGAAGTTGAAAAGTGTCCCCAGATTCATTGAAAAAAATCTGGTAATCTTGGACCCCTGCAGTCTAGTCTTTATTGTGGGTCTACTCTGTAACATGTTTTTTTTTACACAGTAACAGTGGATTTATTCAGCTTTAGTTTGTTCTGCAATGCTTCTGCAATTCTGACACATGATTGCTGTCTGGAAGAGTCTCGAGGACAACAAAAGCGGTACAAAAAATGAATCAGAACGTTTGTGCTGTGAAACGTTATGGGATTTCAGCAGGAAATTATGAGATATGCACTTGTTGGAAGTGAAGGGGTGTGCCCAGCTCAAAACTTTTGCAGGCACAAACAGTATTTGAAGTTTGTATTTAAAGCACCAAAGAGCACAAATCATAATGAATGTCGGAAGTGTGTGTGTGCTCTTGGTGTCTTCCAGATGGACTACAACTCCCATCATCCCTGGCTATTAACCATGATGGCTGGGACTAATGGGAGTTCCAACAACCTCCGGAGGACACTGGGTTGAGGACAGCTGGCATAAAATATATCCACTTTTCACAGGCTCATTTGGAGCAAATACATGGAAGAAGGGAAATCAGAATTGCAACCACCATCACTTGCTATTGAACCCTTTTAATTGGAAATGCCAGGGATTCAACTTTTCTACTTACAGCAGATGTACCCTACCACTGAGAGATGGTTCAGGAGGATAGTCGGGACAAGAACTGAGGCCAGGAAGGGCAAGGAGAAACTGAGGAACATGTTTCAGACCATTAATCCAGCCTGAAACACACTTTGAGTGCACTCACATATATTGTGGATTCCATGCAAATGAATTGGTGGAAGGCTGCGATTGGTCAGCCAAAGTATCCCTGATTGTTCTTCTCTGCGGAGCTCCCTTGTACCCTCATGAACATGTGAAAATGACTGCAGTTAATTAAATCCCAGTGACATCATTTTATAACATTAAATCACTGCGTGACTCATTGGGTATCAACAAAATCAAGATGCGTATTTCAGATGATCTCATCTGGGAGAGACGTTCGCAGGAAGTGTTTGTGCGCTTTTGTTGTTGCTGAAACAGCACTATTGTGTGTTTGCCAGGACAGAACCTCTCTTTCCATCGTTTTAAAACACAGCGATCCCTTTGCTTGAAAAAAGAAATGTTTATCTGGTGAGTGAACCGAGGCCATTTGACTTCAGTGTATTTCATTTCCCCAAACTGGCACCGCTTCTAACCGGGTCCCTTCTCGGACAAATCTAGCCAATAATTAGTTCAAAAATCAGAAAGGTAACGAGCAAAGGAAACTGGAGTTTGGAAACAGGTTTACTGGGCTTTCCACCTGTATCGTGTTGGTCACTGTGAGATTCTGGACTTGATGTGCCTTAAGGGGCCTGATCCAGCCTAGTTCTTCTCATGTTCTTACATAATAGGACAGCAGGACCCATTGGAAGGCAACCTGGGGCACGAGGGGAGGAAACAGACACAGATACCAAGTTTTGTTTTGGATAGGAGGGCAGCAAGATCAATTATCCTTTCTGCTCACAGAAACCTGAAATTTGTGGTGCACAGGACCACTTCATCCTTCTGTTCCAGTTGGATGGACAAATTTAGGGTGTTGGGCAAGATCTGAGGAAATTGGGAAATCAGTCTAAAGCTGCCAGAAAGATCTGGTTGGCCACCATGCGGGGACAAAATGAACAAGGGGTGTTATGTACTGAAGTTCTCACCCTGGGCCAGCAGGGGGATACTGTAGATAGTTCAGGTCCACATATGCAAATAAGGGATTGAAAGTGACATTCAGTGATTGGATAGTTACAGAAAATGGTTACTGTTGCGTTCTAGTGGAGCTCTATATAAGCAGGCCGGCTGAACCCTTCAGTTCAGTTCTGTTCTGGCCTGTGAATAAACAAGAGCTGTTTGAAGAATCGCTGTGTCGTCTGATATGTTCACCCACAACTTAACAAGGTGGGTTTTTTATCTTATCCAATGTGGCTCTTATATAACTAGTACTGTATCAATCAGCAGAACAGCCTGGCGCTTGGTCAAATGGGAAAATTGCAGGACCTGGATGAATGCCTTAGGATAGCAGAATCTGATCCTGTGAAGGCCCACTTTACAGTACACTTGGTGGGGTACCACCATCCCAGGGGTTTAATTCAGCCCAAGAGGTCTCCCCATTTGGCCTGCAATGCCGTTTCAGCAAAGCCACACCCACCTGCCCTACA
Organism: Podarcis cretensis; assembly: GCF_951804945.1. Taxonomy (NCBI): domain Eukaryota; kingdom Metazoa; phylum Chordata; class Lepidosauria; order Squamata; family Lacertidae; genus Podarcis; species Podarcis cretensis. The sequence continues at coordinate 74,850,849 of NC_137175.1, forward strand.
CCTGATGCCAAATATGTCATTAGGTGTGAGGACAGGTAAATCCATAGGGTCTCTAGCAGAACTGGGAAAGACTCCTCCCAGAAACTTTGGCTGGTCAGTGTACACAATACCAAGTGATCTGACTTGAAATTTTGGTGTACATAACAGACGTTTAAAGCACATTCCCTCCCTCTCATCCTGAGGATGCTGGGAACTGTAGCACTGTGAGGGGAAGACTACATTTTCCAGGATTGTTCCAGCGGGGCAGGGTGTGCTTTAAACATATGCTGTGTGTGCAACCTGGGTTTTTATATACTCCAGCAGAGATTAATTCAGTGACAGGGAACCTGTGCTGCTGTTGGACTACAATCCCCAGTGGACCATTGGGCATGTTGGTTGGGGGTAATGGAAGATGGAATCCAACAGAATCTGGAGAGCCACAGGTCCCACACCCAAAACCTGATGAGAGGTTCTTCAGCTGCAAGGAGTATAAAGCGGCAGGACTCTTGCATGGATGAGTGGTGTTTCTGAGCACCCTACAATTTGTCTTTTCTAGTGAAAACCCATCTAAGAGTGAGCAATCTTGGTGGACCAATTCAGGCATCTCACCCAAGAGGTTGCAGCTGCCAATGAACAACTTAAGATCTAGTCACTCGTCTAGTCACTTGTTGTCCTTCCTAGCTCCCCAAGAAAGGTCAACAGAGAGTTCTGCTCTCCTGCCTTTTCCTGGCAACTTCGGGAGCATGGGACAGAAGGCCCAGACTTGAAGTTGGCATCACAAGGGTCACCCCTGGAGCCACCTATGGTCTGGGTCACAACCCTAGGGCCAGTGACATCACAATTCAATCACACAACATTGCCCTTTCTTCTTGTGATCTCAACGCTCCCACAGACACAAACTCCAAAGGATGACGGAGGAAGTCTAAGGTAAGCACAGAGCCCTCAAAAGCAAGAATAATAGCAACGAGTAGTTCTTACGATAAGGGACGCGGGTGGCGCTGTAGGTTAAACCACAGAGCCTAGGACTTGCCGATCAGAAGGTTGGCGGTTCGAATCCCCACGACGGGGTGAGCTCGGTCCCTGCTCCTGCCAACCTAGCAGTTCGAAAGCACGTCAAAGTGCAAGTAGATAAATAGGTACTGCTCTGGCGGGAAGGTAAATGGTGTTCCCGTGCACTGCTCTGGTTTGCCAGAAGCGGCTTAGTCTTGCTGGCCACATGACCCAGAAGCTGTACGCAGGCTCCCTCGGCCAATAAAGCGAGATGAGTGCTGCAGCCCCAGAGTTGGCCACGACTGGACCTAACGGCCAGGGGTCCTTTACTTTAGTACTTAAGATAGTTGAACCATTCCTTTGTGGCTAGCATAGATCTTCACCGGTGCAGACACTGAGAACAGGGTACATAGATCACAGAACATGGGACACACAACAAGCAGGGATCAAGACTGTTCTGAATTTCCCACAAGAATAGTTTGAACAGTTTAGCACTGTTGCAGGTTTTGGGGGGGCATGAGCGGTGCCAACCTTGCAGGAATAGCAGGATCTAGAGTAACCAGGCAAGGGCTGGTAGAGGCAGGCGAACAGACCAGACCAGAAGGGAATTCCAACCAAAGAGCATGGAGAAACAAGGACCAGGTCATTCATTCATTCATTCTTATCTGTACAAACTGCAGATCAGACAAAATAAGCTGCAGAATGGAACAAGGACAAGCAAGTCCAAAACATATATACTTATCCTTCATTACAGCATTATTATAACAGCAGTCAGCCGTGTCCAGTTATGGTGTGATACAAAATAAATGAAACAAATGGACACTCAGGGTGAAGGACTGAGTTCAGAGCATGATCTCATTCTCCCCCTTCCCGCTAAATATTTTGGAGCCCCAGCCTATTGCTTTATCTGGAGGAGGGGAATCAGATTCCTATCATTTCATGCTAATAGGGCCAAGAAGTCTCTGAGTACTGCCATGTCAAGAGAGAGCTCAGGAGGCAAGGGCAGGCTCCCTGGGATCTCCCGACCCAGCAGCTCCCCTTGAAAGCAGAAGAAGAGCGAGCTAGGCATGATTTCCCCCCTCCCCACAAACATTTTCAGCCTAGTTCCTGGGCTAGCTTCTACAGCAGTGTTAGAAACTGAGATACAAAAGCTAGGAGCTAAATGGCACCTTAAACCTTGGTTAGGGGCGCCACTATGGAATGCCTAGGCGGGCTTTTTTATAACACGAATAGAAAGCTGAAAATGAATGAACTGCAGCTAAAATATTATGTTAATTTTCACAGAGTCCAGTCCTTCCCCTGCCCACCCTCCTAATATTCTTAAGAGGGTCTCTTCTCCAGTCTTCAGAGAGTAGCTGGAAGTGGGGAGGCAGAAAAAGGTCCTCCTTTCCTTCCACTCTGCAGTTTTAATCTGAAATCTTAGGCACAGTACTGTGTCCAGAGCTCAGAAGCTGCTCGCACTGATGAAATTCCCTGTCGCAAAACGCGCCTGGAACAATGGGAGTTTCAAATGCTATTCTAGAGATGCACCCCAATAATATTGCCATGGAAGGGCCGCAGCTGATTGGTAGAGACCATGTTTTGTACACTAAAGGCATGGGTAGGTAAACTAAGGCCCGGGGGCCGGATCCGGCCCAATCGCCTTCTAAATCTGGACAGCGGATGGTCTGGGAATCTGCGTGTTTTTACATGAGTAGAATGTGTCCTTTTATTTAAAATGCATCTCTGGGTTATTTGTGGGGCCTGCCTGGTGTTTTTACATGAGTAGAATGTGTGCTTTTATTTAAAATGCATCTCTGGGTTACAGTGGTACCTCGGGTTAAGAACTTAATTCATTCTGGAGCTAACCTGAAACTGTTCTTAACCTGAGGTACCACTTTAGCTAATGGGACCTCCTGCTGCCGCTGCGCTACACAATTTCAGTTCTCATCCTGAAGCAAAGTTCTTAACCCGAGGTACTATTTCTGGGTTAGCGGAGTCTGTAAGCTGAAGCGTCTGTAACCCAAGGTACCACTGTATTTGTGGGGCATAGGAATTCATTCATATTTTTTTTCTTTTCAAAATATAGTCCAGTCCCCACAAGATCTGAGGGACAGTGGACCGGCCCCCTGCTGATAAAGCTTGCTGATCCCTGACTAAAGGTCACTGGTTTGAACTCCAGCAACTCTAGGAAGGTCTGGGGGGAAAGACTCCTTCCCAAAGCCGTGGGAGAGCCATTGTGAGACACTCAGCTAAATGGACCAATAACTTAACTCAGCACAAGGCAACTCTTTAGCTAGGAAATTGCCATGTGTTTTATCTCTATGTGTGAAAGAATTAGGCATCACATTTTATAGACAGATATTGGTCGATAGATAGATCACGCATGCAAACAGATGAAATGAAGGGCAAGTTCTCTGCTTCAGTCTTCTCCAGTAACCTTTTAGTGGCATCAAAGTACCGTATTTATCTAATGCTCACCAAATTATGTTACGAAAATTAAGGTGCGCCTTAGATTCAATGGCACATTTACATTCGCCAGCAAATCCTTTTCTCGGTTCCAAGCTTCTGAAAATTGAAGTGTGCCTTAGATTTGATGGCGCATTAGACTCGAGTAAATATGGTACTCTCAGCCATACTTAAGTGAAACGAGGAAAGACCAATGGACGAACAAGTCTTGGCATGTACTCTTGAGTTACAACCCACCAATCCTGGGCCATGTACTGTCCAAGTGAGCTGGTCCAAAGGATGCCTGTTCTTAAGATTTTGGCTGACCAGGCTTACCATATCTGGTGCCTTACTCTGTCTCTTGATTACCTAGAAATCAGTGCTGACAATTACAGTGGTACCTCGGGTTAAATACTTAATTTGTTCCGGAGGTCCGTTCTTAACCTGACACTGTTCTTAACCTGAAGCACCACTTTAACTAATGGGGCCTCCCGCTGCCGCCACCATGTTCTCATCCTGAAGCAAAGTTCTTAACCCAAGGTACTACTTCCAGGTGAGTGGAGCCTGTAACCTGAAGCATATGTAACCTGAAGCGTATGTAACCCGAGCTACCACTGTAATCCCAGACACGGCATGGGCAAGGGAGAAGCTTGCAAGAATATTTTGACAGTTTAATGTTGCTGATGGCTTAAACCAACTAGACGGCTTTCAATTTTTAAAAAAGCCCATCAGTTACAACAGAGGTGGAGAACTTGTGGCCCTCTAGATGTTTCCGAGCTACCGGGGGTGGGGGTGCGGAAAGAACATATCTATATATAATCACTATGATTGTCTAGGACTGTGGCCAACAAAAGGCTCCACAGCAGACAGCAGTAGAGAATAGTCAGCACTATAAAAGGCACATAAATCAGCTACCTGAAACCATAATTGCGACAGAAAAGAAACAAAACTGAATTTTGAAAACGGTTACCCATATCCACTTTCCTTAACATCGATCGCCTTGCCAAAGCCAAAAGATTAACATACCTGTTTATCCAGGAATATTTGTTTTGTTAATATGATACCTCAACAGTAGAATGGATCAATGTGATACCTACATAGTCAGCTCGCTTGTTTTCATTACAGGCTAAATTCGAGAACACAAAATTCTTTTTGTTGCTTAAGTGATCTCGGCTATTCAGCCGTTCTCAGAATGAAACGAGCATGTGAGCTCCTTAGGTAACATATGGTTTTTCATTAATTTAAAAGACTTTAGTTAAACAACTTTTGGTAAATTGAATCCAGCCTAAATTAATTTCCTTCGAATGAGTAAGGTACTTAGTATACCCCATGTCTGTTCAATCTCTCTTGACTTGATTATCCCCCTGCAAATACAACCTTATAAATAATGGCGCTGCAGATATACCAGTGAAAGGGTTTAAGTAGGCAAAAGTGCATCTTTCAGACATATCATTATTTTCATAATACAGTACCCAAGAAATCACAGTCAGGGAATGTAAATGTCAGCTGGCCAGCCTTCTCTGAACTATTCATAAATATGTGCTGTCTGCAGCGTTATGTCAAGATAGTCGCTCAAGAAAAGGTTATGGGTTCTTATTAGAGGTGCATGTTAGTTACAGCTACTTGACAGTCACAGCTAAGCATGAGCAATGATTGTGGGATCATGGGGAAAGGAGAGGGGGAAACAGGGACTTACACAAAATGTTGCGCAGCTGAACAGAATGCAGAAAGATGCAAAGGAGGCTGGTCTTCTGAGAAAAAGCCCCATCCCTTCACTTGCGTGTCGAGACCCCTCAGCCCCCCCCCCCCCCGTTGGAAATAACTCACACAAGGACACGGATATTAGGTTTATGTTACTGGGCAAATTTTGGCCACAACTTTATTGAAATTACAGAATGTGAGCGGTATTGGCTTAGGCATTGATTGGACCTGACAAAGTATCTGACTCCTGCCCATTGTGCAGGAAGTCCAGTAAGGGTAAGCCACCGGTAGGGGGAGCCCTGTCGATGCGAACCAACTCAAGCTCCCCCAGTTTTCCCGTCGGGGTCGTGTCAAGGCCTTAGCCCCCCAGCCGGGCTTCAGACTAGATCAACACCCCCGGATTCCTTTAATGGAATGATGGCCACACCTCCCCTCCCACACACAATGTCAAACAATGCCTAACCGCAACCCTAACAAAGTTGTGACGATTGCTACGAGGTAGACGAAAACCAAGTGGCCAGTGCCAATTTGCCAAGTGGAAAAATTCCTACCGGGCCCCTCGGACAACCAAGGCGACCAACCGAACTCCATAGCAAGGCCATTGCCTAACCTGCAAAATAGGGAGGGAGGGCGGGTGATTGAGGAAGCGAGCCAAAGAGGAAGTCCTCTGGCTCGCTCCTCCTTTTAAACGGCCCCTGCCACGTCCCCCCGGCTAGCAGGTTGGCTGGCCGGGCTATGACGTGGCCGGGTTCCCCCAGGCAACGGGGATAAGGTCCCCTGTCCCCGGTGGGTAGTGGGTGGCCATGCGGTCCACCGCAACTCCTCCCCACTGGGAAGTGGAGCGGATATGTGTAAGCTGGCTGGCATTTTGAATTGAACAGTAATTGGAGCGGCTGAGAGACCAGCGATTTTTGGCACCCCTCAGCCGTAACTGAAAGAACTTGTGACTAAGAGTTTGCACCCAAGTCTGCTTATCTTCTCATCCCTCCTGATCCATTTTACTGTCGCGTTACGTCTTTTTAGATTGCAAGCGTGTGGACAGGGACATTTATTATTTTTTAGTCATATGTACAATGCCCCAGGAGCCTTTTTTGGCTGAATTCTTTGCATAAATGAAGCAGATTAGGCTGTAGAAGCACAGCCCTGAGGATATGACATTTTCACTGTTGTGGGATTAAACATTCAAAATATGCAAAGGTAGCAGGTAAGGCAGATAAAATACTGTGGTCCACACTGTGTTGATTGTCTTTGGAAAAGAGTTGTTTCACATAAAATTCAAAAGAATGGCTAGCAAATATCACCACCACATTTTCAATCCATAGCACAATCACTCGAAATAAACTGCAAATACCCATACCCTTAGAAAAGCGTATTTCTTAGGTGTGCTGCAATCATTGCCCTTTTTGAATAGATTGAAGCTTACAGTGAATCATATGCAGTGACTTGCATTTGCTTAGCACATGAAACAGAGGCCAACTTCATATAGGCAGTGGCGTAGCGTGGGTTGTCAGCACCCGGGGCAAGGCAAGTAATTTGTGCCCCCTAACCCGTGGATTTGCGCCCCCTAACCCTAACCCCCAGATGTTGTGCCCGGTGCAGCCGGCCCCCCCTGCACCCCCCACGCTACGCCACTGCATATAGGGATCCTTTAAAGTAGACATTTTCAACCATTTTGAGTCCATGGCTCCCTTGACCAACTCCATTCTTTCTGCGGCACCCCTGTGGGGCTCAGGAGCCCAGATGTGTCACCCCTTGCCTGCAGAGCTGACAGCATCTCACCCTTTTTCAAACACCCTCCCTTGTGGAGTGTTCCCTCAGCCTCCTCTCCTCTCCCCTCTCCCTGGGAGCCCTCTGGGCAACTACTGCTGCCACCCCTGGTCTCTGAGATGCTCTCCCTGCCCCAAAGAGAGGTGTCTCCTCCCACTGCCCCGCAAGGGCCTAGGAAGCAGCCCCTGGCCAGCTCCAGAGTCACTATTCGTCTGGAGAGCTTGTAGCCAGGGTCGCTTCAAGAAACAACTGTTCAAGCCTTTGAGAGGCAGAGACCTGAGAGGGCATCAGAGGAGGGAGGAAAGGAAAGAGGGACAGAGGCCAGTGTTGCCCACGGCACCCCTGACCATCATTTTAGGCACCCCAGGGTGCCATGGCACACTGGTTGAAAACCACTGCCCTAAAGGCATGACAGACATGTACAAGAAGATCTGCAATCAAATGTCCAAACAATTCTGAACCCATGTACGTGATCAAAACATGTACAGTGGTACCTCGGGTTAAGAACTCAATTCGTTCTGGAGGTCTGTTCTTAACCTGAAACTGTTCTTAACCTGAGGTACCACTAATGGGGCCTCCTGCTGCCACCGCCACACAATTTCTGTTCTCATCCTGAAGCAAAGTTCTTAACCCAAGGTACTATTAGCGGAGTCTGTAACCTGAAGCCTCTGTAACCTGAAGCGTCTGTAACCCGAGGTACCACTGTACCCTGTTATCTAGTTACAGTGAATACTGCAGCATGGCAATGGGCATGTGAAATTCTATGAAACTTGCATAGCTCCAGGGGTCTAACTGTACTACATCCATTTCAGCTCAATATTATTTTACCTGTTCATTAAGATATTCAACTGATCCTTCAGCAAGCCTTTTCATCGATATTTAGATTACGGTGGCTGCAGAAGAACAGCACAGTGTATTTATGCTTGGAAAGCATTCACCTGTAAAAGAAAAAAAGAAAAGAAAGGTACAGGAAGGACAACAACAACAAAAACCTAGCAGCGTGGCTTTTGTTACTCATAGAGAAAGAAAAGCTGTCTAGAACAATTTGTCCTTAATGGCTGTTTTAGCTCAAGAGAGGCCCTGAAGTGAAGAATAAACAAACTGTCAGAGGAACAGCGAGGAAGTCTCTTAAGATCAAGGTTAAGGTTCATTGGTACAACTGCTCTGAGGCAAAACATGACCACATCTTGGATTCATCTTGCCACGCAGATGAATGCAAAGGTACAGATGCAGCGGTTTTTCTTCTCGAAACCTCTGCATCCATTAAACGTATCACAATGCTTTTGGTTTTTTCGCCTTTCCTAGGGAAAAGGTAATATTTTATGGAAGTGAAAGATTATTCCGTACAGAAGAATTCAGCCAAGGTTTGGAAAATAGGACAAGATACAGTGGTACCTCAGTTTTCGAACGTCTCTGTTGACGAACGCTTCAGTTTTCGAATGCCGTAAACCCAGAAGTAAATGCTTTGGTTTTCAAACACACCTTGGAAGTCGAACATGCCACGTGGCTTCCGTATTGAATTTTACTGTCAGAGCTGCCTCTAGGTCCCAGCTCACAGAGGACCAACGCTAGGCTGTCGTAATGTACAAAAGTCTTTATTGAAGTTCAATTTCCATTTCAAAGCCGCAGCGCGCAGCCCTACGTCTTAAACCCTAGATCGGCGAAGTCCCGTCTGAATCTCCTCCCCTCTGACACCAGTTTAAGATCCTAGCCCTGCTCCACCTTTTCCGCTGCTCTCTTCTCCTCTGGGTCCTCCTGCCCGCTGGGGCATTGCCCTTTCTGGACTCTTCCGACGCTGAGTCGCTTAGCTCCTCCCCCTGCCTCCGGCGGGCTTTAGGACCCAGTTCCCAATCCTCATTCTTTGCTGTCCCATGCTCCTGTACATTTGAACTTGCCTCTCGTGCCAACCCAGTGACCTTCCTACTGACTGTTACACTACTTCTGTCACTGCTTCCCTCTTCCGGGATACTGGCCGGATCTGACCTCCCCTCCGTTGTCTGACTCTCCGATGGAGGCGTGGTCAGCCCTGACTCCTCTCCTCTCCCTGCTGGGGGAGACGCTACTCCCGATACCTGTGACTCTTCCCCCCCACTATGCTCTGGTGGGGAAGCTGGTCCTGATTTCCAACTGCTGCTCTGGGAGTCCCCGCTGGCCCCTTGCTTCTGGGGTGTCCCCCTTGGGACCCCCCTTGCCCTGGCCACCGGCGCCCCCTTCTGTGAATCTTCCGATTCGCTGGAGAGGCTCATGGAATCCCTCGGTCCACTGTCCTCTTCTCCTACGCTCCCCTCGGATTCTTCCCCTTCGCTCTCCATCTCCTCTCTTCCCTGTGCCTCTGCTCCTGAGCCCCTGACATTTACGTATTGAGTTTTTGGTTTTCGAATGTTCCAGAACTCGAATGGTCTTCAGGAACAGATTACATTTGAGAACCGAGGTACCATTGTATACCCAAAGCAGTGGAACTAACCCAATATGGTTTCCCACACACAAACAACCTCTTGCCTGGTTTAATCCAAGCTCTTCGTGTTTAGTGATCCAAAGCTAGCAAGCAAACCCAACATCCCTAACACTCAAAACATTTTATTAGTTGTGCATCCCAAATACAGATCTTTCCCCACCCCTAACAGCTGCCTAACTGGACATTATTATTTCCCTTTCAATAGAAGCATCCATTATCTACTGCTAGATACTCTCCTTGAAAAAGGCACTCTGAGACGTCAGATGGAACGCTTTATCCCAAGTATGTATTGATATAAAATAGATGTGAGCCAAAACACACACACACACACACACACACAGCCTTTGTCTCATCTCATCTTATTTGCTCAAGTTTTTTAACTTGTCACCATTTTGGCATGGCTGCATTGTAAACATTCTGATCCACCTAGCGCACCAGCAGCCACCCTGTCAGGCCTGCTGGAGGCGGTGGCCGGCTGGGCCTTGGAGTTCCCTAACCTATTGGTATTGGGGGACTTCAACATCCATGCTGATGCCACTCCCTCCTCACAGGCTCTGGACCTGGTGTCTTCCATGGCGACACTAGGGCTCTCCCAGTTTGTTTCGGGCCCCACACATCAAGCAGGCCACACGCTGGATTTGATCTTTGGCGTCGGTATAGATGTGATCATGTTTCCTTCGATCAAGGTGCCATGGTCTGATCACTATGCTCTGAAAGCCAGGATTGACGTTCCACCCCCACCCTGCTTGGGTGGCGAGCCAATTTGGGCTCGCCCGCAGAGGCTGATGGACCCTGATAGATTCCGTCAAGCCTTGCGGGACCTTTCTCCCCCTGGCGACTCATTGACTGAGCGTGTTGAGGCCTGGAATACCCAGCTCCTGGCAGCCATCAATGAGATCGCACCTAAGCGCCCTCTGCGACCCCGCAGAAACCGGGCTCCCTGGTTTACCGAGGAGCTCCGGAAAATGAAGCGGGACCTCAGACGGCTAGAGCGAGTATGGCGGGGTGCCCGTGACGGAGCCTCAAGAACATCTTATAGGGTTTTTATGAAAACCTATGAGATGGCAGTGAAGGCCGCTAAAAAGTCCTACTTCTCGGCCTCCATTGCATCCGCTAGCTCTCGCCCGGCACAATTATTTAGTATAATTCGGTCTTTAACGTCCCTCGAAGGACAGCCAAATTTAAATAACAATTTGACACACAGCTGTGAGGCATTTGCGAGCTTTTTTGCGGAGAAGGTCTTGTTGCTCCGCCATGACCTCCCTGCCAATTTGGATACAATAAAGGAACTGGAGGCCCCTCGACTGTCCTCGGGTTCAGTATTGGACCACTTTGACTGGATATCCCCAGCTGATGTAGACAGATTCCTCCGAGCTGGAAAGCCCACCACCTGTCCTCTCGACCCGTGCCCGTCCTGGCTGATTAGAGCGTGTCCAGAAGAGGTGCGGGCCCCCCTGGGGGATATCATCAATCTGTCCCTTGGCACCGGGACATTCCCAGGGGAACTGAAGGAGGCAGTGGTGCGCCCGCTCTTAAAGAAAACATCATTAGATCCCTTAGATCTATCCAATTACCGCCCGGTTTCGAATCTTCCATTCCTGGGTAAGGTGATTGAGAGAGCGGTTGCTGAACAGCTTGGTAGGTTTCTGGATGAAACATCAGCTCTGGATCCATTCCAGTCCGGCTTCCGCGCTGGTCATGGGACCGAGACGGCTCTGGTCGCCCTAACAGATGATCTCCGCAGGCAGCTGGATCGAGGCGGGTCGGGGCTGCTGATTCTTCTAGACCTGTCAGCAGCCTTCGACATGGTCGATCACGAACTCCTGGACCACCGCCTTGCCGACGTGGGGATCCAGGGCACAGTCCTTCAATGGCTGCGCTCGTTTCTCTCTGGTCGGGGACAGAGGGTGGCGCTTGGGGGGGAATTGTCATCCCGCCACTCCTTGGTGTGTGGTGTGCCTCAGGGTGCAATACTCTCCCCGATGCTTTTTAACATCTTTATGCGCCCCCTCGCCCAGCTTGTCCGGAGTTTTGGGCTGGGCTGCCATCAGTATGCTGATGACACCCAACTCTATTTGTTGATGGACGGCCACCCGGACTCGGCCCCAGACACACTGATCAGATGCTTGGAGGCTGTGGCTGGATGGTTACGTGGGAGCCGGCTGAAGTTAAATCCTCCGAAGACAGAGGTCCTCTGGCTGGGACGGGACGACATGGGACTGAGGGGGCAACTCCCATCTCTTGCGGGGGTGCAATTAGTGCCAGCACCGTCCGTTAAGAGTTTGGGTGTAATCTTCGATACCTCCCTCTCCATGGAGGCGCAGATTGCAGCTACAACAAAGGCGGCATTTTTTCATCTCCGCCAAGCTAAGCAGTTGGCTCCTTACCTCTCTCGCCCTGACCTAGCCACTGTGATCCACGCGACGGTCACCTCCAGACTGGATTATTGTAACTCGCTCTACGTGGGGCTGCCCTTGAGACTGACCCAGAAACTCCAGCGGGTGCAGAATGCCGCAGCGAGACTCCTTACGGGGTCCTCGCTTAGAGATCACATTCATCCGGTGCTATACCAGCTGCACTGGCTCCCGGTGGAGTACAGGATCAGGTTTAAGGTGCTGGTTTTAACCTTCAAAGCCCTATACGGCCTAGGGCCCTCGTACCTACGGGACCGCCTCTCCTGGTATGCCCCACAGAGGAACTTACGATCTTCAAATAAAAACACCTTGAGGGTCCCAGGCCTCAGAGAGGTTAGGCTGGCCTCAACTAGAGCCAGGGCTTTTTCGGCTGCGGCTCCAACCTGGTGGAACGCTCTGTCACAAGAGACAAGGGCCCTGCAGGACTTGACATCTTTCCGCAGGGCCTGCAAGACAGAGCTGTTCCACCTGGCATTTGGTCAGGGCACAGCCTGACCCCCTCCTCTGGCAATCTTTACAAAGCTTTAGTTTATGGTTGCCATCAATTTTGATTTTAATTCATTTTTATAATGTTTTATAATGTCACACTGTTTTAATGTTGTTAGCCGCCCTGAGCCTGGCTTCGGCTGGGGAGGGCGGGATATAAATAAAATTTATTATTATTATTATTATTATCAAAGGAAAACACTTGCCAAAGCATTTAAGGTATAATCAGATTTTTAGCCACTTTTGGAGAGCCACAGGTTGCCCAACCCTTCTCTAGTGTTGTAGTGTTGCAAGAGAGTTACATCAGAGCTGGGAACTCTGGTTGGGTTGCACTATGTTTTGTTGAAATAATCCAGGATTGTAAACCATGGTTTGATCCTAGCTTTTTTCAATAAACTACCAAAAGTCTGTCATTTTGAAACACAGTGGTAACATGCGGTAGTTAAAAACCAGGAAGCTGATTATTCCAACCTCCTCCTTGCCAGGAGAGAGAAAGTGTGTCAGTTCAACCTCGTTCATGTGTGGCCAGAGCTGTGTCAAATTTGCTGGGCACCTGGGAGGACAAAGTTACATCCATGCTGACCTTGATGACAGAATTATTACAGGTTGTAATGGGATAAGGGGTTGCTTGTGCATAAGCGCTAAAACGCTCCCAGTTTTGTAGTTAGTTTTAAACTCTCCCTAACCGGACAGCCATAAGTGCGTGGCTGCCTTAATCACTGGCAGAATCCGTCAGTGGGCGTTTCCTGAATTTCTTCCAACATAAAAGTTCTTTGACAGAAAGTCTCCTCCTTGATTCCCTGCGCGACAGCTTTCTGCGCAGAGTGGGCGTTCCAAGGGGAGGTCCTCAGCTCTCACCACTGGTCTTGCTTGAAACGTTTCTGAGCCTCACCTCCGACGCTGTCTCCTCCTTCCCTCCTTCTTCAGCGGAAACTCTCCCTCTCCCCCTGCTGGTTCCCTCCTCATCATCCGAGGGTCTCCCAGCATCCGAGAGCCTCTCCACCACCCTGAGCTCCGATGGCAGTTCCCTGACACAGGTTCAATAGGCTTAATGGATGGAAGGATTTGCCTGGGCAATTGTAGTGGGACAAAGATGGTGACAAGACATTCAGCCCGGATACTGAGGTCCAGGCCCGAGGGCCTTCTGGGGGTTCCCTCCCTGCGAGAAGTGAGGTTACAGGGAACCAGGCAGAGGGCCTTCTCGTGGCAGCGCCCACCCTGTGGAACACCCTCCCTTCAGATGTGAAAGAAATAATCAATTTTAGAAATTTTAGAATTTTAGAAAACATCTGAATGCAGCCCTGTTTAGGGAAGTTTTTAATGTTTGATGTTTTATTGTGTTTGTTTTTAATATTCTGTTGGGAGTTGCCCAGAGTGGCTGGGGAGGCCCGGCCAAATGGGTGGGGTATAAGTAATAAATTATTAATTATTATGTGGGACGCAGGTGGCGCTGTGGGTTAAAGCCTCAGCGCCTAGGGCTTGCCGATCGAAAGGTCGGCGGTTCGAATCCCTGCGGCGGGGTGCGCTCCCGCTGCTCGGTCCCAGCGCCTGCCAACCTAGCAGTTCGAAAGCACCTCCGGGTGCAAGTAGATAAATAGGGACCGCTTACCAGCGGGAAGGTAAACGGCGTTTCCGTGTGTGGCTCTGGCTCGCCAGAGCAGCGATGTCACGCTGGCCACGTGACCCGGAAGTGTCTCCGGACAGCGCTGGTCCCCGGCCTCTTAAGTGAGATGGGCGCACAACCCCAGAGTCTGTCAAGACTGGCCCATACGGGCAGGGGTACCTTTACCTTTACCTTTATTATTATTATTGCCAGCCCTTTGGTTTTGTGGATGGGGGAAGTGCCAAAGCTATTCCACCTCCTCTGCTTTGGCAGCCCTGTCCATGGAGTGGCATTTTGAAAAGGAGAGGAGTTAAGAAGTATTGTGCCCATTTGCCTTCTCTTTGTTTTTCTGTGCATGGAAGGACTTATTGAAAGTAGTGGGGGAGAGAAGCTCTCTTGCCCATGGAGGGCATTAGGAAAGGGGAGGGGAGAAGAAGTGTCAGGCCTGTTTGCCTCCTCTTTGCTTTGCTATCCACCAGCCTGGTGCAGCAAGCAGTGGGAAGCTGCTGTGCCCATGAAGTTTTTGGAAAACATGTGTGTGGAGCGGTGAAGGAAGAACCACAGGATCCACCTGTTTGCTGCTCTACTTTGTTTTGCTGCCTGCCAGTGACACGGAGCAATAGGCAAGCAGCTTTTTTTAAAAGAAGAAGAAGAAGAAGAAGAAGAAGAAGAAGAAGAAGAAGAAGAAGAAGAAGAAGAAGAAGAAGAAGAGGAGGAGTGTATTGGGATGTGGCGGGAGTGTGGGAATTGCCTGTTGCTTGTTTTACTGCCTGTCAGCCATGAGGGGGACTTTTTGAAAAGGGGGGGGGGGTGAATGGAAGAAGAAACGTAGGAATTGACCTACTGTGTTTGTTTTGCTGCCTGCTGGCATGTGGGGCAGGCACCTACTTGAGAAAGGCCTCAGTTGAATGTGGGGGAAAGGATAAGGCGATTCTTTCCTGTTTCTACTGTATGCCATACAGCAGATATTGTTCTAAATCTGATTTTTTTTGGGGGGGGCACTGCAGAGGCAACCTCATCTTCATAATCTCATTTTTTCCTAATTGTACCAAAGTTTTTTTGGGAAGCAGCATCACATTCCCCCTGATTGTTCCTCAACTGGTGTGTGTGTGTGTGTGTGTGTTTTGTAGGGGCTGGCATCCATTTCAGACGCATCCTTATTATCATCAACACCTTTTCTTCCTGCCAGGTCCACAGCAGGGATTATTTCCAAGTTGTCTGATGAGGGGGCAGCATAGTGCAAAGGCAGAAACATTATACACCCCGAATTTTGACATCGTTACGTTTAGGTGAACAAATAGGGCCACTCAAAATGGCTGCGCACAGGGCCCCACAAGCCATGAATCTGCCACTGGGTGTAGAGGAGCATATCTCCGGCACATAATCCTGCCCGGGCCCTTTTGGCCAGCTGAAGACTCTTCTGGTGCTGCCATTGTTGCATGAGATTAGGTCTGTTGCTTGCCAGAAGGTCTTCTCGGCAATAGCACCCCAGCTACGAAAGACTCTCCCCTCAAATCTTTGATTGGCACTAAGCTTTTTTCAGCATGCTGTTTTGTTCCCAAGAGATAATTGTTTGCGCCCTGAGTTATGAGACTATTCTGACCAATGGGCTTAATAGATGGATGGTGGCTGTGTTCCAAAGCGTATTTTGTTCTCCTTTTATAGTGTATCATGTTTTAAAATGTTGCGTTCACCTAATGAGGTCATACATCTTATAAATAAAAGGGCAGAGCTGTGGGATGCTGCGAGGGATTTACAAAACTATGCAGCGCTCTAACTGATTGGAGAGGATTTGGAGACTGTTTACAAGGCAGTCAGCCGGTTCTGTGGCCTGCGTAGAATCTCCAGCACACACAAGGGCTGCTTTCTCTGCACACTTCAGGGAAATCTATATGTTTCCAGAGCTGCTCGCTTCCCTTCACAAGGCCTTCATCAAAGTGCAAAAGCTAATACAGTCATACCTCTTGTTACGTTCGGTTCAGGTTACGTCTTTTCAGGTTGCATCCCACGGCAACCTGGAAGTACCGAAAAGGGTTACTTCTGGGTTTCGCCGCTCGCGCGTGCACAGACACACAAAATGATGTCACGTGCATGTGCAGCGAATCACAACCTGAGTGTGCGCAGACGCGGGTTGTGTTCCTTTCAGGTTGCGAACAGGGCTCCAGAACGGATCCCGTTCGCGACCAGAGGTACCACTGTAGTGAGAACAGTTAGAAATTGTAAGGCCGAGTAGGCTTGCTAAGATATATAAGGTTGAATCAGATAAGTGCTGGAGATGCAAAGAGGTGGAAGGAACGTTCTTTCACATGTGGTGGACTTGTAAAAGAGTATTGGGAAACAATCCATAATGAATTGGAAAAAATGTTTAGCAGTACTGTTCCAAAAAACACACACAGAAACCAAAAACAGAGTTCTTTTTGTTGGGGATAACTCAGACTGAAATTCCCAGGTGTCAAAAAAGGTTATTTATGTATGCCACTACTGCGGCCTGTGTTTTGTTAGCTCAAAAATGGAAAACAAGTGAGGTCCCAACTAAAGAAGAATGGCAACATAAGCTGATGGACTAAGCGCAGCTTGCAGACTTAAAATATAGAATAAGAGAACAAGAAGAACATACGTTTAGAGAAGATTGGAAAACGTTTATTGAATATATGGGGGGAAATTGTGTCCACTTGAAAACGTTGGCAGCATTAAGATAAATTCAACAGCGTAAATAAGTCTTGATGGATGTAATAATGAAATATGGAATGCTTTAGTTTTTGTAAAATGTGCAGGGATTTATGATATGCAAAATGAACCATGGAAAGAGAAGAAGGGATGTCACTGATATTTTAAGGATGCTTAAATGAGTATTCTAAATTGTAAAACATAAAACTGAATATTAAAATGTATATATATATATGTATATGAAATTGTAAGGCCGACACTGGGACACATGCAGGTTCCAAACCAGGATGCCTTTCAGCTACACTGAGCTCTGCTCTACAGGTAGGTGCGACTGTTTTCCTGGCACCGGGTCTTCCATACATGCAACTTGCCCCTGGATTGGCTCTGATCAGAAAAGCTCATCTACGCATGGCGTTTGGGAAGGGGCCAATGCAATCTCATTCCCCATCTTCATGTATTGACTGTCTCTATATCAGCCACCCGCACACAGTTTACGTGGAACAAAGCTGCGTGAATGCAAGACTTGGAACTCCCAATGTCTTTTTTCATGTCCATAAACAGCCACTGGGGACAGGGGGGAAATCCAATTTGGACTGGGCTAGGTGTTCTGGTTTGTGAATAAGTTCCGCTTCCTGTTGTGTGTATTCCGTTTGTAAATTGAGTCTCCCACTGGTAATCAGAGGCTTCCTGTTGAGTCTGTCGGCTGTTGAGTCCCAAGCACCCATGCAACACAGAGGTGATATTTGGTGCTTTTGTTTTTGCTATTTTTTTGAGTTTTTGTTTGTGTGGCTTTTTCGTTTTGACTGTGACTTGTTCTTCGTTTTATGGGACTGGCTTATGACTATGGCTTGCAGCTCCATTTTTGTGACTGTGGCTTGCGACTTCGTTTTTGTGACTTTTGGTGACTGTGGAACCCTGTTCAGCTACTGATTGACTTTGTGGCTGCAGAAATGGATAAAAGCCCCCCAACTAATGACTATCATCAGTGCACATAAGGAAAAGAATTAATTTTAATTTTTATCATCTACAATACTGTCTTATTGATTTTATAGTACAGTACATTGATTATTGCTTTCATTTTATGGATCAATGGTCTCGTTAGATAGTAAAATTCATGTTAAATTGCTGTTTTAGGGGTTGTTTTTAAAAGTCTGGAATGGATTAATCCATTGTGCATTACTTTCTACGGGAAAGCGCACCTTGGTTCTAGAACACTTTGGTTTTGGAACAGACTTCTGGAACTGATTGACTTTGGGAACCAAGGTACCACTGTATTTCCCTTCCCTAAAAATGGGTTTCCTGATTCACTTGTTTTAATAGCTTCAAAATAAGTGAAATCCAGTAGTGAGCTGACATCTACTGGCTAAAAGCTGCAAGTTGCATTACAAACACAAAAAAGCGCATTCGTTTCAAGCAAACCTTTGCAAAGGCAGAAATCAGCTGGAGGGATGACAATAACCAGGAAATGCCTAAATAAAACAAATAAATAGCAACTGACAATCAAGAAACAAAGAATGTTAATAGCTAAAAAATGAATAATGTTAGTGAGAGAGAGGACAGAGAGAAAAACACAGTTAAGGAACATATTAGCATGTGCTATATAAAATTAGGGTTAAAGTCTGTGCTTTAAGTGGTCAACAAATAACATCTTGCAAGGCTTCTACTGTTTTCAGAGAAGCAAAGATTGTGCAGAGACCATTTGCTTTCATTTAACATCTCAGGTTTTGAAATGCTTCAGGTGGTGAATTTTTGCTTGGATCTACCACTCTCAGTTGGGACGCAGGTGGTGCTGTGGGTTAAACCACAGAGCCTAGGACTTGCCGATCAGAAGGTCGGCGGTTCAAATCCCCGCAACGGGGTGAGCTCCCATTGCTTGGTCCCTGCTCCTGCCAACCTAGCAGTTCGAAAGCACGTCAAAGTGCAAGTAGATAAATAGGTAAGGTAAAGGCGGGAAGGTAAACAGCGTTTCCGTGTGCTGCTCTGGTTTGCCAGAAGCGGCTTAGTCATGCTGGCCACATAACCCGGAAGCTGTACGCTGGCTCCCTCGGCCAATAAAGTGAGATGAGCGCTGCAACCCCAGAGTCGGCCACGACTGGACCTAATGGTCAGGGGTCCCTTTACCTTTTACCACTCTCAGTTACTAAAAGTTTCATTTTCAGTGACCTTATTTAGGAAATAAATAATTAAGAAGCAACCAACAATGTACAAACTTGTAAATGTAGCTGATCATCGAATTTCAAAGCTATTGTTAACACAAAAATTGTTTGTAAACAGATCGGTATCTTAGCCTCTGATTTTTGGCAATCCTACATAAATATCCTAGCTTAATACACACAGCACAACACCAAGAATTTTCAAACTTTTCATGGACTATATGCCAATTGATACTACTGTAACTGACATTCCAGAATGTAAAGATTTACACCAAACTGGACTGTACAAACATTTTATATGGCATTACCTTGTAAATCAAATGCACCATAAATCTTTCAAGATAATCCAATAAAAAACAACAAACTTGTACATTGCACTTTTTGATGGAGGAACTGTGTTCCTAATAAAAGTTTCCTTTTGCAAAACTCAGGAGTATGTCGTAGAACAGAGCTAAGCATTTCACAGCTTTTCGGCTATTAATAGGACTCCCAGCTAAAAGGTCCTAATAAATAAAGACACATACGGAAGTCACAGACACATAAAAAAAGATGTCTTATGAATACATAGATGTGGAACTGACACTGAAAGCCTACCCAAGTATGGAATAAGGCAGACACACAGCTGAGCTGAGAATCATTTCTGTAGTTACTGAATGCTCTCTGGAAAACTCAGACTGGAGCCCACGACAGTGATATGCAACTCTAATTCTGAATCTTCTTTCCACATCCCTGCTGTTTTCATCAACAGACCATGGGTGTCTATACAATAGCTGTGCTCATTTAGTCCTGAAATGAGCTATGTGTTGCAATACGATTAGCTGCTTCAAGAAGCTAGAACCCGCCCAATCCTATGCAGATTCAGGCATACCAAAGCCCATTATATGTGCCTAACTCTTCATGGGATCGCATTGCTAGCATAACAAAATTGGAAACTGTGAATAAATTATTCTGTCTGGATGCACTGGGAACCCTTAGCTTGCTGTTGCTCATGGCAGGCAAGGCAATTAGATATTAGAAAACTCACAAGGCATAAATTGACCGCAAACCAGCAGCAAATCTATGGCTATCCAAATGTTGTTAAGGTATGTTTCCGAGCACAATTCAAAGTGTTGGTGCTGACCTTTAAAGCCCTAAACGGTCTCGGTCCAGTATACCTGAAGGAGCGTCTCCACCTCCATCGTTCTGCCTGGACACTGAGGTCCAGTGCCAAGGGCCTTCTGGTGGTTACTTCGCTGTGAGAAGCCAATTTACAGGGAACCAGGCAGAGGGCCTTCTTGGTAGTGGCACCCGCCCTGTGGAATGCCCTCCCACCAGATGTCAAAGAGAAAAATAACTACCAAACTTTTAGAAGACATCTAAAGGCAGCCCTGTTTAGGGAAGCTTTTAATGTTTAATAGGTTATTGTATTTTAGTGTTTTGTTGGAAGCCGCCCATAGTGGCTGGGGAAACCCAGCCAGATGGGTGGGGTATAAATAATAAATTATTATTATTATTATTATTATTATTATTATTATTATTATTACTCCTCCCATCAACCCTGATGGAGCTGGAGTTCAACAACATCTGGCAGAAGGCCACAAGTTAGTCACCTCTGAGTTAGGCCCACCCATATCAAGTAGGATAATTCAGTTTGGGGCAGCATGTGCAATCAAGGATGTCCTGGCTTGAAGTCCAATCTCCTGCCATTTCCCCCAGAATGGAAACATTCCAGATTCAATGGAACTGACACTGAAATAACAACATGCAGGATTGCAACCTTAGGAGAATAGCACAGCTCCAGTTAAGCTTAATGGACATGAAATGAGTCTCAAAAGCCCTGCTCGCAGGCCTACTCGCAAATAGTATAATCTTGGTGTCATGTTCGTAGAAGGAAAGGCTATGTTATGTTAGATCTATGCACCCTTTACTGTATAGTTCGGGGCTGCAATCCTATAGCAAACATTATGTGAGTGTAGCTGTTTGGGAGATGGGAGGAAAGAGATCGAGTGTGGCTTGTTACCACGGTTAGCTCAGAGATGGGAGAGAATTGCAGCAGAGGGAGAAGTGTCAGAGTGGATAACTGGGAATGAAAGGGATGAGAGGTTTAGGGAGCCATAAGCTGTCACCCTATGTCTCCTTGCATAGGAGTAAGCCCTCCTGAATGCAGCAGGACTAACATTTGAGTAGACATGTATAAAGGTAAAGGGACCCCTGACCGTTAGGTCCAGTCATGGATGACTCTGGGGTTGCAGCACTCATCTCGCTTTATTGGCCGAGGGAACCGGTGTCCAGCCTCCGGGTCATGTGGCCAGCATGACTAAGCCGCTTCTGGCGAACCGGAGCAGCAAACGGAAACGCCGTTTACCTTCCCGCCGAAGTGGTACCTATTTATTTACTTGCACTTTGATGTGCTTTCGAACTGCTAGGTTGGCAGGAGCAGGGACCGAGCAACGGGAGCTTACCCCGTCACGGGGATTCGAACCGCCGACCTTCTGATCGGCAAGTCCTAGACTCTGTGGTTTAACCCACAGTGCCACCCGCGTCCCTAGACGTGTATAGGACTGTGCTAAGAGTGTTCATTCTGCTCTGATTATACAGATTATTGATGCTGAGATAAGGGGAACCTGTGGCCCAATTTAAGGTGTTCACACTAGTTTAAAGCCCTGAACAACTCAGGCCCCAAAGACCTGACAGGTGTCCTCTTCCTTCCCTACAAATCCTCTCAGAAGTTAAGAATGGGAGAGGGGGCCCTACTGGTTGTTTCCTCCACCTCAGAAGGTCAGGGACGTGGTAGCCCCTAAGTCATGGAACTCCCTCCCCAAGGAGATGTCTCTGGCATCTTCATTATGGCATTGTGTTTTCATGGTTATAATCCGCCCTGGGACCTTAGAGGGAAGGGCAAGTTGACAACAATAAGTCTGGACTTCAATGGCCGCTATCGCTGACCATTGGGCCATGGTGGCTTGGGGCTGGTGAGAGTTGACTGTCAACAACATCTGGAAGACCACAGGTTCCCCATCTCTGATTTATGGCATTGTACATTTTGTTCATCCAAAATATTAATAACCTGTTATCCAAAATAAACCCTGTACCTGTTTGAGCAAAGTCCTGGAGTGTATTGCTTTCTAAATGAACCTATGTTGGTAGGAGCAGAACACATGACCCCAGGATATATATTTTTAGACGTAACACCACCCTGCAACTTTTGTCCTGCAGCAAACATCCGCAGCAAAGCTCTCCTATTTCCACTAAATCTAAACTATCATGGCATGATTGCTATTTGTAACACTATTCCAGAAAGGTTAAAATGACATTGTAGAACACTTTAACTAATCATTGGGCTATGATCTATTACTGGCTCAGTGAATCTAAATCAACCATCACACTCCTCGGAGTGAAAATGTACCACAGACACAACAAAACAGCAATCTCTTATATTCACATCAACAAGGAATCTATTCATGGAGACAGGCATATCATTCTGGATCACATGAATCTCTTTTCAAAAAGTTTGCACTGACAGACCCTGCTTTTCCAACCAGATGGAAAAAATAAGCATTTTTAAAAAACAAATGGGACTGAAATCTCTCCCCACCCTGAAATATAAGTACTTGCCAGCAGAACATGGCAAGTACTTATATTTCCTAACTGCAAAAGACAAATCCCCATATTGTAATAGGATGCCCTAGAGCAGCAGTGGGGACATTTGGCTCTCCTTAGATTGCTGAACAAACCTAGACAGCATCTTAAAAAGCAGAGACATTACCTTGCCAACAAAGGTCTGTATAGTTAAAGCTATGGTTTTCCCAGTAGTGATGTATGGAAGTGAGAGCTGGACCATAAAGAAGGCTGATCGCCGAAGAATTGATGCTTTTGAATTATGGTGCTGGAGGAGACTCTTCAGAGTCCCATGGACTGCAAGAAGACCAAATCTATCCATTCTTAAGGAAATCAGCCCTGAACACTCACTGGAAGGACAGATTGTGAAGCTGAGGCTCCAATACTTTGGTCACCTCATGAGAAGAGAAGACTCCCTGGAAAAGACCCTGATGTTGGGAAAGACGGAGGGCACAAGGAGAAGGGGATGGCAGAGGACAAGATGGTTGGATAGCGTTCTCAAAGCTGCTAGCATGAGTTTGACCAAACTGCGGGAGGCAGTGGAAGACAAGAGTGCCTGGTGTGCTCTGGTCCATGGGGTCATGAAGAGTCGGACACAACTAAACGACTAAACAGCAACAACAACAAAAGATTGCTGAACTACAGTTCCCAACAGCCCTAGCAAGCATGGCCAACGGTTGGCGCGGGATGGGAGCTGTAGTCCAGCAACATCTGATGGGCCAAAGCACTGCCACACCTGCCCTACAGGAACGATTTAAAACTCCCCAAGTTTAACAGTGCAATCCTACAGGCATTTACTCAGAAGTCAACCACCTAGTTAAGTCAGACAAACCTAGGCTGTGTACCTTTAAAGCACATTCAAAGGACATTTTTTCCTCTCAAAAGAATTCCAGACACTGTAGTTTGTTAAGGACTGCTGGGTGTTGCAACTCTGCGAAGGATAAACTACAGTGCTCCGAGTTCTTTCAGGAAAATAATACACTTTAAATGTGCTTTAAACGTATAATGTGTATGCAGCCTGCATATCACCTTTCTGTAAACATTACAATAACCCTTTAAATATATATATATATAAACACACCAAACAATAGATCCATGACATCTCCCTATTGAAGACAGCTAAAGGAGAAACAGTAAGTGCATTTAGGACTGCAGTCTAAGTAGCCAGCTCTTATGTTTCATTCCTTTGCTCCAAACTGACACTAAAACGGAACTTTTATTTCTGATGCTGTTTCATTAATGCATAAAAACAGCAGAGGGCCCCATAACCATCTAACAGCAATTGCATTGTTAGATCAGTTCTGGGACAGATCATTACAGATTTAGGCAGCCTCCTCCCAAAAGAAACCTTACATGCACGACTACAGGGTCTCCAAGCGAATTTGCCCAACCCTTTCTTACAAAGAAGGGGCTTTTAACAAACTTACCAATCTGAGTACATGCATGCACATAAGAATGAATTAATGCCATCAGGTGTAGCACCCTTGGAAAATGCTATGGCTGTGCTAATTAGAGCCACTTGGACTTTTCTAGGCAGCAAAATAACTCTGTTTCAAAGGTAAGGTTACATGTTTTGCTTTATATTTTAAAAAGGACTTTTTAGGGAAATGCCGGGAGAGAGAACTACCTGTTGAATTAAACCAGTTGTCTTTAACATTGCTGTGGAACACAATGACAAATTCCAATAAATGGTGGGCGGGTGCTTTTATTGAAAATATAAATAAAAGAGCATTATTTAGCAGCTGCTATGGCCAGAGTCCCATCATAGTGCACAAGCATACGTCTGTGAGGCCTTTCTTTCTCTCCTCCATGACATTCTAGACATTATTCCATCCTCCATTTTCTTTATTATTATAATTTTTTATTGGAAATTTTATTTACAACATAACATAAACCCCCCACCCCCCCAATACAAAAATCCACCCTTATTAAATGTGAACATAACATACAATATGCATAACATACAACAATACAAACAACCAAATAAAATACATTTTCATATTTAACACTGGTCAGAGATGCACAGTTCACAGCTTCTCTTCGGCAAAGTCAGTGCAGGATTTGACCCTGAATAGTTGGATCTCATTTGGCTCCCATAACATCAACAGAAACTCTCTGCTGCAGTTCCATGAACAACTTAACTTTTGTAAGTAAACGCCATCTAACTCAATGGACGGCTGAATAAACTTGCATCTAAGAAGGCTGCAATAAAAGTTTCGATAATTATCCACACAAGTTTAGATAATCGTTCTCATAACACTATTACAGGAACAGGAATCAATGCTTACGTTGATTTAATGTAAATCGGGGGAAGTAATGTTTGGACAAGCTAGACTCTCCACATCTCCCTTTATTTCCCATAAGCACTACTCTCTGACTTGCTTGCTTAATGAAAGAAATTAAGACACACAACCACTCCATATGTAGCTAAACTGAAATACAACTAACATGCTATTTAATTATTCTGGGTGGGTTTTTTTCTTTTCTAAAACAAACTAATATGGGAAAATACCTGAGCAGGTGTTGCCATTGTGAAATTACAAACTGCAGATGTGGCTAAATCCCATGTAGTGGAAAGGCAAAGGGGAGAGTTCTGATGTGCTGTGCTTCAGCGCTCTGCTTCTTCCTTACAGGTAAGTTGCTGGGCTGGTTCATGTTATAGCTCTGATTTCCAACTACTTTTATTTATTTATTTATTTTTCCTTTTATTGCCTTCTGAATCAGAAATTGTGCACGATGACTTCTGGCTTGGCTGCCACTGCTAGGAATGACATAATGAAAAGAAAAATATTTCCTAATTATGAGATGGTTCCATAAATAATCAGATCCACAGTTAGTTTTGCCTGCAAAAGACAAAAGGAGGAGCTGACAAAAGTATAGGTCTTTGCAAACAAAAACAAACTGTATTGAACTAGGTAGGATACACACATTTACAGTTACAATATGTCCTCTTTTTCCAGGATGCATCCTCTTTGTTATGGGTATGTAAAATGATGGCCACCGGTTCTCTGCCCTGATTTAGATGTTCAGCTCTGTGCCCTTGGGCAAAGGGTTGGGTGAAATGTCCTCCCCTCTTCCAGCAGCGCCCCCAAATATTTTTTTCTAATCAAAATATTGTCCCTTTCTGGTTTTGGGTGGTTGATATTTACAAACAGGCGCAGCTGCATGGTCTGTATTTGTTACAGACAAGTGAGAAACCCAGAGTCTAGACTCTGGCTCCTGGAAGCTAATGCCAGATCGTCAATGCACTCTAGAGGCAAAGGGTTTAACTCAATTTACTCACCTTAATTTGGGGGGGGGGGGCTGTACATCTCATCAGAAGCACAGGCTAGCTCCCACTGTCCCAGAGATATCTATGTTATGGTGGTTGGTCCCTCTCTGCTTCTGGGTTAGAAGCCACACCCTGTTGGCTCCTCCTGCTTGTGCATAGGAAATATCAGCAGGAATTGTGGGACTTGTAGTTGTTGAGAGACTGTGTTACATGTTAAGTTGTGGGTGAACATATCAGACGACACAGCGATTCTTCAAACAGCTCTTGTTTATTCACAGGCCAGGCCAGAACTGAACTGAAAGGGTTCAGCCAGCCTGCTTATATAGAGCTCCACTAGAACGCAAAAGTAACCATTTTCTGTAACTATCCAATCACTGAACGTCACTTTCAATCCCTTATTTGCATATGTGGACCTGAGTGAAAACTATCTACAGTATTCCCCCTGCTGGCCCAGGGTGAGAACTTCAGTACATAACATTGCATAAGGAGGCACATTTTTCTTGGTTGACTTTTCCTCTACAAGTGCACCCAAGAAGGGGTACAGCTGGCAGCTTGCTGTTGAGAACCTTGGCTTGGTGTCTTCTTACTCAGTTTCTGCTCAACAATAGGAAATCTTGAAATACCTGGCCACATCATATAGATGGAGGGAAAGAATGACCAAATTGCTTGTCTTACAATTTTGTTTTTCCCTTCATCAAAAAGATTCCAGTGCAGTTTAATGCACGAGAGGTTGGGTTTTCTAGGTGAGCAACTTCAAGGTTTGTTGCCCACGTTTTTGCATGTGATGCATGCAGTGTTCTGACTACTAATTGTAACAACCATCTCCAAAATCTAGTTAAGTTCTGCTCTTGAATGACACGAAACCTTGAATTTTATTCCGAGGACTGGCGAGACTTCTTAAAAGTCAGGAGCACTGGTTAAGCCAGCTAGGAAATTGGGAGCATACTGCGCCAAAATACTAAGAGAAAGGAGTAGTGGCTTTGTAGCCAGGAGAACCGTGCAACTGTTTGGTTAAAGCGCAACTGACCCAATGCTCTACATCAGACTGGAAATTATTCACAATATTGTCTCAAAAACAGCAACTGTTTTGAAGGTTGTTGTAGTACAACAAAGACGTTCCCCCCCCAACCAAATGGTATGCAGGCACCTGCCCATCTATATATGAATCAAGTCTGTTGTATGACTCCTTATTGCATTAGCTGTGTTGAACCTAGATTCCCCTAGTGTGCTAGTACCTTAATTAACAGTTGCTTTGAATAAAATTCTATTACGTTTCTTAGAACCTCTTAATCCTCGCTTAATTACAAGCTCAATTTTTCCTCCCAGTACTTTGTTTCTCTGCTGTACCTCCTGAGTGATTGGCTTATGGCAGGCTCTGAATCCATATCCAGATGGCTTGACAAATTGGCTGACAAAAACTCAGTTGTGTACAGAGTTGAAGTTGCAATTAATTTGGGCTTTCTACAATCCATATCTATCTATTTACAGTATATCAGGAATGGGCACCCATAGCTGGGGTTGAGAAGAGGCGGAAGTCCAATATCCTCTGCAGAGGCACAGATCCTGATTTGAATATCTGTTGTTGTTGTTGTTGTTGTTTAGTCATATAGTCATGTCCGACTCTTCATGACCCCATGGACCAGAGCACGCCAGGCACTCTTGTCTTCCACTGCCTCCCGCAGTTTGGTAAAACTCATGCTAGTAGCTTCGAGAACACTGTCTGACTATCTCATCCTCTGCCGTCCCCTTCTCCTTGTGCCCTCAATCTTTCCCAACATCAGGGTCTCTTTTCCAGGGAGTCTTCTCTTCTCATGAGGTGGCCTTCCAGTGAGCTTTCAGGGCTGATTTCCTTAAGAGTGGATAGGTTTGATCTTCTTGCAGTCCATGGGACTCTCAAGAGTCTCCTCCAGCACCATAATTCAAAAGCATCAATTCTTCAGCGATCAGCCTTCTTTATGGTCCAGCTCTCACTTCCATAGATCACTATTGGTTTGAATATCTATACCCTCTTTTTATGTGACCTCTTTTGCTCATCTTCAAGAAGTGTCTCCAGCTACTTAGTTTCTGTGGCAGTATCATGCCCTAGCTTCTCGGAAAGACTAGATGCATGGCAGTTCTGAAGCAGACTTGACAAGTTCATCCAGGATTAAAGATTCTATGACAGTTAGGAAGACAGTTGAGAGTCCTGGACAAATAGCGAGGAATCTGCATGATTCAGGGTGTGGATGTATGAAATGGCCTCTTCTGACTCTTAGAAAATAAACTGACTTTTTAAATAACCCCTTTCCTAGAACGACAAGCCAAGGGACACCAGGTATGGCATGAAAGCAATAGCTGTCCCCCACAGTTTTGTCATCCATCATCTTGCATTCAAACACATGCTACCTCTGGAAACTGGCTGATGATATCCCTTTGTATGTTGTTGGATCCATGCAGATATTGTTGGTTTATGCTGGGGGAGAGGTAGGTGGTGGGATCACAGCTCCTCACTTTATGCAGGAGTTCCTATTTCCTTGGCATCTTCTGAGTGGCTGTTAGTGGTTCACTGTCCTAGACACACACACACACACACACACACACACACACACATATATATATATATATATATATATATATATATATACCAAAAAATGGGGATATGAATGGGATAATCTCATGGATGTGTCTGTCAGAATCCTGGGACGGATAGATAAAAATACAGTGGTACCTCGGGTTAAGTACTTAATTTGTTCTGGAGGTCCGTTCTGAACCTGAAACTGTTCTTAACCTGAAGCACCACTTTAGCTAATGGGGCCTCCTCCTGCTGCTGCTGCTGCGCCACCGCCGTGTGATTTCTGTTCTCATCCTGAAGCGAAGTTCTTAACCCGAGGTACTATTTCTGGGTTAGCAGAGTCTGTAACCTGAAGTGTATGTAACCTGAAGCGTCTGTAACCCGAGGTACCACTGTATTACACTTTGGCGAGTCCTACCCGAGAGGCATCCTGACTAGCTGATAATGAGGGTAATTTCCTTCCTAGTGTTTAGATGGGTACCCCCAAATCCCACACCCCTTCCTGCTTCTTGTGCAGCTACCAATGGGCAGTGCACTCTGCCCTCTCCCATTGGCCAGGGGACCAAAGAACTGCTGGAAGGTGCTCTCTGTTCCGCAAGCATCATGGCAATGGGTAGATCAACCTGGCCCCATCCATCAATGAAGAAGAAGCTGCAAATATCTTGTTTGTGCCCCCCCCCCCCCGGTAGAAAACATGCTTGTAAGAAACTTGCAACTAAGAACTAGTGCTTGACTATACTTTTTTCCTCCCCGCCACCATCCCCTCCTTTTCCTCTTCTTCTTGTATCGTGTATTTTAGACGGTAAGCCTGAGGGCATCTTATTATTGATCATTGTAAACTGCTCTGTGAGCCTTTTGGCTGAAAAGTGAGATTTTTAAAAATGCAGTACAAAGAGCTACACATGCAGTAGGTTTCTTTCCCCTCCCCCGACATCCCCCAAGTTGACCATAAGAGGGATTGCTACTCCAGGTATCCCTCACCCTAGTTTTGCCATCTGTAAATGGGTTTTGCTATTGATTCATGCACGAAACATGTGCCTCTGGTGCCTTTTTGAGGCTTTCCACATTATCTATAATAATAATAATAAATTTTTACTTATACCCCACCCTTCCCGGTTCAGAAAACTGGGCTCAAGGGGGATAACAACAAATTTAAAACACTTACCATATTTTTTGCCCTATAGGACGCACTTTTTCCCCTCCAAAAATGAAGGGGAAATGTGTGTGCGTCCTATGGGGCAAATGCAGGCTTTCACTGAAGCCTGGAGAGCAAGGGGGGTCGGTGCGCACCGACCCCTCTCGCTCTCCAGGCTTCAGGAAGCTATCCACATGCCATAGGAGAGCTGCGTGACTTTGCGCAGCTCTCCCACGGCTAGCAGAGAGCTTGCCTGCACCCCGAAGCCTGGGGCGCGCTGAGCTCAGCACGCCCCAGGCTTCAGGCTTTGCGCAGCTCTCCGCTAGCCGTGGGAGACCTGCGCGAAGTCACGCAGCTCTCCCACGGCTTGCGGATAGCAGCCTGTTCTGGGGGCTGGGGTCGGGGGAAGCTCGGGCTTCCCCCGCCCCAGCCCTGCACCTGGGGGGGGGGGGAAATAAAAATTTTTTCCTTTATTTCCCCCCCAAAAAACTAGGTGCGCCCTATGGGCCGGTGCGCCCTATGGGGCAAAAAATACGGTAATTGATGCAATGACAAACAGCATAAAATACAGTATAAAATGTGAATAACAATAAATTCAGAATTCAAAAATCAATGTAGGGGGGAAATCCATCCAATAAACATTAGGTGATCACCAGGGCTAGCTGGCTAAATTAGTCCTGTTTGGGCCAGCGAGGAGACCAGGAGAGAATTAGCTGTGGGATCCCAGAGTGGGTAATCTTCATAAAAAGGGGAGGGAAGGGGAATAAAAAATCAGGCTAAGTTCAAATTGAAAGCCAGGTGGAATAGCTCTGTCTTACAGGCCCTGCAGAAGGAAATAAAGTAAAGACAAAATAATGAATCAATTCACATGCCGTGGATCACTTTTCTTGCAGATTCTCTGACAGAGAGGTTGACCTACAAGGCAACAGATACGCCTTAGAGATCAACATGACTGCCCCAGGTCAGCAGCATACGACAATTGTCAACCCTCCCCCTCCAGAATACATCAATGCCCAAGGAACTGGCCGCTTGACAAATCAGCTTCAGTATTTGCAGAGGGTGCTCATGAGAGCGATGTGGAGACATAACTTCTCCTGGCCGTTTCACCAGCCGGTAGACGCTGCAGGCCTAAACCTCCCGGTAAGAGTTTACTGTACTTTATCTTAAACAGAAATATGAATAGTTAAGGAAGACGCAGGGGTAGACGTGTCTGAAACTGCAGCTCATCTTTCAGTGAGAAACTCTGGTGCTGCAAGCACATCAGCCTTAAAGGTAAAGGGACCTCTCACCATTAGGTCCAGTCGTGACCGACTCTGGGGTTGCACGCCCATCTCGCTCTATAAGCCGAGGGAGCCAGCATTTGTCTGCAGACAGCTTCTGGGTCATGTGGCCAGCATGACTAAGCCGCTTCTGGCGAACCAGAGCAGCACACGGAAACAACGTTTACCTTCCTGCCAGAGCGGTACCTATTTATCTACTTGCACTTTGACGTGCTTTCAAACTGCTAGGTTGGCAGGAGCAGAGACCGACCAACGGGAGCTCACTCCGTTGTGGGGATTCAAACCGCCGACCTTCTGATCGGCAAGTCCTAGGCTCTGTGGTTTAACCCACAGCGCCACCCGCATCCCATTATCTGTGGCAAATCCTTGAACTTCCTCTCTCTCGCTGTTATCACATATGGCAAACTGAAGCAGGTGTTCCTGCATAACAGAGCAATCTTATCCCTGACCAGGCAGGAATGGGGTGCCATGGGACAAAGTGGTATAGCCACTGTTGCTCGCATCAGCCGGGGGAAAGGTGGGGATAGGCCATAGCTGTCAACTAACAGATCTGAAAATAAGGGACCAGCAGCCTCGAAAACAAGGGATCAGCAGCCAAAATAAGGGATTTTCCAAGCACAGGTATGTTCAGCTTCTGAGCCCCTCCGAGCCAAAGGCAGAAAGCCCAGCCAGCAGCCAAACGAAGCCTCAAGCGGTGGTTCCCACAGCACAGCAACCCGGCAAAGGGGATGCAGCAAGGAAAACCACCGTCACCTCTCCACTGGGAAGCGCTGAGCAAAGGCGAATCCCCAGGCAATGTGGCTGATTTGATTGGCACAAGGCATGCAAGCTCCACCCCCCAGTCATTCTTAGACTCCTTATTGGGTGAGCAATGCAGCCAAGCAACACAGTTGGAACCTCCCTCCTCCCTGGCCGGCAGGGGAGAGGAGCTGCTTCCTTTGAAACCCAGGAAATTTAAGGGACATCATCAATAAGGGACAGCAGCAGGACACGGCGCTGGGATAAGGGACTTTCCTGCCAAATAAGGGACGGTTGACAGCTATGGGATAGGCATAGCCCTGCTCAGCACTGCACCAGTCTCGATTGTGTGGGAATGTTGTGAACAGTAGGAGAGGATATATTGATTCAATATTATCCTTCCTCACTCACGCCAGTGAGCTGGTAGCAGAGCATATTCCCTTGCACATTGCTGGAAGCAAGTTGGTCAATTCGTTTGAATCTCCTGAGTTAAGCAAACCAGTCTGGCTTGTCTAGATTGGATTTGTTCCTGGTAAATTCCCCTTTTATTCCTCTTAAAAAGAATAAAGACACAACAGTCTTCTCTTAAAAGTAATAAGGAGTTTATTCTCATTCAGTTCACAGTAGGTTCCCTGAAGGGCAGGCTTCAGCTTGTAGTTACAGAAGAGCGTGTGGGTTAATCTCATATGGGGACTGAGCCCATGTGCTGCTGGACATGCAGCAGACAGCAAAAGACATCAAGATAGATCAAGAGAAAAATGGAGGAAAGGGAAGATGGCTGCGTGACCAGCCCCTTTATAGGATTTGCCAGGGTCTCACCTGACGACACGCAGGGGGAGGATGCTCCAGACCAGGAGTGACAGGAAGTCCTCCTGGCTGGATCAACATTCCCCTGTGTGTCTACTCTCGGCAAACAGGAAATGTTGTATTTGACTGCTTTTGTGATGTTACACCCAGCAGACTGGACCCAATACCATCAGCAGGGTTGGTCTGAAATCCAGTGGATTCTGGGCTGGCTCCTCTGAAGTCCCATTTTTGGGGCTTCCTGTGAGCCGTTGCCCAGTGGGAATCCCTCCAGAGCTCAGGGAGCTCAACACCAGATGAAAGATCACTCCATGGATGGAGCACGGTGGAAAGGTTTTGGGCTGGATGAAAGGAGTCTTTTCTGTATCCATCTCACTTGGCATGGTAGATTGGGTTTTTGAATTGCTACTCAAGTGATTTAAGAGGAGGGTGTTTCTTCATGAGCACGAGCACACTCCTTGTTAATATAGTTAATATAGTCTTTTAAAGTATCAATAAAAACGAGAGCAACCATAGATGGTGAGATGCTCTTAGGAATGCAGCTGTTGTGTATTTCTAAATACAGATACACTGCGGTATATAATGCACAATAATAGAATCTTAATGCCGCAAGGCACCAACTATTAGAACATATCGCTATGAATTATAAATAATTACATCTGATAAAGAATAAGACACTACTGTCAATAAGATTGAAGCAAATTGGCTGGAAATTGTCATGATAAAAGAAAGTCACATACATTGTATATGTAGGAAATGGTCATAGCTGTCAACTTACAGATTTGAAAATAAGGGACCAGCAGCCTTGAAAATAAGGGATCAGCAGCCAAAATAAGGGATCAACAATTACTTTGATAAAATACATATTTTGTTGCGTGCAAATGGCTTTAGATACCTATTAGGTCCATAAATGACCATATAGCATATATTCAACACAAATAAACAGCAACAATTTGTTGTTGACAAAGCACAGCTGGACATAGAAAGGGCCCCATTACCTTCAGTAGCTTATTTAAGGGACATCATCAATAAGGGACAGCAGCGGGACATGGCGCTGGGATAAGGGACTGTCCCGCCAAATAAGGGACGCTTGACAGCTATGGAAATGGTCTGCAGCAATGTGTGAAAACACCCTAGTTCAATGTGGAGAAGCAACAAAATAATTACAGCTATGTAGTATTTATTCTAAGGACGCAGGTGGCGCTGTGGGTTAAAGCCTCAGCGCCTAGGACTTGCCGATCGAAAGGTCGGCGGTTCGAATCCCTGCGGCGGGGTGCGCTCCCGCTGCTCGGTCCCAGCGCCTGCCAACCTAGCAGTTCGAAAGCACCTCCGGCTGCAAGTAGATAAATAGGGACCGCTTACCAGCGGGAAGGTAAACGGTGTTTCCGTGTGCGGCTCTGGCTCGCCAGAGCAGCGATGTCACGCTGGCCACGTGACCCGGAAGTGTCTCCGGACAGCGCTGGCCCCTGGCCTCTTAAGTGAGATGGGCGCACAACCCCAGAGTCTGTCAAGACTGGCCCGTACGGGCAGGGGTACCTTTACCTGTACCCTTTAGTATTTATTCTATTTGATGGCAATTATTTTTTCAGCAGTTGCTATATAAAATGAAAAAAAAAATGAAATCTCTAAGAACTTCTTCATAATGAAGAGTAAGTCTTCTCCCTTAAACACAAATCCATAATTCATACTTGTAAAATAATTACCGCATTTTTCGTCCCATAGGACGCTCTGTCCCATAAGACACACCTAATTTTTGGGGGGGGGAATAAAGGAATTTCCCCCCCTTTATTTCCCCCCCAAAACCAGGTCGGGGAACAGCGGGATGGCGGCGCTGTACCTCCCCGCTGTCCCCCGAGCTTGTGGGGCTGGCCGATGTCTGCCCAGCGCGGGGGGGCACTCTGCTTCAGGGCACCCCACGCGTCGGGCGGCAGGCTGCTATCCGCAGCGTGGGGAGCCCCACGGGAACTCCCGCAGGGCTCCCCACACTGCAGAGGTCTGCCCGGCACGCGGGGCACTCTGCTTCAGGGCGCCCAGCGGCAGGCTGCTATCCGCAGCCTAGGGAGCTCTGCGGGAACTCCCGCGGGCTCCCCAGGCTTGCTGATAGCTTCCTGAAGCCTGGAGAGCCAGAGGGGTCGGTGCACACCGACCCCTCTCGCTCTCCAGGCTTCAGGGAAAGCCTGTATTTGCCCCATAGGACGCACACAGATTTCCCCTTCATTTTTGGAGGGGAAAAGTTCGTCCTATAGGGCAAAAAATACGGTAATGTGACTATATTATATATGGCCTTGCCCTCTTAAGTTCCCCTATACTATAATTAGTGCTATCAATCAATTTATCAAAACATTCACAAATTTCACTCTTCAACCTTCTTGGCCCCCTATCCAATCAATCAAATTAAAATACATTGTCTCTGAACAAAACCTCTGTATTTTATATACTGAAGGACGTGTAACATAAATTGAACTGGCAAAAATTCACTCAACGTAGGAAGAAAAGTCCATAATAACTGCATTTCATTTCCTATTACAGTAACTCATCGGAACTGAAAGAATGGAAAAGATAGCTGTTAACTTTCAGCAATACCAATTACAAATTTGCTGACCAATTAAAATAGGTCCCTTTTGAGTCATCTACCAGTTTACTGAAAGACCATGTAATCACAACTGATTTTGGTGCTTATGAGTATTCGATCTTTTCTTTTTCCTGACTGTTTATTGGCTGAACTATAACATGCATACTTAGTCTGTGGGCCTTTCTCTTCAAAAATCATTGCAGGGCTTGGATATTGTCAGTGAAGGCTAAACCCCTCAGACACGTTTCTGTTTTTCTTGACAAACTCAAATGGTCAGTTTGTCCAAAAGTGCTTTCAAAGTGACTGTCACCTTCCATTTCTGGTGTTGGATTTCCAAAGAAGCTGTCACTTGAGGTTAATATTAGAGGTCATTCACTCAGTGTAGTTATATATATATAAAGGAACTAGCCCTGGGCCTCTTCTGCCTCTTCAGATTTCTAAGGGAGACACTTAAAACGTATTTCATATACATGTAAGAGCATTGTACCATCAACCTTGGCTTGTCATCTATGAACAACTTTTTGGCGAATGCCACAGACAAAATTGTTCCTCCTCTGCACCTCTCTACCTGTGGCCGTGTGTCAGTTTCTTCCACTAACTGCTTGTCTGGATTAAAATATACTTATATTTGTTGGGTCTGGGGGGGTATATAAACTAAAATTCAGGGTGCCCCTGGAAACACCCCTAAACTGGGTATGCAGCTACAGTGCATCTGGGTTTTACTTGGCCTTAAGCATCGCGCTGTGGGTTAAACCACAGAGCCTAGGACTTGTCGATCAGAAGGTCAGTGGTTTGAATCCCCGCGACAGGGTGAGCTCCCGTTGCTCAGTCCCTGCTCCTGCCAACCTAGCAGTTTGAAAGCACATCAAAGGGCAAGTAGATAAATAGGTACCGTTCCGGCGGGAAGGTAAATGGCATTTCCGTGCACTGCTCTGGTTCGCCAGAAACGGCTTAGTCATGCTGGCCACATGACCTGGAAGATGTACACCAGCTCCCTCGGCCAATAAAGCGAGATAAGCACCGCAACCCCAGAGTCAGTCACAACTGGACCTAATGGTCAGGGGTCCCTTTACCTTTACCTTTTAAGCATCAACGAGGTGCTGGAGAAGATGTCAAGATCTAGGAACAGTTCTATAGGAATAGTGGGAATAATTCACGAGTTAAATTGTTTTGGAAAGCTGTGTTTTGCTCCTAATTACAGAAGGCACAATAACACCACCCCCGCAATTCATTAGCTGTCCGAAACCTTTCTCCAGAGGGAAAATGTGTTTTCCCTACCGTTCACCACCTCCTTGCTTTAAGAATTGCTGAGATTGTATTTAAAATACTTGACTTTAGCCATATAAATGCCGTTTTTCCTCTTACACCCAATCCACTGCCATAAATTAAGCATATTTCAGTAAAGCTTTGGAGAGTCGTTTACGTTGAAGGTTATATTTTGCTCTGAACACCTTTTTTCAATATGGAAAAGTTTTCCCCTCCAAGACACAAGGCCAGGAGTCTATGGTTACAGCAACTAACTGCTCTTCTAAGTCATGGTACTCTAACGTTTCTTTCTCTCTCTCTTTTTAAAAAAACTTCAAACAGGATTATTATAGCATTATTAAAAATCCAATGGACTTGACTACAATTCAGAAACGTCTGGAACACACATGCTACACTTGTGCTGCAGAATGCATTGAAGATTTTAAAACTATGTTTGCAAATTGCTATTTGTATAACAAGGTATGTATCATGTATAGCCAAAGGTGGCAGTTCTTCAGAATTCTCTGCAATGGTCTGTAAGGGCTACTTGGGATTATTTAATGGCAGCATAATCATCTGCTGTTGCTGCTAATAATTTAATTTATTGCTCACCCTTCCTCCTAAGGTACCAGGGTTGGTTACGACAATATACATCCTTTTAAAACAACTTACAATTGCCAAAGTAGGGCAGATTCTTAAAACAGGCATTTAATTGTATTGGTGGGATCCTCCACTTCTGTTTTCTTTTCCTTCTTCTTTTACTCTACTCAAATACCTGAACATCATCAAAAACATGCATAAACATTTGCACACGTCTCCTGCTACTCCACTTCCTGGCAATTGTTCCACATCCCCTCCATCTCAATTATTTGTTATAAAAGGTTTTGTTTCATCAAATCATAGAATTGTAGAGTTGGACGTGATCCTGAGGATCATCTACTAGTCCGACTGCCTGAAATGCAGGAATATGCAGCTGTCCCATACGGGGATCGAACCTGCAACCTGGGCGTCACCAGCACCATGTTCTAACCAGCTGTGCTATCCAAGTTGGTGTTGTTGCATTTGTACCAGGGTTTTCCAAACTTGGGACTCCAGCTGTTTTGGGACTGCAATTCCCATCATTCCCTAGCCATTGGTCCTGCTAGCTAGGGATGACGGGAGTTGTAGTCCAAAAACAGCGGGAGGCCCAAGTTTGGGAAACCATGACCTGTTCGCTTTGCCTGCTTCTAGCAGTGGCTAAACCAGGCTCCTTCAGAGTCCTGCCTTAATCTGCTTTTCATATCCACCTTTCCTATAATCTGCATCAAATTCAGCTGCATATGTATGTTTGCATGGGTACAATTTCAGGAACGAGGCACTTTGCAGGGAACGAAAAACCCATGTCTATGTAACTTGTACTTCTAGGATACTAAAAAAAAATGTCCATTAGCACCTTAGAGACCAACTAGGTTTGTTCTGGGTATAAGCTTTCGTGTGCATGCACACTTCTTCAGATTTCATGTGCCTGCACACGAAAGCTTATACAGTGGTACCTTGGGTTAAGTACTTAATTCGTTCCGGAGGTCTGTACTTAACCTGAAACTGTTCTTAACCTGAAGCACCACTTTAGCTAATGGGGCCTCCTGCTGCCACTGAGCCGCCGGAGCACGATTTCTGTTCTTATCCTGAAGCAAAGTTCTTAACCTGAAGCACTATTTCTGGGTTAGCGGAGTCTGTAACCTGAAGCGTATGTAACCTGAAGCGTATGTAACCTGAGGTACTATTGTACCCAGAAAGAACTTAGTTGGTCTCTAAGTTGCTACTGGACAATTTTATTTATTTCGACTGCGTCAGACCAACATGGCTACCTACCTGAATCTAGAATTCTAGGATACTACTGTTTTGTAGGAGCTGGTGTTATTGGAGTCCTTCAGCTGTTCCTAAGTCAGCTCTTTGCAAAGGGGGGAGACCTCTCGGATGAGCTGCAATGGAAACACAAACCCCAGGATTGGTGTGACAGTTCCCCATTCTCTCTAATGAGCCCTGAGCTCTGTGACTTAAAAATTAAAAACAAACCAGTCCCTGCCCGGTGACTCGCAGCTGAATGTAATGTGAATGTTAGTCTAGCATTAAAAGCATCTTGATCTCATGTGTAATGTTTGTCTTGCAGCCCAGTGATGACATTGTTTTCATGGCCCAAGCATTAGAAAAAGTCTTTCTGCAGAAAGTTGCACAGATGCCCCCCGATGAGAAAATAGTGGTGGTCAATAAAGGGAGAAGGAAAGGGAAAAGAACGGACGGTAAGAAAAGTAATTGAGCGAAGGTCTGTGACCAGAATGTGGCACCAATGGAAGTGGCTGTAAAATATTGCATTCTGGAGAGAAGCTTTTCCAACGGCAAACAACTAAAACAAAGAGTAAACAACTGAGACTTGTTTATGGGTAATGACAAGATTTAGTAGTCAGATTCGGCAGAACTGTTGTAGGATAAAGAATATGGTGCTTTCAAGGCTGATTAAATATAGGAAAATCAAGCATTTGAAGTGGGAAATCTTACATCTAACACATGAGAGATTAAAACAGGAAATATTGTATCTAAGCTATTGTACCATAGCTTAAGTCTCTGAGCTGGTTCTAGCTGACAAACCTTCTTAGGATTTTCTCCCAATACAGTGGTACCTCTGGTTACGTACTTAATTCGTTCCGGAGGTCCGTTCTTAACCTGAAACTGTTCTTAACCTGAAGCACCACTTTAGCTAATGGGGCCTCCTGCTGGTGCTGCTCCGCCGCTGCACGATTTGTGTTCTCATCCTGAAGCAAAGTTCTTAACCTGAGGTCCTATTTCTGGGTTAGCGGAGTCTGTAACCTGAAACATATGTAACCCGAAGCGTAACCTGAGGTACCACTGTATCTAAATTAGGTTAATTCTAGTCTACCACTAAGGAAATGATAAGGCCAAAAGCAATCAGCGTTTACTGTATGACAAAGGGACCTTACAATATTGATATATTGTAATATATATTTCAGTGCTGACAATGCAAATGTACCTTTTCAATGGTGCATTGTGCTAACTGCTTCCTCTAGTACAGTGTTTTCCAAACTTGGGTCTCCTGCTGTTTTTTAGACTACAACTCCCATCATCCCTAGCTAGCAAGACCAGTGGTCAGGAATGATGGGAATTGTAGTCCAAAACAGCTGGAGACTCAAGTTTGGGAAACACTGATCTAGTAGTACTCATCTGACATGTTTAATGCCTTCTCAGTCAAATAAGACCATGATGGAAGTTTTAGTTGCTCTAACAGTAGATAGATAATTGGAAAATATGGAAGTATACATATATTGTATTACCATTTGGAACACTCAAGGGGGAAAAATGCCCAAGACAAGTATTGCCAATGTTAAATAAATTTTCCTGTTTTATTTTGTTTTTAAATTTAATGGGGTTTATATACCGCTTAATCATCAAAACCGCTAAGCATTTTACATAAAACAATATCATATATTCAAAAACAATGCCATATCCATTAGCAATATCGATACCAATAAAATCGAATGTTAAAAAGAATTTGACTTTAGTTTTCAAAATACAAGTGAAATCAGCATTTAAGAAAATATACCTAATAAAATAAAATTGTGTGGTAAAATAGCTACCAAAACTATGTGTTTAGTTATAACTGTTTATAAGATGGGTTACTGCAAATGTTTTGGGTGCACGTTGGGTTTGTTTTGGGGAGAATCCTATACACGAATACTAGCCTGTTGCTATTTGGGGGTGGAATTCCATCACACACTGGCAAATTCAGAACGCACAATTCTAGTTGCTTGGGAGGTCTTCTGCAACAAATCTACTTTCCTATAAGAGCAAGCTTTTTGCAGTAAGTAAAGTGAAGGTGAGATACACTGGAAAAGGTAGGATAACCCTTGCTTAGATGCAACATCATCTCATCTCCCCACAAACAAATCAGAATGAATACTTACTTAATTAGCTGACATGATCTAAACTCTCTGCAGACAAATCATGATACAAACTGTGAGTGCTGATCCTTAGAGAGACAAAACAGCCCCAGCCCTATACACAAGGAAAGTATCGGCATATTCGGAGGGGGGGGTCACAAAATTTGCAGAAGTATCCCAAAAAGGCTTCCAGGCTGTGACAGTAGACAAGTCAGCAAAGAATCTTTAAAAAGACCAGTTTTTGGAGTGCTGTTAGGACTCCTTCACTCATGAGGTAAAGGTAAAGGGATCCCTGACCATTAGGTCCAGTTGTGACCGACTCTGGGGTTGCGGCACTCATCTCGCTTTATTGGCTGAGGGAGCCAGCGTACAGCTTCCAGGTCATGTGGCCAGCGTGACTAAGCTGCTTCTGGCGAACCAGAACAGCGCACGGAAACGCCGTTTACCTTCCTGCCGGAGTGTTACCTATTTATCTACTTGCACTTTGGCCTGCTTTCGAACTGCTAGATTGGCAGGAGCAGGGACTGAGCAACAGAAGCTCACCCCGTTGTGGGGATTCGAACCGCCAACCTTCTGATCGGCAAGTCCTAGGCTCTGTGGTTTAACCCACAGCGCCACCCGCGTCCCTCGCTCATACAGCTTTGCTTAATTTCCTTAGCGCCCGATGCAGGAATCCTGCAACCTAACCAAAGCCAACAGCCAAAACAGGCTAAGAAAGTGAAGCCGCCTCAGATGATGACCCCGACGCGGCAGCAAAATGCCCCAGAACTGTCACCGGTGACTCCGACGTCAAACATAATGCCAGCTACTGAAATGGCAGCGAAAGGGGTAGGTTCTAAAAAGGTGGGTGTTTTCCTGGCCATCTAGTGGTATGGCTTTTGGTACAGAGCACAATATGGGTACCAAAATGAAATGAGGGAAGCTGGAGAT
The DNA here is from genome assembly GCF_951804945.1 of Podarcis cretensis. Classification (NCBI taxonomy): domain Eukaryota; kingdom Metazoa; phylum Chordata; class Lepidosauria; order Squamata; family Lacertidae; genus Podarcis; species Podarcis cretensis. Next base: position 74,891,546 of record NC_137175.1, read on the forward strand.
GTTTAAAAGAATGGAGTCTGACCCCATAAGAAGATGCTTAGCACAACAACAGAGATGTTGGCCAGTGGTAAAAAGATGGTAAAGGGACCCCTGACCATTAGGTCCAGTTGTGGCCGACTTTGGGGTTGCGGCGCTCATCTCACTTTACTGGCCAAGGGAGCCGGCATATGGCCAGCATATTCCGGGTCATGTGGCCAGCATGACTAAGCCGCTTCTGGTGAATCAGAGCAGCACACGGAAACGCCGTTTACCTTCCCACAGGAGCGGTACCTATTTATCTACTTGCACTTTGACATGCTTTCGAACTGCTAGGTTGGCAGGAGCAGGGACTGAGCAACGGGAGCTCACCCCGTCGTGGGGATTCAAACCGCCGACCTTCTGATCGGCAATCCCTAGTCTCTGTGGTTTAACCCACAGCACCACCTGCGTCCCAGTGGTAATTACCGCTAAATATGAACTAAGGCCTCTGAAATAATTCTAGATTTAAATGACTGGAAACAAGGGATTTAAAACTAAATTTTATTTTATTTTTTACAATGTTTTGTTTTCAATTACAATAATCCAGTGGTACCTTAATTATAACAATGCCAAATTATAATGCAATTCTTAATCCCAATCATTCAGATGCCAAATTATATAATTTAGGTGGCCTGAATTGTTTCTGCGTTCCAAAATCTTACTCATCTCAATTACAGTTCATTCAAAATAACAACCCCTTATACAAAAACGGCAGTATTGACGATATCCATTCATCTTGACACATTAAATTATTTAGTTTATAAGTGTAGCATTCAAACGATATCCTTATTCCTTGTGTGTGTGACAATTGTTCTATCTGTGGTGTTCTTCCTTGTCCTTGTGAAAGGTTATATCTTATTTTTTCCTAGCTGTTGCTGCTCTCCATCATGTCTTGGGCGGAGCTAATATCCCATTGTTGTTTCAGAAGTTCTCCATTACTCCTTCCCTGTGGTTCATTGTTTTACCACTTCAACGAAACTAAATTTTATGAAGGTGGTGTGGTTCTTGCTGCTACACAACCTATTATTGCCCGGTGCTAGTTCAGTATTGTTTTAGGATCTCTTTTCATTCATCCCAGTGGCTGGATTCTGGCTTTGCTCACATTATTTCAAGATGGCATAACCTAACTAGGATCCTAGACTATGATTCTACTGCCAACAAATGAATGGATTTTTCTCTGCGGCGCCTAAGAGGGCTCCTGTTGCATCACGGATGGTGGGTCTTGACAAATAACGAAAAATTTAGCAAACCTAGAAGGCAGTCCACAACAACAGCCTAACAACAGTGCAAAGCTTGTTGCTGCACAATGGTGTGTGTGTGTGTGTGTGTGTGTGTGTGTGTGAGGTGACATACTGTAGGGCACAGATTAACTCATTTGAGGGGGCCAAACACAAAGTGCTTTAAGCTTCCAAAATCCTTTTCTTGATGTAGAAGGAGCTACAGGGCCTGTTAAACAAGGAGGGTGCTGTCCAATCTCAGGTGAGAAGGAGTTCCACAGGCCTGGGCCCACTGCACTTGAACAGTGTTGGTTCAAGGCAAAAAATAGGTATAAAAAGGAGAATTCCTGGTTGCCTAGTTTGGGGCAAGTACTCCTTAATGAGAGAACCCCAGCAGAAATTTTAAATCACAACAAAAATATGTAGCCAAAAATGTTTTTTCTGTGAACCACCCTGAGACCTCTAGGTATAGGGCGGTATATAAACTCAATTAATAATAATAATAATAATAATAATAATAATAATAATATAAAGTAAAGCATGGAAATACAGTTTGTTAGGCCTTTAAAACAAGCCTTTCCAAGTGATTTCCTCTTCCCCCGGCATAGGAAAAGACAACATGTTTAGTAAGTTAAAAACTGTTTAGTTACAAACACTTCAAAGGTCAGGTTTATGTGCTTTTCCATATCGGTCAAAAAGGTTGCACAGGCAGTAAAACTTAGTTTAGTTCCAAAGTGGTGAAAGTTCCTAAATTATTGGTATAGGAACTCGAGAGTGGCTTGTGAGAGCCATGTGGTCTGAGTTTGGAGCAACTAGCTCAGACCTCACATGTTGAGCTTCTCAGGTAGACTGATCAACAGGCTTGATTGCCCATTTCCTCTCAATGTAAGGGAAGTGGACATAGCTAAGCCTGGCAGGACAGCTTACTCTATGGTATTAACCCCTTTGTGTACTAATTAGTCTGAAGCATGTTGGTTTATATGAAGGTAGTTATCCCGCAGAATGCACAGCTCCTAGTATGAGCCGTGCATCTGAGCTATAGGGGACCACAGACTCCCCCCAATATCTCAGTGATCAGTTTGGTGGTGATGAGTACACTAACCAAGGTGGGGTGAGAACCACCTCACCTGGGTACCATGCAACAATTAAATAATCAGTATGCATTTCCTGTATAAATGGTCTTCTGAAAGGGAAATAATCTATGGTGAAGTCTTTTTTTTTTTTTACCTTCCTCCTAACTTCCTAAAAGATACTAAATATATATCTTAGATTGAGACCTGCCTATTTCACCCAAGTTCTTGGAAAGAATCCAAAGGGAATTGGCTGAAATAAATAAAAAAGTCCAACATCATACTGGTCATAGTTGGATTTATAACTGCTTTATTTCAAAGGTTCATGAAACAAATGTGAATGTTGTAGTTCCTTTCCTTATTAAAGCCTGTGTTTCTGTAATAAAAAGGGTGTGAAAAGGAAAGCGGATACTACTACTGCCATCATCACAGCGAGCAGTGAATCCTCTCCATCGCCCAATGAACCCAAAATCGTCAAGATCTCCTCTCCGGAAGAACGCGAAGAGTACCTCTCAAAAAGAGACTTGCCAGACTCCCAGCAGCCACTCAAACCCATGAAAAATGCCAAGCTAACAGAACCTCTGAAATACTGTAACGAGATCATTAGAGAAATGTTCTCAAATCATCATGCAGAGTATGCTTGGCCCTTTTATAAGCCAGTAGACGTTACAGCCTTGGGACTTGAAGACTATCATGATGTTATTAAGCACCCTATGGATCTTGAAACTATTAAAGTGAGTGGGGGGCGCAGGGCATAGGGAGTTCATTTGGCAACTAGTCCTGCGAATTCTTCAGATTTTGAAAATTGTATTTTTGGATTTTTAAAGGGTTAAAAAGAAGGCAATCTCTAACAGCCACACAAGCTAGAGTATGGAACAACTGCAGGCTGGCTGTATTATATTTGCAGGGCAGGAGATGAAGTACTGGCAACCCCTATGCCAAACCTTTTCTCATGCTTTCCCCCTGCTGTACCAATTGACCCCTCAGCTGCCAACCTGGAGAAGTTAGAGAGTTGTATCCATACCCTAAGTGGTTCTTTGGTAACTAGTTATTGACTGGGCTTTGGGGGAAGCAGCCAAGATGAAACTGTCCAAGGTGGAAGAACCTTTGCATTGCGATTGCTCTTAATGTCCGTCATGCATGCACTGTGTACTAGACACTGAGCAGAAGACTGGCATGACTCCTGCCAGAGGAGTCGATGTACCAGACTTGCGTTGGGGGAGGAACATAGGATGATGCGAAGCTGCATTAGTCAGACTAGCTCAGTTTTGATCAGCAGCAGTTCTGAGATTGCGGACAGAGGTCTCTCCTAGCCCTACCTGGAGATTGAACCTGTGATGTTCTGCATGCAAAGCGAAGTGGCCCACCTCTGAGTGTACGATTGATGCTCATTTGTGGAAGGAAGAGCATCAGCAGGGGCTAGTAAGAGATGGACGGCTTTTAGAGAGAGCGGAGAAAGGCAGAAAGAGGGAACGATTTTGTTAAGCGTGGTGAGCAGCAGAATGACCACCAAGGCAGAAACTGCATGTGCGTTTTCAGCATGTAGTGCAATAATAATAATAATAATAATCTGGCTGGGTTTCTCCAGCCACTCTGGGTGGCTCCCAACAGAATTAATGATAATAATAATAAAGTGATAAAACACCAGACATTAAAAACTTCCCCAAACATGGCTGCCTTCAGATGTCTTCTAAAAGTCAGACAGTTGTTTATTTCTTTGACATCTGGTGGGAGGGCGTTCCACAGGGTGGGTGCCACTACCGAGAAGGCCCTCTGCCTGGTTCCCTGTCACCTCACTTCCTGCAGTGAGGGAACCGCCAGGAGGCCCTCGGAGCTGAACAATGGGGGTGGAGATGCTCCTTCAGGAATACTGTATGCTTTAACGATCACTCTGGCAACTCTGCTTCAGTTTAATATGCATTACCAAGCATATTTTTCCCACTTTCCGGAACCTTCTGCAGCTAGTGCAGGAGAAATCACTCTTCCCCCTATGCTGTGAACACATTTGTCCACAGGTGGCAAAAAAATGCAGCATAACCAAAATAATAAAATTTGTTGCCAACGATGTGTTTGTGATATCTGTATTACCATTTTAAAGTTTTGAGCTCTTCTCTAGAAGCATCATAAGATGTAAACGTGTATTGGTCCCTCTTTAAGTTGACTAAACAGTATATACTTAAAAAGCCAAGTACTACTGTGGATGGCTGTTAGAACTTGAAATATCCTTATTTGGGCAGATATCTGGGATTCAGGTCATAATCCCCCACATATTAAGTTTATAGGATTAAAATAAATGGTGTCTGTAATTGGCATACGTCGGATATACACCCCAGAATCTGAATCTTGAGAAAGCCTTCTGTTTTCCACAGAAAAAGATGGAGAATTGTGAGTACAAAGATACCCAAGAGTTTGCTGCTGATGTTAGGCTAATGTTTATGAACTGCTACAGATACAACTCTCCGGACCATGAAGTAGTAGCGATGGCAAGAAAACTCCAGGTGAGTGAATTATTGATACTAAAAAGCAGCATTTCTGAAACTCCGCCAAGAACGCAGTTCAGTGCCTTTAAGCAACTGCTGTACCTTGTTCTGCAGCGGCAGAACTGTTAAAACAACCCGAAACTTCATCATGGAAGTTTGTGAGACGGCTAACTTTCTTCTGTTAAGGACGTCTTCGAGATGCTGTTTGCCAAAATTCCAGATGAACCGGCTCCCTGCAGTCCTCTGCTCTACCCCACTGCAAGAAGCACAGCGGCTCTTTCTAGTGGAAGCAGCAGCAATGCCGCCTCCGAGGATTCGGAGGATGAAAGAGCAAGACGCCTTGCAGTGCTCCAGGATCAAGTGAGTGGCAATGCACACATGCGACCTAGCGGAGGTGCGTGCTTGCGATTAGCAGAATGGATGGACCGCTCTATCACCTCTGTTTATCTCTCAGTGTCACAGAATAACCTGCCTAGTTCCTCACCGGCTGTAGCTGAACGAAGCAGTAAAAAAAGAGGCTAACAATATTCCTGATTGCGCCAAACAATTAATGTATGTTCAGGGAACCTGATAGCGGGGAAGAACAGGGACGCGGGTGGCGCTGTGGGTTAAACCACAGAGCCTAGGACTTGCCAATCAGAAGGTCGGCAGATCGAATCCCCACGATGGGGTGAGCTCCCATTGCTCGGTCCCTGCTCCTGCCAACCTAGCAGTTTGAAAGCACGTCAAAGTGCAAGTAGATAAATAGATACCACTCCAGCGGGAAGGTAAACGGCATTTCCGTGCGCTGCTCTGGTTCGCCAGAAGCGGCTAAGTCATGCTGGCCACATGTACGCCGGCTCCCTCGGCCAGTAAAGCGAGATGAGCACCGCAACCCCAGAGTCGGCCACGACTGGACCTAATGGTCAGGGGTCCCTTTACCTTTACCTTTACAGTGCATGTTGCTTATTTGCTGCCTCATTTCTGGTCGGGGTGCTTCACCCATTTGGTGTGGTGGCGTTGCAGGACGGCAGAGGCCCCTCTAAGGCCCCGACATGGGAATCTCTGGTTCAGCCTCCTCTCTGGATAGGTGGTGTGGGCATAAGCCCGCACTGCCCATCAGGAGCTGGATCCTAGCCTGCATTCAGGATTGGCAAATGGGAGTACTATTGTAAAACATCCGTGTGTATGTGTGTGTGGATGTTACACACACACACACACACACACACACAGCCATATAAAAATATGTCGCCATGAGGATTTTTATTGAAATTTCTTCCCGCTAAATAGTGCTATTCGCCACTCTGAGAGATACTATTGACAAAAACTCAGCCCCCCTTGCAGTTACTTCCGGGTTCATGTCAGACAGATAGAATCCGATATTTTCATTGTGCCGTGATGTTAGACTGCCCAGAAAACAGGATAGCACACTTTTGCGTAGCTGGTTGTGCAATGGACAGTAGAAAAGAATATATTCTTCTGTGTCCGGCACATTCAAAAAACATCAGCAATGTCTATCGTTTCTGGGGATGTTTAAATATCTGCACTTGACAAAAGCTGAGAGGGAAACATTCAGACGGGCTAACATGAAGGACTGGAATTATGAATTTTGAAACAGAAGGCTTTTTTTGTTTTGTTCTTACAAAAAGGCAAAACCCGTGATTTCCCAGTTGACTTAAGATCCAGGACAAAGTGCTGCCTTTTGGGAATTCCCTCTGGACATCAATGCCACTCTAAAAATCACAGTACAGTGGTACCTCGGGTTACAGACGCTTCAGGTTACAGACTTCGCTAACCCAGAAATAGTACCTCGGGCTAAGAACTTTGCTTCAGGATGAGAACAGAAATCGTGCTCTGGCGGTGTGGCAGCAGCAGGAGGCCCCATTAGCTAAAGTGGTGCTTCAGGTTAAGAACAGTTTCAGGTTAAGTACAGACCTCCGGAACGCATTAAGTACTTAACCCGAGGTACCACTGTAGTGTCTGGGATAATCCGGACGTGTGGGAGTCCTGGCCATATGACGTTCAAAGAGTGTGATAGGCACCAGATCTGGTACAATACAGCAACCATGTGGATAATGAACCACACAAGCCCCATTGTGTCAATTTTAAATTAAGGATCTGCCATTACGGAAATTAAGATGGGGATGTTTCAATATCTGTAACACAGTTACATTAACACTCATCAGTCACCTCTCAGTCTAAAAATTGGTTTAATCTAAATGTTATTTCCTTATGTGCGACTGCTAGTGTCTGACTGCTACAAAACAGCTTGCTTATTCCCCCATAAATGTAAACTGTAGAAAAGCAAAGCAAAAGATCAATCTTTTCTAGCTGCCTCTCTCTCTCTCTCTCTCTCTCTCTCTCTCTCTTTTAGTACAGAGTGGGGAATTCGTGATCTCTTTGATACGCTCCCTCTTTGTAGTAGGTTTCCTGCCGACTTTAAAAGATGCATGCAAATATTTTGCGTTTTAGTGCTCCCCCTCTTTCTCTTTTCTTTTAAATAGCTTAAGGCTGTTCACCAGCAGTTGCAAGCTTTGGCTAAAACAACCTTACCCAGACTGAAGAAGAGGAAGAAAGGGAAATCTAAGAAGGAGAAAAGGAAAAACAAAGTCAGGAAGAAGTCAGGCAGTCAAAAGAAGAGAAAGATGAAGAAGCTGAAGAAGAAAATGTCTTTGAACATGTAAGATTGCTTGTGGGTGTGAAATTGTACTTGAAGCTGTTGGCACCATAGTTAACTCGTTTTTTATTTTCTCTCTTGCAGTCGTTCAAAGAAAATCAAGCAGCAAGATGAGCCAGGACACAAGTCTGAGAACGAGGATAATGCCAAGCCTATGAGTTATGATGAAAAAAGGCAGTTAAGTTTGGACATAAATAAACTCCCAGGAGAGAAGCTTGGCAGAGTGGTTTATATTATTCAGTCGAGAGAACCTTCACTGAGACACTCAAATCCCGATGAAATGGAAATAGACTTTGAAACTCTAAAAGCATCGACTTTAAGGGAACTGGAGAAATACGTTATGGCTTGTTTGAGAAAAAGACCCAAGAAACATTACGGTGCGTCATGTAATGTACAGGAAAACGTTAGGAGAAACTTGTGTGTTTTTTTTCTAGAGAATTGCTTGGATTCTTGTTCCTGATATTTATTTGCACCCCGCCCCATTTATTTTATGCAGCAAAAAAATCAAAGGAAGAGTCTGACTTTGAGAAGAAGCAAGAATTGGAAAGGAGGTTGCTGGATGTCAACGGGCAGCTCAACTCCACAAAGCAAAACACAAAACGTAGGTTGGAGCACGGAGGAGGCAGTTTAGAAATAATTGCTTGGAATTCTCTAAAGGGTGGAGATTCTGCAGCCCAATCGCACAGTTGTCGGAACTGGGAAAGGCCATAGCAGCGAGATAAACTATTGCACTGTCTTGTCCGGCAAGCATTACAGGCATTTGTTGTTGTCGTTTAGTCGTGTCCGACTCTTCGTGACCCCATGGACCAGAGCATGCCAGGCACTTCTGTCTTCCACTGCCTCCCGCAGCTTGGTCAAACTCATGCTGGTAGCTTCGAGAACACTGTCCAACCATCTCGTCCTCTGTCGTCCCCTTCTCCTTGTGCCCTCCATCTTTCCCAACATCAGGGTCTTTTCCAGGGAGTCTTCTCTTCTCAGACTCAGAGAGCCAGTGTGGTGTAGTGGTTAAGAGCGATAGACTAGTAATCTGGTGAACCGAGTTCGATTCCCCACTCCTCCACATGCAGCTGCTGGGTGACCTTGGGCTAGTCACATTTCTCTGAAGTCTCTCAGCCCCACTCACCTCACAGAGTGTTTGTTGTCGGGGAGGAAGGGAAAGGAGAATGTTAGCCGCTTTGAGACTCCTTCGGGTAGTGATAAAGCAGGATATCAAATCCAAACTCCTCCTCTTCTTCTCATGAGGTGGCCAAAGTATTGGAGCCTCAGCTTCAGGATCTGTCCTTCCACTGAGCACTCAGGGCTGATTTCCTTAAGAATGGATAGGTTTGATCTTCCTGCAGTCCATGGGACTCTCAAGAGTCTCCTCCAGCACCATAATTCAAAAGCATCAATTCTCACCGAAGAATTGATGCTTTTGAATTACAGGCATAGGAGTGTCAATTAAGCCTAAATCTCTTATTAGTGCCTTGAACGTTGCTGCTTTCACACACACACACACACATGCGCGCGTACTTCCCCAAGTCCCATGTTTTGTTCAGATCTTCTCCCTGTGTTACAGCAGAAAATAACGCTGTATCAAAGACCATTGGAGGGCCAAGCCGGCTAAGTGAAAGCAGCAGCAGCAGCAGCAGCACCTCTTCTGACTCCGATAGCACCAGCAATGATTCCAGCTCCTCCAACGGAAGTGATTCTGAATCAGGTGCACTCATTTTCTTTTTTCCTCCTCTTTTTTATGAATAAGCTTCTTGAAACAATGTGTTCAGTGAATCTTGCTCTGCTACTTAAACTGGGGGTGGGTCTAAACACAGGGGGAGGGGAAACACTATAAGTAAGTCAGAAATTAGATCGGAAAAAAATTTCTATAGATAACCGTGTTTTAAAATTTCCTGCTATCTGGCGCCATCTGGTGTTGCATGTTTATAGCGCATTTAAATTGCTGTTTCTTTCTTAATATAGCTGAGTCCTGGAACTTCTTTCACGCCAGACTCTTAAATTGTTAACTGGGCAAGCTATGTTTGTGATGAAGTTCTCCTTGAAGAACTGCAAGAGAGAGGCCGAGCAGCAGCTTTTTTTCTGTGTGTTTGTGTATGTGTAGTGTATGTGTATTTGCAACAACACCTACTGTCCCAATAAGAGCAGGTTGCAAGAGGCGTTAACTAAGGCACTCGTGGGTTAGAAGGACCTGAGATAGAAATGGGAGGGAATGATGTTGTTGTTGTTGTTGTTGTTAATTTATTATTTGTACCCTACCCATCTGGCTGGGTTTCCCCAGCCACTCCGGGCAGTTTCCAACAAAGATTAAAAATACATTAAAATGTCACACATTAAAAACTTCCCTGAACAGGGCTGCCTTCAGATGTCTTCTAAATGTCAGGAAGTTGTTTATCTCTTTGACATCTGACAGGAGGGTGTTCCACAGGTGGGCGTCACTACCGAAAAGGCCCTCTGCCTGGTTCCCTGTAGCTTTGCTTCTCGCAATGAGGGAACCGCCAGAAGGCCCTCAGTGCTGGACCTCAGCATCCGGGCAGAACAATGGGGGTGGAGACGCTCCTTCGGGTATATTGAGCCAAGGCCATTTAGGGCTTTAAAGGTCAACACCAATACTTTGAATTGTGCTTGGAAATGTACAGAATGACGGAGTGACAAAAGTGAAATGTATGTGATGCCAGCATGCGTATCCACAGCCTGAATGTCTAAATTTCTACGTCTTTTACAGAAATGTGCCTGCAGCAAAATGAAAATGGGCAAAAGGATTCATTTTGCAGAGAGCAGCTTAAGGTAAACTCCCCACCCCCCACCCCGGTGCTTATAAAATGTCCACAAGTCTTCACTTATTATTTTTCGTCCCCTTTGACTGTTCTTTTGCACCTCTTCCTGATATGCTAGCACCTCTGAACGCGCTAATTGCATGCAGCAGCATCCTATGCATCCGTTTACCTCTAAAGAGATGTCTGGTCCTGCCTGAATCTTTTCCTCTCCCATAGTTGAGGACTACCCCCCCCCCAATCCTTCTTAGAGTCTGGTTTTCATAGCAGTACCTTCTCTGAAATGCAGATTTTTATGTACAGTGGTGCCTTGGTTCTCAAACGTAATCCATTTCGGAAGTCCGTTCCAAAACCAAAGCGTTCCAAAACCAAGGCACGCTTTCCCATAGAAAGCAATGCAAAATGGATTAATCCGTTCCAGACTTTTAAAAACAAACCCCTAAAACAGTAATTTAACATGAATTTTACTATCTAATGAGACCATTGATCCATAAAATAACTAAAAGAACAAGCAAAGTACTGCAGTCACACAATCAGTAGCTGAACTGGGTTCCACACAGTCACAAAAAAAGCAAAAAAAAAGAGCCACAAAAACACAAAATAAATAGCAAAATGAGACAGACCTCAGCATAACACTCAAAACAAAAGTGTGGCACTCAAATCGGAAGTGTAAAACTCAAAACGGAGCATGTTTGGCTTCCCAAAAAAGTTCACAAGCAGGAACACTTACTTCCGGGTTTGCAGTGTTTGGGTTCCAAGTTGTTTGAGTACCAAAGCGTTTGAGAACCAAGGTATCACTATAACATATGAGGACATTTTCTAAGCTTCACTTTTGCACGAAAGAGGAATTCCAGGGCAGTATATGTAAAAAATAAAAATTGCATATTGACTATAATATTAAAACAAGACAAGATCAAAATGGCATAATAAAATTTGAAATAATCGATAAAAAAATAATTGTGGGCTAAAACCATAAATATAAAAAGCCTCGGCAAGTAAAAGTCTTTAAGCCAACACAAAAAAAGGGCTTAGTTCTTTCAGGAGGGTTTTCCAAATCTGGGGCATCACTCCTGGAAAGGCTCTCTCTATCACAGATGCATAATGCACTTCTCCTACAGGTGGAACCTCATTTGTGATGTGCTGGCAACTCCCCATTCACATGGGGACCATGTTCCGAGCCACCACCAGGGCCAGCCCGATCCATCCCTCCCCTTTCAGGAACCAAAAATGGCAGGCATGTGCCAATCGCGCGCAAATGGGGAGTAGCCTGTACAGGACTCGGTCAGTAAGATGGTGTAAATTTTTGTTGTTGTTTAGTCATTTAGTTGTGTCCAACTCTTCGTGACCCCCATGGACCAGAGCATGCCAGGCACTCCTGTCTTCCACTGCCTCCCACAGTTTGGTCAAACTCATGCTGGTAGCTTCGAGAACACTGTCCAGCCATCTCGTCCTCTGTTGTCCCTTTCTCCTTGTGCCCTCAATCTTTCCCAACATCAGGGTCTTTTCCAGGGAATCTTCTCTTCTCATGAGGTGGCCAAACTATTGGAGCTTCAGCTTCACGATCTGTCCTTCCAGTGAGCACTAAGGGCTAATTTCCTTCAGAATGGAGAGGTTTGATCTTCTTGCAGTCCATGGGACTCTCAAGAGTCTCTCTTTTTTTTTTATAAAATTTTTTTATTAAATTTTCACATTTTATCAAGACAAACACACACACACATAAACAAAGACAACACGTATGAAGTTTCATAACCTTACTTTCCTAACCCCAGTTCTTGACCTCCCCCCACCCCCCCTTCATACATCCTAGTTCAATTAAATTAACTCAGCAAATTCATATCTCTCATCCTTTACATATTATTATTGTATATATATATATTTTAAAAAAACCTTTTACTTGGCCAGATTTTACTTATCCAATTTTCTTATAAATATTAAAACCTTTTCTAAGGTCGACTCGAATTCCTTCCATGAATTTCCCTTTTATCTTAAAAATAAATCATAATAATCAAACACAAAAGTCGTAAAGATTCCCCCCCCCCCAGCCCCGGTTTCTGTCCCTTCCAAATGTCCCCACGTACACAAAAATAGTTTTTAGCCTGGATTCCTCACATCTGAGGCCTTTAAGTCCCTGTCAGTCTCTCTTTGCCAATCTTGTTGGTAGCCCTCCTCATTGATCCTCGGGTTTCGAGGAAGTTCCAGCTCAGTCTCATCAGAATTTCTTCCATCCAAAGTACTTGACACCAGCTGCTGCAGAAAGTCAACCAATCCATACTCGAAGAGGAAGCCCCAGTCATATTTCTTGTTTCTTTTAAATTCAAATATTCCAAAAGTTCCAGGGGCTTCCTCCCTCCTCTTTCGCATCTTTCACAGATTTGTAATCCAAGGGTCTTCTTCTTTATGTTCTAACAATGTAAGCTTGTGGTTGGTAGTCTCCATCTGTACTGGCCCTTGCTCACTCTCCCCCTGTTCCAAAGTTATCTCTTCTGATTCAGCTGCAGATTTTTTCCCAGTCAAGTCCATTGTGCCTTCAGCAGAGTCACTTATTTTAGAGTTCAAGGTTATAAGTTGTTTACTTATAACCGTAGTCTGCTCCTGCAGTTTTCCCACAAGAAAAAACATTCTTTCTAACTCTGCCTGTAATTTTCCATCTGCAGCCATTGTAATGTTTCAATGTTTCCCCTAGGGGGATTCTGGTTACTTAATAGTCTTTTCCCAATAGTCCTTTCCCTTGTTATTTCCCTACTTTGTTTCCAACCACTTTAGTTCAAATGTAGCCAATTAAGTCCAAAAAAGTGTTAAATAATAGAGTTTTTAACTTTCGCTGCCCGTTTGACAGCTCCTTTGACAGCTGTCAAACTCCTCGTTCCTTTTTCTCCAGCTCACATAGAGGACACCCCCGGGTCTGGGGAGGTTTAGACGAAAACTTCTAAAATTCCACTCCCACTCTCCAGCACAAATCTTCTTCTGTCAAATTCGTGCAAATATTATCTTTTACAAAACACCAAAGAAAGAACTCTCCACCTTAGTTCTCCGATCTTTGCTTTAAATTTTCTGTAGGTAGGGGGGTGCGGACTTCCCTTTAGCACATCCCCCGATCGTGCCGAATTCAAGGATAAAATTTTTAAAGTCCAAATTCCAATCTACTCACGGATTAATTAAAGTCCAAATTTCAGGGAAGAAAGTCAGCGGTCTCCAGCCATGGCTCGCGGCTTCGCTCCACTGCAGTAGCGGTCTACTCACAGCACCACGCCACTCCCCGTACCCTCTCCGCAGCCTTTAAAAAGGCTCTTCGTGGGTCGGGGGGGGCGCTTTAGGTGCCCGCCGAGTCACCAGGTCCGCAGGCTTCCGCGCCTGCGGTTTGTAAGGGTCCCCGCGTCGCCGTCGCGGTGAGACCCGTCTGCAATGGAGCCGATTCCCTCCGGAGCTCGGAGGGAATCCGCCATTAACCGGATCGCGCTAACCCGGAAGTGGGACTCTCAAGAGTCTCCTCCAGCACCATAATTCAAAAGCATCAATTCTTCGGCGATCAGCTTTGCTTTTTTTTTTTATGGTCCAGCTCCCACTTCCATACATCACTACTGGGAAAACCATAGCTTTAACTATACGGACCTTTGTTGGTGTAAATAGCCCTGTTGAATTCTTCCCTAGATGCCTCTGCTATATCCAAGGATGTCCTGCGCTATTGTCCCTCAGATACGGAACACTTCACCCACCAGCATGCAGTTTCAGAGATCCACGGAAACGAGGATCGCTCACCAGACGTTACAGCATACCCCTCTGAAACCACGAGAACAAAGCACTGTCTCTCCTCCTGGTAGGTCTTCTCAGAAAACAGGGCTATTCACAAAAGATGCTCCCCGGTGACTTTTGTAGGGCCTTGATTTGGCTTTCCGCACAAACATGTACTCCTTGGAGGAAGATTGACATATGCACATTGCTTTTAAGTGGTCCCTGTTCCCTTGTGGAATTCCGTGAGCGGTACCCTGGGTTTCGTTTCCTTTTGGGTGAGAGAGCATGGGAGACATGGCGAGGTGTTTTTTTTATAATATTTGCTTTATCTACAAGTTGCTTAGAAGCAGAGGCATGGATTTCAGTGTAAGCAACAGTTGCCAGCTCAGAACCTACTTTTAAAAAATGTGTTGTGTGTTCTGGTAATACAAGTTTAAACAGGGCACAAAACGTAACTTCAGAAGAAGCATCAGCTGCCGTTAAGGAAAACTTAAGATTTGTTTTGTGTCGAAGCCCGAATTTCTATCTAGAATTGGCCAGAGTGACAGGCCCATTCACAGTAATCAGATGGCAAATCTGCAAAGTAGATTTAGTGCTTCCCAGAAGGCCAGAACCTTTCAGTTGTACGTCACCCAACAAGCAGTCAGTCCCCTCTTCACAGTCTCATAAGTTTCAACCCAGGCTGCATGGACACCATCCTAAAGGTTTAGAGGAGATCAGTTTTGATTGTCGCCCGTGGCTGTGTACATGCTCAAAGAAAAACTGTTTGCTATTTGTGGTGGGAGGCTGCGGCCCTGGCAAAGATCTGCGCTGGGTGACAATTTGTTATGGGATTAAATTTAAGGTGTTCCTATTGTTAAACCACAGAGCCTAAGACTTGCAGATCAGAAGGTCGGCGGTTTGAATCCCCATGACGGGGTGAGCTCCCGTTGCTCGGTTCCTGCTCCTGCCAACCCAGCAGTTCAAAAGCACGTCAAAGTGCAAGTAGATAAATAGGTACCGCTCCAGCGGGAAGGTAAACGGCGTTTCCGTGCGCTGCTCTGGTTCGCCAGAAGCGGCTCAGTCATGCTGGCCACATGACCCGGAAGCTGTACGCCGGCTCCCTCGGCCAATAAAGCGAGATGAGCACCGCAACCCCAGAGTTGGCCACGACTGGGCCTAATGGTCAGGGGTCCCTTTAGCTTTACCTTTATTGTTATGTACGGCAATACTCTTAAGAGTTTGGGGCCAGTTTACTTAAAGGATCATCTTACCCCAAATGTGTCCATTTGACCATTTCAATTTGTGGAACTGGTACTTTTCCAAGTGGCACTTCATGTTTGTTCAGCACTTGCAAGACATCCGTATTTTAGCACCTCTCAAACTCTCTGCCTATTAAGATTAGCTTTATTGTCTTTATTTTATTTTTTGCCTATTAAATCTGTTTTGTTTAGGCAAGCCTACCTCATATATAGTGGTGTTATATATTATTTGCTTTTAAAATGGCTACCCCCCCTATATTTTTATATCATACATTATCTAGGGTTGCCATGCTTCCAGAATTTCCCAGACACAGCCAGGATTTGGCCATCGGAAACAGTGCCCGGGCAAAAATGGCTGTAGTTCATCTGGGGAAATCCGGACGTATGGCAACCCTGTCTGAAGTGTAGATTATGATGAATATCCTTTAAAAATAGCTCAAAAACTTGAGCTTTTTTTCAATAGAAATTTAGCAACTTTGTCCCTACTCCCCCCAAAAAAGCAACCCTACCTTATATAAATTGATAAGAGATGTTTTTGAATACGTGGTATATTCCTTGCTAAGTAAGTGAATACTAAGGTAAAGGTAAAGGATCCCTGGATGGTTAAGTCCAGTCAAAGGCAACGGTGTGGTTGCAGTGCTCATCTCGCTTTCATCTCGCTGAGGGAGCCGGCATTTGTCCACAGACAGCTTTCCAGGTCATGTGGCCAACATGACTAAACTGCTTCTGGCGCAAAGGAACACCGTGATGAGTGCCAGAACGCACGGAAACGCCATTTACCTTCCCGCCGCAGCGGTACCTGTTTATCTACTTGCACTTGATGTGCTTTCAAACTGCTAGGTTGGCAGGAGATGGGACAGAGCAACGGGAGCTCACCCAGTCGCAGGGATTCGAATCACAGACCTTATGATTGGCAAGCCCAAGAGGCTCAGTGGTTTAGACCACAGCGCCACCCGCGTCCCTGTAATACTAACCAGTAACAAAAGGCATGAGGCAATCTGTAGACTGGTCCACGGGCATCACCCTACAAAGTGCATTTTTAGAGTAAAGAGCCATCCCCAGTGGGATCCCGACTGAAATTACTTAAGTGTGTACGTGGTTTTCCTCCTCTGAATGCTAGAACCCTCATGTTTGTTCAGCTTGGATTGTTTGCACATGGCTTCATTAATTGGGTGCTGTACTCTGAGGCAATGACATTCTTCTGTTTTTATCTTCCCTCCTCTGCTTTTTGCAGGTATAATAGCTGTTGTTTCTCCACTGCACTGTACTCCAGTTCAGCAAGCCACTCAAAGTAGCTTGTTGCCAATGGCAGTCAACCCATCCATTATCCAGTCTCCCCACATGCACTCAAAGGTGAATATCGCTGACAAAATCGTTTTTAAAATTGCATTTAACTTTTAAAAAACGCCTAGTTATTTGATACTTCTGGTGGTTTGCCTTCACAGAATGTTATTAAAAAAGAATATTTTTTTGTCCCTTGTTGACATAGTTGGCAATATATTGGATCTGAAGGCTCCCTTCCTTCAGCAGAAGGAGTTTCTTCTGATGGGAGAAGGGGACTTTTGGACCCAACCCAAGGGTTCCAGTTCCACCCGGTATTCAATATACAGTTGTACCTTGGATCCCAAACACCTTGCGACTCAAACGTTTTGGCTCTCGAATCCCCCAACCCAGAAGTGAGTGTTCCTGTTTGCGAATACATTCTTTGGAACCCGAACATCCGACGGGGTTTCCGTAGCTTCTGATTGGCTGCAGAAGCTTCCTCTTTCCTGCATCCAATCGGAAGCTGCGCCTTGGTTTCAGAATGTTTTGGAAGTCAAACAGACTTCCAGAACTGATTCCATTCGACTGTATACAGTTGTTGAATTTGAAATAGCTAAGGGAACGTATTGGGATCTAATAAATTTGGATATTATTATTTTTTGTTTTTCGTTTTTGTTTAGAGAATATGAGCTCTCCCAAACAGATTTTTGGGTGAAGAATTTTGGGTGAAGAAGCCATTGAAAATTAAAGACCTGGTTTTTGCAGAAATAGCTTTATGGAGAGCCATGTAGCCGCTTCAGCCTTTTTGACCTTTTTCTTCCACAATGGTGGCTGTTTCTCCAGTACTGAAGGGAAAATGTACATTGTGTGAGAAGCAGGGGGAACTACAAAATGGCACATGCTGCCCTCCATCTCCAAGAGAACAAAATCCCCATGGGATGAGGGAGATGGATGGCTGACACCTCTCATGGAATATTTCTCTAAAAGACCTTGAATCTTCCTGCAGGTATCTTGTTCTTCCTCTTCGAATAGCCTGCCGGGCAGTAGCAAAGAAAACGGGAAGGCATCACTGTATCAGGCACAGACATCTGCTGTCCATACACAAGCCTCTTTGGGAACTGCTGGCTCGAAACCGATTAATCAGGAACAAAGTATGTATTCTGGCCAAGCAAATACAAACGTGACTGGGATGTAGACTTCAGAATAAATGTTTGTGGGTGTTCCCAGTCCAGATAAAGTGGTACAAAGCGGTACAGTGGTACCTTGGGTTACATACGCTTCAGGTTACATACGCTTCAGACTCCGCTAACCCAGAAATATTACCTTGGGTTAAGAACTTTGCTTCAGGATGAGAACAGAAATCGTGCTCTGGCGGCGCGGCGGCAGCAGGAGGCCCCATTAGCTAAAGTGGTGCTTCAGGTTAAGAACAGTTTCAGGTTAAGAACGGACCTCCAGAACGAATTAAGTACTTAACCCGAGGTACCACTGTACTCTGTTTTGTTGGTTTATCTAAATGCTGTGCCACACTGGCAATTGGATAAGCAGATGGCCTTGTGGGACTCGCATATGTCAGGGGACTATTTAAAGGGCGACACAGGCTGTCATCCAGATCTGCTTGAAACAGTTTTGCTGCTGTTTCAGTGAGATGTGGATTATGCAAAGAGGCCAACTGCATGAAAATATGTCCTAAAAGCAAGTGATCACCGTGCGGATTTAATCTGATTGCTATTTAATCCGATTGCTAATATTAACTAATCTTTCAATTTCCAAAGTAGTAGGAAATTCTGGGTGATGCAATGCAATGAAGTGCGTTGCGGGTAACTTCTCTAATGTAAAATTCAGCGGAGGGGAAATTCTGTGGATTTCATTGTGAAATATTCAGGCTTCGCGATATACACACCATTCTAATGTTGTCTGAAGGGTTCCGAAGCACTTCCACCTGGAGCTAGATTGGGTGGCTCCTGTGGACCATTCAGACTGCTGCATTCTGGACCCTATTGTTCTAGGACCAATCAGACTGCTGCCTTTTGGATCCTATTCAACTCAGTACATAACAGTACAGATACCAGATCTGCTCTCTTAGGGTCAATGCAGGTCAGAATCAATGAAAGCAGAATCTTGTATGGCTGGTGGGGTGTTTTTTTTAGATAGTTTACTTCCCTGGTTTAGTGCCGTATCCTAGGGGAAGCTATTCTCTGGAAAAAGCGAAATCACAGTACAGTCTGATATATATTTGCAGCAGCTGACATCACTGACACATACAAGCTGCAAACTTTTGCACAATGAGAGGTGCAAGTGTGACTAAGTTGGGCATCTTTTTGTGCCGGGTACCTTATTCACAGCTTCCTCCTCACAGGCAGCATTTTGCAGGAGACTCAAGAGGAACAGAGGAAAACATAATGTGATTCAGCTCACCCTGTTTTATAGCAATTTAAATTATAGCAATTATTTATAGTCTTAAATAAATGCTTTAAATGATTAATCATGCTGAGATTTTTATTTGCTCTCAAGTTATGTATGCCCTCTGTATTTGATGGTTTGTTTCCAATGAAGCCATTGAACAAGCTAATGCCGCCTCCCTAAATCTGCTCTGGGATTTTATGTAGTGACTTACTCGCCTTTGATAGAGCCCTCTCTTCCCCAACATTTTTCGCATTTTAAATCTTAAAACAAAAGCTTCCAGCAGCGCTCAGAAGCCTATCTACCAATCCTCTTGCCCTCCATATACTAATTCCTTCAACATATCCAACACCATTGAGTTAAAGTGTACTAGAATTGAAGTGGAATTGAATCTGTTAGGGCTTATCCGCATTTACCTTTCTCCTTGCTGTTTCCAGACACAGGCCTGCACTTAAATACTCTGTGTCCAAGCATTGTTGTTGTTTTTGCCCTAGAGCAGATGTAAATTAGGGTTTTCCTCTGATTGCCATTGGCTTTGATTGAGCTTTAAAGAGCTGGTTTTTGCGAGGTTTTTTTGTGTCAGTGTCACGTCAGGAGGTCCTTTATTTATATAGTTATTTATTTGTATTGGCATTGCGAGAGATGGAGGATTCAGAGCATGGCTGGTTGCAATTTGGCTGGTTGTGGAGTGGTTTGTTTGTATGCATGAGGGGAGTGTTGCTGGGTCAGATTAGCCGTATTGATTTGTATGCTGTTGCAGCGGGGGGGGGGGGTGCATGGCAGGAATAGGTCAGTACGTTTCCTTGTTTCTTTGTTTGTTTTATAACACACACACACACACAAAGAATCTTTAATAAAAACGCAATTTAAAATAAATAAAGAGCCAACTTTTTGAGGGAAAAGCTCCAAGGCAAAGAAACACAACGACGACAACAACACACTCAGACACGGACCCTTTAAGTGTGGACCGTGCCTGGAAAAGCTGGAGGAAATGTATGTGTGGATAAAGCCTTAGTGAATTATACTACTGGCAATATTTGTTCTCATCGCCCAGTTCAGTTCTTGGCCATTTGAAGCTCCCTTTTACCTATGGGAGCCAGTAACTCACATCCATCAACATAACACAGAATTTACTTTTTGGCATACGGTGAGAGAAGTCTTATTTTCCTGATGCCTCTTGATTTCTGCCAGTGTGAAACCCGCCTATGGCTACAGCACTGCACCAACGGGGCACTGGGAGGCAGGCAGAAACCATGCACAAATGGTTCTAACAACCATCATGTATTGCAGTGGTTGGTTATGGGGAGAGAACAGGGCCGCGTAATGTTTTGCTTACAATCCTGAACAGTGGTACCTCGGGTTACATACGCTTCAGGTTACATACAACTCCGCTAACCCAGAAATATAACCTCGGGTTAAGAACTTTGCTTCAGGATGAGAACAGAAATCATGCTCTGGCGGCGCGGCGGCAGCGGGAGGCCCCATTTGCTAAAGTGGTGCTTCAGGTTAAGGACAGTTTCAGGTTAAGAACGGACCTCCGGAATGAATTAAGTACTTAACCCGAGGTACCACTGTAGTAACTCCAGTCCTGAACTACACCTTAATTCAGAGGTTTTCAACCTTTTTGAGTCCATGGCTTCCTTGACCAGCTCCATTCTTTCTGCGGCACCCCTGTGGGGCTCAGGAGCCCAGTTACATCACCCCTTGCCTGCAGAGCCGGCAGCCCCTCACTCCTTTTCGAACACCATCCCTTCTGAAGTGTTCCTCTCCTTTCCCCTCTTCTTGGGAGTCCTCCAGGCAGCGCCAGAGACACAATTCATTTGAGGAGCTTGTAGCTAAGGTTGTTGCAACAAACAGCCTTTGGGAGGCAGAGATGCAAGAGGGCATCAGAGGAGGGATGGAAGGAAAGAGGGACAGAGGCCAATGTTGCCTGCAGCACCCCTGACCATCATTCAAGGCACTCAAAGCACACTGGTTGAAAACCCTCTGCCTTAATTTATCAAATGCTTGCTCTGAAAACTTTGAGGAATAGGGAGGAATATAACTTTCTGAGGATGTTTGTGGCACGTGAGCATGCAGCTTCTTTTATTGAGGACTTTCCATTGGCAGCATAGAGACTCTTGCGTGCGTATAATCGGTCGAAAGTGAATTGTGAGCTTTATGCCATCCGTAGGTTTTTTGGGCTGACCTATTTGTTTGGAGAAAGTGGAAGCCGGCTGCCTGGGGAGTTTTATTCCAAATGCAAGGTTACTTAGTAACAGGCTCTTCTCCCCTGAGGAACCTCAGAAAGCGCATCGCAGGGAGGCAAAATGGTCCCTGTTAGGATGGGAGGGAGGGAGGAAACGAGTAATGGGGAATGTGCATCTTTTACACACACTCAAGAAGGCATCCGAAAATAGACAGCTGCAGCCGCACAGGGAGTTCTTGCCCTTCTGCTTACTTGGAAATCGCGCAAAGTAAACAAGCGACAAATAAAACCGTTTCAAGGCTGAGGAGTGGAAACATAGCCTGTGATTCAAATGGATAGAAGCTAAGTTAGAAGCCCTCTGCTTTATTTTCTCCTCTGATAGCAAGAGATTTGGTGGAGGTGTTCTCCGCCCCCTTGAAACTCGCTGCCTTGTCACTCACGGCTTCTGTTTACATTCCAGAATTGAAGACGGGTTTTCCAGATGGTCCATGTGGGCAACGTATGACTGATTCTGCACATGCCGCTGTTGCAGCCAGCTGCTCCGATAACAGCGAGGGCAAAAAAAGGAGAGATGCTAAACCTCAGATTCCTCTAGCAAAGGTAATAATTTGCTGCCTTGTAAGATAACAGCAAAAAGCAGAGGCTGATTTGTGTTGCCAACGAAAGTCGGCCTATGTAGATAGCTGGGGGTGAGAACAGCACCTTTGTCATCAGGCTTTGAATGGGTTTCTAGTGACTATCCCATAAAAGCACCTACCCCAAAGGGAGCTAGCCAGTGCGCATGTCAGCAGTCTTGAGTGCGTGGCTGACCCAGTCACACCACCCGGTGCCCCATGCTCATAGTTGACAAAGCAATTTGATCTGCTTTTTGATATGTCCAAGAGGACATCTAATAAACACGTCCCTTAGAATGGATTTGTGTTAGCAATTTCGCCTCCCTCCCCAAAAAAGAAAACCCACTGACTAAATATTCAACCCGAGATGGGCATTTAGCTGAACTGCAGGATATGGCAAGGGGATCCTGCGATTAGTGGATTCCACAGCCACCATTCGTTGGACAGCTGTCAAAATGTATCTTGTCCAAAGTGTTACATAATTTTCATGTGATCTGCAGAGAATTCTTGCCTCCCCGGTCAAAAACAGCTTTTGCGTGAGTCGAAGGTTGCTTTGACACTAGGGATTTTGACCCCGCTGAGACGTTCCTTTGACACAATCGGCTGGGAATGGAACGGAATTAAAATAGTGGTTCTAAGTGACATTTCATATAGTCCCATTATCCAGTACTATTAAGCTCCTTTGCTTAGAAACAAATCCCATATAGGCATCTAATTGCTTCCCATTCAATATTCCATAAGGGATGAATCCCCACTTTGTTAATTTTTCCTCATGGTGGAGAGTGGTGACCAGTAAGTTAGCTCCATTTATCATTCTAGTACACCATTCCCCATTTGGCCTCTGTGAATTTGAGTGATAATTTCTGCAGTCAATTGTTTTTTTCCTGCTTGTTTAGGCTTCGCATGCAGTTCACAATCTTGATCATCTGGAGTAGGGCTGGGGAACATGTAGTAGTAGTAGTAGTAGTAGTAGTAGTAGTAATAATAATAATAATAATAATAATAATAATAATAATAATAATAATAATTTATTATTTATACCCCACCCATCTGGCTGAGTTTCCCCAGCCACTCTGGGTGGCTCCCAATCAAGTGTTAAAAACAGTACAGCGTTAAATATTAAAAACTTCCCTGAACAGGGCTGCCTTCAGATGTCTTTTAAAGATAGGATAGCTGCTTATTTCCTTCACATCTGAAGGGAGGGTGTTCCACAGGGTGGGCGCCACTACCGAAAAGGCCCTCTGTCTGGGCCTCCAGATTTTCCTATCGGCTCTGTCCATTCAGCACGTTGTCTGGGGCTTGTAGGAGTTGCAATCCAGAAACATCTGCATGGCCTCATGTTCCCCAGCCGTGTTGTGGGGGCCTAAATTGTTCAGGGAGCTTGCACGAGTCCAGCAGGTTTCCCACTATATATGTTTCTCTCCGAGTGACAAGTTAGCATGTCAGTTCCTGCTCTCTCTCGCACGTGTTTTTAATTGCCCGGTAGGTTATAACACCTGAATGGGGCTACAGTTCTGTCCTAAACCAAGTGCTGATGAGTTTCTTAAGGTATCATGATTGCAACCACCACCACCACCACAAAATCCTCTCTGCCTGCTATTTTGCTTTTGCGGTCCTGCCCGAGGTGGAAAACTCTGAACTTGCTTTTGTTTAGAGCTGAGAAATGCTCTTCTGTTTAATTTCAGGACATCAAAGTCAAGCATGCGGATTCCTGGACAAGTTTAGGTAAAATGATCCCTGCGCCGGCCCCAATCAAATCCTCCAATGAAAGCTTCAGGCAGTTCCAAAAAGCAGCGCTAGAAAAAGAAGAAAGTGAGTGGGCAAAGGACCGCAAAAGGCAATTGGAGCAAGCTGAGAGGAAACTGAGAAGCCTCCCTCAGGAAAAAGAGAGGTTTGCAATTCTATATAATTAAATTGAAAGGCTGTATTTCACATGTCCATTTAACTACGCTCATACTGAGTGGTTTCCAACTGGGCTGTTTTGTGGCAATGTGGAACTGATTCCTATTTGAGGGGAAATAATTAGAGGCGATAGCTAGTCACCATGTTGGTAAAACAGCAGCACGGTCTATTGAGTATTATTTTCAAGGTTACTCTGATGTTTGCATATGCCCATGTTTATACTTCATCAATGTGAACTGACTGTTGGCAGAGATGAGTATTTGAGCTTGTTAGTAACTCTGTAGCTGCCGCTCTGCTAGCAAGCATAAAGTAACATTTAAAATTATAACTTTTCCAAAGTGTCCACGGGTATATCCATTTGGAGACATAACTGGGAAAACTACCGTAACTACAAGATCAGTGTCGCCCAAACTTTTGGTACTGACTTTTTCTGGTTTAAAATTAAGTGCGCATCTTAATCCACGCTTGTGCGCTTTATTGGCCAGCACAAACAAGCTTTTTGTTTTCACATCAACAAAGTCGATGTGTGATCAGAGCTGTAACAGAGGGGCTTTTTTTGGACAAGGGCAGCAGTTCTGATATTTTTTTTATTTTTTATTTTTATTTTATTTTTTTTGCATTGTTGTCAGTTAGGGAATCCCAGTGCATCATTATTAATCCATCTCTTGGGATGCCACTGCCTATATTTTCGCAGGTGCTGGATAGCGCGGGTGGGGAATCAGTGCTGGATGGCACCTCTCTGCTTCCATCAGCAGAGTGGTGGGATACATCTAATATGGCGGATTTTTTGCAGTATACTTCATCCCTTCTTGCAGTACACTCAGTGGCAGAACTAGCCGATTGGGTGCCTGGGGTGGCGCGCGTGCCCTGCGCCCAGGGGCGGGGTCAGCCGCCCGTGGGGTGGGGCGAGTCGGGGCAGGACGCTCCGTGGGGCCTCCGAGGAATCTGCCTGCCTCCTCCCATTCATCCCCCCACAGCTGAGGGGGAAGCGGCGGGCAGACAGTCTGGGCAGCGTGGAGCCTGCAGGCACCCAAGCCACCGCGTCACTCCCAGGAGAGATGCGTGGCTCGGGCGCACTGCAGGCCCCATGGGGAGTGCTGCCCAGCATTTTGTCACCCCCTCACTGGTGACACCCAGGGTGCACTGCCCCCCCCGCCCCCTTCCTCCACCCCTGAGTACACTGTTTAGGAATTGACACGCAAAATCCTTGCAGATTGTTGGTTACGTTTATTCCTTCAGGGATGTGGGTGGCGCTGTGTGTTAAACCACAGAGCCTAGGACTTGCCAATCAGAAGGTCGGCGGTTCAAATCCCCGTGACGGGGTGAGCTCCCGTTGCTCAGTCCCAGCTCCTGCCAACCTAGCAGTTCAAAAGCACATCAAAGTGCAAGTAGATAAATAGGTACCGCTCCAGCGGGAAGGTAAACGGCGTTTCCGTGTGCTGCTCTGGTTCGCCAGAAGCGGCTTAGTCATGCTGGCCACATGACCCGGAAGCTGTACGCCGGCTCCCTCGGCCAATAAAAGCGAGATGAGTGCCGCAACCCCAGAGTCGGCCACAACTAGACCTAATGGTCAGGGGTCCCTTCACCTTTTTTATTCCTTCAAATGTGAGGTCTGCATCTTTGAATCCATAAGCAACGGGTGTGTTTTTTCCTATATAGAAACAATGGGAAAACAGATTTGAAACCTACTGCAGCAAAAGCGAGCTGTTCCCCTTCGAAAGCAGCATCCACAAAAGAGCAGCTATGCTTGACACAAAGTCTTCTTGGAGACCGTAACTTGGCAAGAAAAATGGAACAAGAGCGTAGATGGAGAGAAGCAGTAAGTAATTGGTGCATAAATCAGCTTTAACAGTGTCGGTCACATAACAAACTGCAACAGCTAAGGATCTGCTCTAATAGCTTATTCCTAACTAAATCAATGGGACTTTATTGGCTTAGACCAATCTGAAGAGCCAGCTTAGCAATAGAGGTTGGGTATCACTGACTGCTTTGACTACATGGCACATTAAAGATTGCCAGGGGTTGCTACCTGTTGAAACCTGAATCCAGAAAAGTTCATACATTATCTCTGTGCACGTTTACTCAAAATTAAATTACACTGAATTATGTGCGCCTTGCTCCTGGTTGGGACGCGGGTGGCGCTGTGGTCTAAACCACTGAGCCTAGGGCTTGCTGATCAGAAGGTCAGTGGTTTGAATCCCCGCGACGGGGTGAGCTCCCATTGCTCGGTCCCAGCTCCAGCCAACCTAGCAGTTTGAAAGCACGTCAAGTGCAAGTAGATAAACAGGTACCGCTCCGGCGGGAAGGTAAACGGCATTTCTGTGCACTTCTCTGGTTTGCCAGAAGCAGCTTAGTCATGCTGGCCACATGACCCAGAAGCTGTCTGCAGACAAACGTCGGCTCCCTTGGCCTATAGAGTGAGGTGAGCACGCAACCCCAGAGTTGTTCCCGACTGGACTTAATGGTCAGGGGTCCCTTTACCTTTACCTTACTCCTGGTTAAGTACCTACACCATTTCAACATAAATAATCCGCCCCGCTCCCATTTAATTGCTTTTTGTTTTTAAATAGATGGTGGGCACCATTGATATGAATTTTCAGAGTGACGTTATGGCAACGTTTGAAGAAACCCTGAAATGAGAGGAAGGAATGTGGCGTAACTTTGGTTACCGTTCTTTAGAAGTAATGTTGGATTGCAGAAAAATACTCCATTCACATTTTTTGGTGATAATTCTATCTGAACACTTGTTAATCATTTTTGAAGAGCCAGTATATTACTGTAATAAGTTCAGTTTTTATAAAACTTGCTACCATTAAAATTGTAAAGCTTGAAAACGTCTCAGTGTAAAGGCTTGCTGTAATCCTTAGAGGCAGTTTTCAGTGCCTAGCCTTAGTTTTGAAATACTATTATTTCTGGACTTTTAAACCTGTTTCAAAATGTTTATTTGATGTGCATGGTACAAAACAAGCCAGGCATTGCTTTCAGGGTTCAAGTTTGGTATTTAAAAGCACCTTGGATGTGTACTGATTTATTTTTTATGGGTATTTAAACTACTTTGTTTAGCTTTGATTTATTTGGCAAATGTCTTTAAGTTGAAATGTTATTTGATGTGGCAAGCTAAAATGCCTTTTAGCTCATGTAGTATTGAGGATTTGCATTTTGGACTTCTCCCTACCCATCATTTGAAAAGTAAAACCTAAATAAATCTTCAGTGTCTATTTTCCTTGTGAAAATCTGTAAATATGCAAGTATTTTTTGTTATTCCTAAGTAATAGATTGAATCATTTCCATTTTCTTTTGAATGCACACCTTACAACTGTCTGTATTAGATGCTCAAATGTCTTTATATTTTACACCTTTCATATGTTAATAAAAAAAAGTTGTCATAATTGGAGGTTTAGTGGATTTTGTAGATTCTAACCTATTTTATTGTTCCATTAAAAAACAACAACACTCAACTACCAACCAAACATTATTTGTCAAACTTCCTATAGAACTACATCCTGTAAGTTTAGATTTTTCAGTTACCTACACCTCAGCCCTAAACATGTTGGCTGAGGCCATATGTATTGATCAACCATGCTCAGGTTGGTGGTTTGAGCCCACCTAGGACACGGGTGGCACTGTGAGTTAAACCACAGAGCCTAGGGTTTGCCGATCAGAAGGTCAGCGGTTCGAATCCCCGCGACGAGGAGAGCTCCCATTGCTCGGTCCCGGCTCCTGCCAACCTAGCAGTTCGAAAGCACACAGTGCAAGTAGATAAATAGGTACCACTCCGGTGGGAAGGTAAACGGCATTTCCATGTGCTGCTCTGGTTCACCAGAAAGCAGGTTAGTCATGCTGGCCACATGACCCGGAAGCTGTATGCCAGCTCCCTTGGCCAATAAAGCAAGATGAGCGCCGCAACCCCAGAGTAGTCTGTGACTGGACCTAACATTCAGAGGTCCCTTTACCTTTACCTAGGAATGGCTGTGGGCAGGATTCTTGAATTGCAGGGGGTTGGATGAACCCTGAAGTCCCTTCTAAATCTTCTATGATTCTACATCAAGGAACCTCTCTAGCTTAGAGTCAAACCAGATGTACATGTCTTATTAAAAATGTTCTTGTCTATTTGGCTATAAAGTGGGGAATGGGGTACGCTCTACCTCTTAATACCAGATGGTACACATGTTGGAGGAGAGTGAAACCTGACCAGGTGCTCCACCTTCTTCTCGTATCATATTTCTCCAGCCCAGCTCATTTCTGGGCAGTATCAGAGCTGGGTAAGGCATGGGTTTTGTTTATCTCTATCATGGGAGTCTTCAACAATACCAGACACTGCCTTGGGTGCCCAGCAAGTAACCCTACCGCTTCCATTCTTTTTATTTTGACTTTTTTATTAGAGGGAATGTATTTATGTTTTTGCTTGCTATTGTGGGGCAGGTGTTTGTTTTTATTTGTTTTGCAAAGCTCTACCCATATTTTGCTTGTGTTGGAAAGGGCTCTGAGCACCGCCCGTTTTTCCAGTTCTGAATCTGGTATTTTGTGCCACTCAAGCCAGTTTCCTTAGTTTTCTAAGTGTACCCCAGAACCCAGAAGGGTTGGGGGCCACTGCTCTCAATCGCATGCTTCCTTTTCGTGTTATTCCCCTCACACCTGCTTTTATAGTCCAGTTGGTGAAGACACACAATATGGTTCCTTGAGGCTGAGGCTTGTGAATGAAGGTTAGAGATGGAAACCTGAAAAGTGCAACCAAAGCAATCAATTCCCCTACGAGGAAAGGTTAAAACATTTGTGGCTTTCGAGACTGGAAAAAGCCAAGTTAAAAGAATGACAGCTTTGTATAAAATGATGCATGGCATACAGAATGTGGACGGAGGGAAGCTTTTCTCTCATAACAACACTATGAGAACCCATGGTTATGCAAGGAAGCTGAATGTTGCAAGATTTGGGGAGACGAGATGGTGTTATAGATTTGGGGAGGACCCCCGAAACCCTATAAATGCTAATATTATGATTATTTGGGATACAAAGGAAGAATACCAGCTGCAAATGAATTCCTGGGCTGGCCTATGCAAAAGCACACACACACACACACACACACAAGACCTGGCCAAGCTAGGGCCATTAAGCAACAATACAGGGCCACTGAGGGCCATTGGCAATGCAAGAGAACTGTCCTTCCCCACCTGCCAGAGAAGAGAGACAGGGGTTTGGAAGGGTGTTTGAGGTGACAGGAAAAGGGAGCAAGGGATTCTGGGAAGGAGAAGGAGGAAGAAAGAGATGGGATCCATCTTTGAGCAGGCTGGCCGCAGAGCTGACTGGGGAAGATGCCTTGGACTCCAGGGATGCGCTGCTCCAGGGCTGTGGGGGACAAGCGCCTCTTTAAACAACCAAGCCGTAAGATCTGGACTCCCTCCTTGCAGACTGAAGGTGTAAACAGGTGAATAAACCCAATTTCTTAAAGCTATAACCATGTCTCAATGCTATAAAGCAGCCTTCCTCAATCTGTGGGTCCCCAGATGTTGTTGAACTACAACTCCCATCACCCCTAGCTAGCAAGGCCAGAGCTCAGGGATGATGGGAGTTGTAGTCCAACAACATCTGGGGATCCACAGGTTGAGAACTGCTGCGAGTATAAAGGAACACAGCCCCTGGGCGAGTGCCTGGAACCCCATGGGCTCTTGCCACCACTCGGCATAGAAAACCACCTGACTTTTGTAACAATAAACTACTACTTTACACAGTGGCAGCTCATAGTTAAGCTAAGGACTTTGCTATCACAAGATGGTCACCAAGCTGGCTGGCTATGAAAGAAGATTTATGGAGAATAAGGATATCAGTCATGATGTCTATATATTACCGCTGGTATCAGGGGGGTTATGCTGTTAAATACCAGTTGTTGGGGAATGCATGGAAAAAGTGTTTGACCACTGCAGGAACAGGATACTGGACCGAACACAATGCTGGACCAAACAGGCCTTTGGCCAGACCCCAGTAGGAATGCTTTTGATGTTCTCAACTCCGTATCATCACCAGCGTATTCCAGGCTTACAGGTCCTCACTGGCTACAACTGATCTCCCTTCTGTCACATTGTCTCCAGATCATGGGAAAAGAAGGCAAGTGCAGTTTATCTGTGCAGTTTGCAAAGAGTAATCAGAACCAGAAGAATCTTTATTTGCATCAGCCGCTAGCCATAGCAATAAAATAAAATAAAATGTACTGAAGATAGAGGTAAAAACTTAACTATACAAAATACATTCTGAAGGTTTACATCAATAGTCAAATAATAGATCTTACTCTAATTGCCCCTGCTATTTTTATTATTATTATTTTTTTGCAGTTTTTGCTGTCACCCGGTTATCTTAATCTGCTAGAAGGAACGACACAGTAGCAATGGTTGATCGACCTGGTCTGGATAGTAGTAGAGGGGTAATAACCTCACTCATCAAATCTTTACAGTGGTACCTCGGGTTAAGTACTTAATTCGTTCCGGAGGTCCGTTCTTAACCTGAAACTGTTCTTAACCTGAAGCACCACTTTAGCTAATGGGGCCTCCTGCTGCCGCTGCGCCACCGGAGCACAATTTCTGTTCTTATCCTGAAGCAAAGTTCTTAACCTGAAGCACTATTTCTGGGTTAGCGGAGTCTGTAACCTAAAGCGTATGTAACCCGAGGTACCACTGTATAAAGAGTTCAAGCTAGAAGCACGTGAGCTACTGACTCAATACTGCCATCTCCACAAGGACATAAGTGTTTTTCCAGCGGAATCTTTTGAAATTGACCCTGTACAGCCGAAGGCAGTGTATTCAATCTTGCATAAGTGAAAGCATGTCTGTATTTTGGAATTGTTAAATTTTGCAACTGGGGTGCCAACGTGTCAAAATGACTAGGTGGAAAATCAAACCGTGGACAAAATTTCCTTATCGTGGCCAAGTTATTCTGTTGCTCAATATCAATATAGGTACCCCTGCCCGTACGGGCCAGTCTTGACAGACTCTGGGGTTGTGCGCCCATCTCACTTAAGAGGCCAGGGGCCAGCGCTGTCCGGAGACACTTCCGGGTCACGTGGCCAGCGTGACATCGCTGCTCTGGCCAGAGCCAGAGCCGCACACGGAAACGCCGTTTACCTTCCCGCTGGTAAGCGGTCCCTATTTATCTACTTGCACCCGGAGGTGCTTTCGAACTGCTAGGTTGGCAGGCGCTAGGACCGAGCAGCGGGAGCGCACCCCGCCGCAGGGATTCGAACCGCTGACCTTTCGATCGGCAAGCCCTAGGCGCTGAGGCTTTAACCCACAGCGCCACCTGCGTAGGCACTGTCTAATTAAATTATTTGCTTTACCGAAGCCCAGTGTTAATAACTGTTGTGGTGATGAATCAGAAAAGGAAAGCTTTCAGTTGACCATTTTAGTCCAAGAGCTCTCATGACTATCTAGCGATACTAAGGGTAGTAGACTGGTGGGGTTTGCCAAGTGTAACTTCTGGAGTGTGCTTCTAGTTTCTTCCTTTCACAGGGTGTTTACCTTGCTTAAAAACATGCTTAAAAAGACACACACACACACACACACACACACACACACACACCTCTTTGTACGATGCTCTCCTTATTTCAAATGGAAGCCTATTTGGAAGGAGGGGATGAGTATGGTGGTTGCTAGGCAACCCCTGACATTCCTCTATGGCAACCAAGTTTGCAGTCGGGGAAAGCTAGCAATTGTCAAGCGGCAGCCACACACCCTCTCCACATCCCATTGCTCTCGCCCTTCTCTCTTATTTGTTTTGCTTCGATCTTACCTTCCAGGAAAAGTTGCTGCCTAGGCACAACTCGCCCGGTTCGTGCTTTAACAGAAAAGCATGCAACTCGGGAGAACCCACCAAGGGTGAAGCCAGGGACCTCATTGTAACACAGACATTGTAACACAGGCACATACTAGCAGTAACAGGCCAATGGTCCATCAAGTCCACTATCCTGTTCTCACGGTGGCAACCAGGTGTCTATGGGAAACCTTCAAACAGGATCTGAGCACAACAGCCCTCTCACCTTGTGTGGTTTCCAGAAAGGGACATTTGGGAACATTACTGTGAAGGCAGAGCATCATAGCTGTCAACCATCCCTTATTTGGCGGGAAACTCCCTTATCCCAGCGCCGTGTCCCGCTGCTGTCCCTTATTGATGATGTCCCTTAAATTTCCTGGGTTTCAAAGGAAGCAGCTCCTCTCCCTTGCCGACCAGGGAGGAGGGAGGCTCCAACTGTGTTGCTTGGCTGCGTTGCTCACCCAATAAGGAGTCTAAGAACGACTGAAGGGGTGGAGTTTGCATGCCTTGTGCCGATCAAATCAGCCGCATTGCCTGGGGACTCGCCTTTGCTCAGCGCTTCCCAGTGGAGAGGTGACGGTGGTTTTCCTTGCTGCATCCCCTTTGCCGGGTTGCTGCACTGTGGGAACCACCGCTTGAGGCTTTGTCTGGCTGCTGGCTGGGCTTTCTGCCTTTGGCTCGGAGGGGCTCAGAAGTTAAACATACCTGTGCTTGGAAAATCCCTTATTTTGGCTGCTGATCCCTTATTTTCGAGGCTGCTGGTCCCTTATTTTCAAATCTGTAAGTTGACAGCTATGCAGAGCATAGGCACCATGGCAATGGTCATGGATGATTTTATTGTTTAATTTACATAAGCAACTGGAGGGCCAAAGATACATAGCAGCAGTGAAGAACCTCTGGCCCCCGAGTCTAATTTGCACCGCCAGTCTTCCCCATTTGATCCCCACCTGCCATACCCAGGACATCATCTCTACAGCCAGATGCGGAGCAAGGAATGGCCCATTTCTCTGTCCATAGCAGGGTTGATCAGCTGAACAGTGGTAACTGCAAAGTCTTGCTTTTGCCCATGCTGTTTTGAGTTGATACAGTACCATAGGGCATGGTCTCATGACCTCAAGGTTGCAGGTTCGATTTCCCATTTGGGACAGTTCTGTATTCCTGCATCGCAGGAAGTTGGGACTCGATGGTCCTCAGGGTCCCGCCCAAACTCTATGATAGCGTCATAAGCTGCTGGAAGCCATTGTTTGATGCAATGGCCCCACTAGAGTTGTTCTGATTATTAAATGGGAGAGGCGAATTGCATGACACTTTGCTTTTTAGAGGAAAGAAGTCCTAAAAGCCACTACATCCCACTAGCTCTGGAAGCGCTCTTACTGGTATATTCTGTTTTAAACTCTCTCTCTATATCTAGATATATCTTGTAGATATATATATATGGCGGATTATATTTCAATAAAATGTTTTTGGGCTTCCATAAACATTTAACTCCCCCTCACAAAAAAACCCCAAAATAACAGTCTCTCTCCCCCCTGTGCCTGTTTACTCAGGCATTGGTTCGCTGGGCCAGGCCAACAGTGAAGTTAAAGGGCTGCACCACCCTCAATAAATGTTGTTGTTGTTAATATGATGATGATACACAGTAACAGGGGTGTCAACTTGAATATCAAATATTGGGGGTGGGGGGACACCAGGTAAGCCGCACCCCACAGAATCGATCACAAAACATGGTGCACGCACACTATTTGAATGGCAGTGCCCGTGAACTGGGGTTGGGGGGCTGGAGCCCCACAAATATTTTATTGGAGGGGCAGAGTTGGCTCCAGCGGATCACCAACGAATAACCCCCACGAAGCGCGACGACGCAAAATACAGTGAATGAAAAGCAGTATTGTTGTTGTTACTGTTGTTATTATTATGAACGCACACGCGACACGTAACGGCCCCCCTTCACACGTGCAGCCGGTCTGCGGCCAAGTGACGCGCCTGTGCACGTGCGAGCCGATCCTCCGCGCGCGCGGCGCCCCTCTGAGCCTTCCTTCGGCGAGCCGAGCGAGGGCCGCGGGCTGGAGGCGACGTGCGCGCCGGCAGAAGCGCGGGACTCCTCCTCGGTCTCTTTCGCCTCCCCCCCGCCTCCCCCCGTCTCTCCATCTGGTTCGGTCCTCGCGATGCCGTCGTCGGTTCGTGCCTCCCGCTGGCGCAGCCCATCTCTCCTCCGCTGAAGGGGGGGTGGCGGCGGATGGAGAGATCGAGAGCGCGAGTCGCCTCTCCCGCTTCGTGCCTCGTCGCCTCGCTCTCCCCCGGGCTGGCCATCCCCCCCGGCCGGCTGATGGTGACACTCCGGTCCGTGCTCTTCTGGGCTCTCGTGTACGCTTACTGCGGCCTGTGCGCCTGCAGGGAGCTGCTGAAACTTTTGTGGAGCCTCGCCACGAGGCCGGCCAAGACCTTCCAGTGGCTCGTCCGGGAG
The DNA here is from genome assembly GCF_951804945.1 of Podarcis cretensis. NCBI lineage: Eukaryota > Metazoa > Chordata > Lepidosauria > Squamata > Lacertidae > Podarcis > Podarcis cretensis. Next base: position 74,925,347 of record NC_137175.1, read on the forward strand.
AACCCGCCGGGCTGCCTCAACGACCCTTGCTGGGGGACTCACTGCTATGTCCGGATCAAGGTAAACAGGAGCTGCGGGGTCTGCGGGGAGGGAGCCTCGCTTCTGCTGCCCAGGGCAAAGGGGGCACTCGATCGCCCTCTTCGCGGGAAAGGACAAGCACAGGCAGAAAGAGGCTTGCCTTGCTTTCCTCCTCTCTCCCTCTCTTTTTCTCCTTCCTTCCCTCCTTCCCAGTTCTGTCGCTGCTGGAAAACAAGGCAGAATGCAGCCCATAGAAAGGGTTGTGTTTGCTCCACAAACACCCACACATTGCTGCAGATAGATGGGTGCACACACATGTCATCCTGTGCACACCACACACACACACAAAAACATATATATTTGGGGAGGCTGGGGGCGTTATGGAGGAGGCGGGCTTGCAAGCAGCAGTCCATTTCCGAGATGCGAACAGTGAGAATAAGCATGCGAGCTTTCTGGTCTGTCCTGGTGTTGACAGACCACGCGTTTTGTCTGTGCCAAAACCTACAGCGGGTCATGATCTCTGTGGGTCGTGATGGTTTTGACATTCCTGTCTGGAACAGATGCCCCCTCCCCCCCCCCCAAAAAAAAAAAAAAGAGAGAGAGAAAGCCTTGAGAGGAAATGCGAATATAAGCAACCAGTGTGCAGACATGAGAGGCAATGCATTCGAGGTGATTTGCAAACACGCTACTCAACCTTGCTTCAGGAAAAAGTCTGGGTGCTTAACCTAACTCCTGGTTTGCCCGATCCTCTTAATCTCTGCAGGCACCAACTAAAAGTCCAGTATCTGGTCCATATGTGATATCTGGGGCAGAACTTTTTGGTGAGAAGGCAGCGGTGGCTCTTTCTTTAATCAGATTTATTTATAATTTTAAAAATGCTTGGAGACTAGGTACACTCTTCCAGCATGCACACACAAAGGTCTGCGAGCCCACACTGGGGGGAGTCAAAATTGTCTAGTCTCAAGGCAGAAACTGTGGTGGCGCATGAATCAAATGTCATCTTTGAAGTGCAGAGGCCATGTCCTTGATTCTAAGTCCCAAATTGCTTCAGCAGCATTCATATCTCTTGACTTGCCCTGGATTCATCAACTCAGCATCATCAACTCAGGGAAGAAGGACATTGGTGGGACTAGTTTATTGATTCTTTTGCCCTTCCAAAATGATAAATAGAAGATGCACTATACTTGTCTACAATTGTTTGCAGGTTTCATTTTCTCATTAAGAAAATGTAGCCCTTTAGTGTTCCCAGGAGCTGTGCAGAATGAAGACATGATCTGCTCCTGGCTACTGAAGGGAAATACAAGCTAGGTCAGAATGGCAAGGCTAGTTGATCATCAGATCCAATCCACCCCACTGGTTCTAGTCCTACCCCATGGAGCATCAGAGATCATGGTGTGCTCGAAACCCCTTCAGATATTGGCCCCCATCATGCCTCACCTTAATATTTTCCTGCCAAACCTACCCAACTCTTTCAAGCATCTTCCAATGGCTTGATGCATGGATAGTGCTTAAGTAGAATTCCATGTTGCATACGACTATTTGTTGTTGTTGTTTAGTCGTGTCCAACTCTTCGTGACCCCATGGACCAGAGCACGCCAGGCACTTCTGTCTTCCACATATGACTATTAGGGTGGCACAAAGCAGAACTTCCTCATGTTGATTTCTTCCTCTCTGACTGCTAACGTATAGAATTGGTTACTCTTTGCCATGATATTAGCATGCTGTATGGCTTCCCCCGCCCTGACAGCACCAACCAAATGATGTGAGCCAATTCAGATGTGAGGATCCCAACATGGGATAAAAGAATTCTACACAATGGGGGTGGGGGAGAACTTGGCACATGGAATCCACTTTCAGTGACATCCCATGTTTTGTGTAGCAAGCGGTTCTGTCCTTTAAATGGTTCTGAAAATGTATCTTTCCATGCATTGATCCACTACCAAAAGGAAGGAACGAAACTTAGAAGAGTCCTGCCCATTCAGGCCAAAGTGCTTTTGGGTAGACCACAAACAGGACATGAGATCAGATGTATCTGGAAAAGTTAGGTTTGCAAGTTTCCTTGCAGTTTGTTGGAAAGAGCTTGAAATGCAGTGGTATTGACGATAAAGACTCCCGTTAAGAACTTCACGCGCTTGTTGTGAAACATTGGGGGGGGGGGGGAAATATATTGCAGAGTTGGAACTTCGATATGCACTTAATTTCTGTAATGCCGTTGAAATTTTCCCTAAGAAAATGAATTAGCAGTATATATCAAAGCATTGTAAGGTATGTAAAAGCACTGTTGATACTTTAAATTGAATTACCCACCCAGTTAGTTAATGGTAGTTAAGTGCCCTTAAGTACAATAGAAATAAATTATGTAGACTTAATGGCTGTGGGGAAAATTCCTATAAATGAAAGAATAGAGATTTAGAAATCTATGTTCAATCTATGAAACCATAGCTAACTTGAAATTTTAGTGAGAAGTTATTTTCATCTACATCTAAAATCAAGCAAATTTTATTTATGGCGGTAAAGTATTTAACAGCGAGTCATGTGGCTATTATTATAAAACTTAGGACATATGCCAATATCTAGAACCCGATGCAAACAAATTTGCACGGCAATTTATTTCCCTTGCGCTGAAATGAACGAAGCAAGTTTTGTAGCCATAAGAGTAAGATGAGGGAGAACCTCTCTCTAGAAGGGTGGCTGGGCTGCAAGGCTGTGACACTCCCATCTCCAGGAAGCACCCTGTTGAGTGAGTACAAGTGCGCCGTTAAATAGAACTTGCCATGGTTTGTTCTTGTGGCAGCACTGCTAGCCACTTGGCAGCCATAAAACCAGCACAGTGTAAAGTTAACCACCACTTGCTGGAGTGCCAGCTTGGCCCCATAACCGTGGGGGCCATGGGGGCCATATAGTGTGCATGGCCCTGGAGCTGAAATTTGTGGGTGCTCGGCCCCTTCATGGGGAATTTTGTGGGTGTTTAGGGGCCCAGGGAGTCAACACCTATGACCATATGCCTCCACCACTGCCTCATTTTGTCCTCGGGGAAAGGTGCTGGGTGTCCTCTCACATGCAGCAGTATTCAGAAGCGCATACTGGCTGTCTCCAGTGAATTACTTCATAAGCTGCTGCTGCTGCATACTTTATCAGCTAACTGCATGTTGATTTGGCCATCAATCTCATCATCTGTCTTACAATGGCACTTCAGGCCTACTGACTATTTCCCCCCCTGTAAAATAAATTAAGTGCCTCTTGAATATTAATTCATTGAATCAAGGCATGAAACACCGTTCCCCATATCAGTCAGTCTGGGCTGCTCATTATGTGGGTGGGATAGGGCCTTCTCTGTAGTGGTGCCTCAGCTACAGAATCCTCCCCAGCCCTCCTGGAAGCATGGATGAATACAACACTGCTTCCATTGCTTGGTAAAACACACACTTACTTTCCTAGGCCGTTGCATGTTTTGTTGGATTGCTTTATGAAATTGTTTTGCGTTGTTCCGCTGGTTAGTGAATTTAAATTTTAATGAGTTGTTTTATGCAGCTGTTGGAATCCACTCTGTGAACACGAGGTGATGAAAAGTGGTCCATAAATGCAAAAAAGGAAAAATACAATGTGAATTTTTGTTTGTTGCAAAACAGCTTTGGAGATGGGAGGGGTAGATGCACAACATCACAGATACTAGCCAATCAACTCTTGGCAGAGTTGCTTTCTGCATGGAGAGGGAAATGTTTGTCAAAAGATAATGTTTAGAGCTCTTCAGCTGGAGAAGAAAATTTTCATGTCACTTCTGTTTTGCGTGTGTTTTTTCTTGATAACAGCTTATTCCATTAGTTCCAAGAATATTTATAGAATTAATTAAGTACGTATAAGGAGGAAGGATCAGATTGTGATTAAATTAGTTTAGCAAGCATGGCTTTTCCTACTCTGGGAATTGTTGTCCTGCGAAGGAATAACTGGAGGGCAGGAATGGAGAACCTGTGACCCAATATTGCTGGACAACAATCCCCACCGTTCCTCACCATTGGCCATGAAGGTTGGGGCTGATGGGACTTGGAGTCCACAAACATGAGCAAAGCTTCCCTTTCCTGCTGTTAGGAATCTGCAACATCTTCACAATCCAGCTGTGAGGGAGTGAGGAGAAGCCAGGTCATATATACACTGGCTTTAAGATGTCCTTGGCTTTACTGCTTAGAGAAACCTTAGTTCCCAAGCGCTTTACCAATTTTGCCACAAGATTCATTTTACCACGACTTCAGAATAATGAAGCGGCAGCCACATCAGCCTCTCTCAATTATCCGGAGCCATCTTCTTGCACTGCAGCTGAGTGTTCGCCTCTCACAGCTGGCTGATGTCAAGCATGAAATGAAGAGAGGCTCTCAAGATAGCTGCTAACAGACAAAGATCCACAGCGCCTGGCTGGTGTCCTTATTAGCACTCTCAGCAGAGAGCTTGTTTGTTGATCTGAAATAGTATGAGAAGTAATGTGACAACCGGTTGAAGTAGAAGTTTGCCTGACACCACCATGGCCCTATTAAGGCTTCGGTGGAAAGCCTGTAAAGTTGCAGTGTCCGACCTAGGGTACGTACACACTGTCTTAATTTTGCAGAAGCCAATGCTCCTGATAAGGCGACAGAGGACAGGTGTCTGCAGCATATTTCATAACAAGCTCCAATTAGCTCTCTTTTCCAGGTGTTGCCTGTCATCCCTGCCTGAACCAGAAACAAGGAACTGCATAAATCCTTTTAAGTGCTTGCTTGATTTGTGCAAAGTCGCCATAAAGTGGAACATCCCCCATGTTCCTCCCATGCTCCTCCACCCTCCTTGAAAATACCTGGATGCACATCCACAAATAGCACAAGAATCCATAAAACAAGGAGTTGTGAAATAGTCCTGCTAAGGTGCAGACAGACGGCAAATATTCCTGGAGGTGGGGACAGTGTGCTCTCAAGTAAGTTTGACCAGTCCGATGCCATGTGATGGAGAGCCTGGTGTGAATATTAGAACAGTCAGTCAGTTAGAGAAATCTTAACTAATACTGTGCATATATTTTCAGGGTTTATTTTGGATGGTGACCTCATGTGCCACACTAGGCACCATGGGGAAGGGCAGAATGCACACAGAAGGTCTCATGTTTGACATCCCTTCCCAAAGAGCCACTGCTGGTACAGTTGTACCTCAGAAGCCAAACGGAATCCATTCCAGAAGTCCATTCGACTTCCAAAAGGTTCGAAAACCAAGGCGCGGCTTCCAATTGGCTGCAGGAAGCTTCTGCAGCCAATTGGAAGCCACAGAACCCACGTCCAATGTTCGGGTTCCAAAGAACGTTCGCAGACCGGAACACTCACTTCCGGGTTTGCAGCATTCAGGAGCCAAAACATTCGAGTCGCAAGGTGTTTGACTTCCAAGGTATGACAGTACTGAGCTACCAGACTAATGATTTGATTCAGTATAAAGCAGCTTTCTATATTCCTATTCCTTTCTGTGTGAGAGAGAGGCGAAAGGTCTCAGAAGTTACCTACCTGCCACCCACTCTGAAAGTACTTACATTAGAAAATAATTAACATTTTAAAAAGACCACTGCTCAGCTAATTGGAGGCCCCCTTTTCATCGGTCTGAAGCTTTTAAACTGGTGAGGCATTGTATCCTTGTTTAACACTGCACCTTCAGTGATAATGCAGCCGAACCCATCAAGAAATGAAAGGGAGTGAGTTGAAAGAAAACATGACAGCATGCTCTTGGTCTTATGGATGCAGAGAAATACTGGACTGCTGCAACTTTCCGTGTGACTCTTGAGAAGCACGAAATTCAAGCTATCCTTTGAACAAAGCTCTTCTCCATACCTGAACATTCATCGGTGAATATAAAAACACAGCTTGTCTTCTTTTTCACTTCCAGGATTCCGGGTTAAGATTCCACTATGTGGCTGCTGGAGAGAGGGGCAAGCCGCTTATGCTGCTTCTTCATGGCTTTCCGGAGTTCTGGTAAAACTCTTCCTTTACGTTAGTTTTATGCCACATATGCTTCTGTTTATGAGCTACATATGCAAGATCAATACAGTGGTGCCTCGCAAGACGAAAAGAATCCGTTCCGCGATTCTCTTCGTCTAGCGGTTTTTTCGTCTTGCGAAGCAAGCCCATTGACGGCTTAGCGGATTAGCGCTATTAGCGGCTTAGCGGCTTTTAGCGGCTTTTAGCTGCTTATCAGCTTAGCGGATAAGCGGCTTAGCGGCTTAGAAAAAGGGGGGGAAAGGGGGAAAAAGTCGGAAAAACTCGCAAGACATTTCGTCTTGCGAAGCAAGCCCATAGGGAAATTCGTTTTGCGAAGCACCTCCAAAACGGAAAACCCTTTTGTCTAGCGGGTTTTCCGTCTTGCGAGGCATTCGTCTTGCGGGGCACCACTGTATCCATGTGTGTTTCGCTACAGTTATTATTAATCTGTACAGAGGCACCAGCTTCCCTTGACAATCGGGGAGCCCCGGTTTTGACCTTCAAAGCCCTACACGGCCTAGGACCCAGGTACCTATAGGACCGCCTCTCCTCATATGCCCCACGGAGGACAACACGTGGGAGGTCCCAAGTCGCAAGGTGGTTAGATTGGTCTCAACTAGGGCCAGGGCCTTTTCAGTACTTGCCCCGACTTGGTGGAATGCTCTGTCACAAGAGACTAGGGCCCTGCGGGACTTGACATCCTTCTGCAGGGCCTGCAAGACAGAGCTGTTCCATTTGGCCTTTGGTTTGGACTCAGTCTGACCCTTATGTTTTCCCTCTCCTTACAGTTTTGATACTTTTAAAATGAGGCTGCATTTTAAATTGCATTTTAACCTGTATTTTAAATTGTTGTTTCCTCCCCCCCCCCCCCGGGGAGGGCAGGGTATAAATTATTATTATTATTATTATTATTATTATTATTATTATTATTATTATTATGCGATGTCTGAACACTGAGGCAGTCCAGTCCCCTAAAAGAAAACAAAAAACCAACATGGGGGGTGTGGAACTGCCTCAGCCCCTAGGAGTCAGCACCTATGAATCTGTATCCTGCTTTTGTCCAAGAACTCTTAAATTAGTAGCTTTTGTATTGATAATCAAAGCATGGTAACTGTTATTACCCATACATGTTGCACATCGCAGACAGGGACCTAAATCCTAAGGAACTGTCTACCTGCTACCTGAAAATTTGACATGTGTATGTGTACTTGAAAGGCAATCAAAGTCAGCGTGTATAGGAGTGCAAATTAAACCTTATCAAAGTTGTTTTGCAGGGATGGGGGACCCATGGCTTTCCACGTGTTGTTGGAGTTCATCTCCCATCATTCCCACCCAACACTGCCAGTGGTCAGGGTTGAAGGGAGCTGTATCCCAGCAACATCTCTGGAAGAGCACCGTTGTTTGGTTATATGACTCCAATTCACTTTTTCTGTGGATTTTGCCCTATTAGTTATATTTTATACAGGGGTGCCAACTTGAGTAAAATATTGGGGGGCGGTAATCCCCCCCATAATCAACCATGTGATGTGGTGCATACACACCATTTGAATGGCAATGCCCATCAGTTTGGGGGAGCAGCCCCCACCAAATATTTGGGGGGGGGGGCAAAGCCCCTAGGAGTTGGCTCCTATCGTTTTATAAGTGCCACAAAAGACTATAACTTCAAATGTAAAGTATTTACTGTCCAAAATTTGTTTTGTTTTTCATTTTTATTAAAGAGAAAACATTTTTTTAAAAATCCTAAGTTGTAACAAAGGAAAGGAAAGTTAGAGAAAAAAGGGCACTAACCATTGGTGTTCTAACATTAAAAGTTACCTACTTTTCCATAAATCTATCAATCTGCATTCCTAAGAAACATAATAATAAGATACAAAGTAATACGAACTTAAATAAGAGAGCAAACATTGAAGGGGTTGAGGATAGCATTTTCTACCATATTAACCAAAGTCATGTTGCTATTCTTTTTCATATTAACAATGGAAAACTTCATTCTAAGTTTTTAAAAAATGAAAGAAAAAAGTCGGACATTCCAAATACCAGCAAATACCTTAAAGAAAGATACTAAATTATTTACCAGTTAATCAGGAACTGATCTTCTACCAGCCTAGGGGCCAAACCAAATATGTGTGTATGCTTGAAGGTGAGGATCTATGGGCCGCTCTGGACAACATGTTTATTGAGTGTTCATCCTGATTTGCTTGTAAAGATTATGCGGAGGTTACATTATAGCCAATCTTTACTGAGCATTTGTGTTTATTTGTTTCCAGGGCAGTTACACAACAGCAAGCATTTGTCCTACATCCATTCTGATTTACAGGGTGTTTATACATCTTCCTGTTAAGTCATTCTTCTCCACTTTTTAATGCGTTTCACTTTCCAGACCATTGATTTTCTCAAAAATGGAATTGTTGCAAAATAGTGACACTCCGGAGGCACCCTATGTTTGCCGCTATATGCTGGAAGTGAAATACAGTGGCACCTCGGGTTAAGTACATAATTCATTCTGGAGGTCCGTTCTTAACCTGAAACTGTTCTTAACCTGAAGCACCACTTTAGCTAATGGGGCCTCCTGCTGCCGCCGTGCCGCCAGAGCACGATTTCTGTTCTTATCCTGAAGCAAAGTTCTTAACCTGAAACACTATTTCTGGGTTAAAAGAGTCTGTAACCTGAAGCGTATGTAACATGAAGCATATGTAACCCGAGGTACCACTGTACATAAGTTGGCTGTCCCTGACCAAATTATAAAGGTACAACCTTTAATGATTCCAGCAACTTTAAAACGGAGAAACAGATACATATTTGCCCTGGACAGTTCATAACCTCACACCTTTGTTCCATGCTCCAGCATCCCAACAGGTCAAATTGGAGTGCATGGGGATGGGAGCAAAACTCACCCACGTCACCTAAACATTTACCTCCCCATGCTGTGCTGCATTAATTCGTACCCCCAACAAGCCAGCTAAGATGTTGGAAGTGACGTCAGTGGGGGGGGGGCATCTTAAAGGAGCAAAACATGGGGAACTCTCTGGTTCTCTGGGGCCACTTTATTCCCTGGACCATGGTTTCCCAAACTTTGGTCTCCCACTGTTTTTGAACTACAACTCCCATCATCCCTAGCTAGCAGGACCAGTGGTTAGGGATGATGGGAAGTGTAGTCCAAAAACAGCAGTTTGGGAAACCCTGGTCTAGACAATAATTGTGGGTCTGGAAGTGTGTTTTGCCAGACAAACTGATCCATCACTGTGGGGTGATATTGATCCTCTTGGTGCCAACTTCTGGTAAGGGTTTCACAACTGAATATCTGCATCTGATGTCCTGTATGAAATTAAAAAGTGAGCTATAAAATGAAAGTTTGGAATAGTTCTGTTTCATATGACTTGAAGGCATTTCCTCCTTCCTTGTGAAATTTGGCCATAACTTGATTAAAATTTGATAGGGCCCCGATAAAATTGCCTCATCTGCCGGGAAGATGACCATTCCTGGTTGACAATATGGCTTGTAGCTTATGTATCTAACTAGTTTAATGGAATATAAGGTAAACAATTTCCTAAATAGGCCAACATTAACATAATAACACAGTTCACACTGGTGCTTTTTTATTTTTTAAAATACAGTATTGAAATAATTTATGAGGTTAAAAATATGTATGATTGACTGTGGGAGAATCGCGGCATAAAGTACTCCAGCTAAAAATACCATAGTTATCTACGCAGATTGTATTTATGATGCCAGTGCCTTTTATTGAAACAAAAAGATGAAATGATCACTGAAGAGCATTTCAAAGTGCCTGAAAAACTTCCACTTTTAAAGAGTGAAAACAAGTTATGCAAGAGTAACTCATATTTACAAAATGGTTTAGCATCTTGTTTCAAGGTTAAAGTTTGGGCAAACAAAATAAATAGTCAAAATAAACTGATATGGAGAAAATGAGAGGGGAAAATTAGCTGATTACATGCACCATTGACTGTAAGTATCTCTTAATGTATCTACCAATATGTATCTACCCAAACCTTAAGTCTGAGCAACTCTGCTGAATGAAGTGAGGCAGATAACCATCAAGATAAGGGCCTTTTTGATAGTGGTCTCCTGGTTAAAGAACAGCCTTCCCAAAGAGGTTTGCCTGGAACCATCCTTTTCATCCTCTCTGTTCACTCCAGGCTTTTAAATAATTTTAAAATCTGTGTTTTAACTTGGGGTGTGCGACAGCTCTTGTTTTCATCTTTGGATTTTTATGGTTTCAGCTCTCATTTTGCATTTAAATTGTTTTCATACTTATTTGTTTTAAGTTGCCGAGAGAACTTCATGCAGTTGGATGTCATACAAATGTTGCGAAACAACAACAACAACCCAGTAATAAAAAAAAAGGGGGGGGGGAGAGAGAATCAATAATAATCTCAAGTCATAGGTGGAAAGGCTGGGTTCAATTCATACATTATTATTTTTAAAAACAATTTTTATTGGTTTTTAAACAAATACAATAACCATTAAACACTTATCCAACAGTACATGTAATTGTGTTTGTTTTCAATTCTTACATTATTGTGGTGGTGACTTGATCATAGAATCATAGAATTGTAGAGTTCAAAGGGATGCCAAAGGTCATTTGATCCAAACCCCTGCGATGCAGGAATCTCATCCACAAGGAAGCTTCTGATCTGACCCGTTAATTGGATAGTCTAAGAATTAATCCAGAGGTAGCCAAGCCAATACCTTCTTTGGGTATGGTTGCACCAAAACTCCCATCATCCCTGACCTTGGCCTTTCAGGTTGCGGATATTGAGAGTCTAGTCCAACATCATTTGGAGATTAGGGTGTGTAAGTCAGTGGGCAAACTCTGATGCTTTTAAAAACCTTTACCTGTATTGCTGAGGGATGCGGGTGGCGCTGTGGGTTAAACCACAGAGCCTAGTACTTGCTGATCAGAAGGTCGCCGGTTTGAATCCCTGTGATGGGGTGAGCTCCTGTTGCTCGGTCCCTGCTCCTGCCAACCTAGCAGTTCAAAAGCACGTTAAAGTGCAAGTAGATAAATAGGTACCGCTCCGGCGGGAAGGTAAACAGTGTTTCTGTGCGCTGCTCTGGTTCGCCAGAAGTGGCCTAGTCTTGCTGGCCACATGACCCGGAAGCTGTATGCCGGCTCCCTCGGCCAGTAAAGCAAGATGAGTGCCACAACCGCAGAGTTGGTCACGACTGGATCTAATGGTCAGGGGTCCCTTTACCTTTACCTTACCTGTATTGCTAAACTTGATCCAAACCTCGAGTGACACTTCGGATAAGTAGCACGATGCTCATATAGTTTGGGTTCCTAGTGGCAGTTTGGCTACTGTAATAACATTTCAATGGGGCATAAGTTTGATGGGAAACAGATATAAATATTTCATGCTGTGAAATACATTACAGCCACGTGCAAGATGCTAATAATTAGCATATTTTCTAAATATTCACATGTTTACACTGTTGGGCTTGGGCTACCTTTGCTCTTGCTTGTCTGAAGAACCTTCATGGTAGTCTAGAGCAGAGTTTCCCAATCTTGGGTCTCCAGCTGTTTTTGGACTACAACTCCCATCATCCCTAGCTAGCAGGGCCAGTGGTCAGGGATGATGGGAACAGTAGTCCAAAAGCAGCTGGAGACCCAAGATTGGGAAACCCTGGTCTAGAGAATTGTCTGAGGTAACTCAGTGCTTTCTATGGGTAAAAGCAGCCTGGCCAGTGCTTAGAGAGGGAAACAGAAAGATTCTAAGCTTCTCCCAGAGATAGGTATGATTTATTTATTTTACATAACTGATATGCTATAAATGGGTTTGCAGAAAATAGGATGCGCTTCTCATAAACAGCATTTATAGGACTATTGGCCCCTGCCACACAGTTTAAACAACAACAATAGGGCTCTGGGGAAATTGGAGTGGGACTGAAAAAGACGCCATTGTGTTTCCTGAACACTGCATATTTGGGAAGAAGAGGGGGAATGTGGAGCCTTTGAAAACTGGACCCTCCAAAATAAATAACATCTCCAATGAAAAGAAAATCTATACTTTGGACTATCCAACAATTTATTCAGAGTTTAAAATAATAGAGAGAGAAAGGCAAGCAGGATGTGAAGGAAAAAAATATAAAAAATGTCCTTCCAGTAGCACCTTAGAGACCAACTAAGTTTGTTATTGGTATGAGCTTTCATGTGCATGCACACTTCTACAGATATATCTAGGATGTGAATAGAGATGCAAGATCCTTTTCAAACTATTTTTAACGAAGCTTTTAAAAATATTTTAAATTATTCAAAGCCCCCCCCCCCCAACTTGTCATGGCCGTTCAGTGACAATGGAAACTGATGGGCAATTAGGCAGCTCTTTGTCCAAGCCATCTTAGAATGCACTTTGAGCCGCCCACCTGACAGGATGTGTTTTCAGACCAGTTTTGTTTAAGATAATGTGCAATGGAGAAGACTCCTTTGCGCATTATTTACGGATGGCAATACTGCATCAAGGTATCTCGGGTTTTTTATGTGGATCATCTCCATGCAAATGGAGCTCTATAAAGGTCCGTTGTTGGGTGTTTTGGAGTGTTGGTGTTGTTGTTTTTTATGTGCCAGTCTTAGATATCAGAAAATTTCTGTGTAGATGAAAAGCACAGCTTTATAACACACACTGTGTATGCAGAAAAGCCTTTGCTCAATCCCTAGCAAAGAAGGGAGGTGAAAAATGGGAGCACCTAGAAGAAGAGAGGTGGGGGCCCTGGGAGTTGGGATGTGAGGGACCATAAGGAGAGGGGGAAACAGCCATGAAGGGGGGGGGGTGAGTGAGGAAAAAACCAGCCAGGGAAAGAGATTGGGATTTGTTGTGACAGAGTTGGCTATTAAGGAAAGAGGATTGCAGAGAAAGAGGTGGGTTGGGTTGGCAGAGGGGAAATGAGTGAAGCAAGAGTTAAGGGATGTACATATCAGCATTTGAAGGGACGCAGGTGGCGCTGTGGGTTAAACCACAGAGCCTAGGACTTGCCGATCAGAAGGTTGGCGGTTCAAATCCCCGTGACGGGGTGAGCTCCCATTGCTCGGTCCCTGCTCCTGCCAACCTAGCAGTTTGAAAGCACGTCAAAGTGCAAGTAGATAAATAGGTACCACTCTGGCGGGAAGGTAAACGGCGTTTCCGTGCGCTGCTCTGGTTCGCCAGAAGCGGCTTAGTCATGCTGGCCACATGGCCCGGAAGCTGTACGCTGGCTCCCTCGGCCAATAAAGCGAGATGAGCGCTGCAACCCCAGAGTCGGCCACAACTGGACCTAATGGTCAGGGGTCCCTTTACCTTTACTTTATATCATCATTTACTCTGGTTCCAGTGTGCTCCCACCACTGCTGCTTAAAACCGAGTCAACATGACGTCAGCAACAATATATGCATCCTGTAGTTTCTTGAGAAATACTCCTAACTGATGCATTTCCCCTCAAATCAGTTCCATCCGACTTGAAAACTCAAGCCGCAGTTAAGTTCAGCCGTAACATGCGTGCAGAAGACAGCTTCCTTCAGTAGCAGTTTAGGGGGTCGCAGATATGGGGGAACGAAACAGGTAATGCTTTCGGGGCGACCACCACACCCTCTCTAGTGTGCACAGCAAGCGTTAGTGCGTCTTGAATCACAGTGAGGGGAAATGACATTGCAGCATTTTAAGCTACTAATGTGTACAGACTGTTTACTGAAGAGGAACTGATTTGAGGCAGATGCTGGGTGAGTAATGCATTTGGGAGGAATTTATCAGATGGCGTTCTTCCTATTAATCTTGGGTGAACAAAGTAATTTTAGAGGAATGCATTTGGAGGTGATTGGGGGGAAATAATGAGCTCGCTTTCTGTGAAACTGGTGTTCTGCTGGGACTGAAAAGTGTAGGCTCAAAGGAATCTACCTGTGTCTGGTTTTAAGCTTCCTGTGCCTGGTTTTGCCTTCCATTAAATGGGTGTGCTTCATTGTGCTAGTAACATTTGTGACTAATCACATTCACAGTTGCCATTTTACGACTGACCATGCCCCCATGGTAGCCATCTTTTCAATAATGTCCACAACACTTTCTTAAAATTCCCAACATGCCTTTGGGCTGAAAAGATTGAGATCTTCGCATATTTTCCTGTGCAACCTGGAAATTTCAGAGTCAAAGTTCAATAGTTCTACAGGCATAATTATATGTAAGTGAGGCTCTTCTCCTTGCTAACAACAAGGCAGTTATATAGGCTTAAATGACCAGGTGATGTATAGTACATTATTATTAGCTTTAGTTGCAATAGAATTCATTGCTACACACCGTATATAGCACCTTCCAGGATCCTTTTAATCTTGACCCCTTTGTTATCCAGTCATAGTCAATTATATGTTTAAATGAATAATATTCAAACTCAGGCTATTTGGGCTTATTTAATTCATTTTTCTTATTAACTTCCTAAAATATAATACATTTTGAGTGGTTCTACCCAGGTACTAAGGGACGCAGGTGGCGCTGTGGGTTAAAGCCTCAGCGCCTAGGGCTTGCCGATCGAAAGGTCGGCGGTTTGAATCCCTGCGGCGGGGTGCGCTCCCGCTGCTCGGTCCCAGTGCCTGCCAACCTAGCAGTTCGAAAGCACCTCCGGGTGCAAGTAGATAAATAGGGACCGCTTACCAGCGGGAAGGTAAACGGCGTTTCCGTGTGCGGCTCTGGCTCGCCAGAGCAGCGATGTCACGCTGGCCACGTGACCCGGAAGTGTCTCCGGACAGCGCTGGCCCCTGGCCTCTTAAGTGAGATGGGCGCACAACCCCAGAGTCTGTCAAGACTGGCCCGTACGGGCAGGGGTACCTTTACCTTTACCTTTTTACCCAGGTACTACTGGTGAAATTATATGGGAGTACCAAATCACTGAGAGCTGTTAATCTTCATCATAAAAGGCAGCTGAGATTAACTGAAGAAGAACTGATTGAGAAATAGAGCAGGAAGGAAAAACCTCCACAGAATTTCGGTTGATTTGCTGCACGTGTTACATCTTCTTTTGAGCTGGAGAGCGAACAAGTTTTCTTGCTTTTTATCTTCTGAAAAAGAGCCAAACTTTATCCATCAGATTACTCCTGAGGCCTAATTCTTCTGGTCCAGATAGTCATTTGTTTGTTTGTTTGTTTGTTTGTTTGTTTGTTTGTTTGTTTGTTTTAAAAGGCAAAAGAGATGAGAAAGAAAGCTTTATTCTTACATTATCGAAGTCAATTCAGTACCTTTTTTAAAGATGCCCAGGGCTACTATAAAGACATACTTTAGCCACATTCATTCCTGTATTTACTCACACAGATATTTCATGAGAGCAAAATGGTAGGGGAAGGCAATGGCCCAGAAATGTCCTCCTTCAAACGGGATACTTCTAGCTGCATCACTTTCCCAGATTATGGCAGAAAGTCTACGAGAAGCTCATGAGGCAGAGCAAAGAGGAACAGCAAGTCACTGAAGTGGCTGTGTTAACAGTATAGCAATGAAGCATTTTCCTTTTGATGACCAAGTACTACTGGAATCTTACTGTATGTTTGGGAACATTTGGGGTCTCCCCACCTCGCAATAGGTAACCAGTGCATACCAGAATCAGACAAAGACTCATACGCCTAGCGCTAGATCAGCAGACAATGGCGCAGGTTTCCAGAGAAAGCCCCTCGGCCCTCAAGTTATTTTGCTTTCAGACGACTCGCAGCTCTCTTCTCCCGCCTTCAAACTCAAAATTATCAAATTGGCTCCAAGCTGCTTTTCTGTACAACCTCACACAAACTACAGTACAGTGGTACCTCAGGTTACATACGCTTCAGGTTACAGACTCCGCTAACCCAGAAATAGTGCTTCAGGTTAAGAACTTTGCTTCAGGGTGAGAACAGAAATTGGGCTCCGGCGGCGCAGCAGCAGCAGGAGGCCCCATTAGCTAAAGTGATGCTTCAGGTTAAGAACAGTTTCAGATTAAGTACGGACCTTCGGAATGAATTAAGTACTTAACCTGAGGTACCACTGTACAGGCTTTCTCTATATGACTTCCCTCAATCCCTCACAACTCAAATTAGGAGTATTAAACTAGCGAGTATTACCTGGAGAGAGATTCCCAAGTTTCAGAAGACTGTCTCCTATAACTAGCTTTCATCGATCGTCCTGAACTATTAACAGTGCTTCAAACTAACAAATGATGATATCTCAGGCTCAGGAACCAAGAAGAAAAGAAATTTTAAAAAAGTATGGGAAACGTTTATAATGTATATACAAAATCATCATAAACAGGTTAAAACATTAGCAGGGTTTTAAATGCACTTTACGTAATGTAATAGAAACTACAGATAATTTAGGAAGATGAAGATTTTAGAGAAGTATTGATATGCAGATGAAAACAGAATTAAGAGGGCCCATGGATGGGACGGGGAGGAAGTCAGGAAATTCAGAGTAATCTCGATATGTAAATGTGTAAGATATTTGGATGTAACTTTATCATTATTCTTTATTGTTTCTCTTTCTTTTCTTTTTTAACATTGGAAATCAAATTACAAAATGAAAATGAAAATGATGATCTTTCAGCATCCATAACAAGACAGCTTTCCTAAAGGTGTAGGGACATCGTAGTTACATTCTGCATTGGGCACAGGAGTTAGGCTAGATGATATCCAACTCTGTATTTCTGTGAGGTAGAGTGATGCCTTGTTGATGCTGGGAATGTATCACCTTGTTTTCAGTTGTTTTGAATCTGATGCAGCAAGATCAATATTGCGGGTTTTTGCTTCTGTGCAGTTTTTGTTTCTTCTTTTTTTATATAAAAAAATGCTGGTATAACATCTTTCTTGAATTCAGGTTTGTGATCTTTTATGTTTCTGGTGTGAACTGCTTTTCTAAAAATAAGGTAAAACAGCTTATCAACCTTAAGTTTAAAAAAAAATACTAGGAAGTAAAACATTTTTCTTCTTTAATAGGTACTCCTGGCGTCATCAAATGCGGGAATTTAAGAGCGAGTACCGAGTTGTGGCCTTGGATTTGAGAGGTTACGGAGAAACCGATGCCCCTGCCCAGAGAGAGAATTACAAGCTAGACTGTCTGATTACAGATATAAAGGATATATTGGAGTCTCTTGGTGTGTTAAGAGCATCCAAGCTGCCCAGCTTATAATAATCCTAAAATGGGGAATGCTAACATTTTCCCTTTAACAAATTCTCGTTTAAATATGGCTGTTCATGTGTGCAGTGCATGCTATTTTTCTTAATTTAAATCTTAATTCGGGGAAATTGGGGTGGATTTTTAAAAGCCGCGATTCTTGAGCTGTTTATCAAAAATTCCTTACTTGAATCGGAATGAAAGCGTCAACACATGCAGTGCTCACATGCTGGGAGTTAAATGGAAAGGTCTTTCTCGACAATGAAGCCCAGTAGAAAGTCAGCCAGAATGCATTTGCTCCAGGTAGACCACCCGTTGCACGGAAACTACAATTTATCCAGCAGCAAATCCGCATTATGTTGCCAATGGGAAAATGCAATTCCTGCCCACACCCTGAGCAAATGCAGTTTCTATGGGGAAGATGACTGTAATTCCTTTACAGGCACTTACTGGTTTGATGGCCAGCGCCACAGCTTTCCCCAACCTACGTAAATTCTTGGATGGCTGCTTAAGCAGAGAAAAACTCCTCTCCCTCAGCTTCCTCGAGGGTCGTGCTGTCTCATTCTTCTGCGCTGGAACACAGTTTTTTGATATGCCCCCTCCCCCCCCCCAAAAAAAAGAGGAGCTGTGTATGTGTGGGAATGAAAAGCAGGAAGGCCATCTCCACATAGCAAGACTATCCCTGCCCTCAACCAAACAACATACAAATGAGTTGCTTGCAAGTATTGTATTTGCAATGAAAGAAAACACATATCTGTGAGGATACGGAGCCTAAGGTAAATTGAGGTAGATGTTAAGCGTCTGGAAAAGGCCAAACGTTTCTATCTGTCGGACCGACAGATATGAAACCACAGCAAGCATCTCAATCCATAAGACAGAAGGTTATAAAAGGGGCTTCATTTTTTGTCCTATCAGCAATCCCCATAACCCATCCTGCCCAGCCCTGCTGCTTGATCAACCCTGGCACCTTCATTTCCATACCTGTCCCTCTTAATAATAGCCCTTTGCTTGCTTCATTGAGTCCCACCACGCTTCTCAATGATGCTTTGGCTCCTGGTCTTAACGCAACTTTTATTTATTCACCCCCAGCTCAGATTGATTCCTGGCACACTGGGGTCTGCGGCCTTGATGCCATCTTGGGCCCTGCCTTGCTTTCTGATAAGCAAGTTGGTGGGATCTCCAAAGTTTCGTTCTTGACATCTGAATCTCTTGCTCATGCCGCATCAGAACAGGGACAGTCTGTATCTAATCAATCCTCCTACTAGCTTCTTTCATCAGATATGTCCAGTGACCATCTATTTGCGAAAGTATTGACATTTTACGCCTGTGGCTCCAGTGCTGTAGAATGGGGTCCCTCTAGAACTGAGGAACGGTGACTTCGGCTGCGTTCCTGAAGAACTCTGAAACCTTTCCTGTAGCCTTTTGTGACTTCTTCCTAGAGCAGGGGTGGGGAACCTGCAGCCCTCCACACGTTGTGGGACCTCAGCTCCCCTCGCCCCAGGTAGCATAGCCAGTGATCAGGGGTGGTGGGAATTGTAGCAACATCTGGAGGGCCACAGGTTCCTCACACCTCTTCCTCAAGGGACTTTTCTGACTGGCTGATGCATTTTCTTGTAATTTTTAAAAATCTCTTTTTCCTGGTTGTATTAAGTTGATAAAGGGACATGGGTGGCGCTGTTGTCTAACCCCCTGAGCCTCTTGGGCTTGCCAATCAGAAGGTCTGTGGTTCGAATCCACACAATGGACTGAGCTCCCGTTGCTCTGCCCCAGCTTCTGCCAACCTAGCAGTTCTAAAGCACACCATTCCAAGTAGATAAATAGGTATCGCTGCGGCAGGAAGATAAACGGCATTTCCGTGCGCTTTGGCACTTGTCACGGTGTCCTGTTGCCCCAGAAGTGGTTTACTCATGCTGGTCACATGACCTGGAAAAGCTGTCTGCGAACAAACACCGGCTCCCTTGGCCTGAATAGTGAGATGAGTGCCGCACCCCATAGTTGCCTTTGACTGGACTTAACCATCCAGTGGTCCTTTACATTATAAGTTGCTCTAAAACACATGCTGGAATATAAATAAACTCCAACTACAAAAGAGGGGGGGGAAGGGCTCTTAAGAAATTTCCCACCTTGTTGCTATGTTGTATCCCGTGATTCTGAAAGCGGTTTATTAATAGAAGCGCCCACCTATCGTGGTATGAATAATTTGCCAAGGGGTGAGTTGGGAGGGGGGGATGGAATTCAGATGTTGCTACCAGACATACTGCAACTTCTACTGTCATTCCCTTTGATGTGTTAATGTATTTGGATGTAACTGCTGGTAAACAACTATCAGAAATCTATTTTTAAATAACAGGGTACAGCAAGTGCGTGCTGATTGGTCACGACTGGGGTGGAATGATTGCTTGGCTAGCTGCTATTTGTTACCCAGAAATGGTGACGAAGCTGATTGTTGTGAATTTTCCCCATCCTTCAGTTTTTACAGGTAAGTTTTTGGGGAAATGGGATCCAATGTTCTAGCTGCCTGTAGCATTCTCATCTTTAAGCAGAGATGTGTGGTGCTGTTTTTTCTAGAAAAAGAGGTGCCAAGCCCCGGTGCCAAGTTAAGAACAGAGTCGATTTGAATTGGAAGAATAAACATATCCAGGTGCCACAATCCATTAGAGAAAATGGTAGAGCAAACTGCTTCAGAAACATAAGTACATAAAAAGAGCCACGTTGGTTCAGACCAAAGGCCCATCTAAATCAGTATTCTGCTCACTCAGTGGCTCACCAGTAGCCAATAGGAAATATTCAAACCCATACGTGCTGAGCACTTGCGACTCCCAGCAACTGCTTTTCAGAGGTATAATGCTTCTGAGACCAGGGTGGATTTGATTTAAATCAAATCAATTTAAATCACGATTTAAATCACTTTTTACAGAAAGACTCATTCTTGCTGGTAGAATCTTAATATTTACAACCAGATGAAGGGTTTCATTTTTGGAATAATAAATTTGCAGAGTAGTTTTTACAGTTATATCAAAAGTTACTGATTTGGTTATATTATTAGAAATACATAGATAATTATGAAATTATTGTGAGGTTTAATAAATTAATTGTTTATATTTGGATAACTTTTCTGCTGTACTTTATTGGAAGGAGAAAAATAATCATTTCCTTAATAACTGATGTAGTTAAACAATTAAAAAAAAAACTTAGGCTGAGTTTTAGCACACATGAAAAACTTGAAACAAATCCTTATTTCTTGATGAATGGCCTTTGGACTATAGTGTAACATAAATAGAAACTATCTTTAGAAAGATTTTCCCTCCAAAAGCATTTATTCTAAAAATCTGATTTAAATAAAAAAATCTGATTTTATTTTTTAAAAAATCATTGATTTTTATCCACCCTGTCTGAGACTGAACATACAGTACAAAGTGTCATGACTAATAGGCCCACATGGTCAGAATGAAAGGGTGGTTCAAGTCAGCAGGACCTAGGGTTGCCATATTTCAGAAAGTGAAAACCAGCTTTTTTAAAGACTTGCCTATGATCCAGGACAAGGCACCACCTTTCGGAAATTCCCAAAAGCTTAGCACTTCTGTGTTCTCTCCCTCTTGCTTCTGTAAGATTAAGGAGAAAATAAGGTGTACGAGCTGCGATCCTAAGTGCAGTTCCTAGAGAATAAGTCTCCATGAACGTGATTGGACTTTCTTTCTGGGTAAACGTGCATAGGACTGTCTGCAACATTACTAATTCCTAGGTGCAAAAGGATATTAACATTTTATCATAATTCAAAATCATCAGCTTTTCATTTCAATTCACAGGTGTGTTTCCCTTATCATCATCATCATTTATTTGCCTTTCCACAAAATTGTGCCCAAAGTGCCTCACAGCATGTGAAATAAGCCATAATAAATACACCAAGCTAAAAAAACCACCAACCCCAAACATGTCTTTTCTTTTCAAGAATACATTCTACGACATCCATCACAAATGATTAAATCTGCCTACTACTACTTCTTCCAAATGCCATGGTTTCCTGAACTTATGTTTACGATAAATGATTTTAAGGTAAGTGTGCTGAGAGAGAGAATTTGTATCGCTTATGGAAACATTGCTGCGCAGAAAGGAAAGGTATGTTTTTAATGCTTCCAACCAGGGATGGACAGATCTCCTTGCCACTATATTGAATACAAACCCACAGTCCCCAACACATTCCAGAACACCTTGGAACTGTTTCAGAGCTAGGGAAATTTGAACTGGTCCTCATTTATCAGCTTTGCAGTTTCCAAAACAATATGCAGACTGAAACAGACCTGTCCTCCAAAATTTGCACTTACCCCAATTTTGCAATGCAGTTCTCCAACTAGTATTTACTAAGACACATATTTATGGGGAAAGTGCACCTAAAAATGAAAGTACTCATGAAAATAATATACAGAAATGCATTATATTAGGGGAAACTCACCAAAAAAAAATGTACGTTGGACAAAACTGCATATAAAAATGTGTTTATCGTGTGGTTTTTTTTTAAATAAAAAAATGCTAATTGCTGCAAAATGTGGAAAATTGCAGATTGGGGAAAAATGAGAAACTGGGAAAACCGAAATTGAAATATCCTTCCATACTTATTCAGCATAGCCTGTTCTTACCTTGCTTTTTAAAATAATCAACTGGGGGTTAATTTTTTGATATCACATACTTCTGCAAAGTTGGGGGTTTCACTGAGGCGGCTGATGCCACCTTATTGTCCATAACTTCTGAAGGTGGGAAATAGAGGTATGATAACAGAAAAAATACTATAAAGCAAATGAGAGACAATTACAGTGCTTATGAATGAGAACTGTTGAGTAATTTTGGACAGATTTAATTCTTGTTACTTATTTGTTGCCATAGATTCTGAAAAGCCTCTTTACTGGCCAGTCAAGTGGAATTGGAAGGAAGGGCTGCAGGCTAACAGCGGAAGATATTGAAGCTTACCTATATGTATTCTCCCAACCAGGTGCACTAACCGGTCCCATTAATCACTATAGAAACCTTTTCAGGTCAGTCTATTCTTCTTTGATCAATCACATAATACGAGCCACTGTTCACAAGCGCAACCTAGAGGTGTTCGGGTACAGAGTATGGCTTAATTTAGGTGAAGAAGTAATTACCGTGCACGATACACTGTGAGTTAAACCACAGAGCCTAGACTTGCCGATCAGAAGGTCGGCGGTTCGAATCCCCGTGACGGGGTGGGCTCCCATTGCTCTGTCCCTGTTCCTGCCAACCTAGCAGTTCGAAAGCACGTCAAAGTGCAAGTAGATAAATAGGTACCGCTCCGGCGGGAAGGTAAACGGTGTTTCCATGCACTGCTCTGGTTCGCCAGAAGCGGCTTAGTCATGCTGGCCACATGACCCGGAAACTGTATGCCGGCTCCCTCAGCCAATAAAGCGAGATGAGTGCTGCAACCCCAGAGTCGGTCACAACTGGACCTAATGGTCCCTTTACCTTGACCTTTATACATGCGTACAGAAACATAGCAGTCACTTCTCACAGCTGTGTAAGAGATAAAATGGGAGTGTTTGGTGGACTTATTGTGAATTTTCTACCTTGAAACTCAGTTCAGACTCTCTGAAATGCCTCTCAGGCGTGGGGGAGGAAGGACAAAACTAGTTTGGAAATGGATGTTCAGCCGTGGGGTATATCACTTTTCTTAATTTGAAATTTATCTAAAGGAGGAGGATGGTAAATGTTATGTATGCAGTGTAAGCCAAGCCCAGGCTGCATGCATGCCATTGCAGACCTACGCCTTGATGTCTCCTGGAGCGCAGGAGCTTCAGCTGCAGAACAAAAGACAGGATGGATTCTAAAATGCTCCAATGGTATTTGCTGGTAGCTGGCAAGCAGCCAATCCCTGCTGCGATAGGGCCGGTGTTGTGATTTGCTAGTTGCAGCATAAGGCAACCTATCACAGCCAGGCTGGGCCGGCTTAAGGTATATATACTGGGCCAAGTGCCCCCTTTTGTCATTCTTGTTCCTGATGCGTCATTAAATTCTCTTGAGCTGAACCTAGGCCTCGAGTCCTGCACGAACCCACCTACCCTTCAGTAATGTCACTTGAAAGTTGCGGTCTAATTTGCCTTTAATACGGGATGAGTTTATATGACATGAAAAGCACTGTTTTCCTTTCTTCCTTATAAATATGTCCTCATGTGACATAACTGGGATATAGGCTGATAACCAATTGTGGCACACTTGCCTAGTGGACTTCTGCTTGTGCAACTAGCACTCCCCATTCCTGCCTTCCCATGTGCTCCTGAAATCCACTCCATAGGATTCTCCAACCCTCTGGATCAGATGGGGGATGCATTGCCGCAAGAAAGAGAAAGGAGCAGTCCAACTCTGATCACACAAAGCTTGTAGTAGCCCCAGATTGTATTTTGTATCCCTACATGAATCGAAGGAAGGTAGGCCCAGATAAACATGGCAGTGCAGAAATATATACAGACCTGTGTCCACACTGGCTACACAAGTTAGCCTGATTTCAGGCTGGATCTCTCTTATTATTTTTAAAATAATAAGATCTTTATTTTATTTTTTTAAAGTTGCCTGCCTCTGCAGCACCATGAGGTCACCATGCCCACTCTGTTGCTGTGGGGAGAAAAAGATCCCTTCATGGAGGTTGAGATGGCAGAAATCACAAGGATTTATGTAAAAAATCAGTTTAGACTTACGATTCTGTCTGAAGCCAGCCACTGGCTCCAACAAGATCAGCCTGACATTGTGAACAAGTTGATATGGACTTTCGTGAAGGAAGAGTCAAGAAAAAGAGAGTGACTGTTGTTGTTTTTTGCTGGCACAATCTAAATGTTAAAATTAATTGTGATCAGGGCCATATTTGCAGCAAACCTTAGACCTGAGCTCTGCTAGAGAAAATGTTTTTCAATGTACTGTACGTATTGATGCCAATGTTATTACAAGAAGGTGGTGTAAGACTCTGTAATGTTAATGTTGGTTTTACCTGTATTCTGTATTTTGCACATGAAACACTTGCCTTAAAAATGTTTGTGCTTGTACAATAAGGAACTCATAGAAAGTTGCTTAGTTTTGGTTACTCACTTGCTTTAAAATTCTAATGTGTGGTGCCTTTAACAAATTTATAATGATGAATCAGTGCAGGGGTACCAGATGTAAAAGAAGTTATTATTGGTATGATGATCAATTTTCATTCTACTGGTTGGAATTTTTTTTACTGTATTTTTACCATTAAAAATGTTAACAGGTCTTTTGGTCTACATATTACTGCAAAAGCCTAAAGAAAACAAAACTTGTGTCTGGGCACATTTTGAGATCCTAAAGTGACAAATAAGATGTAATTGTGCTAAGTTGGTAGCTGCTTGTCCGGTGATGTAAACTGGAGAAAAAACCTAGGATGTATACACATAGTGTTTCAACAACTAAAATAGAGAATGAAGAACTATGACGACTTATGTATCCTAGTATTTGCCTTGTTCTAATAAACTGCAACTGACATGGTGCCCTGTACCCAGCTCTTTATAGTGAGTTTTCTAAATGTATGACAGAAAACACTATGTATCCATTCATGATTGGTTGACTCCTTTGTGATATCATTATCCCAATTACCAGGGAGGCATTCCTCATCCTAATCCCCTCTTGCTGTGGGACTGTGACCTAGCTGTACCATACATTTAAAGCGGTATCATACCAGAGATGCCTTCCCCAAAGAATTATGGGAAGTGTAGTTTGTTAAGGTTGCTGCGGGTTGCTAGGAGGCTATTACCACCTTCACAAAACTACAAGTTTTAATGGTTTAATGATCTATACCTCTTCCCAGGGAATTCGGGGCATTGAAGCTCTGTGAAGGAAATTGGGGTCTCCTAAGAACGCTGCAGAGGGATGCGGGTGGCGCTGTGGTCTAAACCACAGAACCTAGGACTTGCCGCTCAGAAGGTCGCGGTTCGAATCCCCGTGACAGGGTGAGCTACCATTGCTCAGTCCCTGCTCCTGCCAACCTAGCAGTTTGAAAGCACGTCAAAGTGCAAGTAGATAAATAGGTATCGCTCCGGCAGGAAGGTAAACCGTGCGCTGCTCTGGTTCGCCAGAAGCGGCTTAGTCATGCTGGCCACATGACCCGGAAGCTGTACGACGGCTCCCTAGGCAAATAAAGTGAGATGAGCGCTGCAACCCGAGAGTCGGCCTGGATCTAACGGTCAGGGGTCCCTTTACCTTTACCCTTAAGAACTCTGCACTCTTAACAAAGTTAGGGCTGCCATATGTCAAAGTCTGAATGGATATGCGGGGAGGGGGATTTCCGAAAGGGCGCTTTGTCCTGGATCAATGAAAAATCACGGGTTTTTTTTTTTGGGGGGGGGGGGAGCGCAACCATTTCCGGATCTTCCTAAAATAAAGCTCAACAATTTTGGAGTCTTCCTAAAAAAAGTTTTTTATTCCCTTTCAATCCATATGGAAAAATCACACTGAGAAGCAGATCCAACCATGTCCGATTCATGCAACACTTTTCCCCCCCTTCCTTTAGGAAAAATGGCAACCCTAAACAAAGTACTTCATGGAAATCTAGCTAACAGGGCATCAGATCAGAATTCAAACAGCACCCATCTCTACTTCTCCTCTGCCCTGTCCCAATGACACTCCTGCCAACTTTCTATACGAGTCCGCGGCTCCGGATCACAGGGATCCTTCTGCAGCCAAGCCCCGCCGCCCCCTTCTTTTCTCCCCGCCTCCACCCGCACCAAACCACGTGCGCCCCAGGATGGTAAACAACACGGAGGCGGGGCTCGACGGAGAGCCGCTTCGCGATTGGTCTTCTCCTTCCCCGCTGCCCAATGAGGCGAAGGGTAGGGGTGGGCCTCTTCTCTGGCCGCCGCTTCTAAACAGAAGGCGAGAGTTTCGAGACGCTCCCTTCGCCGAGCGCCGGTTGCGGCGTGGGGGAGACAAAGCGGAGCGCGAGCGGCCGAGGCGGCGCCGCAGCTCTCAGGGACCGTCGGCTAATTCTGAGCCGGAAGTCGGGCTGCCTGGCCGGCTTCATGGCGCGCTGGGGCGGCGGCGCCTCGTCCAAGGGCCCCGCGAGGGCCGCGGAAAGAGAAGGGAAAGGCGGCGGCGGCGGCGAGAAGGCCTCGTCCGAGAGGCGGAGGCTGAAGGAGGCGGTGGCTGAGCGGCTGAGGCAGGATGTGGAGAGGTAGGGGGAGACCCAACATGGGCGAACGCTTTCTTTTAGGATACCGCCCAAATGGTTGAGCTTGTTTTGAGGAAACCATCGGAATTATTGAGCTTTTTTATTTTTTAAGGAAAACCCCCAAATTGTGGAGATTCTTTGTAGGAAGGCCTTCAAATTCTGGAGACTTTTCTTTTAGGAAGATCCCCAAATTCTGGAGACATTTCTTTTAGGAAAACCCCCAAATTGTGGAGCTTCATTTTAGGAAGGCCCCAAATTGTTGAGACTTTTCTTTTAGGAAAACCCCCAAATTGTGGAGCTTCATTTTAGGAAGACCCCCAAATTGTTGAGACTTTTCTTTTAGGAAGATCCCACAGTTGTTGAGCTCTTCTTTACAAAAACACTTGATTGACTTACCTATGATCAAGAACAAAGGGCCACCTTTTGGAAATTGCCCCCCCCCCATGTCAATTCCGCCTTTGAAACCCCAGTACTGTTAGGAAAATCCAGACATGTGGCAGCCCTAGACTTGGTACAAGGAAGGGGGGGAGGGGTCACATGCACTCTCCTTCAGGCCAATCTGCACAAATTTCTTAGCATTACTAAATCCCGGTGTCACTCTTCCCATGTGCGGGTTGCTTAGAGGGGCGTGTGGGAAGCAACAGCACAGGCAGTCCCAACATGCACATGACAACCCCCCACCCCCCCGGTGTGGCGCCTGCTAGTTTTGCCACCCCCACCCCATTTTCTTCATAAATCACCCAAGGTGTTTGTGATGCACGAATAGAACCATTGAAGTATAAAAGCACTGCGATTTCTCCATTATAATATAAAGTAAGCAAATAAACTGTTATTAGTGCAATTGACTGAGCTTTTTTATGGAGACTACCAGGCATAGGTGCCTGAGCACCCACAAAATTCCCCATGAAGGGGCCAGGCAACCAAAAATTTTGGTGCCAGGGCCATGCACGCAGCCCTGTGCACACAACCCTTTTACCAAGGTGTGGCAATCACTCAGGGTCCCTGGACATTTCAACATCTATTGATCACTGTGCCACCACCCAAGCCCTACCTGGTACAATACTGAGTCCAGTCAGGGTTAAATTGGAACATAAACTTCTGTTTATTTATTGCAGTTTAACAAATGTGTGGTTTCATAAACAGTATCAGTCAATTACAATCATGGGGTGCCTATCCAGACCTATAACTTCCGTTACCTGCTCCCACTCACTAAACCACCTCTCAGATATTTACTTGTCTTCCTAGCTCCTAACTGTTCCTGACTCAGGTTATTTCACTACACTACCTCAACCTACCCACAGACTCTATCCCAATTCACTCCCACTCCAACCAACCACCCAACTCCCAAGGAACTCCTCCCTTCGCCCCTCCCAGAGCTGGTTTTATAGTCCCTCTGACTCCACCCCCTGGGTTCTGACTGAGTAACCTGTTTAACTATTTCACCTCCAGCACTCTCATATGTTAACGTCACACGGGGTTGCTTATTAATCATGCAATTTTAGAGTTGGAAGGTATCATGAGAGTCATTTAGTCCAACTCCCTTCGACGCAGGAATCTCTTGTTTAACGTGGCGCTTCAAACTCATGATTCCGAGATTGAGAGCCTCATATGCTATCGTCTGAGCTATTCCAGCTGATGGAATAATTGTTCCTCCCTGGAGACTAATTGCTAGGGGATGCTCTTCTGGGACCTGTTTTTCCATCAGTGCTTTGGAAAGAACTTTCTATCAAGGAGGAGGTCGCTTTCCCGAGTCCTCCCTCCAAGCTTCTAATAATTCGCACGTGGGACCAAATGGGTTATCAGACTTTATTGGCATATTCTCTTGCACCAGCTACAGACATCAGACGGCAGCCTAATCTACAGCGTGTTCTCTCCTCCCCTCGGCAGGTTAACTCAAAGATTTATAGGGGCTGGGGAATGCTGGCAGCCAGCCCCATCAAGTGCTCCCACTTTGGGGATTAATTGCTAGCACCTGCCTGAGGGGCCCCACCCAGCGATACTTGTTTACAGAATCACTACTTCATGACACTTCCATTCTCCACTCCTTGGAGAAAGCTGCAGTTTTCAAGATTTGAGAAAAAGCAAGGGATGGATGCAGGCTTCAGCATGCTCCAAGTAGGTCCACTGAAATAATGGGGCATAAGTAGTTGTCACGGCTAACTTAAATCCCATTGATTTCAGTGGGTCTGTTATTGGCATGTCTGAGCTCCTGTCTGCACAATACATTTAAAGCAGCATTATACCACGTTAAACAGTCATGGCTTCCCCCAAAGAATTCTGGGAGCTGTAGGTGGTTCAGAATTGCTTAGAGTCACTAGGAGACCCGTATTGACCTCCCAGAGCTCCAATTCTTAGAGTAGTTAAATAATCGGTTCTTCCCAGGGCATGCTAGGAATTGTGGCTCTGTGCAGAATCTCAGCAAGAAAAAAAGCTCCTTGCCTCATCTGCTCTCTGAAGCTACAGCTTTGCCAGTAGCTAAACAGAAATGAAAGGTAAAGAAATAAATTGCAAGTCTTGGAATAGCAAGAAGCGAGGACAGAGAAAATACGGGAGAGGAAGTGAGTTTTGCAATGGGCCTGATTGTTCGTATTATCGAACAGCCAGATGTGAGTCCAATCCGGTGCTGGCGCCAGGTTTGGGGTTGCTGTTGGGCAAAATCTCTGTGGGGGACCCTTCTATAAGTTGCTCACTTCCTTTTCTTTCCAGTGCCCATTTGCTTGCGCCTTTTCTCAGGGTCTTGTCTGTGCAGCTGTCCTGGAGGAAAAATAAGCAAAAGGCACTGTGGCTTCCTCTTGTCAGCTCACACAGGTGAACAGGACAGCAAGGAGGAATAGGAGGGCACCTCCACAGGTTGGTATGTACTGAGCAGGTGACCAGTCATCCTGGCTGTTGGTGCTACTCCTGTTCCAGCTCATTTCAGTGTCACCTACCATCTGGGTAGCTGATTATTGGAGGATGGAAGTGAGCAAGCATAGCACTTTTAGACATCCAAGAAAGAAACATATTCTGAACTCCATTTTGAGCTCAATGTGTGATGCTCTCTCTGTTGTGTTTCACAGGCTTCTTAAGGAAGAAATCCAAACTGATGTCACTTTCCATGTTGGCGGCGCTTTCTTCCGAGCTCACAAGGGAGTGCTTCTAGCAAGAGTTCCCAGTTTTTTCTCCCATGTTGCTGGAAGAGTGTTAAACAGTCCAAACCATGGTGAAGTTTTGTATCTGGAGAATTTGGAACCCTCTGAATTTAAAACATTCCTGCAGTAAGTTTCCACTCTCACCTGCCCCCTTAAAAAATGTAGTTCGAGCCAGTATTGTGATAGATCTGGTGACAGTTAAGAAACTTGTTTTCAGCCTGGTAGTTTTGATAGCAGACCATCAGTTTGTCCAATTATAATGGTTCTCTAGGCATCAAGGAATGATCCTGATACTTAGATTGGGGAATAAGGAATTTGGGAAGAGTGAATTCTCCCACCCACCCCACTCTACGATATGTTAAAAGAATGATGCCCCACCTTTTTTTAAACACTGTAGATATGAACCCATAACCAATCATCAACAGACCAGAATATATATTTTTGATACGTCTGTTTCTTAATATTTGACAATATGAAATTGGAAGGGAGGTAGCTAAAGTGGAGGTAAAAGTGGTAGCTGACAGAGTGATGGCCAGCAAGTTGTAAGAGTGTACTTAACTGCAAGATGACTTTGGGATAGTCTTAGTACTCAGGAATTAAATGGAAAGAGGTGTGATTTGCATTGAGTAACAATGGTCTGCTTTCTCCATGAAACTGCATTTCCTCATGCCTACTGGCTAGTTAGATGACTTTGTTAAAAAGCTTATTTTTTCATTAGAGATGCTTCTTGTATGTGGGAGAGAAACTCTTCTCTTTCTTAGAATTTTAAATGTTTTCACCAAGGATATATGAAAGAACTATAATGTCTATTCTACATTTTCTGCAAACTTATGCTCACTACTTGAGAGTAAGTGTGTGACTTGGGGAGCAACCCTAAGACCCTGACTATCACACATTGTGGCAATTAGTTCCATAAGTAAATTACATACTCTGTGAGAAAGTATTTTTCTTTTGTCTGTACCAAATTTACCACCAATCAATTTTATTGGGTGATGTGGGCGACCTGGAGCAAGGCCTCAGTGTTTGGTCTCTGTTCCTTGTTCCAGCTCTCTCACTCCACTGGAAGTTACTGGTTGCATATCCAATAATTTATGCACCATTCATGAATTTATAAAATTACTTCAATTTGGTACCTCAGAGAGGTGGTAGAATGCCCTTGATCTGAGACTCTGAGGCAGTGTTAGAAACTCAGATATATAATCTAATCGCCAAATGGCACCTTAAACCTAAGTTACGGTTTCCACAATGGAATGTCTAGGCACCTTTTTTGCAGTTGAACTTCCTATTATTACTACTACTACTATTATTATTAATTTCTCTACCACTTTATATTTTAAAGAAAAAAAATCTCAAAAAGGTTTACAACACATTAAAAGATCAAATAAAGCAACCCAGAATAAAACAAATGCCAGCTTCCAGGAAACTCTTCAGAAGCTTCTTTAAGTGACATTTGGCTTTCCCCAGATTTATTTACCTAGTGCCCCATAGCAGAAGAAATATAGGAAGTCAGCGTGGTGTAGTGCTTAGAGTGTCTGACTAGGACATGGGAGATCAGGGTTCAAATTTGAAGCTCACTGGGTGACCTTGGAGCCAGTCGCAACCTCTTAACCTGCCTCACAAGGTCACTGTAGAGATTAATTGAGGAGGATGAGCCATTTACTCCTTGGAGGAAAAGGTGAGATGTAAATGCAACAAATAAGTAATTCTTCTGACCTGCTTAAGGAAGGTGGAGGGGCCAGCCAGATGGAGCGGTTATTTGCCAACATCCACATGGTCCCAAATGGACCAGCACCTGGTGCCTGGCTAATTTCTGAGGTTGCCAGAGGGTGGTTTAGCTCGTCCTGAGGTTGTCTGCAAGTGTGCACCTTTATTTTGCTCCAAACAAGTGAATGGTTCCAATTTACAGATGTGTAAAGCCCGCCAGTGTTGGGGATGCTAGAATCCTCCTGGGGTTCCTAAGTGTCTTTGCACAAATCCAGCACCTAGGAGAGCTCATTACAATATAGAGGCTCCCTTTGTGGCTGTGCTGAATGTTACACTCGTCATCAAGACTGGGTAATTTGTCAAAATCAAGACACCTTCTTAGATAATTTTCTGGTTCTTTAATCCTCTCCTTTAGAGGATTGGTGTTCCTCAAAGGGTGCAGGGCAGGTCATTTTTTATGTGGCCCAGAAGCCAATTGCTACATGAAATGTGCGAAAAGCGGGATTGATGCTTTTATTGCTCTTGCTGAGTGGGAGTCTCTTCTGTTGACAGGCTTCTTCAACTGAGGTTAAGTGACATGGCCGCTGAGAGCCTGTGGTATATTGGAGAACTGCATATTAGACATTCCCTTTGTAATGTAAAGAGTGAGCAGCATATTGCTTAATTAAATGTGATCTTCAGGCCTGCAGGGAAGAGGCTATGCTAATTCAAGCTACTTTTTAGAACAGACATCCTACTTTTACAGAGATTCCCAGGGAATACCACAGTTTTTGATTACCAGGTTATTATTATTATTTGCCCATATTTAGATGGGGCAAAACAGTAGTTACATCAGCTTTACAGGTTAGAGGTAGAAGACCGTGAATTCCTATTTTAATTTTAACCACCCTGCTGTAATTATTCCCCGTTTTCCTACTTAAAAAATAAAATAAAATCCATTCCATTTCTTACCCTTCTGTCTTGTAAACTTGACAGTGTTCTGGTTTTTAGTAGGACCTGTGCAAATCTAAGTGTGAATGCCATTGGCCGTGCCACCAATTAAAAAGGAGAAATGCTGTTCTCACTGTACGTACAGCTTGACAAGTAAAAGATTTTTGTCAATTCCAATTAGCAGCTGCATAATTGAATGAATTGGTGCAATGCAGGAAGCTTTGGAAAAATAGAGCAATGGAATTTTTACTCTTCCCAGCAGACAGCAAAGGCAAAGCTTTGCATTACAGCTGTGTGTGTGAAAATAATTTCCCCCTGTATTCTGAAATGCAAATATGCAAAAGCTTCCCAGAAAACTTTAATAAGGAAAAACCAATAGATTGACAGGACTATCGTTCAAATTTAGCATTCCAATATATATAGCAAATAAGCTTATTTATCACTAAAAAGAATCTCTTGTGAATATGTCTCCTTTCAGCTGAATGAAAGTAATTTTCAGTATATTTGCCATCTGTCTCAGTTTGACAGGCTGTTTATCAGGAGCAGGTACTCAGTTGGTTTTCAATATTTGGAAACCAGTGTTTTTGCTGTGGTTATTAGCAAAGAGTTCGGTTTTGGTTCTTTGTACCAAGCCTCTGGTATTAGAATGAAGAGGCAGGATTTTGAAATGTGTGAGACTGTGGATTTGCATTTTATCCACATTGGAGAAATTTGCAGGTGTAAAATGATGTATTCTTCCCAACAATTAATTTTTCCCTCTTTGAGAAATAGAGAGGTCTTGCTAACATTGCCAAGTCATGCAGGATATTTTTTACACAACTGGAACTGAATCCTGAGTTCCATTGGCTTTTATCACAGGAGTACTGCAGTGCAGCAAAAAAAGCTGTGGTCAGAAACTATACTACTACTATACTAGGATTTGCACAAGAAAACTAGTAACATGTGGTTATGCAAATATTTGCAAGTCTAGGCTATGATCCTTATCTACACTATAACGTTAACAGAAATTGTAAATGTTGGTAATGCTGTAAGGTCTGATTATATTGTTAAGTTAGCCCAGTTTTGTTGAAATTGATTTCAGTCTATTTGTACAGTTTACTTTTGTGACTCGGAGTCTTTAAGCGTAATTGAATTTCCTTATCGCTATCTGTAGCTTGCGAAATGAAACAAAATCTATATGAGGAAATAAGGATTTTTATCAGTTTCAGCAGCTATTAAAGGCGGTAATCCTATTTCTGGATTTTTAATTTATTTTGGGGGCGAGGGGGTATCTTCTATTTCATCCTTGTGTCCTTCAGTTAAAAAAAATTATGTATTTAAAGCTTTGTTTTTCAAACGCCCGACTTATTTTAATTCGTCTTTGAAAGCAATTCTTTTATTCTGTCTTAATTGTTTTCCCATTCTTCAAAAATGTTCAGGAAGATAAAGCTTACGATGCAGTCCTACATATGCCTACTCAGCATGGTATGTAGGATTGCAGCCTTAATTTCAAATTTGACATTTTTAGTGAAAAATGTTTGCAGTTGGAGCCTCATTACCCCATATAATCAACATCACCCAAACCACAAATCCAACTTACTTCTTTGAGTCTCTAATGGGCTTTGTCTATTGCTGGTGTCCTCTTGTTATAAATACAGTGGTACCTGGGGTTACAGATGCATCAGGTTACAGATGCTTCAGGTTGCAGACTCCACTAACCCAGAAATAGTACCTCGGGTTAAGAACGTTGCTTCAGGATGAGAACAGAAATTGTGCGGCGGCAGCGAGAGGCCCCATTAGCTAAAGTGGTGCTTCAGGTTAAGAACAGTTTCAGGTTAAGAACGGACCTCCCGAACGAATTAAGTTCTTAACCCGAGGTGCCACTGTACCAGTTCCTGACAACAGTTTGTTCCTGTCCATCTTAACTTCTGGTTATCATCAAGTTTCTTGGTAGATTCACAAGGTATTTACCCGGTAAATAAATCCTTTATTTGCACAGTACTGACTTCAATAACAGCGCAAGAACTCCCTTTATCCAGAGCTGCTGGTCACTGGCGACAGCCTCTTGTTACTCTTTCCTACCCATTGTACCCCTTCACCAGCCACTTAATAGCTCCATCGGTTAGAGTGTGGTGCTGATAATGCCAAGGTTGCAGGTTCGATCCCCATATGGGACAGCTGTGTATTCTTTCAGGGGGTTGGATGAGATGATCCTCAGGGTCTCTTCCATCTCTACAGTTCTATGATTCTGTTTGGGACAGGTTGGTCTGACTGAGGAACCGAGACAGAATCATCTGCTTTAGAGAGCCCTCCAGTAGCAGCCCGTGTGATGGGGCACAACTGCCTTCCGAACAGGGCTGTCCCTGCTGCTTGCCTGGGTGTGCATGTTCAGGTGGCGGGAGCACTGGGTTGGCTCTGCTAGTGCAGCTGCACAGTCCCAATGTTGCTGCTCCATCTGGGTGATCTGCAGTGATCAGGAGTGCAGCTCAGCCTCACCATATGGGC
The DNA here is from genome assembly GCF_951804945.1 of Podarcis cretensis. Lineage (NCBI taxonomy): Eukaryota > Metazoa > Chordata > Lepidosauria > Squamata > Lacertidae > Podarcis > Podarcis cretensis. The sequence continues at coordinate 74,959,875 of NC_137175.1, forward strand.
TCCTCCTAGGACCTGCAGTGGTACCTCAGGTTAAGAACTTAATTCGTTCCGGAGGTCCGTTCTTAACCTGAGCACGATTTCTGTTCTCATCCTGAAGCAAAGTTCTTAACCCGAGGTACTATTTCTGGGTTAGCGGAGTCTGTAACCTGAAGCATCTGTAACCCGAGGTACCACTGTATTATTATTATTATTGTTATTGTTGTTATTATTATTATTATTTTATTTCATTTCTATATTGCTTTATATTTTTAAGGAAAAAAATCTCAAAACGGGTTACAACACATTAAAACATCAAAGGAACCAAGCCACAATAAAATGAAGTCAAATATAAAGTATACAGTCAAGGCAACATAATTAACAGTAAAAACAAAAACATCTTAAAGATTTCAAAATAAAACATTACAAAGGATGTCACCTATAGAATATGTATCTTATGCTGTACATACAAAGTTAACAAACAAATCTTAAACATTTCATTTAAAAAAAACAACTTTTATTTATGCAGTTTTAGCAGCTTTTATGCACACATTGTACAATATCCATCACTCCTCTTTTTGGAAGACTTCCCAATCCATCTCTCTGTGACATTCTATGGAAATCTTGATCTGCTGCATATTCTAATATTTCACCCATTATCGTCTCAAGTCTTCCTTTTTTGATGTTATCTGCTGCTCATAGGTTAACTTGTACTTATAGGTTAAATCATATATTGTACATTCTAAGATAATTTCCAAAACACCTCCACTCCTCTTTAACTTGTCCTTATTCTTTAGTTTTCATGCTCATGGTTACTAATTCTATGTATTCGATCAATTTGTTTGGCCAAGTTTCCTTCGGGGGTATCTCTTCTTTCCATTTTTCCATATATACTATTCTAGCTGCCGCAGTCGCACACAGAAAGACATTGAGTGCCTTTTTTGGAATGTCATCGCCTATCATCCCTAAAAGAAAGGCCTCTGGTCTTTTGGGAAATGTGAGTTTTATGATCATTTCCCAATACTCTCTAGCATGTTTACACGACCACCACAGATCAGCTTTAATATTAAATATCGGTATCAATCTTTATTTTGGTCACAGACCAGCATAAGATAAAAGCATACGGATAAACTGAACACATCAGACTTAAAGCAGGTAAGGGGTGAAAACTAATCATCTTAAACATTTCAAGAGGAAACATTGCTAAATAAAGTCAAATATAAAATGCACATAATTTAAAACAGCATAATTACCAAGAGAATAAAATACTATCATAAGCATAGAACACATCTGCTGCTGTTGCTGCCAGTCCTGCCAATGGTAGTTCATAGTGGCTGGTGGCTATAGAAGCTCAGGCTTGGTGGCCTGGGTCTGTGCTAAGAAACAACCAATATATATTGGTTGTGTATAGATATTGGCTCCAATGTGTCACCTGACCTCCACTGAGCAGAAAGCAAATAATACCGTCTACAGTGCTGTTGCTTTTTTTTCTAGAAAAAGAGGTGCAGGAACTCCCACCTTTTGGAACGGACAACCCAACGTTGTTGAGCTTTTGTGTTTTTAGACAGTCTTTTTTCTTATAAAAGCAAGCCTTTGTCCATGTATGAATTTTCTGAAAGGCAGGACTTCTGCAGGATTTTTTATTATTATTATTATTTTGCATTAGTAGCTGCTATCGGGAATTGGTCTGCTCTAAGAGAGTGAAGGCGACATGGGTTGTTTTCCACAACACAGCATCTTGCTCCCAATGTGCTTCAGTTGTTGTGAGATCAGTGAGTGCTGCCTCCCGTGGCTAGGTCAATGCAGCAGGGAATACTGCAGCGTTCTTGGGCAGATACGGAGAACTCCACAAATATTAAACATTTATTAACCTGGCCAATTATAATAGATTGAAATGTACGGAGAACTCTCCCTACTTCAAAAAGCACAGAAGCTTCCGACTTGCATTAAAATACAGAGCATGAGTACATAGTCTGCCTGCTTTCTCAATACTCCTGTATTTCTGTCCTCCTTTTTATATAGACATTTCAGCTTCCTGTCTCGAGCAGCTTCAGAATGGCTGGTATCGTTTAGCTTGTTTACTGCTAAGACTGTCATTCCTTTTAGCTTCTGTTCTACATGCTATTTTTAAAGCTATTGTTTGTTTGTAATGGAAAAATTCAAAGTGATGTATACCTTGTCTCCGAATGAAGGGGCATGGAAGTCTCAATGCTGTTTCGTTTTCCTTCTGCTCCATAATAGAAATGTGCTCTCAGTCTAGCAGATCCAGAAGAAATTCTAGAATCAGCTATTTTGTGTATGAGGAAGGTCCATAAGCACAGGATTGGATCATAGGGCCATCTAACACAGCATTCTCTTTCCTGCAGAGGCCAATCAGATGCCTCTGTGAAGGCCAAAAATGGAGCACAGAAAACCAACAACTCTCCCATCTAGCAGTAATTGGTATTTACTGCCACCTTTTGCTTCATCCGCCCAACACTGTCCATTGGGCTTGCGCAGCCCAGATTTGCCCTGCTAATATGCACTATGCTGGTGAACCATTCCTTAATGTTGTCATCTCCTAGTGTCACTTTCATGGCTAAATTTCCAGGTCTGCTGCTAGGAGTCTTCAGTCTGCAGACAGCAGAAGTTACGCTCCATGGATTCCATGCTGCACCTTCTGCAGAGAGGACTTGGATTTCTAACTCAAAAGCTACCACATCTTGCTGCAAATGTTCTGTAACCATGTAAGACAGGGGTCAGCAAAGTTTTTGTGGCTTGGGCCGGTTTACGGTCGCGCAGATGCTGCAGCGGGCCAGAATGCGCGCACACATGCATGCGCAAACGCTCTTTCCGGTGCAGAGGAGGCGTGCACAGCTTCGCAAAAGGCAGTCCCCGCTCTGCTCTGCACCAGTTTAGTGCAGCGCACGGGAGCCGACCAAGCGAGCGGCGAGGTCCCCAAGCGGGCGGTGGGGGTCCATGGGCCGGTTAAACGACCCCCATCGGCCGCTTGTGGCCTGTGGGCCTTAGGTTGCTGACCCCTGGTGTAAGAGATCTCTAAGCTGCCTGTTATATTAGCCGGGGCAAGTATATGAAAGAAGGGTCATTCTGGCAGGAGCAGACTTTGGTAATCTTTCGTAATATGGTGCTCTGTACAAAGCCAAAATTTGACACCTCTTCAGCTATGGATCTTCTCAAATTTGCACCCCCTTGGCTGGGCCACTCCTCTCAGGGGAACCTTCCTCCCCCCCCCAATCACCCAAAATCCGGTGTTGATTCCGGACTCTTTATTTCTTTGGCTGAAATGTTATGCTTTCATTATTTCTAATAAAACCTTAGTTAATAATCCTGTGCTCTTAACTGGAGGAGATTCTCTGTAATCTTGTCTCATCCCACGTTAACGCCTTTTGTCTTTTTGGCCTAGTTGCTGCAAAAGTATGTGTTTAACTTGAGGTGGATGGGATAGTCAGAGATGGAAAGTTGGCAGCATTTTGTTGACCATCTCTTCCCGACCATGAAATGCTCTTCCCCAGAGAAGCTTACCTGCTGCCAAGAATGATGTATTTTTAGTGCCACATTAAATTGACTTTAGATTCTTAGGGTCTGTTAGTTTTTATGCTTTATTTATATTCAGTTTCTTGCTGAACTGCTGGTGTGTGTGTGTGTGTGTGTGTGTGTGTGTGTGTGTGTGTTTAACAGGATCTTTGGAGAGTTTTAAATATTGTTTCTATAGGTTGCATTAAGTCTTTGGACGGAACAGCAGGGGAAGGGAACAGTGAGATGCACTGCTGTTTTAACCCAAGAGGCCTGAGGTAGCCAACATGGAATCTTTCAGGTGTTGTTGGATTCCGACTCCCATCAGCCCCAGTCAGCATGGCCGGTGGTCAGGGATGATGGGAATTGTAGTCCAACAGCATCTGGAGGGCACTACGTTGCAACAGTTGAAAGCTTTTGCATCATATGTGTCTTTTAGGGTGAATGTGTAGCTGTTTTCTCCCCAGATTTACTAATCTGCTCCAGGTATTTGGATAAACTGCAAGGTGTTTTGTTTGTTTTTTTAGAGATGGAGACAGCTTGTCAAATGTGCATGGAGAAGTGCAAAGAAGAGAAATGAGTATTTGATTCAGAGGCAAATGCACATGTCATTTGGGGGGTAGTGACTGAGGGAGGCTGAGTTCACAAAAACATGGCACTGACCCCCTATTTAAAGGTGCCTCTGTATGCTCCCAGGAGTTTCGGGGTGATCTTACAGAAAACCTGCATCTTGTCTTTTTCTGCAGAATGATTTGTAATTCAATGCATGTGGGTAAGTAGTGATTTAAATAAAAAAGAAGGTTGACCCCAGTGTCTTTAGGTAGAGCATGGGACAGAGTCAGACCTGCTTTCCCAAAGCTGTTTCAATTCTCATGGGCCAAGCATAACTCCAGAATCCAAAGAGGAGGTATGTGATGCTGCTTCTCCTCCCGCTTCCAGCAAGAAGCATTCCAGCTGGAAAAGCAGGAGAAGAAGGAATCTTAAACAAAAATGGGGGAGCAGATTTTGTGGGGTTAAACTTTTAAAACGATAAGTCCTCTTCCCCATAATCCTAGAGCTACCTTAAGAGAGGGGAAGGAAACAGACTTTCTTCTTCCCTTCCCCAAATGCTGTAAGGTAACGGTAAAGGGACCTCTGACCATTAGGTCCAGTCGTGGCTGACTCTGGGGTTGCGGCGCTCATCTCGCTTTATTGGCTGAGGGAGCCGGCGTACAGCTTCCGGGTCATGTGGCCAGCAAGACTAAGCCGCTTCTGGCGAAACCAGAGCAGCACACGGAACTGCCGTTTACCTTCCCGCCGGAGTGTTGCCTATTTATCTACTTGCACTTTGACATGCTTTCGAACTGCTAGGTGGGCAGGAGCAGGGACCAAGCAATGGGAGCTCACCCCGTTGCAGGGATTCGAACCACCGACCTTCTGATCGGCAAGTCCTAGGCTCTGTGGTTTAGACCATAGCGCCACCCACGTCCCCCAAATGCTGTACTTTCCCCCATAAGAATGAACGGCAGCTGTTCAATCTATGGGAGGAAGTTATGGGGTGCCCTTGGGGGACTTGGTCTGTTGAATAAACCTGTGCCCCTTGGGCAATGAGAATCAAACGTGGACTTGTCTTCACAGCTTGCAATCAGTTTATTGGTCATGCTAGAGTGTGACAGAATATGTAGAAATGACTATTTCTCCTTTCCTGCATAGGCCAAAGTCATTATTTGTTTATTGCTTTGTTGGAAAGCCTGTCAACCCTACAAGTGATGATCAAGATTTTAGCAGTCCAGTCAGCGTACTCTCCCAAAGGGGAGAAGAATTTTGCAACCTTAATTTAGATGACTGTCTGATAACGGAGTGTTACAGCTTCCAGGCAGGAAGATTATCTTGTATTTTCCTGGAATTATTATAAATTGACTAATAAATACAGACAAGTTTCATCTGATTGCAGCGCACAGTTTAGAATGTCTGTCTGGAGGTTGTTTTCAGAACAGATTTGGACAAGAGTGTTTATGCCTTAAAGGACACAGCATACTCTTTAACACTCCATAAATTCATGCATATTGCCAAGCAAGTCTTTCAAGGAAATAGTTCTCTGGAAGTCTTCCCCCAAAAAAGTAGCCTGAGTTATTTAGCTACTCAGAGGCAATCCTGTTTTTCTTGTTTTTTAAACACCCTTGCCCTTTATGGCTTTCTTGAAGGTTGCATGACACTTTGGTCTGTCTTGTTGTAAAAGACTTTGAGAACTGATGAGGCTGTTTTTGTTATCTTTGGCAGTAAATGAACACTTTAGAGGGGGAAAACCAGGAAGTGATCCAAAGGGCTGCTCATTCTAAGTCTACATCACAGGATCTTCAAGTTATAATCTGGCATGTTTGGGTCGTGCTTTTTTTCCTGTGCATATTCACATGCACCTGTATTTTATGTACATCTTCTCTCACTAGGTCTGCTTGAATCTGATTACGCTGGGATAATGTGGTTTTCTTTCCAATGCACGGTACAAGTTTGCTTTTTAAATAGGCCAGAAAGTAACACAGGGGGAAAAAGCAGACCAAAAAAAAAAAAAAAATGGTTATAGTTGTAGCATAATCTCTGTTGCATGCATGGACCCTCCCTGTAGAATAGTTTCTGAAACTATTGAATTATGATTGTGCATAGGAACATAGAAAACTGCCTTATGCTGAGTTAGGCAATTGGTCTATTGAACCCAGTATTTTTCGCATGGTCTGGCAGTGGCTTTCCCCTTTTTCAAGTGAGGATTTCTCTCCCAGCCTCACCTGGAGATTCTGGGAATTAAACGTTGAACTTTTGATCTACAGTACCATGGAGGTGTGGCTCTTCCCCCATTATCAAATCTGCAACAACAAGTTTCTTGATCAGCAATTTGTTTCCTTCGTCAGCCACTTTCAGAGAGATTGGGAACCTGGTCTGGTCTTGAATTGCCCATCCTTTAAAGCTCCCTTTTTTATTTCTAGAATGACAACTAAGAAGCCAGATGGCAGAAGCCTCATGGACGAGGTTTGGTTCAGGGATGTTGCATTGTAAAGTACTACAGTGGTGCCCCGCAAGACGAACGCCCCGCTAGACGAAAGGGTTTTCCGTTTTGGAGGCGCTTCGCAAAACGAATTTCCCTATGGGCTTGCTTCGCAAGACAAAATGTCTTGCGAGTTTTTCCGACTTTTTTTTCCTTTCCCCCCCTTTTTCTAAGCCGCTAAGCCGCTTATCAGCTGATCCGCTAAGCCGCTAAAAGCCGCTAATCCGCTAATCCGCCAATGGGCTTGCTTCGCAAGACGAAAAAACCGCTAGACGAAGAGAATCGCGGAACGGATTCTTTTCGTCTTGCGAGGCACCACTGTATTTCTCTAGCAGATGTGCTATTAGGAAAATACACTTTTAAGATGTACCTGGGAGATATTTTTTCTCCGAGACTTCCGGTCGGCGCCAGCGATTGATGGCGGACTTTTCCCGGAGCTCCGGGAGAAGCCTGCTCCGCGGGTTCGGGTCCTGCCGCTACGGCGAAGCGGGGACCCTTAAAAATTACAGGTGCAGAAGCCTGTAAACAAGGAGGCTCGGCGGGTACCATTACGACCCCTCCGAACTGCGAAAGAGCCTTTTTAAAGGCTCCGGAACGGTGTCGGGGGGAGCGCGGTGCTGAGAGCCGCTACCCAGCCTGTGGAGCGAAGCCGCGTCGCCATTATCGGAGAGCGCTGATTTCTTCCGGCAAATTGATTCTGAAAGCATCTACTCGTGAGTAGGATTAAAAGTTTAATTGGACTTTAAAGAGTAAAGATTTAAAGATTTAGATTGGATCATAAAGTTTAAAAGATTGGCCACCGCGGGAAAGGTACAAAAGGGAAGTCTGCCTTACCGCAGAGAGGTTTCTTGATACAACAGAATGCAATAAAGAAGAAAAGCCAAAACGAGAAAAAAGATAAGATCTTAGAAAAAATTAAAGAAGGAGAAAAGAAATTGAGATCAAAACCAAAGTCTCAGGAGATTTTGAGAGAAATTAAATTATATCAAATTCAATACATGGAATTGATGAACCAAGAAATAGAATGGAAAATTAAACAAATGAGACAGAAAACGTTTGAATCTGCTGATAAATGTGGGAAATTTTTGGCTTGGCAATTGAAGAAGAGACAAAAACTAAATACAGTGACAAATTTAGAAGTGGATGGAAAGAACATTAACAATCCAACTGAAATCAGAAGCTGCTTCCAGAGATACTTTAAACAATTATATGCACAAGGGCCAGAAAAAGAGATTGATATAGAACAATTCTTGAAGAAAAATGGGATGAAGGAAATCTCATGTCAAGACAAAGTGCTTCTGAATCAGAAAATAACTGAACAAGAAATAGAAGATGCCATTCAAAACATGAAACTAGGCAAATCTCCGGGACCTGATGGACTGACTTCCAAATACTACAAGGCTTTAAAAGAATGGCTAATACAACCACTGAAGGAAGTATGTAATGAAATCCTTGAGGGGAAAAAGGCACCTGATACGTGGAAAGAGGCTTATATTATGCTTATACCAAAGAGAGAGACTGAAAAGACTCAATTGAAGAACTACCGCCCAATATCTTTATTAAATGTGGATTACAAAATTTTTGCTGACATTTTAGCTAAGAGACTGAAAAAAGTTTTGATGGGGGAGATTCATGGGGATCATGCGGGCTTCCTCCCGAGAAGACACTTATCAGATAATGTAAGGAATATAATAGACATTTTGGAAATGCTAGAAGTAAATATAAATACAAAAGCTGTTTTGATATTTGTGGACGCGGAGAAAGCCTTTGACAATATTTCTTGGACCTTTATGAAGAAGAATCTCCATGGGATGGGGGTAGGCCAAGGTTTTGAAAACGGTATAGGCGCAATTTATTCTGAACAAAAAGCAAAGCTAATTGTAAATAATGTTATTACAGAAGAACTTAGGATAGAAAAAGGGACACGTCAGGGGTGCCCAATTTCCCCACTACTTTTTATTTCGGTCCTGGAGGTGTTGCTGAACATGATAAGAAAAGACCAGCTGGTTAAAGGGGTTCAGGTCGGAGCGAGACAATATAAATTGAGAGCATTTGCAGATGATTTGGTACTTACATTGCAAGAGCCGGAATCTAGTACGAAAAGGGTTTTGGAATTAATTCAAGAGTTTGGCCAAGTGGCAGGATTTAAATTAAATAAATTAAAGACTAAGGTTTTAGAGAAAAATCTAACAGTAAGAGAGAAGGAGAGGTTTCAGGATGAAACAGGTTTAACTGTGGTTAAGAGTGTAAAATATTTGGGGATTAATATGACAGCTAAAAACTTGAACTTATTTAAAGATAATTATGAGAAATGTTGGAACCAAGTGAAAAAAGACTTAGAAATTTGGTCAAACTTGAAGCTTTCTTTGTCTGGTCGAATAGCAGCTATTAAGATGAATGTATTGCCTAGAATGTTATTTCTGTTTCAAACACTACAAATTGTTGACAAGATGGAGTGTTTTAGGGGATGGCAGCGAGATATATCTAAATTTATCTGGCAGGGCAAAAAACCCAGAATAAAATTTAAGATTTTAACTGATGCAAAGGAAAGGGGGGGATTTGCCCTGCCAGACTTGAAACTTTACTATGAATCAGCAGCTTTCTGCTGGTTGAAGGATTGGCTGCTCCTTAAGAACACAGACATTCTAGACTTAGAAGGTTTTAATAACTTCTTTGGGTGGCATGCATATTTGTGGTATGACAAAGTTAAGGTTCATAAAGGCTTTAAAAATCATATTGTCAGGAAAGCATTGTACAATGTGTGGATCAGATATAAAGACCTACTGGAGAACAAAACTCCAAGGTGGCTTTCGCCAATGGAGGCAAAAGCTGTGAAAAAACTTAATATGGAATGTATATGGCCGAAATATTGGGAACTCTTAGAACAGGAGGGTAGTAATTTTAAATTGAAGAGCTTTGAGAAATTAAAGGATAAAGGGAGACATTGGCTTCACTATTACCAAATAATGGAGGTCTATAAGATGGATAAGAAAATTGGCTTCCAGGTGGAGAAATCTAAATTGGAAACAGAATTGTTAGAACCCAATACTAAGAATTTATCAAAAATGTATAACTTGCTGCTGAAATGGAATACACAGGATGAAACAGTTAAATCAGCTATGATCAAGTGGGCGCAAGATATTGGTCATAACATTATGTTTGCTGACTGGGAAAGGTTGTGGACCACCGGAATGAAATTTACGGCGTGTAACGCCTTGAGAGAAAATATTATGAAAATGATCTATAGGTGGTACATGACCCCAGTCAAGCTTGCAAAAATTTACCTCTTGTCAGATAACAAATGTTGGAAATGTAAAGAAAATGAAGGTTCATTCTTTCACCTCTGGTGGACGTGCCCAAGGATAAAGGCTTTCTGGGAAATGATATATAATGAAATGAAAAAGATGTTTAAATACACTTTCTTGAAGAAACCAGAGGCCTTTCTCCTGGGTATGGTCAGCCATGTGGTGTTAAAGAAGGACAGAATTTTGTTTTTATATGCAACAACAGCAGCAAGGATCCTCATTGCAAAGTATTGGAAGACATCAGGCCTACCCACTCTGGAAGAATGGCAGATGAAGATGGCAGACTACATGGGACTCGCAGAGATGACGGGCAGAATCCGAGACCAGGAGAAAGAGACAGTGGAAGAAGATTGGAAGAAATTTAAGGACTATCTTAACAAATATTACAAGATTAAAGAATGTTAGATTGACATGGATTTAAAAACATTGTGGTTTTCAGAGACATTAGAGTAAGAAAAGGAATGGAATTTGTAAAAAAATTTGGGGAAATAAGGGAATGGAGTTGCTGATGGGATAATGAAACTAGAATACAAAACGGTGAGGTATGAGGAAGTCGGGGAAATTAGGTTGAGAAAATAAGTTTTTAAATTATACTTGTTGTTTTTTGTTTGTGTTTGTCTTTATTGTAGTTGTTTTGTATTTGTATGTTTTTATTGGAAATTTTAATAAATATTATTTTTTTTTAAAAAAAGAGATATTTTTTCTCCTGATTGAATTAACTTGGATAACTGCTGTTTTTAAAATGTCTTGGATTTCTGAGTACTCTGTATATTAAAATATAATTAGGTTTTAGTGTTTGGCGCAGCCTCACTTACCGAAATGGTTGAGATGGAGGGGCAAGTAAAGCAATGTATTGTGGTATTATTAGATTTCTATTTTGCTACTTGTTTTGGACAACTACTTAAGGATAGGAACCGTTAACTTCACGAGATCTGGTAGTCAAAACCACATTTTGAATTATGCAATGCATAAAACTTTCTATGAAGTCTGATCCTTTGCAGGCGTCCTCAGAGGCAAGTCCCATTGAAGTCAGTGGGACTCCCTTGCAAATATATGCGCATGGGATTACAGCCTGACTCTTTCTTCCTAGGGTCGTGTATTCATCCGGAAACGTCAAAGAGTCTGAGCAAGCGATTCTCAAGAAAGAAATATCAAAGCCTAGCTCCACAAAGGAACATGAAAGTGTGGATGTCAGCAATCTGCAGAATGGTGAAATATTCGCTGGACAGTGCCTAGAAAATCATGAAAGGACATCTGGTTATCAGTATTCCTTAAGCGGAGCCCTAGAAACAGAAGCTGCTGCTTCCCCTTTTATTGCAAATGAAATTCCTGGAGAAGAAGCTGCAGCTGCTGCTGCTGCTGCTGTTGATGCTGAAGGCAATGCAGTTGTGTCAGGTGAGGTTAAACCGGTGGTGTTTGGATTTCCTTTTGTTACTTAAATGCCAGTGTGGGTTTGTTAACCATCTGAAACAAGGTTTGCCGTTGCTGCGCTTGCAATGTCGAGTTTAATATTCTTCGCTGTAACTTGGCTCCTGAGTAATGAGCCTTGCGTTGTTTAGACAGGACTGTAGGGATGTGTAGCCACAGCAACTCTTACACCCACCTATTGTGTAAGAGCAGAGATGCTGTAGTGCCGAGCATTTTGTGGAGTTACGGAGTTTGCTTAAAGCATTGTTAGCCCACTCTTCCGTTGGAAAGGTACCCTGAGGCTCACACAAGATCAATAAAAACAACAACCAAGGCATATTGTAAGCCTGCAGGCAAGATGTAACAGTGCAGTCCTACACAAGTCTCTTCAGAAGTCCTGGTGAGTTCATCTTTCTCCAAAGTGGGTTTAGGATTACAGACCATTTCCCGGACATGAGAACCGCCAGTCCATAATGCCTTTGGGCTCAAGCTCCATTTATTGACCCTCATCCAGCCCACAACTGTTCAGATTAGGGCCAGGCGATATCTGGTTTTCAACAACATGATATCACCAGCTAGACACCGTGATATACCCATATATCACCATGTCTGAAATAAGGGTGGAGCTGTGTCAAGGCATTGACTGGTATCACGGTTTTTCCTGCATCATGATTTCTGCCGGTGTCTACTCTTGTGATTCGCTGCCCCTTGCAGAAGGCAGGGGAGAGCTGAGCTGAGTTACCAGGGGCTGCAGGAATCGAGAGAAGCATTGGCTGGCTTCACGGTTTCCCTCACATTGTGATTTTCACGTAGTGCACTCCCACACTATGATTCGCGATATATTGCCAAGTCAAAAAATTATGAAATTGATATCACGATACGGACTTCAAACTGATTTTGGACAATATATGGATATATTGCCCAGCCCTAGTCCAGATCATGGACAGCCTCCCCTGACTCAGCTGTTACATAGAAATAGGGCTGGATGGCATCAGCCCATTGATGACACTTCGCCCCCCAAACAACTAATGACCACACCTGGTGGCTTTATATTGGGAACAAGTGGTACAGCATAGTGCAAACACTATGGCCCTGAAACTCATGATCCCAATGCTACTCTTACTGACTGGACTGGGAATTAACATCTCCAGGGGAGGCCTTGAGGGTGTTCTGGATGCTTGGGGGAAAGTATCAGGGTGTATCCCTTTCTGTGGAATAAACTCCCCTACAAAGTGCTGTAAGTGCCAGTGTTAACATTTGTCAGCAACTGAACACACACCTCTTTCCCCATGCATTTCGGAGGGATTGAGGTTTTAGAGATGTTCAGAGATCCTTTTTTATTACCTGTTTCCTATGTTACTGAGGCTGTATATTTTATTAATGTGAAATTCCACAGAGCTTCTCTTTTAGGATATGTTTCTATTTCAGGACCTTATGGTGGAGAATGGTCTCATAACAAGTCATTTTTCTTTGTTCCAGATGATTCTAAAATAGAAACAGCATCTTGCTTAGGAAAAGACCTATTGATGCTCTGCAAGAAATCTTGGTTTTCGGATCTTACTATATGGATTGACAGAAAACAGTTTCAAGTGCACAGGTACTTCAAGAGACTAGCATTTATTTATTTTTTAAAAAAGAAGAAGCTTAGTGCGTTTTTGGGGTGGGTTGAACAACGTTTAGAAATGTTTGTGGGTTGTGTCTAATTAAGCTATACTTGGAGTCAGTGGAGTAGACCCATTGATATTAATGACTTAGGTTAGTCATGTCCATTAATATCAGTGGGACTACTCTCAGTAGGTTGCATTGCATACAGTCCAATATGTGTGATCTTAGATGGAGAAGAGCTAATCTAATACTAGATGAAAACTGGCATTGATTCAGCAACAGTGTGTTGAGTTTTTAAATATTCCCCTCCTGCAAGGAAAGCTAGGTTTAGTGAGCGAGAGAAAAAGAATACAGCTGTCTTGCTCCTTAAAGCTCTTGGTCCTCAAAATAAATAAGCAAACCTTTTACCAGAATAAATCATATTGAAAAAATTGTAGAGTGTTAATAGCTGAATTACTGTTAAGCTGCAGATCTGCCCTCAAAAGAGGTATTTCCTCATTTGGAAGGAAGATGAAAGATCTGTGATGGGGAAATATTGTGGTGTTCTGTGTTCAAAGTGGGAGAAAACCCCAGGTGCCTAAGAATTTGAGACCTGCTTCCTGCCTTGTTTTGTGGATAATGAAAATGAATTGTGGATTAGCTGTTAACTGGAGGCATTTCAGAATGGTAGCATTTTTCCACATTCTGTGACAAATAGGATTAAATTGCCAGGGATCCTGGGAGAAATAAGTATGCAGTGAGCAGACACGCATTAGTAGGTAAAGGGCAAATAATTTCAACCTTTTTTAGCAGCTTTCCTAAAATAAATATTTGTATCTAGTAGAATAATGTTTACTCCCCCCCCCCACACCCCACCCTTCCCTCTCTCAGGGCCATTTTATGTGCCAGATCTTGTTACTTTGCTGCTATGCTGAATGGGAGCTGGGCCGAAAGCTCTCAAGAGCACATCACTCTTCAAGGGTAAGTTGTTTTGCAAGTCGTATGGGAGCAAAGGTAGGCAATTTAAAATCACTGCAAATGCAGAGCAGCCATGCTGCATACCAAGCAATTCAAATTAATCTGTCCTGACTCTCCTATTTGGTGCAGTATATTTTGAGCAAGAGTCCTAAATTTTGGCTAGTGGGAAACCTCTGTGAATTGAGAACCCGCATCTATCTATTTGCATCAACCCGTCAACTGGAAGAGTTAAAAATGGGAAAGTTCTGCATTGCAATTAAATTCAATGAGCAAGTAACGTCCCTTCTCTGCTTTTAGCATGACTTGCTGGCCTGTTAGATGGGTAGTAAACAAATTATGAAGGCAATGTTGGAAAGACATTGCTGTGTCTTGCCTCCCTGGAACAAATCCTGAAACAAATTCTTTGTAGGGGAACAGTTAGGGGCAGAGGTGCCAGCTTGCGAGGGTGACAGGGTTGGGCAGTGTCACACAGGTGAGCATCATGCCTCCGTCAGCACTGATATGTGTTGGCACTGATATGAAACATGCGTAAGGCTAATGGGAACCCATTTAAAACCAGAATTGCGATGCTGGAATAAGGGTATCATCTCTGGGGAGAGGTTTTTCTTGTCGCCCATGTCTCTCCCAGCGCCCGGGGATGTTATTGGGGTAGGTTATGTATGGGGGCAGATGACACAACCTTGATGGCAGAAAGTGAGGAGGAGTTAAAGAACCTTTTATTGAGGGTGAAAGAGGAGAGCGCAAAATATGGTCTGAAGCCCAACATCAAAAGAATGAAGATCATGGCCACTGGGCCCATCACCTCCTGGCAAATAGAAGTGGAAGAAATGGAGGGAGTGAGAGATTTTACTTTCTTGGGCTCCATGATCGCTGCAGATGGTGACAGCAGTCACAAAATTAAAAGACACCTGCTTCTTGGGAGAAAAGCAATGACAAACCTAGGCAGCATCTTAAAAAGCAGAGACATCACCTTGCCGACAAAGATCCGTATAGTTAAAGCTATAGTTTTTCCAGTAGTGATGTATGGAAGTGAGAGCTGGACCATAAAGAAGGCTGATCGCCAACGAATTGATGCTTTTGAATTATGGTGCTGGAGGAGACTCTTGAGAGTCCCATGGACTGCAAGAAGATCAAACCTATCCATTCTTAAGGAAATCAGCCCTGAGTGTTCACTGGAAGGACAGATCATGAAGCTGAAGCTCCAATACTTTGGCCACCTCATGAGAAGGGAAGACTCCCTGGAAAAGACCCTGATGTTGGGAAAGATTGAGGGCACAAGGAGAAGGGGACGACAGAGGACAAAATGGTTGGACAGTGTTCTCGAAGCTACAAACATGAGTTTGACCAAACTGCAGGAGGCAGTGGAAGACAGGAGTGCCTGGCGTGCTCTGGTCCAGGGGGTCACGAAGAGTCGGACACAACTAAACGACTAAACAACAACAATGTATGGGGGCGCTGTATTCCTACTAGTTCTTTCATTATGTGTGAGACCACTTGGCCAGTACCTTTTTTGGTGAGGACTTGGTACATGGTATCTATCAATTAGTGCTTGTTGGCTTGTTGTGGTCTATATGTAAATTCAGATTTTTTTTCCTAGGAAGTGGTTACCCCATTTAAATGACATGTTACACAATTGCATATCCTGGTTTAAGGGAAGCTTTAGTTAGCCTTGAATCAGGGCTGGCAACTACTCAACCATACTTGGGAGTTGGGCCTGGTGCTCCAGAGAGGAGTGCAGATTCTTGAGGCTTTTCCCCATTTTACCTGGGAGCTGTCACTGGGCTTGTACTGGTCACTGTAGGTCTAACAGTTTAAGCAGGTTTTTGTAGCCATTTCTACAATAAGAGCAGCGCACATGGCGAATAGCAAAGCAAGCTGATTGCCTTGGTTCATGGATTACTTAACACTTGACTGTGGATTAAGAATTACAGATTCATAAAACTCCAAATCTGCTTTCCTTGTCACCTTAGAAAACGCATTAACTGAGCATTCCTTGTACAGGTGCTCAGACTTTTAATTTGTGCAATATTATACAGCCATCCCTTTGAATAAAATCCATCTCAGCATAGTGAGATTTTCCTCGGAGTAAACATGAGGTTTGCTGTGCACATATGTGGGGATATAAAGCTGTCATTGCACTGTGATGACGAAGTGACAATAAAAACTAGCTTTCTTCTGCTCTTACATATGTTAAACATGGTTGTGTATACCTGGTGGTGTGATGCTGGATGCTTTTTTTTCTCAACTGACATCCCATAACTTTTGATCACTTGGAAGCTTGGGAACACTTCTTGATACAGCCGAGTCAGATGCATCTTATCTGCGATAAAGCCCGTGACCGCTTTTCCTATTGTCCTGGCTGGAAGTCAGGCAGCACCACCAGCGTGCATCAGTTGTAACCACAGTCTCAGTATTTCTGATGATGGAGCTTAAGACCCATTGACCTGGTTCAGCCAGAATGCCACATCATGGTTTTGTTCTATGACAGGCACGTCCAACCACAAGTTGGCTGTGATCTACCAACAAGTATCAAAAAATGGCAGTGATCTACCACCGTTTGAAGTCATTTGTTAAGTAAATAAATGGATGGATGGATCATTATTTCACAGATACAGTAGTTATGTTTGGATATCATTATGACAGATCCAAATAGTTACTAGATGGACAAGTAACTAAACAACTGAGAAAAGTCAAACTGTATTTTTTTATTAGTTTGCACAGATCTGAGGAGCCAGCTTCTCTCTGTCTCTCCCCTGTCAAAGGGAGCCGCACAGCTGATGTGGATCCCAATAGTGCCTGCCCGCACTAAGCCCACCTCCCCTTTTCCAGCAGCACTGCACAGACCTCTCCCCAGCTCCCTCGCACCTCCCTCTGTCTCCCTGTGCGCGCTGCTCAGGGTTGCATTGCTGTGGAGACTGGCGGTGGCGGCTGCTGCTGCATCTGAGGTTGCAGAGAAAGGCCCTGCGATGGACCAGAAACAATCCTGCGGTCCACTGAGGGCTCGCGATCAATGTGTTGTACATGGCTGTTCTATGAGAACAAATCTGGAAGAAAGCTTGGGCTCACATGCACCCTTCTCTTATCCGCACAGAGTAATTACTGTAGTGTGTCATTGTTTGCAAACTGGCCCAGTAGGCTTCTGTGCTAGCCCCACAAATGAGGATTGCAAGCCCAGATTGAATCTGGGGCCACCATGGCAAATCTTCTTATACACTGTCCTGCCCTTTTGTAGATTTTCCTGTTTCCGTTATACACGTTCGAGAGTACAGTGCATATGGCTTATCCTGAAATAATGAAAATGCTGTTTAAGAGACCAGCTGTCAAGACAGCAGGGCTACTCGTTCGTGCTGTTTTTATGGCTACCTCATGTGTTTGCATGCAGCTAGACAACTGTGTTGATTTTTTGTCATTTAACCCAAAATAACTAATTTCACTTTTATTGAATGCTCCTCAAACATATTTAACGTTGCCACATGTTGCAGTATGTACAGTTCTTCCTGTTTATCACGTTGGGAGCTGTACCCCGAAATGCAAGCTTAATTCTCGGGAACACAGTGGGTTGCGTTCTGAGTTGCCCTTCATTCTCGAGAGGGCTCCTTTCACTCACGGAAAGCATTCTAATTCAGCAGAGGTGCTGGCTGCAGGAAGCGGGTGGCGAGAGAGAGAACTTTTGCTGATTCATCATGCAGTTCTGGATGGTCCTCTGACCTTGCAGGGAAGACTTAAAAGGGCTGCAGAAGGAATTTGGTGAAAATTGCCTCTTCAGTGGTGCCACCCTCTGGTTGGCATTCTAGATCCATGCAACCAATGCAGGTGTTTTTGTTCACTACGATAAAATTGTCTTTGTCCCGCTGCAATAAAACATACATTCCTCAGTACTTTTGTGTATTCTGTATATTGACCCCTGACTTGCTCTGTGACCCTGACAAGCAAGGTCCAGATTAGATTGACAAGGCAAAGGTAGTTGGAGAGGACACTGGGTACATCAAATGAGTTAACAGTTGTAGAAGCTACTTGGGTGTAGGGTTCTCCCACACACATCATTCCCCCCCCCCCATAATTCCAAAATATTCCACATATGGCAACCAGTAGAAGCCCCCACCAATGTGAGTGTGCAAGGAGATAGGGGAGATGGAAAATGTGAACCTATGACTCCTGGACCACTTTTTGCAGTAGTAGACTGTGGTTTGGTATGTGTTCTGAATCTTCCTGTTATGACTGTATCTGCCTCTGATCTTCTCTGGAGGAGCTTACTTTTAATCTCTTGTAAAAGGCATTTTAATCTGCTGAAGATTTCTTCGGAAAGCCTTAGAAATAAGTACAACCCCTGCCATTTTAGTGATGGGGAATCTCATAAAGATAATTTAATCTTTAGATCGCACAATCTTAAAAGCACTTGTTCCTAAGCAGTGTTGGCACACTTGCCTGGGTGGTTATAGCCAAAGACTAGATCGCTGGAGCTCTTGTAAAGCTGTTCTTGTGGGAATCCAGCTTTTCACATTTTTAGCTGTTGGGGAATGTGACCCATGTATAATTTTAGATTGCATTAGTGGTATTACTTTACCTTGATGCGGTTTCGTTTTATAATATGACAGGGCTCGGTGAACCACTTAGAGTTTATAAAACGTGAACCATCTATTTTATTTCACAGATGCTGGTGTCTGTAATGATTTTTCTTTCTGTTTTGCAGCTTAAACCATGTAGAGATGACTGTCGTTCTGTATTTTATCTATGGAGGAGTTTTGGATTTCCCAAACAAAGCAGATGCTGGGTATGTGTCAAGTTTTGTTATTTTTAATTGCATACCATGCCTTTTCTGCTTCCACCATTCCACATTAAAATAGAAAGTATGTCACAGAGACTATAAACTAAAATGGCAAGAGTGCCAGAAATAATTATTATTGCACTATAATTATGTTTGAAGTACTGTGAAAAGGTGTGTGTGTCTTATTTTACTTGGCGGCCAAGCTGATGGGGTAGTACTGATGAAGGATACTCTGTGGGAAGGAGGGGAAATGTTTGGTACTTGGGTTAACCTGTTTATTGCTGCACGATGAAGGGTCTGGAAAGCCTGCCATTTTTATTCAATTTCGTGTGAACTGCATCTCACTCACGCAACACAAAATCCCATCCATGACCTTTGCCCTCTTTAAGTCCTCCTCTTCCTGGATGCTGTGTAACCCTTTTACCAAGCCTAATGACTAGTCACCACATTCAAAGTGCCATTGCTCCATTATATGAAGACGTGAAGGAATGCAGCAAACTTGGTACAGCGGTGCCTCGCAAGACGAAATTAATCCGTTCCGTGAGGCTCTTCGTATAGCGGTTTTTTCGTCTTGCGAAGCAAGCCCATTGACAGCTTAGCGGATTAGCGCTATTAGTGGTTTAGCGGCTTTTAGCGGATCAGCTGATAAGCGGCTTATCAGAGGATCAGCTGATAAGCGGCTTAGGGCTTAGGAAAAGGGGGGAAAAAGGGAAAAAACCCCACAGGAACTCGCAAGATATTTTCGTCTTGCGAAGCAAGCCCATAGGGAAATTCGTTTTGCGAAGCGCCTCCAAAACGGAAAACCCTTTCGTCTAGCGGGTTTTCCGTCTTGCGAGGCGTTCGTCTTGCGGGGCACCACTGTAAAGCTAAACAGATGTGGGTCAGGTTCGTTCCTGAGTGGGAGACCATCCAGGGAAGTGGATAACATTTAGGCATCCAACCTCTGCTTAAAAACCTCCAAGGAGGTGTCCATCACCTTCCAAGGGAGTCTGTTCCGCTATCAAACAGCTCTTAACCATCACAAAGTTCTTCCTGATGTTTAGTCAGAATCCCCTTCTTTGTAACTTGAATCCATTGGTTTGAGTCCAACCCCCTGGAGCAGGAGAAAACAAGCTTGCTGAATCTCAGGACTACAATTACCTCAAGGATTGCCTCTCCCCTTATAAACCAACTGGGAGTCTGTGATCATCATCTGAGGCCCTTCTTCATGTGCCTTCTCCATGAGACGTCCATGAGAGGGTGGCAACACAAAAGCAGGTCTTTTCTGCAGTGGCTCCCCACTTGTGGAATGTACTCCCCAGAGACGTTTGCCTGGCACCTTCATTATACATCTTTAGGCACCAGGCAAAAACATTCCTATTCAACCATGCCTTTGGTTGATATCCTGCGGCCTTTAACATGTGCTTATGGGGGGGGGTATTGTTTTCTTTTTGTTCTATTTATTTGAGATTTTATCTTCTATTTTCATCTTGTGAACTGCTCTGACATCTTCGAATGAAGCATGTTATATAAATGTAGTAAATAACAAAAATAATAATCTTCCATGCAACAACCCTTTAGATATTTGAAGATGGCTATCCTATCTCTTCTCAGTCCTTGAACTTTGGTAATGCCTTTTGCTTGGCTGTGAAAGGATAGAGAGGCCCCATGTATATGCTGGAAACTAGCCACCCGTACAAAAGTAAATGTGCATTCATTGTTCTATCTACTTTTGCCTCTGGCCTCTTCTGTCACTGGCGTGTGTCCCCAGAAGGCTGCTAAAAAGGGACTGAAAAAATGTTTACCACCACAATGTATAGCATGAATTATCAATCTGAGGTTTATATAACAGGGTTGCAAGGCTTACACCTTAATTTTTTACTGGTATGCTAGATCCCTTCGGAAATGTTGCTGTACTTGGCTCTCAAAAAAATATGAGTGGTAATGCAGTCGTTTAGATTCACTTGTCTGAATGCGATGCAGATTACTATGGAATGATTCCATTATAAGCAGGATTATCTTCTGTATAATTTTTATTATTACTTTTACTCTAGTTCCATACTGAACATTGCAGACATGTATGGGCTAGAGGGCCTAAGAGAAGTAGCTATATATGTTCTGAAAAGAGACTACTGCAACTTTTTTCACAAGGTGTGTTCCAATGTTTATTTTTTTCTATTTTGACGATAGCAATAAAAGCCAAACGGCTCCAAATTCTTGATCAAATCTTCAGTCTAGGTATTTCAGGCCAGAGTGTTGAGTTGGAAAGCCCTTACTGTGTCTACTTGGTAACCTTTTGTAATTGATATGCTAGAATTATAAATGGGAATAAAATACAAATTTTAAAATGCTTTAAGCAATTCTGGGAAAGTGGAATAAAATGTCCCTTAAATACGTGAAGTAGGTGTAAGATCTAAAATTTTCACGGAATAAAATGTTCACGGAAACCATTTTTCATCTATAAATCAGGTTGTGCAAAATGTACTACAGCGAATGTGCGGGATATTGTTTTAGATTGGTGGTTTCCATCTTGTTTCTTGGAAGTCTCTTAGGGCTTCCTTAATGAGAAGAACAGGTGCAGTGGGCAAACTTGCTTTGAAAGGCAAGACCCTTTGCCCACTGCTACTGAGCTTTGTCACAGTTTGCGGCTGTGTTCTTGAGTGCACTCTTAGTTCATACTCTTGCTGTGATGCAGCAGGCCTGGCTCTGGCTCCCCACATGAGTTGAATTCAAAATCCTCCGCAATGCATGGGGTTTCTGAGACAGACTTAGGTTACATTGGGGGGGAATTTATCATTAAATAACTTGATATGGAAAGGGTTCCCCAGAAGTAATAAGTTTGAAAATGTATCCTTATAAGAGAAGCAGTAGACATACCCAGCTGCAGAATGAATAATGAACTGTTGATTATTATTTTTTTGAAGACTGGATCAGAGTGATCCGGTTTGTACACACAAATACAAGTGATCTGTTTACTGAAAGCATTTCCTATTGCAATTAGCAACTTTCATATCTCTCCAAGGTTCTAAAAGTACAGTAAATATGCTTATATCTTTACAATTTTAGCCTGTGCCTGGGAAGCACCAGCCTGTTATCGAATGTCTAGCTATTGCCCATTCGACAGGAGCAGAAAGCCTTTATGATGCTTGCATGAAGTGAGTGAGTTAAACTATTTTGATTCTTTCTTTCTTTCATTGCTTTAAGTTTTGAGAAAACTGTTGAAAAACAGCAGGCGCGTATCATTTCTTAAACTCTGACTTGTAACAGGAAAATACTTTGCAGGTGCTCACATATGTGACAGGACATCTGATGGGTTGATTTGTCTAAGCACGATATTTCCTTTGAACAGGTGGATGGTACAGCATTTTGTAAGATGTTGGTCAGAGAAGAGCTTTGCTAGTTTATCCCCTGAGCTTCAGAGTAATTGTCTTGGCATGTTGATAGACTCTTTGGTAAGTCTGCTTGCTTGTTTTCAAATTAAAAAAAGCATTGACACTAATACAGCTCACTACCTGCCTTGATTTCACTTCATGTACCAAGGTGACAGTTTTGTTTCATTGTGTCTTAAGATTTCCGGCCTTGGATAATATATAACCTCTAGTGGAAAGTGTGGCTATTCAAAGACTTTTGATACACCATTTCGAATTAGTATAATTTAAGTGGTGCTAGCGTCAGCATAATTTAGGAGGCAAGTTTGCCATTGGTTTGTGTATTTAAATGTTCTAAGCGATTTTATGATGTTAAAAACATAACACATCATTTATATAAGAAGTTTGATTGATCATTAGGCTGTAACATTTTTATATGCTGAAATAGAGTGTAGAAACTACATATTCCGTGTTGCTCAGAGCACATATGTATTGTTTTAAGAGTCCACAGAATGCTGCCCATCTTTTGATGGAAGCCAACCGGCTGATCGGTAGTCTTCCCCGAGTGAAGTGGACTGAAACAGCTCTTCTCTTGGCATCTAGACTGCAAGAAGAGTGTGTAGCATTTATGGTGGCACATTTCCCCGACGTAATACAAAGCGAGAGCTTTTTTGCCCTGCTACAGGTAAAAATCTATCTGATTGATGCCAATGTTATAGCAACCGATACCATAGGCTGGGATTAGTTGTCACTAGAAACTGGGCTTTCGAAGCAGTGAACGATCTCTCCACCTGCCAAGATAAAGTGGCTGCAGCTGCTTGGTTATTTTTTTAGGATGGGTTGCAATGCTGCAGTCTTATATGCACTTTACCTGGTAGTTCATCCCATTGAACTTAGTGGGGTTTGCTTCTGAGTAGAGATAGGGTTGTGATGTTAGGCACCCTTTTATTTCAGCGGGCTTGTGAACTTTCAGTTAGTGCAGGGATCACCAATCTAGTGCCTGAGGACGCACATGTGCCCCAGGATCCTCTTCCCCTATTGCAGTTAATCTTGAAAGGGGCATTCTGATATAGCCAGCAGAACAGGTTGTGGTATGTTATTGGTTGTGTGGGGTGGGCTTGGTGCCCACAACAGCTTACCTGATTTGTGGATGTGCCTCCTCTGGCCCCAGAGAAATTGGTAACCCCTGGGTTATGGAATAAGTTGTCAAAATTTAAGTTGGTGACTATTCTTGTCTTGAGTTGTTTGTTTTGTTTTGTTTTCTGCACAGTTGTACCTTGGTTGTTGAACGCCTTGGTGCTCGGACGTTTTGGCTCCCGAACGCCGCAAACCCGGAAGTGAGTGTTCCGGTTTGTGAATGTTCTTGGGAACCTGAATGTCCGACGGGGCTTCAGTGGCTTCCAATCAGCTGCAGGAGCTTCCTGCAGCCAGTCAGAAGCTGCGCTTTGGTTTCTGAACATTTTGGAAGTCGAATGGACTTCCAGAACAGATTCTGTTTGACTTCTGAGATACGACTGTATTTAATATTTTATTTTTATTTTGTTATTTATTAAATTTGTATACTGCCCTATAACTTGTAGGGCGGCTGACAACACAAAGTTACAATGTAGGAAGTGCAAAAGACATAATAAAAATAATCAAAGCACAAAAGACATCATAAAAATAAACAAAACATTAAAAAGCAGTCAAAACAATACTGATGTATACACACTAATAAACAATACGCTCTCCAACAAAATCCCCTAAACAGTACTCCAGCCCACAAACACAAAAATCCAAAGTAACCTATAAAATTTAACAACAATTTAAAGCGGCACCCACCCAAGTTAAAACCCCATCGCTGTTAAAACAATAATTTTATCACTTGTAAGCCACTTGTGCTAAGCGAATATGGCTCTACTTTAAATCAGATTATGGTGTTTGGGGGCTGCCTGGTTGGTGTTGACTTAGAACTTGTTCTAGTATTCAATGTGTTATCCGTATTCCCTTATGTTTTTTCCATAATGAACCAACAATCTTGGTTAAAAAGTCAAACTGTCTCTGGGCTTGGTGTTCACCTTGCACCTAAACCTCCTATACAAGCTACGAAGTGTTTTGAGTTAATTGGCAGCGGCAGAAAAATGAAAGAAGCACAAATACCTGAGCTTGTGTTTACACAAAACGAAATTGAAACAACCAGTTTCCCTGACATTCTCTTTGTTTACCCAAGTTTTCCTGGACTCTGGCTCTTAATTGTTTTTTATTTTCTACACTGCTCAGTTATATTTGTGAGCATTTTGTTTCTCTATTTTGTTAAAAAAATCTTACTGTCTGTTCTGTTCTTGTCTTTATGTAAACTGCTTAAATTTTTATTAAAATGTTATCATTAAATAGATGTGGACATACCAACACTAGCCCCTGTATTTTCAGGACTTTTGTCCATGCTAGTTCTACATGCAGACATCATTTTTACACACCTGGATATAGATGTCATTGTTACCTGCTGGAGATTCTCGAGGGCATTTTGCTGGCTACTGTTTGAGATAGTATTAGATCCCCCCCTTCCATCAAGGATTTGGGGAAGTGTGACAAAATATAGCCTAAATGACCAATCTAAGATCTGCCACCAAAATGCATTCTCTCTCTCTCTCTCTCTCTCTCTCTCTATTTCAACTGACTGCTTTGATAATGTCTTCTAGTCTCAGGCCATGAGCAGTGAACCTGACCTCCTTGATCAAGTGTTTGAAGCAGTTGAGAAGGGTGTTGGCACTGAAAACAGCTGCTCTCTTCTTACAGCCATGGACACTTTGCTAAATTCTGCAAAAGTGAAGGACACGGTAGGTCTTACAAAAATTTCAAAGGGAAGAATATTCCACTGTTGAAATCTGGCTAATGAATTAACTTCCTAAAATATTTACACTTTGTGGAGGTGCTCATCCTTGGCTCAAGTGACTTGGTGTAGTCTTGCTATAAGTAGAACCTGCAACAAAACATTGCTTGTGCTGTGTGCTCCTTTTGGGGTTCGTGCCGCACATCCTCTCTTCTGTTAATATGTTTATTCAGTTTCTCCCTTCCTTTCCATTTTTCCTCCAGTAGAAACCTAGCATTCTGTGAGCTCCAAATTCACCCAGTACTCACCAGGCTGTTTTCTAAAGTTTTGTTTTTGCCCTTCTGCAAATCGTGGCCCAAATCCCCCAAGCCTGCTAACAACTCCCTCTTATGTGTTAATGCTGTTTTAGTCTGCTTAAGAATTGGCACTCCAGGAACCGGTTTGCTGCTAATACATAGGATGGGAGCTCTGTGTTTCCCTCAGTCCCTTTTCTGTTCTGGCACAAGAGAGTATGTAAGCATGTCCTTGTAAATCTTGGATGAAATCAGTGGTGCTGCGATCTTAAGGAAGCACGCGTGTGAGTCTCTCTTCCTGCACTGCTCCTCTGCAAAATGGGTCTAGTTCATTCAGAGGTGCTGCAGTGAAAAATGTGTTGCATTATGAGGCTGCAGGTACAGAAGGGGTTGGTGCTTTCCACCTCTGTAGCTGCCAGTCTGCTCAAACGCTGTTTCGGGGGTTCCTTAACTTTTAATATAGGCTTCCTCTTTTATTTAGAGAAACATGTGTGGTTGTATTAGATATTTGGAGGCAGGGGAGGCTGAAAAGTTCACGTATACATGTGGGACATTCTATGTATCTTTCTGAATCGCAGCCCATGTCTTTGAGTTGGAGCAAGCAGCAAGGTAATGGTAACAGCTGTGTAATTTGAATGGACAATTAAGTTATCATAATACCCAAATTTAGAACATGAGGTCTCGTGGTGGTGGTGGTTTGGTTTGGGGTTGTTTTCCAACTTGGAGTCTGAAGTATCACTCTTACATTGGGGTGGGGAATCACTCTTTAGCGTTTCTCTTGAAGAGATATGTACAGTAACTGCTTGAGTAGCATCCTTAAACTTATTAGCTTCATGTTGTGTTCCTTGGCAAATGGATTAGTATAGTTTCTTTCCCCCTTGTTTTCAGGAAAATGAATGACTCGTAGAAGCTTGGAAAATCCCAAAATCCAGAATTACTTATGTCTTACTGATTCTGGGGTACATCAGTGTATGTTCACTTAAACCAGCCTTTCTCAACATTTGGGTCCCCAGATGTTGTTGAACTATAACTCCCATCACCCCTAGCTAGAAAGGCCAGTGCTCAGGGATGATGGAAGTTGTAGTCCAACAACATCTGGGGACCCACAGGTTGAGAACCACGACTTAAACTTTATATCCCCTCACATTTTAATGTTTAGCACTACAAATATATTAGTTGCAACCAAATCATCCTTTAGGTTCGGTGCCTGTTCAGCTCAGGGTTCGGAGTTCAACATTTTTTTGTTTAGTGATCTCCAGTTGAACATGGCTGGGGAGAATATCTATGTAAGCTACTAGAGAGCTGGATTTGAAACTTTCAGGCCAAATTGAAAGTAGCCGTTTAGATGGACAATTGACCTGACTTGGCAAGAAGTAGCTTCCTTTTATTAAAATATGTTCCTTATCCCTGAGACCCTACAGGGATCAGCAACAGAAAATAAAGTATCCAGTTACTTGGTTATTAATTTATTTGTCATTGGTTCACACAAACCTTGACTTACCATGAATCTGTGGGCTCCCAGAGAAGAGAAAGCAGTTTCTTTGCTCCTCCCCAGTCATATTTGTTGCCATTGGCTTAGTGTGCTGTCCAAACCTGGATTTGTGGTTAAGCTCTCTCCAGACCTAACCACAAAAAACGTGTCAGTTTGGAGAGAGTTTTAACCACAAGCCCAGGTTCAGACAATACACTAAACCAAACCTTCCTTGGCTTTGTAGTAGCAAAAAAAACCCCAATGAGGAGTAAAGCAAATGCAAGCTTTTCTCCAGGAGCCTGTGTGTTCATGCTAAACTGCTTCTCCCAATATGATCTGAACTGGACCCTGCAATCGTCATAAGAGGCCCTTCTTTGTGTGCCTCCTTCATGAGAGGTCCGGAGGGTAGCAACACGAGAATGGGCCTTCTCTGCAGTGGCTCCCTCAGTTTGTTGGCTGCTCTCCCCACTGAGGTTTGCCTCACATCATCATCATCATCATCATCATCATCATCATCATCTATCTTTAGGCACCAGGCAAAAACATTCCTCTATAACCAGGCCTTTGGTCTTTTAACTATCTGTGGCCTTTTAGATGTGGGCAGGGTGTTTTTAATGTATTTTTTTCTCTTAGTTTTAATGTATCTATGTGGAGCTGGGATTGTCTATCTGTGTGGTTGCTTGCAAGTAGCTTCTGGTTGTCCTGGGCAAGATAAAGCAACTGGCAAATTTAATAAATTAAATAATAGAACTAAAAACAAGGTGTGGCTTGGTGGGATATGCAAACCAGTCCACTGTATGCTTAGCACTGGATGAATGCATTGGACATTTAAAGAGACTATATTATGCTAGTGAAGGCAAAGGTTATTCATATATTTCTTTGGAATATATATATTTTAAAGATTTTACAAGTATTTGATGAGACTACCGTGTTTTTGTGTAAAACACAGTTGTAATTCTAAAAATGAATTTTAGCAATGTCCTGGATGTTGCCCGTTGAGCTGCCAGGGTTTAAAATCTGACATGATGAGCTCTTGTAAACAGAAACCACATAGATTATTCTGTATGATTGCAATCCTCGTCTATTGTTGACTTACTCAGCAAGGGTGATGAAAATTTAATCAGATGCATTATTGGCCCCCAGAGGATTTGACCTTGTAGTGACATAGCCGAGAGTAAAAAAGCTATGAAGGGATTCATTTGTGGTAAAAAAAAAAAGAAAAAAAAGGGAGGGGGCTATATTTTTTAATGAGCTACAGCTTTTGTGGGAGTGGCTTGGTTTCATGCTGTGCAAAATTATGGTGCAGGACAATTGGCCTTTGCAAAACCACGTATGCATCTCTTCGGCAATCATAAAATCTAAGTGATGACATCATTGATCTTGCTTAAAGAGTAAGTAGATTCTGCAAAGGAATAATGACTGGTTGCTATGACAATGTGGCTCTTTCCAGCTGCTGATTTTCTTACTTGGAACGCAGGGGTTTACGTGCAGGATCCAGGCTCTGCGTGATAAGCTGTGGATCTTCCTGGTTCAGTCGTTTTATGCTGTTCGTCACACACAGAGCTGGAAGCTGCTGAAGGCAGACGATCAACAGAACATACAAGCAGGTAGGCGAGCTGTCGAGAGCTTAGCACGTTGCGTAACAGCTGTGCCCTTATTAAAGAAATGAGAGGAGCTGGCAATTAATGATAGCTGGGAGAATATGTTGATGAGCCTTCTGCTCTCAAATACCGCATAATAATTTAACAAAAATGCTCCAAATATCCTGCTCTGCCAGCTTCAAGCATGGAAGCCAAGTGATTGTATGTCCCTATTGTGAACGACGCCGCTTGCATGTTATTACTGCAGATTCATGGAACTGCAGATATGTGGAATCAAATAAATAGGTAGGCTGTCTTTTGTTTGTACTTAGAATATTGAAAGATGGGATTTATTTTAAGCACGTGGGCATGGTAGAAAGAATTCTATACCAAGCTGATGG
The DNA here is from genome assembly GCF_951804945.1 of Podarcis cretensis. Classification (NCBI taxonomy): domain Eukaryota; kingdom Metazoa; phylum Chordata; class Lepidosauria; order Squamata; family Lacertidae; genus Podarcis; species Podarcis cretensis. The sequence continues at coordinate 74,988,320 of NC_137175.1, forward strand.
CTGGTTTAGTACATGTAGCAGATGGAGGGTTTTACTTTGCATTCCATACCATGGAAAGCTTTAATTTTGCCTAATAACAGATCCCGGTTACTGTCAACCTCACAATTGATATGGTGCTGTTGTTGCTGCAGAAGAATCTTCACGGAAGCTTCATAGCGGCCGCTGAAATGTAAGCAGCAGAATTTGAGCTTTTAAACAAAAGGAGTCTTGCTGTGGCTCCTTTGCCTCCCCTTTGTTTTCAAATGTATGGAACAAAATCTTGCAGATGAGGTACCTGAAAATGGCTTCAGGGCAATGCTTCTGTATTTGTGCTGTGGTCATGTAGTTTCTTTAATCAGGAAAGCAAGCTACATAATTCAGGATTGCAGCATTCTGCAAAGCGTTTGGTTGGAAAGCAATAAACGAATGCTAGAAAAACAACAGTACCTCCTTGCTTGTATTAAGAACAATCTGGATAAGCTAGATTGTGGGGTGTTATTTAAAGGCTGTAACTTCAGCTCCCCACCCCCACCCCCTTCGTTTCCTGATTATCAGTGGCTCAAAGTCATGTTGGGAATAGAATTGGTTTTGGAGAGTCAGACTCTATCATTCTAAACAGTGCTTTATAGTGTAAAAGTACTAGGTTCTATAGATGTGAGACCGTAACCAACCCTGTGTTTGCGAAGTTAGTGTTGTGCCTTCAACCCCTAACGTGGTTTTGTGCTTTCAAATAATCTGCAGCATTCATCCTTGCATTTTAATTATAATATCAAAAAACAGAAATATGTCATTATTTGCAATTGTATGCATTTGTATAAGCAGAAACTGGACATATTTTCCTTTGGCAGCTATTGGAATGTTCACATGAACTTTCAAAGAAGCATATAATTTCATTTAGGGATTGCAGGAGACTGCAGGGTTTTGTTTTGTGTTTTTAATGGCAGTAATAATAGGCTAAAAAATAGAGATAAGCTCTTCGGTTTATGGGTTCCCAATGGAACAACTCGTATTTGTACTGATGTGTTACGATATGTACATATGTACACACACATACATACACACACACACATATATATATCTGAGATAGAGGCATCCCTAAAAATAAACCTCAATGATGCCATTTTCAGCCTCATGGCTTTCCTTCCAGAACAGAGGTTCACCGAGGAACTAAATGAACAAGGGTGTTTTTTGGGGGGTAAAATTTACTCTTACTTGCATATTTTATGAAAGCAATAATATGTATCTAGTGCAGTCATTTTTAGAGTGGATGGAGTGAAATGCTTTACAGAATCCAGGCACATAAATATTGCTCCCTGGCAAAGGCTATTCTGAACCAAGTGCACATCTTCTCATGTTTGCATCTGTCTAGTGTAGGTTACGTAAGCACTGCAGAAATCTCACATCTGGGAGCTTCAGTGAAGCATGCTCTGTTTGGAAACTTCATATATGATGAGCTGTGTCGCCAGACCAAAAAGGCTTGTATGATCACCTCGGAATAACCAAAACATAGCTTTGCTTACAGAGGAAATACAGATTCACAGTAATTGACCAAAACTACAGATGTGAGATAACAAGGAGGCACTTGTGTGTTAAAGGAGAGTCATGGCCTACAATAAAGTTGCCTATAGCTGCAAGTAAACCAGCTCGTTCGTCAGAATAATTTGTGACTCCATTCTTTTCAAAAATGGAACAAATAAACAATTTAAAGGATCCTTTCTAGAACCTGCATGTTTTCCTTCATTCTGCACTTCAGGTCAAAAACTGCTATCATTTCTTAATTACTTGTGGTCTAAAATGTGACTCCTTTCTCAAATGCTGTCCTGTTTTACGTAAAGGTTATTTTCCCTGAAGCTTCATTCCTTTTCTCCACTATTCCTTTCTAAAGAAAGATGTTCTTTTCTTATACAGCTGCTTTTGATAAAGGCGATGATAGAAGACCTACCAAAAAGCCCGTATTCACTAGTTCTCAGGTAAAACTACAACAAAAACTACCACAAGCTAGTAGTGTGTTAGCCAACTTCATTTCCTTGTAATTTTGACTGAGCTAATATACACCTATGATCATCTCGACACTATATTTATATATTTGGTTTCTTTGGGTGGGGAGAGGGCAGGGCACGTGAACTTTCCCATTGAAGGAAGAGTTTGGTTTAGGAAAAGTCAATCCTCTCAACTCCAAAAGAAGCAGTTTGCATTCTATTTCTCCTTGTATGCATCTCTGAAATGCTTTTTAAAAAATAAAAGCATATTTTTTCCAGGTTGCAACACAAATAGTGTCCTACCTAGTGAATCAAGCTATTCAGTTTATTCATCCCATCAAATAAATACCCAGTGGACCTCCATATTTGGAGATATTTTTGTGAGAGAAACCAACCCTAAATAAGGGGGTGGTGATGCATACAGTCGTACCTTGGTTTTTGAACAGCTTAGTTCATGAACAACTTGGAACTCGAACATCGCAAACCCGGAAGTAAGTGCTCTGGTTTGCGAACTTTGCCTCGGAAGTTGAACATCCGGTGAGGCTTCTGCGGCTTCTGATTGGCTGCAGGATGCTCCTGCAACCAATTGGAAGCTGCACCTTGGTTTCTGAATGTTTTGGAAGTACTGGACTTCATTTACAGGTACATTTATAATTTGCAAAACTAGAATCCTAGAAAAATGCCCGTACCAGGAGCGGGGGAAGGATGGACTTCCATTTCAAGGACTCTTTGAAGATGCATTGCATCTCTGTGTTCTGTACATGGAACATCAGGCCTTCCAGTGTCCTCAGGGGAAGACTTATTTTAGTCTTCAATGGTGTTCCTAGAGTTTTACTTTTGCTTGCCTGAAGGATGTATCCAGTTATTTTTATATATGGAAAAGCAAAAGATAAACTGTACGCTCCAGAAGAATTACGATGTGAAGTGCTTTCTAGTCCCTGGTGACCTCATCCATTGAGAATGAAGCCTGTTCAAATATGTTCGCCTCTGGCCCAAATGCTGAGAAGTGACTTTTATATAAATTACGTCACAATTTTATGCATATCTTAGAAGCCCGGCCCACCATAACCGGTGGAGCTTTCTCCTTAGGAAGCAAGCACGCCAGCTTGCCCCTGCAATTGAGGGGGCCGGCGCAGGGACGTCAGCATGCCATGTGACATCGCGCAATGTGTTGACATGTTATAGGCATGCCGTGTGGTGTGCCGCACGAGTTGTGTGATTAAGGTGAGCGTGTTCTGCAGCGTTTGTGTGCAGCCACTGGAATTTTGAGGGGCCCCAGACCCCTCCTTGAAAATTTGGGGGGCCCTTAAGCAACCTTAGATGTTTAAACTAGCTGTTGTTTCCAAACCTCAGAAATGGAGATAAGAACGTTTTCTTCAAGTGTGGTAGTTAAGACTCATGCTGAACTAAATAGCTAAGTTTTCAGAGTAAGTAACTGTGACTCTCCTACTGTTTTCCTTTCTTTTCTGAATTATCATATTTTTCTCCTCTCAGTTAAACAGATGCACTACTGACAATTCTGCTCTAAAGCATCCTGCTTTGAAAGCATACAGAAAGCAAAACAGTTGGGGTGGTTCCTGCACTAATCAGGATAAAATGAAATCTGATGGATTAGGAGCATCTGGGCACACATCGGCTACCAACAGGAACGGCACTAATAAGGCTTTGAAACATGACGATTTAAAGGGGAAAGACAACAAAAAAGCCGTTTGCAAGATGATGAAAGAGTCCAAAATGGGGGAGAAAACTCCTTCGCCCAAGGCTAGAGCTGTTATAAAGCCCAAAACTGAAAATAATGGAAATGCTAAGGCCGAAAGCTTGCTTACCAAACAGGATTCCGAACGGTCTTTATCCGCTAGCGGACACAAAAATGTGGGAAGTGGCAAAGCCTCAAAAAATCAAGAAGGTAAAACTGCAGGTGCTAGACCCAAAGTACTCCCTGGAAACTCAAGTGTACAGATTAAAGCAAAACCTTTGAAGAAGACCAGTGGAAAGGAATCTCCCTCTCTTATGGGCACAGAAACTCTAAGCAAGTCTACTAACTCCAGCACAGATCTACGGATGTCCATTGAACAGCTCGATGAACTGAAAGAGGAAAAATTAACAGATGAAGGCAAAAAGCACTCAGGTAATAGAGATTCCCTTTGGACCTGCCTCACAGATCGTTCACTGCAAAACGGGGGGGGGGGGGATTGTTTAAAAATCATTTCTAAGTGGGTTGTGATTTTTTTTTAATTTGATTTTTATAATTTAATGTTTTGATTGTAGAAAGGAAATTTAGATTGGTAAAATATGGACAGATACATAGCTAATCCTTTGAAAAATCTTCACAGAATTTTGAACAGCTGTTTGAAGATGAGGGTAAAATATATTTATTCCTTTGAGTATTTTTTTACTTTACATCTAATACATTTCATTTAGCTGCCATTACCTGGGGATGTCAGCTAAATTTGCAATCATAAGCTTAGGTTATTTGAATAGGAAGCATTTGGAGCAACTGTGGATAATCAAGGTTCATCTTGAATTGCACTTGGGCAAAAAAAATGAGGCACAAATACAAGATGGGTGACACCTGGCTTGAGAGCAGTACATGTGAAAAGGATCTAGGAGTCTTGGTTGACCACAAACTTGACATGAGCCAACAGTGTGACGCGGCAGCTAAAAAAGCCAATGCAATTCTGGGCTGCATCAATAGGAGTATTGCATCTAGATCAAGGGAAGTAATAGTGCCACTGTATTCTGCTCTGGTCAGACCTCACCTGGAGTACTGTGTCCAGTTCTGGGCACCACAGTTCAAGAAGGACACTGACAAACTGGAACGTGTCCAGAGGAGGGCAACCAAAATGGTCAAAGGCCTGGAAACGATGACTTATGAAGAACGGCTAAGGGAGCTGGGCATGTTTAGCTTGGAGAAGAGGAGGTTAAGGGGTGATATGATAGCCATGTTCAAGTATATAAAAGGATGTCACATAGAGGAGGGAGAAAGGTTGTTTTCTGCTGCTCCAGAGAAGCGGACACGGAGCAATGGTTCCAAACTACAAGAAAAAAGATTCCACCTAAACATTAGGAAGAACTTCCTGACAGTAAGAGCTGTTTGACAGTGGAATTTGCTGCCAAGGTGTGTGGTGGAGTCTCCTTCTTTGGAGGTCTTTAAGCAGAGGCTTGACAACCATATGTCAGGAGTGCTCTGATGGTGTTTCCTGCTTGGCAGGGGGTTGGACTCGATGGCCCTTGTGGTCTCTTCCAACTCTATGATTCTATGATTCTATGATCTTTTTGGGGAGGAAGTGGTTGAAGCTAAAATATTGTATTTAAACCGTGAGATTTGAACTTTCCAGCAGATGCTCATTACATGGGTCACTTTACTGTCTAATTCTATTTTTATTTTATCATACAGCTTTGAAAACAAAGCCTGCTTCGAAGATGTCTAATGGAGCTCCTGCTAAAAAACATGTTAATGATCTTGAGGCTAATGGTTCCATGAACAGGTCTGTTGGAAGTTGGGCTACTAGTTTTTCCATATTAATAGGATTTTATTTCCCTGTTGAAAATGAGGTTCATCAAGTCAAAACATTCTAAAACTTGTGTGTTTGTTCCAGGTTCTGTATTCTGGTTTATATTTGGAGCAAGAAATTATAATTATTTTTGTTATATTCTCGGGACTTCGCATCATCCAACCATTTCTTTCTGGCACCAGTCCCATGCTTGCCACAAAATTCTGCTTCCCAGATTTCTTAGAGAATTGAAGAGGACTATGGGGAGAGTGCTCTCACATTTGAGGAAGTTGTTTTTTATTTAAAAAAATGTGTTTTTCTTATTGCTTGTTACACTCTCCCTACCTTAACACAGATAAGCTCTCACCCTCTCCTATGAGTCCTCAACATGTGCCAGAGTGGGATTGGGAGCAACAGCCAGAATTTGTGAACCCCAGAATGCTAAAGAGTTTTGTTTCGTTGCTTCTTTATACCTCAACCCTCCCTAAATATCATTTGAGACTCTCCATTTTCCAACTGTAAAATAATAACAGGATTCTGAGCTCTCTCAGTAATGGAGAGACAAGCTATATAGTCAACAAGAGATGGTGTTGCTTGTTAACATCCTATTTTCTCCCTTTTTAATCTGCTATGACTTTTTTTTTCTTAGAGGCATTTTGTGCTTTTTCACATAGAAACGCGTGTAGGGCATGCAGATGCTTCAGTATCATGTTAACCTTCTAGATCTTTAATCTTACAAATAATTCAAGCAGCGTGTTTCTGTTTTCAGTGTAAAGAAATGCACTGGAAAGGGCAACAACGATCCCCTACCGCAGGCAGTTTTGAAGAAAAGGGGAAATGAATCTGGCAACTCTACCATGCAACAGAAGACAAAAAACGTAGCTAACGCTGTGAAAAATCAAGGTAAAGATTTGTCCTGTACGTGTAATGCTGACTTTGTATAAACCATTTCCAAACTGGGAATCTTTATCAGAGATGCAAGTGGTTAGATGACTAAACTGCAAAGCTAGGCACCCTTTCTTGGAGTAAGTTCCATTGAATTATACAGGTGTAACTTTCAAGGAACCATGCATTGTATTGAAGTATAAGTAAAACTCAAATCCATTTGGGGGCATTCATAAAAGTGCTGCTCATCACTAATTTGCAGGGACCATCTAATTAGGTTACAATGCCATTCCTTCTTTTAGTGGTATGTGAGAAATCAATTTATAGTTTTCAAAACTAACCATGCGGCTGGTGTAATTACAGATCTCAAATACAGTGTAATAAATGCAGTCATAATACTGCAAAGACTTTTCCCCCCTTTTAACGTAATTAATGATGGCAGTGTTCTAAGTTTTAGCCTAGTGATTGCTAGCTCTTCCCTGTTCCAAAGTGTGGTTTGGTTAGTAGTGATGATGCTTCCACAAAGGACAACTTTAATCTTCTATTCATTTTTGGTCTATTTGTGTTTGAGCGTCCTTTTGAAGTTCTTTTTCTATGGAAAGTCCTGACACAGTTGACATTCACTGCTCCTTCATATAATACACTCTGCAAATTGGAATGTAGCATAACCTTTAGATTTTTGTCTCGGTAGGTCCACCAGGAGAGACCCCAAATCTACTGAAGCCTGGACTTTCTCCTAAGCAAAATGAAGAAAAAAACATGACCCAATATCTAACTCAATCAGAGAAGCAACCTTCATCAAAGAAAAAGTCTAAATCTCCACAGACAGCTTCAGTTAAAGCCACAGCAAAAATAATAATAACATCCAAAACCCAAAACCATTCAAAGAAGAGTGAAATGCTGAACAATAAAGACCAAAAACAGAAAATAGTTACAGGGCAACCTGCTCCAAAGCTTCCTTCTTCAAGCCAGAAGCATTCCAGAAGTGAATCACCAGTTCAGAAGCATTTACATGCAGAAGGACAAAAAAATTCAACTTCGTTGGGAACTCAGTTACATAGCAGTAACAAATCTAGCCCAGGGAAGAAGAACAACAGCAGAACATCCTTGCTTGAGATAGATAAGAGGCACATACCTGATTCAGAAAAAGTGACCCCTCTTGAAGAGAGAGACATGAAAGGAAATTTGGAACATCATTGTGTTGCGGAGCTGAAAACTGAAAAGATAGCAAAACAGGTTCATAAGAATGAGGATGATAAATCACTTGTAAACAAAACACCTGTACAAGAATTGCAGCATGTCAGAGAAGAGAAGGGTGTGACTTGTGCAAATGTTAGCCAGAATCCTGCAATTTTAGCTTCTAAAGAATTGAAGTGCAAAATACTTCCTGATTCTGTTGCCTACCAGAATCTCTTGGAACATTCAGGAGAGAAGCTTTTAACACAAGTAACATCGGTCGGTTGCAAATCTAATGATACCTCAAAGGATGTTAACTATCTTGAAGATCCATTGCACAGCTTGTCTGAAACAGCCAATGACAGCTCTAACTCTGAACATGAGGGGAGGAAATCTTCTAAGGTCTGTATAATGGGCTCTGAAAGCGCTGATGAATTCTCTGATAAATCTGCCTTGACTGAATCCCAATCGGCTACCGTGGAATCAGATGCTGCTTCAAAATCTTTTGTAGAGCATGTTGCAGAAAAATGCTCATCTAAAGACACGGATACCACGGAGACCCCAGAGAGCCATGAGAACTCAGAGGCCCCCTTTGCAGATCATTGGAATCTGAGTTCCAGTGCACTTGATCCAAAAGAAAGCCCTGAATCGGACACTGGCAGTGCAACGACATCATCCGACGATATAAAGCCAAGATCGGAAGACTATGATGCAGGAGGGTCTCAGGATGACGAAGGGTCAAATGAAAGAGGGATTTCAAAGTGCAGCACTATGATATGCCATGATTTCCTTGGCAGAAGCAGCAGTGATACAAGTACACCCGAAGAACTCAAAATCTATGACACAAGTCTGAGGATAGAAGTGAAAATGAAAAAGGAAAACTCTGATCTCTTCCGTGTTATTTCAACAAGTGATGATGAGATCCCTAGAAAAAGGCCTGAAACGTGGCTGCACCAAAGTGATGAGAAAAAGGGTGGTTCCAGGGGGAATAATGCTAATTTTGCCGCTGCACAGTTTCCTCAAGAAGCTGATCAGGTCTCCTCTTCGGCTGATGAAACGGAAGATGAAAAGTCTGAAACGGAAAACGTCGTAGAAAACCTGCCTCCACCAGAAATCCCTGTTCAGCAGTTCCATGGAATTGTGAATCTCGCATTTGAAGATGCGGCAGAAAACGATACTGAAAGTCAAGAATTCCCTGCCACCAAAAACTTTAAGCGTTCCGTATTGCTTTCAGTGGATGAATGTGAAGAATTGGGATCTGACGATGGTGGAGAGGTCCACACTTCCCTCCAGCGCTCTCTGGATGCTGCAACGCCTTCTGATGTGTTTGATGGCACTTCCCATGAGGATCATGGCAAGACATTTTATTCAAGATACTCCTTGGAGATAGAAGACGGATTCCTGGAGTGTAAGGAGAATGATAAGGAAAGGTTAGAGAAAAGTGAGAATGCTTCTGTAGATCCTTGTGGCAATGAGCAAAAACCCAAGGAGAAGAGTACTCCAGTTATGGAACAGAAGCCTGTCGAGAAAGATCTGATTGTGAGACATAGTCTGTCTCCTGCAGAAGTTAAGGAAAACGCCAAGAGTGACGAGAACAATGAATTTCAATGTAATAAAGTCTCAGACAATGACACAAAATCTCAAGGAAGACCATGTCACCTGGATCTTCATCAAAGAGATAATACTGAGTTACAAAAGAACAATTCTGCAAAACCTGTAGACCCAAGTAGGAGTCATATACTGATTCAGGAAGGCCACGTGAAAGAGATTGATTCAGCATCTACTGAATACGCTAACTCTGCTTTATCCGCAGGTAACGTACAGAAATAAAAGCATTAAGTTCCTCAAGATATTACGTATTAGTGGAATATTAGATTTATAGTTGGGTTTGAGACGCTAACTCTAGCAAATACCTTTAGAAATTTTATCCAAACTGTTATAGAATTAAATGCTTATGTTTCACACAAAATCTTAAGTTGCATACCATATTCTCGACCATAATAGAATATGTATGACGCTGTCCAGTGGGCAGCTGGGAATATTTATCATGGGCAAAGCAGAGAGTGGGATGTTGTTCCCTGCTCTTGAGTTCATTTTTGACCCAATAGAACATAGGCAATATCATCTTTTAATGGAAACCTGGCTATCCATTGGTTCAGCAGCCTATATGATTCACATAAATATATATCTATATCTATATATATCTATATCAAAGTGGGATGTGCAATAAGTGCATTAATCTTCTCAATTAAAAGTGCTCTGCGTATTTGCCTTTTAAGAGCTATATTCATTATTGTTTCTGTTTTGCACAGAGCTAGGGTCTCCTCTTAAGCTGCTGTTGGATTCAGTGGGGCCCTTACCATTGGCTTCAGCAGAAGCTGGCCTATACTCTTAAGATACTTTTTCAGAATTCTTGTAGTTCTAAGTTTTGCCAGTGAAAAAACAATTTCTTTTTAAAAAGAGAAAGGTCAGCTTTCAAAAAACAAAACGGTTAATACATTTAAACTTATGCTTGCTTCACACGGTTAGGTAACTTCTTGTCTAGTTTTGTGTCTTCCTTAAAACAGGGATTGAGCTCCGTACCCCCAAAGTACAACACAGAGAACCTGAATCTTTCAAACTTCTGTGTATTTAAGAGTTATAAACTGATGATTTGTGTTCTGAAGAACCATACGAATGGATGACTTATCAAGCTGTACTTCTTTTTGTTTGCTTGTCCTTGCTTGCAGCTGCCCTTTGCATGTGCAATACTTAAATATTAAGCCTGTGAATAAACCATTTGTTTTCGCCCCTTTGAGGTTGACTTGGCTTAAGTCACTGTTTGGTGATCATGTCCTCCCTTTCGTTTTCCCCTCCCTCGCTCTGCTCCTTCCTATTTTAAGTTATTATTTTAGTGGTTTTAGAAATCCATGTGCATTAAATGTTGGTTTACATGACTTGTCATTTTCTGTATCAGAAATTTTTTCCAATTATGGAGGTTTATTGTCAATTGCCAGTGGTGATTGCTGCTTTATTTATAAGCCGTATACTTCGTTTCATTTACTTTTTTAAATGCATTTTAAAAAATGGCTCAAATATTTGTGGACTTTGTATACAAGTTACATTTTTCCTTACCTCTTTAATCTGGTTGGATTGGTCCTGCTGCATTGAGTGAAGTATGCTGTACAAAAGCCCTGCAAAAGGGGAAAGCCTGTGCAATTTTTACAATGTGTAGTATTGTGAATTATTTCAGGAGACATAGATGATTGTGACAGATTGACACAAACCTGCATGTATGAGCATCGGCCTCCAAAAACCCTTTCTCCAATTTACGAGATGGATGTTGGAGAAGCTTTTGAGCAGAGGATGGAGTCGGAACTGAACATTCTAGATGTGGATTTTGAAGATCAGCCGTTTGCAGAACAGGACTGGACTCTTCTCAGGCAACTGTTATCTGACCAGGAGTCAAACTTGGACATCAAAAACTCTGTTCCTGAAGACCTTAACTTAGCACAATATCTCATCAACCAGACACTTTTTCTGGCACGAGACAGTTCACAACCTCAGGGTAAAGCACAGATTGACACTTTCAGTAGGTGGACTGAACTGATATCTCCACTGGATGATTCTTCAGCAAGCATCACAGTGGCAAGTTTTTCCTCTGAAGATTGTTCTTCCCCTCAAGGGGAATGGACAATTCTTGAACTAGAAACCCATCATTGAAGTGATCACGTGTTTTGAGACAGGACTCCTCCCCTCTTCTTTTCCCTGTACCTCTGCAAGTAAATAGGTGATGCAATATTTCTATACAATAATAAATACTGCATCCGTCAAGAAGAGTCAGTCCTTGATATTGAAATGATCCTTTCTTTAAGTGGTCCATTTATAATTTAAGATTTAAACACAGGTAAAATAAACTTTTGAGATTTAAGGTGGATGTTTTTCTAAAAACTATTTTCAAGCATGTCTTCTTTTCTTTCTCTGCCTAGAATTAGGAAATTAGATGCCCTGTAAGAAAATGCTTTGACTTACTCTCTCCTTTTTTCATTCATCACTTACTCATACATTTCCTAAATGCTCAATGAATTAAAATATGAATGCAGAATAAGTATTGCTATCCTTTTTTCTTCCATTGCTCCCCATACATAGTGACTTGGTGACTTCTTCAAAGATAAGCGATTCACAGTGATTACGTCAAAAGATGTGTGCCAACAGTACTTTCAATTCTAGAAATGTGTGTTTGGATTTGCAGGAAATAATAATAATAATAATGCAACTGTTTCTGAACTTTATTTATAAACAGCAGCATGTTTGGGTTGTTTTCTCCAGGTTGATTTTTTGTACCTTTTTTGTTTTTGAAAATTCAATAAATTTCTAAATTGTTTAAATCTAAGATTGCACAGGAGTTTCTGGAAGGGATACGTAGTATTCTTTTTCTAGGAAGAAATATATGTTTACAGTGTTGTTAAATTGAAGGGGGGGAAACCTCAAGAATTATTTATACAAAATCTAATACAGTTAACAGTTTTTTTCTTTTAAGATGGTATTTAATAGCATGAGAGGTGAAATATAATGAAGTAGTCTGCTCATTTCAAATTTCTATCTTTTGTGTGCCATATAGATCTATATTTGGATTCCTTAGAGTGTATTGGGTAGCACACTTCCCTTATCGAAGGACACTTTTAAAGGATTGGTATTCATATTTTTTGATCCCGAGCCTTTTTTCCAGTTACAGCTTATCATCTCGGGGGGTCGGGGTGGGTCTGGCTAATAGTGCAGGAACAGTGAAACACAATATCATCTATATGTGTTTTTTTTTAATTTCCTTTTCAATATGCATCCTATTTACTCTGTGACGAGAAAATTGGAATCCACTTCATAGGGAGTTCTTACCATCCAAGTTGCGATGTAGGTGGAACACTCAGATACTGATTTTTGTGTTCTATGATGCTCACTTAAATAAACTTAAGGTGGATGGACCTTTTTGCTGTGAAGTAATTGGGCGAGATTTACCTATCAGCGGAAGCCCTGCACAAAGACTTCTGTTTGCCCTGCCCCGCATGCTCTCCTGACCTTTGCTCTGGTGGGATGGAGAACCCATAGTACAGCACATGAGGGAAGGAGAGGGGAGATCTGTCAGGTTATAGTGCTTGTGCAGTTGGAGCATTTGTCATAGCGCAAATAATAATAGTAGTAGTAGTAATAATAATAATAATAATAATAATAATAATAATAATAATAATATTATTATTAATTTTATTATTTGTACCCCGCCCATCTGGCTGGGTTTCCCCAGTCACTCTGGGCAGCTTCCACAAAGACCAAAAATACACTAATATGTCATACATTAAAAACTTCCCTGAACAGGGCTGCCTTCAGATGTCTTCTGAATGTCAGGTAGTTGTTTATCTCTGACATCTGATGGGAGGGCATTCCACAGGGTGGGCGCCACTACCAAGAAGGCCCTCTGCCTGGTTCCCTGTAGCTTTGCTTCTCGCAATGAGGGAACTGCCAGGAGGCCCTCGGAGCTGGACCTCAGCGTCCGGGCAGAACGATGGGGGTGGAGACGCTCCTTCAGGTATACTGGACCGAGGCTCAACTCAAAGTTGAGTTCCACCCATTTTATTTTAGTAACGCATGTGGAAATGCAGCTTTTGAAGGATTCATGATTTCATTCTTCCCTCTCTGTCTATACTTAAAGATAAAGGGACCCCTGACCATTAGGTCCAGTCGTGGCCAACTCTGGGGTTGCGGTGCTCATCTCGCTTTATTGGCCGAGGGAGCCGGCGTACAGTTTCCGGGTCATGTGGCTAGCATGACTAAGCCGCTTCTGGTGAACCAGAGCAGCGCACGGAAACACCGTTTAACTTCCCGCCGGAGCGGTACCTATTTACTTGCACTTTGACGTGCTTTAGAACTGCTAGGTTGGCAGGAGCAGGGACAGAGCAACAGAAGCTCACCCCGTCGCGGGGATTCGAACCGCCGACCTTCTGATCAGCAAGTCCTAGGCTCTGTGGTTTAACCCACAGCGCCACCCGTGTCCCACTGCCTATACTTAATAAATTTAAAAGTAATTAAGATACTTGCATAGTGCCGTTCCACTAAGAAAAATTCCCAGCTTTCAATGAAAATACAGGAAAACATTAAAGACCTAAATATCTCTCTCTCTCTCTCTCACACACACACACACACACACACACACGTATGTCAGAAATTAAAAATGGTAGAAACTGTAAAGCGAAGATAGAAAAGCAGCATAGAGATTAACATGGGCTTTCGTGGAAAGGTCATTCCAAAGGTGCGGTTCAGATTCCTGTGGGCAGTGTTGGTCCTCCTGATCTTTGGCTCCAAGAGCCATTCAAGGCTTCAAAGGTAAGCACTAGCAAGTTGAACTTTGAAACAGACCAACACCCAGTGCAGTTTTTCAAAGACTGGCAACATGTAATCCATTTGGCTGGTCTCTGTTAGTAGCCCAGTCACCATTTTGTACTAGCGGTTTGCAGTAAGTCTTCAATGGCATTGTGAAAACCATTGCAGGTATTGGCAATGCATAACGGCTTTCTGTGTACTTCAATAGTTAGATTTTTATTTCTGACAAACGTTGGGATTCGTTTTGTAGCAAACATTTGGTGTATGTAATGGGGAAAGAAAGTTGAATAAATGTGGCAGGAAAAGAATAAAGCTTATGCTGTGTCAGCTCTTCCTATTTCACTTACCCTTATTTTAAAAAGATTTTATTAAAGATAAATATAATGAGTATAATATAAAATTCCCCAGTAAAAATTGTGACACCCCCCCCGCCGCATCCTCCTTTTTCTACAGCGTGATGAATTTGCAATAAATGTCTTAACAATCTTCAATCAGCTTCCAAAGTCACATTCACACATTCAGTGCTCCAAACGCCCATCAAAGAGAGTCATATCTGATAATAACTTTAGTCTCATACATGTTTTAATAGTCTATTCCTATGTCTAAATGTCTGATGTAGTTTGAGGAAGATTATCTGCCTGTCTGTGATCATTGGTGTAGAAAATAAAGGACCACCATATTGTGAGAAATGTCTCTGGTTTTTGTTTTCCATGGGAAACAATATTATGGGTGACCTTTTCTGCTATTGCTTGCATCATATATTTTTATACCAAAATTCCAGAGTAAATCCTTGTAGCTTTTGCCGTGTTTGTGCCAATCGTGCAGCGACAAGAAAACAGGCAGCGGACCTTTTATAAAGTTGTTTATTGGTGTCCTCAAAAATAGTAAGGAAAGCCGATTGTGGGTTAATAATACTTTTCAATGTTGTTTAAATTTCTTTTGCTAGGGGGGAGATGGCAAATTGGCTCTGGTTATTTGGTTTTCAAGTGGAAAAGTTCCTTTGATCTGGCGTGACGATGGGGAGGAGGAAGAGGATTCAGGCAAGGGGTGTAGCCGGGCTTGAGACACACCAGCTGGGGATGATGTACTTGCAGGGTGACACAGGATGGTGAGAGGACCCAGAACTGAAAGAGCCATAGTCAGAAGGGGCCCTGCCTCCATGAACACAGTGGGCTCTGAGACGTAGGGAGCAGTGGGAGATATGCTCTAGGTCAGGCATAGGCAAATTCGGTCCTCCAGATGTTTTGGGACTACAACTCCCTAGCTAACAGGACCAGTGGTCAGGGATGATGGGAGTTGTAGTCCCAAAACTTCTGGAGGGCCGAGTTTGCCTATGCCTGCTCTAGGCGGCTGAGGCAGACGAGCCTACAACCCAGCTCTGTAGTTGGCCAGGTGGGGCTTGCTATCTCTGGGAGGAGAGTGATTTCTCAGCTGAAGTAGGCTCAGGACAGGTGAGGGTCACCTGCCTCATTAAGCCCAGGTGCTGCGCTCAGCAGGCAAAGCAGCAAAGGGCAGCTGAGCTAAGGGGCTGTGTCTGCTCAGCTGTCCATGTTGATGGATCTTGACTTGGATGCTCCAGGTCCACTATGGGATGGTGCTTCTGGTTGGACTTTGGACATATGGATTGACCCCAGACCGTGTTTCCCGACTGTTGAACTTGGGACTTGAAATACTGCCTTGCCGCCAGGTAGGCCCAGGGATCAGGACAATGTCCATAGCAACGTCTAGCATGAAAGAAGAGCATATGATGGAAGGGTAGGATATCTGACAGAAAAGCTGTGGAGATGTGCTGGGCCAGCCTCAATTTATTCCCCAGGGGGTGGACCCAAGCAACGACCCTTGGCCAGTTGGGCCCACCCCCTGGGGAGTCCCTGGAGCTAGGCCTGCCTGTCACTGGGCCATCCATAGTTGGGCCTGCAGTCCTACCCAGGCTGACAAAAGCCTATGGCCAGGCCACAATGCTGCCTGTTTAAGGTAAGTGGACTTGTCTTATCCTTTGCCTTAGGCTGGAAAATGTCTGAAACTGGCCCCACTAGTCCCTAGAGCAGTGATGGCCAAACTTGGCCCTCCAGCTGTTTTGGGACTACAACTCCCCTCATCCCTAGCTAACAGGACCAGTGGTCAGGAATGATGGGAATTGTAGTCCCAAAAAAGCTGGAGGGCCAAGTTTGGCCATCACTACCCTAAAGTACAATTGAAGAGGCTGAGCTGCAGGGATGGGGCAGAAATTCAATTCAGTTTGCATTTAAAGGTGAATCGACCAAATCTACACTTTCTGAAGCAATACGAGAATCAAAGCACAGCTGTTCTTTTAAATTCACACTTAACTGAATTTTGCAAAGGTTGTTTACAAAAATACATACATTGGGGGTCAGTCTGCAAAAAAACAACACAGCAGTGAAAATAACATACAAACTGTATTACATTGCTTCCAAAAATGTCAAAATTGCATGCAGAAATATCAGACATTCACACTAGGATGTTGGGAAAATTTTAGGAGGATTTTTTTTTTAATTGCAATTGCAGAAATGTGGAGAACTGAATTGAACATTGGGGAGATTAGAAACAGATAACCCAAATAGATAAATCCTTATACCCCTACAGAACAGTAAACAAAGAATTCATTAGTTCAAAAATTCTCTGCCATGAACTTGGTGGTCTCTGGCAAGCCAACACCTCTTAGCCCTTGGTGGTTCAAGACCAGCTACTGGGTCTCAAGAGCAACGCTACTCCCATTCAAATATCTGACAAAGGTTAGGCTTCCCAAGTGTATGTTTGGGTTATAGCTGTATCCCAACTCTGAAAAGGTTGAAGACTATTACTATTATCTCTCTACTGTAAATATGAAGCTTATTCCAAGTATTATGCCCACTTTAGAGAGATTATTGAGAGAATGTGGGAAGCACATCAAGTACTTTGAAGTGCATTAGAAATGCTGGGTATTATAGTTATTGAAGAAACTTGTGCTGAGCTTAGCATGATACAATTAAGCATGTATTTGACCTAAGATTGACATTTAAAAAGTGACACTTCTGAAATGCTCTCTAAGGTGAGAAAATTTCATAAGCACTGAGGCCTGATTCACTCAAGTGGCATTTGTTTTTCTTTGCATTCAGTTACACGACAGGAGGCATGGAATTTTTTTAGTGTGGTCCAGCTCTTTAGTCCTGGGTGAGTTGCTGCGATTGACAGTGTCTACTTGTAAGAAGCTGGTTCGCATGCCTTCCCTCAGTGGCATCGTATACACATGTACACAAATGGAGAATAAAAACTCTGTGTAGATTGTGTCTCTAAAGATATGCTTGATGTGCTGAGTTGGCCAGGTTTTAGGTTTTAGGTGTGGTCTTGATCATGAGGTCTTCTTCCTCTTAAGCAGAGATGGGGAATTGTGGCCCTCCTAGATGTTGTCAAATATTGGTCATGTTTGCTATGCCTGGTGGGAGCTAAAGTCCAACAATATCTGGAGGGCCACAGGGTCCCCATCCCTGCTCTCAAGTAAAACAATCCAAAATCATGGTAGGTGCAGTTATAGTAAATTGGAAGGATTGGCTGTAGTGTCTATTTGTTTCTCTCTAAGCAGATACGCATAATATTATCTGGCTGTAGCCTGTTGGCTCTTCAGCCTGTACATGTGACAAAACAAAGATTTATGTCCTGGACGATTTCAGTTTAAAAGGATATAATTGCGCGTTGGTGTGTGAATATTTCATGACACTACGATAAGTTATCCGCTTGACAGATGACGTAGTGCCTAAGGACAGGCATAATAATAATAATAGGAAGAAGTGCTCAGTTAATTGCATTGGTAATGATTTCAGCAGATTAAGAAATGGAAAGGGGGCTGGTGTACTAGAAGCCCATCCTGAAAAATAAGCTTTCTACCTCTTCCTTGAAGAGGCAAAACTCATAGCAAAGTGTGAGAGGCTGCCATACTGCTTGCAACGCTGTGAGCACAGCTCAATGGGGTGAGACATTTGTTCCCAGAAATCACCCGAAGTTTATTTCTAGCGGTTTCTGACCCCGACACAACACCCCTAAGCAGACTGTACTTAGGGCAGTCTCTGGTATCTCCACATAAAAGCATACTCTCTTCCACCACACTTGAGGGAAGTTGGCTAGTTTAAGGAGTGGGGAAAGAAGGCTGCCTGGTCTACACATTTAGGTCCCTCAGCAATGGGGCAATCTTTGCTGGTTTAAGGTGGAACAGCGGAGGGGCTGCTACGGTTGCCCCCCAGCATCTGCTCCCTGAGGGGTTGCCTCACTCTCTTGAATGTTTGGGCTGACCCCATTACCGAGTGAAGACGGGAGTTTGCCTCGCCATTTTTCTTGCGAAGGCACAAGAACTGAGGAGACACCGAACGTAGATGAATACTAAGCAAGCTAGTAATGCTCCAGTATTATTAAGCACGACTACCTTCCTGTAAGATTTCTAGGCTTCTTTCCAAATATCCCCCTTGCAGGAAAATATTTGAAATGGCAGCTTTCAGATCAGTGAACTAAAATTACAATTCCTATATTGAGAAAAGCTTTTGACCCTTTTGTTGTAGCGCCTTCAGTCTTTTCCCTGGATAGTTTGCCTTTCTGTTCTGAATGGGGAAACCTGATACTGTGTAATTTATTAATGTCCTTGTTGAATTTTTTTTTTTATGCTTTAGATAGAATAGACTTCCACACGAACATAATCACAAGCAGTAACGCAAAGTTTTATTACAACAATCCTCTGTAACATTAACCCTTAACCCTGTCCTGCTTTTTTAAAAAAACAAAAACCCAGTATTATTTAACTGAGCATTTGATTTTAGTAGTAATTCTGCTTTTGCCTTAAGTTAATTTAGTCAGTTATGGTGGATACATCTACATAATTTATCAAATTCATTCAGTTGTAAGTGTAGAGTGGGGTTTTTAAAATTTTATTTAAGGACTGGTACTGGGGAATCTTGTGCAAGTAAAGTAAGGAGGAGAAGGAATGAAATGCGGGAGCGGAGTTGAACAATTGAGTTCTTATTCATTTTTTATTATTATTATTAAATTTGTATACCACCCTTCATCCATATATCACAGGGGAAGAGTGGAGAAGGAGATCCCTTGTTTATCCCAATACCTTGCCCCCCCCCCCAATCCAGAATTTGAGAGTGAGTTAAAAACAGAAACATCATTTCATTGCGCCCATACAAAAGGAGAACGCTGTTTCCTCAGTGGCATGCTTTTTTGAATTTGTCTGTAAATTGAAAGTTGCCAGTTTTAAAAACAAATAAACGGGGTGGGGGTGAGGGAAAGAAAAGCCCTGTAGGGTATATTCTGCAAGTGCCACTGGCAAGTTAACCAGGCTCCCTTGGCTGTGATACCAGAAGAGCTAGGCCTCAAAGCCAGCCTCCATTACTGGCGTTCCATAATGGTGTCTCTTAGAAAAGTTGTGAGGGGGACCTTGACTGAGGGGCCAGAGCTCAGCTTTTGCAGGGCCTGGGCTAAGTAGGAATGAACGTCAATAGATTAGGAAGCTCTAGAAGCCTTCGCTTCCCACACAGTCCTTAGCAAGCCTTAGTGACAAAACTGCCACATCCAAGCTCTCTCTTGTACGCCGCTTTTTATTGAACGTTGTGAGGAATTACTAAGCCATTCTTGACTGGCATGACTCACAATGCCATAATGCTGACTAGAATTTTAACTTCATAAGCGGCGTTAGAAGAGATATGAAAGCTAAGAGCTAAACGGCACCTTAAACTGAGGTTACAGGCACAACAACAGAATGTTTCCTGTTTTTATTTTCATAATAAGAATCATAGGCTTGTCCTGCATCAGGAATTTTCCTGACACGTTTCCAGGTGTAAAAATGGCGGGGGGGGGGGAGGGGGGATTTTGCCGAATCAGCAAAATGTCAGTGAAAACCCGGATGTATGGTAACGCAATGGAAAAAGTAGCAGAAACAGTTCCAAAAGCTTAAAATTACTATTTGGGGTGAGGAGGTTTCCCCAGGAAAAAGTTGACAATTTGGGTTTGTTCCCCAAAAAACCTCAAGGACACCCAGGGTTGCAGGTTCAAGCTGGCACTCCTTGCCCCAAATCAGAACTTGAAGCTGGGGTCTCTTTGGTGTATCCACTTTGCCACACTTTGAAACACATAGTGCCTCTGTAGAACAGAAAAGGGGCAAACCTATGGGGACTTTATGAGTTAACTGCAACAAATTATAATGATCTGCTCTCTGTGGAGTGTCTCACTTAGTACCCTAACCTTTTTCTAATGTTGTAACAGAAAAGGTGCTTACTGTATGGGAAAAGGTGAAAAAACTTGAATGCCCACAGAATTATTAGCTCTGTTAGCAGATCCTCCAAGTGCCCCTATTTTCCAGGGACGTCCCTGATTTAGAGACGCCATCCTGGTTTCTGATTTGAACCCGGAATACTCCCCCTTTTCCTTAGGATGTTCCTATTTTGATTGGAGCCCAATTTGAGAAGAGCGTTTACCATGGCCCGTTTCCATTCTATACCCACGGCCTTCCTGCAGGGGATTTACTCTAAGACCCCTATTACTCAGCGTCTATGTTCATGCACAATGAATGAAGTAGAGGACTTCATACACTTCTTTTTCTACTGCCCTATTTATGAGCCAATAAGATCTAAGCTCCTCCGCTTGATCCCGTCCACCATCACATCTAAGGAAGACTGTTTGAAATCGCTTCTTGTGGACGCAAATCCCCAAGTTTCACGTGGGGTGGCAATCTTTATAGTGCAGGCCTTGAAACTCAGGGCTACTCTGACTGGGTAGTGTGTTCTAGACCTGGACCGGTTTTAATTCTTTCATTACCTTTTTAACCTAATGTGCCAAGCCTATTTTGGGGCCATTATATGCTTTATATTCATCCGCATTCTAGATTCCCGGCGCTGGCAACTAAATCTTTACATTATTGTCTTAGGGTAATTTAAATGTCATAACCCCAGTAATATCGTTTTGAATCTTGTTTGGTTGCTTGTCTATACCATTTTTAGTTTGTTTTATCCTGCTATGGCTGTATGCTAATGCAATAAAGGTTTGATTGATTGATTGATTGATTGGAGAAATGTTGGAGGGTATGGCATTATCCAACCCCCGAGCCGTCTAAAGGCAATCCTGTATAGGGAAGGTTTTTTTTTAATGTTTAATGTTTTAATTATATATGTTGGAAGCCGCCCAGAGTGGCTAGGGGCAACCCAATAAGATGTGTGGGGTATAAGTAGTAAAATTATCATTCTGGAATGGGACGTCCCTATTTTCATTGGAGAAATGTTGGAGGGTATGTGTTAGGCCTGTGTGTCTCCTAAATGTTTATGACAGTCTCACTCATAGATGGTTTGCAAACTCTGCATTCAGATGGTTGGGATCTGTATTGCTGAGCCACCTTGAAGTTATAATGCACCTCAGAGTATCACTAACAGTGCTTGATTGACTCATAGTAATAACCAGAACAAGGACTGCACTTGGGGAAAGTGCCTTTTTCTCTTCAAGGCCTTTTTGATTCAATGGAAGCTTGTTTCTGGTGCATGTACAAATGTTTTGCACAGTTGAAAGAGAGTGAGTGCACCGTTTCCCAGGGCTAAAAATAGTCAAGAGCTATACATGTCTAATCTGAAGCTTCATTGAGATCAATGGGACTTACTCTTAACTAAGTGTGCTTAGAATTCCTAAAAGTGGAGTTCATCTCTTATATTTTGTAAATGACACCTTCTCTTTGCACTTTACTTCTCCTCTAGCATTATCAAAACTCAGTATAATGTGACCTGTTATATTAATGCTATTTATAAGGTGCAAACAAAGGTCCCACTACTTTCCCTTCTCAGTTTGTAGTGTTCCGTAAGTGTCTGGTACTGTCAGCATGGCGGAAGGCAGTGGGCAAGAAAAGACACGGTGGACTGCAACCGTAATTGTGAGTTCATCTCTGCAGGTACTGTATCCTACCATTTGTTCGTACAAGTTGCTCTAGCCTCGCAAAGGGTCACAAAATAAATGGGGCTGTGTATTCCACCCTTTCTAGGAACACCTAATATAGAAGAGAGAGCCATGGCATCAAAGCTTAACAACAATGTCAGAACACAGCTCTACCATGTCCTCATATGACTGGGATTAAGGCCTCCAGATTAGAGAGGGTAGTCTGCAAACAGATTTAAGACCCACCACCTTTTAAATTAAAATTAAAACTAACTGCTGTGTTGCATTAAGGAACTGACCGACATTGAAGCATAGTGAAATGGGAAGCACAATTCTCTAAGCAGTGAAAACTCCAAACGTGCAGAGGGTACTCAGGTTAAACCAGTCCAACTGACACTGCTATCCCATTAGGTTTCAGGGGGGCACTCAGCTCCTTCAGAGTGCCCAAGAAATCCCACAGTTCTGACCTCAGTTTGAGTCCAAAATTGCCAATCAATTGTGCTCTTTCCTATTGTCAAATAAACCCAAGTGGCCAGGGAAAGGCACAGAAATACACTTGCTTTTTTTGTTCTAGCACTCCCCTTCCACAAGTATCTCCAGTTATTTAGTTACTGTGGCATCATATTGACCCTAGCGTACATTACCAAGGGGATACTAAACAGATCTGGCTAGGGCTATTTACTTAACGAAAGAAACTGGTTTGACGATTTTACCAGTCCTCTTCTTCTCCAGACCTGTCTTATAGCTGCAGAATTACAGTACTGAGTTGGAAGAGGCCCCAGGAGGTGTTTTAGTTTAATCCCCCAAAACGCACAACAATATTTTAATTCCATTAAATCAGTGTAGTGGCTGTTCAGAAGTGAGATTTTCTGATAAAGCATGCTTACAGCAGTCGACTTCTTATATTCCTGTGCTTTTCCCCCACCCCAAACACTCCAGAGGGGTTAAATGTCATGATCAAAGAGCATCGACCATATTAATATGTCCATTTCAATGAAATCTAAAACACTAATGGCCTGGCTAGAACAAAAGCACAAAACAGAAGACCTTGCTTTATCAGATCAAAGGCCCATCTAATCCAGCATTCTCTTCTCACAGTGGCCAATCAGATGCCTATTGGATGCCCAATAAAGGACATGAGAGCAATAACACACTCTCCACTTTTATTTCCCAGCAACTTGGTATTCAGAGGCATGCCCAGTAGCACACAACCATTCTGACTCTAGTAGCCACTGATAAACTTTACCCTCCTTGAACTTCTCTAATTTTCCTTTAAAGACTCGTTCTGATGAATAGCGTTGAACTAGGACCCGGGAGACTGAAGTTCAAATCCTCAGTCATCAAGCTCACTGGGTGACTGAGTCAGTCACTACCTGTCATCAGAACCTACCTTGCAGGGTGGTTTGGAGGATAACATGGAGAGGAGAAGAGCCATGTATGTTACCTGAGCTCCTGGGAGTATAAAAGCAAATGTAAATAAATAAATAGTTGGGGGCTAACTTCCACCCTTCTTGGGATGTTCCCAATTTGTAAAAGTGACTGAAAGAAAATAGGGTGAGTGAGCTGGAGTCTATAAGAGTTGTGTTTTGCACTTGGAAGACTTTTACATCAGGGAGGATGTGGGGAACGCACTCTGTTATGGCTGTTAAGTGCCACTTCCTATCAGGTTGTAAGAAACCCTTTCTTCCTCCAACACTTGCAGCAGCAGCAGCACCTCCGTGACATTTAGAATTGTTGCCCACCTGAGGCCATCCCTGCTTCCCAACAAACAAAGTGGCTTTTGCATTGACTTTTTGTTAGTACAGCCAGTGCTCGCCAATGTGTTCCCCTTCCCTCCTTTTCCCCTCTGGAGCCTTCCTTTAGTTCGTTAATAGCAATTACAGGATGCAATGAACAGTCATAATGACAAACAGGCGATGCAGAAAGTGCTATAGATGTTCTCCTTGCTTTCAGGAAGCATTTTGATTGATTAATCTATAATGTTGATCTTTGTTACTCTTTTAATGCAGTTTTTTTTATTAGTTTCCCTTCTCTTGTTGACAGGAACAGTTCTTGGAGGCAGTACACTGTCATTGCACAAGCTGACATTGTTCCTGATTGATAGAAAGAAACTTGGCTAGCTTATCTTAAGATGAAAACTTGATTGATGGGATACCTGGGTAATCTGTGACCCTCCGGATGCAGCTGGTCTACAGCTTGCAACATCTCTGGCTGGGGCTGATGGGAAACAGGCCCTCTTTAAAAGCTCCTGCTGCATTTGGAATAAGTCTTCTGTCCATTCCTATCCTTTTTCTGGGTCCATCTTACTTTCCTGACTGTTTTAATGAACAGAAGGGGAATGGGGTGACAGAGGCAGGAGGAACCGACAGGAGAAGACTCAAACATTTTCTCATTGCATTGGGAAGTTTAGTGGATGGCTCTCCAGGCTGCAACTGGGACAACTGTTAAATTCTGTTGTATGGCAAGCTAAACATAAAGCACCCTGGTTATAATGAGCAATATTTTAATGAAAAGGATGCATGTTTTATAATATATAGTGGTACCTCGGGTTACATATGCTTCAGTACCTCGGGTTAAGAACTTTGCTTCAGGATGAGAACAGTTACATATGCTTCAGTACCTCGGGTTAAGAACTTTGCTTCAGGATGAGAACAGAAATCGTGTGGCAGCAGGAGGCCCCATTAGCTAAAGTGGTGCTTCAGGTTAAGAACGGACCTCCGGAACGAATTAAGTTCTTAACCCGAGGTACCACTGTATGTTAGCTTAGTGGGAAGAGGAGTAAAGGTTAAAAAATGATCAACGGTGTAGATATTTCTGTCTCTCTTTTTTGTCATTATAATGCGAGCTCGAAGTGACCCAATTAACTTTATTTAGAACTGGTGAGCATGTTTTAATCCTGTATTTTATAACTTATTTAGGGTCATGAAATTTCAATGTCCCTACAAAATCAGCAACACCGGGTTCGATATTCAGATACAGTGGAAAATGGATCAATAATTTTCTCTCTTTCTGGTAAGGTAAAGGTAAAGGTACCCCTGCCCGTACGGGCCAGTCGTGTCCGACTCTAGGGTTGTGCGCCCATCTCACTTAAGAGGCCGGGGGCCAGCGCTGTCCAGAGACACTTCCGGGTCACGTGGCCAGCGTGACAAAGCTGCTCTGGCGAGCCAGCACCAGCGCAGCACACGGAAACGCCGTTTACCTTCCCGCTATAATGCGGTACCTATTTATCTACTTGCACTTAAGAGTGCTTTCGAACTGCTAGGTGGGCAGGAGCTGGAACCGAAAGACGGGAGCTCACCCCGCCGCGGGGATTAGAGTATCTTAAATTATGGGAAATGTGACCATTAATATATACATACATATATATATGAATTTATTTATATTTCATTTAATGTATTTATTATTTATATTTATTGCATTAAATATATACACTACTTGATTGTGTGTTTATAATCTCAAAGCGGTTTACAGGGCTACTTAAACTGTAGAATTCAATATGGAAATTAAGAGTGACAAGTTGTACACATGGTGGTCTTGCAGCATCCCTACAACATAATTTGGGTCAGAGTATCAATATGCTTTACACCCAGTGAATTTTATGGAGGGCATAATCTCAGTCTCCATAACTGACCCTTTAGAAATCCCCCAAAGCCAAGAAATTTGTAATGACTGTTATCTTTCTCCCAAACTGGACATATTCATATCTGAAGGAAATTTTAGAATGCTTGTAGCCAGATATAAATAGCAGAAAATGATCCTATAGGCTTATAAGCAAGGCAGAATAATTTTAAACCATTTTAAGCTATGAATGTTAGGTTTCACAGTACAGTTCAACAAAAAACACTTGTCTGTTATTATTTTGTTCACTTAAATAAATCACCAACAATTTACTAAATTCCTTGTTTTTTAAACAGTACCTACCCATGGGTTTAAAATGTAAATAGACATTACACAAAAGGAAAAAGGATGATGAGGAAAGAAGAAGACAAGCAAATTCATGTATACATTTTTAATGTGTTCCTCATTTCCTATCCTAATTTGAGAATCACTGTAATAAACTAAGCAGATAGGATCAGGACACTGTAGAAACAATTAGCCCCCTTTCATCTGTTTGTATGGGGCTTCCACGTAAACAGGCCAGGAAATGGATGAAAGAGTAGCAATGAGTCTATCTTCCACGTACATATGCCTAGGACTACAGCTTTATATGAACAAAACTCTTTCAATAGTAAATATACCAACTATATATGTAGTTGACTATTTTTTATATGCATTTAAGTCTGACTTGATCACCATATTTCTTCTTGCCCAGGAATTGCGTTTTTGCTGGTCGATGCTCAAGGCTTATTTTTCACACAGAGAGAGGTTTTATTTGAAAGAATAAAGAAGTTCATGACCATTCACAGGAATGGATTTTTGCTTTTGTCAGCTGCTCGTCATGGACCAAAAGAATGGGATGGGATGTTCAGAGTTCAGCAGAGGTATGAAATTTAAAAAATCGTCAATAGTTTGTTTTATTAGTAAAGGAAACTAGGTACAATAATATGAAATGTTTGCTTAATTATCAAAGATGTAGGTGAATTTGATTTTGCTCAAAGCATTTAGCCAAAGACTAAAAACCCCGTTGTCATATTGCAGTATATAAGAAAATGATGCATCTCGGTCAGTATGACTTGGCATACTCAAGTTTGATAAAATGCGGCAATTTTGGAAATTTAACAAGTCATCATTCCCTAAGTACAAGATAACACCATTTTGTGTTACCTTTTCAGAGACTGAGGGTCCTATCCTTGGAAGGCAACCTGGAAGTAAATCCTGTTGATTTCAATGAGACTTACTTCCAAGCAAGTATGTGTTAAGACTGCAGCACAAGTTCTAATAGTCTAAAAATGAGAATTACGCTTTTGAAAGTCCAGCAATACAGATCATTATGCCAACAACGAAGCAATTGGCAGGGGTAGTACAACTTGAGGGCATGGCAGTACAGTGGCACCTCGGGTTACATATGCTTCAGGTTACATACACTTCAGGTTACAGACTCCGCTAACCCAGAAATAGTACCTTGAGTTAAGAACTTTGCTTCAGGATGAGAACAGAAATCGTGCAGCAGCGGCGCAGCAGCAGCGGGAGGCCCCATTAGCTAAAGTGGTGCTTCAGGTTAAGAACAGTTTCAGGTTAAGAATGGACCTCTGGAACGAATTAAGTATGTAACCAGAGGTACCACTGTAGTACTGCAAGAACAGAGCATATCCTGGAGTAACAGGATGCTTCAATATCAAGTGGATGGTTCAATATTAAGTTTACGTTCAAAGTCTTAAAAGTGAGCTAGGAAATTGTCCCATCTGATCGTAATGGCCACTATTAGTAACATAATTATCTCTGTGTGTTCTCTCCTGCATTTCATTTCCTTCTGACCTCATTGTTTAAATTCCTCCTCCCCTGCCCAATCTCTGTTTGTCTACAACTTGGGCAAACACTTCATGCAAACCTTACTGGTCCGCAAATAACATCTTGCTGAAGACAATGCTGAAACACTTTGGGAAATAAACAAAATTGGAAATGTTTTTTTTTTTTTGACCCTTTAGCTTGGCCTTTTTCTTTTTATTTCATCTTCGGTGTAGCCCTCTTGTTTTCCATGTAGCTCAGTAACGTGTACTCCTGATTGTAGTGACCGCCTGGGGTTTAAGGAAGGCGTCTTTTCCATCACCTGAATTCTTGGTGCAAAGAAAATATAGAGAAAGGAGAATTCCTGGATGTCAGGCTCCAAGCCTGGGAACAGTGGTAGGGAAGGACTTCGACTACCTTCTGCTATCCCAATCCTAGTGAAAATGAAGTACCAGCTTTTGCAAAATCTCAATTTGCTGCAATCATATTAACATACCCTTATGTAACAGCATGCTACAATTCTGGTCCATGCTGTAAAAAAATATGAATACTGTATTTAGCATGATTGACATTTTGAGGGTTGTTTCAGGTTCCTAGGCAGCAATTTACGAATAATCCCAGTCCACAATACCGCTGAAGCTATTAAACTCATGCTAACTATAGCAAAAGTAAGTAGCAAATATTGTCAAATAATAACGTACAGCAAAACAGCTATGACAATATAGAATACATCAATAGGATTTCCACATACTTTTTTGAAAAGTCTCTCATACATGCTAAGCATGTAACTGCATCTAAAATGAGCCAATGTGGTTTAGTGTTTTCAGTGCCAAACAAGAACAGGGAAGGTTCTAATATAAATTCCTATTCAGTCATGAAACTCACTGGCTAACCCGTACAGGGCTATTGTGATTTATTTATTTTTAAAGGAGGGTGGGAAGAATAACCAAGGATATCCTTGGAGGAAAAGTGACATGTAAGTGAATAAAATAGTTATTTGCTATTTGGTGCTTGTAATACGAATTATAGATACTTGACTGGCAGATACATATAGGACCTAATGCTTAATGTGATATATGAATAAGATACAGTACTTTTACATAAAATACTTCTGGCAATTATTATTGCATACATACCGTACCTAATTTTTAAAAAGTGTTCCCTGTAGTTTACTTTGCAGCAAAACCAGAAATAGAATTAAAGACTAAGACTATTTTAAGCTATGCTCTTCAAAATAACTACTTGTTCCTTTAAAGTTACTTCAGTTTAACCTAAGGTTTTTCTTTCAATCACACCAATATAAAATCAGAATTAAAGTATTACATTTTAAGCCTTTTAAAATCTAGTCACTTGAAGACGAGTCATTTGTAAACTTTCATTTCAAAATAGAAGCCAAAATTCTCTGAAACAGGACCCTGCAAGTAAAATCTGTTATTTTACAAACCCTCTTTAGTACTTTCCCTCAGGATCTTTCTTTCTTGCAGAAAGAATCCAAAGTTATTTTCAACTCTTATGGTGTATTAATTGCACAAACCATTACTATAACCTGCTTTATTTCTCTCCTTGTAAAGACTACTTCAAAACCGCATCTGGACAACATTCGCTACAGAATGCTAATGGCAAAGACACAGATTGTAGAACAAAGCTGTGTTTGGAAAATGCTTCATCAAAGTCAACTGGCTTGTAGTTTTGTAAACACCACTTAATATTTTATTCAAAAAAGTTTGGCCATGTTTATTTGCAAAATAGTCTCAATTTTGTGCTTTTAAAAAATGTATCCACAAAGCAATAAGCATGTCACTTTGGAAAGCGCATTTCTGGATGTTACATTAGGATTAAAATCAGTGTGGGATTTCTTAGTTTAATTTCCTGTATAACCATCCAAGACATATTAATGATAGCTAGATGTAAAATACTGAGGAAGAATGGTCATTATTCAAGAGTAACACCTTTAAAAAATGTACATAACTTTGCAAATAAATGGCATAGTTGTAGCCTACCCAATTTAATATTTTATTTTCTAAGAATTATTTAGAACTTGTTATTCTTTTATTTCCATAAAGGAAAATCTTTTACTAAACAATTTGTATATTTAAGTCAATGAACTCCCACCTCCCAGAGTTTTCATTCTCATCTGCTTGTACTTGCTCAGATATATTTCCAGAAATGACCAAGGAAATTTGCAGTGAGGAATTTACTCATAGCTGAAATCGTAGATAGGATAACTCACCTTTATGTCATCTTAATGTAATATCATAATGATATGCTGGTGGGCCTTGCTGCTATGAGGTGATTCAATTTTCTCCAAGTAACTGTTTAATCAGCCTACATCTAACAGTGCTGCAACATGCTGCTATATATCTCCGAATCAGTTCTATGATAACTGAAATGGGTTCTCAGTATCTACACTGCAAGTTTAGAATGTACTCTCTCTAATGTCAATACAGCACATGCCAATTTATATTTATTCCCATATCCTACATCTTGAGGCATTTGTGTTCTCTTACTTTCCTTGTGGGTATGATGTATTGCCAGTAAGGGAATTTGTCACTTTTATTTTTTGCTTTTTCCTTGCTATTTTCTGAATACTTGAGGTCTATACCAAATAGGCTGGCTGTTTTCTAAGTGGTGTATTTTGGGTGGTGAAAATTAGAGGCCCATCACAGGGTGTGTATAAACCTGTGCCTAAGGGAAAAAAATGAAAATCTTCTGCAGTTCTGGTCACTGAAAAAGAATCCTTGAGATAGAACACATATTCCCATTTCGGTTTTGCCATTACATTGAATCATGTGCTTTATGTCACAGTAGGGTTATAAAACAGGCTGTGCCATGTGTTACCCACCCACCCATGAAACCTCATAGTTATAGATGCTCCTGGGAGTTCTGCCAAAAAAAAAAACATTGCCGGAGGCTTCCTTTCACTGATCTTGGCCGGGCATTTTTAATGAATGCTAAGACACACTTCTACACGTATTTTGTAAAAATACCAGTCAGGTTTAACAATTCCATTCAAATCTGAAGGTGCAGAAAAAGTATTCTTGGACCTTCTTTTCCAGCAGCTATATAATGATGACTTGATGTATACTTAAAAGGTTGGTATTTTTATCTTTTCAAGTAAAGTCATAATGACAGAATTAGAAACAGAGTGCACAATGTGAAACACTATTGGGATAAGGGAGGCAGAAAGCATCACTTGATCCTAGTAGTTTCTTCAGCTGCAGCAGTTGTTTTGGTTTCAATGAGTTCTTCTACCCTGGCAAGAACACTCTCTATCAAATCAAACGTGTAAAGAGCCGAGTGGAGAACCTGAAATATTAGAGAAAACTAATGTTATTTATTGCATATTTACCAGTTTGTATTCACTTTGAATACAAAAGAAACCTAAAGCCCACCTTCCGACATTTTAACAGCTTCTCCAAAACTAGACCACTCACCTGAAGCTCCATTTCAGTTGTCATGTGGGGCATCTTTTCTCCAGCTACTGTTAAAGAGCAAATCTTCTTGGAAACATGAGATTCTATAACATGAGATTCACACAAGAATAAGTGTGTGTCTACTTGATAGGCAAAACTAGACAAACTCGCATCATATGGCAAAATCAATTCTGAACTTTTATTTTTTAAAGAGCCACAGATTTCTGATCTTTGTGACCAAAAATAACTACTTTCCAATGGCAGAGTACAGGTTTGGCCATCAGAGCATCTTGGTCTCAGTCCTTTCATTTTCATTTAAAGATCTCAGGGAAAGATCTCTGCCTAAAGCCTTGATGAAATGCTGCCAGGACAGATGGTACAGGACTGCAGTCTCACACAAAAATCATGACAAATATGTCAGCTTTTATCTCTTTTAATCTCTATAGTCTTTTGTCTAAAATGCAGTCTGCCTTTCCTGCTTCGATCTATTTGCACACAATTTCTAAACCTTAGATACACACACAAATAATGAAGTCAACTAACCTCTTTTGTTCTCTTTTTTATTCTTTATTTCTGCTTCATAATGTGCTCTTGACATATTAAGTCCAGTGTGCAAGGGCTTCAGGAAATTTCTTTCAATTTTGCAAAGTTCTGTCCACACACAGGTCTTAGGAAAGAAAGAAGGGGGGGGGGGTCAATTTGTAATGTTTCAGCAAGAGCCACAAGGCTAACAGAGTGTTTTCTTCAGGCACATAATCTGCTGGTCTATTTTTTTTTTAAATAATATTTATTAAAGATTTTCAAATATAACAGAAAAAGAAAAACATCCAAATTTAAAACCTTATTTTCATTGGCATCCTTCCAGGACTTCCCCTCCCCTCCCCCTCTTGTATTCCAATTCTTTCAAATAGATTCAACAAATTCTTACCCCAAATTTTAAAATTATTATCATTGGCCCAATTTAAAAAATATTTACCCATCCCCTAAAATCGACCTGTTCCCTTCCACGAGTTCCCCTCTTTAATATGCAATACAGATTAAAATAAACAGAAAAATAGAAAAAAGAATAAAATGTAATTTAACACCCTTTGGATTCCAAATTTCCCTCCCCCCTTTCCCGGTTGTGTTCCCAATGTCCGTCAATATCTACTGTCATCCTGGAGCTCCCACATCTAAACCACAGTCCTTCACCAGTCCGCTTTGCCGTCTTTTTATTAGTCTTTGCCATCTTTTGGTCATCTTTGATTTCACATGTCCAATCTTGGAAGGAGTCTATCTTCCGACTTTGTCCAGTTCTTGTTATTCTTGTTGTTCTTATTGTTCTCTCTCCTCCTCTTTTTTTTTTCCCCGCTCTCCTGCACAAATGTTCTAATTCCAAAAAGCTTCTAATTCCTCTGCAGAGGCTTTGTTATTCAGGAACAAAACATTACGTCAAGTCCCTTCCATTCTTCAATAGATAAATCTATTGTCTCCTTTAGTGTGTAGACCTCTGTAGACAAAATAGTGTTCCATTTCTGCAGTTTCCCAGGAGATAAAAAGTCCTATTCAAATTCGATGCCAACAATACTTGTAGTGGCCCACAGCTCCTCTAGAGGGATTATAGTAACTCAGTTTCCTTCCCGATCACACCCAACAGTCAAAGTAACTTATTATTCCTTGTTTTAAACAATTTATATCCAATTTGTAACAAATGTGACCAGCAAAGTCCTCGTAACAAAGTTCTCTTTTTGTTCTTCCACTTTGACAGCTCTCAAAACCTCTATTTCTCATCTCCCGGCGCTCTTACAGATCGCTCTCGGGGTTTCCGGGGGTGTGTGTGTTGCCTTTTAATTCACATTCCACTTTTCTCCTCCAGCACAGTCTTATAATTTTCCATCGCGAAGTTAATAATTTTATCAAAAAAAAGGTTGCACTCGATCTTAGTTGTCAAATCCTTTGCTTTAGCTACTCTACAACAGGGGGGGAGGCTGACTTCCTTTTTGCACCTCCCCCGCTCGCTCCGAATTTAAAAAGAATTTTTCCCCTTTTTTAATCCAAGTTCCAATTACTCACTGGTTATTCTTTTAAAGTCCAAATTTTCAATGGAAGAAGTCAGCGCTCTCCGTCGAATGGCATGCGGCTTCGCTCGGCAGGGGAAGCGGAGGACTCACAGCACCACCCCCCCGTCACCCGCTCCGCAGCCTTTAAAAAGGCTCCTTCGCGGGTCGGGGGGGACGCAAATGGTGCCCGCCGAGTCACCATGCCCATGGGTTTCAGCGCCCATGGTTTTTGAGGGTCCCCGCGTCGCCGGCGCGGTAGAACCCAGCCCCTGCCGAGCAGGCTCCCTCCGGAGCTCGGAGGGAGTCCGCCATTTGGCGATGACGCCAACCCGGAAGTCTCTCATAATCTGCTGGTCTAAGGAAGGAAAGGAGTTTAAGAAGTATCCTGTAATGCTGACCTATATTGCAATCTGCTAAATCCATGTAGCCTCTCCAGCCTTCTAACTGCAGCACTTGGCATACTTGTAAATGAGGCTTCAATGTTATCTTTGCTAGGGTGTCCTATGGAAAAGGTCTCTATAACTTGTCTCTCATCCTGCCCAGTACTGCCCCACTAGCAACATGTTGCGGTGTGACAGATATTTCAAAGTCACACACCTTGTGGGCAATCACTGAATCTGGCTGTTTGGCTACCAATTGTGTAAGGACCATGAAATAAGCTTCACAGATTCTAAACTTTGGGCTAGCTTTCTTCTTGGCTGAGATTAGGAAAAATAGGTTTTACTTCTGACTTGCTACAATTTAAACCCTTGAGAGTTGTTTTTTAAAATACTCTTGCGACTGGCAATCAAATGAAAATACTGATCTAAGGCTGTCAAAGAGTTCCCCTCCTCTCTAGGCAATTCAGAAAACAGGTTTTTCTTGTATTCAGAGATGTACAGAAATTCTCTTCTCCAGTTTATTTATTGTAATCAAAGTGCAATATATTATTTTGTAAGCAAAAAACTTGTGTGGTATTCAAAGCTGTATCAAAGAATAGTTATTATGGACGAGTAGAAGTGTGCATGATGGTTTACTTATCATGCCTGTTCCATTTAGAGGATCTATGCTGCTGTACAATATATAGCAGCCCAAAGATGCAAGTTTCTTTTTTTGCTCAGTGTTTAACATGCCAATTCCTGGTTAACAATGTATTTGCTCCCCTACTGACACAGAACTTATTGGTGTTTTTTGGTCCACCTAGGGTTGAAGCAGCCAGAAAACTAAAGCTACATTGGCTTTTTTTAAGTGGCAATGAACCTCAGCTAAATGGTGCGCACTCAAGAGCATTAGGAAACAAATCTGATGCTGAGCCTGTGGCAATATTTAAATCTAAATTGCTCCTTTGATTATCTCAGTCCATTTATCCATCAAGATGCAGCAGCTGGATAGGGATATGAGCATGCAAAAACCACCATATCAATCATAAGCCATTTCACTTGAAAGTGCTACAACCGTTGAATGTTAAGCTAGAGCAGCACTATGAATACTCAATGTTGTAGGATGTGTTAAGGCCAGAGATGGGCAGAGAAATGGGCTGATTAGTGCGGCTGTGCCTTTTGTGACAATGTAAATGCCAAATACACAGTAAAAAATAATCATGTAGAGAAAGGTACACAGTGGTAAAAATCACTGAAATTCAAAATAAAGTTTTAACTGACAAGTTTTAACTAATAAGCTTCATGGGTAAGATTGCCCCAGTCTACTCCATACTAAGCTGTAGCTCAAAAGGTATTTTATTCACTGTTCCTCACCTTCAGGTTGTTTCTGCTTTGGTGGCTGAAGAACAGACATTTCCCGTAAAGTGCTCAGTAGGAAACCCTCTATTGCTAATACAATTATAGTTTTAAGATATCCTTTGACTCTTTGCTCAAGCCCTTCCCAAGGAAACCTGAATATTTCAACCTTACTCTTAACTTTAGTGTGTACAGATAGGAAGACAGGAATTGGAGTTCCTCTCTCAGACACCGGAGTCGAAAAAGCTTGACTATTCCCATAAACTACAGTTCTAGTGGTACCCAGATGTTCTGAATGTGCCACATATACTTCCTGCAGCCTCCACTCTTCAAAGGCTGAATGGGAGTGTCTGTATTACTGGGGCAGGGAAAATCTTACCTCGATCAGGAGGGAGTTAGATTCTATGCCCCACTGTACCCTTGACACCATGGGAAATAAAAGCATTTAACCCTGCCACTCTTGTTCAGTATAAGGCATTGGCAAGATCTCCTGACGATGGTAGACTCCCAATTTCCAAGTGATTCACAAAAGCGATTAAAAATTTGAGATGTCTAACACACATTGTCTTAATTAAACAACTTTGAAATGCATTAATTCCAAACTGGATACAGGAAAGTCACTTACTAGTTATACACACTAAACTGCAATTTCAGAAACAGTAAAATGGGAATAATCCAAAATTAGGTGTACCTAAATGACCTAAATGACACTGAAATAAAAGGGAACATATTCACCCAACAATGCACTTATATCTCAGATTTCAATGGAACCTCGTCATGCACAACCCCTCAAATAATCAAAATCCACTAAAATCAGTAGGTTTTAATACTGATCCAGATCAGGTTGTGTGCTTGATTGATGCACCCTAACTTCAAACTAATATTTGTTAATAAAAAATGATATGTAAGGTAGTTTACATGATTAGCAAGTTAACTATTTATATAAAGCTGGGGTGCACGGTCTTCAAAAACAGATTTCAGTGAACAGGGCAACGGTATTAAATACACTCAGAAAATGGAGGTGAAGCTTTGCTTCTGCTAGAGAGGCATAAAATTATTTGCCAGATCAGAATAGAACCCTCCAAACTGGGCTGCCTTCAAGATGCTGAGCTATTTGCCCTCTGGCAGAACTGAATTTAGCTAAAGACAACAGTTCAGTAAAGCATGTTTACAGCAGCAATTATATTGCTGTTATCTGGCTCTCCTGCTCTCTCTTTTTCTTACTGATTTCAAGAGCTTTGCTTGCAATGCTATATTCAGCCTACTCATCGCCTTGACACAACAAGCTGAGACTTCACATCTTATATAATAAGAGGCATGCTAAGCACTCAGAATAGAAGATACTAGGGTGCACTTTCATATTACGGTACTGTGGGGGTGGAAGAGAAGAAATCTTAAGATGATTAGCAGTCTCTCCTGTTAAGAAAATTGGTATTCATCATGGAGTGTTTAAGATGGACGTAAATACATATTTTATTCAAATAAACCCATCACTCCTGCTATTGTCAGAGCTGGCTTAAATCAACTGTCAAGCTGAAATTCAGTTCAAGTGCCCTGTTGTACGGTTGACCTGTTTAGAGGACGGAGCTGCAGAAAAGGATAGAAAATGAAGGAGCTTCATCCCGGTGGAAAATTAAAGAATAAATGCTTCAAGGCTAAGTTGTCTAAAGACTCATGAATAAACCCTGACATTGCTATTTTATCCCCTACATACTGAGAAGGAATAGAACATTCATGGAAAAATTCTCTGCAATGAAGTAGCATATTTAAAAATTTAAAAAATACTTTCAAAGTCCAAATGTCTTGTAGAGATATATTTGGGGAAATGTGCAAAATTCAGAGATTTAAAACTTTGTTTTTATGTAACCAAGGAAGCATTATTTATATGTGGCAATTCAATTTCTGCTCTGGTACACATAGATGAAAAAAGAGCTTTATCACGTTTAAAAGTATTTCAACTGCATTCTTTTTCACAAATCTTCAGTGATTGTTAACACATCTCTTTCTCTCACACACATGCACGGTCTCACACACCCCAACATAGCAGGGTATTTTTTTTAATTCATCACTTACTTGATTGTCATTTTCATTATCCTTAATTACTAAATATCGCAGCAGGTTTAGTGATGCCATAATCCTGCAAATTAGAAATATAGAATCAATCCCTTGCCATCTACATTTTTCTTCCACAGAAGGATGCCACTGGAGGAATTAATGTGAAACAGGTTATGCTGGAATACAAAACAGATCTTGCAAAAATGAAGAAAAAATGGAGCAGGCTAGATTCCCCTCCCTCCTGTAGAGAATCCCTGGAAAACCTTTGCAGAGTTTTATAGTTTATCAAGTGGAATTAGCCAGTTATACCCAAATGAACTCCTTTGGAGTGTTAATTTACAGTAAGACTGGGCAAGTAATTTAGCAGGTATAATATAATATTCCAGGGCCTCCAAGGCAACTGGTATAAAAAGCAGTAAAACAGACAAGATAACAACTGAAACCTTTCTTGGTTGACCAATAAACTATACTGATTGTCTGTTGGGGGGGGGGGTAAATCATTCAGTTTGAATCTTGCTTGTTTCCAACAGAATAACCATCCTACTGGATTGCCTGTCTCACTGAAACTACATAGCTAGCCCACTTTCCCACTATAGTCATGTCTTCTTTTTGTATCTGTATGTCATGGGATGAACAGAAGGCGGCTTTCTTTAGGCATGTACAGTAACAGAAAATCGAGCCAATGCTCCAAACTCACTATCTGAAGTGGTAATATCACATACAGAACATAACTTGCCTTCCAAATAATTTCTTCAGCAATCAAAAATCCAAACAAAAAAATCAAACAGTGATACATGGAAAGCCACCTTATACAGGATCAGACCACTGATCCATCTATCTCAGTATTGTCTGAACTGACCAGCAGCAATTCTACAGGGTTTCCGAGGCAAGAGACTCTCCCAGCTCTATCTGGATATGCCAGGGACTGAACTTGTGATGCATGCAAGGCAGGTGATCCACCACTCATCAACCCTAGTGGTGACCACTAAGTAGAAGTGAAAAGTCTTTGCCGTCTACAACAATCCTTTCTCAACTCTCACACATTCCTTGCCCAAAAGATGCTACAGGCAAGCTCAGCTTCTCTTCACTTCTCCTCACTTCTAGTCATTCCATTGATATCAGAAAGCTCCAAATGTGACGTCTCAAAACCAGATTCCACTGAGGCTTTGTAAGCTAAAGCATACCTCTCTGATCAGGAGCCAACAATAGCAGATTGGCTTATAGCCAGGCTTTCATTTATCCTTTGGTACCAATTCCTTGAGTCCTCTAGAAAGCACAAATGAGATGAAGGATGGAGGCTTTTTCTTCCCCAAGTCTCCATTCAAAGTGGGGGAGGGCGAACACAGGGGGAGAACTGCCAATTAGTGTTTCTTTTCTCCAAATTGAAGGGCAAGTGACATAGGCAGCTAAGAGTCCTCCTTGCCAGAGGCTACAGAGTGCTTACTTTCTTGGCAATCAGATTTATGTACATCTATCCTCAGCTCCATGAACTGCCAAGCCCAAGAAAACGATTGCATTAACAAAGGTTCTATAGTTTCCTTTAGAGGAAAGTTTCCAGAAAATGTCCAGTCCCTCTAATGGCCATTTAGACTGCCTGGGGATTCTCGATGAATAAAGATGCTGGACATTGGTACAGTTTGGAGTTCCTGCAGCAGAGGTACAAGTTCAATGCTCTTTAAAGCCCACTAAAAGACAAGATGAAATCTGATTCACATTTTAATACTTATAGTCAGGAACATGGTCTTAATTACTGAAAGTCAAAAGCAAAAGACTCAAAGATTATTCTCCCCCAAAATTGCAATTCTAGTCTGATGTGCTTCTGATCACCTGTAGATCTTAGTGCAGAAAGCTCTGGCAAAATAAGCTAAGTGTTAGTAAACTTGTTAACAATGTTAACTGCCAACTTTGTTTTAAAAGCTGCACCGAAAGCAGCTGGGGGGGGGGGCTCAGCAAAAATACTTTTGCAATTATCCTTTTTATATCTCACCTGTCTGAGTTCTGAAGGAGATCAGTTTCAGCACCTTCAGGAAGTGACAGTATTATGTCTAACAGTGAGGCCAACTGGAGTCCAGTAAAAAACTTACTTCCTGTTTTACTCTGAAAAGCAACATACAGAATAGGAAACAGTTGATATGTTCTTTGTGCAGCCAGGAGCTGTATCAATATTACAGATGAGCAAGTTCCAGAAAAGAAACTACTAACTTTGTATTCCAGTTGCATGATATGAGCAACCATATATTATTGCTTCTTACTCTTGCCTAAAATAGACCCAGATTGCAGGTAAGGCTAAGTCAAACAGGTAAGGCTTAGCTCATTTGCAACAGAATGACTGGGAAGGTGCAAAGTGGCAGTGATCTGCTCTCTGGAAGCCTGTTTGCTTGTTCACTCATGCAAGGCTATGGTTTGAGTCAGCATTATGGGTGAACGATGACACAGTCTTTCCACAACATTGCATTATTATTTAATTCCTTCCCCTTTAAGATTGATCCTTAGTATTTAAAACAGGTTCAAGATGAGAATTGTTCCAATACACCACCAATGACCACTAAACCCAAATAGTATAATAATAATTAGAATAAAGTGTTGCTTACATTTCTATGAACGTGTTTAAGCTACATGAATCATACAGCTTTGCAAGGTTTTGGATTTTTAAAGAGGTGTCACATTTTAAAATGTCCTCTTAACTCTACCACAAAGATGTGGTAATAAGTGGGAATGCCTCAGCAAGAAAAGAGATAAATGCACTTTATAAATGCACTGATAGTTGTGCTACATGAAAAAGGCCCTTTCTATGATTTTCAAGTACTGTTTTCTCTGTTTTTACAAAAACTACCATCAACAGTATGTATCCATGGACCACTTTGAATCCCCACCCTAATACACAGGTGTATATTTTTTCCACTTTCTTATCTTCAGTAACCTTCCTTACCTGTAAGGATAAATCAATTTGATTTTTAATATTCTGAATGATGAATCCTTCAACCCCAGAATGGTTACTTGTCTTCAACAAACATCTGCGACACAAAAGATAGAAAAGGAAATATTATGCCCTAAACCATATTGCAACACAACTAGAGAATAAAAGACTGCAATAAAAAAGGCCAATTTATGGTAAAATAAATTAATAGTTATTGGAACTCTAAATTGCCTGATTATTTTTTGGGGGGCGGGCGGGTAATCTGAGAACAGACATACCTGAACAATGTGAATTTCCCCTCTTCTTCAAACTTCTCTATATACAATTGTAAAATCTTTAAACTCTTCTTTCTCTAAATGGAAGCAGACGTAGCAAGGAGGGGATCAGGAAAACTGCACTTCAGATGCAACACTTCTAAAACCACATGACACCCAGTTACGTACCAGATGTTCAAAAGGGCACAGCGTCATGACCTTTACCAAATCCTGCCGTTAAAAAAGGAAAAACACAAATTATAAAATGGAAATTCAGAAACACAACCCCACTAAGAGCGAAAACAAATTTAACATGCTGTTTAAAAAGAACTAACTTGCAACTCACAAAAATAAAGGCAATAGAGCAGTAAAGCTGTAACTCCGTCCTTAAGCCACAATACTGCACATACACATTTTGGAGGGGTCAGGGCAGTAAGCGATCTTGTAAGTGTACTAGCTGCAATAAAGGCAGAGAGAAGTGGATTAAGGAGAGAGTGACAGAGATGCATCAACTCAAGATACCGTATTATGTCCAAGACAGCCACAAGATTATAGCGAGAAGAAAAGAAGTCCATTAACTGGTTGATTCTCCATGTAATATAATCTACTTAAGTGAGCACTTTGTGCAGTCTGCATACATGCGAAAGAGAATCAAGTTATGCTCACAATGTTTCTATATTCCTGCTGGAGCCTTCTCACGTCATAGTTCTGGGGAAATCCTATTCATGTCCTCATTTTGACCAACAAAAGAACCATCTTGTGCTCTTCACTTCACTTTGCACACTTAAAGGTGGGAAAACCAGCTGCAACTATCTGGGTGGCTCCTCCTCTTACAACATTTTGTTCTTCTGCTCCTATATGCTTCAAGCTGCCATCCTACGTTCACACTTACTAGAGAGTCATGTTCTACTGTGGTCAGTGGGACTTCGTAAAGATTCAAAGGATTTGGCTGGAAGTTTCAAAAATACTCATAACCAGAACACCAACTAGTAAGGGAAGTGTTCAAGAGGCTGCGCTTCAGATATCACATTAGGATGTATTTTGGATTTGGGGGGGGGGGGGGAATGCAGGAGCAAAAGCTTGGCTTTGCATTTAAAATATAGGATGAGGTTCTGAAAGTGTTCACAAACTTTCATTCCGATTCAGGTAAGTAGCAGTGTTGGTCTGACGCAGTCGAAATAAAAAAATTAAAAAATTGCCCAGTACCATCTTATAGACCAACTAAGTTTGTTCTGGTATAAGCTTTCATGTGCATGCACACTTCTTCAGATACACTGAAACAGAAGTCACCAGACCCTTATATATCGTGGGAGGGTGGGGTGGGGTATATTTCAATGTACTCATTTCACTGCATTTTGCTGCTCCCTTTGAAAATGGAGAAAGGGCTTACACTGCTATTCTAACTTGAAACATTCATGTACTGAATTTGATAGCCATGTCTCCAAAGTTCTATGAAATTTTAGGATAGACTTCACTTCACTTTGCCATTTACCAATTCTCTACAGGACTATTTAACGTAGGTGAAGGCAAAGATTCATTTTTTGCTCTAAAAATATCTACAAGGAGCACATCCCAGTAAATGAAAAAAAAAAATCTTAAAAAGAATGTATGCTGAAAGCTTTAAGCCTCAGATTGAAGGTTTTAAATGTTTGTTTGTATCAGCCTGTTTAGTTAGCCGCATCTGAAGCCTTTTTGTATTAGTCATATTAAAACACTGGGTAAATAATTAAAGCTTATATTCTTTTCAAAGCACTTGGGAAATAACACATTAGAAAGTGTAGCATGTGTAATTAAAAGTCTATGGTTTCCATCATATTACCTGAGGTGTTGTAATGAAGCCTTTGAACTCCAAATACTCAAGCAAAAGGCTATTATCTTCCAGCCTCAGTAGACAGTTCTCCAATAGCGCCTACAAATTAAGTTAATACAGTATATTGATTTTGAAGGACCATGGGTATTAATCTCATTTGCGCAAAAAGAACATTTCCCAACTGATAGAACAGAAAACCAGGCAGAACAGAGCAACCACTATGAGCGTTAAAGAACTGCACATGTAAGCATCGTAGCCTTTTCTGTGCAACTGAACCAACGGATGGAGGCGAATGTACCTTTTTTGGGGTGACACATGAAGGCAGGACTTTAAAGTACTGAACGAACGAGTACTTTAGAAGTCCTACATTTAACTGGAATGCAAGTCCCACATTGAATTGGGAGCCACTTTCGTTTTCAGTTAGCTAAATGGTCGCCACTATGGCAGATGGGGTGGAAGTTAGGAGGCAATACTTAGAACGCACAAGGACCTTTGTGAAATGCCACGATTCTCCATACACAAGATTAGTAGGATCCCGGTCAGCAGGCATCCTATCAGGGTTTGCCTTCCGCATGCCACATTCTTATTGAGCCCTCTGAAGTGAATGGGGGAAAGGTGTGTTCAGGAGGCATCACTGGGGTAGTGGCTAAACCTGCTTCCTGATGACCCTGGGAATCAAGCCTCTTCTAGTTTAATAGACCTACCTTTTCTTCACTGTAGCCCTATCCTGGGTTCTGTTTTTAAGGCTACATACACAACATACATTTAAAGCACATGGCTTCCTTCCAAGAATCTGGGGAACTGTAGTTCACCCCACACAGAAATACAATCCCTAAGTACTCTTAACAAACTACAGACTCCAGGATTTGGGCCACAGGGGAGTCATGTGCTTTAAATATACGGGATGTACACAGCCTTAGTCGTGCCTGACCGGATGTTGGGAATTTGCAGATTCAATAGAACAGGCTTTATCCATTCCGAGCAAATATGCTTAGACTGAGTGTTTCAAGGTAGCCATGTTTTCAGACTCTACATGAAGGCCTGAATTAAGTGTCACCAGGGCTTTTGACAGTGCTTTAAAAACACCAGCAAAAACACAGCACAATCCGTCAAGCGTGCCTCCATTTATTTTCAGCTGCAGTGGGTGCAACTCCTCAGCAAACTACATTCAAATTAATAGGGCCTGGTTGCTTA
The DNA here is from genome assembly GCF_951804945.1 of Podarcis cretensis. Classification (NCBI taxonomy): domain Eukaryota; kingdom Metazoa; phylum Chordata; class Lepidosauria; order Squamata; family Lacertidae; genus Podarcis; species Podarcis cretensis. The sequence continues at coordinate 75,030,862 of NC_137175.1, forward strand.
GCAACAGTGTTTAATGGATTAGGCCAGGAGGGACTGCAGCTCAGGAGGAGGAGGAGATGTGCTTTGAATGCAGAAGGGCCCAAGTTCAATCCCTGGCGCTTGCAGTTAAAAGTATCAGGTAGAAGATGAGAGAGCCCTCTGCTTCAGGCTGCGAAGAGCCACAGCTAGTCATCCAGAGTATAGACAATACTGGGCTAGGGACCAACCAATGGCAATCTGGCTTAAAGCACGTCCAGTTTATGCCTCTCCAATTGCCATGGCAGGCATTTAAACTTTGTGCAAGTGCACATGCTACGGATAAAAGCATGCTTAGGGGCAAGTCATGCTGCAGCCGTAAAGATACCTGCTTAGAAGTAAACTCCATGGAAACGCATGCAGCTGAAATGAATGCCAATAAAGCTATATGTGGAATCAAGAGTGATGCCGGCCAATCCTATTTCTGTATAAAGAAACAAGTCACACCGAGTTCAGGGAGACTTACTCCGAGGTGGACATATAATGAAGGCCGCAAACTCTCATCCATCTCATCATTTAAAACAGGGGTGGCTAACCCCCAAGTTTGGGGGCCTAATCAGCAATCCACAGCAATTATCTCTCCTCCCTCCCAATGTCTCTTTTTTGCCAGAAACAGCAAAAACATATTTTATTATTAGACAGTGATGGAGTGCACAGATGCAGATTGTTCCCTCAGCTGTAATCAGATTGTTCATTTGATAAGCAGGCAGGGGGCACTCCTTCCTCTCAGCTGACCTGCATGGATCAGGTGGTGGGGCTGTGTGCTCCCATAGGCCAGAGTGTATGCAGGGTGGCTACACCTTCCGTTGGTACCCAAGCCGCCACAGGTTGGCCAAGGGTGAATGTGGTCCTTGGGCCAAAAAAAAAGGACACCTCCATTAATTTACACAAACCAACATGACAACAATAGCCAGCGAGACTGAGTTTATGCTTTTTGAAAGCACAGGGAATGGTAGCATGTATATAAACACTGCACTTACAAGTCCTTTTGATAAAATAGATTCTTCTGTCCTGCAAAAAAATTAAAACACTTATCAGTTAAAAAATGCCAGTTAAAAATCCATCTTTCTTTGCCCTTTCTCTTAACTGCCAAGATGTGCTCTGTTTCCAACATATTAGCCTCAGAGCTCCTTCCTAAGCAACTATTTTGTAGGTGCCTGGGTTATGCAAACAATCCTGCCTAAGTCACATGGTACTCCTGTAGGTCAGATCCTGCGCCAACTTTTGCTACAATTTCTCACTCCAGTTGCAATCTACTGCTGTGACGGTTGCCACTCTTGGAAGGACAGATCTGCTTAGGTTAAAGCAACAGCATTATCCTTTGAAGCTGGAGTTTAGGTACCAATTTTGGTAGGCTCAAGCCTTCACTGTCACAGCTACTACATTTTCAAAAGGCACAAAGCTGCTTCAGCATGATTTTTTTGGTTTAAGCTTCTTTAACTGTATTTTTTCTTAAAGCATCGTTCCCTTTCATGAACAGGCTGATAAAAACAGAAACAAAAGAGAAAACGGACGGATAGCTTACCTTTTCAACAGAACTCCAACATGCACCATGTTGCACTGCAGAATGTATGATGGGCTACAATAAAGAGTAATTCATAAGTATAACCTACAAGATACACAAAATCTAGGCAAGAAAGTAACATCCATTCTATGTTAAACCATGTGTGGAGAACCTATCGCCCTGCAGATGTTGTTATGCTTAAAACAGGTGTTGTTGTAGCCTATCAGTGCAAGTGACAACATACCTCAAGCAAGCCATATGAATAAGTTCACAACAGATGCTATCCCACAATTTATTTTTATTAACTTGCCTGCCCACTGTTATATAAATATGTAACTAAGGGCTTGTCTGCACTTACCTTTTGTCATGCTTTTTTCCAGGCACAGGCCTGTGCTTAAAAAACCCTTTGTCTGAGCATTTTATTTTATTTTTGCCCAGAGTTTTCCCTGTGAAAATCTGCTCTCTAGTTCTCAATCACAGCAAATGTTAATTCTGGTTTCCCACAGATTGGCGTTTGCTCCGACTGATCGCTAAAGAGCAGGTTTTCATGGGGAAAGTTCCAGAGCAAAAATAAAAGGGCGCTCAAAACATGGAGCTATAAAGCAAGGACTGTGCCTGGAGAGAGCACCGAGAAGGGAGCTGTGGATAAGCCCTAAATTTCAACTACAACAGAAAACCACCTTTTGTTAAGCTTTGTGGGGTCACCCAGATTACAAGCTGTCAGGCTTTGGGGAATCAGCTTCCTCCCCCGTGGCAGTAAATAAGATGATCAAATGAAATAAACATCTTACCAATTAGATTCTTTAATAATCACAGTGAGAGACATAAGAACATGTCTCCCTAGAAATGGCGGTGCTCCCAATTAAGGCTTACTCCCCCTTCTGTCCCTATTAACCTACACCACTCTTACGTCTTATAATCTGAGCTTGTGCCCTCTGCGCTTTCTGTTCTGAGACTTTCTGAGCTCTTCTCGACTTTGGGGAGGGCAGTGGAGGAATGCTGTCCAACGACTGTGAATCTATTACCCTTCTCTCTCCCACAGTTTCTTCTTCTTCTAGCTATTCCCCATCCAGTATTTCCCAACTTCTGCCTTCTGAACTAGGCCCTTCTGCAAACCAGTGTTCCAAATCTACGCTGTCCTCCTGTTCCTGGGAAGATTCAGGATCAGGGGGAGGGGGTGGCTCCCACCATTCCTCCTCAGTGCAGCCCTCCTCAGCACAGTCCCTGACACAAGCCTCCAATGCCTCTCTTATTAAAGTACTTACTTGAAGACGACTGGAAGGCAATCAATACCAAAGCAGTCCTGAACAAACACCATATAAGACAGACATGCCAAAGACTCTGCTGATTGCTCTTTGTCCATTTCCAGTATGTCCTCATCCCAGCATTCATATTTGCATCTATCCCAAGAGAATATCTTTGGGAGCAATTCTCTAATATCCAGCAAAATGCCCTATTGAAAAAAAGAAGAGGACTTGCTGTTTTCCATGCCTGGAGATATATACAATGAGCAAGAGACATCAAAATGATAGGAAATAAATAGTTTCTTTTTTTTTGCATAAACGTGTTTTTGTATTTAAATTTCATTAATATTATATTTCATTAATTTATCAATCACCTTTAACATAAGTCACAAGGTGATTTGCAATCACACAATAAACACACACAAACACACACACGTACGTATAATACTTAACTCTCCCACAAAGACAACACAACAAACAAACATGGCAGCACCCTATTTTTAAAAAAATACTCCACCCTGATGAAAAAGCTTGTCAAAGCAAAGCATGTCTTTAGTTGTTTTTAAAAAGGCTGAAATAGTGGGTGCCTGTCATAATTCAACAGGGATGGTGTTCCACAAAACAGGAGTAATCTAAACTTCTCCTTAGAAAAGTTTTTAGCTTTTACTTTTTGTTATAATAATAATAATTTTATTATTTATACCCCAGCCATCGGGCTGGGTTGCTCCAGCTACTCTGGGCAGCTCCCAACACATATAAAAATATTAAAAATCAAACATTAAAAACCACCTGATACAGGGATGCCTTCAGATGTCTTCTAAAAGTTGTATATAGTTATTCATCTCCTTGACATCTGACGAGAGGGCGTTACATGCAACCTTCTCTTTGCAGTAATATTTTTATATCCTTTTAAAACACTTTGAGGATATATATATATATATATATATATATATATATATATATATAGAAAGTTGCATTTGCATATAATAAACACCAACAATAGTGGCAACCTAAAATATCCTTGACTCAATATATGTAAATAGCTATAATAGAATACAGGTTTAAATTAGCTATGTGACCACCTGTTCAAACTACCAAATTACAAGCTCTATTTTGGTTCACTGTTACGTTAGAAAAAGCCAAATATACAAGCATGTGCAGCCTGAGGTCCCCCTCCCCCCACACCTTAGAGAATCGATCTGTGAATCCTGAAAATGGGAGGAGGAAGTCTGTTATTTCACAAGTATTAAAAATGGCAAAAAACACCACTACCAAATAAACACTCAAGGTGCACTTACTAGTATGTCTGCAGCAAACTGCCTTAGGGAATACTGGGGAGGATCTTCAGGCAATTGATCCAGCTCTGCCATTAGAAGGGGATATTTCAAGCTTTTCAGGCAACTGTAAACCAAAGTGTCCAAGCACGTTACAGGAAGCATCCATGATAACCACTAGAAAAGGCATCGGTAACGGAAATTGAAATTGAAGGGAAGAAAGAACACACCTTGGAATTTAGGAACTGGCACAATGCCAAGAAATAGTTGAAATACTGAATTTATTTTGTAAAAAAACAAGCCTTGTCACTTAGAACCTGAAGGAAGAAAGGCAGGATATACAAGCCCTGTAGCTTCTTTGCTGGTTTGGGGTGCCGGGAAAGAGAAATGTGAGGGACCTAAGAAAAAACTGAAGTCCACAACTTGTGGGCTTTTTTCTTGGTTTTTTTTTTTAATGCCCTGCAACTTATCAATGGATTCTGCTCTATTACTTTGAAATAGTTGAAATACTGGGACGCAGGTGGCGCTGTGGGTTAAAGCCTCAGCGCCTAGGGCTTGCCGATCGAAAGGTCGGCGGTTCGAATCCCTGCGGCGGGGTGCGCTCCCGCTGCTCGGTCCCAGCGCCTGCCAACCTAGCAGTTCGAAAGCACCTCCGGGTGCAAGTAGATAAATAGGGACCGCTTACCAGCGGGAAGGTAAACGGCGTTTCCGTGTGCGGCTCTGGCTCGCCAGAGCAGCGATGTCACGCTGGCCACGTGACCCGGAAGTGTCTCCGGACAGCGCTGGCCCCTGGCCTCTTAAGTGAGATGGGCGCACAACCCCAGAGTCTGTCAAGACTGGCCCGTACGGGCAGGGGTACCTTTACCTTTACTTTAGTTGAAATACTGAATTTATTTTTTTAAAAAAATAAGCTTTGTCACTTAGAACCTGAAGGAAAGAAGGCAGGGTATATAAGCCCAGGAAGTCCCTCACGTAAAGACAAGCAAGCAGCCTGTGTTTTGGCGGTATATTTCTTACTTTGCTTATCAGCCCAATGCTCAAACATGTTTGTCTGCTGGCAAACACATAGCATCATGCTTTATTATAAAAACCACTTTAAGCAAAAGTTATGTGTGTGGGGGGGGGGTACTTACTATTTTAGCAATTCCTCCTTCAGTTCTTTGTAATCTTCACCTGATGAGGTCTCCATGTGTTTAACAACCTCCTCCACAAAAGGATTCACAAAAGGTGTTAAAGCATTACAACACTGGCAAAGCCCATGCTTGTCTTCTTGTAGTTGTTGCTTTGTGTAAGGTACTGGCAGAAGCGAAATCTGGTTCAAAATGGTAGACAATGACAACCCCACCGAATAGGCTTTCTTATTCTGGAGTTTCAGAAGCACTAAAACAAAGAAAAACAATTCCAAAATGCTCGTTACAAGGTTTACGCTGTAATAATTAGATATACATTTTTTTCCATCCAAGAAGGAACTGAGTAAAATGGGGTTGTTGAATCGACACCAGCTGTTGATTCTAAGCTTCATCAAGGTCTCATTCAGAAATGGACATTCACCTTCTCCCTGAGGTGTTCTATGGAGCTCAGAAGCTTTAATACCATTCACATTGGAACATGGTACAAGAAAAGCCAACACCTCTCCCTTTCAAGTTATATAATGCAATGCAATAAAGTTAAATTTACTTTAGGACTGGAATATACAGTCGTACCTTGGAAGCCAAACAGAATCCGTCCCAGAAATCCATTCAACTTCCAAAACATTCAGAAACCAAGGCGCAGATTCCGATTGGCTGCAGGAATCTCCTGCAACCCATCGGAAGCCGCGGAAGCCACGCCGGACGTTCGGGTTCCCAAAGAACATTCACAAACCGGCTCACTTCTGGGTTTGCGGCGTTCAGGAGCCAAAACATTCGAGTGCCAAGGCGTTTGGCTTCCGAGGTATGACTGTACGTAGCTGGTTTTTCAATCATATCCTTTCCCACTGAAAATTAACAATGTTAGATAGGAAGCCCATAGGTTGGTAACCAAGTTATTATGGGCTTTAATGTGCACACTGTATTTTTTAACTTCTCTTTTGGAACAGCAGACACAAACACAAACCCCATGCTAAACTAATTTTGCTCTGGATTCTCAGGGTAATCTTGGGCAGGTTCTTATCTCAGTCACCCTCAGCTTTCCTTCAATAGGAAGGAAAGGGTTAATAGTGGAGGAACCCAGCAACCAGGAATGGGCAGAATAGAAGAGCTTCCTCATTCTGTGCTTCCTGCTGTAACCCCTTGTTGGGTCCACCATCACCCAAAAGCAGCTGCAGGGACCCTCTGGAACGACACCCAATGCTTCTGGATTAGTGAAATAGTAAAGATCATGGACTCTCCTCAGTGGAAGCAGAGATGTTCCTACTTGTGCAGCTGCATCGTCCGATCCAAGACAGTATTTCCACCCACAGGGTGGTGATTGGGATGGAGGAGATAAATTGTTGCTCAGGGTTGTTGCAAGGATAAAAAAAAGGAGAGAGAGAGAATCTTCATTCCAGTACATCGCTGGGAGTGGCATTTGGTGGTGGCAGTGAAAGCAGCTGGCATTTCTGGTGCATGATGGGAAAGCTGGTATGCCTGAGAGACCAAGTAGCCAATCAGCAAAAGCTAGGCTTCTGTAGGGTGGGCAGAGCTCAGGAGCAAACCTGGGTGAAGACTTCAGCTTCACAGGTCCGCTCCAGGGATCTAAAGGAGAGAGAGACTCAACGGCAGAGTTTTGCTTTAACATTCCCTCTCATCTTGGCTGTGGTTTTTGGCTGTCCTCATGGAGTAGTTCAGCTCACTCTTTAGACCAGGCTTCCTCAACCTCGGCCCTCCAGATGTTTTTTGGCCTACAACTCCCATGATCCCTAGCTAGCAGGACCAGTGGTCAGGGATGATGGGAATTGTAGTCTCAAAACATCTGGACGGCCGAGGTTGAGGAAGCCTGCTTTAGACCTTGCTAATTGCTACAGACAGCAGTCACGAAATTAAAAGATGCCTGCTTCTTGGGAGAAAAGCAATGACAAACCTAGACAGCATCCTAAAAAGCAGAGACATCACCTTGCCAACAAAGGTCCGTATAGTTAAAGCTATGGTTTTCCCAGTAGTGATGTATGGAACTGAGAGCTGGACCATAAAGAAGGCTGATCGCCGAAGAATTGATGCTTTTGAATTATGGTGCTGGAGGAGACTCTTGAGAGTCCCATGGACTGCAAGAAGATCAAACCTCTCCATTCTGAAGGAAATCAGCCCTGAGTGCTCACTAGGACAGATTGTGAAGCTGAGGCTCCAATACTTTGGCCACCTGAGAAGAGAAGACTCCCTGGAAAAGACCCTGATGTTGGGAAAGATTGAGGGCAGAAGGAGAAGGGGACGACAGAGGACGAGATGGTTGGACAGTGTTCTCGAAGCTACCAGCATGAGTTTGACCAAACTGCAGGAGGCAGTGGAAGGCAGGAGTGCCTGGCATGCTCTGGTCCATGGGGTCACGAAGAGTTGGACACAACTAAACGACTAAACAACAACAACAACAAATTGCTACGGACACCTGTCAGTTACTGCACTCAGGGCCAGGGATTGGCTAGGTGTTGCCTGCTTCATAGCAATTGCCACAAGTGTTTGGTGGAAGGGGCATGGGGCTGGATCCTTAGTGGGGATGGGAGAATAGCTCTTCCTGTCTAGAAGCCCAACTCAGGGGTTAATAAGCCACAGTGTCAATCTCCAAACAGGGTCTGCCCAAAGTGAGCTGCACTATGTGGGAACCATTATGTTGGTCAACCCTGGGTGCCAATCAACCAGTAGGCAGGCTGGTTGACCACTGAATACACACCCAAGGACTACATCAAACCTATTGTGGCCTAATTTTAACCCAACACACGTTCTTCTGGTCTTCATTCGCCGCCTGCACAGCTTGCCACAGACTCACTGCAAACATGTATGCTGCTTAGAGGGCAGAATTAAAAGGGATACCAAAGATGGAAAGAGGAAGCAGTCCCGACCAACGAAGACTGGCAAACCAAGTTAATGGACTACGCTGAATTGGCGAAATTAACTGGAAAGCTCAGAAATCAAGATGACAAGAAATTTTAAAAAGAATGGGAAATGTTTATCATGTATTTGCAAAAGTATTGTTAACAGGTTAATACATTGGCAGGATTTTAAGAACACTTGTAATTTTAAAAAATAGTATAGGAAATTTGAGGTAGACGAAAACAATTTGGAATAGAAATGATATGCAGTTGAAAAGAAAATTAAAGGAACAGGGAAGGGGGAGTCACGGCATTCATTTTATGAATCTGATACTGGTTGCTGTTGTGTTTGTTGTTTGTTTTTTATTTTTGTTGTTTTTGTTGAAAATTTAATAAAAATATTAGATAGATAGAATTAAAAGGCATAAATATCATGTAGAGATAATATAGAAGTACTAGTAAACAATAATTATACCACCATCACTTAGGATGCTGTCCCTTAAAAAGTCACAACTGAACAAGATCTCTTAACTGGCAAGGTGCTCCACCACCCTCTCTTCTGTCCAGTATCCAGAAAATAAATGCTCATTACCTTCCTGCAAAGGCTTCAGTAAAAGCAAAATAGTTTGAGACCTATATTCCCCGGAGGCTTGTTCAATCTGTTCCAAGAAACCCAGGACAAGCTCTTTGGGACTGCACAGCTGCAAGAAAGGAAAAAGCCAGGGATATGTTGCTCGTAATGTTTATTTTTGACATTGTTTGATAACAAGCCACCATTTTTACAACGACAAGCATACGGCAAACCAGTGCATCTTATACAATAATAAATGACATCTACCCTATTCTTAAAAACCCATAAAATTCAAAATTAAAGAGTTTTCGGTTGTTCAGTCATTAAATCTGCATATGCTTGCATAAGAGATCTAAAATTATCCACGCACGTGCTGGAAAACCTTAGCCAAGGCAACCTCCTCTACAAGTCCAGTTTGAAAGGCACACTAAGCAAGGGGCTGCCAAGGTTTTTTTGAGTCAGTGGCTACGTCTGGGATTTTGAGAAAATGCAGTGGGCACCAGTCACAAAATGGTTGCCATGGGGGTACGGCATAACACAAAACAGCTGCCACATCCAAAGCAGCAGAGAAAGAGGCAGGATCACAAAACGGTGGGCATCCAATCCATGCACTCAATGAAATGTTTAAGGCGGCATGTTCAGTGTGAGGCCGAGTCAGTGCAAACAGGAAATGAGAAGGGCAGCAAACAGTCTCTCGTGCATTTTTAGGGGATATTTACAGAGACCTTTTGTTGGCACCATAGAAAGCACAGCTGGTTGCACTACTGTCTGTGTACACCACATACTGACAACCCCAAAACTAAGCCAAACCATGGAGGAACAGAGTGGCTGCAATCTCCTCCCTTGTGAACTTGTGCAGTTGCACTAAACCATGGTTTGGCTTAGCATTACATGCAAACTGGGTCACAGTCTCAAGTGATACAATCTAGAATTCCAGCCTCACTTATGCAGATTTAACTAACCCAATCCACCTGGTCACTTGTCACCCATTTAAGTACAGTCGTACCTTGGAAGTCGAACAGAGTCCGTTCAACTTCCAAAACGTTCAACTTGCAAAGCGTGGCTTCTGATTGGCTGTAAGAAGCTCCTGCAGCCAATTGGAAGCCGTGGAAGCCCTGTCGGATATTCGGCTTCCAAAAGAACGTTTGAAAACCGGAACACTCACTTCTGGTTTTCAATTGTTCGGGAGCCGAAATGTTCGACTCCCAAGGTCTTCGGGAGCCAAGGTACGACTGTAAACTCTTTCTTTCTCCACTGAAGGACCAACATTCTCCCTATCCTCACACACTTCCACACACAAACATTACTCCCTCAAGGAGCTCAGATCCTAAGAATGTCTCCCAAACCCATCAATCAGTGAAGAGGAAAGCTAAAATATTCTTTAGAAGAGTCCCGAGGCAGCTAGAAGGATAGATGCTGTGATTTACCTCCATCAACTTATCTAATATTTTCAGGCAGTGTTCTCTCTCAACTTCATCTTGCTTATACTTCACCAGGCGCCTGATTAAAGGACCAACAAGATTCCAGCCCATGCTTTTGACAATAACCTATAGGGGGGAAATGTTCCAAAAGGCAATTTATATATGACAACAACAAAATGTGCATTGTGTGCTTTGCTTAAGAAAGCCAGTAATAAACACCCTGCAGCTGCAATTGTAATATTTATGTATAGCTAAATAATGGTTTGCCGAGAACATGCCAGCATTGGGCACAATAGCAGCTTTGCAGCTTGAAACATCACTACTGAAAAATACAAAGAAGATATTTCTGCATAGAGACAAAAGTCCACCCACAGGTTGCCTTCACCATTTACTTAGTTACAGAGATAGTAGGAAGAGACTAAAGATGGGGAATTGTCTAATGAGGAACTGTTGAGATGGAGTCTTTGAATACACTGACTTGCTATGGAAGAGATGAAAGTACAGTGGTGCCCCGCAAGACGAACGCCTCGCAAGACGGAAAACCCGCTAGACGAAAGGGTTTTCCGTTTTGGAGGCGCTTCGCAAAACGAATTTCCCTATGGGGTTGCTTCGCAAGACGAAAATGTCTTGCGAGTTCCCGCGGGTTTTTTTTCGCTTTTTTCGCCCTTTTCCTAAGCCGCTAAGCCGCTTATTAGCTGATCCGCTGATAAGCCGCTTCTCAGCTGATCGCTAAAAGCCGCTAGACCGCTAATAGCGCTAATCCGCTAAACTGTCAATGGGCTTGCTTCGCAAGACGAAAATATCGCTAGACGAAGAGAATCGCAGAACGGATTCTTTTCGTCTTGCGAGGCACCACTGTACCAGAAAGGAGTTACACTGTAGTTCTGGAAATGCCCAGATTGCAGATTTGACCCCTGTATGGGACAGCTGCATATTCCTGCATTGCAGGGAACTGGACAAGATGATGCTCAGGGTCCCTTCCAACTCCTCAATTCTATGATTCTATGAAAAGGTTATATGCAAAGGAGTAGCTCTCCTGCCTTGGGAGATCTATATTAGAGCAAGACTGGGAAAATACAAATATTACTTGCCCTGCAATTAAGAGGAAAGTGTAGAGAGAACCTGCTAACTGTGCTGCAGCCAAACCAACTGCGACTTCTTTATGAGGGTTCAGAGGAATCTGGTGTTCCCCCTAACAAATGAAGTTCAGTGTCTGCTGTTTCCTTATACCTATGGGACCCAAGCCAAGATCCAGGAAAGGCCAGAAGAATGCTTCCTTGCTGTAATCTCCTTTTAGTTTTTGTTTTGGTGCAATTCAAAAACAGAAACCTTCCTCCCAAGAGAGAGACCAGTCCCAAAACAAAGCAATGCAAGAGGGGTGGATGCCACAGAGTGATCAATCTATCGCCTAACTGGAGGAAAGGAAAAAGGCAGGCCCCGTAGTCCAGTGAGGGAGGAGCAGCACATTTTAGAAGAGTGGTGTGGATTAGCCTCCCAGAAGCATCACAAAAAAACAGACAAGCCAGGGATGCCATGATGAAGTTTATCCTACTATCTTGCCCTGAAGGTCATATGGTCTTTGGACACCGGGTCTGGCTCAGTGACATTTCAGAACACAGGCATGTGTGGAAAATTCCCATGACATCCTAAGTTTATAAACTGTCAGGCCACAGGGTGGAAGCCCAGTCAGTCATAGGGGTCAATTCCTTTCATTCCAACCGTTTTAATAAGGCTCCCTTGCCTTGCTGGCAAAAGGGAGTGAGTCTGGATGTTCCCAAGAAATGCAACTGAATGTTATTGCCCCAGCAATGTGCGCGTGGCCAAAATCTGTACAGTTACCTCCAGCTGGTTTTAGTAGTTATGACACAAACATGTATTTTAAACTCACCTTGTTTTTCTCATTTTGAACAACTTCCAGTACATCAGCGACATATCCTTCTTCAAAGCACTTCTGTCCCGCAACTTGAAAAAGGTTGAAGTCTTCCCCTTTGAAATCCTCTTCTTCCAGAATTTGCTAGAACACATGTTTCCCATTGTAATTCACAATATGCAATTAAAATGCACAACACTTTACCTTCACAATGCAATACTGATTCCTTATTAAGCCGAAAAAGATTCTTTAGTCACATACAGAAGAAAGCTGACAGCAAGTTCAGAGACTTAGGGTTGTATTCAATGCAGTGCTAAGGAGATTGTTCCCTCAAGCAGCCCAAAATGCTCGTGCTGACAGAACAATCTCCCCTTTTCTCCTTTGGGGTTCTGGGTTCCCAACCCAGAATATTTGGGGAGGACACAGTAGCAGGAGAGGAGGGGAAAATCCTGCAGTAGCAGGCATCCTTGTACAAGCTCTCCCTAGTGGAATGAATGAATTGAATATGGTCCTTTGTATTTCCCCCAAAAGCACGGTCTTTTAGAATTATTGTCTCCAAACTACTGCCTATTGATAAGATTTAGACACAAAGTCTTTTTGTTTTTGCTAGGCAAATGGAGGGTAGTAGCAACAGTCCCCAAACAGAAGAACAGAGTGGATGATCAATTAATGTTGTACTGTGTTACCTGTAGAGTAAGGATGAAGAAACTCAAGCCCAGAGACAACATCGGGTCATCCTGGCCTCTCAGGATTCTCCCCAAGCCACACTCTCACTAGCAACAGATCACACCCTCCTTGAATGCTTTTGCCTGGCTGGATGTGCCCTTGAACTATGACAATGCCTCTTGTTTGCCTAAACAGATGCGAAGGTGAGGGTATGTCCACAGAAACCTCTGAGTTTTGTGTGGTTGGGTATTACCTAATGCATAAACCCATCTTGCACTGGCTTGCGGCCCCCAGAAATTTCCTCACAGGGGAATGTAAAAACAATTAGATCAGTAGGTTTTGCCACTTGGTATAAGTTTCACAAGCAAAACAATCACTTACACATCTTTGTATGATGTCTCGAAGTTCATCTTCAGCCATTATTTCCTGATCTTCAAGGACTCTATAACAAATTAAAAAGACAGACTTGAATGAGACTCACTTTAAACTAAATCAGAACTGGTTGAATGTCTTTCTTTTCCTTTTCCCTCCTGCTGACATTCTCCAACAGAAAGTTATGGACAGACTAGCTAGAAAACTACTAAGTAAGTCAGCAAAGGTAGGGTGCTGCCTATTATCGAATCAGACCCTTGTACCTCTGTATTGCCTACACCAGGAGGAGTCAGTGTGATGTCCTCCAGTTATTGGGATTCCCGACAGTTGCAGTCAACACTGGCCAATGCCATGGGATGATGGGAGTTTTAGTCAGCAACATCTGCAGGAGAACTACATTGGCTTTCCATGTCCAGTTCTCCAGGCATTTTGGGATACTTCTTAGGGCTGATGTGCCCCAGCAGGGCAGACTAGGGTGGCTCTCCCACCCATCACTAGGACTGCTTGGCAATACATGTCACACATTTATTTACCAGACAGCAACACTGTTAATGGCCACAGAACCAATTAGCTTGCGGATTTATGTTGTGGCAGGCTATGCCTTCATTACGATTTTTGGGCCCACCGGTGAGCGATTGAGCGACCTTGGAAGCTGCAACAGCACCACTGCCTGGGAGCCCAAGCGGCGGCAGGTCCCAAAGTAAATTAATCAATTCAGCAAGTTCAGCTTTATTTATTTGGGCCTGAATAGAGACAATAGCTTCCTTCCCCACTGCAGATGTTCATTAACCAAGAACTGTCACCTAGGCTGTTATATCATCACTGCTGCTGTAAAGGGTCACTATACTGATCCTCATAGGTCCTAGCGCTAACCCAAATGCTGTAATCTGTACTTTTTATGCCCTTCAATCCCCTTCACTATGACGTCTCGAAGATGCGTCTGATGAAGTGGACAGAAGTCCGTGAAAGCTTACATCATAATGAATTCATCCCAAAGCAGCCTCTCACAAATCTGGTGCTCTCCAGATAGACTCAAATAGATTCCCATTTGTCCTGGCAAATGGAGGTGGGAAGGCAGCCTCAACATCCATTGCTCTCCTACTTATAAGGGAAGCTTTTCAAGCCCTTTTAATCCGAATTAAATGGGGCACCCCTCAGGCTTACTGCAGCCTATGGAGCATATTATTACAGTTCTGCTGAGTGCTGCTGTGGCATATCCACACCCCTTTTTATTTTTATGCAATTAAAAAGAAGAAGAGAGAAATGTGAGAGGGGTCCTTTTATGTTTCATTTGAAGCAGTTTTAAAAAAAAAAAGAAAAGATACCCCAACGGTTAAAGTGAAAAAGCTGGGAGTTCAGTTGCTTACAAACCAGGGTTTCCCAAACTTGGGTTTCTGGACTACAACTCCCATCGTCCCTAACTAGCAGGGCCAGTAGCCAGGAATGATGGGAAATGTAGTCCAAAAAAACACCGCCCCGCTGGAAGACCCAACTTTGGGAAGCTCTGCTACAAACGGAGAGAAACGAGTCACCACTGCTCCTTCTCTCTATCCCTTTTTTCTTTTTTAATTGTCAGCCCACCATGAACTAAGACGACTCCGCTTACCCGAAGAAGCAGCCTCGCCGCAACCTCCACTAGGCCTTGTGGCGAAGGCGGCCGCCGGCAGCAGCAGCAGCAGCAGAAGCGCCGCCTCACCCGACAGCGCCTCAGCGGTTGAGAGCTCAGAGGCGGCGATGGCGGAGGAGAAGCCGCGGAGCGCCGCCCAGGCTAGGAGCCGCCATCGCGCAGGTAAACGGGAGACGACGGCGCTGCACGCGCGCACCCCCGTTTTCCTTCCGTGGGCCGTTCCTCCCCGCTTCCTGTGCGTGTGTAGCGAACGGGGAGGGACGAACCAACCGGCGTAACTGGAGGGGTGACCGCGAGGCGAAAGAATTGCGGGGGGGGGGGAGAGATTGAAGGCGTCGGGAGTGAGAGGACAAAATGCCCCCCATGCCACACACACACCGCCAGACTCCTCCCCCCACCTGGGGGCCCGAGGTCCCTTCAACGCCCCCCTAAAATATTTGAGGGGGACAGGCCTCCCCACAAGCTGTTGGGCATTGCCATTCTAATGGTGTGTCTTGTGGTCGATTAGGGCTTACCTGGCCCCCCCCTAGTATTTTATTCAGGTTGGCACCAAGTTGGGCATAGCCAGGGTTTTTTGTTGTTGGGGGAAGTTGAGCTTTTTTTGGGGGGGGGGGGAGATAGCCCCCAAAGTTGTTGTTTTTTTAAAGTGGTTGTGGTGGGCAGAACTACAGTTGATCGAGAATTTTTACTCATTTTTGAGGATTTCCATGCATGCCTGGCGCCTGCTAAGTCCACCCAAACTCCTTTTGCTGTGTCCTTCGGTGTTTACCATTGGGCTTGCTTTCCTCAGAAGCGGCCACCACTGAATAGGATGGGTCCCTGCTTTTGACAGGTGGGGCATAGGTTTGTGCTGTTAAGAGGGCAATTCCCTATAAAGTTGCTACTGAGTGTTTGCTGTGGGAAATGTTCCTCTGCGAAACATGACTGGGATCGAGGTTGGGTGGCCACCTGCCCGGGATGGTTCCCACACTGCAGAGGGTTGGGATAGACCTGCCTTTGGGGTCCCTTCAAACTCTACAGGATTCTGTGTTGCGCACCTGCCAGTTCATCTGGGGCAGGGGAACCTCACCCAACACAGCCATAGGACTTGCTTTCAATTAAGCTCGCATGGCTCACGTACTCAAATCGGGCCAGACTGTAGCTAAACGAAAAGTGCTGCATATACCATATTTTTCGCCCCATAAGACACACCTAGTTTTTTGGGGGGGGAAATAAAGGGGAAAAAATTATCCCCCCCCCCCAGGTGCGGGGCTGGAAGAACCAGGTCAGGGAACAGCGGGAAGGCGCGCTCCGCCTCCCCGCTCTCCCCCGAGCTTGTGGGGCTGGCGATGGGGAGAAGTGCGCTTTTCCCCACTGCCAGCCTACAAACCAGGTCGGGGAACAGTGGGAAGGCGCACTCCGCCTCCCCGCTCTCCCCCGAGCTTGTGGGGCTGGCGATGGGGAGAAGTGCGCTTTTCCCCACTGCCAGCCTACAAACCAGGTCGGGGAACAGTGGGAAGGCGCACTCCGCCTCCCCGCTCTCCCCCGAGCTTGTGGGGCTGGCGATGGGGAGAAGTGCGCTTCTCCCCACCGCCAGCCTCCAAAGCAGGTCGGGGAATATCGGGATGGTGGCGCTCAGCCTTCCCGCTGTCCCCCGAGCTTGTGAGGCTGGCGATGGGGAGAAGTGCGCTTCTCCCCACCGCCAGCCTCCAAACCAGGTCTCCGCAAGAGGTGGGAGAGCTTCGGGGTGCAGGCAGCTCTCCCACGGCTTGCGGACAGCTTCCTGAAGCCTGGAGAGCGAGAGGGGTCGGTGCGCACCGACCCCTCTCGCTCTCCAGGCTTCAGCGAAAGCCTGCATTCACCCCATAGGATGCACACACATTTCCCCTTCATTTTTGGAGGGGGAAAAGTGTGTCCTATAGGGCAAAAAATACGGTATATGGTGAGTTAATCGACTTCCCCCCTCTTGGCGGTGCTTTTCTGCCTTTGCCCATGGCTACATGAGGAGATATGTACAGCACCTGCTGAACTCTTCTGTCAGAAAACGGCCTTGCCAAAATAAAACGTAGGACCTCATTTTACAAGGGTGGCGTTCAGGGAAACGGCAGGGTTTTGTCATGTGCACAGGATTCTCTTATGGGTCATATGTGTAAGGTGGTGCCCATTTAGTTAGGTATAATAAATAGGCTCACGCAAACTGTTCTTCAAAATGTTGAAATACCGCTTAGCCTAGTCCTGGCCCTTTAATAGGACTGGAACAAATTTTAACCCGTGACACTTTTCTTAACACAGAGATAGAAGGAGAAAGCATCACTTGCTTAAATTTGGCCTCTGAGGCTGCCACTTAAAGGAGCAACACCGGGACAGAGACTTGGCAATTCTGCCAATGAAGTGATTGGTCCTGCAAAGTATTTCAATTCTGTTTATGAGTGCACAATATAATAGCCTTCTAGCTTACCCATCTTCCATCTATGCATTCAGTATTGCTAATTTGGGCTATGATGGCCTTCTGTAAACAAGCCTGGGCAGTAAACATGTAAAAACAACTTTTTCCCACAGTTTAACTCTCCTGAAACTGTGTATGTGATAATGGTTCAAATATATTAATTGGCACTTAGTGGTGTGGACTCTTGTTCTGTAGGGCAAGTAGTCATCTTTGCAGATGGTAAAAGTTCGCTCTAAAATTACACATGCAACCAAAGACAATTTGCAAAAGTCTCCTTATGCTTTATGGTGTGCTTCTGCAGTGTACATTCAGCTTTTTTCTCTCTGTATTTGCATACATAATTATAGAGAACTTCCGTTTCCAGACACCTGTATAATACAATTCACAAACTTCTATAAGCAGACACCAATGTACTAAATATATTAAAATGTATGAAAGCACTTTTTTTGAAAAGAGACTCATGAAAAGTATTCCCCAAATGTTTTAAGTCAATATAATCATTTGTTTGCATGTTACTATTTTTAGGAAAGAAACAGTCGAGTGCTTTGAAAAATGAAGATGCTGCACAAAGGTATCATATCTCAAAACATACCATAGTTAAACCAAATACTGTTAAACCAACAACATCTGCAAGGCCACAGGTTTCCTATACCTTGTGTTATTCATATGGCTAATTTGTTCTCTTGTAGGAAGGCGGCGCTTGAAGCTGCCATTAGAAAGAAGATTGAGGCTGAGCGAAAAGCCTTGCAGGTTGTCGAACGTCTGTTGGAAGAAGATATTACAGAAGAATTCCTTGTGGATTGTGTAGGTCCTCTTTTTCTTGGCAAGTTTTATACTGCTTTGTGTTTCAAAAAGTTTGTTGTTACTGTTGGATAAGCTTTTGCCAGCCTTCTGTATATCATCCGCACACTCATCCCAGTCCAGACGTAGTTTGCAGACGCTTAGCAATGCACTTCCGTGTTTGCTCAGGAATGAGTCCCACTGTTTTAAATGAAGCTTACTGAATGAAAGCATGCTGTGTTCCAGTGCACAAGTCCCATTAAAATCAAAGGCGCATCTTACGTTTGCATTCTTTGTCCCTTCAATTTTCATGCAGAGATGCATATACCTATTAGAAACTTACAGACTGGTTGTGGCTAACCTAAGTTTCTCTGATAAATCATGTAGATCATTAAGGCAGGATACGGTAGCAAAGTTGGGACAAAGGAGGGATCTTCTTTTGCTTAAAACAGGAAATAATGTGACAAGCTTGAGGGTGGAATTTAAAAAATATGGCACACTGTGGATGCTCCTGAAGTACGACCAGCTTTTCCCAGAGTGCTACTTGCAAGATTTCCAGTCCTAGTAAATTGCTTGTAGTAGAAATAGAACAGAGCTTAGGAGTTAGGGAGTTCCTTGATCTTTTTAATGCTACAGTTCAAGCTGCGACCCAGTACACCCTTATGTGGGAGTAAGTCTCCTTGAACAAAGTGGGTCTTACATCTGACTAGACATGCATAGGATTGTGGTGTCAGACGATTGTTTAGATCTCCTGAACCCTGAAAAGAGTTTTTGTCTCTACCAAACAACCCATATTAATGCCTTCTCTTAGGGCAGGGCATTTTCAGCCCATGGGCTGCATTGGACACTCCACTCCTGCTTTCTTTGCTCCTCTCTTGCAAGCAGCAGGTGTCCTGGAAGATTTGAGGGAATAGCAGATACTATGGAGTCCCATCAGGTATTTGTAATCCCATTCAGACAAGCAAGAGGCATTATCAGAGATCAAGGACGTATTCCAGCCAGGCAAAAACACTCAAAGTGTGAAACAGTGCCAGCAAGGGGTGTGGCTTGTAGAAAAGGGACGTGGTATGAGGAGAGCTCAAACGACCAGAAAGAGACAGACCTAGAGTTTGCCCCCCACCCCTGCAGGCCTGATGTTCCCCATCACTGCTGTAAGGCATTTTTTGTTCCCCAATTTTGCAGATAGATGCACTGAAGTGGGAAGAGAGTGACTTCTCTAAGGCTGCACAATGAGCTCATCACGGAGATGAGTCTGAAATGGGAGACTTCCTTATTTGTTACTCAGGCTCTTAGTTTTCAGGGCTCCTACATATTCTGGCAGCCCAATCTGAGGCACCTTCCCTTTGGGTGTTGGTGGGAGATTCCATGGATTTCCATGAAAATGACTTTATGTAAAAACAAACAAAACAACTAATATTTTATTGCATTTTCAGAACTTAATGTTTCATTCTTTAAAACCCTTCTAAGGGAGTAAGGTACATTGCACTCTTGCTGGGCGACCCTAAGCAAATTGAATGTTGCAGCCACCTACTTAGAAATAAGCCTCATTGAAGAAAATGTGACCTCTGAGTAATCATAATTACATAGTCATGCATATAAGTACCACAGGTGATGGCATCTGGAAGATGTGCATCATTTATGCAAAATATTTTAAGCGGCCTCTGTTCTGCTCCATCCTGCCAGAGGAAAAGCAGTTGTTGCTTCTTTGTTTTCATTCAGAAAAAAATTAGTAGAATCTAAAAGATAGACTTTTTTCTATTCTAAGCTTTTTATTTGTTTTGAGTTTCAAGGCAGTAACCTGTATCTTACGTCTGTGTGTTTTCATATTTTCAGGGGAAGATTATAACACCTCCTCACTATAAGGATGTTGTGGAAGAACGATTTATCATCAAGTTGTGTGGCTACCCCATATGCCGAAAGAGGCTACAGAATGTAAGAATCTATGAGTGGCTTCTTGATATTTCTGCAGTTTTGCATCTGTCTTTCTGTGTTGGAATGTGGCGTCTGGTCAACTGAACTTCACAGATGCATGGACAGGAATCCTTGGTCATCTTTGTGTAGATCAGCCTTCCATAATCTGATGCCTTCCAGATAATATGGACTGTAACACCCATCAGCTGCAGCCAGCATGGCCAGTAGTTAGGGCTGATAGAAGTTGTAGTTCAAAATTCTATAGGGCACCATGTTGGAGAAGGTTGGTTGAGAGACGGTGGCTTGGCCAAAGTCACCTATTAAGCTAATTGGCTAAGTGAGGATTTGAACCCAGGGCTCCACAGCTTTAGATGATTATTTAATTTATATGCCACTTAATGCCAAAGCAGTTTACAAGAACAAAACCCAATTAAACGAGCATTAAATATAAGCATCCATAATTAAAATGCCCAATTAAAATAAACAATGAACCAGTCTCATCAAAACAGCAACATATAAAGATCCATAATTAAAATATGCAATAAAGCAATCCCATTAAAACAGCACAGTAATTAAAATAGGAGACTTGAGTCAAGATTATTTGTTTGCACATTGGCCACCTTTCCCTGTCAGTGATTTTGGGTGCCCCCTTTCCCTCCTCAATGAGGCCAAGATGAGGAGATCAAAAGCTTTTGCTTCTATTTTTGACTAACTGCAGCTTAGCATTAGGTTTGAATTCAGACAAAATGTGATTAGTCTTAACTATGATTTACCCAAACAAGCCAACTTCAAACCTTGGTTTATGAAGCTGGCTTGTTTCAATAAACCATAGTTAATATTAGCCACAGTTTAGGTTTTGTATGTAATGCTAAACTATGGTTGATCAAAAATGGAAGCAAAAGCTTTTGATCTTGCAGTTGGGCCAGAGGAGCACAAGGCTCATGTACATAACAATGCATTGTTATGTTGTGTTATGCATTCATTGTTGTGTCCAATTCAGGTATTCGGCTTTTCTTACAGAGGCTAAGGATTTCTATTTTTAAAAATTGATATAGCTTAGGTCGGGGGTGGGGCAGCATGCTGCTCTCCACATCTCAAGACTTCAAATGCAAGCTGAAGTCCTCAGCATTTAAACAAAAAATGTCAGCAATTTTCAGAAGTGTGGTTTGAGAAGCTCAGTTCAACATAATGTGGTTTGGTCAGTAGTGTTAATTATGGAATATTATTTTAGAGGAGAGAAATGCTAGAGGGAGCACTGACACATTTGCAAAACAGTGTTTGTGATTTTTTTTTCTTTAGGTGCCAAAACAAAAGTACAAAATATCAACCAAAACAAACAAAGTGTATGATATTACTGAAAGAAAGGTAAGTTTAAAAGCTGTTTGTTACATTATCACTTCTTCGTTTATTGTTGTTTAGCAAGAAATTGGTTCAGTGTTGCCGAGGGCTCTAGAGCTGTAATCCTGGCTACATGCAAGGTTCTGGGTTGCTATTTCTTGCTGCTGTTGGCTTCTTCAGCTCTTTAAGTTCCCTTGCCAAGTACCTCTTCATGCCCTACCAGTTCGGAGCCACAGAAAGAGCAACTTGCAGCGTAATGAAGTCAGTACAAGCTGATTTGCTGAGCTTTGTGACACATGACTAGATTGGAACTCAGAGGCAGAGAATAATTGCTCTTGCACTGCATCCTACTTCCTGTCTTAGCAACTGATCATAAAATGTTAATCATCTCTATTCATTGTGTTAGCTGATTCTTCACACTCACCAATCTATCAGAGTTTTTATCAAGTTTATTTCTATTTTGTTAAGTATGAAAATGACATTTGCTGTTCTCTTTGGGGGGGGGCAGTGTTTTTGCAGTAACTTCTGCTACAGAGCATCAAAATACTTCGAAGCTCAGATTTCAAAAAGTCCTGTGTGGCTGCGAGAAGAAGAAAGGTAATTGGATAGTGTTGTTTGGCTAGGCTCAGGGTTTTGTTCTTGGGCATCATTTGAAAGGAAGACAACACCAAAAACATGCGTAGAAAAATACACTATTATTTTCTTTTCAGTGCGTTTCAAGATAATACCCTTTGTCAAAAGATGTAGCCCAGGGATGGAGAGGATTTTTTCCCAGCTGGCTATTCAGGTGCAATAGCAGGCTCAAACCCTCATTAGCCTCTTAAGCATGGTCAAGCTAGCTGAACTACATGACTGTACTGTATTTAAAGAAGTGAGGGAGGAACTTGGTTTAGAATATCCAGCTAAGGCAGAGAATAGCAAACCTCTGGCCCACTTGCATAAGCTTCTCCATGCGGCCCCACAAGGCCATTTTGGCCAAGCCATGCTTATGGCCACCCACCCTACTCCTGATTTCATATATGTAGCAGATTAACAGCCTGAGCAAATGGTTTTGCTAGTGACTTTGAAGCCAGAGTTTTGTTGGGTCTGGGACAGGTAATGGCTCAGTTGAAATGTGGTTTGTGGGCTGATCTGATCAGCGGTGCCTGCCAAGCCTTGTGCAAATCTATATGCACATAGGCTTCCAAGGCCTAATGATCAGCTGTTTGTTGGGTCTTGTGAAACCCTTTGGAAAGTGGGAGGCTATGTGTCCCCCCAGGATCTGCCTCCGGTTTTGAGCATTAGGTCTGCTCCTTCCAGCTCTGCTTGATCAGGCCCCATCTCAAATCTATCTGTCTTTTTAAAGGCAGGATTACCTTGCCTTATCTTATTAGAGCAGCTGTCCTAATTTTAGCAACAATACCAAAGGGGACTGTGATTCAGGCTTTGGAAACAGGACACTTGCCTAATAGACTCTTAGAGCAGACCTAGTCAACCTAGGAGGTAGGAAAGGAATCTGACTAGGCTAAAGAGAAAAATTGTGACTTGCAAATTACCAAGTTGCCACTGGGTGTCACCATCTCACAAGGCATGTCCCTATTCGGAGGCAAAATGCCACAGAAATACAGCAAAAAAACCCACCACCTTATTAAAGGCCAGTTCCAGATAACACATGTG
Organism: Podarcis cretensis; assembly: GCF_951804945.1. Classification (NCBI taxonomy): domain Eukaryota; kingdom Metazoa; phylum Chordata; class Lepidosauria; order Squamata; family Lacertidae; genus Podarcis; species Podarcis cretensis. The sequence continues at coordinate 75,053,515 of NC_137175.1, forward strand.
GATATTGATTAAAAAATCAGAACTAATAATCTATTACAGTGGTACCTTTGGATGCGCACGGGATCCATTCTGGAGCCCCGTTCGCATCCTGAAGCGAATGTAAGACGCGTCTGCACCTGCGCGGGTCGTGTTTTGCCGTTTCTGCACATGCGCATGACGTCATTTTGAGCGTCTGCACGTGCGCGAGTGGCGAAGCCCAGAAGTAACATGCTCCGTTACTTCCGGGTCGCCGCGGAGCACAACCCGAAAATATTTAAGCTGAAGCGTATTCATCCCAAGGTATGACTATACCTTGTCCTGAATGACTATATCGGTCCTGAATAGATTATTTCTAAATTCCAGAAGTTGGAAGAACATTTTCTTTTTGTGCTTTCAGACCAAAAAAGTAAAACTTCACTTGAATTGCATGAAGTTATTCCGAGATAAGTGCAGTATCCAAAATTATGTTGCTTCGAGCCTTTTTTTTTTTCATTTAAATGATGCCAGCTTTAGAAACCTGCCCACCCCCCACCCAATAGTGATGCTAAACACATGGCAAAAAAATCATTGCCAACACATATAGTCCTTGATCCAGGAATAGTTGCACCGAAAAAGCTTTTTGTAAAGACAAAATAACAAGGAGATGAAGACAACTCCTGACATATCACAAAGAGCTGCTAAGCACCAGTTTTCGGTATTCTTATGATGCTTTAAGGATTTCCCCCCAAAAAACTTTGTATTTCACCTGGAGCAGCATTGTTCTTCCACGGCCTTTGGAATTGCCTCCAGCATAATGCTGACCCATCACCATCAGGTCCAAATGGAGCAGTTGGAATGGATGCAAAGAACATTTCTGGCTAGGATTGTTTCCTCCCGGTACATTCTGAGCCAGTAGCAAACAGCAAGATGGGGTGATGGTCAATACCATATTAGTTCCATTGCCAGTGAGTTTGCAGCTTGCTGACCGGCCCCTTGCCCCTCCCACTTTTCTTCCAGCAAATGGCAGCAGTGACCCATCTTCCTGGAGGTCAGATAAGTGCTGCTGCTCTGCCCCGTCATCTGTTACTGTTCTTAGCCCAACTATTTGAAGATTCAAGTTTTAATCTTAAACATGCATAACTAGGGAGTGAGCACCAGTGAAAGCAGCAGGACTTACTTCTGAGTAAACCTGCCTAGGACTGTGCTGTATGGTTTTCAAACTTATCCCGATGCTTCCTATTCATGTGGCTTTAGGCACGTAAACTTGCAGGTCAGAATTGACCATTAGCAGTGGTTCTCCTCTCCCCAGATTATTGGATCTGCTTAGGTGGGTTAATGTTGTTTACCAGCCTGGATAGCTCAGTTGGTTAGAGCACTGTGCTAATAATGCCAAGGTTGCAGGTTTGATCCAGCTGCCTCTTTCTTCATTGCAGTGCGTTGGACTTAGATGATCCTCAGGGTCTCTTCCAACTCTACAGGTCTATGATAAACCTTTTAAATCATTGCCAGACTACTCTGGCTGTAAAGCCCAGTTCTCGAATCATTGCTCAAAATAAATTTAATTTCTAAAATGCACTTTGTTTTTTGTTTTTCAAGGCCACCAGACATTGAATTGCTGAAGGATGGGGAAAGGTACGGTAGAAGTGGTGGTTTCATTTATGTATCCACAATCTGGTTGAAAGAAGTCTTTGATTTCCTGTTCTCTTCTGTCACACGGCCACGGCTCTTGCTGGCCTCCAGAAAGAGCTGTTTGCCTTGATTGTTTCCCCCTTTTGTGATGGCGAAGGGTCTGTTTGATCTGTATGATTTACAGCTGCCCCTAGTGCTGCGGCACAATTGGACCTGTTGAAACATGACACAAGCACAGTGTTTGCTCTCGGGCCCGAAGCATCGGTGTTTTGTATGTGACTTTCTTTGTAACTGAAATGAGACCAATTATATGTGCCGAAAGCTTGTTTACATCTTCAGGTAAAATGTCAAATGGGCAGATCCACTGGTTTTGTATTCATTTAAAAGGAGAGAGAAAGCTTTGGCCGGATCTGCAATCTGTGGTGGGTTTTGTGTGCGCGTGTTTCAATGGCTTTATTTTGCTTGGTTTCTAGTGGTCCGTACTTCGTCTGCATCTAAAGCAGAATGCAATTTCACAGCAGTTGCTCTTCTAGTATATCACTGGGGGCAGGGAAGATCTGTGTCATACTTGTTGTCGTAGAAATAGTTAGTATCTATTTATTTGTTCTTTTGAAAAATCCCTTTCTTTATGAAATTTATGAAACTGGTGTTTCTCAAAGGTCCAGTTGCTTAGGTACACTTTATCCCCATGCCCCAAATTACTTTATTGGCCCGAATATAAGATGCACCCACAAATAAGCTGCACCTTTAAAATTCAAGGCTTACTTACGGGTGCGACCCGCCTCCCGGCTGTACCTCCCTGAACGGGGGGGGGGGGGGGACAGCTGGCTGACACTTGGTGCCCTGCTCCCCAAGCCGACACTGGCACTCAGTGAAAGCAGCAGGACCCCCTGTTCAGGGCAGTAGTGCCAGGAGGCGGGCACGCAGCATTCGATTCTGAATATAAGCCGCACTTCAACTTTTCACAGCCAGAAAGGGGGGGGGGGGGAGTGTGGCTTATATTCAGGCCAATACAGTACTTGAGAGGGAGTGCCTGCCTCCACATTAGCCTGCCCATTGGCAAAAAGCATCAATCATCTGGGGTTCTCCTCTGGGTTACGCTGCCATCAAAAACGAGGCAGGTGGCAGCTAGGGAGACAGAGGTCCCATTTGCACAATGCATTTAAAGCAGTAACATACCACTTTAAGCAGCGATGGCTTCCTCCAAAGGATCCTGGGAACTGTAGTTCGGTAAGTCTGGAGAGTTGTTAGGAAACACTTTGCAAAGCTACGATTCCCACAGTGGTTTAATTATCTGTCTTTCTTTCCAGGGAACTCCAGGGGACTTGCAGCTCTATGAGAGGGTCTCCTAACAACTCTCAGTTCCCTTAATAAACTACAGTTCCCAGGATTCTCTGGGGGAAGCCACGACTATTAAAAATGGCGTAATCGTGCTTCTCAAGGTCGTGGGTTTGGGCCCCACATTGGGTAGAAGATTCCTGCATTGCAGGGGGTCCCTATCAGCTCTACAATTTTATGATTCTGTGAAAAGTGTAGTATAGATAATGGCACAGAGAGAGAGAGAGAAAGAGCGCCTTCTCAGTGGTGGTACTCAATGTAACTCCCTCCCTAGGAAAGCACACTTGTCACGAATGTGAAGACCTTCCCTCTCTTCAGATCTCTAGTTAATAAGCATGCTTGTTGGTTTGTTTGTTGTTAATTTATGGCAGGCATAGGCAAACTCGGCCCTCCAGATGTTTTGGGACTACAACTCCCATGATCCCTAGCTAACAGCACCAGTGGGCAGGGATGATGGGAACTGAAGTCCCAACACATCTGGAGGGCCGGTTTGCCTATGCCTGATTTATGGCTTGCCCTTCACATACATGTCTCAAGACATACCACAAAAACAGCTAAAATAGTGACAAGAAGAAATTTTAAAACATGAAGATGGGTTTAGAATCAATGCAAAACGAACACCTAACGCAGAAACCTTTTCACTCAGCTGGGAAAGCCTGTTGAAACAAACAAACAAAAAATGAATCAGTTATTTGCAGAAAATGGGTGCCTTCCATATCTCAACAGGATGCTGTTCCGTAGAACGGGGGCAGCCACGCTGAAAGTTGCTGTGATACTTTGATAGCTGCCAGATTCTCCTCTCGCTTATTTTATCCTTTTTGGTTTTGTCAGTGTGTTTTTATATTTGTTTGCTTCCCCACCCCCAACAGTGGCCACTCTGGGAAGGAAGTGAAATTAGTCAACGAAGCAATCAACACTCTAGACATTGAGAACCCTCTCCCAGCAGCGACCCAGGGCAACTCCAGCATAGACAGTGAGAGCAGCAGTGAGGCTGAACAAGAATTTGTTTCCTCCGTTCTGCAAGAAAAGAGTGTACGTCCATTGCCCAGGAAGGGTATTCCCAAAGAGAAGTGCAAGCGGAGAGCACAACCCAAACCTACCAATGCAGACGCCTCCATTGATGATGCCGCAGAGCAGTTTAGTCGGTGCAAATTAGACACTCAAGGAAAAGAACATGTTCTGGATAGCTCTCGGATTAAAGGAGCTCCTGTTTCTCTATCCAGTCCTACTCCTGAAACTGTCCAGCTCTCTGAAGGCTTTGGAGATAGCTCCAGCGGCTCGCAAGTAGTTTTCCTGGGTGTGAGCGCCAAAGGGGCAGAACTGTTTAAAAGGTTGCTTGCCAAATCAAAACAGATTGCGAAGCCCACCTTGGAAGGCCCAGCCAACCCGCTCACTGCCAAATATAGCTTGCTAGAAGGGCTGAGGCAGACCTTTACCGAATGGAAGACTGAGGAAACGGCGAAGCTCCTCCACGGCAGCGACGCCGCAGCCACCTATGCCCCACAGCCCTCTCCGGCAGCTGGCCATGAGGAAGAGGAGGAGCTTGACGAGGATGACTTGGAGAGTGACAACGAACCTAACAAAGCCGCTTCTGAGAGAGGCGCCCAGAACCCTTTGAGCCAGCCGTTGCCTTTCAAGGCCTTGAGCCCAGCAGCGAAACCTATACCCAGCTACGAGAAACTGAAAGAAGAGACCTCGCAGTTAGAGTTAAAGGTGCAGGAATTTTACAGAGGAAACTTCGCCTTAGGCGAAGAAGATCTGGCAACCCTGTCGAGAGGGGAGCAGCATCACAGCAATGACAATGTAAGTATCTCTCTGGAGAAATAGGCTGGTTACAGACATGCACACACACCCTCCAAAAAAAGCAGTCTTTTTGTAAACCTTGGTTTATGAAAGAACTCTGTGCATCAAAGGCGAATAATAAGAATACCGTATTTACTCAAATGTAATGCACACCTTTATTTGGCCAAAATATGCTGTGAAAATTAGGACACACTTTAGATTTGATGGCGTGTTTACATTCGCCAGCAGATACTTTTTTGGGTTTTGAGGTTTTGAAAATTGAGGTGCGCGTTAGCTTCATTGTCAAATACGACAATAATAATGCAGATGTAACAATGAAGTTAAAAGATTAGGAGCAGCGCCTTGGGTGCACGCCTGCCTCCCGTCTGTTCACACACTGTCCTTCATTCTCACGTGCAAATTCCACCCCACCCCCTGCTTCACTTTTGGATCTGAAAATGGTCTACATTACATGTTTAGGGAAGCTTTTAAGGTTTAACAGACCACTGTATTTTAATACTTTGTTGAAAGCCGCCCAGAGTGGCTGGGGAAACCCAGCCAGATGGGCGGGGTATAAAGAATAAATTATTATTATTACAAGTTTTTGCCAACTGTAGCTAGTATCCAATGAAGTCTGGTGCTAGCGAGACCAGTGGTCAGGGATGATGGGAATTGTAGTCCAAAAACAGCCGGAGACTCAAGTTTGGGAAAACCCTGCTCTGAATCAGCATAAGGCAGCTTCCTATGTTAAACGTTAGTCTTTCTAGCTTTGCATTGTCTGCATTGGCTGGTAGAGGCTCTCTGGGGTTTCAGGCACAGGTTTTCCCCAGCCCTACCTGGGGAAGTTGGGGGTTGAATCTGGGACCTTTGGCATGCAAAGCAGATGATCTACCACTGAGCTATGGCCCTCCTGTGCAGTTTTTAAAATATATTTTATGTCACCCCCTCCAAAAAAAATACTCTTGTTGTGCCCTGTAGGGTGATAATCAGCGGCCCCCTGCCCTCCCGCTTGTAGATTCTAAAGCTCAACAGCAGATTCGGACACGGATTGTCCTCGAAAAGCTGCGAAAAGTGTAAGTACCTCTTTCACACCTGCTGTTCAGACACCCAGAAGGGAGCCATTTGTTGAATTGGGAGAATCACTTAAGGGGTGAGACTAAATTGCGAGCATCGGCTAAAGTCCAGCAAAGCTAAAGAGAGGTTTTTTTAATTAACCATTCATGACCAGTGTTCTCAAGGGAGTACATTCGCTAATAAATGGCCTGATTTTGCTTTCTTTCCAGTTTGCCTGCTGTTTTGGGCCCTCTTCGGATTCCTCTTGGGGATGTTTACAGTGAACTTAAAGATCTCGTTAAGACGTTCAGGTAAGCAGAAAAGACTCTCTTTTCCCCCAATTTTTTTTTATTTATTTTCCAAATTTATAGACAAACAAACAAACATAAATCCTAACTATAATTATTCCACTATTATTAACATTGTTAGGTGACTTCCTCGAATCCCCCTGGCTGAGTTTCAATGTATATCATTGTAACAGTTTTCCAAAACTAATTTCTCATAAAATTTACTTAGTCAATTAACATCTTTCTTTCTTACCTTATTAACTTTAAACATATTATTCTATAACATCAAATATTTAAATCCTAAGCCAATCTGGTATTTGCAGGTATTTCTATTTAAGTTATCTTATTTATTTAGCTAAATAGTCTTTAAATTTAATTTAAATATTTAGCTAAATAGTCTTTAAATTTCATCCATTCCTCCTGGTACTCCTCCTCCTTCTGGTCGCGGACTCTTCCGGTCAGATTGGCTAGCTCCCAAAAATCCATCATCTTCATCTGCCATTCCTCCACTGTTGGCACTTCTTGTGTTTTCCAGGTTTTTGGCTAACAAAATCCTAGCAGCAGAAAAGACTCTTAGAGCTGACTGCTGAGATAGCTTGGTCAGTAGAACATGAGACTCTTAATCTCAGGGTTGTGGGATTGAGGCCCACATTGAGCAAAAGATTCCTTCATTGCATGGGGTTGGGCTAGATGACCTTTGTGGTCCCACCTTTATGATTCTTAAGTGGCACCAGTGAGTGGCAAGCTACGATCCCTTATTGTGAGAACATGGGTAAAGAATTAGAGTCCTAAATGATACCTGTGGGTCATTGTATCTGGCCGAGTTTCCTAAAGCAGGGTGGCTGGAGGCTAAATCCAGCTCCTATGTATTCAAAAGCATGCTTATTTTACCTAGCATGCACATCTGAAATAATAGTGAATTTGCAGTGTAAAATCTGGCATCTTGCCCGTAATCTGATATCTTTACTCAGAATTTTCTTATTTTTGTTTCGCATGTTAAAACCAAGCTTCTAGTCCTGGGTTTCAAAGGTTTAGCAAATTGTGTTGGCTTTGTTGTTGTTGCTTCAAGGGTTCAGGAAGTGGGAGTTCTATATTGGTCTTCATATTCACAATCTGTCCTTACCAAAGCAATGAAAAACCCCACCTTCTGCAAACTAAAGTAAGCAAATATGTACATCCATCAGAATATCACTGTGATCCTAAAAGTAATCTTGTCTGAATTCATTAGATTAAAGCTGCACAAGAAGGCAGTTGCAGTTTGTATATTCTGATTGCAGAGTTTCTGGTGTTTACGTTTCGGAGATTTTTTTTAAGCACAAAAATTAAGACTTCACTGTGAATTATGCTGAGTTTGCTGGTTTGGAAGGGACTCTGTGTGTGTGTGTGTGTGTGTGTGAGAGAGAGAGAGAGAGAGAGAGAGAGAGAGAGAGAGAGAGAGTGAGTGTCGGGGGAAAGGAAGAACACAACCTCATCATTTTTCATTCTTGAAAAATGATGCAACTGTTCCTTTTTAATTAAGTAGTAAGCCACCTATAGGGATGCAGGTGGCACTGTGGGTTAAACCACAGAGCCTAGGACTTGCGAATCAGAAGGTCGGTGGTTCGAATCCCCGCTACAGGGTGAGCTCCGGTTGTTTGGTCCCTGCTCCTGCCAACCTAGCAGTTCAAAAGCATGTCAAAGTGCAAGTAGATAAATAGGTAGGTAAACGGCGGGAAGGTAAACGGCGTTTCCGTGCGCTGCTCTGGTTCGCCAGAAGCGGCTTAGTCATGCTGGCCACATGACCCGGAAGCTGTACGCCGACTCCCTCGGCCAGTAAAGCGAGATGCACGCCGCAATCCCAGAATCGTCCACAACTGGACCTAATGGTCAGGGGTCCCTTTACCTTAAACCACCTACAACATGTTATGGTAGGTGAGTGAGAAATAAATGATAGCAATGAAATTGTTCAATCGCTTGTTTAGAGCTCACTAGTTATGAATGTAATCTGTAGCCAGGCATCATTTTGTCAGAATGCAGAGAGCATGTGTTCGGGTACATCTGGAATCTTCCCCAACTGTTCTGCATCTCTCTTTGCATCTTCTTCTGACGTTTTCACTTTTACGGTCCCCTCTTCAACCTATGACCCCTCTGCCTGCCTCACCTCTCTTGATGCCATTGGCTTAGCTGCCCTGATGTCATGGATCTGCTTAGGCCCTACACAGCTGTGTGGCAGGGAGGGAGCGCTTGGGAGGCCTTAGAAGTGGAATCCCAGGGGCCACACAATTGTTAGCTCTGCATGCCATGAATTTTTGGGAGAGACAAACCAAAATGGACATAATTTGGAACATTCTAAGTCTTAAAATATTTTTTAAAGTTTAGAAGATCATTAGGTAAGTGTATTTCTGCTCAGTGTATTTTTGGTGACCTGTACACTTGGTTATTTATTAGCTATGGGTTGTGATGGATTATGGTGGTTTGCGCTGATGAGGAAATTAAGGTCGCCTTTCCTTCGAAGGGAGGCAGAGAGAGGAAGGATCAACTTTAAGAGACATATTATTCCACCTTCAGTGACCTCATGCAATCTTAATGCTATCTTGCTTTCCTAACTGCCTTCTTTCATTCTGGAAGCAAACCATTGTGCATTATATCGGCACTGGTGGGTTTTTGTTTTTTTGTTTTTGCTAACCATGGCTACCTCCTTTGCAACCATGATTGGAAATGGATTTGCAAACCACGGTCATAATGCAATGCTGCATTCATTTAGCTCCAGAAATTAAAGACGATAGGTAAAATTGTGTGTCAGGAGGAAGCCCAAGTCTGTGGCCTGTCAGATATTGTTGAACTACAACCCCCATCACCCCTGACCATTGGTCATGTTGGCTGGAGCTGAAGAGGGTTTGAGTCCAATAACAACTAGAGGGCCTCCGGTTCACCATTCATGATGCCCAGCAATAATCCTTTGTAAAGACTAATTGTGACTAAAATTAAAACCATCTGACGATGAAATTACATTAATTACAGCTTAGGTAAAGGTAAAGCTACCCCTGCCCGTACGGGCCAGTCTTGACAGACTCTGGGGTTGTGCGCCCATCTCACTTAAGAGGCCAGGGGCCAGCGCTGTCCGGAGACACTTCCGGGTCACGTGGCCAGCGTGACATCGCTGCTCTGGCCAGAGCCAGAGCCAGAGCCAGAGCCGCACACGGAAACGCCGTTTACCTTCCCGCTGGTAAGCGGTCCCTATTTATCTACTTGCACCCGGAGGTGCTTTCGAACTGCTAGGTTGGCAGGCGCTGGGACCGAGCAGCGGGAGCGCACCCCGCCGCAGGGATTCGAACCGCCAACCTTTCGATCGGCAAGTCCTAGGCGCTGAGGCTTTAACCCACAGCGCCACCTGCGTCCCGAATTACAGCTTGGTAAGTGACTAAAAGGCAGTGTGGTAATAGCAAAGCAAGAATTAAAAGAATAATGGTGGTAAGACAGGTATTTCTTTTGTGTGTTTGAGTCTGAGAGAAGCCCTGCTCTAAAAACGCATGGTTCATTATGAAGGGGAATTTAGCTACAAAAACAAACAACCGCCGCCCCCAATGACGGTTAAAAGAGCGTGTGGTGAACTGAGCAACAGCCATTTTCAGCTCCATTGGTTTTTAAAGGAGCGCGTGCCGTTCATCCTTGGCTGTGCACCATTTTATTCAATCTCCACTGCTGGGAAGTACACTAAAGAGTTCTCTGGAGACGTTTTAGGAACAGTTATAGTTCTTCCTAAGCAAAGTCCCTCAGTGCCTGTATGCTTTTGTTACGAAAGCTGAGATGTCAAATAATCTCCAGAGCCGTCTGGGTCATTTTGTTGACGAGCGAAGAAGGGAGCAGCGGGGGGTGGGGAGTGGAATAAAGAAGCCAAATGAAGACGTTTGCAAGTGAGATACTAATAAAAACGGTCCTCAATATTTCTAGACTTGTTTTTTGGACTCGGAATTTTCTGAGTGGAAGAAGAGGAGTAGAGCTTAGGTCATGGCTGGGGAACCTGTAGCCCTTTAGATCAAAGCTTTCCAAACTGTCGCGACATGTTAAGTGTGTTGGCTGCAGTGTGTAGGTGTGTTGCACGAATGCTCCCCACGCTCTTCCCATGGCTGGAAAGGGTTAGTTTAACCTCCAGTTTGCTAGTAAAACTGAATTACTGTGTCACAAAATGATGCAAAACTGAATTACTGTGTTGCGGAATGATGCTGCAGGACTTTAAACTTCCATCATCCCTGACCATTGCTGGCCGAGGCAGAGGAGAATTGTAGTCCAGAAAAGCTGCAGGCCAGTAGGTTCCCTGGCTCTGCTTTAGACCTTTTCAACTGGCAGTTGGTTTTGCTAGTGCTTTACTTGGTCTAAGGCAGAAATCAAACCATGTTCGCCTGTGAATGAATGGTCTTCGGCTTATTACATGCACTTTTACCTTACATGGTTTGGATGTTAACTATACAACCTTTAGAAGACATCTGAAGGGAGCCCTATATAGGAAAGTTTTTAATGTTTAATGTTTCCTTATGTATATATGCTGGAAGCAAAGTGGCTGGGGCAACCCAGTCAGATGGGCGGAGTACAAATAATAAAATTATTATTATTATAAGTGAAACCACCATTGCTTCCAGCCTTGGTTAAACTTGCCGCCTCCAACCAAATGTTTGTGGTGTGTTTCATTTCCGGAGGGTTTGCATTTGAAAGGCACATGCATTTTGCCTGACATTTAGCAAAGCGATATGGGCTAATAACTTTTAAAAGAAGAGAAATTCTATTTTCCACCCTATTGACTTGTGCTGCGCCGAGGCAAATAGTGTTAGCTGGTAGAACTAGTGAACCATTTCTACATGGGACATGCTCTTGACTGTTTCCTGAAAGCTTTCTCTCTCTTCTGAGGCCTTGGCGTCAATGCACAGCTGGTCTCTGAAAGCGACTGCCCTTTCCCTGCTCCTCATTATTTAAGGCTTCACACCTGTAGGTTGCATGCTTCCTTCTTGAAGCGGCTCCTTCGCTACCGCTGTGCAGGTGAGAAACTTGCTCTGGGACAGGAGTTGGAGCTGACGGCTTCTGGCTTGAGGAACCCCGGCCTCTCCTCCCGTCTAGCCATGCAGCCGTCTCTGCCTTGCCTTGTTCCGCAGAGCGGATTGTTGGTGTCTCCGCTGTAAGGAGCATATTGATGGCAACAACTAGTGTTGAGACCTTGCCAATCAATACTGACATTGAATGAGAGTTAATTGACACAAATAACTGCATCTCTCCGTTTGTGTACGAGAATGATGCCTTCTTGAGCTGTGATCAATAGTGCCTCCTTGTAGGGCACTGAAACAAAGCCGCGTTCTCTGCTGTTTGACAGAGCTCTCCCCAGTGATTTTTGGACCTGTCTCTTCCATTGTATCTCATCGGGGCCGATTAGCTGGAAGGTTACATATGAATTGCCTGTCAGAATGATTCTGTCAGGCCTTTCTTTGTAAGTGTTTAGCACTGTCATCAGCATAGAGTCCAGACCTTCAGCCTTTTGTTCCGTCTCTTATTTGCAAGTACACCTCGCTATGCATAGAGTGGGGCTTTTTCCATACTGCCACAAGCCCTTAAAATTTTTTTAAAAACTCTTCTGAAGATGTTTTCCTGGAAGCAAATCCCACAGAGCAGTGTGAGAAACTCGGATATATAAGCTAGCTGCCAAATGGCTCCTTAAACCAAGGTTACAGTTGCGAAAATGGAATGTCTAGTTGCCATTTTGGGGCAAAGGATGGACTGACTGTGATTGATTCTCAGTTAAACATCTGGCAATTGATCTAGGACTAGGTTAAGAGCTTTGAGAATTTAAAAAAAGAAAAGTCGCTTGATCCAGGGACATTCCCCATATATATTGGCCTATTCCGACCTCTCTTTCTTAATGGTGACTGCTCCTGCTCAGGCTGCACAGAAAGAGCAATTTGGTTCCAGAAATTCATTCTGATTGCGCAGGTAAAATAGAATTGATAGAATTCGACAAGGTGGAGTATTAGTATGTGAAAACAGTCCAGATCCAATGATCCCTAGGCATGCACTTCCAGATTGTGGAGATGTCAGGTGTCATCCTGGTACCCAGGCATCTTCATTTGGTCACAAGTAGTCAAAAGTCAGGTGCAAAATGCGCCTGGCGCCTGGCTAATTTCAAACACTGCTATGGAGTTCATTGCCTCTTACTTCCTAGTCAGTTGCGCATCAGCTTTAATTAACATTAGATGATCTGTTTCGTATCTGATTAGGACCAGGATGCAAGAATCTCCTTAGTGGGGGGTGGGGTTGGGTTGAACTTCAGGGACTAATGATAATTCTGTATGTTTTCCTAAAGATAATATGTGCCATCATTTTGTATGCCTTTTCCAAGATGATATTGGAAGTTTATTTTCAGAGTACTTTTCCAAACTGAGTAGAAAAGAACCATGTGGGTGGCAGGGTAAAGGATGGAAAGAAAGGAAGAAGTAGTAAATTCCTGCATTGCCGGGGGTTGGACTAGATGACCCTTGTGGTCCCGTCCAACTCGTATGATTCTACGATTTTATAATTCTATGTTTTCAAAACATTGTCATTGAGTGCTACCATGAGCTTCTTTGATAGAAGGGACAGTATTGTTGGCATCCACCTGTCTCTAGAGACAATGGAGTGTGCCTCTGGGGGTGATGTCAAACGGTGGCGTTCGTTACTTCCCTGGGGCACAAGCCTGGGCCGTGTCAATGGAGATCCTGGACTGCCCAGATGACAGTCTTTGATGTGGTCCAAAGGAAAGCAGAGCAAGACGTTTGGCACCAGCTTGGCTGCAGGAGTCGTCAGAAGGCGATATACAAGGTGTCATCCAACTATCTTAGAGACTCCACTCCGGATTTGTGTAGGATTTACTGCTTAGCCCTTTCTTTCTTTCTTTTTTAATTTATTTATTTTATTAACATATAAAACACATACGTATACATTTACACAATACACATACACAACACTCTACCTAATTTTCATAACATAAAACATACCTACATTACTCTATGTAATACCTACCTATACTATACATATCAACATGCCTACCCACCTACCCCATACGGACACCCACCAAGTGACTTGACTTCCAGCCGTTCTTGTTACGCTACTATATTTTTCCAACTAGCTTAAACGCATTTCAATATTTCTTTAATCTCTTCTTTTATCTTAACTTTACTCTCCTTTCAAAATGTGAAAGGAGTGGGCTATCTTTAAGGAATACATCAAAATTTATGTGGAAAAAGTAGAATTTCTGACAGATACTGAGTGAATCCAGAAAATGATTTACTGCTTAGCCTTTTCTCCCAAAGATATCCCATAAGGTAGCGATGGTTGAATTCAATAAATAAATAAAACCAGACATAGGTATGACTCTAAAGAGAGGAATTCTGATGCTTTTTATATATTTTTATTGTGCTGTAATATTGGTCCTGCAGGAGTCAGTAGGCCAGGGGTAGGTAACCTCAGGACTAGGGGCCAGATGTGGTCCTCCAAAGTTTCTCTGTCCAACCCTTGAGATTTTCCCCATTCTGCAAACTCTTCCCAAGCTACATCCTTACCCAGTCGTCCTTTGCACCCTCTGTTTATTGCCTGGATGGAACGTGTCCTTGAATTTCTCCGGTAATGCCATTTGCTTACTCAAAGGGAGGGTAGAGATGGGTGCGTCAAAACTAGTCTACTGTACTAATGCAATATTGACATTTGTGGCTCCACCCAGTTTTGGCTCTGGCCCCCTGCACTACTGCATATGGCCCCTGGAAGGTTGCTCTGGGGCTGAAAAAGCTTTTCTGCTCCTGCCCCCTAGCTAGACCCCAGCTGTGGAAGTATGAATTGTGATGCCCTGTGCAAGATGTTAATTTTATGTATGATTTGCTTTTCTTGCCCGAACATGCATGGGGAGACCTCAGTTCATATCTCTGTGGGCCGTGTAGCTTGCTGGGTGATCTTAGTCCTCTAACTGTCTCTCTGATTTATTCTACTTCATAGGGTTGTCGTGAGGATAAAAATGGATAGTCTGTGGGAAGAAAAAGCTACTTTAAGTTCCTTGGAGGAAAGGCAGGCTAATGTATTTAGTTTAGAGAATCCCAGAGGTTCACAAAACCACTGTCAAATACATAAAGTATAGTAAGTAAATGACTAGTAATAAGTTAAGCATAAGACATAATTTGCATTTTTGCATAGTAAAGGTAAAGGGACCCCTGACCATTAGGTCCAGTCGTGGCCAACTCTGGGGTTGCGGCGCTCATCTCGCTTTATTGGCCGAGAGAGCCGGCGTACAGCTTCCGGGTCATGTGGCCAGCATGACTAAGCCGCTTCTGGCAAACCAGAGCAGTGCACAGAAAGGCCGTTTACCTTCCTGCCAGAGTGGTACCTATTTATCTACTTGCACTTTGACTTGCTTTTGAACTGCTAGGTTGGCAGGAGCAGGGACTGAGCAACGGGAGCTCACCCCGTCATGGGGATTCAAACCGCCAGCCTTCTGATCGGCAAGTCCTAGGCTCTGTGGTTTAACCCACAGCGCCACCCACGTCCCTTTTTGCATAGTATATCCCCAATTAATAAGAAGGCATCTGTCATTTTTAAAGGCTGCCATTAAATGTGAAAAATGGAAGCAGTTTTACATTTCTTATATTGCCACTGAAATTATACCTCTTTTGTCAAATAACCCTGGTTTGGATGAATTATTTATAGAACCTTTTACCTATAGATAATTTTGTGGGCTAGTGTGAACAAGCCAATTTTTTTTAAAAAGTAGACATAAAAAGTTGACTTATTATTGGTTTTACATAACTCTTAACAATTTCTGAAATAATACAACTGTTAATGCTCGTGGTGTTTTTTTTCCAGGTTAACAAATACAAATATTATTCACAAAACTCCTGTATGGACCCTGATTGCCATTGTGCTTTTGTCCGTGTAAGTACTACAACTGAATTCATTTCTTCTCAATCTTTTGTTAAGTTTATTAGCAGCAACAGAATTGTGCTAATGGTTCTTCAGTGTTGCTGAGTGGTTAGCTGGTTAAATAAGAGAGGCATAGTCTTTAATCTGGCCAGTTTTTTGGGTATCTCTTGCCAGCATCTTGCAGTGGGGACAAGAATGTAGAAGAATAGGGCATGAGGGTGACCTTGGAGAGTCAAATAGGGCATTGCCTTTCCTTCCCATAAAGTCTGCAGAAAGTTAATTTCTTAGGCTTGGAAATGGAGAGAATGGTTTTTGGTTCTTTCAGCCATTAGCAAGCTACCTTGCCGTCTACTCATATCTGTCTATTTTTATTTATTTGGTGGATTTTTCTTCTGTCTTTCTTCCATGATGGCACTCTCAGGGCGGTTTGTTATGGGTTCCCAGTTAGCTGGGTCTCCCATTCAGGTGCTGACTCTAAATCAGGCCTGCTTTAAATCCGGAAAGGTGGTTGTATCGTGTGCCCTGCAACCATAAGTGTCTAAAGGTAGCCATGAAGGAGCACACATTCTGTGTCTCAAACATTTAATATACACCCCCTCCCAAAAAAAATTGTGAGTGGGGAAGAAGGGCTAAGATGATTCTGTAACTTGCACTGCACTTTATCACATTGTGCTGAAATCAGAAGTGGGGACCCTGTGGCCCTGCAGTATGTATATTTCTTTTTAGTGGTGGTTGAAATGACCATGATGGTTGTAACAACAAATTCATTCATCCATTCATTCATTCATTTGGAGCATCACAGATTCTCCAACCTGGGTTTAAATATTTCTGATGCATGTTAAGGGCTCTCTTTTTCTCAAGCAAAAGCAGTGAAACACGAAAACTGTTGACATGCCATTTGCAAGGCTGCCTGGCTATAATTGGTGTCAGATATATACATTGTCAACAAATTCTGCCCAAGCATTTTGTTTGTGTGTCTGTGTCTCTTTAATTATGCATTCTCTTACATGATTTAAGCAGGCCTTTTAATTTGGATTATGTAAGCGTTCTCTGCTTCCATTTAATCAACACGTTATTTCTGAAACGACCTCCGATATCCACCTCACCAGAATGCTTTACCTCCCCTCCATAGATGTGAGGTGGGGATAGTCTGAGGAGGACAGTGCATTCTGCACATGCTCTTATTTCCCCCTCTCCTTTTCTTTTATATATTCCCAGAGTAAAGCTTGGCTTTTGAAACAGATTCTGCAGCTAGGCCCTTTTTTAAATGAAAAACTGCTGTTCTTTGTTTTAGTTCAGCCTTGCTGATTTAGACATTTCATTGATACCCCAAAGCTTCTTTGACACACTTGCCCTGGGGACCGCATGAATTAAGGGTCCTAATGAGCTAAGTTTCAAGTTTAGTTCCCTCACTTTGTTATCCAAGTAATTGCATAGACCTGGGATGCAATCTAACAAAGTGTAGCATTAGCACACAGAACATTTCTGCCCCTCTTCAGCTCCCCGCACATGCACCTGTGTCCCAGAAAACTGGGCATGGTGTCCTAGCGGCTATGAGATGACTGTCCGCACTATTCTGTTTTGAGGTTCTTGCATTTACAGTCAGTCATACCTTGGGTTGAATGTGCTTCAGGTTGAGCGCTTTCCGGGTTGCGCTGCACGGCAACCCGGAAGTAACAGAGCGCGTTACTTCCGGGTTTCGCCGCTCGCGCATGCGCAGATGCTCAAAATGACGTCATGCGCGGAAGCGGCAAAACGCAACCAGCAGACGCGCCGTTGCATCTTACGTTCTGTTCAGGATGCGAACGGGGCTCCAGAATGGATCCCATTCGCATCCCGAGGTACCACTGTACTGCAATCACTTGCAAAGCCTCCTCCCGGAGAGCAGTAGGACGGGAAACATAATATCAGCACACGGATCCTGCCGTTAAAATTAAATGGCAGAGGGGAAATATTTCACAGCATCTGAAGGCACTTTGTAAACTGTGTTTTAAAAACTGGCACTAGTTGTTCTGTCTTAAAAAAAACCATATAAAAGAAATCACTGGTGGCTTTTTTTTAAAAAAATGTCGTGGTCTACCTTTTAGTTAAGAGTTGAAACCATCGGGCAATCTTTGTACGGCTTTCAGC
The DNA here is from genome assembly GCF_951804945.1 of Podarcis cretensis. Lineage (NCBI taxonomy): Eukaryota > Metazoa > Chordata > Lepidosauria > Squamata > Lacertidae > Podarcis > Podarcis cretensis. The sequence continues at coordinate 75,070,593 of NC_137175.1, forward strand.
TTGAATTACAAGATTGCGAAAATCTTACTTCGAAGGCTGTTTATTACCGCCCTGCTGCTTCCCCTCCTTTTGGGCTTGCTGGGTCACTGGAGTCTATAGGGCAGCCAATGTGCTTGCCAGCCATTCACAGATCCAGATGTGTTGTAGGCCAGCCCCATAGCATCCCCAGAACTGCACTTACTTTGATCTTGCTTCAGTCTGACACATTGTTCTGCTTTTGTTGTCCCAGGGAAGGCTATACCAGTAGGCATTAGAGCAGGCTTCAATGAGCCTTACATCAGTGTCACCCCGGCCAGATACTGCTCAAATGATTCATTAAATCAGAACACAGAAAGTAACTTTACTTGAATGCCTTGGTATAAATTTTTTATCAACCGTAAGAACAAATCTTTTGTCATTTTTTCCCCCTCTACACTTTTCTGGTTGAATTCCTAATGTGTGAAACAGATCTTATGAATTTTTCAAGTGGTGTCTTTACATTTAATAAAAGGGTGCCTGTTTTGTTCACAAGTAAATATGTGTGTCTCTGCGATGAGCCGTAAATGTTTTCAGACCTAAATGATTTAAGTTTGTCAACCGCCCTCCCCCCCCAAAAAAAACCCCTCTAATACCAAACTTCCTAGGAATAGGACCATCTATCTGTGTCACCAAACAGGTGTATTCTACTTCTATATTCTATAAGAGGCAGATGCTCTAATAATAGTGTGGTCTGTTGGACTTCCAGCTTGGGGGACCTGGATTTAAATACCTGCTTAGTCACAATGTTCATTACGTTACCTGGAGCCAGGTCACTGGCTCTTAGTCTACCCAACCTTACACAGTTGTTAGAGGGTATAAAACAAAATAATCCCCATGTATGTCATCTTGTACTCCTTAAGAGAGAGGATGCAGATAGCAAATGTAATTTTAAAACCTAGGCTGCTATATTGGGTACCAAAACTGCAATTTTTTTGATTCCTTTTCAAACAGCTCTCCAAAAATCTGGTCATGAACTGGCATTGAGTGCTGATGAGTTGTGTATAATATGATATAAAAAGTTAAAGCCAGACTGGCCTCTTTACAGATTATGAAACAGTCAACAGGTTGTCTATGTGGCCGTGTATAAGCTACAGTCTACACAGCAGATCAAGATAGGTGGCCTGTTTAAACTTGGGTTTTCTGAGCCAATCTCAAACTTCTGTGGGGCAAGGTGATTGTGCGGGTGGTTGCTGAACAACTCCAGGCACGCCTGGAGGATGCAGACCATTTGGATCCCTTCCAGTCAGGTTTCAGGCCTCATCATGGGACTGAAACTGCCTTGTCACGCTGGTCAGTGATCTCTGGTGGGCTAGGGTCAGAGGTGGAAACTGTTTCCTGGTCCTCCTGGATCTTTCAGCAGCCTTTGAAACCATCAACCATGACATCCTTCTGGACTGACTAGAGGAGCTGGGGGAACTGTTATATAGTGGTTCCACTCCTTCCTCCTGGGCCGTGTTCAGAAAGTGGTATTGGGTGATGAGTGTTCACACCCCTGGGCTCTCACTTGTGGGGTGCCTCAGGGCTCCGTCCTCTCCCCCATTCTTTTTAACATCTATGTGAAGCCACTGGGAGAGATCATCAGGGGGTTTGGGCTGGGTGTTCATCAGTATGCGCATGATACCCAGCTCTACCTCTACTTTAAATCGGAGCCAGTGAAGGCAGTGAATATCCTGTGTGAGTGTCTGGATGCAGTTGGAGAATGGATGGCGGCTAACAGATGGAGGTTGAATCCCGACAAGACAGAAGTACTTGGGGGCAGGGGGCGGGCAGGTGTGGGAGACTCCCTGCTCCTGAATGGGGTAACTGTGCCCCTGAAGGTCCAATGCGCAGCCTGGGAGTCATTTTGAACTCACAGCTGTCCATGGAGGCACAGGTCAATTCTGTGTTCAGCTCCATCTGGTATGCAGCCTGAGACCCTAACTGCCCATGGACTGTCTCACCAGAGGGTTACTTCCTCTGGTTATCTCCCGCTTAGATTACTGTAATGCACTCTACGTGGGGCTACCTTTGAAGGTGACTTGGAAACTACAATTAATCCAAAATGCGGCAGCTAGACTGGTGACTGGGAGTGGTCGCCGAGACCATATAACACCAGTCCTGAGAGACGTGCATTGTCTCCCAGTATGTTTCCGAGCACAATTCAAAGTGTTGCTGCTGACTTTTAAAGCTCTAAATGGCCTCGGTTTTGTATACCTGAAGGAGCGTCTCCACCCCCATTGTTCAGCTCGGACACTGAGGTCCAGTGCCGAGGGCCTTCTGGCGGTTCCCTCACTGCAAGAAGTGAGGTTACAGGGAACTAGGCAGAGGGCCTTCTCATCAGTGGTGCCCTCCCATCAGATGTCAGGGAGATAAATAATTACATGATGTTAGAAAACATCAGAAGGCAGCTCTGTATCGGGAAGTTTTTAATATCTTGACATTTTGTTATTTTTTATATTTTACTGGAAGCCGCCAGAGTGGCTTGGGAAACCCAGCCAGATGGGCGGGGTATAAACAATAAAATTGTTATTATTATTAGCTGTTGCCACGCCCATAATACGCAGTTTGGAATTTTGAATGCAATCTTCATCCTTTTGATGGAATATCTGTGAACTTTATGGTTCAGAGTTGGTCAGGCTTCTTAACAGAAGTTACCAGAAACAATGTAGACTCAAAAATTAACTGAAACATTTGCTTTGATTTGTAATGCATATTCACAAAAGGTTGCATTCCTAACAGAGGTGGCCATACATTGTTCCAAGTCCTTGTGTGTAATACACCCACCCTCCGCTTTTGTCTTGGTGTGTTTCTGCGAGAGCAAAAAACAGTCATTGATTTTGGATGCGTGCTTGAGATACATATGCAAGGGGCTCATCTATAATTATATTTTGGGAGGGATTCATGTTCCCATGTAGCAGCATTGTTTTGTACTTTCTGCATGTCCCATGATAATATTATAAAGTAGTTTATTTTTGTTTTCCAATGTGTTTCTTATCAATGTCTGAATGCCTTGTTTGGCTTTCATTCCTAAGGATCAACTATTCCCCCTACTGCATGTTCTTTGTTCCAATCTGAATACAGTGGTGCCTCGCAAGACGAAATTAATTCGTTCCGTGAGTTTTTTCGTCTTGCGATTTTTTCGTCTTGCAAAGCACGGACTTTGGAAAAGCTTCAAAAATCACCAAAGTCTTCAAAAACCTCAAAAAAGGCTATCACACCGCGTGCTATGAGTTGCTCCTCAAAGTGAATGCACGGTTTTAAGAAAAAGGAAACAAACTTGCAAGACAAAGGAAACAAAGTTGCAAGACGTTTTCGTCTTGCGAAGCAAGCCCATAGGGAAATCCGTCTTGCGAAGCAGCTCAAAAAACGAAAAACTCTTTCGTTTTGCGAGTTTTTTGTCTTTTGAGGCATTCGTCTTGCGAGGTACCACTGTATTTCACTGCTGCAACAGAAAGCTGGAGGAACAATTCGTTACACTTTTACCTTTCTATCAAAATATTGATGTATTCATATTGTAATAAAATAAAACTTCTGGCAAATACATCTCCCACTACTCCCCACCCCCACCCCAATATCTTTACTGGATATCAACTGAATTAGGTAAACAGATACAAATAAGATATCTAGAAGATGCATGCTAAGATTGGCAACGGGTTGCTCTATACCTCAGCCAGGACACTTGGCTGTTGTTAGCGAATACCCCTGGTACAGTCTAATGGAAAGCTTTCAAGATAATCTCCAGAAACGTCCGCTTTCATTTTATTTATCTGATCGGGCTGATTCCAGTGAACTGTGGTCAGTTGCATCTACAAAGCCCATGCAACAGTTTTCCACCCCCCTTCCTTCCCCATCCCTTAAAAGCTTTAGAGACTTTCCAAATGTTCTGGGAGTAGCGTGGCAAAGCGTAGGGACTCCGTAAGTCAAACGGACTCAAAACGGCCGCGATGGCTTTGGAAAAGCCATCGCTTAAAAATGCGCACTTTAGGAGAATGTGTCATGCGGAGAGAGAGACTCCAGAGATTTGCTTTACGAGATGTAGCAACACAGAGACAGAAAGATCTGCATACAAGGGCTTTGTACATAGTGCAAAGTAAAACACAACCGTTGCCTGAAACTCCTCTGATCCCTTATAGTAGTCAACGCGATCAAGCTGTTGCAAGCAAGTTTATACAGAACGTAAATCTCCAGAGGGCTTACTTATTTTTAATAATAATTTATTATTTATGCCCTGCCTATCTGGCTGGGTTTCCCCAGCCACTCTGGGCAGCTTCCAACAGAATAATAATAATAATAATAATAATAATAATAATAATAATGCAGCAATAAAACATCAAACATTAAAAACTTTCCTAAACAGGGCTGCTTTCAGATATCTTCTAAAAGTCAGATAGTTGTTTATTTTATTGACATCTGATGGGAGGGCGTTCCACAAGGTGGGCACCACTGCTGAGAAGGCCCTCTGCCTGGTTCCCTGTAGTTTCACTTCTTGTAGTGAGGGAACCGCTAGAAGGCCCTCGGAGCTGGACCTCAGTGTCTGGGCTGAACAGTGGGGGGGAGGAGACACTCCTTCAGGTATACAGGGCTGAGGCCGTTTAGGGCTTTAAAGGTCAGCACCAACACTTAGAATTGTGCTCGGAAACGTACTGGGAGCCAATGTAGGTCTTTCAGGACCGGTGTTATATGGTCTGGGTGGCCACTCCCGGTCACCAGTCTAACTGCCGCATTCTGGATTAGTTGCAGTTTCCAGGGCACCTTCAAAAGTAGCCCCACGTAGAGCACATTGCAGTAGTCCAACCGGGAGATAACTAGAGCATGCACCACTCTTGTGAGACCGTCCGCGGGCAGGTAGGGTCTCAGCCTGGACAGCTGCCCTGGACACAGAATTAACCTTTTCCATAGGCAAAGGACTGGGGAAGACTCCATAAAACTGAGCTACACCTGATGTTGGTTGTATGGCTTAGTCTTGAGCTGATGCTTTTCCTTTTATAAATGACCAGAGTCATCAGATTTGGAACATATCTGCAGGATCAGGCCAATGCCGCACTTAGTCCAGCATTCTCTTTTCACAGTGGCCAACCACATGCATGGACCTGAGCACGAGAGCACTCTCCCCTCTTGCAGTTTCTAGCAACTGGTACTCAGAACCATATTGCCATGGAGGCAGAGCATAGCCAGACCATTGGTCCGTCTTGCTCAAGGTTACCAACACTGACTGGCAGGGACTTTCCAGGGTTTTAGGCAGGATTCCTTCCTGGTCCTATCTGCTGCGGATTGAACCTGGCATTTTTTGCATGCAAAGCAGGCGAGCCCTTCCGAACACATCACGCTGTTGCATTGACCAGGACTCAACTACGTGTCTCCCATGTGGCAGGCGAGAATTCCACCACTTGAACCATCAGCCAGATGTCACCGACAGGACGTCTCACTGCCACTATCTGATCAAATTCGGATGCAAATCACCTTGCTTCCCTTTTGCTGGTTACACCCAGCCTGATTGTTAGCACTGCAGAGCTAGATATATTTGTCTCCTGTGCAAAACAGGTGAAGAGCTAACAAGAGGACCTTTGTGATCTCCTCACACTGGTGGGAAAGGAGAATCAAAATCTTGAATTCCCAGTTCCTTAAGAAGAGGGATTGATTGTCAAACCACTCTGGGATGAGAATAGGGGGTCTCCTCACACCCTTAGGGACGCAGGTGGCGCTGTGGGTTAAAGCCTCAGCGCCTAGGACTTGCCGATCAAAAGGTCGGCGGTTCGAATCCCTGCGGCGGGGTGCGCTCCCGCTGCTCGGTCCCAGCGCCTGCCAACCTAGCAGTTCGAAAGCACCTCCGGGTGCAAGTAGATAAATAGGGACCGCTTACCAGCGGGAAGGTAAACGGCGTTTCCGTGTGCGGCTCTGGCTCTGGAAGCTGGCCACGTGACCCGGAAGTGTCTCCGGACAGCGCTGGCCCCTGGCCTCTTAAGTGAGATGGGCGCACAACCCCAGAGTCTGTCAAGACTGGCCCGTACGGGCAGGGGTTCCTTTACCTTTACCTTACTAGAAGTACTTGCTGATGTTTTATGAATACAGTGGTACCTCGGGTTACATACGCTTCAGGTTACAGACTCCACAACCCAGAAATCGTGCTTCAGGTTAAGAACTTTGCTGCAGGATAAGAACAGAAATCATGCTCTGGTGGCGCGGCGGCAGCGGGAGGCCCCATTAGCTAAAGTGGTGCTTCAGGTTAAGAACAGTTTCAGGTTAAGCACGGACCTCCGGAACAAATTAAGTACTTAACCCGAGGTACCACTGTACTGTGAACCACCCTGAGACCTCCGGGTATATATAAATTCATCATCATCATCATCATCATCATCATCATCATCATCATCATTGAAGTCCTCCTCTGAACTGTATGTTTAAAGCAGCATTCTGCCACTTTTAGGCTTTAACCCACAGCGCCACCTGCATCCCCAAGTACTTCTAGTAGGACCGCTGAAATCAGTGGGACTTAAATTAGTTATGACTTTTGCTTCCAGGATTCTATTCTAAGCGTGACGCTTGGTGGAATCCATGGTAGTGCTGAGTTAAATAAAGCTAGTGTTGAACTTGGGACCCAGCTTGGCCCATATGTGAGGCATGGAGAGATGCAGCTGCCAAGTAGCAGTTGGGAGCTTCAAGTGAGCTCCAATAGCTCGGTCGGTACAGCATGAAGCTCTTAACCTCGGAGTCATGGGTTCAAGCCCCACAATGGGCAAATTATTCCTGCATTGCAGGGGGTTGGACAGTGCATGACCCTCATGGTCCCTTCCAAATATACAATTCTATGATTCTTGTTCCTTGTTTAAAGCAGCATTATCCTTGTCCAGGCTCACTTTTGAAGAGGCCCCACTCCCTCAAAGGAAAAAACGTCAACATGCAGACATGATATGACTCTAGTCTGTCCTGCAGTTAGACAGAGTTGGGTTTGCAGTCTCCCCCTTTGAAGGTACTCGGTCACAGCCAATCAGATCACTGGCACTGGTCATGTGTCCTTCAAAGAGAAGTAGTGGGCTGAGCAACCCTGCCCACCTGTCAAAATGACCCACAGGGGATTGTGGGCGGTTGGGATCCAGCCCTTTGCTTGGACGATGTCCCACACAGCTGCACTAGTGGGTCGTTTTGCAAAAGCAGAGGTTCTATAAGCAGACAACTGCACTTGTATGTGTAATGCTTAGAAGATAGGAAAATTGACAGGTTTTTTTTCTATTATATTTTCTTTAGCACAAGCTCTTCTGTAATGATTCTGCCAGTGGACCTGTTGCACTGCATCCCTGTGTTATACAATATTGAGAAACAGATCTCTGCTAGTGCAAGATCCCTTGTGCTGGAGGGTCTGATCCACTGGATCCAACACTTTCTCTTCTGTAGTTTCATGGTTGAGAGCTTATCCACACTTCTTTTGCCCTGCTCTTTCCAGGCACAGGCCTGTGCTTTAAAGCTCGGTGTCCATCCGTCCGTCTGTCACCCCCCTCAAGCTTCCCAACGAAAACCTGCTCTTTAAAACTGAAGTGCAACAAACAGAGCTTTAAAGCACAGACCACACCTGGAAAGTGCAGAAGGAAGGTGAGTGTGCACAAGCACCTTAGTTTCGTTGAAAGGCAATTTCCTCCTGCCTCTCATGTTGTTGTCCTGTTCCAAGATCGGCATACTTCATGGCCCAAAGCAAATCAAGAAACCCTGCTCCGTGTAATTCCAAAAGTCCATTCTCCACCTTATGCAAAGACACTCTGTGCTGTAATCAGAGTAGCTCTGAAGAAAAGACAACCTGATGTTATTGCACTTCCACTGGACTGTCACCAACAGGATTTAGGCATAAAAGCTTGGCACCGAAATGACTTTGGGTTCACCCATCGGACAAACCTGTTTGAAGCATTATCACAGGATAAATGACACAATGCATTTGCTGTATCTGTGATTGGAAGCAGCTCTTGAAAATGCATCCGCTTCCTATTAATGCCTAACTTTAATATATTCAATACAAACATTTGCAACCTTGAAGCACTCTCCATCTGTTAAAATGAAAACATGCTGGCTGGCTGGAGCCTTTTGGTTCAAAGCATCATTTTTATTGCCTACCTTCGAAAGAATACGACGACAATGTTAGTCCCAGTAATTTTGCACTGATATGCAAAGTTGGAAGGGGTGTGTGTTTAGACCAAGGGTACCCATACCAATGGTAATCATTCAAAAATCCTCCCAAATCAATTGGCTGAAATCTAGGCTAACTGCATGTTGATTCTGGCCATGGGACACTCCCTTGGAGGAAGGGGGGGGGAGGAGGAATTTTTGCTGATTTCTCCTGCAACCACTTGTGCCCATTGAAAAGCTGCTGCAGAGGATAAAGGAACCCTCCAAAAAAGGGTAGGATGTGGCCCTTAGAGATGCAAAGAAAAGGGGAATTGCAAAAATCCCCTTCTTTATCTAGTGGTTCCCAACCTTTTTTTGGCCACGCCCCACCTAAGCATCTCTAAAATCCTGACACCCGCACCCCCCCCCCCCGGTGACATATAATTCTTATTATTCAGAAAGTGAATTCCTATTCACTTGGAGGAGGCCTAAAAGGCCATTCACTGTTAATAACTCATTCTTTAATTGCCCCCCTTAAAAATCAACCCCCCCCCGTGGGGCATGTGCCCCCATGTTGGGAGCCACGGATCTAAATCTTGTTCCATTCTGCAAACAGAAAAATGTGAATACACTTTTATTTTCATGGGTACTTTAACATTAAGACCTTTTTAAAGTGCATTTAGCTTGGCTGTATTAATGTTTTCCTGCTAGTGGGTTTATTTATTCTAATTTGCTCTGGCACAGTTCACACAACACTAAACCGTGGCTCATTTGAATATGCAAACCCAGCAGACTGAGCATGGTTTCTTTCTACCAAGCAGCCACTGTCTGAAACCATGCCTTGTCTGGCTTGCTCTAACTGTGGGTTGGCACTATGTCTTAACCCAGCAGCCTTGCTTAAGCATGGGCTTGTTTGGCTACCCCATCCCAGACATTTCCCAGGCTACAATGCCACAAGACAGAGCAGGTGAAAAACAAAACAAGCTGCAGCTTGTTTTCTTGTCTGCCAGAGAATCTGTGGTTTGTAGAACAAACAATGATTAAAAACAAACCATGGCTTCGTATTCTGTGTACAAAGGGGAGGGCCGTTGTAGTTGTTCGTTTCACTTCTCTAAATCTTTATGGCTTTCAGTGTTATTGTTAGTCGCTCAGAGAAAGTTGATTATTAAGTGGTAGACAAATAAAATAAACAAATGCGAACCTCTGAATTATCACTGGTCTCTGTCTTAAGTGTGCATGGAGGAGATTCTTCATTTCCTTCAGGATTTCTTCCCCCATTTAATTCTGGGCACGTGCCCTTCCCTGTCAGGTGCTTCGTCCTGTCTCTGACACTGAAATGAATGACCTCTATGGCCCTTTCCATGTTTAGGATTTATAAGGATATTTGCACCCAATTTTGAGAGCTTCCAGTGAAGGCCTGCAAATCAGCAATCATAAAAAAGATGGTACAGATATTCAGAGTTTACATTGTTCAGTGCAAGCCCCACTGAAAGTACTGGAAGTTGTGTTTTGTATGCTGCTCAATATGACAGGAGTGCAGGCAAGTAATCGGAGAGAAGTATTAAGCGGTGCACCATACATGTACTTAACTTTTGCAGTGTATTTTCATTTTGGATGTTCTTAAATGCTTGCGCAAGGAGGCTGCAAGGTTCCCCCCTTCCCGCAGCCCCCAAAGTCATCTCTTTATTCAGCTGCCTTATTCCAGGTGTTTGGCTTTGCTTGTTGGCTTGAAATGAAGATAAGCAGATTATTGTTTTAGAAAGTTTAAAACGAAGTTATGATCAGTTTTATAGTTGTAGTTTCCATAGTAACTGGGTGCAGGTGAGTAAATTCATAGAGTCTTGTATTGATGATATGTTTACCTAAGTGGATTATTCTGGCATTCTTCCATCTGCTGCTCCCTTTGCATATGAATCCATATTTCCCTAAGTTTTTCCATAAGCTTTGTAAAGTACTATAAAGCGGTGCATGGCTTCTTTGTGATGCATTTTTATTTTTTATGCATTTTAGAGATTTATGAGTCTGTGTTGTTGTTTTTCTAAAAAAAATTCTGCTGTCTTTCATATCTGCTATATATTTTGGAAACCTGTTCATCTCTTTGCCTGTTCTCTGTGCATTTGGTCATGTCTCAAAGGTGTCATAAACAAATTTTGCACCATGGTTCCCAAGACCCAAGAAACAGGTTTTTCTCTGTGACAGAGTCTGTTCCCTTCCCTCCCCTTTATGTTTTCACAAAAGCCCTGAAAGGTAGGCTAGGTTGAACTCCACCCGCCTACAGTGGTGCCTCGCAAGACGAAAAGGATCCGTTCCGCGAGTCTCTTCGTCTTGCGGGTTTTTCGTCTTGCGAAGCAAGCCCATTAGCGGATTAGCGCTATTAGCGGCTTAGGGGCTTAGCGGATCAGCTGATAAGCAGCTTAGCGGATCAGCTGTTTAGCGGCTTAGCGGATCAGCTGTTAAGCGGCTTAGCGGATCAGCTGATAAGCGGCTTAGGGGATCAGCTGTTAAGCGGCTTAGGGGATCAGCTGTTAAGCGGCTTAGGGGATCAGCTGATAAGCGGCTTAGCGGCTTAACAGCTTAGAAAAAGGGTGGGGGGAGGAAAAAAACCCGCAGGAACTCGCAAGACATTTTCGTCTTGCGAAGCAAGCCCATAGGAAATTCGTTTTGCGAAGCACCTCCAAAACGGAAAACCCTTTCGTCAAGCGGGTTTTCCGTCTTGCAAGGCATTCGACTTGCGGGGCACCACTGTATTTAAATATATCTCCCGCCTTTCTGCACAAGAGTACCCGAGGTAGTAGCTCCCTCACATCACATAACCTATTGCTTCTGCCGCAATGAATAACTTAAGATTTCCCTGGCTTGGCATCTTGCAGGTGGCAGTGTGCAACTCTCACCATCATTGACCAGTGGCTGAGACTGATGGGAGTGATGTCCCAAAACATTTGGGGGTCACCAGGTTGGGGAAGGCTGCTTAAGGTCACTCAGCTTCAGTGGCTGAAAAAGGCCATTGAATTTGGGTCTGTCTGTTCTGAGACACTGTCCTCTACCCCACATATGACACTGTTCAGTTTCAGTTGTTAGCTGCACGGGTAATGATTTATACCTGCTACCACATTCACTAAGGGACGCTGGTGGCGCTGTGGGTTAAACCACAGAGCCTAGGACTTGCCGATCAGAAGGTCAGCGGTTCAAATCCCCACGACGGGGTGAGCTCCCGTTGCTTGGTCCCTGCTCCTGTCAACCTAGCAGTTCGAAAGCACATCAAAGTGCAAGTAGATAAATAGGTACTGCTCCGGCGGGAAGGTAAATGACTTTCTGTGTGCTGCTCTGGTTGGCCAGAAGCGGCTTAGTCATGCTGGCCACATGACCCGGAAGCTGTACGCCGGCTCCCTCGGCCAATAAAGCGAGATGAGCGCCGCAACCCCAGAGTCGGCTACAACTGGACCTAATGGTCAGGGGTCCCTTTACCTTTACCACATTCACTTAATAGAAAGATTGCCTTCTCTTTAAAACATGAGTAATAGAATCGTATTTCTAATAAACACTAATAATTTTTCAAGTTGGCAATTCCTAGCTTGCAAGCAGGTTAGTTGTTTTGCGAGGTTCTTAAAAAAAATTAAGGATGCACAAATTGGTCAGTTTTTATTTATTGCTCGTTTCCCCACATTTCAGCATATATATATATATATATATATATATATATATGCCCTCCCGAAAATTCAGCAGTCTTTCAGTGTGCCGTTTTCCTCACATACACATTTTTGCAGACAATTTCTCCTAATATAATGAATTTTGTATACTTGTTTTTGCTAATATGGACATTGGTTGGTTAGATCACAAAAGCTGGAGAAGTGTGCATTGCAAAAGATAGCTGCAGTTTGGTTCATGTATTGTTTTGGGAAGGGCAAATTGCGTTAAAATACAGACCAATCCAAATTTCTCCTCCAGCCCTATTTCTTTATGTGCCTTGTGCAGATTGTTGCCTCGCTGTACTGATTCTCCATACCCTTAACAGTATAAGGAAGTTCTTCTGTATAAATATACCCCCCCCCGTTTGTCTATTGATGAAAGGATTTTATTATAATGCTCCATTGATACAACATCTTTGAAGTAAGCTCTTTGCATTTGTTATCTGTGATAGCCAGCAGCTGACAGACACAAAAGGGTTGCCTTCCCCTTGCAGGAGAAATGGCCAGGTGTAGCTTGGACAGTGTGTGTGGGGGGGGACAGACCTTTAATTCTGTTTCTTTGTATGCAGAAGGCTGCAGGTTCAATCCCTGGCATCTCCAGGTGAGTCTGGAAAAGACTTGCTGTCTAAAACCCTGCAGAGCTGCTTTCAGCCAGCATAGACAGTCAGGAATCAGGTGGCCAATGATCTGACTCAGTAGAAGGTATCTTCCTATGCTCCTGAGTCCTGAACTGTAGAGGTGTGTTGGTAATGACCAACGCTTCAAATTGAGCCTGGAAATGGAGTGACAGCCAGTGGAGCTGATTTGCAGATTTCAAACACTGGCTCTGGGCAAAACTTTTGCTGCTCCGTTTTATAGCAGCTAAAGCCCAGTCTCTCTCTCTCTCTCTCTATATATATACATATACACACACCGTATTTGTTGCTCTATAAGACGCACCAGACCATAGGACGCACCTAGTTTTTGGAGGAGAACAAGAAAAGAAATACTCTGAATCCCAGAAGCCAGAACAGCAAGAGGGATCTGGCTTCTGAGATAGCCTCTTGCTGTTCTAGCTTCTGGGATAGCCGCGCAGCCTGCATCCGCTCCATAGGACGCACACACATTTCCCCTTACTTTATAGGAGGGGGAAAGTACGTCTTATAGAGCAAAAAATACGGTATATAATTTTTATTAAATTTTCTGTTTTACAATTTAGAAAATTCATTTAAACAACCTTAAAATATCAAATTCCCTTCTTCTCTTTCCATGGTTCATTTTGCATAGCATAAATCCCTGCATATTTTATATAAACTAAACCATCCAGTATTCCATTATTACTTCCATCAAAACTTATTTACACTGTTGAATTTATCTTAATGCTGCCAACGTTTTCAAGTGCACACAATTTCCCCCCATTTAGTCAATAAACATTTTCCAATCTTCTTTAAACAAACGTTATTCTTCTCTTATTCTATAAGTTTGATCTGCAAGCTGTGCATATTCCATCAGTTTAAGTTGCCATTCTTCTTTGGTTGAGACCTCACTCGATTTCCATTTTGGGGCTAACAAAACACGGGGCGGCATAGTGGCATGCATAAATAACCCTGTTGCTGTATCGGTGTCCTACTGATCAAGTACCACTTCCTTCCTGTCTGGATTAATGAAGGGGGGTCTCTACACGCGAGAAGCCCTTGGCAAGTGAGTTACTTTAAGAGAAAGCTGGTCTTAACGTAAGAAGAGACCTGTTGCATTAGGCTAAAAGCCCACGTACTCCATCATCATGTTCTCCCCATGGGAAGCTAAATCATAGAACTGTAGAGTTGGAAGGGACCCTGTGGGTCATCTAGTCCAACCCCTTGCAACGCAGGAATAGTTTCTGCCTGTGGAAAGCCCACAAGCATCAACCTAGAAAGAACCAGACCATATAAACAGCTTTATCGAGTTAGAGAGACCCAGTTACCCTGTTTAATGCAAGGGAACAGTTTTTCGTCCCTTCAGCTGTGAGCAATATCAATACCGGGCTTGCATATCAGAAGTGAAAAGTGAAACCATCTCCCCCCCCCCATGCTTTTGCTTTCATGCTTTTCTGAAAATAGCCAACCATTATTGTGATTAAATCAGGGCTCGGCTGGGCTGCATGAGGTGTGCCTGCCAGCAGTGGGAGCAGTCAGCTAAGTTAACATTTGGTTGAACTTCAGTACTTGCACGATGATGAGTTGAAAACGTTTGTGCGTTGGGGTGGTGGTGGTTGTTTTGCAGCATTGATTCAAGTGTATTGCCTGTAAGTGTACAAAACACACACACATGAATGAATCATTTAGTTTCATTTGCCATCAAAGAATAAAAGAACTTGCGTCAACGCCGGGCTGTGAACCCATCAGCATACCGGAATGAAATTTTAAATAAAACATAGGCAGCACTCGATCTGCAAAATCCATCTTCGCTGTAAGTAAAGGAGCTTTGGGTGGCACTTAAAACTGGACTCCAAGTAGCCTTTGTTCTTTAAGAGGATTCAGTATCTGTTAAAGCAGATGTCAAATATGAAAATCGAAATGTAGGCCAATCTGTTCTTATGATTCAGCGAAGTAAATGCAAGCCTGTCCTGTTGGTAAAATGTGGGTTTGGGGGTGAATAACGGCACAGGTTCCCCCCCCTTTGCTATTCATAGGCCAGTATTAAAACATCTAGTGTAAATATTTACTATTAAAAATAAAAGTTTTGCAGAGCAATCTTAAATGGGGCCAGAGAGAACCAGAGCAGCAGAGTGAACATTGCATCTGAAAGGGTGGAAGGTGGGGGGGATTTATATATATATATTTGCAATGTGTACAGCACAGCTAGGAGGCCTATGGATTTAGATCTCTTGGATCTAAGACCTTAGACGCCCTGCCCCCCGAACACCCTATTTTTGTTGGCTACCAGCAAAGAGCGACCTGCTTGTAGGTCAACAAGCGAGCAGAGAGGGGCCTACTGCTATCAACATAGAGGGATTAGGACTGCAGCCTTGGATTACTTTTGTTCCGATAAAATTGGCTTGATCGGGAATTTCAAATGGCGTGAAAACCTTGCGCTGGGTCTGCCCTTAAACATGCTGCATGTGGATGTTGGTAAGCTAGATGCTCCCATTCAAGACCAGCCATCAAATATTCATGCATTCTAATGGAAAATCTTCACTCCAGAGGCACCTGGGTTCTTCTTTTTTTTGCTTTTAACACGATTCTCTCTGCCACAATGTGTGTTTTGTCGAGCTTGCATTTAAAACTTAAATGCAAGTTACAAGGGAAGACTTTTAAAACTTAACTCCCGATAACAAAAATGTCCAAAGGAGGCAGTATAATAATTGGCAATCTGTCGGTCCAAATGTGAAGATTTTAAGCAACGCAACAGACACATTGGAATATGGCTGGGAGTGTGTGTGTAAGATATAATACAACAAACACGATGAGAAGTAGAACAGAATTAAGTGTAAATCAATGAAAACTCGTCAAATGACATGATTCTCAAATCCAGCTGAGCCCGCTATTTAACTAGATTTTGATTTCCATCAAGCCAGTTTCAAAATGTAATTTGTTGGTAACTGTTTGCCTTCATGTAACATACAAAAATAAAATTGAGATAACTGATAAAATCAGACTTATCCAGTAACTTAATGTGATTTTTTTAAAATCAGGGTACCACTTTTTTAAAAAAGAAGATCAGTATTTCCTTCCAGTGCCTTATGTCAGAAAATAATTAAACAAATAATGAGGGAGATCCTTCCCCTCAATAAAACCACAGTGCCAGAAGTTTATGTTGTATGATATTTTTTGCTAATCTGACTTCAAGGACTGTAGGAGGCACTAATTGGAATCTAGGAAAGGTTCTTTCCTTCCTCAGACAGAATTAATTAATCTTAAGTAATTGGTTATCTGGACCTGGTTCATATTTAAATAAACTATACCAGTGGAATATCTTTACTGATGCTACTTCTACACTATACATTTAAAGCAGTATTAAAACACTTTACACAGTCATGGCTTCCTCCAAAGAATCCTGAGAATTAACAGTTTTGTTATATCTCCTTTTCTTTGTATACATATAAGCTTCTGTATTAAGGAGGTTTCATATTAGAAAAACTCACAAGTTTTAATCATAATTTTATTTGGTATTTTATATGGTCGTCTTTTTGCAATTTTCTAATACAAGTAATGATGGCACCCTTCTGATGTGTGAAAGCTCAGCTGCAAATCTGAGATATGGCATTTGGCAGATTCGCCGCAGGTTTGATTCCCATTTCTCTTGATCCGTACACAGAATCATGTGAATGAGTTAACCTTTCACCACTTTGATGTACTTACTAATAAAGTAGTAAAGAGCTCTGAACTGGCAGGGTAGTAGTCCTATTAATGTGGTTGCAATATTCAGACATGTTCTCCAGCAGTGTGGATCACTCCATGGGGAAACTGATTACATGGAGCATTGTGTGTGTGTGTGTGTGTGTGTGTGTGTGTGTGAGAGAGAGAGAGAGAGAGAGAGAGAGAGAGATTCTTTTGTTCTTTCTTACAGCGCAATTTTAAGCCATGTCCACTTGGAACAAAATCAGTTTCCCCACGGAGCAATCCACACTGTTGTTGCTGTTGTTGTTGTTGTTGAGGATCAATTTCTCCATGGAGTGATCCACACTGTTGTTGTTGTTGTTGTACTTCATAATAGCACACTTTTCACCAAATACATATTCCTCCTATCACATCACACATTTCATCTATTATACATTATTCTATTTCATATATTAACCACCACAAGCAGTTCAAAAGGCCACAGATAGCTCTTCTCCCAGGACTTTGGCTAATTAAATGGTGTTTTGGACTGGCACCTAAAGATACGCAATGAAGGCACAAGGAGAGCCTCCTTGGGGAGAGCATTCCACAAACGGGGAGCCCAGCACACAAAAATGTCTGCTCTCCTGTGGCCACCTGGAACAGAGCTTTAAAATTTCATAAAGGGGAACAAACTGCTTGCAAGATGTCAGTACCATGGGTGGCATTGACCCTGCACTGGGGCAAGGAAAGCTGCCCTTCGCTCAGGCCCACCGAACAGTGAATGGTTAAGTCAGGTCATAATACGATCATGTGGATCCATTCTGAGTGAATGCACAGATTACCGTGGTCAGTAGCTGCCACAGTAGGATTCTGCATAGCACATTGCTTCAAATACAATTAGATAAAGGAAATTAACGAGCTATGGGCATTTGAATCAGAAAACTTCATTCAGGAATGGAGGCTATGATGGTAGACAAGGAGGTCAGAATAACATTACAATAGGCCTTTTCATTGCTTTCAAGGCGCCAGATTGTGTAGATTAATGTAAATCACAAGAGTCTGCGCTGATATAAATAATGTCATTCATGCAGTTATCTGTGACTGATCAACCAAATAAACCAATTACATGATGAAATATTTTTAACATCTCATGATTTGCTTTACTAGCAGTTTCCAAGGACTGTGCAAGTTCTAGAGATCATGAATACCCCCAAAATACAGATTAGAGCCCAATCTCATAGTAGCCTCGCCAGCAATAGAAACCCCTTCTTTGCTCTGATGCTGAAATGCTCAGAACACCAGGGCTGGTTTTGCAAAAGTCATGGACTTTAATGTGCTGGAATGTGTGTGAGAATGTGTGGCACATGCACACTAAGTATGTAAGAGGCTGGGAAAGGGAGGGAGGCATAAAGGGCATAAAATAAATCTATAACCACATTCTGGAGTTTTCGAAATGGCTTTACCTTGCCCCCAAGCTACGGGATTCCCTCTTCACAGAGGCACATCTGGTACCTTCATCCTTTCCTTTTTTGAGACCTAAGATATAAATGTTTTAGGACCCGGCTTACTCTTCTGATTGTAGATTTCTTTAGAATATCAGCCACAGGGCTGTGAAGATTAGCTAAAGATGGGTTGGGATCCTCTCACCACAATATTCTCAGAATCAGAATATTCAGAACTAATTAACAATTTAAGTCAAACAGATATCCAGCATTAATGGAAGTCCATTCGACATGCTTTACACATATTTCTTTATTCATTTATTTTATTAGATTTGCATACCACCCTTCATCCAAAGGTCACAGGGCCGTTCACAACATAAAAGTACAATATGAGAACACAAAATATATAATGAAACAAAAGCAAAAACAAACCAATAAACACGCACACCGCATACATTTAAAATGACATATAATACATTGCACACACTTTTGTAAATCAACAAAATCTTTAATAAAAATAAAATAAAATAAAATTACATATAATGTTAATCGGCCAAAGGGAGACGGGAGCCTGCATTGCTGTGCAAAGTTAGTTACACAAACCCGTTTATTTCAGTGGGCACACATAGCTCCGCACAGAATCAGGAAAAAACAAAAGGGAAATTCAGAAGCCGAAATCGTCAGAAGATCTGCCAGAAGATCTATGCAACAAGTAAGGAGTTCAAAGCTTCCATACATAGCTATAGAGACGGAAGAGAAATCTATTAACCTAGCAGGTTCCTATTCCGAGGGAGCTTTCTGAAAACCGAACTGTTTCTCAGAATGAGGCTCAAGCTGCAAAAAAACCCACAACCTTTTGCGATGCGTCTTGACCTGCACGTAGTTGGCAACTGAAAGGGCAAAGAAAAAGTAGCTGAACTTTGTGCGGAGAAATGAGAAAGCAGAGCAAAATTAGGCAGAACGTTTCCAATAAAAATTCTACGGCTGACACAGTTGATGTTAGCTGCTTGTGCACTGTGTATTCCGATTGCCAGTGCCAGCCTCTGGGACCAATTCTCACTGGGGCAACCTACGGGACAGTCTATCAACAACGTGCAACACCTTCGTTGAAAGTGCTACGCTGGCTGCCAATTTGCTACTGAGCTAGATTCAAGGTTTTCCTACTGGGTTATAAAGCCCTATATGTATCCGGGCAGGATCTGAGAAGCTGCCTCTCCCCTTCCATCCCACCCTGGTCACTCAGAGGTGTGTGTGGATGAAGACCTGCTAATTCTGCCACATGTCCCTGCGGCGAAAGTCTTTTAAGTGTTTTAGCACCAGTTCTCTGGAATTCTCTTGCCTCAAAAGTGAAGCAACGTGCGGCATTCTGCTATCCTTGACATTTGTTGAAGACATTTATTTTCTCCCACGCTTTCTCAGATCAATCAGTTTTGTTTCTGTGGTTTTAAACACTTGCTGGTTTTCAAGTTTTTGTTTTGTTTTTTGTTTTGTTTTGAAATAATTTTTATTTGATTTTATAAGTGTCGAATTATAGCAATACAAAATACATATCCATATTTATAGAGATTTCTCTGAATCTCCAGACTTCCCACCCTCCCCTCCATGAGTCCTTTTCAACTGCATATTGTTTCATAATCCATATTTTATATCTCTCCATATTGTCCATGATATTTGCTAGATTACAAGTGTTATTAGAATCCTGCTAATGTTCTCATCTGCTTACAATGGTCTCCTAGATAAATTATAATTTTCCCCCATTCTTTATTGAAATTTTGGTCTTCTTGGTTCTTGAGCTTTCCGACCAGTTTTGCCAGTTTGGCGTATTCCAACAGCTTGGTTTGCCATTCCTCTCTGGTAGGGACTTTGTCTTCTTTTCGTCTCTGGGCTAATAGCATCCGTGCGGTTGTTGTCGCATACATAAAAAGTCTTTTCTGCTCTTCTGGGATATCAGTACCTACCAATTCCTAATAAAAAAGCTCCTGGTTTTTTTATATATAAAGGTTATTTTCAAGTTTTAATACTGACTTTTTATGTGTATTAGGCTTTATATTCTATTTCAGAACACCGCTTGGGTACTGCCTAAATGGAGGGCACTTTATAAATGTTGGGGAAATGATGTCTCTTCCATACAAGTGATGTCTTTAACCAATGGGTCTCAAACCTTTCCCAACATGCAAAGACGGGCTCCGGCAGATAGAGCGGATGAGATAAATAGTCCAACGGTCAAGAAGGCGTTTTCTGCACATGCTGTATAGAGGGAAGTGAGGGCCAGGTGGGGCTCGACAGCATGGGAAGGGAGCCTATTTGGGAGAAAGAAAACTCTGACCCCAAACTTCCACTGCCTTGTGGGATATCTTCGGGAGAAGAAAAAAGCTAAGGAGCAAACCCTACACAGATCCGGATGGCTGGAGCATCAACTTACCTGCACTGTAGAAGTCCCAGAATGCTGCCAAATGCTGGGTGAGCCTCGCACCACCGCACTTTTCAAATATTATATTGGAGGAAGAACCTCTCTGTTTCATTCCTCCTCATTATCAAATGCAATTTGTTTTACCTCTGAAAAGTATTCTTAGTTTCTTTTCTCTCTCTGGACTCTATGTCTCCTCTATTCCCGTCACTCTGCTAAGTTCAGCTGCGCAAGGGTAAATCTTTGCGCTAATTGAACAAGAATCTTGGTGCTACTTTGAATAAAAGCTACCGGATTTCAGCCTTAGGCTTCACTTCTAATCCCACTTACTTGGGAGTAAACCGCCTTGAAATCAGTAAGGCTTACTTTAGAGTGGACTTGGTTAGAATCACACTCAAGTTTGGCTCCAAAAGCCCAAGCACTCCTGCCTTTCCCTATTGTGAAAGCATTTCAACCCCTCAATCATTTTAGTTGCCATTTTCCTGGTTCTGTAATATCCTTTTTCCAGGGGTTGTTGCCCCCAAAGCGGTACACGGTATTCCAAGCAGGTCTATATCATTGATATAATAGTGGCATTTTGAGACTGTCACTCATGGAAGATCTTAGGAATGGCGCTGGGAGCAGCCCAGATGACTTTTATCTGAACATCCAGTCTCTCCTCCACCTGTGGCTCAGGGGTGCCATGGAAAAAGCAGAACTTTTAAACATTAAACAAGACGCAGGATCTTTTTCATGACAACCTTTTAACATGATTAAGTCAAGGCGCAATGGGTCATTTGGGGTTTATGTTTCACTCTGCTCCTTGGGACGCTTCTAATGAATGTTACGATGTCAGATTTCAGATGCGGAATGTGCATTTTAAGTAAGCAGTTCTTAAGAAATCTTCCCTCGTTATATTGCTTAACTGTTGTTGGGCAAATGATTTATTGAAGCTCCCGAGGCAGCAGAACATGGACTGTAGGACTGTTGTTTTTGTCTGTGTGTGCGTTAAGGGCTGCACTGAATTATTTTATTGTAAGTGCGCATTGATACATGCCTTGCGCTCGGGGAGACGTTTTCTGTATGATCACATTCCATTAAATATTTAGCTTTGAGAAAACAAAGTCATGATATTTGCTAACTAGCCTGGCATTGTAGGACTCCTAGAGCCGTCTGTAGCGGCTCATTGGATGGGGCAAAGCCGTACACTAGCTTCCCAGCAAGTGGGTCTCTTTGGTTTACTGGGAGGGAGCTGGCGAGGCAGGCGGGAAGGTCAGTACGTTGCGCAGGATAGACTTAGCTGGCACGTTTGCCCTGCAAGGACCTCCCTGCCACCTCCGAGGAACAGTGACCCACTTGCCAGGAAGTTCACCTAGCATTTCCACCCCACTGGACGGGACACACCTGCTTGCAGTCCTACCTGCACCTGTGTCTTCTTGAATTTATTTGGACTTGCACCTGAAGAAACTGATATAAGATTGTGCTACATGGTAGCAGTAATGATGATGATGATGATATTAGTAGTAGGAGTACCTCGCCTATCTGGCTAGGCTTCCCCAGCCACTCTGGGTGGCTTCCAGCAGAATATAGAAAACATAATAAAATGCCAAACGTCAAAAACTTCCTGATACAGAGCTGCCTTCAGGTGTCTTCTAAAAATTGTGTTGTTCTTTATCTCCTTGACATCTGATGGGAAGGTGTTCCACAGGGAGGGCACTACTACCCAGAAGGCCCTCTGCCTGATTCCCTGCAACTTCACTTCTCACAGTGAGGGAACCACCAGAAGGCCCTCGGTGCTGGACCTCAGTGTTTGAGCTGAACGATGGGGGTGGAGACGCTCCTTCAGGTGTACAGGGCTGAGACTGTTTAGGGCTTTAAAGGTCAGCACCAGCACTTTGAATTGTGCTCAGGAACATCCTGGGAGCCAGTGAAAATCCATTATGACCGACGTTATATGGACCCGGCGGCCACTGCCAGTCACAAGTCTAGCTGCCACATTCTGGATCTTTCTCGTACTTTGAATAATAGAATTGTAGAGTTGTAGTAGTCCAACTGCCTGCTATGCAGGAATATGCAGCTGTCCCATACGGGGATCAAACCTGCAACCTGGGCATTACCAGCGCCATGCTCTAACCCACTGAGCTATCTTACCTAGGAGTAAGTCCCACTGAGCCCTCACTGTAACACTAAGTTGAACTGTGGCTTGGCTTCTGGCAGCACTGCAGGAGTGGACAAGGGGCAATGTGTCCGTGATTTTCATCCTATGCTACTGTCACTCTAGTCCTGTCTTGGGGAAGGCTACAGTCCTATACACATTTACCTGGGACATCCTTTGCTGATCAACGGGGCATACTTCACTGTATGCATATCAGTTGCTTTTATTATATCAGGACAAATCCAGTAATTGAATATAATCTGTGGGTTGGACTGAGAAATGTGCATTCAATTCTGCACGGATGTAGTCTGGTACATCGGTGTTAGAGAAAATAACATTTGCTGCAAAAAGGTCTACAAGATTTACTTTCAGGTTTAAAAAAGGGGGGGAATTAAAATATTCTAATACTAGAGTACTTGAGTGCATATTATTACCGCACTGGCAGATTCTGCTTACAGGGAAAGTATTTTATAAAAAGCTAGGGATTTATCATTTCTTCATTTTGTTAGGGAAGAGGGAGAATTGCAAATGCTGTTCATGTTAACCAGCTGTCGCTTAATAGCTTGCTTAATAGTAGCCTGGTGCTGCTGCTTGTCTTAACATGAGTTTTCACTCAGCTTTTTCATGTGTAGCATCTGTGGAGTAGGCAGCTTAATAGGAGTCTGTCGTTTGGATGTACTCTTGACACTCTAGCTTTTTCTTAGCTTTGCCAAGGCCTATTTGCCATATGCTGGATGGAAGGGTATCAAGGCTGCACTGCTTTCTCATCTGTGATCTGATGCATGGTACATTTTTTGTTCTTTAGTGCAAACCCAGCACTTGGTTTCTCTGCGTAGGTGGCCGCCTATAGGCAAACCTTGAATTATTGCCTTACTACTTAGAAGTAATTGAGGAGTGGGGTGGGGGAGTTAGATGATTGCAAAGGGAAAGGGAGAGATTTCTTAAAGCCAAGGTCGCAACATGCTAGCTCAGTTAGCTTTCTGCCCCCACTGCCCTATAGCAGCGCCGGGGGGGGGCGGGACTTTAGCATTGGCATGTTGCAGAGAATTCTGGAGAGCCATTTAGGATGCCCACTCAGTTCTTGATGATGAGCTGCCCCTTGGCCTCTCGTGAACTGAAGGTGTGCCCTAGGACGTTCTCATGAATCCTCTGTGACTGCACATTACAGTGGAGATTCAGTAGATTGGGGTGCCTCAGGTCCAGGGGCCAAAGCTGGCCTCTCTGTATAGGTTTCAGGACTTTGCCTGGTCTACACTGCCTCCTCAACCACAACCGTTCTGCCCAGGCCACATTCCTCACTGACTGAACTTCACACCCCAGTTATTATTTTTTGCCGGAATGTGTCCTTGAATTTTTACATGGCTTCTTACTTGCCTGGATGGAGGACACTGTCAGGGCCGGTTATTGAGATAATTAATAGGCGTGACGTGGCTAATTACTTTACGATCCCAATTAGCCCTTTACAGTGGAGCAGATCAGCAATAACTCACACAGCTTCAGGGAGCTCTGTATTCGAAGAAACCAGGCAGCAACTCTTCCTGGCGGAACTTGCCCCTATGAGGCAGTTGCCAAGACTGTAGTTCCCTGCCTTCCCACAGCTCCTCTTCCCCTGGTTCCTTCCCAAGCAATCTGAGGCTCTTTTATCTTGTCTGTCTTTGCTCTGCCCTCTTCATACCCCTTCAGGTTCTGGGGCACCAGGGGAAGGGGAGCTTATCACAGCAGGAGGGGGAGACTCCCTGGCTTCCTCACCAGCCTGACTCATTGCTACCTCTTGGCCCCCTTTTTCCTCCGCCTCTGCCGCTGATTCTGAACTGCTCTCTGCCACAGCCTCTTCCTGCTCACTAAACCCTGTTGCCTCTTCAGCTTCCGACACCCCCTCCTCCTCCCAGTCTGCTCCCTCTTCTACTTCTGACCACTCATTGTTGTCCTGCCAGCAACCCCCTGGCTCTGAGTCTTCTCCCCTTGGGGGTCCCCTGGGGGTTCCCCAGCTGGTGCCTCCCACCACTCCTCTGCATCCAGCCAGCCCATGATGGATAGAGAGAGGTGCCCTGGTGTGTCTAGAAAGTAGTCTAACAGGCAAAGGTAACATTTACACCCACTGCACCATCTGCTTTTGCCTCTGGCCCTGCCTGCCACTTTCATGTGGCCCCCAAAAGGTTAACCAGTAAGGAATGTGGCCCTCAATCTGAAAAAAGGTTCCCTGTCCCTGATTTCCTACCTTTCATTCAAGGAGCTTAAGCCATTGTACATGGTTTTCTTCCCACCCCCATGTTATCCTCACAACCAGCTTGTGAGGTAGGTGTGGCTGCCTTTGAGTGGCCCAAGGTCACCCAGTAAGCTTTGTGGATTTCAGCTTGGGTCCCACCCACTCAGTCCAACATTCTTAAGCTCTACACCAGCCTGGTTCTTCCAAGTAAGCTTATCCATTTCTATCTCCCATCTGAGAAATTCCTGCCAAGCTTCTGAAGAACCCCCCGAGTTCCCTGAAACACAGTTTGAAAACCACTTCCCTTTGGTGTTGTGGTCTCTGCCAACATGGGCAAAGCTTGCTGCTGAAAGGGAGGTGCCTGAATCAAAAAGCTACTAGTTAGGGAGGGGGGGGAGTTTGGGAGGGCTGTTCTGAACCTTCAGGGTCTGCGAAAGTGGCTTCATGGACAAAGCATTGCAGATGCCTCTGATCACTCGGGGTGCTGTTAGTCCAATTGCTCTTGTCTTGGGATTTTTTTAACTTTAGAATTGAGGTGCATCTGAGATCATGAAAACCCTTAACCTGCTGGCAGCTTTACCGTTCTGTGTTCACATGTGACAGACTGGTTTTTCTTCTTACGGACTGACATTTTACCTCCTGAGTTCAACACCTTTTTTTAAAAAAAAGCCACACACACGTACAGTGCTGTTAAGGGAGGAAATCAGCGGTGGTCTTTTAAAATAGTAACAAGATTTTCTTCTCGTCATTCTGAGCTTCATAAAATGATATCTTGAGCTGCTATTCTGTTGGTCTGACCATTGCTTCTTGCTAAGGCTCTTCCAAAGCCTGATTTCGGATGCTTCAAGGAGCCAAGGCACAGCTAAGAAAATGCACTGCTCTGATTGCCTTTCGCTCTCTCCCCATTGACCCACCTTTTCCGAGAGTTATCTTATCCATATTTTATGTGCCCACGGGCAGTGGGTAAAGTTAAATTAAATAACCATCTGAAAGGCCTCTGTTCTGTGGGGAAGTTTCCTGGTGTTTTGTAGAAATCATGAAACGTAACAAGGCAAGTTCAGTATATTTATCAAAACAAACACACACAAACATAGCTTATAGAATCGTAGAATTGAAGAGTTAGAAGGGACCATGAGCTTCATCTAGTTCAACCCTGTTATGCAGGAATCTCAACGAAAGCATCCATGACAGATGGCCATCCAAGCTAACTGGCCTATAATTTCTGACCACCACCCAATCCCTTCTTTGTTACAGCGACCACTTTCAAATCCTATGATACAGAGGCCGATTTTAGTGACAAGTTGTATATTTTTGATGGAACTTCAGCAATTTCACATTTGAGTTCTAAGAACTCTTCAACAGATACTCTCCAGACCCTTGCCGGTCAATAAGAGCTCGAACTTGTCACAAATATTTGTCGTTCATCAGGCTCCCTTCCTGGAAGAATCAGTTCAGGCACAAGTATCAGCCCTGTGTCTTCTGCGGTGAAGACAGATGCAAAGATGCCTATCCTTGTGTGTTATCTGGGTCCACTGTGCACAATTGTTGCCCATGACTTCCTAAGCGCAAAAGGTTGCATGACTCTTTTGTATTGGGACCTTGGTGTCAAATATCATATCCTAATGAATAGTCCTGAAGCATTATGTGTGTTGCACTGACTTGGGTCAGGAATTCCCCCTGGATGTGCTTCTGCTAGTTTAGTAATTGTATTTGGCAAGGGATATATTTGATGTTTAATAATTACTGGACTTTATTACAGTTTCCTCTAGGTTATATTAAAGGGACTGTTTTCTCCCCTCTCTCACACCCTATTCGGAACTGTAAATGTGTATATTTTTAAATATTCAACATCATGTTTCAGGTTGTCGCAAAACATTCCCATCTTTGCAAGTTCCCAGCACAGCCAAGGATATTCGCAGTTCCTGGCTACTTTGCTTGAAGAATTACACTTCAAAAATGAAGATTTTGAAAGTTTAACAAGAATATTCAGAAGCGATAGTCTTCCATACTGGTAAGTTCTTCTTTCATTTGTGCCCCATCTGCCACAACTTCATCTTGTCTGTGAGTGGTATCCAGCTGGTTTCATGTGATGACAGAAGGGGATACTTTTGCTAATGGAGGGATAGAGGTGATTTTTGCTCCACGGAGGGAACATCCAGAGCAGGGTAGAAGGTTGTATGCAGGCTTGCAGTAAGAAGAGCAAATTGGCAAAACAAACACCCCCCCAAAAAAAACCTTCCTCCCCCTGCTCTTCTCTAAGTGTTTGCAGGATCCAAAACCCTTCCATAAGCACAAAGATCTCAGTTGGATTCCACCCAGTGTCATTAAAAATATAAGCACACCGGTTGCATTGGAGGGGTGAGAGAGGAGGAGTTGACACGGAAATGACTGGGACTGAAAGATAAGATTATTGCTTATCAAGATGGTTCCATTTGTCTCTTTAACCTTGTGTGATCACTAAAAACATTTAATAAACACCGCTTTGGAATGAGTTAGCAAAAGCCTTCAATTTAAGGCAGAGCATCACTCTGGTCAGTGCTTGTTTGGCCCCAGCCAAAGCATTCCGTTCAGTTACATGTTACCACATTGTAGGAAGGATGTGGACAAGCCAGAGGAGATTGAGAGGACAGGAGCGAGGTGATAAAAGGTTTTAAAACAGAAGATGCATGAAGCAAGATTGATAGGGCCCAAGTATGTACATATTCAGGCCACAAAAAGCTGATTTGGCAGGAAGGCAAGATTGCAAAAAACCCAAACTGTGCACACATACACACACACTTATTTATTTTTGCAAACGGCTCTTTCCACCGACACTGAGGGAAGTAGGTTAGCACCACAAGCCTATATGTGTTTACAAGTTTCCCTCTGGTAGATTCCAGTTGAAGGGAAACAAATGATTTGTGTGATTTCTCCCTCATTCCAGAGGCATGACGGAGGAAAGGGAGGCCTTTGATGTTCCTCTCCTGGCCTGCCCCAGTATGGCGTATTTTTGGCCCCTCCAACACCGCAGCTCCATCTTCACGGGAGCACCAGCTGTTAACTTTTGTTCAGCATCCTGGATGAGGCTTGCAATTTCAGATCTCCCTCTCAGAAGATGTATTTCTCTGCCCTTGCAGATTGTTATCATTTAACATAATTCAGTATTTATTTACTGTTTTCTGTTTCCATGTATAGATGAACTTTTTCACACAATTAGGGCTTGATACTTTTGGGACATTACAGATTAAGAGCGAATTTGAGTTCATATCAAATGCCACCGAATCAGACGGCATTCACCGGATTAAGCATGTCACTGCAAATGAAACTGTAATACAGTAGGTTTGATAATGATGCTTTCATGATATCGATGGAACTTTTCCTTGTTCTTTTATCTGCAGAATAAGTTGACCATCATGTGCTTCTTTTGCTATGCTGAAATTGGATCAAGATGTGAAGTGACATTGCCAAACAAATTAAATTAAGTTCACCAAATGGGGAAAACAACAAAAATAAAACCTCATTGGTCGAGTTTGTATGAAACAGTGATATGAACGAAGGCTGATCTGTAATTCACCATTGAATTTAACACAACCGTTGAATACATCAAGCCAAACTGAAGCTCTTATATGATGAATATTT
Organism: Podarcis cretensis; assembly: GCF_951804945.1. NCBI lineage: Eukaryota > Metazoa > Chordata > Lepidosauria > Squamata > Lacertidae > Podarcis > Podarcis cretensis. The sequence continues at coordinate 75,098,451 of NC_137175.1, forward strand.
TTCATCTTTCTCATTTCTTCAGATAAGGGGGCTACGCTAAGATTTGAACACTGAGACAGATCATCTTTCCGACTCTTTCACTATTTTCATCAAGTTGCCCTAATGGAGGGGTGGCTGTCCACATCCTATTGGACTTCAACTTCTGTTAGCCACAGCCATCATGTCCTTTGTTCAGGGATTATGGGAGTTGTAGTCCATCAACATTTGGAGGGCAAAAGGTTCTTCATCACTATAATGGAACACCAACATTTTATGTGTGTGGCCGTGTGCCATTAACTTCCTAAGGAAATTGTGTCAGCATTTCTGAAAAGTTAAAGCAAATCTAAGGTGCAGTTCTTTGATTTTTTCCTCCCCAGAAAGAAGTGCCTTAGTAAAGTATATCAAATAAACATAATCTGAATTGTCATTGCAGTAGTCACAAAATAATATAACATCCTACGGTTATTATGATATGGAACTTCTTAATAAAGTGCTTATTTTGCTTATTTACTTAATTGTTTGATTTCTATCCCACCTTTCTTTCAAGGAGTTCCAGAGAAGATCCATGGTCCTTCTCCTCTTTTTATTTATTGGAGTACTTTATCACCAAACAGCCTATCAGACTTAGTTTTGCTCTACGATGGTATTGTACTGTGGAGGTTTCCATCCTCAGCTTTTAAGATTGCATTATAAAATCCCTGATTGCATCTTCAGAAACCAGAGAGCACCCGTTCCTTTCCACAGTTATGTTCCACGTAGCGTATTGCCTTTACAGTATCTGCAGTTAGGTCAGCTGCTTGGCAGCCTACATTGCTAGCACAACCCTGCTTCTTCCAAATGTGTTTTGAGGGGCATCCACAGAAGGGTGTCTGAGCCTGAGTGCGCTGGGCAGGATCTATAGAAGAGGAAAATAATATTGTTGTTTTTGCCCTATCTTTTCACCAGGTCTTTATTTTTACATTTCCTGTCAGCTTAGCAGCATGATTTTTACAGGTTTATTTTAGGCTCAGTGCTTAGTCTTCTACAACCATTTGAGCTTACATTAAAAAAGTAAGTGTTAGTCTTGTAATCTTTTAAGAGGATGTATTTGTTTCTGAATAATAGATCCATTTAACACACACACACATCCAATTTCAACTTGTTAACTGCTGGAACTCTTAACTTGACTGCCCTTTTCCATCTCCAGCAGGTTTGGGGATTTTTTGGTGGGGAGGGGGAGATATGGGCTTTGTTTTCCCTCACTTTGCTCATAAGGTGGAGTCGGTCGAGGTGCTATTTTCCTTTACAGCCCTATTATTCAGAAGGCAAATTGAGCCAGGTGAGAGATGCACAATTTTTACTTTGGGGGACAAAGTCCCATGTACTATAAAGATGAGATTGTCTAGCATAGGTGATCTTATTTCTAAGTAGGAAGTGCTGCCATTGGGTATAGGCAGAACATGGAGAATCCTCATGCTTAAAGTATAGATCTTTGGGAGAATCGGCTCTCTAATTTTATAACTTTTTTTTTTTAACCAACTTTTCCTGGCTCCCTTGCCCCCTCCCAGGAATTCAGGTAATCACAGTTTGATGAAGGTGTTGAAACTTTGTTAGAGATCCTGGGCCCCCACATAGGGTCAGGGATTATGAGTACAGTTGTCCCTTGGAAGTCGAACAGAATCCATTCTAGAAGTCTCTTTGACTTCCAAAACATTCGGAAACCAAAGCGTGGCTTCTAATTGGCTGCAGGAAGCTCCTGCAGCCAATCGGAAGCCCCATTGGATGTTTGGTTTCCAAAAATAGTTCGCAAACCAGAACAATCACTTCCAGGTTTGCAGCGTTTGGGAGCCAAAACTTTCAAGAACAAAGCTGTTCGGAAACCAAGGTATGACTGTACAAGGACTGCTTTTTAACTTCAAAAAGGTTTGCAGACATATAACCCCATTCCAATGCTAATTTTTATAATTTTCAGCTCTGTTAACAGAGGGGAAAGTAATGCTATCTTGACTTTTTCCTTCGATTAAGGTACTGTGGGCTTTTTTTTTCAGCCAGAATTCACCGGAACCCATTTCTGGCACCTCTCAGGTGGGCACCATTGCCGCCATAACCTATTTTTCTAGAAAAAATAGCACTGGGCACAAGACCAAAAAAATGTTCTCCGATTCCGCCCACTTTTCTTTCCCTAGTTCCCATCTCAGTTTGCCATGTCTTTTGTAAGGAAGGTAGGTTCAAATCAAGAACACGCAAAAGAAGAAGAAATTGGATGGTAACAGAAAAAGGGTGAGAAGAAACAAAGGTTGGGGGGGAGGACAGCTTATAGGTGCAAAGAGATGTACAAGAGTTGTGTAAAGAAAAGGGGGAGTTAATTGGGATGGGGATTTCCTCCCAACGAGGCTGTTCAGATGAAGTCAACAAAAATGGCGGAGGCTGGGTCCTCCTGAGTGAAGCACTTGGAAGCCACTCAGAAAAGCTAGAATAAACCTAAGTTGTCAAACTAATTCCGCTCCCGGAGTCAGTTCGACTCCCGGAACCGTTCAGAAACCAAGGCACAGCTTCTGATTGGCTGCAGGAGCTTCCTGCACTCAGTCAGAAGCTGCAGAAGCCGCATTGGATGTTCGGCTTCCAAAGAACATTTGTAAACCTCACTTCTGGGTTTTTGGCTTTCGGGAGCCAAAACGTACAAGTACCAAGGCATTCAAGAACCAAGGTACGCCTGTATTGCAGACTTGTGCATATATGTATAATTGGTGCACTTAGTTGTAACTTTTATATTATGTTAGTTTCAGAAATCATCGTTTTGATGATGATGATGATGATGATGATAATAATAATAATAATAATAATAATAATAATAATAATAATAATAGAGATTTGTGGTTCCCCTCCATCTTAAAAAATGTTCCTCCGTGTTCCTTCAGCTGCGAATGTGCTCTGACCTTTCCATGAACCAAGATGAAGCAGAGCTTTCCAACCCAACCCTCCTGCTGACAACACTAAAAGCTGCACTGATTCGCTCAGAATAGTCGCGGGGAGAACTTAACTAAACCTCTCTCCCAAAATGCATCTCTCTAGATAGCCGTGGCAGTAGCCTCTTGAATGAAGCAGCTGGGGAGAATTTTGCACGTTCCCGATGTGGCGATGCATCGCTCACTGACAGACACACGCTGGCATGCCTGCAGATGAGCGGGGCTGGACTCCAACTGAGCCGCTGCGTGAGCGGAACAACTTTCACTCTTGCAACAGAATGTCCCCTCCCTTTCCTCCCACCAGGCCACATGTCCCTTGCATGCACACACCCACACCATTCCTCCAGGAGGGGGGAATCCTCCTTCTGGGGGTGCTGGAAGGAAGGAGGGGAAATTTCCCTTGTCTGAGCAGAAATCATTTTCGCAAACGAGGGCTGGATGTATTCAGCCATGTTTTCATACACTTCTGTACAGCCCAAATCTTCTAGGTGTCTATGGTCTCTGCCATGGGAGCATATTTACCCAGTGCTTTTCCAGCTGCACTGGCTCCCGGTGGAGTACAGGGTCAGATTTAAGGTGCTGGTTTGACCTTTAAAGCTCTTCACGGCCTAGGACCCTCGTACCTACGGGACCGCCTCTCCCGGTATGCCCCCTAGAGACCCTCAAGGTCCATAAATAGCAACACCCTAGTGGTCCCGGGCCCTAAGGAAGTTAGATTAGTTTCAACCAGTGCCAGGGCCTTCTCAACACTGGCTCCGGCCTGGTGGAACGCTCTGCCTCATGAGACCAGGGCCCTGCAGGATCTGAATTCTTTCCACAGGGCCTGTAAGACAGAGTTGTTCCACCTGGCCTTTGGCTTAGAGCCAATTTGATTCCCTCCCCCTCTTTCTTTTTCCTTTTCTTTCTCCTCCTGTGATGAGGCTGCATTTTAATATTTTAATGTTTCAATATTTTAATGTATTTTAATCTTGTTTTTATGTTGTATTCATTCAACTTGTTTTTATTATTGCTTGTTAGCCGCCCTGAGCCCGGCCTTGGCTGGGGAGGGCGGGGTATAAATAAAAATTATTATTATTAGGTGGTTCACCATTTAAAATGGACAAAGTGCAAATACAATCAACGGCCCTAAAAACTGTCTGAACATGAAGGCACCAGCAGCGCAAAATAAAAGCTAGCTTTGAACCACATGGCAGCATGAAATGGGCAGGGAGAACTTCAAACTAGCAAGGGAAGGCAAAAAATAGTTTGAAAACTGGAAAGCATTGGATGTTTAATAACTTGGGAGAAGAGAAACGTATTCATCTGATGCTGAAAAACTTATAATATGGGTGCCAGGGGAACTTCTCTGGGGGGAGCAACTGGTACACCTCTTCCAAGAAGGGCTTTTCCTGAGTAACCACCTGCCCCACCTCATTAGGCAGCAGAATCTGGATAATGTCCTCCAATGAAGATCTTACGGTCTATCTATGCAGATGCCTCCTCTGATATGTGATACAGTCTCATGGGTTTCTTGTATATTTAATTGCTTGGGTGTGAATATAAATGGAAGTCAAAATGGGCAAACTCCAAGCAGAAGTCAGTTGCACCAACTAGCGTTCCTTGAAATCAGGACTCTGGGATACAACATTTTACACCAGTGTAATGCGGGTGGCGCTGTGGGTTAAACCACAGAGCCTAGGGCTTGCCAATCGGAAGGTCGGCGGTTTGAATCCCCACAACGGGGTGAGCTCCTGTTGCTCAGTCCCTGCTCCTGCCTACCTAGCAGTTCGAAAGCACGTCAAAGTGCAAGTAGATAAATAGGTACCACTTCGGTGGGAAGGTAAACGGCGTTTCCGTGCACTGCTCTGGTTTGCCAGAAGTGGCTTAGTCATGCTGGCCACATGACCCGGAAGCTGTATGCCAGCTCCCTCAGCCAATAAAGCGAGATGAGCGCAGCAGCCCCAGAGTCGGCCACGACTGGACCTAATGGTCAGGGGTCCCTTTACCTTTAGTGCTACCAGAAGTCTCACACGGGGATACATTCTAGAGGAATACAGGGTCCCATTCGATCAGCTTTTAGGAAATGTAATCCTATTGCTTGTACTAGCACACAAGACTTATTGAAATCTATCGGATTGTTCACACATTCTACTGAACATGCCACAAGCTGCCTGTATACATGCACAATGTTTGTATGAGAGCGTACACTTGTTGATTTATACAGTTCCAACTTGTGTACACAGTCTGTACACTGAGCATTACATGTGGGTTACTGTGAGTGTACAACCCTTTGTGTACACAAATTGTGCACTTGTTCAATGTAATGTGTGAACACCTCTTCCGAGACTTAGGCTTGAGCAGCAAGTTCTATTCGATTGCTCTCAGCAGTGCTTGGTCATTACAAACCTTATATGGTGCCCTATGAGTAATATGGCTGTGTGACACACCTTTTCAAATTTCACACCAGTGGGGCAGCAATAACTAACTTGGGATCAAAATCAAGCCCTACTTTGTATGCCATCCCGCCAAAGTGAAGCACTTTTAATTCACATTTCATTCAACATAAATTTCCCAAGCATGTGCCGAAAGGTCTCCTGTTAAAATCTGAGAAATCTGAAAGTGCTGGGTTGTGCCCGACATTTGCTCTCTCAAGCGTCTGACAGATGAAACTTGCAACTCACATATTCAGCTGATTTCTGCAATTCATCGCCTGTGAATTGCTCTCATTCATGTCTGTTTCAGTTGTAAGAAAACACTGATACAGTGGTACCTCGGGTTACAGACGCTTCAGGTTACAGACTCCGCTAACCCAGAAATAGCACCTCGGGTTAAGAACTTTGCTTCAGGAATAGAACAGAAATTGTGCCATGGCAGCATGGCAGCAGCAGGAGGCCCCATTAGCTAAAGTGGTGCTTCAGGTTAAGAACAGTTTCCGGTTAAGAACGGACCTCTGGAACAAATTAAGTTCTTAACCAGAGGTACCACTGTATTAAGAATTGAGAGTGGTGCACAGCCCCTTTGCGTCTTCCCTATTCCCTCCATGCGTGCGGGAATTGGTGCTGCTAATCCCCTCAGCCCCTTTCCATGAACATAGAGCTGCACCCTCGTGACCGCTGTTTGCTCCTAAAGGCTGGCCTGCGAAGGGATCATGTGCACAATTTCAAGTGGAAGCGTTGTGAGATTTGATTGTCCATGTTAAGGTTTCTGAATCTAGGGTATGTGGCAGATACAACAAGGATCTAGGGTTTAGGTTTTGGCTTCGTCCCAGGTTCATGAAGTGTTATTCTCACATTTCATGTTTATGTGTGCATACTTATATTATCCACTTAAAAACTTCTAAGGCAAGAGGTTGCATCTTAATTCCGGTTGCTATCTGAAAGGTAATCTGTCTCTGGAAACCTTCATCTCCAATATGCAGGTGTTATTTGTGGCGATGGAAAGGCACTTTGCACATGTTCAGATGCACTGTTATAAATTCACCTGCCCTGTGTCTTAAGCTCTATTGCTGAAAACCAGTAAGCCCTGGAAATTAAACATTATGAAGCTAATTGTTATCTACATTTGGGCTGTAGACTGTAAAATCCATTTCAAAGCAGAAGCAGACCAGATTTGTTTAAAAACCATAAGTTCAACCTATGGTCTGCAGATCTGATTCCCGTGAACTATTTGAACTTTTCATATGTGCTGAGAATGAAATCTCCTTCCTCCCCTTTCTGAAACCTCTCTCCATGTGAAAAAAGCAGATAGAGGTGATTGCTTTAGAAACCACACACCTGCTGCAATACCTTTTTCGGCATCAAAGCCAGCAGAGGCAACGGATGTGGCTTGGGGTTGGAGGAAAAAGCGCTTCGTTTTGTTTGCTGCCCTCTGAATAACAAAAGTCATTTTGAACCATATTTGCCGCCAGGGGTTTAAAGCAGTTTTAAAGTTGCTGGGGTTTAAAGCGCTCTGAATTCACCATCCGCCTCAGCAATAAAAGATGACTTTCCATGCATTGCTTAAGCTCTGCTCCTGATGAACTCCCAGATAATGTAACATGGCATCAGCCTTTTCTGCAAGTAAATATTCTGGTTTCCTTTTTTTAAGCTTTCTGATATGTCCATTACATTGACCACTCCCATCATAACGTTCTCATATCCTCAGCTGCCCCTATTGCCAGCTTTAAGATTCCTGTATGGCAGGAGGGATACAGCTTTTTTGAGCATCACGGATGTGGACATCAAACTGTCATGTCCCCAAATTAATCAGGGTGTGGCAGAAGGGCTGTAGCTCAGTCTCCAGGTAGGCTGGGAAGGACTTCTACCTGAAACCCTGGAGGACAGCTGCCAGTGAAGAACAGGTGATACCAAGCTAGATGGAGCAATGGCCTGACTCTGTATAAGGCAGATTTCCTGGGTTCCAGTGATGTGGGAGCAAATCTCGTAGTTTGTGCAGCATGTGAAGAAGTACTCTCTCATCTGTCCTGAACGTCTTTCAACATTCACCAAATGGGCGCTGGTTCTCATATTATGAATGGGAGAAAAACATCTCTCCACTTTTTCCACACCACAACACTCACAAAGATCTGAGGGCAGGCATTCGGAGGTACGAAACGTCGCAAACAAAGCCTCCCCTGAACACGTGTATGCTCTCTCAAATTAATGCAGCAGATTTTCAGGTGTAGAGGGAATCCCACAGAAGTTGGATGCTTCCACTGAAGTAAATAGGGGAATTATGTGCAGGAGCTCCGTATGGACATTAGTGCGCCTGCGCACCTAAGGGATTGCTGGATGGATGGGAGTTTACACCATCAGAGACTGCCCCTAATTTGGAGTATTTTCTGTCCCTGTTGAAATTAATTAAAGTACACAGGAAGGAACTGGGGAACAATTCAAGGTCTCTGCACTATTAGTATGCTCCCAAAGAACCCTGCATGAGGGCCTCTTCGCACATTTCTAAGGTATCCCCCTAAAAATACAAAGTGTGACTGTGACAAACCAGGCGTTTGAAAATGTGGGTTGGAGAGGTACACCCATCGGCGAGCCAGGATTTAACAGGCGTGTACACTACCTGTTCAGTATACACTCAGGGCCAAATCAAACATGGCATGGGAAATCTATAATCAGAGCTCTGGTGGTGGTGCTTACATTAAAGCAGTCACTGGGGTTTCTGATTTTGATTGAAGCAGCGATGCTAAGAGGTGAGGATTTTAAACCTTTTCCCTCACACTTAAATCCCCCACAACTGCTATTAGTCCCACATTTGGGGTGGGGAACAAATGACTGTCTCTGTGTCCCCCACCCCGGTGTGGACTGAGTAGCAGCTTTGCACTGGGTATGGGGGAAGGTAGATTAGGAAGTGGCATAGGAAAGGGTTAAATACTCTGCCACAGCGTTGCTGCTTTTATCAAAATCTCAGCTCTTGTGGCTGCTTTAAATTTGTCCTTTTAAATACCATAGATTGCAAGAGTTTATGAGTGGCTACGCCAGGTTTGTTGCTGTGAAATGGCCCATAGTGGCAGCTCTGTCACCGTGAGCTAATCACACCCAGCTTTGTTTTTTCTTCATATTAGACTTCTGAATTACCATGTTGTTTATGAGAAAACTGTTCTAGCCGTACCTGTAAGACTCTGTATATCACGAACCACCCTGGTGTAGCCCCGAGCCCTATAATGCCATTTCAGGTTGACATTAAATATTGAAAACATGCAACCAGCTTGTAGGAGCAAGTCTTAGGTTTCTGTATTCAGCAGCTGGCATGCAAGGCGGGACCAGGCTGCCTATAAAACTCTTTTATTCCTGCCCTTGTCCCTCTGCCACCTGACAGCTACCTTCTTTTCTACCTTCACTGATTAGATTCTGAGGATATATCCTGAAAATCACATGCCTTTCTGCTGTATGCCGGGTCTCCTTTCCAATCTGGAAGGCAACAATAGCAATAGAAGGAGCCGCAAGCACTACATGATGGTGGTGGGTGGAGCCCTATGCAAAAGTGGTCTTGGGCAACTATTTCAATTTTCTACCTTTGTACTGTAGGCTAGTTTCTACAAACACACATGCACAGACCCCTACAAGCAAGAGATGTTATCAGAGTCCAAGGATGCCTGCAAGCCAGGCAAAAACACTTGGGGTTCAAAGTAGGGTTAGTGAGGGCATGGCCTGAGGAAGGTTTGAGGGGCCACGTAGAGATGCCTGGGACCTTTATATGTTTCAATATCTCGCTTCCTGGTGCCAGTAGCAAGAGGTGGAATCTTCAGGTCCTGCCTTGTCTCGGCACACATTCAAGAAAGCTCTTTTTTCTTGCTCAGCGTATGACCTTTCCGCGCAACCTTTGCCACCTGCTTAAAACCATGCAGTTTGGTGCAATGGAAACGAGGACAAGTCTTGCCACATAACACCCAAATACTTCAGAAGAGCCGCCAACGGGGTTAGAGTTGGTCTGGAGGCTACTGTAGGGCAGACAGAGGGCAAGAGCTGGTGTGGACTGCTTTCGGTGTTGCAAAACCAGGCCACAGACAAATCTTGGAGAAAACTCAAAAGAGGGAAGGAGCACACGCCTGGCTGCAGCCGCTGATAAAATGGTGCGCTGGCCCTTGTCTGTCCTTTGGCGGGAAGATTAGTGGAATGACCGCTCCCCACATCAAATGAGGGGTGCCTTTTGAACGGCTGTGCGCAGCCCCCCCCCCAGATCCCATGCGGATCCAACCAGAACCAATAAATACCGTATTTTTCGCTCTGTAAGACACACTTTTTTCTTCTTAAAATCTAAGGGAAATTGTCTGTGCGTCTTATGGAGGTGATGTGTGGTCTCCCCGGCCAGCCCCGACAAGCTCTGGGAGCAGTGGGAAGGCTGCGCGCAGCCTTTCTGCTGCTACCCAACCTGCTCTTTGGGGCTGGCAGTGGGGGAAAGCCAGGCTTCACCCACCAGCCCCAACAAGCTCCTGAGCAGCTCTGGGGTAGCCCGCAAAGCCTTCGCAGGGCAGCAGGCAGCCTTCATCCCGCTGCCCTGGAGAAGCTTCACACGGCTATCCCTGGCTTTTGCGGGAGGTGGGGGAAGGGACAGAGTGAGGCTCTCTCATTTCCCTCACCTCCCGCAAAAGCCCCCAAGAGCTGCATTTTTTTTCTTGAATTCCCCCCCCCCAAAAAAAAAAGTAGGTGCACCCTATGGAGCGAAAAATACGGTAAATGGAGGGAGAAGCATGACCAAGAGTTTGGAATGAAATTCCTTTGAGATGAGGTTGAAGGATCTCTTCTACTGAGCCTAGACCTGTGGGTTTTAACCCCAGCTCCAGTTTTTTCAGGTGCTCTCAGGCAAGCGCCCCTCCTTCAGTGGCTCTGTGTCTTCCCCGCCACCACTGTTGGCAGCTGTCGAAGACTGCAGTGGTGAGGAGTCGCAACAACAGCCGTCCCAGGGGATTCTTCTCAGAGGCTTTGCTGATGAATGGGCTTTGGGCAGCTTCCAGATTCTACCAACCCTTGACCCCAGCAATACAGACCCGCTTTCCTGAAATACCGCTCCCCAATCTTCCCACGTACAGAAGTGCTCAAGTTCACACTCCTAGTTCAAATAGGGTGAGGTTGTTGCCTTCAACAGAGAGGGCAAGACTTTGGGGCAGAAGTCCAGGTCCCTCTCAGCAGGATAAGCAGGCGTCCCCATTCCTGCAATACAGCAGGTCTGGTTTGCCACATTTTGAAGTGAAGCCAATATGCATTGCTATCTAGAAACCCTGTCCCCTTCATACGTCTGGAGTAAAAAATTACCCAGTTGCATTACTGAGGAAGGCCAGAGGCAAATGTCTTCCCCAGGCAAGGTGTCCAAGATCCTTTCACCAAAGGTGGGACTTCTGTGTGGTCCCTTGCTGCAACTCAACACATTCCTCTCTGTCTTCCATATAAAATCCTCCTCCAGACTTTTCTTTGTATTCCTGTTCTCAACCTCTCTCACAGCTCCTTCCACATGATGTGCACGAATTGCAAAGCTCTCTCTCTGCCCCTTCTCTTTGGCCCAGTAGTGTCTGGGTCACATTGGGACTAATAGGGCGCAATGCAAGGAGGTCAACAGTAGGTGGAGCCAGAGCCAATGAAGGCCAGAGCCAACTCATCCTAGTTTTGTCCCCATCCTCTTCCCCAAGTTCCAAAAGGGCCAACACTGAAACCGAGAAGGAAAAAGCTGGTCTACAGTTCCATCCCCTCAACTGGTTGCAGAAAGGCAGGTGGTGACACATTGAGGGCAGACCAAGGTTGGTGCAGCAGTGCCCCATTAACCCTAGTAGACCAGGCTCTACTGCTTTAACCCCTTGAGTGCCCTCTTCCCCTCCAATCCAGCTACTGCTTCCTCCCCATCTAGCCTGGCTCCTCGCTCCAGCTGACGCAATTACGGCTGCGGGGAGGTGGCTGGGCCCTCCATGTTTCAAAAGCTCGGATTCAATGCTCAGAAACCCAGATTCTGCAGCTAGAACTAAATTGTGCAAATTAGACACAACGGCACCCATTGCTTAAATCGTGTGTGTTACAACCGAGTTCTTTCTCCTTCTCTCTCTATCTCTGTTGTAATAAGGAGATGTAAAACAACTTTTTTTTGTTTTGTTTTTTACAGTCCTCCTAATGGACGTTTCCACGATACCTGAGTAAACGGCAGTCAGATATTTCCCAATATTTCCCACACAGAATTTTTTTTCTGGCCTCTTGTCTTACATGTGGTGTAACTTCCACCAAATTGTGGGGAGGTTGACGGGTATTACCTCATGCCATTTTAACTGCCTTGTCTAGACATCCTTTGTTGGCCAATTCCATCATGGAATGAACTATACCTTCGGAGTGGAGCTTGCAAAAGCATCGCAGCTACCTTTCGGTCTCGAAGCCAAAACCTCAGTACAGTAAGCAGATTGTCACAGAACTGTTTGAATCCCGGATTTATCTACTTAGACCCTAGCTGCTGCTGCTGCTGCTGCTGCTGCTGCTGCTGCTGCTGCTGCTGCAGAGAAAAATAAGGGCTGCTGTGGTTAATGGGCAAGGCTGGGGCAATGGGTATTGTTGAGGGTTCTCTTCTGTGCATCGTACATGTACAGTAGAACCTTGGTTATTGAACACCTTGGTACTCGAACATTTCGGTTCCCCAGCGCCAAAAACACGGAAGTGTTCCGGTTTTCAAATGCTTTTCGGAAGCCAAACTGTTGGTTATTGTTTCTGGGGCACCTGTGCCAATCGGAAACTGCGCCTTGGTTTTCGAACGTTTCAGAAGTCGAACGGACTTCCGGAACAGATTACGTTGGAGAACCAAGGTACCAATGTATTTACCTTTTGCCTCTTGTGTTTACCATTCTCTCTCTCTCTCTCTCTTCCTGCGCCTGCCTATCTGGCTGCCAACTAGGATAAAACTTTATCCACCCAATAAAGTAGACTCTAGTTCAGGAGAGTTTTTGCCCCAGTCAATCTGTTAATCCTTAAAGTGCCAGGGGATTCTTATTTTCTGTGTATACAGCAACAGAGCATTGGTTGGTTTAATTTGTGTTGGGGAAAAACTTCAATAAAGAACGATAAGAACTGAGTTATCAGTGGTTCTCAAGAAGCTGGTTGCTCACAGTTGGCAGCTACAGCCTGACTCATCAGGCGCCTTTTTTTTATGGCAGCCAGATGCTGAGCCTGTCGCAAGCTCACCCTTCATGCAAAGAAAATGATAACAGCTTCCTAATCAGGATTTGCTACTGAGCAGGATTTCCTATAAAGATTTCAGGCCAATAAACCTGGATAGACAAGATGTACAGAGTTAAGCGTGGGGTCAAGTGTCACTGCCAAGCAGATAGCTGCTCTAATTGAATTACTTGGCACTCCAGCCACACATGAAAAAGAGTATTTGCATGACTGTTTGGATGAGTCACACCAGTCAGAGTCCACTCAAGATTCATGCCCGTGATTCACTCCAGAGCCTTTTTCTCCAGGGCTGCATTCCATCCCTGGAACATGTAAAGTAACAATGAAACTGTAAGTGAATTACGGTAACTGAACTTTCAGTTGATTAACTGGTTGGGGCCCAATTTCAATTGGTAGATTGGCATGTTAAGAGAACGCTTTAATTTTTGAGGCCGTTTGGGCATGGTTTAAATTATGGAACAAAAAATAAACATGGCATCTAGACAGAGATATTTGTAAAATGCAAATATATATAAATTGAATCAATTAATTGCTTAGAAGGCAGGAGACTAATCAGTTGGTAGCCCCAGTAATACAGAGATGAGCGTTTACGGACATTATTTCCTTGCATTTTAGAAATTAAGCACTAATTCCTAGTCTCCCATGAACAGTTCACGCAGAAGGTCTCAGGCTCGATCCCTGGCTAGATCGCCAGTTTCACAAGAGCAAGGCAACAGAAAGTGCCACACCAGATATTCTCAGAGAACCAGGAACAGATCGAGCTCAACAAAACTTGTGTGTGAAACAAGCAAAGCAAAGACTGCCACATGCACAGGCAGAAACGAATCAAACTAATAATGTCTTGATACATTCTTGAAAAAACAACAACCCCTCTTAAGCTTTGATTTTTTACACAGCTCACCTTTGTAGACTCTTGGTGTATGTGTGTGTGTTTCTTAACCAAACTTGCATCCTCTTGAACAGAAAACAAATTCAATCTGAAAACAGTACTTGCTTGTGCAGTACATCAAACCTACAAGCAAAGCAGCACTGGAGGGGGGAGGAGCACCTTGATATGAAAATTAAAGGAAATGATGAATACCTTCACAGAATCTTAGAACCGTAGAGCTGGAAGGGACCTAAGGGTCATCTAGTCCAACCCCCTACAATGCAGGAATCTTAGCTAAATCACCCATGACAGATGGCCATCCAGCCTCTGCTTAAAAACCTGCAAGGAAGGAGAGTCCACCACCTCCCGATGGAGATCGTCCCACTGTCAAACAGCTCTTACTGTCAGAATTTTTTTTCGTATGTTTAATCAGAATCTCCTTTCTTGGAACTTGAAGCCACTGGTTCGAGTCCTACCCTCCAGAGCAGGCGAAAACAAGCATGCTCCCTCCTCCATGCAACAGCCCTTAAGATCTTTGAAGATGGCTATCATATCTCCTCTCAGTCTCCTCTTTCCCAGGCTAAACATACCCAGCTCCTTCAACCGCTCCTCACACGGCTTGATTTCCAGACCCTTGATCATCTTGGTTGCCCTCCTCTGTTTGATGCTGTATTGTTTTTAATATTTGGTTGGAAGCCGCCCAGAGTGGCTGGGGAAACCCAGCCAGATGAGCTTCAAGGCCAAATGAGATAATATGTGAAATGTGGGGATGCATGTCCCATACCTGCATTTTAATCATTGAAATAACAGCTAGGAAGACAATGGTGTGGGTGAACACTTTCCTGACATAAAAAGTTGGCAGGGGGAAAGCTTGAACAGAAAACGAAGATTTCAGTGTTAGGTCCGGTGACTGCAACACGGCCTGCGAGAGAACACTTACATTTATTTAACTGAAGCATTTAAACTCAATTCCTCGGCTTAAAAAAGGACTAACAGAGTGGCTAAAATGACAGTCCATGCAATCTCAAAAGGAAAAAAGGGATTGGGAGGCCTGGAGGAAAAACGAACAAACTCGATTCCTACATCGCTTGGGGTTTGACTAGATGACCCTCGGGACAGCGGCGTAGCGTGGGTTGTCAGCACCCAGGGCAAGGCAAGTAATTTGCGCCCCCTAACCCGGGGCAAGGCAAGTAATTTGCACCCCTAACCCCTAACCCCTAACCTGCCGCCGCTGCCAGCTTCTTCTTGCTGCTGCCTGGGCTGGTCGGGTGTGGTTCTCTCCCGCGCTCAGCGCTGCGCTGGGCGGCCGCTGCACTGTCCCTCCCCCAGATAGTCCCTCCCTCGCTCTCTCTCTCCCCGCAACGCAACGCACGCCTGGCACCCTCCCCCTCCACAGTGGGTGGCGACCCGGCAGCTCGGATCGGATTCGCACAGCCAGCACTGCAGTGAGAGAGAATGAGTGAGCCAGGTAGGGGCAGAGAGCTGCGAGTGTGAGTGCCCCCCCCCAAAATGTTGCACCCAGTGCGGCTGGCCCCCCCCCCCTGCACCCCCCACGCTACGCCACTGCCTCGGGATCCCTTCCAACTCTACAATTCTGTGATCAGCAGTCTTTAGTTACATAGTTCCAGCTCTTTCTGGGACAGAAATAGGTTCAAGGGGGAGACAAAGCTGCTGGTCTCTAGGCAGAGCCATTGCGAGTGGCCCGGCTTCCCTTTGGCTGCAACCCAATGACAGTTGGCTACTGTGCTGCCAGAGGGGCTGAATGATGCCTTGAAATGATAAACCACCAATTACATGGATCTTTTTATCCTCCATGCTGGCTTCCAATTAGTTTCCTGAGCTCAATTCAAGGTGTTGATTCTTCCCTAAGCAGCTTGGGGATACCCAAAATACCATATCCTCCTGTACTGTTGGCACATGTCTGTCTCAAGAGACAATGGAGTGCACCTCTGGGGGTGGAGTGAAGAAGCTGCAGAACCACAGCCCCTGCTGCTTCCAATGTTGTTGTTTGTGATGCATTAACAGCACCAAAGTGACCTCTCTGGGGTTAAAGCCTGGGCAGTGTGTGTGGAGGTCCAGGGCTGTCCCAGACGACAATACCCCCCTCTCAGCCTTGCTGACGTGGTTCAAAGGAAAGCAGGGCAATACATTTGGCACCGCCTTCACTGCAGGAGTTGCCAGAAAGAGGTATACAACACGCCATCCGACCTTCTTAGGGACTCCATACCGTATTTGTATAGAGCTTATTCCTTAGCCTTCCCCCAGAGATGTCCCACAAGACAGCAGGTATGGATTATTCCTCAGGGCTTACCCCAAAAGCCTTTCTCACAAATGAGTATAGCCAAAAGGCACCAGAGGTTTATGATTAGAGTTTTCCTTCTCCAAGATGGGCTACCTTCCCAGGTTGTACAAACCCCACCTGCTCCTCTCCTGTAAACAAGCCCTCTTCTGTTCCAGCTTTCCTGAAATGTACTACCATCACCAGAGGCCTAGCTGTCTATTCCACCACCGAGAGAGGCAAGGAACCAGATCGTTTTCTGTAGCAGAGCCCCAATTGTGGAATTCCCTCCCTAGGGAGATTAGGTTGGTCCCATCCTTGCCTAACTAGAGACAGGCTATAAAAATGGTTTTGTTTTGACAATGATTCTGGTTTCGTTTCTAATTGGTATTTTGGGTATGTACTGTTATTTTTAATTATTGTATACCTCCTTAGGGGCAGAAAAGTGCTTCGTAAGTGCTATGAATGAATGAATGAATAAATGAAGGAATGAACGACTCTTGAGTGCTTCCACTGCTTCATGCCCACCAGACCAGGGAGACCCCAGTGTGATGTGATTCTCTCTGTGTGTCTCTAATTTTCTCCCTCTATCGATATATGAGGCATGACAGCACATCAAGGACAAAAAAGGCACACTAGGATTCCCTGACGCAGCCCATGCTTCAACAGACAAGAAGTATTACTATTGCCCAGAAAGCATGGACCCATCGCTGAGCTCCGAGTCACTAGGCAAAAAGATTGCGGCTGCAATCTGGCAAAGGAGCAAAATAACCCGTAAGTTCTCATAAGCCAACTGAAGCTAGAGAACTTTGGGTGTAAACTATGATCGTTTTTACCCCATGCTTTAGAATTTCTAAGCACTGTTTTTCCTGTAAGGTAGGTCACGATTTCTCTCCCCATTTTACTGCTGTAGATGGAAAGACAGAGAGATCACCTACAGAGCCCACGGTAGGGAGGCAAAATTTGAGGCAGGGGCTTTCTGCTTCCCAGTAACCTCTCCCTGCCATTAAGCTCCAGAATCTCTTGTTGCGATGTCTTCAAGATTCATTTGACCCTTGGACTCAAATCTTTTCACTCCTCAATATAGATTCTTCCTCCTGAATTCTGGGTCATCCCATTCATATTTTAAGATGCCTGTGGTCAAAAACTTGGAAGCTGGATACGTGTGCGTGCGTTTTTAATGCTTCGTTCCAGATTGATTGTTCTGAATATGAGAAAGACAACCCCCGAGGCGAAACCAATAAAACCACTTGCCGTGCTTTGCCCACTCAGTGTGCTGGTGGGATTGCAGAAAGCGTCTTCAGGTTTACGCATGCATTTCTTGCGAGCTGCTGTCCTACGGAAAGTCTGCTGGGAAACATCCTTCCTAATCACGATGCAAAATGTGCAGCCCATTCCTTTATAGGCTTGCTCAGAAGTAAGCCACACCGAATTCCACGAGGCTCACTTGCTCCCAGGGACGGACTCATAACAGTGCAACGTGACATGCTAATTCGACTTGACAATCATTTCTTTTTTTTATTTTTTATTTTTATAACCTTCTCTCTCGTATACTTTTTTTTAAAAAATAATATTTATTAAAGATTTTCAAATATAACAGAAAAAGAAAAACATCCAAATTTAAAACCTTATTTTCATTGGCATCTTTCCAGGACTTCCCCTCCCCTCCCCCTCTTGTATTCCAATTCTTTCAAATAGATTCAACAAATTCTTACCCCAAATTTTAAAATTATTATCATTGGCCCAATTTAAAAAAGATATTTTCCCATCCCCTAAAATCGACCTGTTCCCTTCCACGAGTTCCCCTCTTTAATATGCAATACAGATTAAGATAAACAGAAAGATAAAAAAAAAAGAATAAAATAATTTAACACCCTTTGGATTCCAAATTTCCCTCCCCCCTTTCCCGGTTGTGTTCCCAATGTCCATCAATGTCTACTGTCATCCTGGAGCTCCCACAGCTAAACCACAGTCCTTCACCAGTCCGCTTTGCCGTCTTTTTATTAGTCTTTGCCATCTTTTGGTCATCTTTGGTTTCACATGTCCAATCTTGGAAGGAGTCTATCTTCCAACTTTGTCCAGTTCTTGTTATTCTTATTGTTTTTGTTGTTCTCTCTCCTCCTCTTTTTTTTTTTCCCCCCTGATCTCCTGCACAAATGTTCTAATTCCAAAAAACTTCTAATTCCTCTGCAGAGGCTTTGTTATTCAGGAACAAAACATTACGTCAAGTCCCTTCCATTCTTCAATAGATAAATCTATTGTCTCCTTTAGTGTGTAGACCTCTGTAGACAAAATAGTGTTCCATTTCTGCAGTTTCCCAGACGATGAAAAGTCCTATTCAAATTCGATGCCAGCAATACTTTTAGTGTCCCACAGCTCCTCTAGAGGGATTATAGTAACTCAGTTTCCTTCCCGATCACACCCAACAGTCAAAGTAACTTATTATTCCTTGTTTTAAACAATTTATATCCAATTTGTAACAAATGTGACCAGCAAAGTCCTCGTAACAAAGTTCTCTTTTTGTTCTTCCACTTTGACAGCTCCTTTAACAGCTGTCAAAACCTCTATTTCTCCTCTCCCGGCGCTCTTACAGATCGCTCCCGGGGTTTCAGGGGGGGGGGGTTGCATTTTAATTCACATTCCACTTTTCTCCTCCAGCCTAATCTTATAATTTTCCATTGCGAAGTTAATAACTTTATCAAAAAAAGGTTGCACTCGATCTTAGTTGTCAAATCCTTTGCTTTAGCTCCTCTACAACAGGGGAGAGGCTGACTTCCTTTTTGCACCTCCCCCGCTCGCTCCGAATTTAAATAGAATTTTTCCCCTTTTTTAATCCATGTTCCAATTACCCACGGGTTATTCTTTTAAAGACCAAATTTTCAATGGAAGAAGTCCGACTTGACAATCATTTCTAACTTACAGCCCATTTGAATCTCATGGGAGTAGTCACTAGATTAACGTCTCCGCAGTTCCCTGTTTGATGCGTTCCTCCAGCTCACCAGTAGACAGTGGCAGCAACACATCAGGGCAGGGTTTTGAGGAAGAATTCCAGGGTCTCGCTCAGCAGAACAAGAAGGTCTCCCCAGCACAGCACTGGCTTACTACATTTTGAATTAAAGTAATACACACAGTTTCATCTAAAGAGGGTGGGGACCCATGAGACCATTAAGTCCAGAGCTGAGTGCCTCACTGTCAAGGGAAGATCACATAGAGAGCATAGTTACAAACAGGACCTGCAACAAACCAGTGTGGACTTCTGCTATTCAGGATTCCACTTACTCAGTCAATCAACATTCCATAGTTGCTGAGCATGCTGCAATCCTATGCACACTTCCCACTGAACGCAATAGAAGTTTCTTTCAAGTGAGATGATGGACTTTTTGGAGCTGGCCGACCTGACTGAAAGAATCCGCGAACAGAAAGAGGAGGAAGAAGAAGATTGGAAGAAATTTAAGGACTAGCTAGCTAGATATTCTAATATAACACTAGTAGAACTACGTCTAGGTACCAAATTGGCCTAGGAGTTAAATATGTTGAATTGTATAACATTATGGATTTAAAATATTATGAAAGGAAAGACAGATGTTAATTGAATAAGTCAATTTTATTTGAAAGTGGATATTGGAAAACTGCTGCAATGAGTTCTATGGAAACTCAGTTAGCAGGGATTTGAGGAAGTCATTCAACAATGACAACTAAATTGGGATTTTAACAGTTGGGGTACATGTTTGTTTGTCTTTTTAATATTGTAATGTTTTTCTTTTATGTTTGCTATAAATTTGGAAAACCAATAAAAAAAAATGGGGGGAAAAAGAAGTTTCTTTCAAGTGCATATGCATGGACTGCAAGGTTGCAATCCTAACCATTCTAAGCAGGAAGGAGGCTCTTTTGAACCCCGTGGGACTTGATGTCTGTGTAGCTCTTTCATTAGAAACAGACATGCGTGACAACAGCTACCCCTTGTTATATTTTAAGACATGAGTGCGTGCAGCCACTGCCTCTTAAAGTTACATGAAAAGTGATCCTTGGATCATATCTGTATACCTGTGCCATGTCATGCAGGTAGCATTATAAGGAAGCTACCATCCTTCAATAAACTGAGCAATGTCTGGTGAGGAGCTTCTCTACACCCATCGTTCAGCCCAGACACTGAGATCCAGCACCCAAGGTCTTCTGGTGCTTCCCTCACTGTGAGAAGTGAAGCTACAGGGAACCAGGCACAGGGCCTTCTCAGTAGTGGCATCTGCCCTGTAGAATCTCCTCCTACCAGGTGTCAAGGAGATGAGTAACTATATAACCTTTGGAATACATCTGAAGGCAGCCCTGTACAGGGAAGCTTTTTACTGCATAATGTTTTTTGATGTTTTTATATATGTTGGAAGCTGCCCAGAGTGACGGGGGCAATCCAGTCAGATGGGCAGGGTACAAATAATAAGAACATTATTATTGTTTTCAACATCGTGATATATCACCAACTAAACATCACAATGCACCCATATATTGCAATGTCTGAAATAAGGGTGGAACTATGTAGAGGCTAACAGCATAAAGTCCAGGAAACTGCTACTACAGTGGTACCTCGGGTTACATACGCTTCGGGTTACATACGCTTCAGGTTACAGACTCCACTAACTCAGAAGTAGTACCTTGGGTTAAGAACTTTACCTCAGGATGAGAACAGAAATCGCGCAGCGGTGACGCAGCAGCAGCGGGAGGCCCCATTAGCTAAAGTGGTGCTTCAGGTTAAGAATGGACCTCCGGAATGAATTAAGTATGTAACCAGAGGTAGCACTGTACTTAGGGGTCTAAAACCAGTACATTTTTACTTACCTTTAACATATTGTTAAAACTGTCGTTTTATAGTAAAGAGTGCTGCACTTCTGTGGGGGATAAGAGCCTCCTGAGATGACCATTCATTCTCCAAAGGAGCAGAGACCCTGGTTGAGGAATTAGGGTAGCCTAAAACAATATAATGTCAGGTCAGTGACAGCGGATGTGGCCAGACCAAAATTGGTTGCACAAGCCAAATTGGCCAGCCTGGCGGGCTGGGAGTTTCTCACACCTGATCTAGACAACACTGAACTAGACTGATCAAAGATCTGTCTGCAGTAAATAGAGAGTGTACAGACATTGTGGCGCTAATTTAATAAAATGAGACGGTATCTGTGCAGAACAAGCCCAAAATGGAGACCAAACTGCCTATTTGTTTAGGGACAAGCATGCAATTCTCTTTACTCTAGAGTCAATGACACTTTGTCAGGCCTGACTGAGCTCCAGGAAGTTTGAGCAAAGGTTCAGATTTAACTATCAAATTCACAGCAAGATTTAGCCTCTAGCTTCCTATGAAAGCTTCAATAAATAATAAGTCAACAGAATGAGGGCAAAAAGCAGCCGCACCACCAGTCCTTTCCACGCAGAAGCTTTGAAAACATTCCTTTTTGACACAGATGCATATTTTGAGATCTTCATTGCCCAGCTCTCCAGTAAAATAGCCAAGGGCAAGAAGCACTTCATCTGCTCTTTACGCTAGTCTGGAATTCCCTAAAAAGCAGAGTGCATCTGAGGGAGAAACTTGTTCCCATAAATTTCACTAAGGACACTATTTGAGACGCACACCTGCTTGAGAGTAAGCCCCACTACACTCATAGAGACTTGTGTCTGAGTAAACATGCACAAGACCATGTCTGAAACATCTTATAGAATACAGTGGTACCTCGGGTTAAGTACTTAATTCGTTCCAGAGGTCCGTACTTAACCTGAAACTGTTCTTAACCTGAAGCACCACTTTAGCTAATGGGGCCTCCTGCTGCTGCCGCACCGCCGGAGCACGATTTCTGTTCTCATCCTGAAGCAAAGTTCTTAACCTGAATCACTATTTCTGGGTTAGTGGAGTCTGTAACCTGAAGCGTATGTAACCTGAGGTACCACTGTATAGAGAAATCATTCTCCTGACAATGAACAGTGAGTACTATTCAGGTTTGGGGGGCTTCCTTTGCACCTACTGTTATGTAGTAAGAAACACGGAAAGCTGCCTTATTTTGTCAGTCTAACCATTACACAAATCTTATGATGAGACTGCATTGGGGCTATAGTGTACCGTTCTGGTTGCCTCACCTCAAAAACGATATTGTGGAGCTGGAAAAAAAAGGTTCAGAAAAGAGCAACCAAAATGATCAAGGGAATGGAGCAACTTTGCTATGAGGAAAGGTTACAACAGTTGGGTTTTGTTTTGTTTTTTAGTTTAGAGAAAAGGCAAGGAAGAGGAGACAGGATAGAGAGGTATACAAAAACTTTCACGGTTTTGAACGAAGTAAATCTCCCTCTCTCATAACATTTGAATTCGGGAATATTCAGTGAAGCTGAATTGTTAGGAGGTTCAGGATAAGCAAGGAAGTATGTCTTCAGACCATTTTCCACCTTACTACAAGGCCACCACATAGGATAAAATGAACCTTCTTTCTCTTTACATTTCCAACCTTTGTTTGATTTAGATTTATACATTTTTGCCAGTTTACTCAGTGTTAGATACCAGCGATATATCATTTTCATATAATTTTCTCTTAAACCATAACATGCTGTAAATTTTATATCTATATTCCACAATCGTTCCCGTGCTTCCATATCTATATTATGACCGATATCTATTGCCCAGTGTATCACTGAGGATTTTACTCACTCATCCTTTGTCTCCCTTTCCAACAATATTTTATACATTTTAGACAACACATTTACGTTACATTCCAACAGGTCTCTCTCCAGTTGTGATATTTGTTCCCCAAACCCTCGTATCCTATCTTTCTTAAATACTACATTCAAATGGTGATATTGTAACCATGTTGTTAATTTCCCAGAGAATTCCTAAAATTCTTTTAATTGGAAGTACTTCTTCATACAGAGGATTGCTAAACTATTCCCGCATTTCACGGGGTTGGAATAGATGATCCTCAAGGTCCATTCCAACTCATAATTCTGTGATATGTGATATGGAACTCACTGCCACAAGATGTGGTGACGAACTCGGGTGGCATTAAAAGAGGATTAGACAAACTCATGGGGGATAAGGCTATCCACTGTGCATGCCTCTGAATACCAGCTGCTTGGAAACAGAAACAGGGAGAGTGTTGTTGCACTCAGGTCCTGCATTCGGGGTTACCATAGGATCGGGTCAGTCATTTTGAGAACAGGATGATGAAATAAATGAGGCTGGGGTCCAATCCAATTGGCTCTTCTTATGTAGCCCAGTATGGTCAACTCTAGGGATGTGGGTGGCGCTGTGGGTTAAACCACAGAGCCTAGGACTTGCCAATCAGAAAGTTGGTGGTTCGAATCCCCGTGATGGGGTGAGCTCCCGTTGCTCGGTCCCAGCTCCTGCCAACCTAGCAGTTCGAAAGCACGTCAAAGTGCAAGTAGATAAATAGGTACCACTCCGGCAGGAAGGTAAACGGTGTTTCCGTGCACTGCACTGGTTCGCCAGAAGCGGCTTCGTCATGCTGGCCACATGACCCAAAAGGTGTACGCCGGCTCCCTCAGCCAATAAAGCGAGATGAGCGCTGCAACCCCAGAGTCGGTCATGACTGGACCTAATGGTCAGGGGTCCCTTTACCCCTTTATCTTTTTATGGTCAACTCTGCCAGTGGCTCTCCCAAAAGATTTCTCATCACCTGCTACTGCCCCTAAATCACTTGTATGCACACAGCCATGGGCGCTTATCCGCTGCTGCACATGACATTCTTGATTCCCCGCTTCCCTGCAAGAGAAAACACCCTGTTCAAACTGCCAATTGCCCCTAGGATGGCAAATCCAAAGGGATGCATACTCTGTCCACTGGCTTAGGGCACTAAGGACCAGAGATGCAGGTGGTCTAAACCACTGAGCCTCTTGGGCTTGCTGGTCGGCAGTTCGAATCCCTGCGATGGGATGAGCTCCCGTTGCTCTGTCCCAACTCCTGCCAACCTAGCAGTTCGAAAGCACAGCAGCATGGGTAGATAAATAGGTACCACTGCGGTGGGAAGGCAAACAGCATTTCCATGCGCTCTGGCTTCTGTTACAGTGTCCCGTTGGGCCAGAAGTGGTTTAGTCATGCTGGCCATATGACCCGAAAAGCTGTTGGCTCCCTCGGCCTGAAAGCAAGATGTGCGCCGCAACCCCATAGTCGCCTTTGACTAGACTTAACTGTCCAGGGGTCCTTTACCTTTACCTTTTTATTAAGGACGACTTGAAGACTACTCCCCTTACCTCCCTGGAAGAACTTCATGGCAGCTGCTCCAATGCCAGTTTTCGTCTTTATAAATGACTTGGATGAAGGAATGGAAGGGGATGCTCATCAAATTTGCAGATGGCACCAAACAGGGAGGGGTAATTAATGCCGCAAAAGACAATCAGGATTCAAAATGAGCTTAACAGATTGGGGACCTGGGCCCAAGCTAACAAAATGAATTTCAACAGGGACGAATGATAAGGTTCTGCACTTAGGCAGGAAGGACCAGATGCACAAATATAAAATGGGGAACACCTTCCTTACATGCAGTACATGTCAAAAGGATCCAGGGGCCTTAGTGGACCACAAGCTTAACACGAGACAACCGTGTGATGCAGCAGCAAAAAAAGCTAATGCTATTCGAGACTGCATCAATGTCCAGATCAAGGGAAGTAATAGTACCACTCTATTCTGCCTTGGTCAGACCACACCCGGAATACTGTGGCTAATTCTAGGCATCACAATTTAAGAAGGATATTGACAAGCTGGAACATGTGCAGAGGAGGGTGACCAAGATGAAAAGCATTTGAAGAAGCTGGGTATGTTTAGCATGGAAAAGAGGCAACTGAGAAGAGATATAATAGGTAAAGGTAAAGGTACCCCTGCCCGTACGGGCCAGTCTTGACAGACTCTGGGGTTGTGCGCCCATCTCACTCAAGAGGCCAGGGGCCAGCGCTGTCCGGAGACACTTCCGGGTCACGTGGCCAGCGTGACATCGCTGCTCTGGCGAGCCAGAGCCGCACACGGAAACGCCGTTTACCTTCCCGCTGGTAAGCGGTCCCTATTTATCTACTTGCACCCGGGGGTGCTTTCGAACTGCTAGGTTGGCAGGCGCTGGGACCGAGCAGCGGGAGCGCACCCCGCTGCGGGGATTCGAACCGCCGACCTTTCGATCGGCAAGCCCTAGGCGCTGAGGCTTTTACCCACAGCCCCACCCGCGTCCCTTAAGAGATATAATAGCCATCTTCAAATATCTCAAGGGCTGTCACATGGAAGAGAGAACAAGCTTGTTTTCTCCTGTTCTGGAGGGTAGGACTTGAAGCAATGGCTTCAAGTTGAAAGGAAGGAGATTCCAACTAAACATTCAGAAAAAATTTCTGACGATAAGAACTATTCAGCAGACCAGAGGTGATACACTCTCCTTCCTTGGAGGTTTTTAAGCAGAGGTTGGGTGGCCATCTGTCATGGATGCTTTAGCTGAGATTCCTGCATTGCAGGTGGTTGAACTAGATGATGATGATGATGATGATGATGATGATGATGATGATAATTTATTTCTACCCCGCCCATCTGGCTGGGTTTCCCCAGCCACTCTGGCCGGCTTCCAACAAAGATTAAAAATACATCAAAATGTCACACATTAAAAATTTCCCTAAACAGGGCTGCCTTCAGATGGCTTCTAAAAGTCAGACAGTTGTTTATCTCTTTGACATCTGGTGGGAGGGCGTTCCACAGGGCAGGCACCACTACCGAGAAGACCCTCTGCCTGGTTCCCTGTAGCTTTGCTTCTCGTAGTGAGGGAACTGCCAGAAGGCCCTCAGATAGCCTTCCAACTCTACAGTTCTATAATCCCTCTTTTCTTTTCTTTAGATTGGTATTTCTGACTAAACATTCAGAAGACTTTCCTGATGGTACAAGCTGTTCCTCAATGGAACAGCCACTTTGGAGCGTGGCGGATTCTCTTTTATTGAGACATTCGTAAGCAAAGGCTTATGAGAAGTGAGAAGTGCATTACTTGCAACGACTGGCAATTGGGCTAAATGACATTTGAGGGATCTTCCAACTCTACGAATCTGGCAGGTCCAAGGTGTGCCATTGTACTGGTGCTTCTTAAAGGAGAATCTTTCTCTCTCTCTCGCTTTCTCTTTTAAAGCCACAGGCTTCAGGGGAAGTTGTGACCTTCCACACATAACACCCAGAAGGAAAGATATTGAGACATCTTCATCTATGGTGCAACACTCCTGATTTCAGCAGAATTGCAGTAGCAACTGTGCACTTGGCACATCCAACTGCAAGGAGCCTTTACATGGGAGACTGTGCTCACACCCGTGCACACTCGAGGGCTTGAATAGGAAAGACATTGATCCTAATGGCCTGGGTGAAGTTTATAGTAGCATAAAGGGCAAAAGAAGTAACGGCTGCATTGTGCAGTTCAGCAAAAGCAAGAGCGCTGTATGGTAGGGAGAACATGTGTCTCTCCAAGGATTGATGGACTCAGCTCCCATCTGCCCCAGGCAGTGTGGCCAAATGGTCAGAGTAAGAAGAGCAGCATCTCAGAGTTATAACAGCAGCTGCAGATTTCCCATCCCTGCTGTACTTATGCTCTTCCTTTATTCACAACATAACATTCATGTCTCTCCTGTATCTGTATCCACAGCCACAGCAGGCGCTGAAATTATCCATCCCTCTGACTTCAGTCCCCAAAGGCGCACTTCTCCATTGTCTCCCAAAACAGGCAGATGCCAACCATCCATATGAGAATGTAAGAAGGGGCCTACCGGATCAGACCAAATACATTCTGGTCCAATATCCTGTTTTCAAAGTGGTGAGATACCTATGGGAAGCCTAGGGCCACAGGGCCACAGGGCTCTTCACCCCTTAGGGTCCCCAGCAATTGGTAAACAGAGGCATTGTGCCTCTGACATTGGAGGTAGAACATAATGGAGGTAGTCATCAGCAACGATAGGCTGATCAATACAGTGGCACCTCAGGTTAAGTACTTAATTTGTTCTGGAGGTCCGTACTTAACCTGAAACTGTTCTTAACCTGAAGCACCACTTTAGCTAATGGGGCCTCCTGCTGCTGCCGCACCACCAGAGCACGATTTCTGTTCTTATCCTGAAGCAAAGTTCTTAACCTGAAGCACTATTTCTGGGTTAGTGGAGTCTGTAACCTGAAGCGTATGTAACCTGAAGCGTATGTAACCCGAGGTACCACTGTAGTTTATTTTATTTTAATGAGAGTGCAAAATGGTTGCCTCTCTTGTCTGTCCTGAATTGTCCCATATTCAGTTTCCCTGGATGGGCCTGAGTTGTAATATTATGAGAGAGGGAGGAAAACTCCTTTCCATCAACTTTCTCCATTAGCTGTTCAGTAGTGCATACCCTGCTGTGTTGTGCTAGTTTCACAAGTTGATCCGACGCACCGGCTGAGATTGAAACAGGGCATATTTAAATAACTACAACCCACCCTTACCCATGCTGGGTGCCATGTGCTCAGTGTCACATTTACACTGGGTCGCTTAGTACCCTAGAACGGTACCCACCTGGGCCACAGAGCCCTGGGATGCTGATGGATGCATAGGAGCCGAAATCCCAATTTAATTGTGAAGCTATTTGTAGAGCATGCCACATGGCAAAGCAAATTTAGCGACGCACTGAAATCAGGCCATTGTGGCAATGTCACAAATGCTGGGGAAGCCAATGCTGACAAATGTCAATCATTATCATACAAATTGAACGCGGCACAGATACAGATGGAGGCTAGGCAAGTTGGACAGAGAACTGGAGAACTTATCTGTCCTGCTATACATTCCAGCCACCTTCTTCTTGTTGCTGTTTAGTCGTTTAGTTGTGTCTGACTCTTAGTGACCCCATGGACCAGAGCACACCAGGCACTCCTGTCTTCCATTGCCTCCCGCAGTTTGGTCAAACTCATGCTGGTAGCTTCAAGAACACTGTCCAACCATCTCATCCTCTGTCGTCCCCTTCTCCTTGTGCCCATCTTTCCCAACATCAGGGTCTTTTCTAAGGAGTCTTCTCTTCTCATGAGGTGGCCAAAGTACGTATTGGAGTCTCAGCTTCAGGATCTGTCCTTCCAGTGAGCACTCAGGGCTGATTTCCTTAAGAATGGAGAGGTTTGTTCTTCTTGCAGTCCATGTGCAAAAACCTACTTGGTATTAATGAACTCACTATCAGTGCATTGGAATGGACTTGAGTAAGTTCAAAGCCATCAGAGGACGAACCTGCGCAGCAATTTTTGTACATATCCTTTTGATTCTGATCACATCAACTGTGACATCAACATCATCTTAAGATCAGGGTGTGTCAGCTTGGTGACAAAATGCAAGCCTTTGTAAGATAATCACACTCTGATTGTTTTTGTTTTAATAACAATGCAAATCACTTCACTTGCAAATCTGAAAGTTGCAGTGCAAAAATCTCTTTGGAAGATTGATTTGAATCCTCAGACTATGGTGTAACTTTCTCAGAGCTCTATTTGAACTGCTTGCCATTCATCAACCTCACCTACAGCAACCTAGCTAAACCAAAGAACGTGGATTCAAGCCGCTTGGTTCCCATTAATTTCAGTGAGACTCAGTTGGCTTAAGGCCAAGCGCTTTGGTATTGCTGCATTGTGGGATTGGGCTCTGTGAAAGGACTATAATTCTTTGCCAGACCTTTGCCATGGATTATGGGGTTAAGCCTC
The DNA here is from genome assembly GCF_951804945.1 of Podarcis cretensis. Classification (NCBI taxonomy): domain Eukaryota; kingdom Metazoa; phylum Chordata; class Lepidosauria; order Squamata; family Lacertidae; genus Podarcis; species Podarcis cretensis. The sequence continues at coordinate 75,126,814 of NC_137175.1, forward strand.
CTGGCATTGTTGTGTGACTGCTGTCTTTTGGAGCACTACATTAATGTAATGAGTTTCAAGCGTGAAGAAATGACCCAACTAATAAGATAGCGTAAATCCTTTCTCCACAATGACTTTGTGTGTGTCATGCTTACAGCTGGGTCCACTCTTATCTTAGAGGAAAAGAAGAAAATCAAGAGCAGCAGTTCCCAATGGCACAGAAACCATGAAGGAGAAATGACTGAGAAGATTGTCCTTTACTAATAAACCAATTGAAGTGGTTAGTAGAGGAGAAATGTAGCAATCATCCTGCCTGCAACAGGCAAAAACTTCACTTTCTTTCAGGTTAACTGAGCCTATGGGTTACAATAATATACCCAATTTTTTTATAATTCCATTTACACTACCAGTGTTACTAAATCCACTTAAGTTATGTAAATAAAATGCTTACACAAGGACATTGTCAATAATGTTTGTGTGCGTTTCGCTTTTTAAAACTGGGGGCAATCAAATAGATTGTTACATAAAGAATAAAGTGGAAATCTGGATTTTCTTTTTAAAATATGACAGAGAACATGCATTTGAAGCTTTATTATATAAACAAACTTCTATTCAGATTAGCCTAAACTACAGCTGAGGCTGTGACAATTGCCCCAATCATAAATAAAGGGTGCCAATTGTTTCAGTGGCTGTTTGTTTGTCTATATTTTGGTGTGCTTATTGATAGCCAAGCACTTCTGACACCACTGACTTGATAGAAATGAATGTTCACGGACATTCCAAGTTCTCAAAGGACAACATTTCAAAAGAGCTTAAAAGCACTGTTTTGTGAGAGAACAATGGAACACATGCCTATAACAAACTGAGACAACAGAGCACTGAGACATTCCTAATAGTTAATGTAGGCTAAATCCTATATCCACTTAATCTGTGCTCAACAAAACTTATTTCTGAGCAGAGGGCTGTACTCTGAAGTTACAAAAAACTTTGGAAGGATCCATGACAAAGTTTTATACCTCTCCTGGAGAGCTTTTGGCGTGTCTACCAACATGGCTTGTAGGAGAAGGGAGTCAAGGGCATGGCTGACTTTTGACTGGTAAGGGAAGCGCACTTCCATTTGGTGCAAAGAAGAAAATTTGCACCTCCTGAGGTCAAGTGATAAATCTGGACAGAAGGTTCGGCTTCTTCTTCTTTTTTAGCTCAGGTTCGATAATATTGTGCGGGGATGATACTTGCAGCCACCGATGTTTCATGTGGTCAGGAGTGAGGTGGCGCACATAGGGTGCCATTGCTCCCCTGACTTCCCAGCACATCAGAGAATACTCTGTGGAAGGTAAATGTGGATTCTGTGGGGACAGTGGTGGACCTACATTGGAGTCCGTCAACATATGGAGGGCTAATGGTTTCCACTCCTGGTTTAGGAGATCTTAGATGTTGTTTTATACAGATCCTTAAACCCTTGCTTACAGCAGCACGCTGAAACCAATTTGCACACGATACTCTCTGCACATGCGAAACACGCTATTGATGAAGACGTGTGGGGCAAAAGGCTGAGTAAGTATGGAAAGGGGTTCTGTGTTCAAAAAGGTCTGAGAGATACAGGCCTAAGTGACCCAAGCCAAGAGCCAAGCATTACCCAGAGAGAGTTCCCATATCTCCTGAATTTCCCGGACATATCTGGAATACTTCAGCCGGCAGCCTGTCTGGGAAAATCTGGATGTATGGCAGCCCATGGCAGCTGTGTCATTGTTGCCAATTTTCCATTAAAATAGCTCAAAAACGGCATTTTTTTTGTGCGATTTTGCCAAAAAAAGCTCAACTTTGCCCCCCCCCCAATAAAAAAAGCTCAAGAACAGGTTTTCACTTCCTGGTCCCAGGAACTCCAAGATTACATTTATTTAGCACATGGCTTGGCTGAGATCTAACTTTGATTGAAAGCTGGGAATAACCCAGTAATAGCCCTTTGACTTTCCTCGTAGCTCGAGATCTTCATAAAATGTCTGTACATTTCACGGGCAAATATTGACAATGCGATCCAACTGACTGAAAATGTTTGGTTTGCGCCAGATGTGTCGCGTGGTACGTCTTGGAAACATTAGCTAAAGGAGTGATTTGGGAACATAAAACGTTGGGTGTGTATGTTGACTTTGCTGAGCTGTTTGCATTATGTTCCTATCACGAGATGATGACATGAGAATTTTAACGATTAAAAATCTAAGCCAGGTATCTAATCTGCAGCACTTTAAAAATCAACACATCCTCACCGTGGAAAGATAAATCGTTTTAAAAAATTAAAACCTCCAAGGGAAAAAATCAGTATCCGTGTAGTTTGTTACAGGTGCTAAGAGTTGTTAGGAGACCCCTATTCCTCTCACAGAGATAAAATTGCTAGAATTCTTAGGAAGAGGGATTGACTGTTCAACCCACACTGGAAAATGTAGTTTTCTGAAGGAAATAAGGATCTCCTAATCCCCGCGACGGGGTGAGCTCCCAATGCTCTGTCCCTGCTCCTGCCAACCTAGTAGTTCGAAAGCACATCAAAGTGCAAGTAGATAAATAGGGAAGGTAAACGGCGTTTCCGTGTGCTGCTCTGGTTCACCAGAAGTGGCTTAGTCATGCTGGCCACATGACCCGGAAGCTGCACACCGGCTCCCTCGGCCAATAAAGCGAGATGAGCGCCGCAACCCCAGAGTCGGCTACGACTGGATCTAATGATCAGGGGTCCCTTTACCCTTTACCTTTAACAACTCTCAACATCCTTAACAAACTACACTTCCCAGGATTCTCTGGGGGACAGCATGGCTGTTTAAAGTGGTATTTTGTAGATGGAGCCATACTTCAACACTGCTAAATGGATAATGTTCTCTACCACCCCTGAGGCCCAATTAAGGTGCCCAGGAAAGACCATGTAACAATGAGGAAAATGGCTAGAGGGCTCAGAGATGAAATCAGGGGCAGCTGCTGCTGCTGCTGTTGCCCACCACCTGCAGCCTGGGACAGTTGTCCCCTTGTGTCTAATGGTAGGGCCAACCCTGAACATAGCAGACTATTGAGGTAGTGAAGTGAGGAATCAACTGCCGTGGCTTCCAGTGATCGGTGCACCCCAATGAGCAATGTTTGGGCAAAGCTGGCTTCGAAATGTACATTAGTTTACAACCTACAGTATAGCATGTGTTGATTGACCGACTGACCAACTGATTGATTGGTGTTGTCTCTGTGTTAACAGATTTTTTAAATCGTGGCACACTAACGAAACGCAAAAACTTTGTAGAATTGTTCCTTCTTCAGCAAATAGAAACAAGAGTTGTAAGATCAGATACAAAAAAAGCCACAAAGCCAACATTTCCCCTGCCACGTTGCTACAATGGCAGGATATGCTCCAGTCAGGGTTGCCATTTAGGGAGGGCAGGAAGCAGTAACCCAGAGGTGAGATCACCTGCGATTATTCTTCAGAAACACCCATACCTGGTGGGTAAGAGGCATCAGAAAGGAACCACAGTAAATGCCCTGACTTAAAATACATTGCTTATTTCCCCCACCCACCCAATTTATCTTGAATTTAACCCCAATGTTATCTCTGAAGCTTTCTTTGAATCTTACCACGTCTGCTGTAATCTTTTCTTCCCTCCCTCTACAGCAGATTATCTGGCCCTCCAGATTTTGTTGGACTGTTGGACATGGTGGCTGAGTCCAGTGGGAGTTGGGAGTCCAGGAACATCCAAAATACCACGGGTTCCTCATCCATGCTCTACAGAAACTTTAAATGATGTCCCTTGTGTGAGGCACAAGTGCTACAAACCCAGCAGCAGTAAACAAGGAGAAAACAACTTCTCTGTACAGTGGTAAAGGTAAAGGTAAAGGGATCCCGGACCATTAGGTCCAGTGGTGACCGACTCGAGGGTTGTGACACTCATCTCGCCTTATTGGCCAAGGGAGCCGGCGTACAGCTTCCAGGTCATGTGGCCAGCATGACTAAGCCGCTTCTGGTGAACCAGAGCAGCACACGGAAGCACCGTTTACCTTTCCGCCAGAGCGGTACCTATTTATCTACTTGCACTTTGACGTGCTTTCGAACTGCTAGGTTGGCAGGAGCTGGGACCGAGCAACGGGAGCTCACCCCGTCTCAGGGATTCGAACCGCCGACCTTCTGATCAGCAAGTCCTAGGTTCTGTGGTTTAACCCACAGCACCACCCACATCCCTCTGTACAGTGGTACCTCGGGTTAAGTACTTAATTTGTTCCGGAGGTCTGTTCTTAACCTGAAACTGTTCTTAACCTGAAGCACCACTTTAGCTATTGGGGCCTCCCGCTGCTGCCGCGCCGCCGGAGCACGATTTCTGTTCTCATCCTGAAGCAAAGTTCTTAACCTGAAGCACTATTTCTGGGTTAGCAGAGTCTGTAACCTGAAGCGTATGTAACCTGAAGCGTATGTAACCCAAGGTACCACTGTACTTTTTTCTTTCTTTCGGAGGGGATGTTAAATGCATAGTCGGTTTCCATGCTCAGTCTGCAAAAGCTTTAGGCTTTAATTATGGAAATATCACTTCTTCTTCTTTTTAGCAATCAAGTATTTTATACCCAAGGACCATCCTATGTTGCACATTCGCTACACTTTGAAGTTTCTGTTAATTCTGGGGGAAATATTCAAAAGAAGAGCTTTCCAAGCCTAACAGTTGCATTAATTAGCATTGGAAGTAATCATATCATTTAATCATTTTTGCCTGTAATTCCTTAAGGGGCGGGGGGGGGGGGAGAGTGCTTTTTCTCTTCGCCTGAATTTTCCCTGTTAGCTCAGCCCGCAGAGACTGGGCTGTTCTCTTTCCTCACCAACACCTTTCTTTATTTCCTGTGTGATTTTCCATCCCATGCAATTTCCCTCTGTTGTGAGCCAATTTGCGGTGGCAAGACAGTTTAGGTGTCTTCAGCACTCTGTTTCCTTACAGGTTTAGCAATCTCTAGATTGATTTTGTGGCCGGTAAAGATAGCGTGATTGCTTCGTTGTCCGTTTGCCACCTCTCCTTTGATTCCAGCCCAACGGTGAGATGTTCTAAGAACATGTATTTCCTCCATGGTTTCTTCCCCAATCTGAGTTGCATCACTGTGCTTCAAAGTGGATGGGATGCAGCCTTTGCCCGTTGCCTTTTTGTCACCTTTTCTTCTAAACCCACTGGATTCTGTGCATTGCCTCTCTCCAGGGGTGGCTGAATCTATCCGTTTTGGTTTCTCACAGGTTCCAAATTTTCCACTCCTAAACTCAGTTCTCCACATCACGTTACAGTTTTTTTTTTTTTTAAGTGGCTCTCATTTCCATTTTACCGTAAATTTCTCCTAATGATAAACCTTCTTCTGCAGTTTTGCCTAATATGCACATTCTTGCAAAGTGACTTTGTCTTGCATGATGCATTTGTGCATATTATTTTCACTAAGAGATGCATTTGTACAGTTTGCCCTACTTAATTCACTCTTCAGTATATGCATTTTTGTACATATTACTTGACTGTAGTGTAGAACAACGTTGCAAAGTGCCAAATTCGAGAAATGGCTGTGTATTGGTTTGTTTATTGTTTCAGAAAGTGAACTTAGCAGCATCACCTGCAAATGTGAACCGAATCAGATTTTTCCTCAATTCTTACTCCTCACTGCTCTTTTTCTTTAGCATCTGATCACCGGCTTTATTATTGACCCACATTCCACCCAAATAGGTATTAGTGCATTTCTCTGTTTTGTGAATGGTGTGTTGTGCTTTCATTTGGGCTTCTATCCTTTTGCCTTTTGAGTGTCCATTTGATGTGTCATGTTTGAGAAACTCTTTCATAGAATGTGATTTACCGCACATGACTGACAATTCCTCGTGACAGGTTTTCTTAAGACTCTTTCAGTGTCATCTACAAGTATAATTTAAGCTAGGAGACTTTTCTAAAGGCTGTTTATTTCTGCTCAAGCCGGAACTACTGAACTGGGTTACAGACTGACGTTGGTGGAGCAGGGCCTCATTCACCGTAATGGACCAGCTTCCATGGCACTAGCCATGTATTGGGGCCCCGTAAATGTCTACCTCTTGACACCTGCCTAGAGCTGCAAAAACAGGGAGCTTTTGAAAGGAAGCTTGATGATTTGCACTCAGCGAGGTGAGTCATAAGTTGTGTAGCACAGGTCTGACCTGTGAATTGGCACCGCCAGGACTGGAAGTGCTAAACCAGCACATCCTCTGTTCTAGGTAAAAGGGGGGGGGGACACACCAGGACTTCACAACTGGTTTTGGTGTCTGTACCATGCACAGGCACTGGGTGCTGGAAAGCATGTGCCTGCATAATACAGTAAAGTCCCACTGAATTCAAGGTGTTTCTTCTGAATAAATATTCAAAGGACGAACACTGCACAATCATTTTAAATATTTCATTCAGTGAGCTGGTGTGCTATACCTGATGATAACCCTTCAGACGTCTCTCAACTGGGAACATGACTAAGTTTGAATCTATTAAATCTTTATATAACATTTTATTGATTTTCCAAAAATAACAAAAATAAAAAACAACAACAATACAAACAAACAAACAAAAAAAACACAAATGGACTTCCCTCTAATCCCTTCCTTGGTTCTATTATTTATCAAGATACTGCATGTCCATTGTTAAATTTGTAACATATTTAAATCGCCTATTATCCATTCATAATAAAATCACAAGTAATCTTAAAGGTAAAGGTAAAGGGACCCCTGACCATTAGGTCCAGTCATGACCGACTCTGGGGTTGCGGCGCTCATCTCGCTTTATTGGCCGAGGGAGCCGGCATACAGCTTCCGGGTCATGTGGCCAGCATGACTAAACCACTTCTGGCGAACCAGAGCAGTGCACGGAAATACCGTTTACCTTCCTGCTGGAGCAGTACCTATTTATCTACTTGCACTTTCACATGCTTTCGAACTGCTAGGTGGGCAGGAGCAGGGACTGAGCAATGGGAGCTCACTCCGTCGCGGGGATTCGAACCGCAACCTTCTGATCGGCAAGTCCTAGGCTCTGTGGTTTAACCCACAGCGCCACCCATGTCCCACAAGTAATCTTAAAACCCTGCTAATGTATTAACCTGTGTACATTGCTTCTGTATATATACAATATTCTTCCACAGTTATCAAGAGAATGCAAACAAGTCTGTAATGATTTGGAAACTCTGGGCAATGGTATCCCATGCAGTAGATCAGCTAGTTAAAGGATTGCCACTTGCACAATGGAACTTCCCCTCCTTCTCCCTCTAGATTAAGAGTCTCATGCTCTACCAGATGAGCTATCCAACATAGCTGCTGTGGCAAGCTAACATGATAACGCATGCTCGTGTCTTTGCTTTAACGTGATGTGTGAAATCAGGCCTATATCTGACATGGAGACATAGTGGGCAACTGTAAAGGAAACCTTGTCCAGTCACCTTAGATAATTAGATTTAGCAACACATAGGAGTCAAATCCTAGGCACTGAGGTCCCTTCACACACACACCCCAATTGTTGTTGTTGTTGTTGTTTTGAGAGAGGGCCAGCCCCCGCAAAAAAGCTGATGGACATTGCCATTCAATTGGTGCATCTTGTGGTTGATTATGTGAGTCAGGGCTTACCTGCCCACCCCTCCAATATTTTGTTTAAGTTGGCAACCCTGTAACAAGTGTGGAAAAAAGGCAGAGCAGGATGAGGGCATAGAAGTAGCAGTTAAGGTGAAAAATGGACACTGACCAACATCAAAACCACACAGGTGTTGGGTGGTGTGTGTGTTTTTCTGTCATTTGTTCAGCTGCTTTGTGTGAATTTCAAACCATATATGAAGGGAATGTTGCCTGCAGTCTTATTTCCAGTTCTGTATCTTGTGCATGCTACCCAGGGAGCAAAAATGGAGATTAAAACCCAAACGTTAACAGATCCTTTTAATTTCCAGGTGCCCTCCTTGCCTTTCTTTTCATTGTGCAGAAGAAACTAATTATCAGAATGCTGGGGCAGTTCCCCCCTGAAAGTGCTCCCTTTCTTAATTTTTTTACTGAAAGATTTTATGGCCAACACCAAGTTAATCTTTGTCAAGCAATGGGCAGTAAATATCCCTGCTAGATGTGTGCCTGACGTTTTTATAGATTCAGGCTTCCACAACCACCCCCAGCTTCCTATTTGCTCTCCGTGGCATTTATATGCATATAACGAACAGGTGTAATAAAAATTGATCAGATGAACCGGAGTCCAAACTAGATGAGATGCCAGGGGATGCAGGCTTATTTTCAAAAATAAAAATGAAATAAATTTGCCTTTCCCATGTGGTTGGGAAGCCAGCTGAGAGGGCCTGATTTTGACTGGCGGGTTTTGCACCCCCTCTCCCATACTGCTGCTGGTCTTATCAGTTTCACAGCCCCCTGCAGGTGCGCTTCAGTAATAATAATAAAAAACAACACAACTGTTGGAAGGCTGATCACTGGTATCCAGGTGTCTCAGATAACCCGGGCAACCCAGCGCCAAGAGTGAAAGGCAAATTCTGGCCAACCGCAGCGGTGTCCATTCAGCCACCACTTTAGTTATCCCTTATATGGAAGAGAGTAGAAGCATGCCTTCAGGGACATGAGTGGGGCAGTGACTTAACTTCTGTTGACTTTCTGCCCAACTACCAGTTGGCAGCACCCACAACCTCGGACGACAAAGGTTGAGGGATCCAGTAGGGTCCATTAAGCAGGCTGGAACCCTGCAGACCTGAGGGCTTGGTAGCGCTGGCCGAGAAGCTGCTCACCATTTAAATATTCCCTCAGTGCCCTGGAATACCTGACAACAGTGTTGCTGCTGTGGTGTTTGGGGAAATTAAAATGGCAGGTGGCTTCCCACCTCCTGCTGCTGCTGCCAAATGTCCCAGTGGCCAGGAGCAGGGGCAAATAATGACATACTGCTGCCTGCAGAAAGGAGAACGTGATGTGTACACATTCGGGAAGAAGAGTTTGGATTTGATATCCTGCTTTATCACTACCCGAAGGAGTCTCAAAGCAGCTAACAATCTCCTTTCCCTTCCTCCCCCACAACAAACACTCTGTGAGGTGAGTGGGGCTGAAAGACTTCAGAGAAGCGTGACTAGCCCAAGGTCACTCAGCAGCTGCATGTGGAGGAGCAGAAACGCGAATCCGGTTCACCAGATTACAAGTCTACCACTCTTAACCACTACACCACACTGGCTCTCAGAAGCTGACTGGAGCGGTGGTTGAATCTTACTCGAACTGTGGCTGTGTCCTCTATTGTATGGGAGGGCAGCAGGACAACTGTTGTATGTCTTCCAAACATAGCTGTATCCTCCTTGGAGTTTCTCCCCACCCACTCCCTGAGGCCGCCACTTCCTACTGGTTAAAGGTTGGGTGAACACTTGCCATGAAAGTGGACAGGAGAGCACCAGTGTGGGCAAGGCCGGGACAAGGACCCATTGCAGGACATTTCTAGCCCTACTCCAGAACCTGGAGCTGATCCAGAACGAGTCACATGCTTCGTATGGACAAACAGAGAAGCATGTGGCTCGTTCTGGATCACCTCCAGGTTCTGGATCAGGGCTAGAAACGTCCTATGATGGGACACTATTAAATTTTCTGTTTTACAATTTAGAATATTCATTTAAACAACCTTAAAATATCAGTGACTTCTCTTCTTCTGTTTCCATGGTTCGTCTTGCTTATCATAAATCCCTGCATATTTTACATAAACTAAACCGTTCTGTATTCCATTATTGCATCCATCAAAATTTATTTACACTGTTGAATTTATCTTAATGCTGCCAATGTTTTCAAGTGTACACAATTCCCCCCCCCATATATTCAATAAACATTTTCCAATCTTCTCTAAACGTATGTTGTTCTTGTTCTCTTATTCTATATGTTAAGTCCGCAAGCTGCGCTTCGTCCATCAGCTTAAGTTGCCATTCTTCTTTAGCTGGGACCTCACTCGTTTTCCATTTTTGGGCTAACAAAACATGGGCTGCAGTAGTGGCACACATAAATAACCTTTTTTGACACCTGGGAATTTCTGTCTAAATTATCCCGAACCAAAAGGACTCTGGTTGTTGTTTTTTTAAAGTACTTTTAAACATTTCCTCCCAATTCATTATGGATTATTGTGGCCACATGCTTCTCTGAATACTCACCATCCTCTAGATAGATCAGCGTTTCCCAAACTTGGGTTTCCCGCTGTTTTTGGACTATAACTCCCATCATCCCTAGTTAGCAGGACCAGTGGTCAGGGATGACGGGAACTGCAGTCCAAAAACAGCTGGTTAGACCCGAGTTTGAAAAACACTGATCTAGATGGTATTGGCCTCTAAGCCCCATAAGCCCCAGACATCCAACATGACCAAGGGTCAGAGATTATAGCTGTACAGGATGCTTCACTAGATGGGCCATTCCCCAAATCCAACAGGCTCTTCTTAGGTTCTTAAGGCTGCCATAACACATTTTAAAGTAAAGCAATATACCCATTGCCATCTAAATAGGCCCCATCTCCTGTAAGACCATTAAGTCTGGAGTCTGAAATTCCCCAGTTGTACCAGTGAGCCAGGAGACCTGGGTTCAGATCCTGACTCAGCTATAAAAAGTTTGTTGGGTGTCTGTCAGTCTGACCCAGGGGTCAGCAAACTTTTTCAGCAGGGCGCCAGTCCACTGTCCCTCAGACCTTGTGGGGGGCCGGACTCTATTTTTTGGCGGGGGGGATGAACGAATTCCTATGCCCCACAAATAACCCAGAGATGCATTTTAAATAAAAGGACACATTCTACTCATGTAAAAACACGCTGATTCCCGAACCGTCCGTGGGCCAGATTTAGAAGGCGATTGGGCTGTATCTGGCCCCCGGGCCTTAGTTTGCCTACTCATGGTCTGACCTAACCTACCTCACAGGGTTATTCTGATGGGGAAGCAAGGGGAAGGGGCAGAAGCCATCCAGAGCTCCTTGGAGGAAGTGTGGGGGTGGAGTGGGGAATGAAAAAATTTAACGCTAGCAAAATAAATAATCATTCCATTTTCTGTCAGGATCAAATGATAACATCGGCAAGCAGGGGGTGGTTTCTTTGTTGCCCATTCTTTCCCTCCGCTCTTCTGTTCCTCCCCTTCCCCATCTCGTCTCGCGCGTTTCAAATCAATCAGGTGAAATCCACCTTGTTCTCCCGTGCCCTGAATCATGATAGCTCAGCACACTCGATAGGTAATTTAATCACCGCTGGCGTGAATGAACACAAGCTCAAATTAGCTCCTGAAAGGGTTAGTCTTTCTGAGATAGCTCTGCTTTTCCACTCTTGTGTGGCCACAGAGCTTCACCAACTGGCTAGCTGGAGGGGCCATAAAAAATTCAGTGAGAGACATAAAGGTGTGCACAGCCGTTGTCTCCTCTTACCTTTTCCTTCAGTTACTCTGGCAGACAAAAGGTATGGAACCCGCTTCATGAATAATGAGTCACATAATATAGGCGATGCATTTTTAATGCAACCAAGTAATAACATTAAGGAAGATATTTGCAATCTTCAAATTTCACACTGTAACAGCCTTAATAATTTGTTCTGATTCCTACCTGCTTAGATTATTACGATATTTCCCACCCCAGCACCGTTTTTTACTGCCAAAAGGTTATTTTTAAACAGCAGTTTTGCGTGTGACTTATTTTTGCCTGTCAGGGTGCAATAATACAGACTTCTGACATTCTTCCTGCTTAACTGCGGCTGATATTTCAAAGTAGTTCTGTTGTGATTGAGGTTTTAACATTGTTTTGTTGACTTGGTCTTATTGTGTTGTTTTGCTGGGGTCTCCTTTTCGTTTTGTTTGTTTGGTATTTCCACATGAAAGGGCAATACATAAATTCTTTTAATAAACAATGAAAATAGAGATACTCACCTGCATTGCAAAGAGATGACCCAGTAAACTACATCCAAAAGTGGCGGAAAAAGTGACCATGTGCCATAATTGCTTTGAAAGGTTACCACATGAATTCGATTTTTAAAATGTCTCACATCATGGGCTTTAATGGTTGGGGGGCACAGAGAGAGTATTGAACTGAATCCACACTAGGCATTTGGTGTGGTTAAGATTTTAATGCAAATCTACCTAATTCAAACATTCCTAAACACTATACAGTATGTGCCAAAACACTGCTACTCTTTGACAGCTGCACTTCTCTGAATTTTTTGATGCAGTTTTCCAACCAAATAAAGTGTGTGTGTGTGTGTGTGTGTGTGTGTGAGAGAGAGAGAGAGAGAGAGAGAGAGAGAGAGAGAGATAGGGGAAAGTATGTATTGAAATGCATATATTCATGAAAATGATATATAAAATGCATTATATTTGGGGAAATTGCTTGCAAAAAGACTGTGTCTTATCAGGCAGAGTTGTATAAAAATGTGTTTATTCAGATAAATGTGTATTTAAATGCTGGGAAAATTTATATCAAAAGGCAGACTTGTGCAGATAGCTGGAGAACTGAACTTGAGACTGCAAAAATGAGAAATGGAAAATTGACAGATTTGTCCATCCTAAATCCATAAACTTTTCCTTTAGGAGTGTGGCACATTCTGACAAACCATGTAGCCAGAGCTTGCAGACAGCTGGAGGTTGTCATGTAGAGAAGGACCTTTATTTAAACAATTTTTTTTTTATCAGTAACAGTGTGAACACCAGTTTTCATCCCAAGCCCCTACAGAACAAGGCGGCTGTAGTTCTCAAAAGGAGAACCATGTCATTTAGCGCCTTGGGACAACACAACTGGAAGTGCAGAATTAGATCAAGAAATGAGCAGCTGGTTTGAATAGGACAGACATAGGCAAACTCGGCCCTCCAGCTGTTTTGGGACTACAATTCCCATCATCCCTGACCACTGGTCCTGTTAGCTAGGGATGATAGGAGTTGTGGTCCCGAAACAGCTGGAGGGCCAAATTTGCCTATGCCTGGAATAGGATTTTGTTGCATTTTCCTTTATGTTGAGTTGACTATCCATACTGCCCTCCAAATGCAGAAAACCTGTGCTGGTTTTGTGGATATCCTGAGTGTAGAGCTCCAAGACCTGGGGGCAGGAGTTATGTGTGTTCAAAGCCCCATATTTAGAGGAATCTTATGGTATGGCACTCCCGAAAGTGTCCTGTTTCAGAATGCCTAGGGAGGTGATGGGATTGAATATTTCACATCAGAAAAACTTATTCGAACTAACCTGTCGTGGGGGACTAGAGGGCAGGCTAGACTTAGATCCCTGACAGGCTAGCTTTCCACAAGCAGGGCACATTGAAATATTCCATCTCCCACAGAACTCCCAGGCATTATTTATTTTTTTTACAAATCTGTATAACTTTATTATTACAGAACCAGAAGCTTTCTTTTTCTCTCATGTGCTTTGTCTTTTGGATTGTAAGTCTGAAGGCAAGAACTGTCTTGATACTGCTCTCTGTCTGCTGGTCTCCTTAGCACCTGATGTTGCGCAGTCCCTGGTTATTACTTCACACAAGATCTCCTGGCTAGCCCAGGTTAACAGAACCCCATTTCAGCACTCAGAGCCTGATACTTTGGCAACCTATCACAGAGTTTCGCAAACTTGGGTCTCTAGCTGTTTTTTTTATTATTATTATTAATTTTTTAGAAAAATTTTCTTTTACAGATTTAAATAACACATTCACATCAACCATAATGCCAAATTCTTTTGGACTTCCCCCCGCTCCCTCCACAATCCTCATAATTTTATATTTATTTCACATTTCCTTTATAATTGTATTGCCAGTTAATTAATCTTTACAACTCTTATCCCTCCCACAATACCCTTTCTCATCACAAAGCCTCTTTAAATCCAACTAGCGTTGTCTGTTCATCACAAATATTTTCCAGATAAATCGTAAACTTTCTCCAGTCCTGTGTGAACTTGTGATCTTTCTGGTATCTAATTTTTCCTGTCAGTTTGTCTAGTTCAGCAAAGTCCATCAATTTCCGTCTCCATTCTTCCAATGTTGGTAATTCTTCTTGTTTCCATTTTTGAGCCATTAAAATGGGTCTCTAGCTGTTTTTGGACTACAACTCCCATCATCCCTAGCTAGCAGAACCAGTGGTCAAGGAAGATAGGAATTGTAGTCCAAAAACAGCTAAAGACCCAAGTTTGGGAAGCCCAGATCTATTATAAAAATGAACCGTGTCTTGAACGAGCAAGGTGGGACTATTCAGACTCTCCTAGTTAAATGGATTTATTACACTAAATTCAGAACTGCTAATTATTCATCATGATTTAAAACAAAACAAAGAAACGCCTGGAGGTTCTGCTAGGAATGAGATGAGCTAGGCCGCAGGTGGGCAACCAGATATTATTGGACTGCAGTTCCCATCTGTCCCGCTCATCCGCGCCAATGGCCAGGGATGATGGGCATTATATTCCAGCTAAATCTGGGGGCCACAGTTCTGCACCCCTGAACTTGGCCATCTCCTCTTAGGTGTGACCAGTGATCATCCCCAGTCCTAAACAACTCAGCATTCATTTCTCTGAGCTTTCCACATGCTAAGCCAAAGAAAGTCAAAAGTGTGGATGTAAATCCAGCCCGTCTCTGAACCCTGTGCTTCTTTAGGTCTCTTTTCTCGTTCTCAAAAAATGTGTCACATCCTGGTAATATGCCGAAATAGCTGCCTTCGCATGCTCTCTAAGCCTGTATAATTGCCACGTAGGTTACATGCGCACAGCTTGCGGAGGAGATCAAAAGACTGCAACCCTACACCAATTTACCAGAGAGTAAGCCCCTACTGAAGCCAATGGGACTTGCTTCTGAATAGGCGTGTATCAGGTTGCACCCTAGAAAAAGAATCTGCTTATCTATGATCCTGCTCAGTCGAGACCACTCTGGATGATTTTTATTTTTTTTTGTATCATGTGCAATATAAACTCCTGTCCAGGCAGTGACTGCATTGTCAAGGAGAAGGGCACCGCTGTGGGGGAATCAGATTGTTTTGCAGTGCAGCTGTCCATACCTTTGTACTGTTTGGCACTATATTGGTATATATATATGGTGCACAGGCTGATAGGACTCCAACTCTGGCACTGATTTGACATGAATATGCCTGTCAAAGTGTGGCCTTAAAGTGACACCTTTTTGGCTGATTTGCGCTTCGTCTGTCTTCCTCCCAGCTTCAGTGTTCTGTCTTGTTTTTTGTCTGATCGTACAGCAAGCTTTGTTAACTGATTTGCTGTAATTCCTACACCGTTGGGGGAAATAAGTCCATTGATTTGTGGACCTGATTTCCAAGTAAATTCATCTAGAATCGCACCTCTGGTTTGGTTAATACGTCCTGTTGAAATAAATACTGCTTCTGAGGATCCTCGGGACTTTATTAATTTAAAACATTATTCCAATAAATATGCATCAATGAACATAAGACACACTGTAAAGTCTAAATAAAGGCATTTACAATCCTATCTATAAAGTAAAAACAGATTCTTCCCCCACCCCTGCCCACAATGAGGTATGCACAGGATTAGTTAAGGCAAATTCATACTATAACAAACTGATACTAATTTATGGGTCCTTCCAGGCGTGAGACCACCTGAGAGCATATAACCTAAATATTCAGTCCAGAGTAACAGGAGCTCCTCAGCTATTTCTCACCTACTGGTTATCTAATCACAGAATGCCAATGACATTTAAAAGCAAAAATCTGTCCTCATCCCTTCTTTCTGCCCTCTTCAACTCAAGGGCAAACTTCAACAATTTTTAATAATAAGGCTCTTTCTTATTGGCTCTTCCCAACAGGTGCAAAGGAAAAGCCATACATGCACCACACAAAAAACCAGGACATAAAGTAGGTAGACTGAAATTCTTGGATAGGAGCATTGTGTTGTCCTAAAAGTTGCAAATCCCTGGCATGAAGGGAGCTACTGGAGATTAACACCTGGCCTGGGTGTGCAACGAAGACTAAAAATTAGAGATGACATCTTGGTGAAACACATGTGAGGAGCATGTGGGGAATGCCGGACTCTGCACAACATCTAAATGCTGCCCTCCAACTTATTCAGGCATTCTCAACCAGGACTAGGCAAGGTTGGCTGAAGTAGCCAAGGGGCTCTTTCCCTCAGCTGGAAAAACGTATTGGGCCGCAATCCAATACTCCTAAATTTGGAGCCTAGGACCAGTTAGCTGGGAGCAATCCTAGGAAGCTGCCTAATAGGAGCTCAACAAACTCTGGAAAAGGCGGGGCCTTGAGGTCCCAGGTCCAATCGATGAAAACCAGTCACAAGTTTTTAAACGGTAGAAAATCAAATACAGTCACTCTCTCTCTCCTTTGTCAAGCGGCTCAGTGTGTTGACCATGTAAACTCAGGTAGTTTAGATTTCCCAGATAAAACGTAACTTTCAGAAAATCAAGGGTTAGCTGGGAAATTCATTTTTTAAAGGACTTTCTGGTTCATAGGCACCAGTAGCTTATGTATACAAAGACTTTGGGGGCTTTAAGGCGGTGGGGTGTGCATGTTATTTTTCCAGTGTTTAATTTTAAAGGAAGAGACACAGGGTGGGGAAAAAGACTTCACCCCACCTTCCTTCAGCCTTGGCGTTCCATTTTCATTCCAAGACCTTTCGGTGAAGTTCTACAAAATGCTGGCCAGTCTGCTCTGGCTTCCTGTTTAGTGAGAACATGGCAGGAAGTGGCCAGACAAGAGAGGCGGGGGCAGGAAGAGGGCAGCCCACCAAGGGAGGAGGAAAAGTCTGTTGACATAGTGTTTTGGGGGTTCCCTGGGTTCCCTCCCCCTCCCCGCCCGGATTCTGCATGGCTCTCATTTCAGACCATGTTGCGTCTCTCGGTGCCTCCGCAAATCCACTTTTCTCTGGAAGCCTTTGCCACACAGATCGCAGCCAAAGGGCTTGAAGCCCGTGTGCTTCCGACTATGGGTGATGAGATTGGAACTCTGGCTGAAGGCTTTGCCGCACACCTGGCACTTGTGGGGCTTCTCACCTGTGGATTACAAAAGGATGGGCACAAAGTTACAACAACATAGCATCCTTAACAAACCAGCTTGAAAAGTCCAATAGAAAATGCAGAATTGGACAAAATGACAGGAAGGATTCGAAACCTGTGGGACCAGAGATTTACAGAAGATTGGAAGAAGTACCGTATTTTTCGCTCTATAAGACACACCAGACCACAAGACGCACCTAGTTTTTGGAGAAGGAAAACAAGAAAAAAAAATATTCTGAATCTCAGAAGCCAGAACAGCAAGAGGGATCGCTGTGCTGTGAAAGCAGCAATCCCTCTTGCTGTTCTGGCTTCTGTGATAGCCACGCAGCCTGCATTCACTCCATAAGACACACACACATTTCCTCTTACTTTTTAGGAGGGAAAAAGTGAGTCTTACAGAGCAAAATATATGGTATATGAATTATTTGAAGAGCAACTGTAATCAACAAATTACGATAGTAGGACTACAAGAAGTTTTGTAAGGAAAAATATACAAAGTGTTACAAAGTAGAAAAAGAAAGAGATATTGGTTATGAGTTTGAAATGTAATAGGGAAGATAAGAAATGCATACTAAGAGATTAGATTGGAAAATTTTCAGACAGGATTGATAGAAGTCAAAAATTTGAATAAGATGCAAAAGTATGTTTAATTACTGTTGAAAATGATATGTTAAAAAAACTAATAAAAATTATATATATAAAGAAAATGGCACCCCCAGATATCCAATATGGGCAGGTGACTCGGAATAAATACTAAGGACAGCATAGGACTGCCATATGTCTGGACATTCCCGGGATTTCAAAAGGCGGACATCTGGAGGCGAATTTCCAAAAGGCAGCGCTTTGTCCTGGATCTTAGGCAAGTCAATTGGAGAATTGTGTTTTTGTAAAGAAACAAAAAATAAACAAACCTTCAACTCAGCAGCTTTGGGGTTTGTCTTAAAAAAGCTGAACAATTTTCAAGGTGCCCTGGTTTTTACTTTTTGAAATATGGCAACCCTAGGATAGCATCTTTAAGATCCTTGTCAAGTTTTGTGCTAATTTTAATCGCCCTAGTTTAGGACAAGTACCAGCCACTCTCTGACAAGGCACAACTGGAAGAAGGAGACAAGGGAGCCCTCACATTACCCTTTCAGGTAACTCAGAGCTTGGCAATGATGTCAGGGTTGAGAGGGTGTAGCCCCTAAACAGCCAGCTCAATGGGGATCTCAGCTCTCAGACTTAGAAAGCTATCCTTTTCTTCCCTAAAGCATCCTTGGCAAACTACTGATCAGAGTTCCCTTGAAAACCTTTGCAGGAGAAGATTCCCACCCTCTCCCCCAAAGCAGCTCATTCTTCATTGCTCACCTCTTCAGATGAAAAGAGCATTTCAATAGCAGTTGGATTGTTCGTTTTTATTTCCAATTGCACAAATGATTTCCTCTCCCAAACATGCACACAGATAGCGGCCCTCATTGCTCACTAAGCCAGTGTGCCTGTTTGGAAAGTGGAAGAACCTGATTTTAAAATCCGGGCGCTGCCCTCGTCCTAACCACAGTAGGCCTTTTTCTTTCACTGCCTCCTTCCCTGTCTCTGAAATGTTAATGGTCATGCTTCCTGGGGAAATAATTGTGCAGCCATTTGTTCTTACACGTTGCAAGGTTTTGCTGAGGGGCATCTAGTTTTCCATCAACACGCGCTCAAAGTAAGTGGCATTATGCTGAGAGTAGACTAGCGCACTTTGAAACTGTGACAAGCAATTGGTTTCTAAAAACCAATAAAAGCTCACAAAAATGGGGCAGGACATGGGTGGAGAATGGAGTTAGCAATGCGGAGATGGACAATATCAGTGATGCTCTTACAATCAGATTGCACATGAAAACTCTCAACAGCAGTGACCATGAATTGCATTTTCCAAGGTGTAATATGCAGCGTTTTTTCACACCAGCAATACAGAATGACATAAAACCTTGAACCAAAAGGCTGTCTCAGAACTGGGTGAATGGACATTAAAATGACAATTTAAGCAAGTGCGAAGTCATGCAGAAATCCTTATTTCATTGGGATTTAAGCTGGCACTGACTGAAAAGAGATCTTGCATTTGTGGTGGGTGGCCAAATGAAAATGTTGATCCAGTGTGGTACTGTTGTGAAAGAGGCAGATTCCATGTTGGGAATCAGTAGGATACGATGGAACCACCTACACAATGCCTTTACACAAAACTATGGTGCAACCACTCTTATAATACAGCGTACAGCTGATATTTTAGAGCTGGAAAAGAGCAGCCAAAATATCAGGGGGCTGGAACAACTTCCCTAGGAGAAACAGGTTTGGGGTTTTTTAGCTTAGAAAAATTGTGAGTGACAGGGAGAACGGTGGACAGAGAGACCATTTTCTCCCTCTCTCAAAAGTACCAGAATAGGGATTATCTGATGAAGCTAAATTGTTAAATAGTAGAGTTTGCTACCACAAGATGTAGTGCTGGACCAACGTAGACAGTCTTAAGAAGGGATTAAGCATATTCATGGTGAATAAGGCTCTCAATGGCCATTAGCCATAATGGTTTTGCATCACATCCAATAACTGAGGCAACATGCCTCTGAATATCAGTTGTCAAACAGCAAATGGCAGGAGAGGCTTATTGCCCTCATCTCCTGCTTGTGGGCCTTCCATAGTCATCTGGTTGGCCATTGTAGGAAACAGGTGTCGGACTCTATAGATCTCTGCAAAGCTCTCCTCCTGTTTTTTATTCGCATGGGAGAAAATATCTTTGTAATTTACTCCCGCTTCAGCGGATACAGAAGGCTGCTGGGTCAGAAGACATACCCCCTGAGAAAAGCTCCATTTAAATCTGCAGCGTGTTCTGTTTGTCTTTCTCCTAACAGTTTTCCTCAGCTATTCAATCTGCATTTTTGTTTTGTTTCCATGTTCCCCAGAAACTCAAGATCATGGTGCCTTGCCTACCACTGAAAATAGCCCTCAAGCAGTTTGAATGGAAAAACTCAGTAATACACAAGAGAGCTCCAGAGCAAGTATCAAGACTGACTGTTCGGATCTGCATCCTCCAACTTTCTGGCTGGGCCTACCATTAGGCAGAACAAAATGCGCTCATCAGGCAGCAAATTCTGGGGCGCAGGGATGGGTAGCGACATCACCTGAATTCTATACACATGCAATGGGGAGGGTGCCATCTTGTTTCTTGCCTCAGGAGTGTGGGTAGAAATAATAATACAAAGGGAAAATTGACATTCATTGCTCCAGTGCTTTCCCCCCTACCCCCGGGGTACGCAGGGGTACACATACCCCTAAACATTTTGTGAATCTAAGTTTGGCCTCATTGAGGGGCAGTATTTCAATATGAGTAGGAAAATGAGAGAACCCCTAAACCTATATTTTTTTTTTGGGGGGGGGAGCACTGCATTGCTCTGTCCAGCGGCTCTTTCCGCCCCTGGCATGTGGCCCTCAGAATGCTGCCTAGAAAGGAATGTGGCTCTCACATAGAAAAACATTTGCCACCTCCTCTGCTTTAAAGGAAGAACTGAAGAGGGCTTGTGTGTCTGTCTTTCTAAAACTACTTGTACCTTGGAGAGACAAAAAATAAATCTGTCAGCTAGTCCACCCTGCTTTCCCGGCATTACTGTGGAGGAAACCAGCGGATAAAAAGTTTAGAGCGTTAAAATTGAGATGTGGAAATATGGAAATAACGACGAGAGGCAGGATTGAGATTTGGAGATATGCTTCAAGGTCCTGACTATGGGAAGTCCCAAAAATTAATGATTTGGAAGATAATTTGATCTTTTTTTAATTTTAGTTTTTTATTTTTATTGGTAGCAATTCTCACCTGTATGGATGAAAGTGTGCTTCTTCATGTCGGATTTCTGGTGAAATCTCTTCCCACAGTACTGGCATGGATAAGGCCGAGTGTCTGAGTGGATGAGAAGATGGGTAGACAACGTGGAGGACCTCTTGAAGCTCTTACCACAGATCTTACAATCAAAGCTGCGCTCCTGCCAAGAGAAAGTAGGACCTTCATGCAGATGCACTATCTTCTTCATTTAATGCGTTTAGAATATCTGTTCATTGCTAACCACTTACATAGAAGCAGCTTTCAAAAAAAATAAAAATCTGATAATTGATTTTTTCCCCCTTGGTTTAAGAAGATTGACGTACCGCTTAAAGGCGCTTACATAAAATAATATAAAATATTCACAAGGAAAAACACATTGGAATAATACAATTATATCAAAATATAGATTAAAACACAAAGTTCTGAAAGCAGATATCCATTAATTTAAAAATACATATATGGGTATTCTCGCCTAAACAAAACTCAGAATTATTCAAAATAATTCAGATATACGGTGGCCATTTGCCTTGTCACAAAATATAGATCCCATAGTGACTGCATTGGATAAGGGGGAGTAGGGATCCCTGAAGTTGCCTCCTCCTTCAAACCTGGGACTTTACTTATATTTCATTATATTGAAATGTTCTGCTGTATCAAGTAATTTTTCCCCGAACCATGAAAACATCCCCAAACCACTCTGGAGATACTGAGAATTGAACCAGGAAACATCCACATTTGATGCTTGTGCTCCACAGGTTTTACATGTGTATTACAAAAAGAGTTACATTTTGTGATGAAAAGCCTTTAGTGTTCATCCTTCCAGCTCCAATTTAAAAAAAACACCTAGAGTTCTCAGGTAGGTAGGTGTCTTTTTGTCACCAGAGTCAAGAAAATCTATGTACAGTGGTACCTCGGGTTAAGTACTTAATTCGTTCCGGAGGTCCGTTCTTAACCTGAAACTGTTCTTAACCTGAAGCACCACTTTAGCTAATAGGGCCTTCCGCTGCTGCCCTGCCGCTGGAGCACAATTTCTGTTCTCATCCTGAAGCAAAGTTCTTAACCTGAAGCGTATGTAACCTGAGGTACCACTGTACATTTCTTTCCCACTCGATCCGCACCATACATTTAAAGTGCACCCAGCACACATGACGACCCCTCAAGAATCCAGGGAACTGTAGTTTCCCCCTCCCAGGGTCAGAATTCCCAGAACTTTTGACAAACTACAGTTTCCAGGATTCTTTAGCAGAAGTCATGCCCTTTAAATGTGTGTTGGATATGCTTTAAACTTATGGTATATATCTGCTGTCGTCCCCCCCCCCCCCCGCCCCCAGCACTTCAACAGTGTTGAAGAAAGGGAGAAGCTTTTGAAGGGTGCATAATTTGGGTTTGGGGACAAGAACTCTTTTTTTTATTAAAAAAAAATACTTTTATTTTGCTTTAAACAAATATAGATAAATATAAAGAACTAATATTACAAAAGAAAAATCCTTAATAATAATAATGGGAAAAGCAAAAAAAAAAACTACAAAAAATGGTACCTCAGGTTAAGTACTTAATTCGTTCCAGAGGTCCGTACTTAAGCTGAAACTGTTCTTAACCTGAAGCACCACTTTAGCTAATGGGGCCTCCTGCTGCTGCCATGCCGCTGGAGCACTATTTCTGTTCTCATCCTGAAGCAAAGTTCTTAACCTGAAGCACTATTTCTGGGTTAGCGGAGTCTGTAACCTGAAGCGTATGTAACCTGAAGCGTATGTAACCCAAGGTACCACTGTACATGGCATAGAGCATAAGCCATTATGGCAAAGAAAAAAGAAAAAGGAAAGGAGGAGGAGGAGGAGGAGGAAAAAGGGGGGGGGGAGAGGAAAATGAGCCAAAACACAAGAAGGCTCGTCTATTGTGCGCTTCCATCAAGGTCGCAACAGATCATTATTCTAACTCTTTTATTCGTACTCTAATGCATGGCAGGAGTGGGGAAGGAAGAGAGATTTACTTAGATTTATTGCAGTGGTAGCAAAGCTTCTCCAAATCTAGATCGCAAAACCCTCAAACTTCACTTTTGTGTTCCAGGATCTCTAATAGTTTTAAGAAGGGAAATTTGCGCTGGCACAAAACCCCACACATACACTAAGTGGAAGAATAGAAGCATGACCCCCACCCCACTTGCTATTCCCCCTCCCCCTCCTTCCCCCTCTTTTCTTCCTAATATTTTTAACCAATTCCTGAGCCAAGAACTTATACATTGACCACTAATAATGAACCACATGTTGTACATATTACCCCACATTTATTATGCTATTTTTGTCATAGACAAATGGCATGAGAAAACTTGGTATACTTATTTGTATAACATTATTCTTGTTTTTAAAACCCAATAAAAAGTTATTTTTTTTAAAAAAAAAAAACCCGGCAAATCAAATTTGATGGAAGTTGTGTGTGTGTGTGTGTGTGTACGCGTGCATATGGGTTTGTTGTGCAGGGCGGGGAAGGATGGTAATCAGGATTAATCCCCACCAGCCCTGCATGATAACCCACACACCTTTCCTTGGCAAGCAGACTGCTAGTCCCATGAATCTGTCACTCTGGGCTCATTTATATTGTCATTTAATGTAAATCAGGGTTTCCCAAACTTGAGTCTCCAGCTGTTTTTGAACTACAATACCCATCATCCCTAGCCAGCAGAACCAATGATCAAGGATGGTCTGAAATGTAGTCCAAAATGTAGCCCAAAATGTAATCCAAAAACAAGTTTGGGAAACTCTGATGTACTGTAGATAGTGAGTTTTACTGTACAGTGGTACCTTAGTTTCAGAACATCTTAGTTTATGAACAACAATTAAGAACGCTGCAAAACCCAGAAGTAGGTGTTTGGCTTTGTGAACTTTGCCTTGGAATAAGAACATGTTTCGCTTCCTGTTGAGTGTGTTCCATTTGTAAATTGAGTCCCGCCCGCTGCTATGAGAAAGCACGCCTTGGTTTAAGAACGCTTTGGTTTAAGAACGGACTTCCAGAATGCATTAAGTTCATAAACCAAGGAACCACTGTACATCCATTAATTCTTCATTGTCTATATGACATTCTCCTCCAATCACACTTGCCTCTCCACACTTTCCCCTCCCTCAATCCAGATTTCCTCGCACCCTCTCTGTTTCAGAGTATCCCCGGTATGAGTAAATCTGGACCGAAGGAGGGAAAAGTGTGAGGAGGCAGTGCTTTGGAGGAGAATGTCAGAATTAACAGAGGTACAGAAAGCGGGCTCTTCGCATTAAGCCACCGTGTGGACGAACCCTCTCCAACCACTTGCCACCTTCCCCGGGGTTCTCACCTGTGAGTGCACAGCTTTATGCTGCTCCAGGCTAACTGCATGGCCAAATGTCTTGCCACACATTTCACAAGCGAAGGGCCTGGTGCCGCTGTGCGAACGACGAACGTGCACCTCCAGGCCGTGGGGAGTGGAGAAGACCTGAGAAGCAGAGGGAAGACAAAGAGAATTATGGTTCAGGAAGGCCTGAAGCTCACAGCAGGTCCTGAACCTGAGATATCAGAGCTGTTTAGGAGAGTGTTTCCCCCCACGGAGGTTCAGCCAATTAACATTACTAGGGATTGGTGCCATCAGGGTGGGGCAGGTGTCAGTGGCCCAAGCCAGTGGAATGAGCAAGAGGGATCACAGGCACAGCCCAGCTGGATGGCCACATGTTGAAACAAATGAGGTAATGCATGTTACCATCTAAAAAGAGGGGGACCTCGTAAGACAATTAAGGCCAGAGCCTAATATTACCTAGTTGCAGTGGTGTAGCAAGGGTTGTGAGCGCCCAGGGCCACGTGGAGGGAAATGGATGAGGCACGCATGCACATTCAACTGCCTAATAGTGCCTGCATCACCCAGGAGATCGCAGCCACAAAAATAAGAAAAGAAGAGTCATTTCGTTGTCTGGAGAGGTCACTTCCTGGTTCACATGGAGAAGCCTTTTTCAACGGAGCTCAGCGACAGCACTAGGTGCTAAAATTTTACGCTCCTAACAATTTTGCATCTGAGGAAACCGCCCCAATGCTACACCACTACCTAGTTGTGCCACTGTTACTGCAAGCTGAAATGCTGATTGACAAGTACGTGGTCTGCTGTAATAATTGATACTGTTTTGTCGATCAGTATATATATCTGATACTGCTTCATATGTAGTTTATGATTTTAGGGAGATATATATATAGTGTCATATGTAGCAGGGTTTTTTCATTGTCTAAACTGATTGATGATTTAGAAATGCTACAAACAGCTTAGAGTGTCTGTGACAAAAGCAAAGATTAGAAATGTTACAAAACAAGGACAATTGTGAAGTCCAGCCAGACCTGCAAAAAGCTATTAGTCAGTGATGGCTGTATACTATGTCTAGAATCAGAGATCCTAATATCAGTTGCTGGGGGACAAAAGTGAAAGGGATTTTGCCATCATGTCCTGTTTTGGGGCTTCCGAGAGGCATTGGGTTGGCCACTGTAGGAACCAGGATGTTGGGCTCATGGGCAAGAATCTTCTTATGTTCATAAGAGCTATCTGAACAATTAATATGCCATGGCTCCACCTTCCCCGTACAAGCTTCCTAGTCACACATCTTGAAATTAAGCAATAAAGAGGGACCTGTCTCTGCCTTGACCATCCTTGCCCAAGCCTTCGGACCTCACCACCCCTAAATAACCCCCACCCCGAAGCTGGCTGAGTGGAGTGGGGTGGAACAGAGGAATACCACCGAAGGGGGTCATAGAATATGGTCCATACCTTGCTGCATTTGACACACTTGTAGGAACCAGTGCTGATTAACAGGGGGCGACAGAGGAGCTCTGATTCCAATTTGATGCTACTTGCACTCTTCTCCTGTTGGAGTCCAGGTGGGCCTTCCACGTAGATCCCAGAGGCTGCTGCTGGCCGCTCAAAGAGTCCAGAGGAGCCAAAGTCACCATAGAGTCCCAGCGCTGAGCTGCGCTCCGATCCATAGAGAGCAGGCTCAGATCCCCTCTCGCAGAAGAGACCAAGGGATGAGCTACGTTCCAGACCTGGGCAGGGCCTGTAGCTCTGGACCAAATGTCTCAGCTCAGAATTCCCAAGGCTACTCCAGGCATAGGGCTTCAAGGGCACCGAGAAGGGGGGAGCTTCGTCCAAAGAGGGGCAGATGGAGCGCTCAGAGGCTGTCGAGACACAAATTGAGCGGAGGCGGTTAAACGGGGTTCACGCAAAACACGCACTCGACCTCTTTGTTGTGTTAGCTCTTTAGTATATAGGGTGCTTCCAGGCTTATCTTACAAATAGGTTGTGCGGATCCTGTTTCTCTTTGTTCATGATCGACATGAGTGTCTACATACTCCATTTTCTCCAATCATGTTATTCACTGCTATACCACCACTTGACAACTAAACCACGGGGTGGAGCTTGATGGAATGTGTCTGGGCTGAGTTTCTTTGTTTCGTATTATTATTATTATTATTATTATTATTATTATTATTATTATGTCCATCTGACTGGGTTACCCCAGCTACTCTGGGAAGCTTCTAACAAATTGATATACAGTAAGACATCAAACATTTAATCTGAAGGGCTGCCTTCAGATATCTTCTAAGTCAGGTAATTGTTTATTTCCTTGACATCTAATGGGAGGGTGTTCTACAGGGCAGGTGCAACTACCAAGAAGGCCCTCTTGTCTGGTTCAATCACTTCTCTTCCATACATCCTCCATATATATCACACATTTCCTCAGGGAATGCCTATTTCCATATGAACCTACCTGGACCCTGAGACCATCTTCTGAGGCCCTTCTTCATGTGCCTCCTCCTCAGGAGGTCCAGAGGGTGGCAGCATGAGAACGGGCCTCCTCTGCACTGGCCCCTGTCTGTGGAATGCTCTCCCCAGGAAAGTTTCCCAAGCGCCTTCATTATACACCTTTAGGCACCAGGCAAAAACATTCCTTTTTAACTAGGCCTTTGATTGATTTGATTGACATCCTATGTCCTTTTAACATGTGGCTTTTGGGGGGGGAGGTGTTATTGGGTTGTTGTTTTTATTTTTATTACATATTTTGTGGTTAGTGCTAAGAATCTTCCATACCAGCAGTGGCTGCAGAGGCACAATGGGTTGTTTTTACTCATCATATTTGCCGTGGAAGAGGAAAATCCAGATAAGACAAAGAAACATAAGGACAGGGTTGGCATTTTGTTGGTGGCATCCTTGTGTGAACAGTGTAAAAAAAACCACATGTGTGCATGAGTAGCACACATTTCGCACTGAATGCCTGCCTGGAAGCACCCACAGTCACTAACAGCCGCAGTTCATGTGTGAGAGAACTACTCCCTCTCTCTCATTCAGGTTGAAATAAGTTCAGATGTATTTGACCAAACAATAATACACTTCCTCTGTCATTAGCCTAAAAGCTCTGTTGAAATTAAAATGCAACAGTAAGGAAGCAAGCCCTCCAGAGATAATAGAATAGGCAATAACAAGAAGCTCTGCTAGCCAAACATTTCAACAACAGCTTCATAACAGTTGGCTCATTTTAAAAACTACCGGAGATTTTCACGAGTTTAGTGGCAGCCGTTGCAAGGACCAGCCAAACGTTTTACATCTTCATTTTGCTCCGTACAAAGCTACTTTCAAATTCACACTCTGCGCCGTCCAGTTCATAAACATTTGAGATTAAAGGATAGTTCTATTCTTCGCCCTGATTTCTGAGACAAAACTAGGGAACAGTGAAGCTAATTCTGTCATTCACGAGTCCCATCTCAAACCTGTTTCCTTGCAAAATCATTCAGGAGTGAATCATTTCCCCCGTTTTTCAGTTATATGAGTGATTAGCAGCACAGCACCACCGTTTTGGAAAAAGGAAAAAAAAAACTTAACACAAGTCATTTTGGAGACAATCTAAGAATTTGCACAGTTGCAGATGCTTTCAACCACGTCAGATTTATTTTGGTAATTCTGCCCACCTTTATAAACCACCCTGCACTGATAAAGATCACAGGGTGATTCACAATTCATCATAAAAACAAAGGCAATAAATGTATGTAGTTCGCCAACTCAGAAAAATGAAGTAAAAGCCCAAGAATGTAAGCTCCTAGGAAGAGGGTGATGGCAAGCAAGTCAAACAACTACTACGATACAGCGCAAAACGCCTTGGTAGACAAGTACATCTTTGGCTGGCAATGAAAACTGCATGTTGAAGATGACTGATGCACTTCCAGTAAAGGGAAGTTCCACAAATAGGGTGCTGCCACAGAGAATCATAGAATCTTCGAGTTGGAAGGGACCCAATGGTCATCTAGCCCAACCCCTTGCAATGCAGGAATCTCAGCTAAAAGGCCTTGTCCCATCAGCAGGACCATGAGAACGGCCTCCCCATGCAGATCCCAAGGTTCAGGGTTGGCAGATGAAGGGAGATGTTTTAGATACAGTGGTACCTCAGGTTACATACGCTTCAGGTTACAGACTCCGCTAACCCAGAAATAGTGCTTCAGGTTAAGAACTTTGCTTCAGGATGAGAACAGAAATCAGGCTCCGGCGGCGCAGCAGCAGCTGGAGGCCCCATTAGCTAAAGTGGTGCTTCAGGTTAAGAACAGTTTCAGGTTAAGTACGGACCTCCGGAACGAATTAAGTACTTAACCCAAGGTACCACTGTACTGAAAGCCTCTGGGAGAAAAGGGGATGCAATTTCCCAAATCAATGGCAACATTTGAAAACGCCAAGCTAGATTATAAGGTCTCAGGCAGTAAGGGAGAGAATACTTGCTCTTACAAAAATACCATTAGTTATAGCTATATTAAAGCATGGTTTGCTTTTTAAAGATCTCCCTTATTTATGACCAGGTGACTCAAGGGGTCAAACTTTTCCTAGACCACAACATTTTAAGCTGTAGGCGTGGCAAGGGGGTTGCATGTTTTTTTCCCCTTGGTTTGCCGTGAGGTTGAAATCAGCAGGTTGAAAACTAGAATGTCACTGAGGAAGGCAAGGTGCGTCTTCTCCTTGGCATGCTAGTGTTCTACCTACGGGAAGCTTATTTGTAGGAGAAGGGTTCAAACATTCAGGCTCCCATCCCTTACGCATTTATCACTTGTGTTTATAACCTTTACCAAATGGTCTCTGGGCAGCTAACAAATTACCTGGCAGGGAGACCCTCTGATCTCAGGTGGCCTTACTTCTGAGTAGATGAGCCCTAGTATTGCACTGACAGCCTCCCACCTGCAGCATCAGCCAAGGAAGCTTTGACCACTTGGTGCTGATTTTTTTTTGGGGGGGGGCATATTTGGATGCCTCTATTTTGGTGCTGGAGGAGACACTTGAGAGTCCCATGGACTGCAAGAAGATCAAACCTATCCATTCTGAAGGAAATCAGCCCTGAGTGCTCACTGGAAGGACAGATCGTGAAGCTGAGGCTCCAATACTTTGGCCACTTCATGAGAAGAGAAGACTCCCTGGAAAAGACCCTGATGTTGGGAAAGATGGAGGGCACAAGGAGAAGAGGACAACAGAGGACGAGATGGTTGGACAGTGTTCTCGAAGCTACCAGCATGAGTTTGACCAAAACTGCGGGAGGCAGTGGAAGACAGGAGGGCCTGGCGTGCTCTGGTCCATGGGGTCACGAAGAGTCGGACATGACTAAACAACAACAATTTTGCTTCTAGCGTGACATCAAAGTCTCGCAAAAGTTCACTTGCATCATTTTAAATCGTAACCAGCCCAGTAATGGCATTGCCTGGCTTACCCAGAGGTTCTTGCCCTGTGACTCCACAAGATCGTGTCTGCTGCATGATCAGTCTTAGCTAAATAAATGCATAGTGATTGTGGCACCAGATGCAGCTCTCTTATTCTGCTTCTGTCATAGATAGATTCTTTCTAAGCTTTGAATGCTTCTTCCCCTAGATCAGTAGTTTTCCACCAGTGTGCCGTGGCACCCTTGGGTGCCTTGAATGACGGTCAGGGGTGCCACGGGCAACACTGGCCTCTGACCCTCTTTCCTTCCCTCCCTTCCTCTGATGCCCTCTCACGTCTCTGCCTCCCAAAGGCTTGCACAGCAGTTTGTTGCAGCAGCCCTGGCTGCAAGCTCCCCAGACAAATAGTGCCTCTAGGGCTGGCCAAGGGCTGATTCCTAGGCCCTTGTGGGGCAATGGGAGGAGACACCTCTCTTTGGGGCAGGGGGGGGCAGCTCAGAGACCAGATGCAGCAGCAGCAGCTGCCCAGAGGACTCCCAAGGAGAGGGGAGAGGAGGCTGAGGGAACACTCCACAAGGGAGGGTGTTTGAAAAAGACTGAGAGGCTGCCGGCTCTGCAGGCAAAGGGTGACACATCTGGGCTCCCAAGCCCCACAGGGGTGCCGCAGAAAGAATGGAGTTGGTCAAGGTAGCCGTGGACTCAGAAAGGTTGAAAATCTCTGCTCTAGGTAGTACACCGATTGCTGCTCTGAAAGCCATGTGGAATTGCAGGCTATTACCAGCGCCTGTTGGCTCATGTGGTGTTGCTAGTGAATGCCTGTCCTGTTTTTATCTACAAAAAAAGCTTCTCCCGCAGTAAGAATTATGTACACACACATACACACACCCCACAGCATAACAGCAGTACCTCGGTTCCATAACTTGAATATGCAAGTATTGACTGGTTTGGGCAAAGTGTACATTGGGGTTATACTTGACTCCTGCCCTATACACACCCACACACCCACACTCCAATACAGGTGACCAGTGCTTTTTAAAAATAAATAAATAAAAAGTGGAGGGAAGGTCTGGTGCTCACTATGAAGTTGTTACAGTAAATGCCCCACACTTTTAACATTTGGGGCGGTACTCCGTACCCTTGAGTACCCCTAGGGGGAGCACTGCCTGAGGTGATTTTTTAACCTAACTTGCACCACTTCGTGCCCTGTGTATTCCCTAGCAGTCAGACATATTTTTACATGGAAAGAAACCACACACAGTAAGAGATGTTTTTAACATCAATAAATCAGAGGGTCAGCTGTTCTGTAATGTTTCAAGCCCTGTCACGTTGCGACTTTATTTTATTGTTAACAGAGGAGTTTTACTGAAATGCCATTTTGGTTGGTTAGACCTTCCCAATTAAAATGTAAAGGAGGCTGGGAATATAATGCTACACGTCAAAATATTTGGTGCCTAACCATGACCCAAACTCTGAATTTGAATATCAAAAGGTATTCATTATTAATAAATTAAAATAGTGTTTGTGGGAGGGGGCATTGTTGTTGTTTTTTGTTTTGTTTTCTGTTTCATTTATTTGTGCTTTTATCCTGTATTTTTTATCTTGTCAACTGTCCTGAGATTTTCAGATGAAGGGTGGCGTATAAATTTAATAAATAATAAATAAATAATAAATATTTCATGCTAGCCTTACTTTGAGTAGTTAGGTTGATATTAATAAATGTGACCAGCTTAAGTTCAGTAATTTTAGTGGGTTTACTTTGCATAGGAAAAGGCGAACTACAGCCGAAAATATATATTTGTGCTGTTATGGCCTCTAAGGTGCGAACGCATTAAGGTTTTTGTTTCTATTCATGCCTGCAATCTGTTTTGAGTTAAAGGAAAAATATGCATTGGGGGTTATTACCATAGCTGTCAACTTTTCCCTTTTTTAAAGGGAAATTCCCTTATTCCGAACAGGATTCCTCGCAAGAAAAGGGAAAAGTTGACAGCAATGGTTATTACAGATTTCACACACTACTCCTATATTATTAACAGTAGTCCAGTTTCATAAGTTTTACATGAAATGCAGTCAAATCAAACATCATATGTTATCTGACTCCATTTCATGTAAAAAATAAAAATAAAAATGCTACATTTAAGAGATACATCTAATTGTGTTTTTAAATCCCCCAACACCTTGTAGTTCACATTATTAGCTAATTTTATCAAGGAGCATATTTAAAGCACATGCACACACGTAATAGTCATAGGAAAAATACAAGATAAAATGTTGCAGTAGAATAATCAGTTTACAAGAAACCATCAATTAACTCCTGAATTCTTGCTTATCAGACTGATAATCCAATAACAACATCAACCAACGGTTTAATAGAGAGGGGAATGAAGAGATGCGATTAAGTCCACTGAGAATAAAAATAATTGTAAAAATAAAAATGGCCGTAATAAAATGGTAATATTCTATCTGCACACACACACACCGGCAAGAAAAAGACAGGTTAAAAAAGCACTTTCTGCAAGTACAGAAAAAGGTACGGTAATAAAGCAATTATAGAGGCTTTTTTAAAGAAGAAGAAATTAAAACTTTAAGCAATGTATTTACAAGTGAATAGAGCAAGGTGTATGAATTGATTGAGCCAGCAAGGTTTTTTTTGTGGGGGGGGGGGTGTTACATGTTTATTACAGCCTCAGGTTTGTGCTCTGCTTTGACAAAAACAATTTTGCAGTAGTGATATTTTTCTCACACTCAGGCAGATCACCCACTGCGTCCCATTTTGATCATTTGAGCATGGTGTGTGTGTGTGTGTGTGTGTGTGTGTGAGAGAGAGAGAGAGAGAGAGAGAGAGAGAGAGAGAGAGAGAGAGAGAGAGAGAGATGGGGGCTAAGCCGTTAGTGCCATTAGGAGAGTATTTGGGGCACTGGGATGCTCTTCTTCAAATAAATCAGTACAATAAAAGCCAATCACTAGGCAGAAGGAGAAAGCCAGCCCTCAGTGTCAGATTTGGGAGTATGGTTAAAGGAGTTAATTATTAAATTGACATCTAATAATATAAATTGCATTACATTTCTACCTCTACAGTAGGTACTGTTTGAGTATTTTGCCTGAAGAAACAACAGTGTCTTACATTACCTCCAATTTTAAGAAGGTTATCATATGTATCTTCCTTTTTGGTTGTATTATTATTATTATTATTATTATTATTATTATTATTATTATTACATGTATTGCCCAGTCTTCTCCAGCAGGTCCCAGGGTGGGTTACAAGGATTTGAAATTCAGAATTAAAAAACAGGTCAAGCAAAAGTCCAACACCCACCTTGGTGAGATGTCACACACCCACCCATTCCCCCAAGATCTATTTTGTTGGGAAAAAAGCAGAAGGTGGCAACTTTACTATTCTCAGCATTCACCACAGTGTCACTTCATCAGTAGAAATGCTGTCAGCAATTTCCGTTTCTGAGCAAAACTGAAAACAAACACTACACAAAAAGTCCAAATGAACTGTTCTCTGTTGTGCTTTCTGTCAAATGAGCCAAAAGTTCAGCTTGCTTTGCCAGCGCCATAGGGACCCCCAGCAAGCTGACTAGAGATGCTGGATGCAAACCCATTTAGGATGCAGCTCAAACACTGGGAATCTCATCACCAGGAGTACACCAGAGATATATTCTATCTCTGATCATTAGCAAGCAACGCAGCAAGGCTAGCTGCTGACAGTCTGATCTGGCAAGCAGTCAGTCTCTAAGAGAAACTATATTAATCAATCATAAGCTTTGTAATCTCCTAATTCAGTCCTATCACTGTAAGCTCGACTTTGGCCCCTTGCAACTACTTTTGATATTTTCAAGGCTGGCCTTCTTGCTTCCAAAGGGCTCTTGAATGCTCTTGACGGATATTATTTTGGACAAGCAAGGATGCTAATTTTGTAGAAGTTGTACGCAGATGTCAATGACATCCAGGCACATGACGAAACAAAAAGCCACAGATTTACAGAGAAACTATATGTGGAGAATCAATGCATTGTGTGCATCAGATGGGTGGAGTACTGTTGTTGTTGTTGCTGCTGCTGCTGTTAGCACACCCATTTTCTCTCAGTTGTATGCCTTGAGTTCATTTGTCTTTACTTCCAGGATTACCCCATCCCATATATGCCCACTTAACTGCTTTGATCTACGGAACTGGCACTGTTACAGGTAACACATAATATTTGTTAATTCACTCGTAAGAAAGTGATCTTTTAGTGTGGCAGCTCCTAAACTTTGGCATCTTCACTGTTCTTTTTTCGGCACTTGCTAAAAACGTTTTGGGCAAGCTAGGCATGTAGAAGTTGACATGTGTTTTAGTAAGTTTTTTGCTGAACTATTTGTTTTATTTGGGGGGTTGCTGTTTTTTTAATACTTGATTTTAACTTTGCCCTTTATTGACAATGTTAGTGTTTTACACTGCTTGGAGGTATGATCCGCAATCAAGCAGTGTTTTGTTAAATAAAGGCATGCAATGCCACCAAACTCTCGGGGTTGTTGTGAGGACAAAATTGGGGTTGTGGGTGCAAGCATGTATGGCACCTGGAGGTCCTGGAAGGGTAGGCAAGCTAAAAAATGTAAGTATAGATTTCTAAATTGCATTTTAGTGGGAGACCAGAAGAAAGAGCTGAGTCTTCATTCATTTTCCTCTTGTGGATCCCTGGAAGGATCTATTCCTTCGTGCCATGAAAGCAAACAGGAAACAGTATCGCGGTGGGTTACTCATCCTTCCTTCTGAACAGCCATAAAAGATTTTCATAGCCTAGCAAGTAATATTTAAAAGTCTGGGAGGATAAAGTGAGGTGACTATAACTCCATCATTATCGCTACACTATTCAGCTGCTCCCACCATCAGATTAATACAATCATCATTGTTAATAGGAATGTATATATAGATACATAAAGCATACACAAGAATGTGTATCTGCATCTGTATATTACCCATCACAATCCTAGGCAAGATTACTGGGAAATAAACTCCACTGTGTTCAATGGGGCTGAACCCCAATAATAATAATAATAATAATAATAATAATAATAATAATAATAATAATTTATTTATGTGCTGCCCGGCCACTCTGGGCGGCTTCCAACCACTTAAAACATCAAGCACAGTAAAACATCAAACATTAAAATGGCAAAGTGTGCAGAGGAGTCTAGTCTGAAATCATGCTGTTGTTCATTTATGTCAAAAGCGTAGACAGGTTCCTTTTGGTTGTGATTGCTTTGAAGTGCCGCAGAAATGTTGCAAACCAGAGTCCCTTGTTGTAGCCTATGAAACAGGTGGTGATTTTTTTTGGGGGAGGAGATGCCTAAGCAGGCAGGCAGGCAGGCAAGATTCAGAAAACCTATCACCCATTTCCTTTGCTATTTTATAGGGCAACCTTCTCCTCCGAGGAATGAATTTGTATTTTCTTGAACTCACAACCTGATCAAATTGCAAACAATTACTTTGCAAACAAGAGGGTCGAGAAGGGGCGCGAGGTTGTGTGTGTGTGTGTTATTTATATATATATATTTCCCTGTCTTTTATTCATGCCTTTTTAATAATCATTTCTCCAGATATACAGCATAAGACATAGCCTATTTTATCAATACATGTCAAGCGTCCTCGTCTTTCTTACTGCACAACTACAGTCATTTTAGGGAGAATTGTTTAGTAAGGATTTTGGAGGAAGCCTTCTGAGAGATATTAAAAACAACAGCAGCAGCACAATTTTTCTGCTTTCTTTTTAGCCAGACAGTTCTCCCTGCTCTCATTCTCCACTTTTCTGCTGCTAGTATAGACCTAGGAGTATCTTTCTCTAGCTTTAAAGCCAACGCCTTTAAAACTATGGTTATATTTAATTTTTTTTTTAAAAAAAAAAATCCGCTTTTCTATGACTCCTTCGTTCCTAAAAGGAAAAGGAAAAAACGCCAGCAAATTGTTCTAAATTGCTCAGGCTGTGTTTCTCAACGCGATCAGGGCGACTGACGCCAAGTGAGGAGTTCAGCGTCCTCTCGGGGCGACCACATCAAAGGGAAAGGAGAAGCCAGCCAGAGGCTGCGCTGCTCTCGAGGAGACGCCGTGCGCCCGGATCGAGTCCAGGGCAGGGAGAGGAAGGAAGGGGCTCTTTTGAGAGAGAGAGAGAGAGAGAGAGAGAGAGAGAGAGAGAGAAGGAAGGAAGGAAGGAAGGAAGGAAGGAAGGAAGGAAGGAAGGAAGGAAGGAAGGAAGGAAGGGAGAGAAGAAAGAAAAAGGAAGGAAGGAAGATTCTACTAATTAGATGAAGACCCCCCCCCCCCGCCCCAATGCACATCGTCCTCTGTACAGAGTAATGCAGTTGGGGAATTTTTCACTATGGACTTCATCTGGTCTTAACGGGGATCCACTAGCAGGAATGGTATAACTTCGTTTTCTTGCCGCTCAGAGATGATTTTTTGAAAAAATACCAAGCTTTTGATGATGATGATGTAAGGCTGCGTTTGGGGGCTCATTTCCCTGAGTGT
This sequence comes from Podarcis cretensis, assembly GCF_951804945.1. NCBI lineage: Eukaryota > Metazoa > Chordata > Lepidosauria > Squamata > Lacertidae > Podarcis > Podarcis cretensis. Next base: position 75,162,743 of record NC_137175.1, read on the forward strand.
GGCTCTGCCCTTTTGCCCCAGGGGCCCGATCCTGAGCTGTGTCCCGATCCTTCTTGCAGCCGCTCGGACACAACTGCGCTTAATCTCTCCGCCCTCGAACTGGAGCGCAGAATTCGTTGCTAGGGGTCCCTTACTGGTCAGTCCCGCTTCAGTTCCGCTTCCCTCTGGGAAAAAGAGCTCCCTACCGATACCGGGGCGGGTGGGGTGTGTTCTCCCCCATCCCCTCGACTAATCCAGATCGACTTCGCGCTCGTCCTGTGGCTCCCACCCCCACCTTGCCCTTTGCAAATATATTGAAAGAGAAATTACTCAGGTATAGTTTGGTTCTTTCAAAAATCCGATGGGGAAATCCAGAGAGTCTCATACCTTTTAAGCCTGAATCGCTGAATTTAAGAAAGGAAACCTTTTCTTTCTTTTCTTCTTCTTTTTTAAGGGGACAATTTGGGTCAGCAAGAAGCGGACTTGTTCTGTGATTCCTCCTGCCTTATTATTAAGAGGTAAACACGCGCGTCTGAAATCGCGTTTCATTATGAACCGTGCGCGCAAATCATCGCACGTCTGCAGGCAAAAGAGGGTTTCTCTTTCCCCCATCCTCACGGCAATGGTCGGAGATGCGGTATAGGGTGGGGGTGGGGATTAAAATTTGAGACCCAGGGGAGAAATTTAAGGAGGGAAGATGGGGACACACACACTGAAGTGGGCAGCTGAGATCTTTTACACACATCCTTCGGAGTAAACCCTGCTGAACGCAACGAGACGGCCAGGACCGGGCTGTAAAGCGAGGGCCATAAAACGCTCGGATCCTGTCCCAAAGCAGCCTAGAAACACGTCCACCACCCAGCCCTTCCGACGACAGCTCCTACCTGGGGAAGCCGAGGGAGAAGGCGGCCTCCACAAATCCTCCAGCTCGGCGGCTCGGTCGCAGAGGCTGCCCTCGCAGCTGGGAGCCGACTCCGAGGTGCCGTCCGCCCCGTCGGGCAGCTGAGATTCCGGGGAGAAGCGGCCCTGCGAGGGCTCAGGGAGGCCCAGAGGCATCTGCCCCGGAACCTTAGTGTCTGCCAAGGGAGGAAGGAGAAAGATCTCGTGAGAAGCCTGCTTTCCCATGTACGCCCCGTCGCACAATCCCCTTTTACAGGTGCCCGAGGAGAAAGCCAGCCAGCAAACGCGCTACCTTCAAATCCACTTTTCCCCTGTTGGATCAAAAGCGCAGCTACTCCGTGATAACCGTAGATATTTATCACGCAGTAGCAGCCCTTTTATCCGCTTGTTCTACCTGTGAAAAAGTGGATTTGGGAGACGGGGTAGTGAAAAAGCGGGTATTATTAAAACTCTTCCTAAAGGCAATAAGAGAAAAAGACACTAATCTAAACAAAAAACACTTCGGAATAAGATTAAGACTTTTTTCATAATGCAGTAAGATAAAACAAACTAAATAAAAGCACGTGGTAATACAGATACATGCCTGCGTATCAGGCGTCAAATGGAAAATCATCTCCATTTGCCTATAACCACCACCTCCGGTGACTTGGATGTTCCGTCGAAAGTAAACCCTGACCCGCCCCTGTCCCCTGGGCGCCTCGGGTCCGGTCCGGAGGCGCCCGAGGAATCCAGGCCAAAGAAACCGCTTTAGCTCTCACCTGCGCAGATCTGTGCCAGGACGCTCTCCAGGCTGAGGCTGTACTCCCCGTCCGGGGCTCGGGGCTGGTGGTAGCTGTGCGCCTTCTTGCTCTTCACCAGAAAGGACCTGGGCATGGTGCCTCGCGGGGTGGACGGCGCTCAGTCCTCCGTCTCCTCCTCCTCACGCCTCTCGGGCCGCCAGTCCCCGCGGCACGGGCTGCCTCGGCGCGTCCCGTCGAGCGGCGGCTCTCTCCAAGTCGTCCCCAGTCCTGCGGGAAGTGCTCTGCGAAGAGGTCGGGCGAGCCATTGGTTACCAGGGAATATGCTGGAGGGGGCGGGAGAGGGAGGGGGAGGGAGGGAGGAGCGTGGCTGAGGGGCTGGATGCCTAGGACGGAAAGAGGACGCCACTACCCTCCGCCAGGTGGCATTCGCGCAGGTGGTCAGGCAGCCGGCTCACCTGTCAGCCGCAGTAGCTCTGCTTTTTTCGAGGTGACGCACGAGCTTCTCCCCGCTCCCATTTCATCCTCACACAAACAAACCCTTCGGGAGAGGTGAGGCTGAGAGAAAAGCGGGGGGGGGGCACCCCGTGGGCTTCCTGGCCGAATTCGAACCCCGCTCCCCGGTTCCTGCTGCGGCACTCCAACCACTAAGCGTTCTCTCCTACAGGTTGCGACTTGTTCCAGAAATCGACCGCGCGAGACAAAGGAAGCAGGATTTCTCCCTTCTGTTCTCCTCTCCCTCAATATTCATTCATTCATTCATTTATTCTCTGGCCTGGCCCCCGAAGGTTACTTCACGTGTTAATGTGGGGAGGAGTGGGGCGTTATTGCGGGAGAGGGCCAAATTCTCCTCGCAAGGTTCAAGTGCGCAAAAAGCCCAAGAGGCGGTGGCTGACGCCGATCTTCAAAGAAACAACCGCAAGGTTTGGATCCCCACCACTTAGCTAAACTCTGCAGTACCCGATTCTCTGTCTCTGTCTCTTTGGTGGCGCAAATAGCTCGGAAGCGCTACCGTACAGAATCAAGGCGTCGGTGAGAGCAATCCCGCGCTCGAATTCCCCCGTGTTTCAAATTCAGTCAGCGCCCCAGCATTGGTTGTGGTTCGCGCGCGGCAAAAGCAAACTCTCTAGCAACGTGGCCGAGAAAAAGGGATTAAACATCGCTATCCCTCTCTTATGATCAATCAAACAGATTTCCCTCTCCTCCTTTCCTTTTTCTTTCTCTCTCTCTCCTGCAACCAAGGCTCAGTCATCCTCAGAGCCCTGACATTAATGGACTAACTTTGTTCCGCTCATTTCAAGAGGTAGATCTTCGTGGGCGAGGCCCCCTCTGCTTTTGGCCGAGAAAACAGGCAGGGGGAATCGCGCGCGCCAGTACCTGCCCGCGATCCTATTAGTCAAGCCCGCTCCGAAGCAAGCCTCGTTGTTCGTAATGCAATAGAATCACAGAATTGTAGAGCTGGAAGGAACCCTGAGGGTCATCTAGTCCAACCCTCTACAATGCAGGATTTCCCTCCCGACGTGGAACTCGAACCCACGACCCTGATATTAAGTGTCTCGTGCTCTACGCGTCTAGTTTAGCCTATCTCTCCTAAAACCAGCGGGCTGACACTGATTCCCCCAAGAGGTCTCTGGTGAGACAATCAGCTGGCCAAAGAGGCAGTGAACATCTCTGCGCAAGAGCTTCCAGAGAGCTGGTCAATATTTCTGGGGAGATCCAGAATTGTGGGAGGGGGGGGTGTTGGCGGGGGGCGGGGCTCAATCCTTCCAATGAGGGGAGTAAAAGTCGGACAAGCACCATGCGGGGCAAAATGGGGAATATCTCCTCCGCATCTTTTAAGTTGTTGAAAAGTGTTGAGCTCCAAAGTTTGCGCCCTGGCTTTTAAACGCTCACCAAACTTGTCTGGATGCAAAGCAATGGTCTCATGGCCTTGATCCTCAGAGAGGTGAGCTCAGAATAGCAACCGAAGAGTTAAAATCCACCCCATGATACATTAAAGACGTCGCATTTATTGCGTGAACTTTCCTGGGATGCAGCCCACGCAGGAGGGGTGACAACCCTAGCAAACTAGACAGAGGGGACGAGGACGAATATTATATATTAGGAACAGTAGAAAAGGGATTGATCGCCTGTCAATGAGTATTGTGATTGATCTGTCGAAAAACAACAACACCCGGAACACAGTCGCGAATAATTCCCCTGCCAACCGGATCTGCTACAAATTGCATATTATAAAATGAAGTTGCTAAATGTACTAGAATAATTTTTTTTTATTGCACTCCGATCCTAAAGCGGGTACAGTTAACCTCCCCCTGGGATTTGCTTTCAAAAAGTGAAATTCAATGTAGCGTTGAACAGCTGTTGTATCGTAGACCTTAGTTCTAATTCAGATCAGAGTGAAGGGGCGGAGGGAATCTGACGTTTAAAATGGATTTTGATTTTTGATTTTACAAAGGCAATGTCTACAAACAACATTTTATTGTGCCATAAATCTGTCTTCTCACACACTTGCGGCTGTTCAGATTTCACCCAATAAATATGTTATCATGGTATTCTCCAAACAACTTATTGTGCTTCAACTATTTTATTGTAAACCGCCCTGATAATTGTATTGAAAGGTGGCGTATGAATCCTAATAGCAAATATGCAGACTTCATGGGCAAGATCCAGGCACAAGCAAGTAAACATTTTTAACATGCCATTTAGTCTAATGAAGGACACCTTGAATTCTCTTTTTAAAATCACTGTAAACTTTGGCTACATCGTCTGACCGCCTTGTTCCTCTCTGGAGGCAAAGTTATGCGAGCCAGTTGATTCCCATCATTAAAGCTGTGTTTCCAATGCTGACGTGTCCTTTCTTTAGCTGATTCTGCAGATTATTTTTGAATTGGGATTTCGTGTCCCTGCTGAAGCCCCAAGTAAGCCACGCAGTTCGATCCTATCGCGCGTTAACTCGGAAGTAAGGCTTACTGTTCCGTGGAGTTTTTTGCTCCGAGTTTGCATTTGAGAATGCAGGGTCAGTCGTTCACGGGGGTGGGCTTTTTCTCCCCTTGCCAACTTCTACTGGTGGAAAAATATCCTTCTCTTTTGGCTGAAAATGAATGCGCAACCACCACCGCTCCCTCAACCAAAAATAAACGTGGGCTGCATGATTTATTTATTTATGTTCCTCAGATAAGCAATAGTGATTGAAAGGGTAATAACTCATTGCTTCACCCAGATTGCCTGCGGGTGAAACGCAAAATAGGTTGGCTGAAGGCTGCGGAGGAGTGACTTAAATTAGGATTTAGGGACCTTGGGGGAACATGAACCGTTAGAGGAACCTCGAGAAACGATCAAACTCTTTCTCTTTTTTTTGAGGGGGCGGGAATTGTAGAACAGTCGCGCTTTTAGTATCCTGCAGGAACTGGCAGATTCGCGGCATGTACTTTATGGAAACCAACCAGCATTTTGGTTACGTAGACCGGATGCCCGGGCAAAGTTGTCATTCCATGGACACCTAAATCAGGATTGAATCTGAAGCTAGGACGGGGGGGGGGTGCAGAGAGGCGAGGGGAGGAAGCGCCAAATATTGAGAGTCCCCCCCAAAGTCAGCCTCGAATTCATCGAAACGTCACGCAGTTTTTATTATCTCCGTGTCGTGTCCTGTTGAATAGGAGGGGTTTAAGAGGAACTGCTGGAGTTGAAAAGTTATTTTAGTTTGAAGATAGCGGCAAAAATCTGGTTCCGCCTCCACGTCCTCGCAATTCGCCACTGCCCTGCTCCTGAGCATTTTCTGTCTAGTTTCATTTCAATCTTTTGATTTTAAGCAAATAAATGAACGTGTGCTGAGCGCGCGCGGTGTCTATCCAGATACAACCTCTTTGTCTTTAGGGGGTTTGTGGCAGGTGGAATGAAATTGCAAGGGGCTGCACAAGGGGATCCCTTCCAACTGGACATTTCTATCAAATCCATAGACTAGACTTAGCCAGAGTTGCTGGATTCAAAGTGCCGAGCTCTCAGGGGTTCAGAAAAGCTGAATAAACTACAAGCGTCAGGAGGATAGTACAAATTTAGGCGCGTTTACCTGAGAATGAGTCTCATAAGTAAAACATGGCTGCGCATTTCGATTATTATTATTTTTACGCATTTGCATTGAGTGCATCCGGGCACGAACCGCGGGACTTCCCCTCTGCGCAAATCCCACTGCAAGAGCTGGGTGATGCGCTTGCGGGATGCGCCCTTCCGCCGGTTTCTAAGAAAGGGCTTCTCCTTCCCAGGAAAAAGAATGATAAGAAGAAAAGCAGCCCTGACTGATTAGGCTACTACAAGATGCTGGATCTTGTGATCTGAATGCCTGAAGCAGGACAAACGCTGCCCACTATTATATATGTGCAGAGTCCCGAACAGGCTTTTGCAAATAATAAAAAATGGAGGATAACCTTTTACCCACACGAACTATTTTTTTATTCTATAAAAAAGTCCAGGCGGCCCATTCCGCTTGGAGAAATCTGGGCTCCGGCACAGATCTAACTGGGAACTGCGCGGGTGCTACAGAAGACACCAGTTATACTAGATTGCACCCCCCCAAAAAAGTGCAATATTTGCAAACCACCGCCAGATTACAGGTAACCTGCTTTGCGCGGCTCCCGTTCCTGCTCAAACTTTTAAACATGCTTTTAGTTTTTTAGCTTGGCTGGTCGTGATGGTAACACCAACGTTTACGTGCATATATAGGTAATATGTGCGTGTGCGGTGTGGCTGCAAGCTCGCGCTTTTGGCAAAAGCTGGCCGCATCCTGTCCATTTCAAAAGGGAGGCATCAAAGGCAGCTGGGAGGCCAGATCCACGGGCTTTATTGTTGTTGTTTCTGCTGCCGTTTTACTGCTGGTGGGAGAATTTCCCGGTCGTTCCACCTGCTTCTCCATTCATCCTTGAGAAGGAGACGCAGAAGCGGAAAGTGGGGACCAAAAATCAAAGCGCCTTGATAGATTGGTTGACTTATCTGCGACAGCCTCCTCCTCCCTCGCCCCTGCCCTCTATTGATTCGTTGGAAGAAAAGCAGGAGCAGCGCCAGATTAGATATTTCCGAGAGAGAGAGCGAGCGCACGCGAGAGCGCGCGCAATGTTTTAGGTAGGAAAATGGAGAGGGCAGGAGTAGCAGCTTGGCCCCACAACTGTGGGTGCCCGGGGCCGTGGGTGCCATGCAGCGTGCATGGCCCTGGCACCGAAATTTGTGGGGGATTTTGTGGGTGCTCGGGCACCCAGGGCCCTGGCATCTTTGCGGGAGGGGGTCTCGCGTGCGCCTTGGATTCCATTGTCTTTGAAGAGCAATTTCCAGCATAGGGTAGGGCTGGGTAGCTAATCCAATCCATTGACAAAGCGTTTCACATCTTTTTTCGGCTGTTCAGAGTGCGCTCGGGCCACCTAACCTTCTTTTTAGAACCACTGGTTCAACGGGAAGGCACGCATGACGCTACAAGGGCGAACGCGATTGTGCCATACACGTGTGAACATGCCCCGTGCCTTTTATATATACAGTGGTACCTCGGGTTACATACGCTTCAGGTTACAGACTCCGCTAACCCAGAAATAGTACCTCGGGTTAAGAACTTTGCTTCAGGATGAGAACAGAAATCGTGCTTCAGCGGTGCGGCAGCAGCAGGAGGCCCCATTAGCTAAAGTGGTGCTTCAGGTTAAGAACAGTTTCAGGTTAAGAACAGACCTCCGGATCGAATTAGGTACTTAACCCGAGGTACCACTGTATATATATATATAAGAATAGCCTAGAGAAGCCTCGGGTGTGAAGCTGCCCTTTTATAAGCAGTGTATTTAAATGTCTGGGCGGCAACAGTCCGTGGGAATGATTAACACGAAACCTCATTCCCCAGGCTGTTGTCACTGAACCACCTTCGGCGCTGAGTAATTTGGATCTGCGGTGAACCCCACTCACCTTTCCCACCTGCTGATAGGGAAGCCCCCGCCCCGCATCCTCACACCCCCCCCCCACCTTGCGGCTGGATTTCGGTTTCAAACAAAACAACTCCTCCTTGGCTCCCTCGTCCAATTTCGCCATTGCACGAACCATCGTTTAAATGGAAGGAGCTCCCAGGAACAAAGTTGGGAAGGTTTGATAGGAGAAGCCTGGGTGCGGGTAATATGGCTTGCCCTCTCCGCAGTTGTAATCCTTCTCTCTCTCTGTTGGCAACCGGCTAACAGGAGTAAAGGACCCTTCGCCGCTCTAAATCGCCCCTCTCCAAAACAAAAACAACCCACCACCGTTCCTCCCTATTTTTCTTAAATATACACAGGCTTCACAGTCCCCTTACACAGTGACCTGGGACTTTCTTCGGAGTAAGGCAAGCCTAGGGCTGCTTGCGAAAGAAAAGACCCTGGAAAATGCGCATCTGGCGGTGGCACGCGTTTGCCTGTAACGTGTGGCCAGTGGGAGGTGTATGTATGATGGGTCGGATGGCACGTGGCCCGAAGACCGTTCCCTTCACCTTGCAAGCGTAGGGTGCTGTTGGAGCTTCCAACCACTTTAGGGTTTTAGAATCCAGGAAGGCAATTCCTTCATCGGGAGCCTGGTCCGGTGGGATTTGAAGTCTGGGTGCTAGATCAGAATGACCCTCGTGGTCCCTTCCAAGTCTACACGACTTCTATGATTCCATGACTGGCAGAGTTTGCTGCCTTTCCGAACTGCAAAAAAGCCTGCTTGGATATAGGAAGCTTCCTCTTGCTAGCTCGGCGTTGCCGGGATCCCAGATGGGGGCTCCTCTCCCAGCCCTACCTGCCTCTGCCCCACCCAGACCCTGCCCCACCCCTCCCAAACAAACCCAGAAAGACAAAGAAACCAGTGGAGAGAGCGGCAGAAGTGGCGAAGCGCCCAGGAGTCTCTCTCTCTGCTCTGCACCCATCCACTAATTTACCTTCCTTCTTCGATGAGAAGGGCCAGGCCTGAAGCTTGCCCTGGAAAAAAACACTCCTTCTGAGCAGCCTATCATATCCCAGAGCTGATTATGATCGTACAAGAACAGGGGGGTGGAGAGGCGGAGTGGGGAATAGGAGCCACACACTCTGCACTTGCTCAGGAACTAACAGCCACCAAGTTCCTAGGCTGCAAGCAAAACAGGCGCCGAGGCTGAGTTTACGAGCCCTTTTTGGGGGGGTGGGGGTGATGATGCCTCCACTTCCGGGAAGAAGCAGAGTCCGTTTCCCCCGCTCACACGTGCGTAAAGAAGGCAGCGACGCAAACACGAGTGGGTGGCGCGGAGAACCGAGCCGCCCTCCGATGGACGGAAATCTGGGTGCGCGAGTCCTTCGTCCGTCCCCCCCCCCACTTTCCAGGGTTCAGAAGAAAGCAGAGAAGGTGAGTGAGGAGGAGGAGGAGGAGGAGGAGGAGGAGGAGAAGAAGAAGAAGAAGAAGAAGAAGAAGAAGAAGAAGAAGAAGAAGAAGAAGAAGAAGAAGAAGAAGAAGAAGAAGAGCTTCACTTACCATGGAGAAAGGCGGTGGAAGGAGACGGTTGCTGCCTGCCTCTTGCTTGTCCTCGGGGACCTTCAATACACAACCCCCTCTTCCTCCTCGTCGTCGTCTCTGAAGAATCGGTGTCTTGCGCTGGACCTTTTCTTTCTAAACACCCCTTCTGAGCTCAGCCCCTGAAACCACAAATTCCACTTCCTGAGCGTTAGTGAGCCTGCTGCTGCAATACCACCAAAATCTTGCTTTTCTTCTTCACCTCCTCCTCCTTCTCTCTCTAAAAGGCGACCCAAAACATAAATAAAATGACAATAAAACAAATCAGCTGGCCAGCTCACTCGTTCCTTTCTGGCCTTTACAGTAGCCCTGCTACATAGGTGTGTCGAGTCAGCCAGGGCTCAGAACCAAAGTGGCCATGATGGGTTCTGCTGTTCATTTGGCTCTCCTATTCTTCTACCCCTCAGGATCTGGCTTCCACTAGCAGGAAGGGCTGCAGATCCAATCAGGGTTGAAAAAATACAGGACACAGTAAAGGTAAAGGTAAGGGCACCCCTGACCATTAGGTCCAGTCATGGCCGACTCTGCGGCGCTCATCTCGCTTTATTGGCCGAGGGAGCCGGCATACAGCTTCTGGGTCATATGGCCAGCATGACTAAGCCGCTTCTGGCGAACCAGAGCAGCACATGGAAATGCCATTTACCTTCCCGCTGGAGCGGTACCTATTTATCTACTTGCACTTTGACGTGCTTTTGAACTGCTAGGTTGGCAGGAGCAGGGACTGAGCAACGGGAGCTCACCCCGTCACGGGGATTCAAACCACTGACCTTCTGATTGACAAGTCCTAGGCTCTGTGGTTTAACCCACAGCGCCACCTGTGTCCCTTAACACAGGACACAGTACCCTTCAACATTTAATTTTACCCTGTTTATTTTGGGTGGTAGCTATGTGTTGCTCAGAGTAGACCCGTAGACATTAACAGGCCTAACTTAGTCACATTCATTAATTTCAATTGGTTATGCTCTGGGTAAATCTTAGTTGCATGCCACTCTTGGTCTTCATATAATGGCAATGTTTTTGTGTATAGATCAAAGATAACCTAAGATCATTGTGATAAATGTAAGCCTTGAACTAAATTAGAGCAGACCCTTTAAATTAATGGGCCTACTCTTAGCAATGGGTCTACTCTTGAGTACAACTTCCTAGGATACAACCCATATGTACAAACTAAGGCTGCAATCCTATCCCTATATACTTGGGAGGAAGCCCCATTTAATTCTATAGAACTTAATTCTGAGTAAACATGGTTGGATTGCACTGTAAATCACTGATGACTCACTGCCTTTAACAGTACTGCAATCTCTGATATCTCAGGCAAGCCAACTTCACTCTGCCTGCCTAATAGTAGGGCTGGCTCAGATAGCTGGCCCTTGTAAGACAGAAAAATCTAAGTAGGCGGGAGTGATTAATTTTCCATCTCTTTTACAGCACAGTCCTAGACGTGCTTACTTTGAAATAAGTCCCACTGAACTGAATTGGCTTACTCCCAAGTAGGTGCAGCCTGAGTGGCCAAACTTCTGTGAATGGATAAATATACAGACTTTCAAGTTACACAGCATTCTTCCTGCATCAAGTCAAATGCCTTCTTCCAACCAATTGGCACAGCAAAGAACAGTGTGTGATACTGAAATGAACCTATACATTGGTGAATTTCAAACTTCCTTCCCTCAACAAATCCTTTCCACATATTTTTGTCTAAGGGAACAAAACCCAGTTCAAACTACATTCACCATGGCAAAGTCCTCTCACATTACACAGGTTTCTGATTTATTTATGTTTTAGTTTAATCTTTGTTATAGAGCCAGCCCTACCATTAGGCAGAATGAGGCAATTGCCTCAGGTGGCGGATGCTGGGCTTGTGGGGAGAGGGTTGGCAATGTCAGGTACTGGACTGGAGAGGACATACCGTATTTTTCCGTCTATAAGACACCCCCATGTATAAGACAACCCCTATTTTGGGGGACTCTGGTTTAAGAAAATGGGGGGAGATGGCTCCCGTGTATAAGATGGGCCCAAATTTTGGAGACTGTTTCCCCCCCTAAAACTCTTATACATGGAAAAATACGGTAATTTTGTGTGCCCTACATCCTGCTTTACACCCCATAATCTAGCCTGTTGCCCCCTCTGGTGTGGTGGAGGATGGTGCCCTGTTACAGTGCTGAATTAAGATTCAACTCTTGTACAGGCCCTGCTCTGGACGCAGAAGCTACTAACCAGGCCTCTTGATCCCAGGCCTCACCCTGCATTTGCCTTCTTGGCTGCAGTAGCTATTCACAATGTGGCTGAAATTGGCTATGATACACATACGGTATCATGGTTTTGCAAAGAAGCAGTGGGATGCATATTGTACTGCCTAAATGGTGCTGCCACAGAAACTCTGCTGCTGTTTATCAGCAGGCAAGAAACCAGAATTGCAAGTGAGTAAGTGCAATGGGTGACTGGGTATTTTCCTGTGGAGGTAATGCCAGTAATAGTGTCGCCGACAGTGACTGGATGATGCCCATGACATCTGTGCCAATCAGGCATGCCACTAATTCCTCGCACGTTCAGGAAGTCTATCTCCAATCCCCCACAAATATTTCCCACATTACTGCTTGTCTGTGTTATATACAGAAAGGAGGGTCAACTCTGCCTGGTAGTTGAAAACACCTCACTTGCTACATGCCACAATCAGCCACCTTCCAAAACTGCTCCCCCAGGTGATCCCACACTGCAGCAAGGAGAGCCACATCCCTTTCATTGGCTGGCAAGGTTCAGCCTTATAGGTAAAGGTAAAGGGACCCCTTACTGTTAGGTCCAGTCATGGACAACTCTAAGGTTGCGACGCTCATCTCGCTTTACATACAGCTTCTGGGTCATGTGGCCAGCATGACTAAGCTGCTTCCCGCAAACCTGCCGGAGCGGTACCTATTTATCTACTTGAACTTTGACACGTTTTCAAACTGCTAGGTTGGCAGGAGCTGGGACCGAGCAACAGGAGCTCACCCCGTTGCAGGGATTCGAACCGCTGACCTTCCGATCAGCAATCCCTAGGCTCAGTGATTTAACCCACAGCGTCACCCGCATCCATCAGCCTTATACTAAAAGGTAAAGGTAAAGGTAAAGGGACCCCTGATCATTAGGTCCAGTCGTGACCGACTCTGGGGTTGCGGTGCTCATCTCACTCTATTGGCCAAGGGAGCCGGCGTACAGCTTCCAGGTCATGTGGCCAGCATGACTAAGCCGCTTCTGGTGAACCAGAGCAGCGCAAGGAAACACCATTTACCATCTAATTTAGTGGTGGTCAATTATTTATGATCTAGCCTCCATCTTAACATTCAACCAAATTACAATGCTTTTTAAAGTAAATCTTAAATTTCTTCCAATCTTCTTCAACCTTCTCTTCTCCCAGGTCTCGGATTCTGCCGGTCATCTCGGCTAGTTCCATATAGTCTATCAGTTGCATCTGCCACTCTTCCAGTGTGGGTAGATCTTGAGTTTTCCAGTGCTTAGCGATGAGTATCCTTGCTGCCGTTGTTGCATACATAAAAAATGTTCGGTCCTTCTTTAACACCTTCTGGTCGACAATACCCAAAAGGAAGGCCTCTGGTTTCTTAGTAAAGGTATACTTAAATACCTTTTTCAACTCATTATATATCATTTCCCAAAAGGCCTTCACTCTCGGGCAAGTCCACCAGAGGTGAAAGAATGTTCCATCATTTTCTTTACATTTCCAACATTTGTTATCAGACAAATGGTATATTTTGGCAAGTTTAACTGGGGTCATGTACCATCTATATATCATTTTCATTACATTTTCCTTCAAAGCATTACATGCAGTGAAGTTCAGCCCGTTGGTCCACAACCTTTCCCAGTCCTCAAACATGATATTATGCCCTATATCCTGTGCCCACTTTATCATGGCCAATTTAACCATTTCATCTTGTGTATTCCATTTTAACAGCAAGTTGTACATTCTTGAAAGTATCTTAGTCTTAGGTTCTAACAGTTCTGTTTCCAATTTCGATTTCTCCACCTGGAACCCTAACTTTTTGTCATTTTTAAAAACTTTATTAATCTGAGCGTAATGTAACCAGTCTCGCACTTTGTCCTTAATTTTCTCCAAACTCTGCAATTTCCAATTGTCTCCATCTTTTTCTAATATTTCCCAATATTTTGGCCATTTGGCCTCCATATTGGGTCTTTTTCGAGCCTTAGCTTCCAGCGGTGAAAGCCACCTTGGAGTTTTATTTTCCAGTAAGTCTTTATATTTTGTCCAGACATTAAACACTGCTTTTCTGACAATATGGTTCTTAAAGGCCTTATTGATCTTAACCTTGTCATACCATAAATATGCATGCCAACCAAAAGCATTGTTAAAACCTTCCAGATCCAATACATCAGTGTCTTCGAGAAGTAGCCAATCTTTTAGCCAGCAGAAAGCTGCGGCCTCATAGTACAACTTTAGGTCTGGCAGGGCAAAGCCCCCTCTTTCTTTCGCATCAGTTAATATCTTAAACTTAATTCTGGGCTTTTTGCCCTGCCAGACAAACTTAGAAATATCTCTCTGCCACTTCCGGAAGCACTCCGTCTTGTCCACAATCTGTAATGTTTGGAACAAAAACAACATTTTTGGCAATACATTCATCTTGATAGCAGCAATTCGGCCTAGCAAAGAAAGTTTCAATTTTGTCCAACTATCTAAGTCTCTCTTAATTTCTGACCAACATTTTTCATAATTATCCTTAAAAAGACTCAGTTTTTTTGCTGTTATGTTTACCCCTAGGTACTTTACTTTTTTAACCACATTTAGTTCTGTCTCTTTCTGAAACCGTTCTGACTCTGTATCTGTCCAGTTTTTTCCCAATACCTTAGTTTTCTGTTTGTTTAATTTAAATCCCGCCACCCGACCAAAATCTTGAATCAATTGTAATACTCTTTTCGTACTAGATTCTGGCTCCTGCAGGGTCAAAACTAGGTCATCTGCGAAAGCTTTAAGTTTATATTTTTTCTCTCCGACCTGAATTCCTTCCACCAACCGGTCCCCCCTAATCATATTCAAGAGCACCTCCAGAACCGAAATAAATAGCAAAGGGGAAATAGGGCAGCCTTGTCGTGTTCCTTTTTCGATTTTAAACTCTTCTGTAACCACATTGTTGACTATCAATTTAGCCTTTTGCTCTGAATATATTGCATCAATCCCATTCTCAAAACCCCGTCCCACTCCCATTTCTTTTAAATTTCCCTTCATAAATTTCCAGGAAATATTGTCAAAGGCCTTCTCCGCATCTATAAAAATTAACACTGCTTTTGTATTTATATCTGTTTGCAAAAGTTCCAAGATGTCAATAATGTTCCTTGTATTAGCAAACAAGTGTCTACCTGGGAGAAAGCCTGCCTGGTCCTTGTGAATTACTTCATTTAAAACTTTTTTAAGTCTACTTGCCAAAATGTCTGCAAATATTTTGTAATCCATATTTAAAAGAGAGATGGGACGATAGTTCTTAAGTTGTGTCTTTTCAGCTTCCAATTTTGGTATCAATGTGATAAAGGCTTCCTTCCACGATTCCGGCGCCCTCTTCCCCTCCATAATTTCATTGCTAACCTCCATCAGTGGTTGTATCAAATAGTCTTTTAATGTCTTATAATACTTGGAGGTCAGCCCATCTGGCCCTGGAGATTTGCCCATTTGCATATTCTGAATGGCTTGTTCAATCTCTTGTCGTGTTATTTTGCAGTTCAGGATTGATCTATTTTCTTGTGACAATTTTGGTAGCCCATTTTTTTCCAGAAATTGTTTAATCTCAACCTCATCTTGCGGCCCTTGAGTGTATAATTTTTTGAAGTATCTCTGGAAGCACTTTCTAATGTCCACAGGGTTCTGAATATTTCTTCCTTCAATCTCTAAATTTGTAACTGTATTTAGTTTTTGTCTCTTCTTCAGCTGCCAAGCTAGCAGTTTTCCACATTTATTCGCCGATTCAAAAGTTTTTTGTTTCATTAATTTAATCTTCCACTCTATTTCCTGATTTATCAATTTAGAATATTGGGCTTGATGAAGTTTAATTTCTTTCAGAGTCGGCTGTGACTTCGGATTTGATCTTAACTTCTTCTCTAATTCTTTAATTTTCTCCAAGATTTTGTCTTTCCTCTCATTTTGTATCCTTTTCTTTACAGCATTCTGTTGAATCAGGAACCCCCTCATCACAGCCTTACTTGCATCCCAGATGATTCTTTTTTCCACTGTAGTGTTCAAATTTATCTCAAAATAATCTTTCAAAACTTTTTGGGCCTTCTTAATAATCTCCTGATCTCTAAACAAATTGTCATTCATCTTCCATCTAAAGGAGCCGGTTGGTAGTAGTGTCATGTCCATCTTTAGTGCATTATGGTCGGAGCAGGTCTTTGGGCAGATTTCCACCTTTCTAACCTTAGGTGCCAGACCTCTAGATATCCATATTTGGGCGATTCTTGTCCAAGTCAGCTGGGCTTCAGAGAAGAATGTTCCCTCTCTTCCCAAGGGGTTCTTCTTTCTCCAAATGTCAATCAAGTCCATATTGTCAGTCATTTCAAAAAAAGTCTTTGGTAGTCTGCCATCTTTTGTAACATTTTGGCTTTGTGACTTATCCATGTTAGTTGATACGACCCCATTCATATCTCCCATCATAATGATGTTATCATAGTCCAGATAATCCAGCATAGTCTCATGCAGCTTCTTGTAAAATTCCGATTTCCCCTCGTTTGGTGCATAAATTCCTAATATCAAGATCTTCTCTCCTTGATGTTGTATCTCAATTGCTAAAATTCTTCCATATTCATCTTTAAATAAAAGTTTAGGTGACAGGCTCTCTTTTGCATATATCACCACCCCTCTCTTCTTTACTCTATCCGAAGATATAAATTCCTGGCCAAGTCTTTTATTTATTAACACTTTTCTGTGGAGCCTAATCACGTGAGTTTCTTGTAGGCAAATAATATCCAATTGTTCCTTTTTTAATATGTGGAAAATTTTCCTCCTTTTTTCCGGAATATTACAGCCATTTATATTCCAACTCAAAAGTTGCAGAGACATCCTGAATAAATCTGGTTATTTTCCTGGGGGTGGTGTCTTATTCGCTGGATCTTCCGGTTCCAAGGGTGCAGGTACCGCTGGTGCTCCAGGCCCAGAGGGTGATTCAATTCCTTTTTGAAGGTCCTCTCCGTATGCAGTCAAAAATTTATCTCTATCTTCCAATGTTCTGATTTTGACCTTCTTCCCTCTAAAAGTGAAAGATAATCCTTGGGGGAACTCCCACCTGAAGATAATTGAATTGCTCCTCAACAATCTAACCAATTCGAGGTAGCCAGATCTAAGGTCCAGCAGTTGTTTAGGAATATCCTTGTAAATTTCAATTCTTTTATCCGAAATGTCCAGTGACTTTCCGTAGTGTAGGCCCAAAATCTTATCCCTTTCCTCCTTTGATCTCAATATTATCAAACAGTCTCTGGGTTTCTCTTTCTTTATAAGTCTTCCAAGCCTAAAAGCTGATACGATTTTAAAGTCCTTTTCCTCTAAGTTCCAAAACTTGGAAAGTTCTTTAGTCAAAAACTCAGCTAAGTTGCCTTCTTCCACTTCTGGTATCGACCTTATCCTTAAGTTACTCTCCCGATTCCGTAGTTCTGTCATAGTCTGATGTTCATCTACTTGTTTACAGAGTGGTCTTACTTCTTGTTCCAAAATTCCAAGTCTTTGACTAATATCTTCAGCCAATTTCCGATTTTCTGCTATGGCCCCCGTCAATTCTCCAATTGCTTGTGCGTTCTGTGATACTTGTCCAGTTAGTCTATTTAAACATTCTGTGTTTTGATCAATTTTAGCTGTTTGCTCATCAGTTTTCTTATCCAAAGATTCCACTCTCTTATCCAGAGATTCCAGTTTTTCATAAATTTTCTCTAAAATAAAAGCAGTTGCTCCTGAGGCCATATCTTCCAATTGTAATTGCTCAATTTCTTCCTCCCCTGCTTTTGGCAGAGAAGCAACTTTTTCCTCTGAAGGCAAAGTAGGTACAGATGATCTACGTGCCTGGGAGGCTGCGGTTAAAGTTGTTAAAGTTGTTTGTCTGGTTCTTGGTCCCTTTTTTCTAGCGCCACTCATTCCAGAGCTATCTAAGAGTCAAGGTCAAGCTGAGTTGTTCCCATCAGAAAACAACAGCCCAAATGGTAACAGTCAAGCAGGAGGCCGGGAAAAGGAAAGTAAAATAATGTCACTGCTGTAAATCCAAAATCCTCTAGGGGGAGCTTAAAATGTCTTTAGGGAAGAGATCAATTCTAGTAAAATTGTTAAAATCAAGTTTTAAGTCCAGGAACCTTCAATAACAGGTTTTAAGCAGAGTTAGTATTAGCGCCACATTGTTTCAAACAGAGCATACTGGTATTTCAGATGATGCTTCAAAGTAGCAAGTCCAAACTCCCTCAGATTGTTGCAATTTTTGATTCAAAGTAACCAAATCTGCAAACTGACAGCTCAGTTACTCAGGCAGCTCCAGCACCTGGGTTTCTTACTCAAATTATATTTCCAAATAGAAGAAAGGTATCACGATGCAAGTATAGAACATAAGATCAAATGCTTAGAATCCTTATTCGCTTACAGAAAAGGTTCAGTGGTTGCTCAGATCAATTAGGTTAAAAGTTCTTTCTTTACCTCCACTCCTCCAGCTCTTTGCTTTGAAGTTCAATGACAGCGGAAGACGGACTTCCTGTTTTTCGTCGCTCCGCTTTCAGCCAAATTCAATAGATTTTAGTCTCCAATTTAATAAGGTCCTTCTTTACTCACGGGTTGTTGCTTTTCCACATCAGAAAGTTTCAGGAAAAAAGGTCAGCGCTCACCGGCAGCAGCAGCGCGGCTTCACTCCGTAGCTTGCGGAACGACCCACAGCGCCGCTACCCCCTCCCCGTTCCGGAGCCCCTTACGGGGTTCCTTCAACGTTTCAGGGGTTGCTTCCAGCGCCCGCCGGGTCCCGAGACCACAGGCTTTTACTGCCTGTGGGTTTCCGAAGTGGGTCTCCGCTTCGCCGTAGCGGACGACCCGTTTCCCACGGAGCTTCCCCTTCACCGAAGGAAGAGGACCACCATTGCCGTTCGCGCCGCCTCCGGAAGTCCCCTATCTACTTGCACTTTGATGTGCTTTCGAACTGCTAGGTTGGCAGGAGCTGGGACCGAGCAACAGGAGCTCACGCCGTCGCGGGGATTCGAACCGCCGACCTTCTGATTGGCAAGCCCTAGGCTCTGTGGTTTAACCCACAGCACCACCCGCATCCATCAGCCTTATACTACTAGGCAGTAATAAGTAGTGGTGTCATTCCCCCACCAGGAAAGGATCATTGTTCTCTCAATATTTTCCCCCACACCCATGAGATTAATAGCACCTTTTCGCCTCTCTAAAACCATATGCATTCACATGTAACATATTACTGATGTGGGCTGGAGAGAAGGAAAAAACCCCTGTGCACTCTAGCAAAGCTGATACCAATACAAGCATCAAGAATATAGCATTTAAATGTCACTGGAAAATAGTTCAAAGCAGAGGTGTCTGAAATCACACCTCCTCACCAATGTAGGTTTTGCAGGGGTCATAAATGCAGGAGGGGGAACCCCAATTTTAGGGTTGCCATACATCTGGAATTTCACGGACGTGAAATTGAGCAGCGAAATTAGTGCCTGGGTGGACAAAAGAACAAGGAAGTGTGTGTTTGAGTATCACTCTTTGCCTTTTTTTTTTTTTTTTTTTGCAAATCCCCCCCAAAAGCTCAACAATTATTGTCTCCCGATTTTTACTTCTTGAAATATGGCAACCCTGCACCTGTAATTGGTACAGCTGGCTTTTGAAAGAAGCAGCACTGGCACTGAAGCCTACTTGAAACCAGTTTTTCCATAATAAAACCCTCTTCCCAGATATGTGGGAAGATGAAGAAGAAGAAGAAGAAGAAGAAGAAGAAGAAGAAGAAGAAGAGGAGGAGGAGGAGGAGGAGGAGTTTGGATTTGATATCCCGCCTTTCACTCCCTTTAAGGAGTCTCAAAGCGGCTAACATTCTCCTTTCCCTTCCTCCCCCACAACAAACACTCTGTGAGGTGAGTGGGGCTGAGAGACTTCAGAGAAGTGTGACTAGCCCAAGGTCACCCAGCAGCTGCATGTGGAGGAGCGGAGACGCGAACCCGATTCCCCAGATTACGAGACTACCGCTCTTAACCACTACACCACACTGGCTCTTGTGGTATCTCCCCTTCTCCCCAAATATTTGGCTACTCGGTGGTAGGGGTTAAAACAGGCATTTTTTTGCACCTACCAAGACTGAGGCACTTTGTTATAACACATTTAAAGCATATAATCCTCCCAAGAATCTTGGGAACCGTAGTTTACCCCTCACACAGCTACATTTCCCAGCGCCATTAGCAAATCACAGTTCCCAGGATTATTTGGGGGAAGTCAAGTGCTTTTAAATGTATGGTGCGTGCACAGCCTGAGAACCTGCTCCCCTTATAACTAGCTTACTTGAAAATAACTAGCAGGCTGTCTTCCCCTGCACAGACTCAGCAATCTTTCAAGACTTTCCAAGGAGTCACCACTAACCAGCCAAGGGATTGTCACTTGGTGGCAACATGGTCATTGGACTTCAAACACCTCTTAAAAACGTGTATGTTTTGTCCTGGATAACTTTTGGGGTGTCCTTTTTGAAATATGGCAACCCTTGTTCCGAGCTCCTTGGAGAAGTGGGACAGAACTAATAACTAATAACTCCTGCTCCTTCAATGGTGGCAGGGCAGGCAGACATTATATGGGCGCAGCTGCTTTCTGGAGGGTGCTGGTGACGAGAGCTTCACCTGTTGATTATCCGCCTGCACAAAGGTGACAGGCTGCAGGGTGCTTGCGGCCGTTTCCCGGCCTCCTAATAGCTTGTTGTGGAAACTTTTGTGGGGATAAACATGGCTGGAAATACTTCGGCACCCACCCTGCCCCTCCAGGCTTGCTCATTTCCCCTGGGAACTTAGGTAATGCATAAATTTGGAAGAGATGGTGGGAGGATTTCTCCTCCCCTCTATGGAGGGATTCTTGTCCACTGGAGGAGGGTGGGGGGAGCAAGTCCCTGCAGAAAGCAAAACCACGGCCTAGAAAAGCCTCTCTGCCCTCCTTTCTCTCCTTCCTTTCTGGGGCCTAGTGGTGTTGCGGGGACACTATTTGCAAAATCTCCAAAGGTGCCTGTGGTCTGTGGAGCCCAGCCAAAGTCAGCAAGGCTCTGGAGACAGAAGAGAAGGGACTGGCAGCCTTTCTCTGTGTGTGTGTGTGTGTGTGTGTGTGTGTGTGTGTGTGTGCATAACACATAGCCGTGACTGTATCGTTATGACTAACCCTGTTTTTAGCAAAGCTTTGGTTAACTCCATGCATGAAATCACACCGCCTGTAAAATTAGAAAGAGGGTTCAGAAACCACAGAGTTCACAGGAAAAAAAAAACTAGACACACACACATGCACACACACTCAAAACATTTCCATTTGCAGCACTCAAATGGCTTCCACCCAGAGGAGGGAGGAGGCCTTCGGACAGCCCCCCCGGCCCCCCAAGACAACAACAACAGGAAGGGAAGGGGGAAAGGGACAAGGTTTTCCCCAAATTCTTTAGAGCACCATTGCTGGACAGGGACTCTATGATGTTTAACAAGTAGGTGACAGGCAGACATCCAAGAGGTGACGTTCCCCACTTTTCATTCCTCAGTGCAAATAAACTCTATGCGTGGCAGTAACCCTTGGGTAGCTCTACAATCCTAGGAAGTGACTACAACTCCTACCATGACCATTGGTCATGCTTGCTGACATTATGAGAGCCCAAGCTTAGCAGCAGATTCCCTGTTTCCGACTTACACTAGGTGAGACTTAATTTTTTACAATTTAAAAAGATATCCTGTGGGGTTGTGGGAAGTGAATGTACAATATGTGGATTTTTTTTGTTTTAAAAAATTAAAATGCATTTTAAATTTATCACGTAGCTTAGTGTATTCCATAGCACTTTTAAGGCACAGTATACTTATATATGTCTCGTCCACGCTTCATCATATGATCTGAGGCAGGGAAAGCCAGGGTAAAAATAAAACAAAAATGGAAAAGTACAGGAAAACGAGTTCGAACAGAGCTTATGAAATCAGACAAAAGCACAACTCTTCTCCGCCTATTATGCTGATTTCCAGCAGCTTTCCTGGGTCTCAAGCAAAAGTCTTTTTGATTGTTTTCTATGCCCTCCTAACTGGAGAGATTGAGACTTGCACCATATATTTTCCAAATGCCATCACACTATGCTCCCATCCTAATACAGGAAGAAAACCAACAGGTGAAGCCTCATCCATCATTAACACCTTCCCGTACCCCCTGCAATTCCAGGGAAATCTGCACCTGCTGAATTTATGCATGTTTTATAGAGTTTACATGAACAGGCTCCCTGCCCCAGAAGGTGGCAGTAGCCCTAAGCAAAGACGTTCCAGGATCACATTTGAGCAACTTACTAATAGCAACATTTTTGTTCTTTGGAAACTTACGCTGACAAGTTGGGGAAGGGACAAAAGGATATGAGGATTTAGAATAATAATCAGATATACATTCAAAGTATCTTTAAGCTTAGTATTGTAAATAGCACTTAAGGTACAGACATCATGCTTTATAATCCTGTGAAGTATTGCCATTATCTTATTTATATGAGGGCCTTCTGCACATAGTTATGGACAAGTGCTGTAGCACCATTTAGCAAACTGTTCACAGGTCCCAGCTCACCTCACTCAGTGAGCAGGCAATTGGTTAAGAATTTCCAAGGGCATTTGCTTCCTTCTGAAAGGTGTTCCAGATCATTACAGGGAGATTAGTCTGCCCCACCTAAGGGCTAGAAAATAAATTCAGAAATACGAACATGTAAGCAGCATTCAGGAGTGCAGAGAAGGGTCATGGCTCAGTCAGTAGAGTACATGAAGGAAATCCCAGCTGTAACCTTCAGCATCTCTAGTGAACAAAAATCAGATGGCAGTTGATGAGGAAGTCCTTTGCAGGACACCCTGGAAAACTGGTGCCTGGTGACGATCAGGGGCTAGATCAGAGCTTTCCAAACTTTTCACGTTGGTGACACACACTTTTTAGACATTCATCATTTTGTGACAAAGTAATTCAGTTTTACTAGCAAACCAGAGCTTAAACTAACCTCTTTCCAGCCCCAGGAGGAGAGCGGGGAGTGTTTGCACAACACACCCACACACTTCAGCCGACACACGAACATGTCGCGACACAGTTTGGAAAGCTCTGGGCTAGATGGACCTACAGCCTGATAGTATAAGACTGTTTCCTATGATTGCTCCAGGCATCATATTAAAGGTAAAGGTAAAGGTACCCCTGCCCGTACGGGCCAGTCTTGACAGACTCTGGGGTTGTGCGCCCATCTCACTTAAGAGGCCAGGGGCCAGCGCTGTCCGGAGACACTTCCGGGTCACGTGGCCAGCGTGACATCACTGCTCTGGCCAGAGCCAGAGCCGCACACGGAAACGCTGTTTACCTTCCCGCTGGTAAGCGGTCCCTATTTATCTACTTGCACCCGGAGGTGCTTTCGAACTGCTAGGTTGGCAGGCGCTGGGACCGAGCAGCGGGAGCGCACCCCGCTACAGGGATTCGAACCGCCGACCTTTCGATCGGCAAACCCTAGGCGCTGAGGCTTTAACCCACAGCGCCATATATGGCGGTATTTCACTTAAAGCTAGGTTTTGCTTGCTTGTTTGTGGTGTTGCTGTTGTTGTTTTAAAAAAACTTCAAATGCCAGTCACTTTAAATGCAATAAGAGTGGGCCAGGTGGGAAATTAGTTCTGATATCATTGCTATGGTATCCACAATCAGCTAACGCTTTTTAAACAAA
This sequence comes from Podarcis cretensis, assembly GCF_951804945.1. NCBI lineage: Eukaryota > Metazoa > Chordata > Lepidosauria > Squamata > Lacertidae > Podarcis > Podarcis cretensis. The sequence goes on from NC_137175.1 coordinate 75,185,763, forward strand.
AAATAAATCAAGTTACTGTTTGTACAGTCAAAGCAAGCTGCTAAAGTAACTCTGCAGCTATTTTGTGACAGGTGTTTTGTAATGTCCGTTTCAAGGTAATTGCTGGTTCATAGAAGTGGACTGAAGCCAATCCTGTGTATGGAGTCTAAAGACAATAAGCACGGGGAACCTGTAGCTCTCCTGATGTTGGACAACAGCTATGCTGGCTGTGGCTGATGGGAATTGGAGTCCAACAACATCTAGAGAACTACAAGTTCTGTCTCCTTCTGCGCTGCTCAGCTTCCCTTAAACTTAGTATATACAGAGCCTTTTCCTGAAGTCCTTTGTATCTATAACTTAAGGTTACCAGATGTCCCCGTTTCCTGGGGACAGTCCCCAGATTTACAAATCTGTCTCCTGACAAAATTCATCTGATTAGTAAGAAGTTGAAAAGTGTCCCCGGATTAATTGAAAAAAATCTGGTAACCTTACTATAACTTCCAATACATTCTTGATTGTTACCCCCATTCTAATTGGCCCTTTACACCCAACCACACAACACAGTACAGGTAGTCAGTGGTCTCACTGATTCGTGTAGTTAGCAGCATGCAAATGTTACTGCACCAGGGACACGGGGGGCGCTGTGGGTTAAACCACAGAGCCTAGGACTTGCCGATCAGAAGGTCGGCAGTTCGAATCCCCGCGACGGAGTGAGCTCCCGTTGTTCGGTCCCGGCTCCTGCCATCCTAGCAGTTCGAAAGCATGTCAAAGTGCAAGTAGATAAATAGGTACCACTCCGGCGGGAAGGTAAACGGCGTTTCCGTGCGCTGCTCTGGTTCGCCAGAAGCGGCTTAGTCATGCTGGCCACATGACCCGGAAGCTGTACGCTGGCTCCCTCAGCCAGTAAAGCGAGATGAGCACCGCAACCAGAGTTGGCCACGACTGGACCTAATGGTCAGGGGTCCCTTTACCTTTACCTTTAAGTTCACTGCATTCTGGATACACCTCCAGAGATCTCACAAGTTAGGGGACATACAGAAAGAGATCACAAGTTGGGGAACATACAGAAATATTTAGCTGTCCCTTTTCTAAAAAAAGTGGCCGTGGAATTCGTGGGATACTTTATAGACTGCAGAACGACCTTTATCAACCTGGTGCCCTCCAGATGCTTTGAATTACAACTCCCATCAGCCTTAGCCAGAACAGTTGATGGGAGTTGGAAACATCTGGAGGATACCAGGTTGATGGAAGCTGCTGTAGAAAGATAGCATTTTGAGGAGAGATGAAAGGTGATGGGATTCTGTTTGTTTTCCCGCAAACCTACCAGTTGATGAAATGAATATCTCGCCGAGGTAGACCCTTAGACTTGTGCCTGCAATGCAAAAGATCTGTTAAATCTGTTTATAGAATCCTGGTGGAAACCATGGCCACATTCTAGGGTTCTTAGAACAGACATAGGTGCCTGAGTTTATTATGACAGTGCTAGAAAGTGTTTGCAGAGACAGAGCATTCTAGAACTGGGTCACAGAAAAAGGCAACTTAAAATGTTGCATTTGGAAGTGTTTGGAGCAACACCAGACCTTTGTATAGTTGGGCAATGTTTTTGGCCAACTGCAAGCCTTACATAAATTTATTTATTCATCACCAATAAATTAGATTAATAAAGTGAATGTCTCCGGGTTTCATGGTTGTAGGGAAGTCTGTGTGCTTGCCTATTCTGCCTACCATAGTATGATATATCAGCTCTTGCACGAGAGTCTGAGCAGGCACAGCTGCAGTCCTTAGGTGATGATAGTTCTGAAACTGTCAACAGCATTTGCCTTCTAGGATCCACAGAGTTTTGAAAAACAGAACCACATACCTAAAGAGAAAATGGTTACATTTCCACTATTTCTGACTGAAGGATTTGCCTTCTCAGGATTTGACATATAATAACTGGCTTGCTGAATCAGACCATTTAGGTCACCAAAAAGCTCACAAATTGGACAAGGTGGGATAGCCATTCTGTACTCAATCTGAGAATCTGGTATTCAGGGATAGATGGGAGGCTTCATTCTGAAAATAGGGAGTGCCAGACCGAGTATGGTTTGAATAAATATGAGGGGCTACCACCTTTCTAAAGCTTGGTGCCACAATACATGCCGCCTTGGGTACAATGGTGACGAATGTCCAAAAATCAACAAAAACTAAAACTTTAACTGTTATAGCTAAAAGCTATTGACAGGCTTATCCTTCATGAATAGCATGCAGCAGTTATGTAGACACAAGCGTTGAAGAAATAGTTGGGTAACCTGCAGTCCTATGCATGTCTACTCAGAAGTAAGCCCCAGGTAAATGTGTATAAGGTTGCAGTCTTAAGTCACTTCCGCTCTTGACAGAATATCTCATTCTAACATTTCCACTAAGTCAGTATTTGTTTGACTCCACTGCTAAATTAGATAATGCAAAGAGGACCAAGGTGTTAAGTTTTGGCAGTAAACTACCTTATTTCTTCCTGATTGGCTTATCTTAATGCCTGTCTGTAGCTAACAGGAGAAGCATGCTGCAAAAAGGCTTTTTGCACCAGTGCGATTTATAGACAGCATTTGGCACTTTGCAGGGCAGGCGCTGAAAAGTAAAGTCACTGCAACTTACTTATCTCTAAGGTTTCCTAATTTCTATTATGGGATGTATGGCGCAACCGATCATTTGATTAGCAGGTTTCATAACCATTATCTATCCGGATGCCGTTTTTGAATCACTCCAAATACAATAAGAGTTTTGGTTTTCATTATCTGGAACAAGATCAGGGCAACACATACCCAGCAAGTAGGCACTAATCTTACCAGTCTTACCAATTCGTGGGTAGGATTGAAAGAAGCACAAAATGAGCTGTCTGATCCCTAGAAATGCCTGGCCTCTGTTGTCTGACCTCCAGGCTGCACGTCTAGCTCTTGTGAAACCCAGGGGGATTTCAAAGTGGTTTAGAGTATGGCATGGTTTGATGGGGAGAGATATGTCAGTCATTCAGACACAAAGACATTCTGCAGTGCCCATTGTGCGCACCCAAGCAAATACTTTGGGCCTGGCCCATGTCTCCAGATCTGATTCCAGTTACAAGGAGCACGTTAGTGTTATAGGAGCAACAATATTTTTATTCACTTCTGTAATCAGATGACGTAGAAAGAACTTTGGACGTTTTTGCCCCAGCTTCTAAACGAAGCATAAAATGAACCCTAATGTGGCACTGCAGTTGTCACTACTGACAACTCTTCTAATTAGAACTCTTCTAGCTCCTTGATCTCAGCAGATTTGCAGGTACACAGGAGAGGGACAGGTGGATGCAACCAGCAAACTGAAATGCAGGAGAGTGTGGGCAGCTCTGCGTGATGATTTAACTTGCCAGAGACAGTTCTCTGTGGCCATATGAAGCAGAGAGAGGGAGAGAGTTTAAACCTCAGATGGGGAACTTGTGGCCCTCCAGAGATTGGTGGACTTCTCCATCCCTGATTATTGGCTGTGGATGGAGCTGGTGGGAATTGTTCCAGCAACATCTGGAGAGCCTTGCCTCTAGCTTAAAACCTAATTGAAGAAACAGACACAGAGCAAGCATCACACACACACACACACACACACACACACACACACACACACACAGTTATGGGCTTGAACATGAGGGCAGAGCTAGCTATTACTAAAAACATGGATCTGCTGTAGAGAATGGAAGCTCTGTGTTCAGTTATTGCCTTCTACTCCAGGATGCATAATACAACATGCAAATACACCATGCATTTAAACCACATTTGAAGTGCATTACTGTCCCGTCCCCCCCCCAAAAAAAAAGAATCATGGGAATAGTAGTTTGTTAAGGATTCTGGAAATTGTATCTTTATTAGGGGTCTACTACAGTTCCCAGAATTCTTTGAGGGAAGTAAAGTGCTTTAAATGCATGGCATGTACTCAGCCATAGTGTCTTGACATCAATACACAATGCATCTCACTGGTTGATGCCAACAGGGACAAGCGAATACATCATATAATGACTGACTGCAGGGCGGAGGGTAAACTTTGTGATATACTGTGGAGCATGGGAGGGACCTCTTAAGACAAGTTTTTCATTTTGGGTGGCAGCCTTGAGATCCATATGTTCTGTCCTTAAAATATGCATTCGAAGCCACCCTAATACTGTTTGTCCTCCTGAATCCATTCATTTTCTGGGCCAAACACCACACATGGTGCTCCCTTGTTATGAGGATGTTTCTATCGTCACCCCTTCCAATGTGTGCCTGCATTTACCCAAACTGGTTCTGGGAAGCTGCAATTGAGAGCAGAGGTTTGTACAGGCAAGCAGGTGCTTAGCTTCCTGTGTGCCCTTTTTTCTTATAAAAATCCACCCCCTGCAAAATTTATTTTTCCCTCGAGGGTGGGGGAAATCTCTCTCTTCTTCTGTGGGGCGAAAAGCTGGACATGTGCCATATTTGACAGGGAAAATGGGAGTTAAGCATCTCCCCCTACCGTTTTGAACGTATTGCAGCTTAATACAAAAGTGGGCACGCTCTGGGTGCACATTTACTTCCATGTAAAAGCAAACTCCGAGATAAAGGCTGTTGCTCAGTCTCCCTCACAAGCACCTGTGCAATATGGCAGTTACTGCAAGATCATTGCACTTCACTGTTTAATGTGTTTTATGGCCAACTTTCAACTGAATTTCTCATGCCACCGACTGAAGAGCTTTGCTTTTGCAAAGAGACCTGCAGCTGGTGCTCTAACGATAGACAGGCAGATACTTTCTAGGCAACCTCAGCTGCCCAGCACCAGGTGCAGAGGTTGTCAGCTGCTTATATTTTGATTCCCTCTGGGGAAGGTAAAGCAGATGCAATCTACAAAGAAAACTAGACACAGAACTCAAAAACTATTTTTTGCTTTTGGGAAACAGCATCATTTTACATCTGAATGGGGGCAACATTCGCCCCACAGTCCAGTGAAACATCAACACTTGTTCGGAGAAATGCAGTTCAATGATTCCTGTACGTTGATATAAATAGCGAAAGCAAAAAAACTGAAAGTTAGAGCAGCTCATAAGGTTGTTTAAGAATTTCCTGGATACCATCTATTTATATGAGCAGGCCTTCCAGACAAACCTATTTCTTCCCCTGCAATTTGCAACTGATTGGGTTTCATTGTTTGGGCAGCAATCCTGTGTATGCTTACCTGAAAGAAAACCCAACTGAACTCAGTGGGACTTATTCCCAAGTAGACATGCATAGGAGTACAGTGTTAGTAAATTAAGAACTTTGACCCTTTGAACTAAAGCAATCAAAAGATACCATTCAGAAATTTATTTATTTAATTTAATCTAGAGGGGCTTCCTCCCAGGTACACGAGCAAATTTAAGCACTTTTGCTAAGAAGTAAAATTTACTGGATTCAGTTGAACTTCTGAATGCATATACCGTATTTTTCGCTCTATAACACGCACCCGACCATAACACGCACATAGTTTTTAGAGGAGGAAAACAAGAAAAAAATATTCTAAATGAAACAGTGGATGTATGATTTTCGTGGTTCATGCTGTGGCCACAGACATGTGATCTGACGGTGAGTTTGAGGTAGCCCAATGCAAAAATCCTGAGGATCCATGTGGATCCATGCTTTGTAACCACGTTTTAAGTGGGGAGGGAAGGAAAAGCACTCAAGGGCCAAGGAACACGCGTGGAGTGGGTGGAGAAGGATGCTGTTAATAATGCAGAAGAGGGGTATAAGAGGAGAAGAAAGCAGGCTCTGCTTCTCTCCCTCCTCCCTGGTTCGCTGAAAAACTTTGCTGCTATTTAGCCAGCTGAGTGGGGAGAAGAGAGGGACAGAGAGCCTGCTTGCTTTAAAGGAGCCAACCGGACAGGAGCCGCTTACACTCGTGTAAGCGGCTCCTCTCCTCTCCCGCTTTGCTCCTTTAAAGCAAGCAGGCTCTCTGTCCCTCTCTCCTCCCCACTCAGCGGCTCTTCTCCCGCTTTGCTGTTTCAAAGCGAGCCACGGAGGAGGGAAGGAAGGGGAACCATGGATCCTCTGCTCACGACTGCAGCAGATCCCCCCCGCCACCCGTAGGCATTCCCTCCATAACACGCACAGACATTTCCCCTTACTTTCTAGGAGGGAAAAAGTGAGTGTTATGGTGCAAAAAATACGGTAATTAAAATCAGGGTACAGTGGTACCTCGGGTTACAGACGCTTCAGGTTACAGACTCCGCTAACCCAGAAATAGTACCTAAGGTTAAGAACTTTGTTAAGAAACAGTCCTAGGTTTCTCTCTTCCTTGTACTCACTCTGCAGAGCATCTGTGGCATAAAATTCATCCTCCTGATTACTTAGCTTAAGACAGAGAAACTGAAAGCAGCATATAAACAAAAGCAATCTTTTCCTTCTCTTATTCATAATTGTCATATATATCCTAAGTGTATTTTCCAGTTAGTAAACATTTTTGTATGTTTTGTAGTATTGTTGTACTTTTTTTCTTGATTTTATTGTTATGTAGTAAAGGGCAATAATGTTGAGCTGTTTTAATAAAATATAGTAACCGATACTGTATTTTGAGAAACACTTGAACAAGTAACTGTTTAGCATCTATTAAATCATGAAAAAAAATTTATTATATAGTTACATATACACAAAGTTAAAATTTCAGTCAATAGTGTCATTTGGAACACATTTCAGTAGGGCATGAATCTGTGGGTCATTTGGTAAGCAGAGGTCTTAAAACTAAAATTAGTGTTTTTGCCATTTTTCTCATAAACATTTTCCAATTTTACTTGGTTTAAACAGAATTTCATTTCCTTTTAAAATGCTGAGACCAGTCATATGGTAACATTTACACTTCCCATACAAAATTCAATGTACATTTTTATGCAGGGCCAAGGATATATAAATATATACAAAATAGACATTATTTGTAGTTAACATACTCTGATCAGGTCCATTAGCAACACATCAAAAGCAGATGCACGGAACGGTTAATGGTTTTCTTTAATCCTTTAGAACGAAGTGTGACCATTAATTATTATATAAAATAGCACAAGTAAAGGCTTTAGATTGGAAACTTTGGTGGTTTCCAATAATAGAGATTATGTTAATTAAAAATAAGACACTCAACCAGATAAATGTTGTATCTGATATATCCATTGTGATCACAAACAGTTTATGTAAAAAGAACACATTTGTTCACAGAGCATTAAATATTGCACAAGTACACTTTTCCTTTGAAGACTAAGGACTTCCCATGTTTACAAACTGTAGTATGGTCCTTGAGTGGGAAGAAGTTGTGAGTGTGCATTTTCTAGCATGAGAAGCATACGGGAAATATTAATACTGTTAGAGTTGTCATCCATCCAACCTCTTCCCAGTCCTACTCTATGGCAACAACAAGTTGGAGATAAAAGATTTGGCAAATACAGAGGCCAATAGTAAGGTGCAACACATCACGTGTCAGATAAGATGTAAGAGCCAGTCAAGTCCAAGAACTTTTAAGACAGTCCTCTTGACCGTGGAATAAGCTCCTAGAGAATGAAGGCCAATACCATTCACAGTGATTACACAGTAGTAGAGTAAGACTCCACTCTTTTTTGGTTATTTTCCTTCTGAACGATGGTGTCTGATGTTTCAGTGTTTTCAGTATCACTGTCACTACTGTTTGCCACGGCTGGAGTCAAGTCCATCGGACCAGTCCTCCTGTGCAAGTGAAAATGGACCCCAGACTCCTGAACGTGGTTTGATATAAAGTCTTCGTCGGATGAATGCAAGGACTCATAATCTCCTATCAAATGGTTCACAATATGAATCCCATCAAAGGTGTGTGGGCCTGGGAAGGGTTTCTTGCCTTTTAGGCATCTGATCTGTAAAAAGAAAGGACAGACATATACAAACATTAGCCGACAGGCCTATCATTTCAGCTCAAGAAAGGAGAATATGCCCATATTCAACTAAACATTTATATCTTAAAGTACATCCGCAAGTTATAAGGACAGGAGTAGCATTTGAGTGTACACAAAATCACTGCTCACCCTCACCAGAAATAAAAACAAATGTGTGTATACATATCTAATGATCCCAAGTTGTCTGTCCTTTCATGAGCTGCGTTCAGAGGTTCCTGCTGACTGAAGATAGGAGGTGATTTTTGCCAATTCCTCCTTCCCCCCTGTGACCCCCAGCAATACTTCCCCCCACTGTTCAGGAAAGTACCCCAATCCTCTGGAGAGTTTTTGGTGGCAGAGGGGATGCTTCCTAGACAGCATTACATGGCATGAGACTAGGAGTGGGAAATCTGGGATTTGACATGGTGCAAAGGCCAAAGTTCAGAAAAAAATGTGTAATAGTAAAGAAGTACTTTCCCCTTAGAGAAAATAAAAAAACAGAACACAAGCACAGCAAGCTTTCACTAGTGAAGTCACACTTTTACTCCACCGTCACCTTCAATACATCTTTAGTTCACTATAGCATTCGATAATCAGCAGAGTACATAAACACAGCCAAATTTACTTAAAATTCATGTTAAATGCACCATCTTCTGTTCACATTGACCGGACAATTAAATTCTACTCCTGGTGCCCATTCTTAGAATTTACAGTGTAATGGTTAGAAACAGAGAGCAAATACTCTTGCTATTTAAAAAAAATGGGGGGGGGGGGAGACATTGACTGAGGAAAAGATGAATTCCAGAGATTTCAAAAGCAATTTCGCCAGCTTGTTGAACAAGCGCTTTGTTAGTGCAGTGATCTATACATTTCAATAACTGCAAATGGAACAACCTAGATTTCAAGCCAAAGGGTGACATGCTCAGTTCCTACATGCAGAACACCTTAAGTAAGATGCTACACTGTAAACAGAGGGACTGCTGAATTGAAATCAATAAGTTTACACAGGGGCGGGGAACCTTTTTTCTGCTGAGGGGTGTGTTTTGTGGGGGTACTTTGTTGGGGGGGCATGCTGGAGGTGGGCAAGGCAAAAGGCAGATGTTTGGCAATGTACCGTATTTTTCGCTCTATAAGATGCACCAGATCACAAGACGCACCTAGTTTTTGGAGGAGGAAAACAAGAAAAAAAAAATCTGAATCTCAGAAGCCAGAACAGCAAGAGGGATCGCTGTGCAGTGAAAGCAACAAGCCCTCTTGCTGTTCTGGCTTCTGGGGTAGCTGCGCAGCCTGCATTCGCTCCATAAGACGCACACACATTTCCCCTTACTTTTTAGGAGGGAAAAAGTGAGTCTTATAGAGAAAAAAATACGGTATTTCCCTTTTCCCACTTTCCCCTTCTCTTCCCACTTTGAAATTAAGCTGTGGTTCACGTGTAGCCCCCAGGCCACAAGTTCCCCCGGTCCTGAGTTAAGCCCTTATACAAACTGAAATTGCCATGGCTGCTTTGCATGAAGTTTATGCACAGTGGCTGACTCAAGCTGAAGCCACGTATTGAGCTATGAGTTTTATTTCACGAATATTTTGCAAGCGACACTTTGTGGGACAGTCCACTACAGCTGGCAATGGTGTCTGACAGAACTAGGAGCCCTCTCTAAACCTGATCTTGTGTAAATATTCACAAGAAGAGCTGTAGAATTCCTCCTTCTGGTTCTGTATTATGACAAAAAGAGGGAGAGAGACAGAAGGACACCGCTTGGGACATTTCTCAACTTTAAGCATGAATAAACCAGCCATCTTAGGATGAATTTCAACATCTTATTTTGAAGCTTTCTTAAGTTTCAAAATAGACATATTCGCATCCAAATGATCCTTAAAGTGACCCACACACCTTCTGAATACCTTGCAATATTTAAAAACAGCACAGTAATAGAACCGAAAGGAACAAACGAACAGCAAAATCCCTGTGGATAGCTCAGTCAGCAGAGCATGAAACTCTTAAGGTTGTGGGTTCGAGCCCTACTTTGGGCAAAAGCTTTCTGCACTGCAGGGGGTTAGACTAGATGACCCTCATGGTTCCTTGTAATTCAACAGTTCTATAATTCTCCTTATGCTGCTATTGTAGTACTAGGGGTTTGAAATTTGCCTGAAACGTGCAATGATGCAACATATCCATGACGGGCTCTTGAGTTAATGAGATGGTTAGTGTTCAGTATGGGTCAGGATTAAGGAAGGTTCCATAGGCTTTAGATTAAAAAAAAAAAAATTAAAGCGAGGTTCAGCAAACGGACAAGGAAGCTATTCTCTCCAACTCAACAAAGTTGGCTATGAGTTTACCCTAAGTGGCAAGACACCACATTCCAAAATGGGGAAGAGTACTGTGACCTTCCAGATAGAGGACAATTAATCAATAGTTCTTGTCCCTAGTTCCAGTCTTTGACACCACCTTCCACTTGTTTGAACATCACACAGAAAGCTGGTGCCATTTCCCAGCTTATAACTAAGGAAGAACATTCCAGGTCTTAGCTTCAACTGCAGGAGAGGGGTCTGTTTTCAAAAACAAGTCATTCTGTTTCTATCTCTTTTGACGGAACAGAACTAGGGATGCTGATCACAGAAGAACGTTCTTGTTAATACTAAAAAGCGGCAGAAAATCTCTTGTGTTACCGATATAAATCTGAATTATTCATTCTAAATAGATATGTGGACTCAAGCCCCCTTTAATTTGGTTTAATGGAAGAAGAATGGTATCAGAACATGGGGCTGATCCACAGCACATAGTATTAAGGAATGGAAATTCTCAAGAGATCCTGCCAAATTTAAATATAAGACACCATAGCATGCTGGCTACTGTCCCAACTATTCAATGGCTTTTATGGAGTTGTCAAAAATTTCAATGCCCATCATTAATGGTCTCCGGTGATGGTTGAAAGTGGCAGAATTGACTAGTGGCTCAAAGTACCTGATTTAGAGGCCCAGTGGATAGAGTACACATGTTCCACGGGGCCTTTTTAAAAAGACTCTCCCTGTACTTATACTTTATGTACTTGTTATTTACCAGGCTGTGTATTATTATATTTGAGAACACAAAGCAGCCATGCTTAGAAAGGTAGTCAAATTCATTCCACTTGAACTTTCTCATAACATGCTCTTACCTGTTGCTGACTGTCAGCCCAAGCATAAGCAAAAAGAAAAAGACAGCAGAGAAAAATTTAGAGGTTTAAAACATTCCTAAATAATCCAGATTAAAAACGCGCAAACTAAGGTAGCATTTTAAAATAAGAATATTTGCTTGAATCAACTCAACTTAATTTCAAGAGCAGATTGATTTTTCTGGGGGGAAATAGAGTATTAATTTCTATAGTCATTTCCTTGTTAAGACTGTGTGTGTGTGTGTGTGTGTGTGTGTGTGTGTGTGTAGAACTGTAAACATTTAGTGCAAAATTCAGTTGTTAAGTCAAAGTTCGTGAATAAGCCAGCTGTATTGCCTTGATATCAAACATGCACTTTTTGAAAGTAAGATCTTTAGAATTACGGTACTTCCATTACCACAAATATAAAAGGTTAAAATCTTATCAGTTATTACTTCCTTCAAAGAATCTTGCAGAACTGCAGCTTTGTGGTGGTTCTGAGAATTATTAGAGATCTCTGCTTTTTTGAACAGTTAGCATTTAATTCTTTCTCCTGTGTTTCCCTGATCTAAACTACTCTCCCTCAAGCTGCTCTTAGCTGCACATTGGTGTTTTCCACCATATGCAGGGATGGTAGGAAGTGGAAACCAGCAACTTACGGGGAGGGCGTGTGCACAAGTTCCCCTGGTGTATATAACATATCAACACAGTTCACATGTCACACTAAACCAAGGTTTCATGAGATGCAGACAACCACAAGCCTCAGTTTCCCTGTCTCCTTTTGTGTCATGTGGACAGTTTGTAACAAATTCCGGTAACTTTCAAAACCAGCCAACTTCAAAAATGTGCTTTTGAAGCTGCCTTTTTTTCAACTGGAGTTTGTTTTAAACCTTTAACCCAGATCTCAAAATATCTCAGTCGGTAGAGCACGAGATTCTCAGTGTTGTGGTTCGAGCCCCACATTGGGCAAAAAGATTCTTGCACTGCAGAGGGTTGGACTAGATGAGCCTCGTGGACCTTGCCAATTCTACAGTTCTTTGATTCTATGATGTAGATAACAGGACAAGGCAACTAAGGGGAAGTGAAACTTAATGTTGTTGAAGTCCTTCTCTTGGCCACATGAGGAGAGGAAAGGGATGGAGTGAGCGTGTGAGTCTGAGGATCAGAGTGGTTCCTCCCTGTTCACATTTGTCTTACAAATAATAATAATAATAATAATAATAATAATAATAATAATAAGTGGTCTGGCTGGGTTTCCCTTGCCACTCTGGGCGGCTCCCAACAGAATATTAAAATGGAATAAAACATCAAACATTAAAAACTTCCCTAAACAGGGCTGCCTTCATATGTCTTCTACAAGTCAGGTAGTTGTTTATTTCCTTGACATCTGATGGGAGGGCGTTCCACAGGGCAGGCGCCACTACTGAGAAGGCCCTCTGCCTGGTTCCCTGTGATCTCACCTCTCGCAGTGAGGGAACCGCCAGAAGGCCCTCAGAAATGGACCTGAGTGTATGGGCTGAGCGATGGGGGTAAAGACGCTCCTTCAGGTGTACTGGGCCGAGGCCGTTTAGGGCTTTCAAGGTCAGCACCAACACTTTGAATTGTGCTTGGAAACGTATTGTGAGCCAATGTAGGTCTTTCAGGACCATAGTTTACCGTATGTACACAACAATCCACTGTAATGAAGCAGCTTTGTCACAGCAAACCTCCCTAGGTTATGCAGTTGGCAAGAATACAGAAGCATGAAGGCTATATATTTAAAGTTATGCAAAAGACTTAATATTGAATTTCTAAATTTCCTTTGTTCTGTTTTAAAAAATATCAAGGTGGTAGCAGTTGGGGTTTTCAGCTTTTAGCAGTTATCAAGAGCAAAACTGCTGAAAGGAAACAAGAGGCTAAGGCAGGGCAGCTGTACTGCTTACATGACAAAGATCAAAACTAGCGACACACTGAGACCAGAAGCTTTCATGTCAGAACAGGAAAGCAACAACTTGATCAGGCAAGGTCATGACTTTTTGATCAGAGCATTACCATATAATCAAAAGTTTTGAAATCTTAATAGAAAGTGCGTGATTGAAAAGATAACAAGTAGTCAGAAGAACAGGCTTCCATGTCGTACTACGTAATTGCATCATCAAATTTTACTTCTTTTGTATGTTGTAAAGACGTATAAATGACTTTTGGCTGAATTTGGCCCTTGGGTGCCATTTTCAAGCAACACGTTTCAAAAGAGAGAGAAGTTACTTAAAACAACAACAAAACCCTCTTCTTGCATGAACATATAGAAATCAGCATCAAAAATTAAATGTAGGATTATAATCCTTGGCAGCTATTCAAGTGCCATGGTTTATTTTAAATCAATAGCTCTGAGGCTATTTATAGATCTCAATCTTTGTTTTTTTCTGGTAAACAGTTGGGAAAGGAAAGGTTGCTTAAGGTGACAGATTATGGCCTTCATGTCTATAACTGGGCCAGGAAAAGAAAATGAAAATTTTGTTTACCTGTGTCAGCATCATCTAGTAATCTACTGAAAAATCCGCTCAGCCCTATCTAACGATAGCTAAAATTATGTCCAGATTTCATTCAGTATTTCATTCCAACATCTCAATGCTGAAGTTAGAAATCTGCAAAATACAGGCCCATTTCCATCAATTTATCTGAAGTGGGATGATTATAACCAACTCCCTTCTCTCTGCCCTTCTCTCAATGTTATTTGCCTATCAAAACTTTCTATTAAATGCATATACAGTGGTGCCTCGCAAGACGAAATTAATTCGTTCCGCGAGTTTTTTCGTCTTGCGATTTTTTCGTCTTGCGAAGCACGGACTTTGGAAAAGCTTCAAAAATCACCAAAGTCTTCAAAAACCTCAAAAAAGGCTACCACACCGCGTGCTATGAGTTGCTCCTCGAAGTGAATGCACGGTTTTAAGAAAAAGGAAACAAACTTGCAAGACAAAGGAAACAAACTTGCAAGACGTTTTCGTCTTGCGAAGCAAGCCCATAGGGAAATCCGTCTTGCGAAGCAGCTCAAAAAACGAAAAACTCTTTCGTTTTGCGAGTTTTTCATCTTTCGGGGCATTCGTCTTGCGAGGTACCACTGTATTGATTTGATATATTTTTTAGTAGTTTCCTCTCTTTCTCCATCTCTCCTCTTAAGGATGTCTCTTGACTTCATGAAAAAAACAACAACCCCAAATCATTTGTATGTGCTTTAGAGGTTCAGCAAAAGAGACATCTCTTCCACTAGATCATGGCAATAATCATTATTGAGAAGGAAACCATCAGCTCTGAAAGTGAAGTACTCCTTTTTGGGGGGGGGATGCTAAAATCATTAACGAACATGAACAACCTGATTTTCTAGAATTCTGTAGTGTTTCACCAACACTATGCTGTTCCCACATACCTATGTTCACCACTAAGATAAAAGAATGAGGTTGAAATCAAAGTATGGAGCGAGACCCTATTATGAAAAATGCTACTGAATCCTCAGTTTTAAGTTATTCAGCATGAACAGCAGCTCTGGGTCTAAGAACACACAAAACACAGCACACACAGCTGAGGAGCTATACTTATTTTTACTTAAGGTCCACTAAGCTGCTATTTTAGATTGGGTGTTTGTTAACCACATGACCTCACAAGCGCTATCTTATCACATCACAGTTTCCTCAGACTGACCACAACTATTGAAATCTGACTCCGCCAGCATAGAGGTTCAGTATCTGACACGTACTAGCAAAAACAGCAACTTTCTAGCTGTCCAATAGCTGCGCTGACTTATGGGAGGGCAAATCTGGTGGTCTTGTCTTAACTGCACTTGCAAGATACCATGTAAGGAAAGCACATGATTTATTGCTCTGTAAGCTTCAACCACAAGTTGAAAAACTCACATTTTAAATCTGAGAGCTAACATGTTTCCTTTTCATGTCAGGGGGTTATGGGGCAAAAAAAGGGGAAAAAAAGGTTTGCGTTCTCTCCCATACTTGATTTGGGCTACAATGCTGCACTGTGGTTTTTTTAAAAAATTCTACCTAGAGTAAATGTCGTATTACTTATTTATTTAGAGGGGGGAAATCTCACCCTTAATCTTCCGAGTTGAGGCAAAGCTTTTAAATGCTTATCTTAAGATTATCACAATGGCTGCACTTCAGTGTATTGAAAAAGCTTTGCTCCTGAAAGCCTGACAAGCATCACTCTGGCAGCGTGTGCTGATGAGCCCAAGGGCAGGCAGATGAAGACAACAGCAAAATGCTATGATAGACCCACAAAGCTGATGGAATTCCATTACAGACCATGATTACCGAAGGGGTGGGAACCTGTGGCTTTCCAGAAGTTGGTTGGACACCAACTCCCACCGACCTCAGCCAGCCTGGTCAAGGGTCAGGGCTGATGAGGAGTTGTAGCCCAGCAATCAGAAGCTATGAATGCCATCAACCATGGCAAGCTTGTGGGATGGGCTACTGCTAAGTAGTAGCTCACTCTTACCAGTCTGAAAGGTCTCCTAAGATGGTCTGCTGGATGGAATGGCTGTTCCACTTCATGGAAACTGTGATGCAACACTGTTACATCTTCCTTTAATATCCACACGAAGAGGCTGGGAGAGATTATCGAAAATGTTTGCAAAGCGGTGCCATCAGTACGCAGATGGCATTTATCTCCCATTCCTCTTTTTTTATCTGAACCAAGTTAAGTTGGAGAAGCTCTGGAGGTGTAGGTAGGCTGGAGATCAGCAAATGAACTGAAACTAACATAGACCAAACCAACATGTCATTGGCCGGTAGTTCAAATAACCCTGTTTTGAATGAGGCTGCACCCTTCCTGCATAGTTTCAGGGTGCTTCTGGAAGCTCAGCTAATGATTGTAGCCAGGAATGTATTTTTCTGGCAGCCTGCATGTAGGTAGGAGTTGGGTAGCAGCAGCATATACCAATCAATTCCCAATCAGCTTCTGGACCTAATTCAACATGTTTACTCTGACCAATAAAACAGCTCAAAAAAATATTGGAGAGAATGGTTCCTTTCATATGCACTTAGGTCGTCAGATGGGCCCCCGATACAGATGCCAGCATAGTCTTAGACTGTCCTGCGCAAAGGAAAGGGTATTTTCTTCAATTAACATGGCTTTATAGAATTTTCTCACTCGAAAGGTTTGGCAGCTCTGCTTGCTTGGTTTATAGAAAGGTGATATACCGGTATATGAGGATTTCCATTTATGCAGTGGAGCTTATCCTCCTTCTCCTTGTGCACCCCCCCATCCCCCCAAATCTGATATGGAGGGTAAAAGGAACCCCCAGAACAGATTCAGGGGCATGCGGGCAGAGGAAGTTCTGTTGCGCAGCCAGAGACCACTTTGCAAAGAGACCCTTTGCTCTTGCTATATATTGCTATTTATGTTGCTTAAGTTAATTTTCTTGTGCTGACAACAGGCCATTGTTGGTTTTAACAATGGGCAGAACGTGGCAGGCAGTGGTGCGGCTACGTAATTTTAGATTCTCGACTCAAAAGATCTTATGGGGTCGCCCCTTTAGACAACGATGTATATGGCTTCGTTCACGAAGCACAATTGACCTAGCATTTTTCAGCCCTAACTCTAGGGATTAGACACCATGCAGCAATCCTTATGTTGACCATCGTTCAATTTAGCCAGCACATGATCTCTTCCAATAGGCTTACATGTTTTAAAGAAAGAGAATTCCTAAAGTACAGTGGCAGTTTGAATAAGCTACCCGGGGAACAGCAAACACCTATCAGGTGACCGGAAACGAATGCCAACCCATTCTCTTCCAAATACAATAATGTATAGCCTAACCATGGTGGTGTTAGTTATCTTACTTCTCAATGTTCCAAGAACATCATTACCCTACAGGGAGCCATGTTGCCCCAATATTTTCTGTTTTGGATCAGCCTGTTCTCTGGTTAAAGAGGAAAAAACTTGCCGGAATTCAAGTGTTTTGTCCAATGTATATTCTGCGAGGTCTCAAGTAATTTAACTTTGACTTAGGGAGTCATTCTGTGGAAAATAAAAATAGGAACCTCACTCTAGATGGGATTTTCCACTTATTTAAGGTTTATTCTGCTAGTAACTTTTCTGACTGAGATTCCTTTAGTTCAGTTTCCTGGGTAAGTCTGGTTAGTTCTCTAGAATACTATTTCCTGAAGTCTAAGTTTTATTTAGCACATTTAAGCCCTTTTTTCAAGGAAGTTGGCACTCTTAAATCAAACTCAGTAGAACAAAATGATCAAGTTACTAAAAGCGGAACAAAAAAATTGCAAAGCAGATATTAATGTACCTGGGCATCTTTCAGCAGTACATGTATTATTATTATTATTATTATTATTATTATTATTATTATTGAGAGATCACTACAGGAATTTAAAAGCCATACAAGCCCCCAAAAGCCTTCTAAACAGAAATGTTTAGCCAACCAGTAGAAGGCAATTTATGATGGGCAAGAAGATGATCCTCCCTTGAGAGAAATTGCAGAGCCTGGGTGCAGTGACTGAAAAAGGTCCTTTCCTGCTCCCAACTAAGGACACTTCTGGGGAAACACAAGAAAATCTCTGGTCATAACAAGCTTGCCCAGCGAGACAGAGCTGCCATCAACAGCTTTCCAGTAGTAGTATCACTACTGGAGGGAAGAATGAGAAAAACAACCATGTTGGAAATACAGTGATACCTCGGGTTACATACGCTTCAGGTTACAGACTCCGCTAACTCAGAAATAGTGCTTCAGGTTAAGAACTTTGCTTCAGGATGAGAACAGAAATTGTGCTCTGGTGGTGCGGCGGCAGCAGGAGGCCCCATTAGCTAAAGTGGTACTTCAGCTTAAGTACAGTTTCAGGTTAAGAACGGATCCCCGGAACGAATTAAGTACTTAACCAGAGGTACCACTGTACATGAGTGCCCCAGTGGAGCCAACCTGGCAGACCAGAGCTTGACACTGTTAAGCGGCAGTGATTCTGCTGCCAGGAAGCCATAGTTGTGGATCCACCTCTCCAGGCAGGCTGCTCCAGCATCTGATGAAGATCTAAATACATGGGTAGGCTGGTATGGGAGTGGAAGGTCCTCTGGAAACCCTGGCCCCAAACCATGGACAGCTTTTAAGACTCTACATCAGCACTTCATCAGGAACAAAACTGGGAGCCAGTGCGGCTGCTTCAATAATGGAGTTATATGCTCCCTGTTAACAGCTGCCACAGTCTGGACTGCTTATAGTTTGGTGCTCTTTTCATAAGCAGCCCTATGTATATTGTATACTACACAAACCCAAGTGTGATGTAACTAAGGCACATGTCACCATGACCAGATCAGGAAAGCAGGTCCCTACATATGCTCCCACTATTCAGCCTCATCCCAAGGTGGCCCTTTGCATATATGGTCTGAATTATTTATCCATGAGTAATTACTTAGTGTTTACAATTTCATTTTTACAAGCGGAATCGTTTAAAAGCAGGGCATTTGATCTGCAGCTGAATGTCGATCTTCATTAAGTCCATCTTGAGTTAGTTCAAGAGAAGTGCGATCTGAAGGCGAGATAGCGCCTCTATCAGAATCTGTTACCGTTTGCATTAGGTTGTTAGGACAGAAATATCAGATGGGTTAGAGCATAAGGTGCATGAAGATAGCAAGAATGAGCCTCGAGCTCTGATGCTGGAGAAGAAGAAAGTGCAATCTATCTTTCTTTCTTGCGAAAAACTTCCTATCTGAATAAGCCAAGCAATTGTTTTTGGTGTGGTTGAAAGTCAATGACACACAACGACGATTGTTTACATGTTATTTAGCTAAGAAGCATTCCCTTCTTATCACAGACCCTACCTGAGCAGTTTTGGGCCCCAGCTTATCTCATCTCCCCTTATGTGACAGCTGCCTGAGAGCAAAAGAAGGCAAGGCAACCAGGGGCCATAAATAGGGGATTCTTTGGGGCTGATTATATGAAATTGTGCTGTGCATATAGGGGTTGGGGTGAGTGCATATGAACCACCAGCAAGAATATTTTTCCCCGGGCTACAGCCGGGAACTACTTTTAAATCACTATTATTGCTTGCACAGGCTAAAGGAGGAAGACTAGACAAGGTCTATTGCATGCAGTTACTCTTCTCACAAGAAATGATACTAAGCGTGTGAAATATTAGTAAATATACTTTTATAAATATCAATAAAAAGGTAAAGGTAAAGGGACCCCTGACCATTAGGTCCAGTCATGGCCGACTCTGGAGTTGCGGAGCTCACTTCACTTTATTGGCCAAGGAAGCTGGCATACAGCTTCCGGGTCATGTGGCCAGCATGACTAAGCCACTTCTGGCGAACCAGAGCAGCGCACGGAAACGCCGTTTACCTTCCCGCCGGAGCGGTATCTATTTATCTACTTGCACTTTGAGGTGCTTTCGAACTGCTAGGTTGGCAGGAGCAGGGACTGAGCAACGGGAGCTCACCCCGTCACGGGGCTTCAAACCGCCGACCTTCTGATCGGCAAGTCCTAGGCTCTGTGGTTTAACCCACAGCGCCACCCACGTCCCATAAATATCAATACCGATATGTAAATAATATTACATAATGTATCCATTTAATTGCAGGAACAAATACTGCACGCAGTCCATGCAATACTCAATCCTAATTGAGGACATCACAGAATCCAACAATTTTTGAACTGGAAAAATATAGGAGGGGCTGTTTCAGAATAGAAAAGTTTTCAGAACAAGGTATCGGATGGAGCCTCACTACTTCACCATCTGAAACTGGAGGTTCAATTAATTCTGCAAAAACGCACAATAGCAAACATTTGCTTTTGGCTCTCCCTTCGAAGAGTCGCTCAGCATTATAAATCAGGTATTACTGCCATGAGATTTACAATGCAGAAACTAGCTACTGTTGTTGTACAGGAAAATACTATCAGAAGACGGAAAGGGTCAGAATCTGCATATCGTGGAACTACAGCAGACACAGAAAACTGTACGACACAAACGTATTTTTTTTTACACAGTTCCAAAGTTCTTCTTCAACTCTACAACTAGAAGCCACCATTCCTTGCTTCTGGCTCCCAAAGTATTTTGTGGTCTGTTAAGCTTGTGTGAGAAAGGCTATCAGTTCTAATCTTACGCACCACTCTTGTAATCTACACTGCACATTTGTTCCTTGCAACATCCAACAGGAAGCCAAGACAACTGTTTAGGAATACAGAGCATATAAAGAAGCAACAGGAACTCCCCACTCCCCACCCTGCCGGGCAGTTTAGGCAGTTTATAAATCAATCAGTATGAACTGGGAACTAATGCAAGTGAGAGAATATACTCTAACACAGTCAACAGTTTATTTTAGTCCAGACTGGATGAGGCTGTCTAGATATTTGTTCCGCTGACCCCTTCAAGACCCAGTTTGAACTGATGATCGTTCCAATGCACCTTCCTTTCTACGCATGGAACAATAGTGGCAATGAAGCCAATATGCCTGATCTATATGTCAAGCAGGAAGCACAAAAAGCAGGTGCTCCTTTTGTGTATCCCTCCCTTCTTCAGCTTTTCATAAACAACAACCATTTCAAAGCAGTTGTGGCCTTGCCTTTGTAGAACATAACAGTGGCCAAGAACAGTTGTGCATCGAGTGGAAAGCCATCTTAAGTAGGGTTGCCATATTTCAAAAAGTGAAAATCCAGACACAAAAGTTGTTGAGCTGTTGGGGTGTTTTTTTGTTTTGCAAAATCTTTAAAAAATGAAGTTTCTGAGCTACTTTTTAAATGAAATTCGCCAAAAATCCACACTTGTGACATGGGTTACGTCTGGATATTCCAGGACATTTCAGAGATTTTCGCCCATACGCTGTTTCTGAAGGCCAAATTCTGGGTGTGTAACCCTATCTTAAGAGTAGATGGAAATCATTAGTCAATCTTTTGGGCAAATGTGCCACATGTTTAGTCCAAAACATGAGATAATGGCACTCTAGTCTGCACTACACAGGACAGAAAGCCCTCACACACAGTCATCTTATTATTTTGCATCTACTGAATATAATTTTGGAAAGACAAGCAAAAGGGCAGGCCTTATTAAGCCCAAAGACCTTCCCAATTTTTCACAGACACCACCTACAGACACCACCTACTCTACTGGCACCACTGGTATAGTTTCGCTACCAATTATTTAGCAGAGACTATTTCATGATCTGGGGCATTCATGTGGTGCCTTATTTTGCTAACTTTTCGGTGCAAAATTGATAATTCACTTGGTCTTCCTAAGAACTTCCATTTAGGTCAACTCCATCCAGACACATGATTTAGTTATCTATAATTACTTTTAAAGGTTTATGTATTGTATCCTTTGCTTTTAATGATGATACTTTTATATATATTTATTTTTTATTGTTTTGTGGATTTTAGCCGTGCTTTATAACTTTATTTATCGACCACTTAGGACTTTTTGGGTCAGCAGTTTATAAATAAATAAATGCTCTACCTGCTGTATACTGCTGGTTTTTAAACATTGTTGTAACTCTTGTATACAAACATTTCAATTTCTTCTTTTGGGTTTTTTTTAAAAAAATTGTTAGGTGCCTTGGGAAAATTTTAATGGAAGGCTGGATAAAATGTTTTAAATGAACCCCCACCCCAAACAATTTTTGCTTATAGTGAAGATTTTTGTGAAGGCCTGTCCAAAAGTGAAGGGATGAAGAACAGAAGAGAGAAGTGGCTTCAAAAATAGGGTTGGGAAGGTGAAAAGTTAGGTTAGTAGTTGTATGGAGTGGGAGGGGAAGCTTGGGGTGTGTGTGTGTTAATGTGACTTGTTAAGTGGAGCACCTCATAATAATATAAATACACATTAGGGCAGATCTTCAACAGGTAAAACTTTGATGTATCCTATTTATAGTAGCTTAAAATATTAACAGGACCAGATTTTTTTTGTTTTTTGTTTTTTCAAGATCAGGAGTACCATACATTGATTTGTCTTTCAAACTTGAAAATTGCAGGCATGCACACTAAAGTAACTTCTATTTCTTTCCCATGTTTTGCTGAGTCATCTGTGAATGTCTCCCTCATTCAGTTGGCCAAAAGGTTGTGGTTGCATTGTGTATGCCACAACTTTAAAAGGAAGATTAGCTTACAAGGTCAACCATAGAATGCCTATGAATGTTTAGAGAAGCAAAGTGAGAGGGACCATTAATCGTTTGGAGGGCAATTTTTTTTATTATTTGCATTTATTGAGTATAGAGTTGTGTAAGATACACACTACAAGTCAGAGTGCGATTCTGAGGAAATTCCTGCTTCCATATTTTTTTAAAATATATTAAATTAAATTACATCCCTTTGAAGTTATGACATTTCGTTGTCTCAGGGGAACAATGCCATGTTTGGGATGGAATGCTGAGTAAAACTCATAACTGCCCACATCCATCTGCCTAGGATGTCTTCTCTAGCTCTCCCTCTGGGTTTCGAGACTTCAAAAGACGATCTATAAATTTTATACCTGTTTACAAAAGTCAGGTCTGAAATTCTTGGAATCCCAAAATTGCATTAAGATTCAATATAAGGTGTTTATGTAACGCAGAAAAATGTGTGTTGTCATCCTGAACAACTCCAAAAGAGAAAATAAAAGTGAAGTGTAAACATTAGCAGGTCCTAATTTTCCACAGAGTATCACAGAAGCAGAGTATTAATCTGACGAAAAAGCTGCGTTCCTAGGCTTGTTTATCTGGGAATAAACCACACTGTACAATGGGACACGGCCACTATTCTTCCTTATTCTCAAACTACTCTTCAATTATTAGGAGGTTTTTTAAAAAATTAAATATGCAAAAGAATAGAATTATAGGATGTAGGCTGCAATTCTTATGCAGTGGTACCTCGGGTTACAAATGCTTTGGGTTACAGACTCCACTAACCAGGAAATAGTACCTCGGGTTACAAACTTTGCCCCAGGATGAGAACGGAAATCGCACGGCTGCGGTGCAGTGGCAGTGGGAGGCCCCATTGGCGAAAGAGCGCCTCAGGTTAAGAATGGTTTCAGGTTAAGAATGGACCTCCGGAACGAATTAAGTTTGTAACCCGATATACCACTGTATACATTGGGAAATACCTCTCTCCCCCACAGTCCAAATCGCTTTCCTTTTTTCCCTCAAATACTTTTTATTGCTTTTTTGTAACAACAACAAATAAAAAAATACTCTTACATTCAAAAATTTGTATGTCTTCTTATTTACCCTGCGTCTTATTGCGCCCGGACTTCCTTCCATCCCTTCAACGGTTTTCATGTCTCAAATCTTTTCTTACAGTTTCTTATTTACACTGCATCCACATCACAAGATTTACTGCTTCTGGTTTCTTTGGGAAAGTGTATTTAAATAGTTTTTTCATTTCGTTATATATCATGTCCCAATATTTTTTCCTTTTTTCACATGTCCACCAAGTGAGAAAATTCACTGTCTTTTGTTTTACAAAATTTTACAAATTGCTTTCCAAGCAGGTACTGGACTGCAAACACTTGCTTGAACTCGCACATAAAATAAGCTCTTAACCTGCAACTCCCAGTATTAGAATGGGCGTCTGGATATGGATCCCATTCACAGCAGGGCAGGGCAGTTAGACTGCATCCTTACATGGATGCAAATTCATTTCAGATGCATATCTGAATCTTTACTGTATGTCCACAGTTCCGATTCCACCAGCAAGTGATATGCACCTGTAGGCTGTTTGTATGCACAGATGTCCTTAGCTGGATTGGAGTATAAATGTTTAATGCAAGATGGTTGGATATTGATTTCTCAAGTGAGTTTAACGATTGTTAAAGGTGCTGTTGATAAAAAGGCAAAGCAGGAATTCTGCTATAATCTCAAGTGAGATGGGCCATACAGAAGTCCCAGGCACCTCTGAATGATTGCTGATTTGTACGATTATTCATACACATCAGCGACAAAGCTGCATCTCCCAGCTGCTTCTGTTGAAATCTACTATGTTCATGTTTTGGACAACATGTACTGCTGCTACATTTTAGAACAGTGATATTTTCGCACAAAATATATCATTTGTACAAGTATATCACGTTTCTTGATGGCAGAAAGGAAAGAATACAGATAGATGAACATTCACGTTAAGAGTGGAAATGCATAAAAAAATAGGACTGAAATAGTAAAGTCATTTAAAAACTAAAAGCTGTTTTATTTTCAATGCAAGAACTGGTGGAAATTTATTTCACATACAGGCAACTGCCTCTTAAGATGAAAAATCTAAATAAATCAAATGTTACTGGACTATTACACCTCTAACGCACATAATTCTTACAATTCATAATTCTTAATTCAGTTGGGTTAGATGTTCCAAAACACTGTCAGATTATGGATGTTATTAAGTCATGAGGAATCATTAAATGAAGAATGTTAAAAACACTGAAACAGTAATTACCTACGATCAGCAAAAAAGCCCCACATAAACCAAGTGGTTCAAGATAACTAAAAGAAACAAAAGTGAGCAAAAATTATAATCTTTGGCTTACCTCATGATTGAGCTCTGCTATCTGATCTTTCAGTTCTTGGATATACTGACTTGAGTCGGAATTATTAAGCTGTCCTTGAAATTTCCCTTCTTCTTTCTGTTCCAGAAAAGATGTAAAAAAAAAAAAAAAAAAAGGTTGATCAGGTAATACTATATTCCCTTTTATACTATTTCAGAAAGGTGGATTCAGAAGATAACATCATACTTAGAATACACCACTGAAATCAATGAATTAAGTTATAGATTTCCACAGATCTGCTCCAAGTATGACTTACTGGATACCACCCAGAGCTTTCCAGATTTATATAATGTACTGTATTACCTTTGTTTTCTTTATTATTAAAAAAAAACCATGCTTATAACTACATTAAAAAAACAGAATTTAAACAGAATACGAACATGCATTCTATTTCAGAAATAATAATACTACCCTTCACCCGCAGAACTCAGGGCAGTTCACAAAAAAACTATATAAAAGCACAAAATACATGATAAAAACAGGAACAAAAAAACAAACCAACTAATATCCCCAGCCACCTCCCATAAACACATTTAAAAGGAGTAGAAAGTAAAATTAAAGTAAAAAGGTAGCGGTTGGGAGAAAGAATCTATTTCAAAACCTTTTAACAATAGAATAGTAATCAATTATTCTTATCAAACCTGACTTCAACACAGCAAAAAAACACAATGTATTTTAATTAGCCCCAAATCTGTGGGATCAGCCTCATATAACCAACATTCTTTATTTAATGCCATATAAACCTTAAAACTTTTCTGACTTGTTTTTCATATTTTGGAAGTAATTTATACTTTCCTGAAATATAGCTGGGTTACATTATTAGTGTTCATAGAATCAGAGTTGAATGGGACCCCAAGGGTCATCTAGTCCAAACCCCTGCCATGCAGGAATCTCAGCTAAAGCATCCATGACAGATGGCCACCCAACCTCTGCTTAAAAACCTCAAAGGAAGGAGAGTCCACCACCTCTTGTTAGAGTCTGTTCCACTGCTGAACAGCTCTTACTGTCAGAAAGTTTTTCCGAATGTTCAGTCGGAATCTCCTTTCTTTCAGTTCCTTCAAGCACTCCCCATAAGGCTTAGTTTCCAGACCCTTGATCATCTTGGTTGCCCTCCTCTGCACACGTTCCAGCTTGTCAACATCCTTCTTAAATTGTGGTGCCCAGAACTGGACACAGTACTCCAGGTGTGGTCTGGCCACTGCAGAATAGAGTGGAATATCAACTACCTTTCACTCAGAGTAGATCCATTGAAATCAATGGCCACAACTCCGATATGCAATAGGTTTCGAAACCAAGCACGCTGATCCCTCAGGATAAGTCTGGTTTGTTAATCAAAATGTAATTTTTAGAAAGTGCACAAATACTTAATTGTATGCTTCTGTTTTTGGTAGCCACAGAAGCCACAGAAAGGAGAGATTCTATATAGGTTTAGCGGGGGGGGGGGGCTGCTTGCCAAAGGCTTGGCCATGAGAGATGGGGAATTCTGACTTCTTCTGAAAGCTTGGTGGCACATGAATCATGCTCACCTTTGGGGAAAACAGACATGCTCTTATTTCATAGCTAACTAATCGGATTATCCATAGTTAAGTTGGGAAAAATGGGTTGTGGAAGCTAAGCTATCTTGCAGCCTTTTCTCAGTTTGGTCTGCTTTATGAACTTTTGCTATTACATGGTGATGACATTTTACACTGAACACATAAATTAAGTTTATTCATTAGGGCAGTTGTGGGGGATGCATGGCCTTTGGGTGACTGGGATGATTCATTTTAGTTTTTCAGAAAACGCATCACACTGCTGAAGAGTACAACAAGAGTTTCCTGTAATTGCAAAAATAGAAATTCTCTCTTTAGAACTCTGCAAGTCCTGGATATTAAAGAAAGGTGCTATAAGATATAAAGACAGGCTTCTTCCCATGAAAGGTAAGAGTTTACTGTTGGGAAGGTGCCTTTAGTTTTTCCTTAAAAGTGAATGCTGGAGGCCACAGATAAATTTGTTCTGCAGAACATGCTAAACCTGAACACTGACAAACAGAAGCAACAGCAGATTTCTTGTGTGAAGTTTAACTTTTTGTACTTTAAAAAGCATGAAAAAACCTATTAACAGATTATATACACACACACACTCTTTTGACTAATTTATATATGTAAAAGAAGAAGAAGATTGAGATCCTGGTATCAGTGTAAATGCTCTCAATTAAATCCTCTTAATTTGGGGTTCAAAAAAATAGGGTCTAGTCTTATACTTGGGGGTGTCTTATACATGGAAAAATATGGTAGTATTTTAAAATATGAAAGTATTCAAATTACCGTAGATCAGCGTTTCCCAAACTTGGGTCTCCAGTTGTTGTTAGACCACAACTCCCATCATCCCTAGCTAGCAGGACCAGCAGTCAGGGATGATGGGAATTGTAGTCCAAAAACAGCTGGAGACCCAAGTTCAGAAAATACTGCCAGAGATGGACATGTTAGTTGTATCCACATAAAGCATAAATTAAACCCTCACCTCTGTTTTGCTTGGGATTTCTTTTTTTTTTTGGGAGGGGGGGAGAACCCAACACTTTTAGCTAATCCCCCCGACAAGCTCTCTAAAATGTGATTTAAATTAGGGACTTGACTGTAATTTCCGTAGTAATGTGGGTGTAGCGATACTAGGGGCACTTTAGATGTTTAATGCCAACATGTCTTACACTTACACTTACACCTAAACTCTTCACAGAAAGCTGTATGCTTTAAGGTAATTGCTATGACCCAGCTCTGACCCTGAAAGTAGAACTCCTAGATTCTCAAATGTGTAAAACTACTTTGAAGAAGAAATGCATCTAATACAATTATTTTTCCATTGCATCTTTCGTATGCCTCCCGACGAAGAAGTTAGCTAGCAGTTTGTGTTTTCAATTGCAATCTTTTTATCGTGTGTGCATATATGTTTGTTGTACACAGCTTTGCCTTTAAAAAAATGTAGTATATAAGTATTTTTTTATTATTATAAACAAGTGAATAAATCTGGAACAGTTTTAAGAAAGAGCTATGAACTATAGGCTTCTGAGCAGCAGGCACACTGCACATAAAATACAGTGGTACCTCAGGTTACATACGCTTCAGGTTACAGACTCTGCTAACGCAGAAATAGTGCTTCAGGTTAAGAACTTTGCTTCAGGGTGAGAACAGAAATTGTGCTCCGGTGGCACAGCGGCAACAGGAGGCCCCATAAGCTAAAGTGGTGCTTCAGGTTAAGAACAGTTTCAGGTTAAGAACAGACCTCCGGAACGAATTAAGTACTTAACCCGAGGTACCACTGTACTTTGCTGCAATTTTATAAGACTTGAAGTAGTGTATCACTGAAGGGATTTGAGTTCCTTATGCTTAGATAGAAGCAGCAATTAGATTTTGGCAGGGTAGGAAGTGGCCGCCAGGATTTTGGTTTCAGAATCTTCACAGAAGTTTGACTTAAAAGGAAAGCTCTGTGGCTTCCTCAGAGAAATTGTTTTGAGGCAAGTCAATGCTATACTCGCAACGTTATAACTATTGTTAATAATCAAATTAAGTGCTGTGTTTTAAGACACAGTTTAGCAATGTCTTCTCAGTCAGTAAGTGCAATAAAGGACCCCTGGACGGCTAAGTCGAGTCCAAGGTGACTATGGGGTTGCGGCGCTCATCTCATTTTCAGGCTGAGGGAGCTGACGTTTGTCCACAGACAGCTTTCTGGGTCATGTGGCCAGCATGACTAAACCGCTTCTGGCACAATGGAACACCGTGACGGAAGCCAGAGTGCACGGAAATGCCGTTTACCTTCCCGCCACAGCGGTACCTATTTCTCTTCTTGCACTGGCATGCTTTTGAACTGCTAGGTTGGCAGAAGCTGGGACAGAGCAATGGGAGCTCAGTCCGACGTGGGGATTCAAACCGCTGACCTTCTGATCGGCAAGCCCAAGAGGCTCAGTGGTTTAGACTATAGCGCCACCCATGTCCCAAGTGTATGTCTCAATAGGCCCTGCCCACTTCGTGTACATTGTCATGCTTAGCAAGTCTTCCCACCCCAGCAGCTAAAGAACTACAGTGATACCTTGGGTTAAGAACTTAATTTGTTCCAGAGGTCCATTCTTAACCTGAAACTGTTCTTAATCTGAGTCACCACTTTAGCTAATGGGGCCTCTCGCTGCCGCCGCGTGATTTCTGTTCTCATCCTGAAGCAAAGTTCTTAACCCAAGGTAATATTTCTGGGTTAGCATAGTCTGTAACCTGAAGCGTCTGTAACCTGAGGTACGACTGTACATCAGAACTGTTGTGTATGTACAGTCCCAATGCTATGTTTAACACACTCCGAAGACTTGAATATACCTATATGCAAGTCCACTCACTTCTGCCTACTTTTGACTACTGAGCCATCAGTCAAGTGTCTTAACAAAGACCACTGAAAAGCACTTCTCTGCGGTAGTATTCCAAGTGGTCAGTGAATCAGTGTGGCGTAGCATGGTTAGAACATAAGACTAGGACCTGGGACGCTGAGGTTCAAATTTCCACATAAGCTGGCTAGGTGACTTTGGGAGAGTCACCCTCTTCTCTCAGCTTAATGTACCTGGCAGGGTGGTTACCAAGAGAAGGAAAACCGTGTGCATTTTGGAAGAAACGAAGTAAATAAAAATAAAATATATTATACTTTTTATTTTTAAAAAAGCAGAATTTAAGTTGTAGGGTAGGAGTGAACAATGATTACAAGGCTCCTTTGGGCAGGGTATCAATTTAATAATAAATAAATAATATCAGCATAAAAAAGGTAAAGGGACACCTGACCATTAGGTGCAGTCATGGCTGACTCTTGGGTTGCGGTGCTCATCTCGCTTTATTGGCCGAGGGAGCCAGTGTACAGCTTCTGGGTCATGTGGCCAGCATGACTAAGCCGCTTCTGGCGAACCAGAGCAGCACATGGAAACGCCGTTTATCTTCCCACTGGAGCGGTACCTATTTATCTACTTGCACTTTGATGTGCTTTTGAACTGCTAGGTGGGAAGGAGCAGGGACCAAGCAACGGTAGCTCACCCTGTTGCGGGGATTCGAACCACTAACCTTCTGATCGGCAAGCCCTAGGCTCTGTGGTTTAACGCACAGCGCCACCCGCATCCCTCAATATCTAAAGGGGAGCTCACACATAAGGGTAATGGAACCCTGTCGCCAATTTCGTAAACGGGTGTAAAGGGCAGGCAGAATTATTTCTACACTGAGAGGAAATGTTAAAAAGTTACCCAACGTGTGTCAAACTGAAGGGGAAAAGAGTGAAAACACAAAGTGTTAGGAAGTGAAAAACAAAGGGAACAAAGGGAATGGTTTACACTCTTACTTGGATTTCTAGTTCTGCAATATGTTGCTGGAGTTCTGCCACAGCTGCTATGCTATCTGCCTCTCGGAGCCTTACAGCCATGACTTCTTCTTTATTCTAGGGAATAGAAAAAGTTCAGAAAAAAAGTGATTCCAAGTAAGTTACAGGTAGCAAGCTGACTCACATTTAAGGAAAAACTGATTTTGCTCTAAATTCATTCAAGAAGCTACTTCAAGAGACTGACTGACCATGCTATCAAAATAAATACAACAATATTAATGATTTATTGGTGTTGCGGACTCTCCTCCCCCAAGATCCCCCCCTTTAAAACAATTTGACCTGTGAGGTTTTAGTAAGCAAGGATAGGCAGTCTGTGAATACAAGGATATATATAACATTTTTGAATGATGCTGCTCTATCGCCAAGGAGAATGTGCAACTGAAGGCAGCCTCTAAAGTTACATTTGCCATTGCAGTTCTCTTTCCAGCATTCAAAACATACAAAAAAATTAATGCATGCTGAAGATACACCCTGCTCTGCACTTCTGCGGTCTGAAGTAGTAAAAGACGGTCTGTCCCCTACGTGTTACATTTCTGCTTTTCCCATGTGTGTGAGGGTACGTGCACAAGAAGCACAATAAAAAGGGACAAATAATTAAAAACAGGAAACGAACTGTACAATGCAGAATCTCATCCTGTCTTCAGAGGCACATCCTCGACATAAACAGGCATCCAATTAGCATTTGCTTAGCCCTCAAGGTATATTATAAAACTGTACATTACACCCAGTTGTCGCAAATGAATATACACACTCCCGGAAAGTCCCCTTACAAACAGTGCACGATTAAAATGTAAGGCGATGACTAGTTTTAGGATGATAAATGGTGCCAGAAATCACCAAATGTCCTTAGATTTTTGCCTATGGCACCTCTGCTTACAATGGATTCTGTAATTCATCAAAACACTGAAATTGAACTGAACAACTTGCATTTTACAAATATAAGGCAAACACCCTGAGTACACAGTGGCATAGCGTGGGGGGTGCAGGGGGGGCCGGCCGCACCGGGCGCAACATCGGGGGGGGGCACGCTCGCACTCGCAGCTCTCTGCCCCTACCTGGCTCACTCAGGGTTAGGGGGTGCAAATTACTTGCCTTGCCCTGGGTGCTGACAACCCACGCTACGCCACTGTGAGTACAGAAATACACAACTCTCTTAATCATAAAGTGAAAGGGTTTTAAAAATCAAACGTGATGTCAGCTTGTTTAATACAATTCTGTAATAGAAATCCAATATCCATCCTGGGAAAGCTTGCAGGTAGAATTTGCTAGTTCTCCCAAGATATCTTGGTTTTAAAGTGCACAGATAGTGTTCTCTGCATTTCTGTTTTGGGTTACCTTGCATTCAATCTCTGCCTGCTTTCGCTTTGATTCGGTCAGCTGAGCCAGAAGTCCTTTGTTCTGAGCAGACAGATACTGGACCTTCCCTTGCAAACTGGAAATCTCTTGTTCTGCCCTCCGCAAATGGTTGCTATTTATCTGGTTCTGATGTTTAGGAGCGATAACAAGGGGGAGAAAGAGGGATTACGTTAGCCTTGACCTCAGTCTTCTTATACATTTGCAGTAGTAACTATGTGAAAGCTAGTGCAAACCTAAGGGTTGTAACTTCCACTAGCAAAGCAAGACAATGATCATTTACTTGCTTCTGCAACGGTTTGGTCAGTCCCAATCTATTAACTGTGAAAAAACTTTTTTTTGGGGGGGGGACTATAATTAATCAGTAACAGTGAATTAATTGAGGAAAAGGGTCAGAATTGATGGAAAGTTAATTCCAACAACAACAACAACAACAACAAAAGACAGACACCAAATGGGAAAAACAGACTCACTCGTACAGAGGAAAAACCTAAAAAACCCCAACAAAAACAGGATTCACTACAAAATAGAAACAACAATCACACAAATAAACCATAAACAGTCAGAATAGCACCAGTGGAAAGAAAGGTCTACTTCAAGGAAGGCAGAGAAAAAACCCAGCTGTTACTCTTAAGGGAGGAGCAACTTAGAAGTTTCTCTAAGCGTTGGTGTTTTTTCCCTGCTTTCAGGCGAGTGGAGGATAACAATCCCTACTCGGTGGTGTACTAGTACCCACTCAAGAACGAAAAGTTACACTTAGCAGTATTTTTTGATGTACTTGTTTTGTGTGTGTGCCGCTTATATGAATGTGCTGCTTATTCAAAAGAAGATATTTGTACTCAACAAAAACACACCTCTCTCTTATGACACATATTGCACATGTGATCAGATAGAACAATTGCACCCCCTACAGGCTGAAAGTATTGTGGAAACCAGCGACTTTTTGCTGCATAACAGATAAAATAATATTAAATAGATTGGTGCAATCACGGATGGGTTTTTAGTTTCGGTACTGATCTGTTTATTAAAATGCTACAGTTATTTTTACTGATGGAGGCTGCTCAATTGTTTTAACAGCTGCTTCTCGTTGTTGTTCTCTGCTATTTTAATTTAGTTTTTATGTTTTGCCTTACGGTTATTCGCTACCTTTTATATGGAAGATATGAATGTCTTAGCGCTTTTGTTGCCAGAGAGCATATATTGGCAGGAGAAGCTGGATCAAAACACAGTTTCACGCCAACAAAACATATTGCCTAAGAATCCACATACTTCCACCCACTAATCAATTTTTTAGACCAGTTTAGGTATGATGTGTCAGTCTGACCTCACTATATTCTAAGTGACTTTAAAAGTGGCACCACATTTTCAAGATTGGACAAACTCCCCACACTATTTATTACAGGTTAGAAAGTACAATAGTATCATTAAAGAATTCTCTTCTCTACTGGTCATTGCCAGCATCCTTCAGACATTAGTTGCACTTCGAATTTATACATTGGATCTGACTAAGATCTACTCAAAGTAAACCTATTGAAATTAATAGACCCAAGTTAGTAATGTCCATTAATTTCACTGGGTCTGCTCTCAATGGACAGAGCTCTATACTTCCCAGTTCCAAACCTAATATACTACGTTTAGATATGCAAGTGGTTTTCATACTTAGGGAGTTATTTCCATGCAGTACCTGACATTCAGTTTCCTCTGGGTGAAGATGCCCTTACCTGTGTTTCCATTTCCATCATCCTTTGCTTTACTTCTTTCAGCTCAGCTTGTGTTTCTGCTTCTCGGAGCCTGACGGTCATGAGTTCATCTTGCAGTTCATTTACAGCGTTCTTTTTAGGGGGGTCTTTCCACCTCCCGGTAGTGCGAACTAGATGGCGCTGAAAACATTGCTATGTTTTAACAAAATCCCCAACTTGAATTAAAATAAAAAATAGTAATAAATCTTCAACTGGCATAAGGATGCAGGAGAATTCATTCAACTTGAGTAACCAAAAGCAGGAAAAATATGGAACACAGAGATTAAAGCAGCAAATTTTCAGCAGCTGAGCACTAAACTGTACATATACTCATAAGGACAAAAAGGCACGTCAATATCTTGAATGTTTTTGCTAATGATTTAAAAAAATGCCCAGGCATTGAAATATCTACTGTCTCTCCATATTTTCTCACTCCAAAATAATGTTTAAACTGCTTAAGACAGCATTATTTGAAGTCCTTGGCAATTGATGACTAAAAGCCACTCTAAGATTATAATGTATAGCTGCTTGGGTGTTACTCTCATTGAACTACTCAGTAGAAGTTACTTCTGAGTAAATAAGCTTCAAGACATTCTGCTTACACAGAAAACCGCCTATTTCGCAGAAAGTTTATAGCTATTCTCAGCTGCAGAGGCAAATGTAAAAACCTGCATTTGCTAAACAGGGGATCAAAATGAATGGCAGGGGCTCTCTGCAACTAGGACTCATTCATTTGCGGTCTCTTCTCATGATCCCCAGCCTCTTCAAACATCCCTCTTGTACACTAGCTCTCTGTAAGTCCAGTTTACACAATGCATTGTTGAATCAACTTTAGCCCTAGGTCTTAGGGCTTGGTCTATAGCCTTACCTGCCAGTGTTCCTCCAAATCTTTAACTTGTT
Source organism: Podarcis cretensis (assembly GCF_951804945.1). Lineage (NCBI taxonomy): Eukaryota > Metazoa > Chordata > Lepidosauria > Squamata > Lacertidae > Podarcis > Podarcis cretensis. The sequence continues at coordinate 75,219,598 of NC_137175.1, forward strand.
GTCTAAGTTCTTTTAGACCCATTAGAGCTTCTGCTTCTCTTAGTTTCACTGCAATCAATTCTTCTTGAAGTCTAGCAATATTGTTCTCATCAGGGAAGGAGCTGTTCCTCTGCAAACAAAACAAGCTCTTAAGAAACCGAGAGTATAAGGCAGGCTTTTTGCATTAAACGATATGTGACGTAAGTGAAAGAAACGCAAGGGCCATCTAGCTCAAACCTCTTGCCACTGCGTAATACTTTTTGAGGTGGCATTTCAGGAATACAAAGCGCAGAAAGAATGCCCCCCCCCAAAAAAAACCTGAAGGACATTAAAATCTTCACAAATGAAAATGCAATGGATCAATGGGCTTAAAGTTTCAGTGAAACAAAACTCTCTATCTTGAGCAGGATCATTATAGAAGGGGACCTGCTAACCTATTAGTTAGTTCATAAAATTTATACACTGCTTGATTGTAAAAAAATAAATAAAAGTAAAACCTCAAAGCAGTTTACAAAAAGATAAAACAATAAAAATCAAGGGGGGAGGGAAATACAAACCTGCTCTAAGACATACAAAATTTAAAACATTAAAACGAGTTAAAGTTATCTCAACTTTCTAAGCATCTAGGTAAGGTAAAGGGTAAAGGGACCCCTGACCATTAGGTCCAGTTGTGGCCGACTTTGGGGTTGCGGCGCTCATCTCGCTTTATTGGCCGAGGGAGCTGGCATACAGCTTCCGGGTCATGTGGCCAGCATGACTAAGCCACTTCTGGAGAACCAGAGCAGCGCACGGAAACGCCGTTTACCTTCCCCCCAGAGCGGTACCTATTTTATCTACTTGCACTTTGATGTGCTTTCAAACTGCTAGGTTGGCAGGAGCAGGGACAGAGCAACGGGAGCTCACCCCGTCATGGGGATTCGAACCGCCGACCTTCTGATCGGCAAGTCCTAGGCTCTGTGGTTTAACCCAAAGCGCCACCCACGTCCCATCTACCATCTAGGTAGGTTTGTCTAAACAATAACATTTTTTGCATGCCTTGAAAAGAGTAAAGTGAACTCACCTGCTTGGTCTCAATAGGCAGGGAGTTCCGAAGGGCAGGTGCTGCCACACGAAACGACCCGCGTTCTTACAAAAGCAGAACAGTTTTCTGTGCCAATTCTGCCGATTGAAGCAGCCAAGCGGGCCCATGTAGGATAAGGCGATCTTGTTTTTAAGGGCTTTAGATACTAATAGCAGGCCTTTGGTTGATCTGATTTACATCCTATGCCCTTTTAAAATGTTTTTTTTTGGGGGGGGCTCTTGGGTTGTTGTTTTTATTTTTATTAGGTATTTGGTGGTTTTATATCTTGATTTTATTCTGTGAACTGCCCTGAGACCCCCCAGAGTATAGGACGGTATATAAATTCAATGAACAACACCACCACCTTAAACTTGGCCTGGTAGCAGCATGCAAGAATTCAATATGGATAAAACAGGAAAGCAGAACGATAGCCCACGCTAAAAACAGCTTGCCTGAAGTTTAAAGAGAGAACCTCTCTAGGGAGAGTTCCTAAAAGTGGGAGCTTCAATAGAAAAAGCCTGGTCTCGTGCCCCAAAAAACTGTGCTTCTGGGTAGGACACACGCCCTCCCCATGCTAAATCTAGTTGTGCCAAAAGGGACCGACGTTTTACGGAATGTTATGTTAAATTCCAAGGACTCGTGAAACGGTTTCACTCTGCAAAGCATTCTGGTTTGGACTTGCCTTTTCCATCTCAAGAACCTTGTCTTGCATTTCCTTCAAGGCACAGTGGGATTCTGCTTCGCTCAGCCTTGCTTGCACCAACTCTTTCTCCAGCTGCAGGACAAAGTCTTCACTATAGCGGGAGCTGCACTTTTGCTATATGGAGGGAGTAAGTTCAGCATTAAATGAGAGGAAGCAGTGCACGTGTGCTCAGAAAGCAAGAGGATGCAATGGGGAGGGGTGCTGCTGCTGTGAACTATGAAGGTTTTCCCCCCTCAGGCATTTCCATTCAGACTTACATACAGACAAAGTTTATTCCCACTAGGGAGCAGACACTAAAAAACAAAAACCCTGCTAACTTAGGAACCAGTCCTATTTTACAGTGATTTTTATAATACCCCAAACCTGAAGTTTAAGTAGTGGAGCAGGTTGCTTTTTTTAAAGCTGTGGAAACACACCTCCAGTTTTCTGAGGTTTAGTTTTGGTCATCCTGTGAGTCAGAACTTTTCAGCATTTTGTGGCGCCACTGCAAGTTTGTCCCTGTTGACAAACTAGACCCAATCTTCAAGATACAACAGGGGCTATTTTAAGGATTAAATATTTTTACTTTGCCAGCTAGCCATTAAGTCATTGTGTTCTCCCAAGTACAGTTCACGTTGAGTCAGCCAGTCTGCTGTGGTGACTAATGAAAGGCTGGGCCTTGCAATTCCAGGCCATCTTTATTTGGCAAAGCCGCTAGAGCTATTCTCCTCCAAGCACAATGGAGCTTCACAGAGCACTTGCGGGAAGCTACTCTTCATGGCAACAGATCTGCATTTGCGCTTCTGTTGCTGAGGATCCAGCTAAAAGGTTATTGCGGTGGATCTCCCTCAGGCCTTTCACCAGCGATATCACCATCGCCGCATTCAAGATGTCACCATTTCCTGCAAGTCGCAGCCAATAAACCATAGAGTTTAATGAAAGAATCCCAAAGGGTTATGCATAGAACAATTTAATACAGTACAATAGCACATTGTTTTTTACACTATAGGTTAGTGGAAAGATGTATGAAAAGCGAAGGCATGTAAGTCATGTGGGTAATTTATTTTCTTCCTGGTTTTCCCCGTAGGGCGGGAAGGAGAGAAAGAATGTGTTTAAATCTGCAAAGCTTATTTTGGCAAACTTAAACTTTCTGCTTAAACGAAAAACTACCGTCCACAACTTAGCATATAGAATCGTGTTTTGTTGATTTATGTTTATAGACAAATTCTAAGGATGTTTGCTCAGAAGACCCTTCTTTCGGTTAGTGGCACTTAGGCCCAGGTAAGTATAAACAGCAGCATCAAAAATATACTAACTTTGACACTGCAATTCTATACCTGCCTACTCAGAGTAAGGCCCATTTCCCCCCAACGCTGATGGGAGGACAACATTTGGAGGTTTCCCAATTCTGGTGCACAGGATTGAATAGTGAGGTTTCTTTTGTACAAGCAAAAGGTATGGGGAGGTGCAGCAGACACGCTTCTAAGCAGCTAATTGTAAGAAAACAAAAAGTCCTGTCTGCTTTTCTCATGAAAACAGCAAAACTCTCCATGTGTAGAAATGCATATTAGAGCTGAGAGACCTGTGTTTCTACAATGTACCCAGGATTTACCATTATCTAATGCTGTGGGGACTGCTTTACATTTGAAAACAAACGTTCCTACGACACATTTTGAGCGAATAAAATCTCATATCAAAAAGCATTTCACTCATTCCAAAAGAGAAAACATTTCATAGAGCTTCAGGGGTGGGGGCGGAGATTGCAGTGCCACCTAAGTAGATACAATTCTTACCTTGAATCTCCGTTTCAATGAAATTTCAGTGGCATACACTCCCAAGTGACAGAAGGTCTGAGAGTCAGTTCGTTGGAAACTAAGCTTAACGAGCTTGCTTTTAGAGAAGTGTGCGATAAAAACGGAAAGGGTTCCAAGAATTGGGCTTTTTCAGAATCTCAGTGTTGTTGTGTTGCTGTTTTTAAAAAGCTATGCTGGCCCCTCTTCTTGTTCTTTGTTTTATACCTCAATCCACACTGTATGTAAGAATTGCTTTTTAACCTCCTTATTCTCCCAATCACCTTGAGACAGTGATTTATCCAATGCCATCTCCATTTGATTCATAGATAAGTAAGGAGCACCAACCCCAATATATCAAATACCAAGCAATTCAAAATTATTTCACGGTAACAATCATCCACCAAGAACAGGAAAGGAAACACAAAGCCTAGAGATTTGCGTTTGGTGAGTATAATAATCTCCCCTTAGCTTTCCCAGGAATACAGCCTCTGTCTTTACACTTGTGCAACAGTCTCCAACACAATAGTAACACAACACTATAGTAATCCAAATCAATTATTCAGACTAGCTATATTTCTATTCCGTCCCCTGTCCCCCGTCAGATGTATTCATTTACATGTATATTTTCATACCTATGAAAATATCATTTTTAATTCCACATTTCATTACAAGACATATATTCAACACATAAATAAATTTTTGGATTATTCCATACATATCTATTGATTACGAGAAAGCTAAAGAACAAAGTAGGAAGTTTCCCATTTTGGTTGGGTTCCAATAATATTACTTGTGAGAAACAAATTATGGGACAAAATTAAGAGCTACCAAGATCAATGACCTGTCACATAAAGTTTATTATTCAGGGCATGCTAGAAAGGAACATTTATGTTATCATAATTAATTACTCTTCTTCCAGTAATGAAGTCACTCACTCACACACACACACAAAATATTTTCTTAAACAACAGCCAGGTGAATTGAGAGCACATGTTTTACCCAAGGAAACAATCATACTGACATTATCTCAGTATTTTAAAGTATGAGATTGAAACCACAGGTATCTATTTAAAAAATAAAAATAAAAATGTCAAATTATTGGTTGTGCAGAATCATCTTAAGCACATTCACCTGTCAGTCACACAAAGTTCAATCGCCTTACTGCCTAAGTGGTCAAATTTAATTTCTCTTTTTTTCCCACTAGGTGGTGCCCTAAAATTTTGAAAACTGTGCTAAGGGTGATCAACCTAAAGGCCTGCTGTCAGCTCAGGCTACGGATAGAGGAGGAATCCACCTTTAAGCAGATTTAAGGTTTGGTTATTCCAACCCAGCCGAGTCCTGTTTTGCACTGAACTGTGTCCTCTCTTCAAGTTCCTTATACATCACCAAGACACTCAGTTCCCATCATCTCTATGGCTATATTGGTTGCTAGTGATACGAGCTGGGAGTCTAACAACCTCCAGAGGGTTAGGAACCCCTTAATCTAATTATTAAAAACAAGCTAATTCGTTTTCGCTTAATTTTTATCCATGCATATATCACAGAGAGCAATATATATAAAGAGGAACAGAACAGAGATCATGCCATGTCCAACAGAAATAACCAGAAGTGAATGAGAAAGAGAAGAGAGTAGGTTACTACCAGGTACCTTACCCCTTGTTGCTGTTGCTGGAGCTCCCTGATGGTATTTTCAGCCTGCTCCAGTTTAGTAATGACCTCATTACTCTGCTGTTTGATGGTGGCCAGCTCCCGTTTTATGAGGTAGTTTTCCTCAGCCTCCTGGGCCCTTGTCACTTGTCCCTTAGGACATAATTTTCTTTTTAAAGCAATTGGAGGACCGATCCAGGGAAGACCGAGAGTTTTACATATTTATTCTGCCATATGGTTAAAATCTTGCAAATCATCACAGAACTGTTACAGCCAGTACATCAATTTAGCGAAGTAAAGGCAGTTTAGCACTGCACCGCATTAAACGCTTTTAGTATCCGCCAGCAAGGTCAATTATGTATTTGCATTCAGCAGAACTCTGTTCATGCATATATTACTCCATTGTGCATGCATATCTGTTAGAAGTTTTGTAGCTGGTCTACAGAATTAGCGCTGAAACAGAATTAGAGCCCAGCAATTACTCAGAATTTCGGGCGCCATTAGAATGAGCGTGCAGAGATATGCCTAAATATTATTCTAACACAGAGCTGCTAGATTACAGTTGTTTAAATTTACGAGGGTAGATATTCAGTTGTAAAAATGCATGTAGTTATTAATGCATGCATTAAAAACAGAAAGCTGTTTTTTTAGAATCGGAAAGAGTGAGATACTAAAGAAGTATATACCTGTATCAATCTATCTGCCAAGGAAGCACTTTCCTACAAAAAGGAAAAAAATTCAGATAGGAGTAAGAGAAAAAAAAGGAAAACCAAGTGACAAAATCAATGGTGGAAAATTATGCCCAAATTCTACCAACTTTCCATATACAATGAACTCCCAAATATTCATTTTTTTCACCCATTAAAGGTGGTACGGTTTAACAGCCAAATCTCAGCAGCACAGGCAGAAGACTTAATTCAGAAAAATAACACCGAGCTTCAAATTTAATAATATTCGTTTAAAGAGGGTAAGTTGTTTAATTTTCAGTTGGCAGTTTATTGCATGGAGCAAACATTATACGGTATGCAAATTCATGTAGAGCTCACTTGATCAAGCTTTGTGAAGTGAAAGGAGGTATAATTTGAGCACATTTCAAAGTTTAGCTAGTGAAGGGGCAGAGCAATTTGTACAACAGCAGTATTTAAAAGGCAGGAGTCTAGTGATGCAAAATGTCAGGCACGAAGAACAGTGAATATATGCAAAGTATATCTGATCTGATTTCGGACAACTCTTATCACTAACGCTATTACAGTTTAATCTTCCCTTGCTCAGATTTTGCAGCAAACTAGAATCTTCACAGCAATCTAATAATCCAGGCAGCTTTCAACCTGGAAAGGTACAATTTAACCCATACACATCAGTTAGTTTACACCTCCCTTAATGCACTTACAAATTCACAGAGAAGGCAGAAACTGTTAACACATCCACATAAAAATTGATGCATCAAGAAGCCAAATGAAGCTGTATCAGTAGAATCAGAAATGTATTAATTAGCATAAATTAAGTGGAAACTATCTTCAAGCTGAACGCACAATTGTTCTCTGAAGTGAGATTTGTTTAAGAACAGAATTTCCATCTTGCTTTCCTACTTTTGTTTTATGACAGTAACGGCCATTCTGTTCCCCTTGGAACCATGAATGCACATTGGAAAAAGTTCACTTTCCACGCTTATGGGAAAAGACCAAACTTCACTCCCCACACAGGGAGAACTCCTCTTTTAAGTCACAAATGAAGACTTCTGCCAACTATAATTTCAAAAACTAGGAAGCTATAGCTGTAAAAGGCTTGAAGGCCTAGAAAAAAATACCAGAAAAAGGAATCCAATCTATTCCTATTCAGCATCCACTAGAGATAGACAGCGTATTCTTTAGTACGATTAATGGGAACAAGTATTCTAGAGGCAAGGGGAAAGGCCACAATATCATAAGATTATTGGGCAGAAGGAAATTTTCATATGACAAAGGAAAACCATGAGAAAGTGATTTGGGTATAGAAAAAGACAAAACCTGCCCTTTCAGAGTTGCCCCAATGCTTGAAGAAGAAACACCTGTATTAGAGATCAAGGAAAGCTTGCCTTCTACCAAAAGGATAGCCAGCCACTCTCACAATGGTTAGCAAATGAGTATCAGTCTCTAGAAGCTTATATGTCGTGCTACAGCAAGCTTGAAGTCTTGCAAGGTTGGCACATTGGCAAGAAGATGGCTGTCAGGGCCGTTGGTGCTAAGGGCAATTGCAACAGACCGGAAAACAGTCTATAGAACCGTTGGAAGGATTGGGTTAGATCTGGACTAGACGCTTCCGTCACCTGCTCTGTTTGGATGCCATCGTTTCCTGGGCACTGGAAAGGTACCGTAATCACTGTGGATTTTGTTTGAGAACAACTCTGTACTGTCTTGGAATTCAGAACAATAAAGAAAAACACATCACAACCTTGCTCAGACTATAACAGGACAATGTTACAAAAACCTCCTCTTTTTAAGAGAACCGCGTCCCTATCACTAAGGCAAAACGAAAAGGAAATAAAGAATTCATAATGGGTTCTCCTATTCCTCCAACTGCCCTTGCCCATTGAAAGAACTGAGAAATAAAAGCAGTAAAAGTATTACCATGATAGTGGGACTAAAAAAAGCAGCAACACTGAATGAGAGGATCATCTAGAGGACAAACATGCTGCCTCAGGCTTGCTAGCCCATTGTCTAGTCAAGGCCCGTGTGACATGTAAAAAACAGATCCTCAGGAGAGAATGACTTCCTAAGACTGTTTTCTCACCAGTGCCACAAATATACTCGAAAATTTTCAAGTGGCTGAAAGAATGGAGCTGAAGTTCTTCCAAGGCGTCCAAAACACCCACCCACAACACAACTAGGTACACACACAGTTCAGTTTTTTGCTTCAAACGCTGCCTCTGAAACTACTCAAATTAACAGACTGCCTATACTAAATGGGACACTTGGGATTTTTTCAAAAATAATAATAAAAGCATACATTCCTCAGCACTTTATAAACTGTTCATATTATTACGCCCGTGTCAGTTATTCAGAAAAAATTTACAATATAAAATGCTCAACTCTCCTGTTTGAGCACCACCACTCAACAACCCAAGGGATGACTGTTTCGTCTATCACTAGTTTGTCTGGTTCTGGCACCCTGCAGTCCTGTTTCCCCCTAGCCATCAAATGATCAGTAGTGTCCACATGCTTGGAATAAGAAGGAAGCTCTAATGGCTTTAAGAAGGATAATAATAATAATAATAATAATAATAATAATAATAATAATAATTATTATTATTATTATTATTATATACCCCACCCATCTGGCTGGGTTTCCCCAGCCACTCTGGGCGGCTTCCAACAAAACTAAAATACAATAACCTATTAAACATTAAAGGCTTCCCTAAACAGGGCTGCCTTCAGATGTCTTCTAAAAGTTTGGTAGCTATTTTTCTCTTTGACATCTGGTGGGAGGGCGTTCCACAGGGCGGGTGCCACTACCGAGAAGGCCCTCTGCCTGGTTCCCTGTAACTTGGCTTCTCATAGCGAGGGAACCACCAGAAGGAAGAAAATGTTTCCAGGTACAGTTAGGGTTCTTCATGAAGCCAAAGCGGGCCAAGAGATTGAGATGAGGCAGAATAGAAACAGTGAGAAGCCCTTATTTTCCACAGCTCTTTGGTGAAAAAAGTAAGAAGGATGGGTGTTCTGCTCTCAATCTGCCTGGGAACAAAAATTATAATCCAAACTAAGAGCCTTCCCTTATCTACCACACTTTGTTACAGCTATCTGCTTTAACCTAAATTAAGAATGAGCTCTCTCAACTTCATCATACTATTCAGTCCAGGGATTGAACTTGAACAGAATGCCACTGAATTAAGGAAGAAGACTGCAAGTCAAAGCTGTATATGTGTTGTGGTTTCTATGGTGTGCTGAACAAAAACAAATAAATAGAAACTTGTTTTCGGTTTCTGAATATATTCTATACAGTGGTTATGCAAAGTGCGAAATCATTTCAGACACCTGGCTTAATGTTTCAGTGCATTTGGTGATGCAAAGAACCAAAATAACGTTGCCACAAAACTTTGTCCCAGCTTCCTTCCAACAAGGAGATTGTCCAAGGACACTGATCTTCCATCCAAAATTCATTACATACATCTTTCAGTTTCATTGTCTGACTTTTCATAAACCCAATGCCTTGTTCTTCAATAAAACTGTTAATTATTAAGGGGCCACAGAACGCTTTGTTGAATTCACTTCTTTAGTTACGGTTGTACGGAAAGCAAGTGCTCATAATTTAGAACCCTAAATTGTCTAATTATGAAGAAGCATCATGACACTGCCATAAAGCAGACATTAGCAGTGTTGTTCTTGCCAATGCTATTCATATTAGTACAGCTATTCAGAACTGCACCGGTATTTTAAAATTTGTCATCAAATACAGGATAATGGTGACTAGAATACTTACTTTTTCTAGTGTTTCAATGCGCTGTTTTAAAAGTCTATTTTCTGTCTGTAATCTCTGAAAAGCAAGCAAAATTAACTGAGCCCTAAATGCAGTGAGGAGACAGGAAGAATCCAGTAACCTTCAAGGCCCACTAAAGTTACAAGATACCATATCACCTGGTAAACATTACATGGAAACATCCTAGATTTCTCCCCTAATTATTCCCTCATAAGAGTTTCAAAGCAGATGGGCAATTTAAATTAACTGAGAAGTCCCAATGATCACTTTATATGCATGGTGCTTCTACTTTAGGGTGCTGATTCCACACACTTGTGGCAAAGTCATGCTTCTATGAATATTGTTATATTGGAAGGTCATATGATCAATTATAAATTATACAACCTAATGCCCAGCATCACAAAGAGCTAAATCCTGACCACATTCCCTTGAAAGCAAGACTGTGGATGCAGCCTGTTAATTCAGATCAGTAGAAGGCCTTCTGAAATTATCAGTGTTACTAAATTGCTTGCTATCACAATGCAGATAGCTTCTTTAAAAAAAAGAAAGAAAGAAAAGAAACCTTGCTGGAATGCAACGTGGAACCTTTGAGAAAAATACGGTAAATTTAAGGTCTGATGGTCACTTTGGGTGACACTGCTGCAAACAGCAGGGTGGAGTGTCAACCAGTCAGGAGAGAACAGAGAGTTAAAAAGAGAAGCTGACAGTTAAAACTGTGAGATAATGCTTGGAAAGGACTTGGGATGGGTGGATAGGGGTTTGCTAGGCAGGACAACTCACGAGTATTTCCCTGAGGAGAAGGAAAAGATCCTAGAAGTGGGCTGGAAGAGTTCTTACAGGCAGGACAAATCTGTTTAATTAGAAACAGTTCTAAAATGGAAGTTTATCAGTAAAGTTCTCAGTTATTTCTGTAAAGCATTTCTGCCTGGAACAAAAGCTCTGGGCCTTATCAGGGTCACCATTAGGCTTTAACCCTCATTGAGTGTGTTTAAGTAAAATTCCAGTTTTGCTTCCGTTGGGACTGATCCTTACTTTGAGGGATAAATGGCCACGGGTTTTCTTTTCACATCATCAATATTAGCAAACCCTGCCACGTACATAGAATCTCACACCTCTCAAGCGTTACTCCCAGGGAGTGTCTAAGTTTTAAAGCACCCTCAACCCAGCCACATTCCCTCGTTCGCATCTTTACTGAGGGAGCCTGCCACATTAGGGTTTTATTTTCTTACATATTCCTCCACAAAACGATCATTTCCCAGCCCACACATCTTTCACTGCAGCTTTGTTTTAAATGTACCTTTGAAAAGTGGAAAGTTACAGGTACTATATTAGCTTTCCATAATAAATGAGGATGCACTATGGAAAGTTAATATGGCACTTGCTTCCACAAAAGACTTGTTATTTATTCATTACCTTCGTATCCTGCCTTTCTTCCAAGAACCTCAGGACAGCATACAAATAGTCCCTGCTGCCCAGGTAAGGATTGAAAATATCCACATTAGTTACAACACTCTCTCACAAAATTCCACTTACTTTAATTTCAACTTGCTCTTCCATTTCTTTTGTTTTTATAGTGGTATATTCTTTTTCTAACCTGAATAAAAAAATGTAAGACATTTTTTTTAGTACAGTGGTACCTCGGGATGCAAACGGGTTCCGTTCCGGAGCCCCGTTCGCAGCCTGAATAGAATGTAAGGCGACTGTGCGTCTGCGTGTGCTCAGGTCGTGTTTTGTCGCTTCTGCGCATGCGTGTGACGTCATTTTGAGTGTCTGCGCATGCGCGAGCAGCGAAACCAAGAAGTAACGCGCTCCGTTGCTTCCGGGTTCTGCGGAGGATAACTTGAAAATGCTCAACCTGAAGCACATTCAACCCAAGGTATGACTGTATTGTGTGCATGTGCTGAACAGAATAAGTAACATGCAGATTGACTGTCAATATTCCTCTGCTGGACTCCCACCAAAGCTTTTGTTTTTCATTCACTAAACCTGACTTTCCTCTCCTTCACACTGAAACTGTACGTCCATGAAAAAGGCACAATTCTTTGTAATTCTTTTCACCATGTCTATGGTCTTAAGGCAGCATTGTACATGAGGTTTTGTCTTAACACACATGGTGAAGTAGAAAAAGAAAACCACACGAAACATCACCATGGAGTAGTTCGCTGTTAAGTTTACTTGTTGCTGTTAAGTTTACTTGTTGGAAAGCAATAACTGTCAGCATGTGCCTGGCAAAATGAAAACTTGTGAAATCTTCACCCAACAAGGTAAACCTCTTCTTCCTGTGTATATCCTTAAAAAGGTAAAGGTAAAGGACCCCTGACAGTTAAGTCCAGTCGCAGACGAATCTGGGGTTGCGGAGCTCATCTCGCTTTACTGGCCGAGGGAGCTGGCATTTGTCCACAGACAGTTTTTCCAGGTCATGTGGCCAGAATGACTAAGCCGCTTCTGACAAAACTGGAGCAGCGCACAGAAACACCACTTACCTTCCCGCCAGAGGGGTACCTATTTATCTACTTGCACTTTGACATGCTTTCGAACTGCTAAGTTGGCAGGAGCTGGGACCGAGCAATGGGAGCTCACCCCGTCGTGGGGATTCGAACTGCCAACCTTCTAATGCAGGAATATGCAGCTGTCTAACCTGCAACCCTGACATTATGAGCACCACATTCTCATTGTAGCGTGAAATTGTCGATATATGAATTAAGTGCCCATGCTTCAGCAATTGAGGCCTCATTTAGAACTCAACAGAAAACACACACCAAGTTGCACTGCTTTCAAAAAGCAATTATAAATGGGAATTGTGAAGCCCATTTCAAAAGCCCATAGCTAAAATGCAGTGTGATAAGACAGCTTTCTAAACAAAACAAAAAAGGACCTTAGCAGTAGATCTGCTAATATTGCTTTTCTGAAAGGAAGTTAAGACTTTATATCCAATGGGACCCCTTTAGTTCCCTGGAGATTCTTTGATTCAGTTGAGACTTATATGAATTAAAGAGCTGAGAGGGGAAGAAGGGCACAGGCAAAAACAGAAGCTTCCACTTGGCTCAAAGGTTTCCATGAACGCAACAACAGGAATAGATACTATCCAAAAACAGATTTTAATTTTATTTATTTATTGCCCATCAGGTCCTAAACAGTAGCTTTTGATACACAAATCTCCGTCAAGCTCTTTTTTAGTGGCACGCTTGTCTGTTTTGCCTGAAGAGTTTCTGAAGCTCAATAACTAGTTTGCCATTTTGTGACTTTCAGTTGATGTGGATAAAGTTACTTTGCTAACAATGCTTTTGCGTACAGTGGAACCTCGGGGTGCGGACATAATCCATGACGGAGGCACGTCCGCAACCTGCAGTGTTCACATCCTGAAGCTCTGCGTCTGTGCAGGCGCAATTTGGCACTTCTGTGCATGCATGAGCGGCGAAACCTAGAAGTAACCCGTTCCGGTACTTCCGGGTTTCCCGCAGTCTGCAACCCGAAAACACGAAACCTGAAGTGTCCGTAAAATGAGGTATGATAACATAGGCCAAGGTGGCTGATGTATTCTCCCCCTCCCGAGTGTGATACACAGTACTCTAGTTAGTATCATTGGCAAAGAAACTGCTGAGACTCTTAAATGGAAGCATGTTAAGAAGATTTTAAAGCAATTCAAAACCCAGGAACTCTTTTAGAGCACAGATGCTATTTTATGCAAAACGTACTACCTACTTTTTCATCTTTTTTGCATTGTATTTGACCTGGTAAGCTGCTTGGATTAATTTATCTGGCCCACCATCAAACTGACGCGGAACGACCTTCTGAAAGTGCTAAAAAGAAAGCACACCGTCACGGTAATTAATACCAACATTATACGCAAACATTCCAGCAATTTGATATGTCGACGTCACATTTAGCTTACTTGTAACATCCCTTCCATGTCGAGCTGCATCAATTCTGCTTGATTCATTTGGAGTAGTGCTAAGCCGACCCGAAACACTATCTCCAAACCCTAGGAATAAGGTATGTGTTTTACTTCAGGTAAGCATTTCGGATATCTAATATAAATATTTTTCCCATTTAGCTGAATACTGACAAAATTAATATTGACAGATTTCAGCGCCACACTTAAAAGAAATGAGGCTCCGCTTAGATTGACACAGAATGTCAAGTTTAACCCAAGTATAGGAGGCAACTGCTAGGGACCGAGGTCCTTTCCACCCCCCAGTAAAATATTTAAGGGGACCGCCCCCCCCAATTGATGGGCATTGTCATTCAAATGGTGTGCATGTGTTGTGTCATGTGATCAATTATGTGGGGGCGGCCCTTACCTGGACCCCTATAATATTTTATTCAAGTTGGCACCCCTGAACCCAACTAACAACCACAGTCTACATCAGAAAGAGTTGCCTTGGGAGATACAGTGTTTTGATTGTGACAACAGGCATTAGACAATAGCTTACCTCAGACATAAAGATATCAAATATTCTTGTTGCAATTGGTAATGGGAAAGATGTAAGAAAAATAGTTAAGAACCATGATGAGGCATACATAGAGGTATGAAAACTCTGAGCCTGGAAATGTACATACAGCTCTGGCAGTTGCTCCTGAAAGAAAATTTACAGTTGTTGGGGTTTTTTTTAGTTAAGACTTTCATAAATCATAAAATAAGTATCTATTTATAAAGGACTACACTTTGAAATGGTGGTCTCCTCCCTCTTTCCATAATATGATTTATATCATCTGAAGGCCACAGACTGATTAGACAGTTCCCATGTAATTTACCTCAGACTGAATCGCTCTGCATTTTGCTGTGTGAAAGCATCAATACCCATCTAGTGGTTATGAAGCACTGATGTTCGCTCTTACTGAGAGTATTAAAATAGGGATAACAAGGGAGTGTGAACAAAATACTGGAGACAAAGCTGTTCAACTTTCTTAGTTCAGCAGGGTTTATAGACTGAAGCGCTGCTCTCCACTTCCTGAACTCTGGCCAATTCTCTACACACCATTCCTTTCGGAAGTGCTTTTAATTTATGGCCTTCCACCTCTCTGCCACCCAGTTCTCCTAACTCACTGCTGAGAAAGTGGGAAATATCTGCAACTTTAAAAACAAAAAGAAATGAACTACAAAGCATGCAACTGGTAAACGATCTCATATAGATCTATATATACCTGTATCATCCATTCAAACTGATACATACAAAGGCCAAGCTCAGCCATACTTGGCTTGAAGAGTTCTCGAAGTCGATAATCTTGCATTAATTTAACGAACACACAAAACGCTTCCTCCTCGGGCATCTGTTTTGAAGGAGAACCAAGTCAGGAGCTCATTACTCATTGTCATAAGTAAAGTAAAGGGACCCCTGACCATTAGGTCCAGTCGTGACTGGCTCTGGGGTTTCAGCGCTCATCTCGCTTTATTGGCCGAGGGAGCCGGTGTACAGCTTCCGGGTCATGTGGCCACCATGACTAAGCCGCCTCTGGCGAACCAGAGCAGCGCACGGAAACGCTGTTTACCTTTCCGCTGGAGCGGTACCTATTTATCTACTTGCACTTTGACGTGCTTTCAAACTGCCAGGTTGGCAGGAGCAGGGACCGAGCAACGGGAGCTCACCCCCTTGCAGGGATTCGAACCGCCGACCTTCTGATCGGCAAGTCCTAGGCTCCAATACCACGTGGCTACAGGAATCATACAGGTATACATGGCGGGGCGGGGAGAAATGATGTTTCCTAGCCCTTCATAACCAATTTTCATCTGTAGCTCTTTTTTATTGCAGTATCTGAACAAGTGAAAAGAGAATGCTGTTTCTCAAGCCCTAGTGGCTTGGTAGTCTCATTGTGGCGGCTGTTGTTAAATGGAAAAAGCATTGCAGATACTCCCTACATTACAAGCTCACACCCAGGTTTGGAAGCACTGGCCATATTTGGATTATCCATTTTCGGATTAATGAGCATGCACAAGATTTTGGCTCCTGCACACAGCTGCTTCACCTGCTTCTCCATGGGAGGGAACAAGTCAGGAAGCTGCAAGCTAACCATAGTTCATCGTTGCATTTAAACCAGGAAACTATGGCCGATGGCTTCCAAACAGGCAGAACAGGATGCCAGAGGGGCTTAAAGTTGGCTTCCAAACAAGCTACGATGTGGAAATCATTAGCTGCTAGTTCATTAGCTGCTAGGCAAGCCATAGTTAAGCTTCCTGGCTTGTCCTGAGTCTTGTGTGAAGGGAAGAATGAAGCATTTGCACGAAAGAAGATCAGGCATAACTTGGCTTATTAAACGGAGATTTGCTTGTCTGAATGTTGTCATTGCCTTCAAACACTTGCAACCTCTGGCCAATGTTAAACATTGCAGTAGGGTTTTTTTAAATTAAATAATAATAAAAATAATAGCCAGGAGAGTTAGTGGGTTATGAAAGCCATGCTGGGGAATCTCAAGCTTGCCCAGGAATTTTTACCCTGTAGAACAGGTTTTCTATTACTATATTCTATAACATCTATGCAGAATGAATGTCATTGTGCCTGGGGCCAGGGGGAAAGCTACTTGTGGCCAAACATTTCTCTTTTAACAAGCAGGGAACAAATACACATTTACATTCTAGGGGCTAGCCGCCAGAAGATCAACAAGAAGCAAGGCTCCAACCTGACTCACATTAAGCCCGGGCTTAGAATTTACTGAACTGTTACAGTAAAACAATGTGCGTTCAGAGTCTGTGGTAAAGACCAGTTAAGATACCCCACAAGAAGAGCCCCAGTTCGTGGATCCTGTGTTACGCTTTATCATCATCCCGTTCTGCTTTCCAAAGTAATATATAGTTTTGTGAAGCAGCGTGGTTTACTTACCTGCATGAGAAGCAATCCAACAATAAAAGCACTTCCTTGGCAGTAACCAACCTCACGGTCCACTAATGAATAAGCCTAGAAAAGGTTTTTAAAAAACTGGTAAGACTCCAAGCAGCAGAAATCACTGCACATTTGCTTCCAAAACCCATCACATTTATATACCACCTTTTCTACCAAATATAAATAATAATTAAATTTGTATTTATACCCTGCCCTTCCCGGTTCAGAAAATCAGGCTCAGGGTGGCTAACAACAAATTTAAAATACTTAATTGTTGCAACAAAAACAGCATAAAATACAGTATAAAATGTGAATAACAATAAATTCAGAATTCAAAAATCAATTTAGGGGGAAAATCTATCCAACAAACATTAGATGATCACCAAGGCTAGCTGACTAAATTAGTCCTGTTTGGGCCAGCGAGACGACCAGGGGAGAATTAGCTGTGGGATCCCAGAGTGGGTAATCTTCATAAAAAGGGGAGGGAAGGGGAATAAAAAATCAGGCTAAGTTCAAATTGAAAGCCAGGCGGAATAACTCTGTCTTACAGGCCCTGCAGAAGGAAGTTAAATCCTGCAGGGCCCTGGACTCATGGGACAGAGCATTCCACCAGGTCGGAGCCATCACTGAAAAGGCCCTGGCCCTGGTGGAGGATAATCTGACTTCCTTAGGGCCTGGGACCTCTAAACTATGATTATTCATGGACCTTAAGGTCCTCTGTGGGGAATACCAGGAGAGGCGGTGCCGTAAATACGAGGGCCCTAAGCCACAAAGAAGAATAGCGGGGTACATACATGGTTCTCCTGCTCCCCCATTTCATCCTCACAACAAACCTGTGAGGTAGGTTAGACTGAGAGTTGGTGACTGACTCCAAGCTCACCCAGTGAGCTTCATGGCTGAGTGGGGGATTCAAACCCTGCCCTCCCAGGTCCTGGTGCTGCACTCTACAAATATTACACCACTCTGGTTTACACTACAAGGCAAACCACTTCCAATACCCAAAGGAGCACAGAATATGGTGGTGGTCACAAAATTCTGCTTCTTGAGGATGCTACCTATTACCTTTCAAGCATGTTTTTAGCGCTTATTGTTGCAGAAGCGTATGGGGACTTGCCTGCTAACATTTCAAAACTCAGAGAAGTCGCTGGATAAGGTTTTCCATTTCTTCCCCTGCATCATTGCCCCTGTCTTGAGCAGTAAATGCAGAAGTAACCAAAACAAATGGTTCGAATTTGATCAATGTGCACAGGGTTGTATGCAATAGTGTTCATGCACAAGAATGGCTGCCCAAACATGCAAAGGAACTTCCCCTTCATCTCCTCCCCCTGCAGCCTACCATGTGCCTCTTAAAATCAGCTCCAAAGGGTTGAGAAACCATCCAGAGCCAATTCCGGGGAAGAGTAGAAGTCATTTTGGCACCCTTTAATTCATACAGGTTGCAGACTTCAGGTTTCCTGGGCACATCGCCGTCATCACCGTCAATATTATCCTTATTATTATTTAACATAAGAAACACGAAGTGCACAGAGATTCTGCTAATACAGTGGTACCTTGGGTTAAGTACTTAATTCGTTCCGGAGGTCTGTTCTTAACCTGAAACTGTTCTTAACCTGAAGCACCACTTTAGCTAATGGGGCCTCCCGCTGCCGCCGTGCTGCTGCTGTGCAATTTCTGTTCTCATCCTGAAGCAAAGTTCTTAACCCGAGGTACTATTTCTGGGTTAGCGGAGTCTGTAACCTGATGCGTATGTAACCTGAAGCGTATGTAACCCGAGGTACCACTGTATCGGATTAAGTTTACATTCTACTGAAACCCAGAGGCTGTATGCATGCTAGCCTGAGAGGATCCTGGCTACAAGCTGAGATGCTAAGATGCCACAAACGCATGGCAAGAGGAAGAGGCAATCAATTACGTGGCGGGGCTATAATGGAAGCAGATCTGTATGTCGGAGGAAAAGTACAGTACCTAAAGGTCAAATGACCACTCATAGAAAGTGTGGGGAAGTGAAGGAAGCAGAGGGCTTCAGGAAGGAAGACTGGAGGCAGCAACAGGAATGGAATACGAGGAATGGAAAAGGGAAAAAAAGAACAGTGAGCAACAGATGTACCTGGAAATTTGCCTAATGGGCTCTTTTCTCAACCTTTGCACTAGTATGAGGACACAAGCACAGAAGGGTCTGTGTGCAGATTGTGGGAAGGAGTGTAGAGGCAAGACATGTTTGCAATTTTACCCCTCTGCTACCCGCAAACATGCTAAGTGAAAAACCAGCAATCCTAACTGGTAGGCGGTCAACATTTGTATGTGTGCTATTGGTTGAAAGTGGGGCAGAAGGCTGAACTTATCCTTGAAATCATGAAGGCTTCCCTCCATGCTGTACAAGAACTCCCACTATAGCTGTTAAATACACGTCCAAAACAGAGCTGAGATCTTCCTTTCTAAGGTTTCTGATTTGAGAGATATGAGTGTCGGTCTCCTGGTTATCCCCACCCTTCCAGCTGTATATTTGCATGTTTTATATCCCACGGCATTTTAAAAAAGGAAAGCGTGTTGATTACGTATACCACCTCTGATGTGCTGCGCAATGCACAGTAACGAGCTGCACCACGCTTCCAATCAAAAGGAAACTGCAATCAGCAGGAAATGTTTCGAGTGCATTCGTATGAAAAAGTCAATCGACAGTTCAACATGAGCTCATTCTCTTGGCTGGCTTAATGTCTACAACAGATGTGCCTGACTTGCAACAACAGGGTAATTCTTCCCTTCGCTGTCAGAAAGTCTAATTGCAATTGATGAGCCCAAGTAATTTCCCAAAGGTCAGTCCACGTGCTACATTCCAGTATTTCTCTCATGGAAGTCTTACTCACATGAGCCATATGATATGCAGGTCCCAATGTAGCAGCAGTTAATGTCTTTGAAAGATGAAAAATACAGATGGAAGAAAATGGGACAGCCGAGATCTACGATATACTGGCTTATATGCTACGCTGCTTGAGAACCAAAATGTTCTGGACATTTCCTTTGTTTTAAAACAAAAAACTTTTAAGCCCTCCCCTAAATTACTATGAGGAACGTGGGTGGAGCTGTGGGTTAAACCACAGAGCCTAGGGTTTGCCGATCAGAAGGTTGGCAGTTCGAATCCCCGCAACGGAGTGAGCTCCCGTTGCTCAGTCCCAGCTCCTGCCAACCTAGCAGTTTGAAAGCATGCAGTGCAAGTACATAAATAGGTACCATTCCAGCGGGAAGGTAAACAGCGTTTCCGTGAGCTGCTCTGGTTCGCCAGAAGCGGCTTAGTCATGCTGGCCACATGACTCGGAAGCTGTACGCTGGTTCCCTTGGCCAATAAAGCGAGATGAGCGCCGCAACCCCAGAGTCGGCCACGACTGGACCTAATGGTCAGGGGTCCCTTTACCCTTTACTTTTAAATCACTATGATTGGTACACCATGGGAAAATAATTCGCTGTAAGTGAAAGCTAGTCTTATCCATCAAAAAGATCTCCCTTTCTCCCTTCAAATATCTGGCACTTTTACCAGTCAACATGTTTTCATTGATTAGGGTGGCGCATTTTTTCGTAGAGCCAAACCACAGAGATACCCAGTAGCAGCCTGGGTATTCGCCCATCTGTCATGAGACACCTTGTTAATGATGGGATCTGACTCAGAAATGCAAAAACCTTCTGCCAAATACCCCATTTTGCCTTCTAATTTGGGGTACACATACAGCCGATAAATACTCATAAATATAAATTCATGTGCATGTATGTACACAAGCATAAAAAAGTGAGTCTTACGCTAGGTTATACCAAGGGACCAGGGTGGCTAAAAATTAATGGTTTTTTTTTAAAAAAAAAACAAATTTAAAAATCGGATTTAAATTGCTTTTGGAGGAAAAATCAAAAGATAGTTTTCTATTTAAGTCACATTATAGTCCAAAGGCTATTCATCAGGAAATAAGGATTTGAGTTTTTCATGTGTGCTAAAACTCAGTTTAAGGTTTTTGGGTTTTGTTTTTTTTAAAAAAGTTTAACCACATCAGTTAGCAAACATGGATACATATGCTATAATGTTATTGTTTTAGTTAAATAAATTGTTTAAATTGTTATTAAGTAAGAGATTGTTTTAGTGATCTGTCTGGGTGATGGGCTGTTCAGGGGAATGAAGGAAGTGGATCTGTGTGAGATGGCAAATGGCTAGGTGGTACAGTGGTACCTCAGGTTACATACGCTTCAGGTTACAGACTCCGCTAACCCAGAAATAGTACCTCAGGTTAAGAACTTTGCTTCAGGATGAGAACAGAAATTGTGCGGCGGCAGCGGGAGGCCCCATTAGCTAAAGTGGTGCTTCAGGTTAAGAACTGTAGTTCCATAAAGAAGGGTGATCGCTGAAGAATTGATGCTTTTGAATTATGGTGCTGGAGGAGACTCTTGAGAGTCCCATGGACTGCAAGAAGATCAAACGTATCCATTCTGAAGGAAATCAGCCCTGAGTGCTCACTGGAAGGACAGATCGTGAAGCTGAGGCTCCAATACTTTGGCCACCTCATGAGAAGAGAAGACTCCCTGGAAAAGACCCTGATGTTGGGAAAGATGGAGGGCACAAGGAGAAAGGGACGACAGAGGACAAGATGGTTGGACAGCATGAGTTTGACCAAACTGTGGGAGGCAGTGGAAGACAGAAATGCCTGGTGTGCTCTGGTCCATGGGGCACAAAGAGTCGGACACGACTAAACAACTAAACAACAACAACCTCTGTAGTTAGAAAAACACCGATGCTGGGGGAGAGAAAAACAGGGCAATGTTTGATTTCTGTTTGAATCCAAGGCTTGGAACCCCTGGAATCATGCACTGCTTGGAGACTGGGGTGCCATGCAACAATATGCTCACTATATAGAGACATAGCTTGGGTGTCACGGCTTAAGTTTAGTGTCAGAGTGAACATTTCATATTTATATACTGCTTAATCCATGAAAGAGTCTAAGATTTATGATTTACGTTTATAAAACCATTAAAATATGATAAAACACAAAGGACTTACACTTTATCAAAATATAAATAAAACGGCAGTTTTAAATCAAAATATAAATAAAATCGCAGTTTCAAAGCAAATATTTGCTTAAAACAATTACTTTTCCTATATGAGCTGCTGACTTACCTTCATTACATTAAATAAAACCTCCTGCCCAAGGCTGTCTTTTTCTTTAAAAAAGTCGTGCTCGGGGTACGTCCTAGCAATGTCCCTTCTTATAAGTTTTTCAGAAGGTGAAGTCATTTTCAAGAGTTCCGAGTATTGATCCTTAATTGGCATATTTTGAGCTGTGCATAAAAGCTGCCAAACTATTGCTCGGAAATGATGCGGTATCCCTTTTCGAACAAGTTCCTAGAGCGTAAAAAATAAATAAATAGAGCGTTTATTTATTAACTGCTCTACTTGCAATAATCTCAAAGCGTGCAGTTTACCAAAATCCTCATATTCACGCGCACATGTTCTCATTTTTTAAGAGGGATGTGATAGCAGAAAGACAAAAAAAAAGGCAAAAAAGGATAATATTGAACACGTAATTGAACACAATTACGTTTTACTGTCTCCTCTCTTTGCACGCACTGCCATTGTTGCTGGATAAGTGCTTTCCGGACTGAAAAATAAAACTGAGGGGGGGGACACACACACACACATCAGACAAAGAAGGCAAATAAAGCTCCCAAAGGAAGTAGCTGAAATGGCTGACTAATGCCCATGGCTTCTCTGGCTGGCAAGGGGGGTCCTT
Organism: Podarcis cretensis; assembly: GCF_951804945.1. NCBI lineage: Eukaryota > Metazoa > Chordata > Lepidosauria > Squamata > Lacertidae > Podarcis > Podarcis cretensis. Next base: position 75,241,788 of record NC_137175.1, read on the forward strand.
GCCTGCACACTCAATGAAATTCCATCAACCTGCTGCCAGTTGTCTCTCCACACTCCCATGGCAACCTTGCCTGGGAGGCTGTTGGCCTGCAGTTCAGGGGTGGCGTGCCAAGTCCGAGGCCTTCTTGCGGCCCTTTGAGGAAGGAAGAACTAAAGCGAGTGAGCCAAGTTATTCAAGGCTGGCTGCCTTCTTGGTCCCGAAAGAGGATAGAGATAGTCAAAAGTCTTTTTTTCTTTTTCTTTTTTTTAAGGGGGGGGCACATTTTATCCAGAAGGCTAGTGTGGGCATTGTGGTTAGAGTGTTGGACTGAGATGAGGGAGATTGGGTACCCAATGGCCTTGAAGCTCCCTTGGGTATCCCGTGATCAGTCATATTCATATTCTCTCTCTCTCTCTCTCTCCCCCCTCTTCTGTTATCTTCTGCTCTGTTTTCTCTCTGTGTGTCTCTCTCAGCCTGACAGGGTTGTTAACTCGGATCCCACAGTTAATTCTCCCCTGGTCTCCTTGCTGGCCCAAATAGGACTAATTTAGCCAGCTAGCCCTGGTGATCATCTAATGTTTATTGGATGGATTTCCCCCCTAAATTGATTTTTGAATTCTGAATTTATTGTTATTCACGTTTTATACTGTATTTTATGCTGTTTTTTGTTGCATCAATTAAGTGTTTTAAATTTGTTGTTAGCCGCCCTGAGCCTGATTTTCTGAACCGGGAAGGGCGGGGTATAAATAAAAATTTATTATTATTATTATTATTATTATTATTATTATTATTATCACAGTCTACGATGCCAGGCATTACATTCTGAACCGCCAGATTTTAGAGAGTGGTATTTCTAAATGCGGACACTGCCAACGACTAATGATTTTGAACACTGCCAATCAACACACCTTAATTTGCTTCTCTTTCTTTTTCCGCACATCTTCCCAATCATTCACAATTCTTCCCCAGAGGATCCAGGAATCTTCCTCGAGGTGGCTGAGGTTGCTAGAAGCTGATGAACTAGAAACAAGTGAGGACCCGCTGTTTCTTCTTGACCCATCGACGGAGCGCAGCGATTTGCTGTCGGTCTCCAACAATCTGCGGTAAACACAAAACACTTTGAAGAAGAGGCCAGATTTTGCATTTGAAATTGACAGCTCTGCCATGAACTAAACTTAAGCACGCTTGTTTGCACGACCTCCTTGATTACCCTTTGAGACTAAACAAAGTAACAAACAAACCAAGTTTAAATATTTTAGCACTGGAATCAGAACCTTGTTCTTTGAAATGGTCGCCCCCCCCCCCTAAGAGAGTATTTAATGAAGCTCACAAATCAAAAGGTAGAATTATTAAGGGGAGAAATGGAACACACAGGTGGGTTTGGATGGGTGTCACAGCCAGACTCCAAACATGGAAAGGGGGCATTTGCCAGGAAGAATCAGAAGGTATTGAAAAGCTCAAGTATATCCCCTGCTCCTGATCTGTCCCCATTCTATATTTGCTGTAATAGAATACACACATTTAGGGGAAATGTGTTTGCTGGCAATTCCATTCTTGATGTGTGAACAAGTTGTAGCTAAGTATTAAAGGTAAAGGGACCCCAACTCTGGGGTTGCGGCACTCATTCCGCTTTATTGGCCGAGGGAGCTGGTGTACAGCTTCCGGGTCATGTGGCCGGCATGACTAAGCTGCTTCTGGCGAACCAGAGCAGCGCACAGAAACGCCGTTTACCTTCCTGCTGGAGTGGTACCTATTTATCTACTTGCACTTTGACATGCTTTCGAACTGCTAGGTTGGCAGGAGCAGGGACCAACCAACGGGAGCTCACCCCGTGGCGGGGATTCAAACCGCCGACCTTCTGATCAGCAAGTTCTAGCCCCTGTGGTTTAACCCACAGCGCCACCCGCGTCCCTAGCTAAGTATTAAGCCCAACTTATATTAGTAAAATAAGTGAGGTTGAAACCATGAACATACTAAGTAGTGACTAAGCCTCATTTAACAAATGAGTAAGTCCCGTTGATTGGACTGAACTGATGCTATCATCATCATCATTATCATCTGCCAATAACTGGGGGAAAGTTCACTTTCCTCTCCTCTTATAGTCCGAAGCCCTATCAGCAGTTATATATTGCTTACAATTTTGCTGTTCACTTGGATGTGTTATGGTTCTACTTTGGGACATTTGATTTATCAATGACAGAAACAAATCCCAAACTATTTTCTCATTTGTGGTTTGCTCTGCCAAAATGCCCAAGTTAGTATTGTAAGCTTCCCACCCCCCATGCACCCAATTTCCCTGCTCCATTCACCACCTCCTTTCTAAATATATTGAGCAAATGAGTTGAGATTACTAAACTTACCCGGCACTTTTCCTTTCAGGCAGCCTTTGCCAAGCCGGTGCTCTCCAGATGTTTTGGACTACAATCCCCATCACCCCTGGCCAGTCATGCTGCCTAGAGCTAATGGGAGTTGTAGTCCAAAAACATCTGGAGAACACCAAGTTGGCATAGGCTACCTTAAAGGAATAGTTGTTAGGTCATCAACTTTATAGAAATACTTTAAACAAGCATGTGCAACACTGTTATGCTGAAAAGCAAATACCCAAATGCTTCTATATTTCCAGTTGTTAAGGTAAAGGTAAAGGGACCCCTGACCATTAGGTCCAGTTGTGACTGACTCTGGGGTTGTGGCGCTCATCTCGCTTTATTGGCCGAGGGAGCCGACGTACAGCTTCCGGGTAATGTGGCCAGCAGGATTAAGTCGCTTCTGGCGAACCAGAGCAGCGCACGGAAACACCGTCTACCTTCCCCTCAGAGCGGCACCTATTAATCTACTTGCACTTTGACATGCTTTCAAACTGCTAGGTGGGCAGGAGCAGGATCGAGCAACGGGAGCTCACCCCGTCATGGGGATTTGAACCGCCAACCTTCTGATCAGCAAGTCCTAGGCTCTGTGGTTTAACCCACAGCGCCACCCGCATCCCTATTTCCAGTTGTTAGCTTAATGAAAATTGCCGGTTAACAAAGAACGACAAATTCTCATAAACTGTCGAGGGAATGAGCCACCTATGATAGAACTAGACCACTTTATGGCTTAACATTAATCCAGGGAATATAGAATTAATGTTCTGGAGGCGGGAAGGGGGAACTTACAGCAGGCGCTGCTCCATTTCTACTTCCTTAGCTTTTTTAGCATTTAAGATTATCATAAGCTTATGAATCAGCTGTAGCAATAGCTTTTCTGTCACTGTTTATGTTTAAATCAACCTTGAACTCAATTAAAACAGCAATTATTTACCTGAACAGGCAAGATGTGAGGATTATCCGTAACTAAAAATTAGGGTAGGGCACAGGACGGGAAAGCAGGGAGAAAAGGAAGCACAAGGCCCAAATACAAGATTTGGAACTGGAACTCTTACCATCAGTGCGCAAGTGATGGACTACTTTTCGAATGTTAAGACATGGCTCATGAAATTTAATAATTTCTTACCCGACTTGGTCTACAAGGCACAACTGCTACGTTCCTTGCATTTGCAAAACACAAAGAAAACCTTTCCCTTACAAGCAGTGCAGTAAACAAGTCCAAACTCCAGATAAGCATAGAAAGTGTGGTTGTCTAACTCTTGAAGAATGAAACAAATACTTCACCATAGCAAGTCATAATTTTGCAAACCGGACTGGGGCAAACGTTTGTATTTTGAAGTATTTATCCTAATTCTCTGTTGTAATCCTTACCTTGATAAGTCCATGGTTCCTTTTTAATTCAGAATCTGCAGTTTATGATAACGTAAGCAGTCAGTAGAAAAGAAACCACTTCATTTCCATCAATGATTTACGTTCCTCAAACAGATTCCTGATTGGTTAAGAATGAGCCATTCCAATTTATATTGGAGGGGAACTTAACCCCGTGTGACTTTAAAAAATAAAGAAACCGAGTACTTGTCCAGAGAAAGGTCCCCTACTTCCTTTTTTTCACACTTCCGGTTTTTGTCAAATCTTTTGCACATGCTCAGGTCAAAGTTTGTTTTCCACAGTGACGGAATGTGTAATCTGAATCCTGCAGAGCTCTGAAGAACTGTTAGGTTCATACATTTAGTGAGTGAAAGCAGGCAATTCCTCAGGTTTCTAAGCAAGTTTTCAATAAGGCTTTCTAAACACTGGTATTCCGCTTTGATCTCTTAGGATTACAGTAAATCTAAAGGAATTTCCCATTTTAAGAACACACACAGACCAGCACCTGAAAATAGTTACTTCCGTTTTCCGAAGAATATAAGTGTTACCAAAACAGAGAAAGAGAGCAAAAGTGAAACAGAGAATGGATGGACTAGGAGAGATCTGTGATAAAATGAAATGACACAAAAGGCACTCTAAAAGAAAAAGAGGACACAACAACAACAAAATCTACTGAAGTGTATAAAATTATAAAGATGGGCACATAGATGTATCCTTGCTGGCATTCATGACTTGTTTTTAGGAGTACAGATAACTACTGTTCTATCTGAGTGCTACAGGGAGAGAGGATTTACAAGAAAATATATTCATCTTAGGGGACGCGGGTGGCGCTGTGGGTAAAACCTCAGTGCCTAGGACTTGCCGATCGTATGGTCGGCGGTTCGAATCCCCGCAGCGGGGTGAGCTCCCGTCTTTCGGTCCCAGCTCCTGCCCACCTAGCAGTTCGAAAGCACCCCTAAGTGCAAGTAGATAAATAGGTACCGCTTTATAGCAGGAAGGTAAACAGCGTTTCCGTGTGCTGCACTGGTGCTGGTTCGCCAGAGCAGCTTCGTCACGCTGGCCACGTGACCCGGAAGTGTCTCCGGACAGTGCTGGCCCTCGGCCTCTTAAGTGAGATGAGCGCACAACCCTAGAGTCGGACACGACTGGCCCGTATGGGCAGGGGTACCTGTACCTTTATTTTCATCTTATTTGGCTAACACAGTCTCTCGGAGACTCACAATCAAATTAAGAAACAAACAAAAATTGTTAAAAGCGGCCATCGAAAGGTAACAAATCAATACACGAAACATAAAACACCAACTTCTTAAACAAAACAAAACAAAAAATCACCAAACTAGAGGATACCAGCAGGACCATATTCCATCAAGAAAAATAATAATTTAAAATTTAACATACTTGGGCAATGATATAGAAGGGATAGTTTTGACAGTGGTGATAAGGGACAGCTGATATACAATGGGTACCTGTAACACTCCTGTAGTTGCACTGTTTATAGCAATCAACCACAACTACATACTGTAGCTTGCTTGGAATTGTGAATGCTCCTCCTGTCAGCCCCTGTGGGTGACACACACGTCACAAACCAACCATAGTCTAGCTTGTCTTGTTGCATGGCCCCAGATCATGGTATGCTTTATCTGTTTCAAACAAACTACACGTGGAAAACTAGAAAGACAAGTCAAGGTTTGTTCTTGGCTTTTTTTGTTTTGTTTAGCACTCACAGTTGGTTTGCAACAAGCAAGTGAACTATGATCTGGGTTCAAAAGAGAGGGGGAACTATTTGTGCTGCACGTAGCACCTGGGGTGAGGGTGGGGGGAGGCACAGTCACAAATTGAGCCATGGTTTGGCTTGCCGTGTGGACAAGGCCAAGTAAGAACACAAAATGCCAAAGCACAGGGACCTTGATGAAGAGACATTGCTCAAGTCAATTTTATTTATAACTATTGTACTTTAAGGACCGTAATGTGATCTTTTTTGCATTCAAGCCTATCGAGAAGGCATTAAAAACAACAACAACAACAACACAATTGTATTGCAGTCTTACGTACAATGTTTGGGTGAGGCTGTAGTGTCACAACCCTTTATTGTGACAAAAGCTATGGTCCGTCTGGTCGGGGAGGAATATGAAACTGAACCGGAATGCAAGGTATGTAAGTCTTGATTAAGAAAGAATTCCCAGTGTTCTTCCGAAAAACCAGATGGAAACTTGGGAGATTTAAAGGCAATTATATGTTCCACATCTTTGAACACACTAGCTTAGCTTTCCAAGAAAGAACAGGAACATGCTGCTGTTGTTGTTGTTTTAAAACCAAGCCACCCACCTGCACAATTCGACATGCCACAGGTTGCCCTGACTCACTCACCTGGCAGCAGACGCGCATACGACAGAATGGCTACGCCGCAGGCTACTGGATACCTTCCAAGCTGAGCTTATCGCCTTGCCAGGTAATTATACGGCTCGCGACCAACGGCCAGACAAATAAAGCTGGAAAACATGCCCCGCCACTGGAACCGATTTCCGAACCTGAACACCGCCAGGAAAGCTAAGCTGCCACTCACCTGTTTTGCTCTTCTAATTTGGCTAACAGCTCTAAGTCATCGGGACTCAATTCCGCGGGGGACAAAGGAGACAACGCTGGAGTCGAGAGCGTGGTAGAGGAGGATGCCGTGTGTAATGAAGCAGATGGACTTGCCACCTGGCTGGCCATTTGACTGACAGTGTTCTTCACCCATGAGAGAGTAGAACTCAGCTTCCCTGTAACCTTGTCTGTCGCCACCTGAGGAGGAAAGCATACAAGGAGGCATTTAACAGCTCCCTGGTCAGGAATGGCAAGCACATAGCCATAGGTGTTTAGCTGGATCCCTCCAGTGGTTCCACACACACACCATCTTTGCTTTTTCTCCTTCCCTTTCCATGCAACTGTAATTTGTTCAGTCACATAGAATCATCTCAGATATCTATTAATCATCACTGCTGAATTTATTTTATGAGAAGAAAGAACTGATAGAAAAGCGAGCATTTGCAAGTTCTGAAAAAGCAACATCTAAAACTTGCTAATAAGTCGGCCTTGCTAATAAGACTTCCGCAAAAATGTCTAGTCCCACAGCCAAATTTTACTAGCTGGCCTGCTCACAGATATCTTGCCAGTCATCTGCGTATTAACAAAGAAGAGAACCAGTGCGAAGGATTTTTGAGTTTTTTTGGGTTTTTTAGGAAATCAAAGTTGTTGAGCTTTTCTTGGGAAATCGTGGGTAAAAATACCTCATAAATAGGACATTGCAGAGGGCAGGCTTCTGCTGGGGGTGGGGCAGAACCTCAGATAAGTGATTACTTTCAATGCTTTTCAATAATATTTGTGAATCTAAGAGGAACAGCTGCACACCCCCCCCCAGCCCTCCCTTGGCTACACCCATGACCAGTGCTATTTCACATATATACAGTAAAAACAAAGGAGTTTTGTGGCACCTGAAAGACTAACATTTTTAACGGCATGAGCTTCTGCAGACTCAAACCTACTTCTTTAGATGCATGAAGTGAAATCTTAGCTGGCAGGTGAAGAAAATATGAAGAAAAAAGAGTCAAGGTGGGAAATGCAAGGCAAAAAAATTACAGCCGGTGATAATTAAGAGATTTAAATGTATGTTAAATACCTTTTACAGTAGCAGATGGTTGATAATTTTTTCTCAGCATTGCTGAGATGACGAGCAGTGAGAAAGCCAGGTTTGCTTCAGGATTAACCATGAAATCATTCTTGGTTAAAACAAAATTGGATTTCAGGGAGCTCCAGAAAAGCTAAATCACTAAAATGGTCACTAAAATGGCAAGCACAATTCAATGTAAAGTGATTCACACTGGGTCTTTTTTTTTTTTTTTTTTTTTTGGCCAGCTTCACATATAAACTAGTGGGGTCTGTACTTCAGTGACTGAACAGAAGCAAGACCTTAGATCCTTAGATACAGTGGAAAGATCAATGGAGTTGTTGATCCAGTGTGTGGCAGCTATGAAAAAGCAAATTCCATGTTAGGGATCATTAGGAAAGGGACTGGAAAAAACCTGTCAATGTCACAATGCCATTATACAAATCTATGATATGACCACACTTGGAATACTGTGTTCGATACTACCCGGTTGCCCCAGGTTGAAAATCATTAGGGGCACAAAATTTAAACAACCGGTGCTGCCTCAGTACCAATGCGCACTGTCTACTTCTGAAAATATTGATCTCTCTGAGGTAGTTTTTGTTACGTGAACGGTGTCACCATACCCTCCGACATGTCCCAGCACAAAACCAAGCCGCACTCTCATGCAAGTCACGTGACCTCCGTTTTTGCTGTGATCTCACACATTTTTGGGCGCCAAGCTCTCACACGAGAACGTTTCCAAGCACAATTCAAAGTGTTGGTGCTGATCTTTAAAGCCCTAAATGGCCTCGGTCCAGTATATCTGAAGGAGTGTCTCCACCCCCATCGTTCTACCTGGACACTGAGGTCCAGCGCCAAGGGCCTTCTGGCAGTTCCCTCACTGCAAGAAGCCAAGTTACAGGGAACCAGGCAGAGGGCCTTCTCAGTAGTGGCACCTGCCCTGTGGAACACCCTCCCACCAGATGTCAAAGAGAACAACAACTACCAGATTTTTAGAAGACATCTGAAGGCAGCCCTGTTTAGGGAAGCTTTTAATGTTTGATGCATTGCTGTATTTTAATATTTTGTTGGAAGCCGCTCACAGTGGCTGGGGAAACCCAGCCAGATGGGCGGGGTATAAATAATAAATTATTATTATTATTACTATTACTATTATTATTATTATTATAACATGCCCACTCCAATGGGGTGGCCAAGACAGTTGAAGGGCATGTGCCACAGAACCCCTGAGTGAGTCACGTGGACCCCCTGGGGTCTGCGGACCACCAATTAGGAACCACTGTTGTAGGCATATGGTTGGTCACTGTGAGAATAGGATGCTAGACTATATAGACCTTTGACCCGAGTCAACAGGGTTCCCCTTATCAAGGATGCTGGATTTTTTGTTTTGCTTTGCTACAGGGTAAGCTGTACTCATTCTGCTCCCCTGTTTGCTCCTGCAGGCCTCTCGTGCCAATGTTTGTCTCTGATTCACCTCCATAAATTTGAATACAGAGAACAATGCCAACCCGGAACCAACTATCTCATTTGCCAGCCGTATTTACATGCAAGTGGTTTCTTCTTGTTGGTGATACTTCACAAGCCAAGACATTTGTTTTCTTTGGCACAATGGAAGCAACCAAGAGCAAGGCAGAAATTGCTCTGTGCCAAGAAAAGAGAAAAACTTTCACTCCGAGAAAGTGCTTCTACATTAGTGGAACCCAAAAACACCAGTTTTTTTTTTTTAAATAGCCACTGACTGAACTTGAAAGGAGAAGTAAAAAACTGCAGAAGTAAATATGCATAATTTTAGCGTGCTAAAAAAACCACAAATCCTCAAAGAACAGCAAACGTTCCCTCTTCTTTTAAAGCAATGACAGGTATTTATTCCCCCACAAAGCAAGTTTCCAGAGAACTTGAAAATGTTGTTTGGTCTGAGCCCAGGGGTTTTCTAATTTGCATGACTTGTTGACGCTTTAATTTGAAATACTTCTGCAGAACTGCAAAACACGGTCACTATGTACCTGTAAATGCCAGCACAGGTTAGCATTTTTGTTTCTCAGGTAACACAATCACCATGTTTAGCAAAAGCAAGAAAGGGACATGTCAAGGTAGGCTTGACCTTTCCAGTTTGTCTCATACAAGTGCTGAGCACAAATATATCCAGGTTTCACACAGCAACCTACTGAAAATGCTCTTCGGAAATTTCACGTACAGACTCATTTAAGGGCCAAATCAGACAAGTTGAGGCAGCCTTGTTGTTTATTCACATGTCTTCTCTGAACCCACATTAAACAGAGGGGTTTTCTTTTTCTTTTTTTACAACTAAAAGGGCACATGGAGAAGGAAAGCTTTCCTTTCCCCTTCTGTTGCCTCAAGCATTTTTCTGCCCAGATTTGCTCACTCCAGGTTTTGGACTCAGCTGAAAAGAGGTTGCTCTTGGTGAGAGATATTTAGTTTTCCTCACTGACATACCCCTATTATTGTAAAATGTAATCTACTTAATACATGTACAGTACCGAATACTGTCTCTCTGTGTTAGTACGTATATGTAAACTTGCTTTTTTACTCCTGTTAGTACATGTTACAGAATACAATGTTTAAAGGATAGCTTTAAAGGAAATTGATGTACATTATGCATTTGGGTAAAAAATGTTCAGATTCCGGCATTGCAGGGGGTTGGACGCGATTGGGACCCCTTGCATCTCTACAAGTCAATGAATTAATAATGAACTAGAGTCTATTGATTCAACAGGTCTACTCAGGGTAGTAAAGGTAAAGGGAACCCTGACCATTAGGTCTAGTCATGGCCGACTCTGGGGTTGCGGCGCTCATCTTGCTTTATTGGCCAAGGGAGCCAGCGCACAGCTTCTGGGTCATGTGGCCAGCATGACTAAGCCGCTTCTGGCGAACCAGAGCAGCGTGCAGAAATGCCGTTTACCTTCTCGCTGGAGTGGTACCTATTTATCTACTTGCACTTTGACGTGCTTTCGAACTGCTAGGTTGGCAGGAGCAGTTACTCTTCTCACAAGAAATGATACCAAGTGTGTGAAATATTAGTAAATATACTTAAAATATCAATAAAAAGGTAAAGGTAAAGGGAACCCTGACCATTAGGACCAGTCATGGCCGACTCTGGGGTTGCGGCGCTCATCTTGCTTTATTGGCCAAGGGAGCCAGCGCACAGCTTCCGGGTCATGTGGCCAGCATGACTAAGCCGCTTCTGGCAAACCAGAGCAGCGCGTGGAAATGCTGTTTACCTTCCCGCTGGAACGGTACCTATTTATCTACTTGCACTTGGACGTGCTTTTGAACTGCTAGGTTGGCAGGAGTAGGGACTGAGCAATGGGAGCTCACCCCGTCGCGGGGATTCAAACCGCCGACCTTCTGATCAGCAAGTCCTAGGCTCTGTGGTTTAACCCACAGTGCCACCCACATCTCACTCAGGGTAGTAGTAAGCGTGTAAGTACACACTGTGCTCCTTCTGGGGTAGTTAGCCCTAAACAGCTGGAATGACTCTGACTAGCTGGCTAAACCAGGTGGGGATAGCCAACAGGTCTCAAGCCCTTGGTGAGTTAGGGACTTCCCCTGCAGGTGGAGACAGGCTGCAGCAGGTTGAGCAGACGAGACAAGTAGCGAGTCCAGTGGCCAAAAAAGTGGTTTCTGTATATGCTGTAGAGGGAAGTGAGGGGCAGATGGGGCTCATCAACCTGGGAAAGCAGCCGATCTCAGAGAAGGAAAACTCTGGTCCTAAACCTCCACTGCCTTGCAGTGCATCTTTGGGAGAAGAAAAGGCTGAGGAGAAAATCCCTCACAATTCTGGAGCAAAGTCCCCAAGACGGTTGACTGGCATCTTCTACACCTCCTTCCTGCAACTGCTACAGCCAAACTGGTGCCAAACACATTGCTCTGCTTTTCTTTGGACCACATCAGTGAGGACAAGGTGGGGCAGGGCTTGTCTTCTGGGCAATCCAGGACCTCCATACCCACTGCCCAGGCTTGTGTCCTGCAGAAGAGATCTCTGGTGCAATGGTTCGAATTCACCCTGGAGGCACACTCCATTGTCTCTCGAGACAGACAGATGCCAACGGCTCTTGCTTTTCGCTAACCTGTACCGGAAATCACTAGCTCTCCAATACCGTTTTCTTGACTTATACGAAGCGTGTCAGATTTTTCATGACTTAATGAGATTAATGGAATCCACACCTCAAAATTCATTGCTTTTATATCCAAACTCAAGTGTGAATGCATTCAAACCTAAGTGAGGACAGCTGAATTGATGAGATGCGAAGGAAGAAAAGCACACCTGGGGGGGGGGGGGAAATATCACCTAGATTTCCCAGCGCGTAAACCAAGCAATGGTAAAATAATAATAATAAATGAATGTTATGCCCTCCAATTCATCTCAAAACACCCAGGAAATTCCCATATATTTGCTGGTAATCTATGGAAAATAAGAATACACAACAGGGATGAAAGATAGACCCTGATACTTGCCAACAACACGCACCCCTTATTGAGCAGTGCAGTTCCAAATGGTATCACACCATATCTGTTATGTAGCAGTCTCCCCAACAAATGGCAGCCTTAGAAATTACAGTAATATCCCCTGGAGGCAACATGGCCCTCAGGCCGCACAACAAGGAATTTATTATCTGAGCAAATACTTCTTATAAGGCTATACCTGTGCACCTTATTTCTTTCCCCCATTAAGTGCTAATGATGCTTCTCCTGTGGGTCAGTGGCAATATTTTTTATTCCTAAATGGAAGTACAGTAGCCAAATCATAAACCATGTGTAAAGTTGATGGTCCACTGCAGAATGGAAAATGGATTTGCCAAGTTCTAAGCCATGGGCATTACTAATCTACACTTACTTAATGCCTACATGTACCATAAAACACACTAATGATTACTTTACTGCTGTTTAATGATAGCCGGTACCTTAAATATTATGCTACAGTAAGTTATGTTGTCATTCTAACAGGGGGCCAATGTCTAAATGAGGTGTTTGCAAGACGGGCAATGTGTATTATTTTGTGGGAAGTAATTATAGAGGAAGTAGAAGACTAAAACCCCAAATGATGTTTTTAAGACTTCACAATTTTATAGCATTTTCCCATAAAACAGAAATCATTTAGAAATTTTCTTAATCCCGGCCTTCAGAAAGATTAAAGAGATAATCTAAGACAGGGAATACTAATATGTATTAAGAATAAGTATATTGAAAATTGCAATAAAAATGCTGGCTAGCAATGCTATTAAAAAGTTACAGGAATGCAAGGTCCTGAATATCCTGTTTAAAAAACGAGATGGAAGATATAAGTTACTCCTTCTCACATTCAGCTCTTCAATATGACCAAGCATTATCATATATTAATATATTTTTACTTTATTCTCTTTGAACATTATTTATTCAGTTAGTGGATTGTGGTGAATGGAGCTATTAAACCCAACGCTTAAGAAAAAACTTCTGTTAAAAATAACATGAATTGGCACAAAATTACTGTTTTAGATAAGAATTGGCATAGTCTTATATTTGCATTGACCTACAGATGTACTTAACTTTCCTTTTACTGCACTATCAGGCTAGGCAAGATAATATCCAACCAATAAAAACAAACAGGCAGAACAAAAGAGGTTATAGCAACTATAACCATCAGATAGCTCTTGTTAGATGGGAAAGCAGCCAAGCAAAAAACAATTTATACTCAACAAGAACTGAAATAAGATTTACAATGGAATCCTATCTTTGATGTGCACCTGCTGAATGAACTATTAAATCAGGCCAGACAAATCTCTTTTTTGATAAGTTACAAGCTTCGTGGATCAGGGGAATGTTGTGGATCTGGATTTCAGTAAGGCTTCTAACAAAGTCTCCCTTGTTATTTTTGTGAAAAAGCTGGTGAAACGCTGGCTGGACAAGGTAACTGTTAGGTGGGTTTGTAGCTGGTTGATTGACCGAACCCAAAGAGTGCTCACTAATGGTTTCTTACCATCCCGGAACAAAGTGAGAAGTGGGGTGGTTCTGCCCTGGGCCCGTTATTGTTCAACGTCTTTATAAATGACTTGGGCGAAGGAACTGAGGGGATGCTCATCAAATTTGCAGATCACACCAAACTGGGAGGGGTAGCTAATGCCACAGAAGACAGAATCAGAATTCAATATGACCTTAAGAGATAGGAGAACTGGGCCCAAACTAACCAAATAATTTCAATCAGGACAAATGTTAAGGTTCTACACACCTAGGCAGGAATAACCAGCTGCACAAATATAAGATGGGAGACAGCTGGCTTGCCAGCAGCACATGAGAAAAGGATCTAGGGGTCTTAGTGAGCCACAAGCTTAACACAAATCAACAGTGTGAGGATGCAGGGGGAAAAAGCTAATGCTATTCTAGGCTATATCAAAGGAAGTCTACTGCCCAGATCAATGGAAATCATAGTAATGTTCTAGCCTGCCTCGGTCGGACCACACCTAGAATACCCTGTCCAGTTCTGGGCGCCACAATTTAAGAAGGATGTTGACAAGCTGGAACATGTGCAGAGGAGGGCACTCAAGATGATCAAGGGTCTGGAAACCAAGCCGTAAGTGGAACAGTTGAGGGAGTTGAGATGTTTTAGCCTGGAAAAGAGAAGACTGAGAGAAGATAGGATAGCCATCTTCAAACATCTACAGGGCTATCACCTGGAAGATGGAGCAAGCTTGTTTTTGATTGTGTATAACCCAGCATGTGTGATAGCATGCTAATCATATTTCCATGAAAATTCTATCGATACCAGTGAAACATCCATTCTATTTACATAGCAAGTTTAGGATCAGGACACAAGAATGGAAAAACAATTTAGAGGAGTAACAGATGCTAATCTTATGCTAACCCTATGCTCATCTTACATTAAAGTAGATTTTATCTTTCATCACCTTCTACAAATCTCCAAACCCACAGAAGTGTGCTTCAAGGTTGTTTTACATGGGGATCAGCCAGTAAAAATTAGGGCCGCTCTGCCCATTATATATCAGCAGATTGCAGTTTCCCCCAGCTAAACAAGCAACAAGGAGCAACTGCTTTTTGGGTTTCCTCAGTCCTGCCCCAATGGGATATATACACATTTACCTCATGCATGCTACAGTTTATGGGTGTATATATTAAATGTTTTGTACGCTGGTACAAAAAAGAAGGGGATGACAGAGGACAAGATGGTTGGACAGTGTTCTCAAAGCTACCAGCATGAGTTTGACCAAACTGCGGGAGGCAGTGGAAGACAGGAGTGCCTGGCGTGCTCTGGTCCATGGGGTCACGAAGAGTCGGACACGAGTAAACGATTAAACAACAACACAAAAAAGAAAAAAATGTGGAAAGCAGCCTTAGGAGACAGACCTAAGAGATACACACAGCCCTCACCACATTTATTTGAAAAGAGGTCCAATTGGGTTTAATTGCATTTACTTTCAAGCTATCTCGATACCTTACTGCTAATGGCAGGTCTCCCTCCCTTCCTTTCAGAGGGGAAAATGCAGTTGTTAAAAGAGTGAGATTCTACTCCTGTTATTTCTTCCCACAACCCACTAGTGTCAGCTTAACCCTAGCCCTAGCACCTGGTCCTTACAGGCCTTACAGATTTTATTTCCTGAAGAGATTTTGTTTAAATGCAGTTAGCAGTATGCAGGAGCTTGAAAAACTGAAGGGCAAATGAGAATCTTAAGCGTGTCACCTATTTGTAAAATAAAGAAAAGGGAATTATGCTGGGGTAAAGTCAACTGTCCACATTAAAAACACAAAATCCTAGAAAACCATGCACCAATTGCCTATTCTTAGTCTTTCTCTAGTCTTCATGAACCTCCTGAATACAAGCCCTGCCTTGTATTATCAACCTTCTTATCAGCCATCTGCTGGAAAAACCATGTAATTTCCCTCTAACCACAAAACATCAGGCCTCAGCATCAAACAATGTGGAGAAGGTGAGGAAATGGGGTCAAGGGGAAAACACACAATACCCCATGACTTTTCAATATGCACCTGACAGCCACTCCCCCAAATATTGATGTGAGCTTCTCTGGCCTTGCTCAAAATCCCAGCAACCATCAGAAAAACGAAAAAATAGTGTCAAAATGTAAGTAAATCTTAATCTCAAACTAGGCTATAGTAGCCTGCCTCAGGAAGGTAACAAGTGCTGAGCTGCTTTAGGGACAAATTGCATGCTTTGCTGGGAAATCTTTGATTGATCTCCTGGTGTTTTGAGTTTGTTTGTTTTTAACTAAATACATCTGCATGCAGAGAAAGAAGGTGCTGATTTGATCAGTAAAGCAGCATTGGAAAAATGCAGCGGGAGGAGGAGGGTTACCTCCCTCAATTTAAATAACCCTTCCCCAAAAATACTGTCTGCTGATTTGCAAGGGGAGGGAGGGGGAGGGAATGCAGCCATGATACAGGCACTTATATACTTCCCTGTGGAGCAAGTAGCAGCGTGAGAGAAGCAATTTAGAATGGGAAAATAGTGCAAGGGAAAGTGTTAAACATCTCCACCCTGGCACCACTTGAGGAATCAAATCAGTGCCACCCCCCCCACCCCCACCCCCACCCCTTTGCCCAATCCAACTATATTTAGTACAGACAAAATGAGACCAGTGATATAATAAACCAACTGTAATGTGTGGCTTGGCCTTCAGCCTATCTCCCAGAGTTTTTAAGTTGGATATCCTAAGGGGATAGCCCTCTCTCTATCTTTTCAACTCAGGAAACAAACATCGTTGTTCCAACTGTAGTAAGCTTTTGTTTTTCCCCCAAGGTCAGCTTTCTCCTCCCTACAAAGACGCCTGCACAAAATAAAATTTCGGCCTCCTCCCACTCCACTCGCTACTCTATGGGGGAATTCCAAACACCCATTGTCTGCAGCTTTTCCCACATCTTTGCAGATCGGCTAAGCCCCACAGGCAAATCAAGAGTGGGAATAGGGAGGGGAATACACGCTATCCCTAGATTCGGAAGTGCATAGTTTTCGGCTACGCTGAATTTTCACCCAAGCCTCCATCATTGGAGGTCTGAGCAACCCTCACCGATCTGAGCTTGCACCTCTGCTTTAAACATCATTTATTCTCTCAAAAGTTTCATCACAGTATCTTCTGGGGTGAATTTTCGAGGAAACAAACTCTTTCCAAAAGCAAACTGAACTTCCCGGAAAGCTATCCTGGACTGAACCTCAGCATGCCGAGTATACAAATAGCTGACTTAACAGGGATTTTTTAAAAACACTTTTTTTTTTACAGGAAGTGGGTTATGATTCTGTGGAAAAATGACAATATCCTTATGCAAGCTCATCACTCTTATGCAAGCCTTCTGGTTTAGAATTTGTCAATCTGAAGTTAATGTCTGTCCAAATTGCAACTCGGCAGAAGAATGTTTGGTACATGAGTATTTATAATGGACAAAATCTTGTTTTGAACTAGCAGGCATAGACTCATGAAAGTTTAAACAGGCGGATCAATATTTCCAATGCCTCAGGGATGCAAGAGGATCAGTCACTTTTAAATAAATATCTAGCACCTTCTTAAGGACCACCTCAATTCATTCTACTGTCATTTAAGCAAGAGATAGGCATCAGTCAACATGGTTCATGTAGAAACTTGTATTTCAGTTTGATTCTGTTAGGTGCTTGCAAGCCAGCTGAAATCAACATGTTACCCCTCGTAAAGGCCACTGGGCTCAAACTAGATGTCTTGGGTAATTCACTCCCCCAGGCAAGATCCACACATATCAACAGAATCTCTCTTCTTCCACTGCAAGGGTAATGGAATCTTCTTATGATGCTATCCCAGAGCGTCTTATGGGCGAAGGGAAGGGAAAAAGCAGCTCAGGAAAAATGGTTTCAAGCCTTAAACAGGGAAAACATACCAGTCTCCGTAATGGGTGGTGCAACCAAGCCAAGTCAAAAGGACCAGAGGCCTAGAGCTTATTTTTCCAAAACAGTGTCTCAGACATACTTAAGCTTCTCTAAGGAACTAACTCCACGCCTGAGCTCCTTTGGGGATCTTCCTTCCTCCCCATCTCAACCAAGTTTTGCAGGAGAGAATGCAGAGATCTTAAAATGCAAGCCATCTGTGTGCATGTATGTAGCTTGCCGCTGCCATAAAAGGATCTCCAAAAGGGGCACATCTGATTTTAGACACCTCCACCTCTGACCGAGAATTACACGCAGGATAAGAAAAAATATTCTTCGCCATATGTGGTTGGGATGGGATTGTGGAGGCCCCTCGTGGACCTAGTGTGGATTGACGGGAGCCACTTAGTTCTTATGTGGGGGGGGGGGGGAGGTTAATCCACTATATATCCCCCTTCCCGTACATGCATCCCATGGGTTGAAATCAATCCTCAACAAGTGAGCTAGAAGGCTGACGTTTTGTGTCACACCATCTGCAAGTGC
Source organism: Podarcis cretensis (assembly GCF_951804945.1). Classification (NCBI taxonomy): domain Eukaryota; kingdom Metazoa; phylum Chordata; class Lepidosauria; order Squamata; family Lacertidae; genus Podarcis; species Podarcis cretensis. The sequence goes on from NC_137175.1 coordinate 75,259,540, forward strand.
GACCTTTCTGTGGTGAAGCAGAAAGCGCTCTGCCCTTACTCAGGGGCACTCTTGCTGATAGCTGAGCATCTGTAAGGAAAACCCGGTCGCATCTCTGAGGGATTGTGCCCTGTCTGATAAAGCCGGATCACTTGGAGTTGGTGCTCAGCCTGGGAGAGCCAAGAAGGGACGTTGCCACAAAGACTAACCACAGACACACACAACACAGGGGTCGTTCCCCCGCCGCAGAGAGGAAATCCGGTGGGTGGAAAGGAGGAGGAGGAGGAAACCCCGACGAAATCCCGCACCAGCGCAAGCAGCGCGCTCTCCGATGTTGATCTGTTGCGATTCCTTTTGCAAGACGCCTGCAAGACGCGGGGAAGGGAGAGCCTGCAGAGCAGCTCTCTTTGCAAGGCCACAACAGGCCCGAGGAGACAGACAGAGACAGACAGACAGACAGAGAGAGAGAGAGAGAGAGAGAGAGAGAGAGAGAGAGGGAGAGAGGGACGGAGGGAGGCGTCCACACCTTCCTGTCATTCGCGTCTCCAGGGCGCAGCGCGGCGAGGGGGCTCCGTGCGCCCTGGCCCTCTCCAAGGCCACCGGGCTCCCCAACCCCGGCACCCTTTCCCCCGGGGTGGTGGGTGGGTGGGATCTTCCCATGGGGTCTCCTCCTTCTCCCCGGGGTGCAAAGGAGCGATGGGGGCCGCTCGCTCACCTTGGAAGCCTTTGCCGGGGAGAGGAGGCGAGAACATCAGTTTCCTGGGCAGCCAGCCTGGCCCGGAGCCGCCGCCGCTTGTTGCTGCTGCTGCTGCTGCCTCGGAGCTTCCCCGCCCGGACGGCGTCCCGCCTTTCTTCGTCCTCTCTTTCCCCCTTCCTTCCTTCCTTCCCTCCCTCCTTCTCTCTCCACCCTTTCTCCAGCAGCTCCAGCCTCGAGAAAGCGGGCCACGTCCCTGGGAGAGACCCGCGCGCAGGCGCACGCGCCCCCCTCCGCCGTCGGGGCAGGCGACTCGAGGCTGGACGAGAGGGCGAGCGGCGGGGAAAGGGACGCCGCCGGGCAGCCGGGCTGCAACGCCCCGCGGGTTGGCTGGCGAGGAAGGCCGGCCTCTCGGCGGGGCTGCCTTCCCTGCCGAGGAAATAATGCGGGCTGCGCGGCATCCAGCAGCCGGGCAGCTTTTCTCGCGCGTGGTTTGGCTGCCTTGAATGCTAACTTGATTCTCTGCTTTCTCCCAGTGGGGGAAAGGGCACTATCTCCTTAGGAGAAAACAAGATCTATGGTGGGAACTGTGTTGTCATAACACATGGGTTCTTCCTAACCATACTTCTTCTTCCTCCACTCCTTCCTTCCTTCCTCCTCTGTCTTCCTTAGTTTCTTCTTCCTCTTCTTCAAATTTGTATACCGCCCCCATAATAAAATATTAAACATTAAAAAGACTTACCTATACAGGATTGCCTTCAGACGGTTCGGGGTCAGATAACTCCATGCCTCCAACATTTCTCCAATGAAAACAGGGACATCCTACCATACCCTCCAACATTTCTCCAGTGAAAACAGGGGCATCCCAAGGAAAAGCGGGACATTCCGGGATCAAACCAGAAACCAGAATTGCTTCTGTAAATCCGGGACTGCCCCTGGAAAACAGGGACACTTCCGCTTCCTTTGGAAAATCTCAACAACAAAATAGTTTTTGAGCTTTTTAATGATAAATTGCTAAAATCAACCCTAATTAGAATCATAACATAAAACCATACTTTCACTCGCCCTTTTTCACAAGACACCACACGCAAGCAGTTCAATAGTAATAACTATTACCAAACTTAAAACCATGGAGAGACCTGGTCTGAAGAAAGACATTGGATTCTTACCTCATTATACATGACAAAGCCATTTTTCACCTTCTCACCCCTTGCTTTTTCCTGTAAGACCTATTGCAGTCGTTAAGAGTCGTCAACAGGCTCATCACAGCTATCTGCCAATCACCCAATCCCACCACCCTTCTGAGTAATACCCCTCCCCACCTTCTCACTATATAGAAGGGTCTGGTGACTTCTGTTTCAGTGTATCTGAAGAAGTGTGCATGCACACGAAAGCTCATACCAAGAACTAACTTAGTTGGTCTTTAAGGTGCTACTGGAAGGAATTTTTTTATTTTGTTTTGACTATGGCAGACCAACACGGCTACCTATCTGTTATTTGAATATGTCATTTATACTACTACCCAAAGCATCACTCCTAGCAATAACAGTATCAAACTTTTTGATAACCAATAAAACCATATTCTACAGAACCATATTTACAAAAGTGAATAAAACCCAACCATGTAAGTGTGTAACTACTTATTTCATAAAATTTATATACTGTTTGATTGTAAACAAACAAACCCTCAAAGCAGTTTGGTTCTAAACTTTCACTAGGAAGTGATTCTGAAAGTTAAGGAGGAGGGGACGAAATCCCTTTAAGTAGGTTATTTGTTGCCCTCTCGCAGAACCTTGAATACTGGACTTGTATACAATTTTTTTTAAAAAAAAATATGAGTACAACAACTACTAGCTAACTGGGTTGTATCCAACATTAGTCATACTCGGAATAAAACCATTGAAATTAGCAAACATTATTAATTTAAGTTCATTGGCTTTGAGTAGAACTTGGTTGACTACAACCAACTATCACATTAGGGCACAACCCCCCCGCCAATTTCATTTTAAGGACTTTAATGCATAAAGCTTATAAAAAAATACTTTTGTGCTTACTTACCGCCTTGAAACCCCTGCGCCTGGAGATAGTATCCACAGTAGAAGAAACGAGCATTTCTCAATGTTAAATGACACACCCCGGAAAAGGGGCTTTAGGGCTTATATAGATAACTCACTCCCACCCTCAGAAGAGGCGGAGCTAGTGACTTGGCTGGATTCCTCCTGTATGGAATAATCCTGTCTCCTGTTCTGTTCAGCATAGCATTGGTTGGGGAGTTCTAATAGATTACAGGATAATAGGTGTTTAAAGATAATAGGATTGATATTTACTTGAGAGTGGGAATTCAGTGAAATTTACTTATGAGTAGACACACATAAGGACATGGGTGGCGCTGTGGGTTAAACCACAGAGCCTAGGACTTGCCGATCAGAAGGTCGGCGGTTCAAATCCCTGCGATGGGGTGAGCTCCCGTTGCTCGGTCCCTGCTCCTGCCAACTTAGCAGTTCGAAAGCACGTCAAATGCAAGTAGATAAATAGGTACTGCTCCGGCGGGAAGGTAAATGGCGTTTCCGTGTGCTGCTGTGGTTCGCCAGAAGCGGCTTAGTCATGCTGGCCACATGACCCGGAAGCTGTACACCGGCTCCCTCGGCCAATAAAGCTAGATGAGCGCCGCAACCCCAGAGTCGGTCACAACTGAACCTAATGGTCAGGGGTCCCTTTACCTTTAGACACACATAGAGTATACCTCTTAGCCTTTTCTTCTCCCGAAGATATCCCACAAAGCATTGGAGGTTTAGGATCAGAGTTTCGAAATTATTGGGTGAGAAAGGAACAGTGAGAGAAAGAGGTCAAGAGTGAGCGCCGAGAAAAACTTTTGAACAGCTGGAGTAAGGACCACTGCTTCAGCAAGTGGGGGTCCAGAGAGGCAGGAAGGCAGAGGCAGGGAAAGAAAAGCAGGAGGGGAAACAGAGTCAGGCTCTGGGTTCTGCGTTGAGAGTTCAGATGTTCAGGTAGAAAAGTGATTTTGGGGGCAAAGGACAACTTCAGCATCGTACGACAGAACTGTAATCAGCATAGAATTGGAGCGGCAGAACCAAGGTCCCTGAAGCCCTGTGTTTATGTGGCTTTCTACCCGAAAGCTTCAAACCGTATTTCGGCACTGAATAGGTAGATGATCATTGGTAGAGCATTTGCCTGCATGCTGGAGGTGCTAAATTGAACCCACCTGGAACCCAGGAGAACTGCCACTCAGGGTAGACAAGACTAGATTAGATGGACCAATGGTCTGACTCAGTAAAAGGCAGCTTCCTAGATTACTATGGAAGAAGCCTCCTTCCTTATGCAGCCATGTTTTCCCTAAAGACTAACATAGCCATGGCACTTACTGAGGAGGAAAAGGCAGGCCTCTGCCTGCCCCCAGCCATTTCTTTTATGGAGAGCCATGGTACAGTCTTTGAAAGACTATAATTAAATTTAGACTCTTGATTGAATGGGCCTGTCTCCAGAGGACATTCCTACTGGAATGTTGTCTTGATTGTATTACATTTTTCCTGTGATAATGATTTACAACTTCATCTCCCTTGAGGTGATCAACGTAATACCATTGTTATGCGATAACCTCCCTTGCTTTGCTTGCACAGGAGAGCAAAACAGCACTGTTTTAAACTATTATAGTAGGCAATACCAGAGCGGTGAGTCTCCTAGGCTCTTGTAGCCACTGATAGTTGAATCTGTCCTGTCCTCTTTCAAAACTGTCCATGTTGGTGGCCATTACTACCTTTTGTGGGAGCAAATTCTATGTGCTGTATAAAGAAGTAGAACATTCAGCTTCACTTAAGGGTCCCTGGGGTTTAGCATTTTGAGAGGGGTTTTCTCCCTTATCTGCTTTCTCCACTCCATATATACGGTTATCTTGTACACCTCTATTATGTCTCCCTGTTTTTCTGAACAACAACAAAAAGGACGAAGCCCAAAACGTAGTAACTTTTCCTCACAGCTGCCTGATCATTTTTGCTTGCCCTTTTATAAAGTGGGTTTACAGGAAGGTCAAACAGGATCTATAGAAACCTCTTTCTGGCTGGTAGGCTTACATGTAGAATGTTTATGTGACAAGTTTCTCCACAGAAGAATTGGGACTCTGCTGTGGTCTCGGTCTTTCTGCTCAGACCATCTTAATAATAGTCCATGTAACAGTTTGTGTGGTGGAACATTCTGCAAAGGAGAGAGATGAGAGGAGGAATACGGTACTTAGATTCCTTTTGTGGCATCCTTGTTAGTAGGCTACCCCTGTCAATTCTGCTTTGTTAATCCTGTAGCCCTATATCTTCCCTTTGCAAAATTGCTATCTTTCTACTGAACACGCTTATAAATTTTGACTTAGACTTTTGAACAGGATACCTGCTTGGGCAGGAGGTTGACATATACGTGCCAACTCCTGAAGTATTTCTAAACAAGAGAGGACTACACTAAGCAGGGCAGCTATTTCCTTTTCAGCTTGCTGATCGGAAAGTCAGTGGTTCGAATCTGTGCAAAGGGGTGAGCTCCCGCTGCTCTGTCCCAGCTTCTGCCAACCTAGCAGTTTGAAAGCATATCAGCATGAGTAGATAAATAGGTACTGCTGCAGCGGGAAGGTAAACGTTTCCGTGCGCTCTGGCTTCCGTCACAGTGTCCCGTTGCACCAGATGTGGTTTAGTCATGATGGCCACATGACCCTGGAAAGCTGTCTGTGGACAAACGCTGGCTCCCTTGGTCTGAAAAGTGAGATGAGTGCCGCACTCCATAGTTGCTTTTGACTGGACTTAACCATCCAGGAGTCCTTTACCTTTACTTTATTCAGCTTATAAGTGTAACATGGATGTGGCAGTGGGACAAACTGCAGTATAGATTCAACATCCTGAATGGGGCACGGGCAGAGTATCATGTCTGGTGGATGTACAGCACTGAAATAGCTTCACAACTGGTTGTAGTACAAATCTTGCAGTGTTATGAGTGGTGGATATATTGTACTATTGTGAGGGACATTGTGATTCATGGGCACGTCACAATTACTGTTGTCTATAGGGGAGAGACTCTAGCTGTTTCCTCATTTCACTTTCCTGAAATTTACTAGTGAGTTGGATTGGTGCTGAGCATAGGAGCCCTGCCCAGCTCATACTGGATTAAGCAGCACTGCATCAGCAGTGAACTTTCTGAAATTATGGGCTCAGGCTTCATAATTCCAGCGCAAATGACAAATGAATCAAATGTATAAAACATACTTTTAAAAATTTGTCAGGAGACCACAGGATTCGATTTCTGTTTTTCTACTATTTCATACTGTTTGCATATTGTATATTTATTTTATATTGTAGTATATTTTTCTGTGTTGTATATTTACTTTATTATCAACATAATTGAAATAATATTTAAAAAAACCCTCCTCCCTCAACAGATCACTGTCTCTAAAAGCATACAAACTAACATTTGACAGGTGGGGAAACAACTGAGAGTGGTTCTGTTATGGAATAGTGCAGTATTGGCCAGAGAAGATCCATTCATCCTCAGACATAAACTCATTGAGAGGAAGCAGCCTTCCTTGGGTCAAAAACTACCCCAACCAACCTCACAGGGTTGATATGACTATAAAATTGGACAACCACATATGGCTTTCTTTAATCGAAGAGTAAGATACTGGTGTATTTTTCCTCCCTTTTTAAGAAAGTCCTTTTAGACATTTTCTGCAGCAAAAGAGTAGGACACATTCTTGCTGCTGGAAGTTATTCTCTGCTTCTTCCAGCAGCACAATGGGACACATATTCCCAGTTTTGATCAAGGGACCCCATTAAAAAGGGGGCAGCTCTTTCATTATGTTCGTTTGGAGGAAAGTCCCTAATCATCCTCTCTGTGAAATGGGCTGAACTTTACAAACACATTATCCTGAATATAATTCCCACTCCCAGCAATGCTCCCATCGAGAGAGTGAGCATTAATGAGAGACGATGTGGTTCTCAAATGCCCATTTTTTTAAAAAAAAAATGCAAATAGCATACAGCTGACGGAACCTGCATGTCTCTGAATGCTTCTGAACTACAACTCCCAACCACCCCTGAGCATTGGCTGGGGCTGAATGGAGTTGGAGTCCAGCAGCGTCTGGAGGACCACATGATGCCCGTCCTGGGTATGAAGAATCCGCGTTGAAATGTATGAGCAAAAGCCGCTTAGCACCGCGGCGCCACTAGGTGGCGTACCCGCTGCCTTTCTGCTGAGCGCGTTGCCGTCACACTCAGAGCGGCGGAGGACACCATGAGCTCCGACGACATGGATTGGCGTCATCGCTGGCGGCGCAGGAAGAGGGACGCGAGAGCGAGCGGCGGGCGGAGAGGATGAGGGCACTTCCCCTCCAAGCCTCCAGGGGGCAGCGCTCCCTCCCTTTTCAGGCGGGTAGGGGAACCTCTCTCTGCCTTGTCGGCCAAGTGACGTGTAACGCCTGCGCGCTGAGCTCGGCCTTTTCCCCCAGCGCTGCGGCTTGCGGACGTTTCGCTGCGCGGCCCCCGGCCTAAGCGAAAGCGGACAGAACCGAGAACCATGGTCAGTACCGGCACCAAATGGACCAGGATGGGAAGGGGAGAGTCGGCTCCGCTTTCTCGAACCCCGGCTGCCCGCTTCCTTGCCCGCTGCCGGCCGGATGGATTCGGATTGCGCAGCTGGCAGGCCCGGCTGCGGAAGCGAGTTCCAGCGTGGCCTAATGGCTGCAAGCAGCCACCTTTAAGCCGCTGCCAGTAGAAGGGCCGCGGCTGGTGCTCCCCCCAAACACGCCTCCCCGGGTCGGTTTCTTTGGGTCCCCCCCCCCGCCTCGGGTTCCCCCGTTTTGGTTCCGTTTGCATTTCCCGTCTTCGGTCCGCCCGCACAGCGCCTTTTCCCCCCGCGCTCCGACTTGGTTGCATTTTCTTCTGCTGCCTCTCAAAATCTTCCAGCCCTTGAGCGCAAGCAGTGGCGAAGAGTACGGGCCTTGCGTGTCTGAATTCGCGCCCCCCCCCCAGGCGTGCACACATGATTCCGGGCCTGTCTTCACGATAGCTGCGCGATCGGGAAGCGGGGGTGGGGAGGAAGCGTGATGGATAACTTGCAGGTCAAGACGCAGGTCGTCTGGAGGCGTTGCGGGGAATTGGAGGGTGATTCTCGAATCGCAGGTCGTTTCTGGAAGCTTTGCGCTGTGTTGTGTCGGGGGGGGGGGGCGGTCAGCGATGCTTAGAGCGATGCCCCCTTTGGTCCCGTTTAAAGACTGTCTTGGAAGAGCCACATGTCTCACCGCGTGTAAACATCTACAGTACATCAGTTTCATCCCGACTTTGTCAAATACGTGTCACTGGTAAAGCTGGATTTGCCGGCATGTGTGTAACTTGCCGAAAGGCAGGTTCTAGAGCTTTAGCTGCCATCCCAACCCAGGGCCTGTGGACCTGTCTTGTTGTTGCCTATAGGAAAATGTAATGATGCCAAGGTGTGATGACTTTTTGAAGCAAGGCAAGGCGTTGGTGGGATGGTTTTATTAACGTCTTCTCCCCTCTAGTGGATGGTCAGCATAAATCCTTCAGTTTTGGGAAGTCTTGATTTCCACATTGCCATCCAGACACTTTGCTACTTGCTACTTTCAAACTTAGTATTTACTATATTTTCCCCATCATTACCATAAATGCTTTATGTAGTCCAATTGTAGTTACTGGATTCTGGAAAGCTTTGAAACTTTCAATGGCATGTTATATTAAAACAGTAAGCATTTTATAATTGAAGATGAAGGTGTCATTAATGGGTGCTAAGCACTTTGCTACTGAGCAGGTTTGAAGACTTTGCTTTCCTCTGCATCACAGCCATAAAGAAGTCTTAAGTTTATAATATGTGTTTTTTAGGCTGTGTGTGCACTTTTCAAACACATTTCCATTTTTCTCCTTGTTGACTTAAGTTCCTGCTATCTTCACTTGCAAGATTGTTATGCAAACATTTTTGACATTAATGTTTCTGTGTCGCATTTATTCAAGGGGTTCGTGAAAGTTGTCAAGAATAAGGCCTACTTCAAGAGGTATCAAGTCAAATTCCGAAGAAGGAGAGGTATGTTTTATTTTTTGGCAAGCTTTCAATAAATTAGATGGATGTGGCCTTGAACCTGCAGTTTCTAAATACATTCCAATCTGTCACCTTTCTGTTTCAGAGGGAAAGACTGATTACTATGCTCGTAAGCGTTTGGTGATTCAAGATAAAAACAAGTACAACACCCCTAAATATAGGATGATTGTACGTGTCACCAACAGAGATATCATTTGCCAGGTAAAGTCTCCTTTCTGTCCTTGACTGTACTGAAGAGAGCTGCTTTGCACTTCACAAATTTCCTTCATAGAAATGCCTATGTGACATGTACACAAGCCTTTATAAAGGAAGAGAAGAACCTAGTATTTTTCTAAGGTAGTTCTTAAAGGTAAAAGGTAAAGGTACCCCTGCCCGTACGGGCCAGTCTTGACAGACTCTGGGGTTGTGCGCCCATCTCACTTAAGAGGCCAGGGGCCAGCACTGTCCGGAGACACTTCCGGGTCACGTGGCCAGCGTGACATCGCTGCTCTGGCCAGAGCCAGAGCCAGAGCCGCACACGGAAACGCCGTTTACCTTCCCGCTGGTAAGCGGTCCCTATTTATCTACTTGCACCCGGGGGTGCTTTCGAACTGCTAGGTTGGCAGGCGCTGGGACCGAGCAGCGGGAGCGCACCCCGCCGCAGGGATTCGAACCGCCGACCTTTCGATCGGCAAGCCCTAGGCGCTGAGGCTTTAACCCACAGCGCCACCTGCGTCCCTAAGGTAGTTCTTAGGCAGAAACTATTCTAAACTCTAGAATAGGCCATATCCTGTGACAATACTTCCTTTTGTAGGAAAGCAAGACTTGGTAATGGATAAATTTGAGGAGGTGTTTTGAATGTTTTTTCTAAGAAGAAATATTTAAAATAAGCCCTTTATTTTTTCATCCCCTGGAATTCTTTGCCAGGTATATGCATTATTGCATATCCACATTTCCTTTTTGGCTGTTTCTCAAAGGAGCTTATTGAACAAAGCAGGTTCAGTTGACTCCAAGCTCTGCTTTCTGCTACTTAATTTCTGATGTTCTTCTCTGTACAAAGATGCATGTTGCATCTCAAAATGTTCAGCATGCTTTCATTAGGAACAAAAGAGCTACCAGGCTGTAGAAAATGCTGAGAGTGAAGGTGAAATTATTCTTTCACAAATCTTTGTGTGGCATTTTCTTTTAACTGTTTTATTAGTTCTTCTAAAAATCTTCCCCTGTTCCCCTTCCTGTTTATGAGAATTGTGTAGAAAAGAAGCAGGGAACAAATTGCTTAGACATTTCTCGGGCTATTTAACTGGCTTGGCGACCAACAAGTGAGCATTGAGAATTGTAGTTTTGCAAAAGGGCTAGTAATCACTAGTATAACTCTCAGTGCCTTTCCCAAACTAGAATTTCCATGGTTCTTTTGAGGAAGCCATAACTTAAACTAGTGTAAAATCAGTTTTAAACTTATACTGCATGTGTTGCATTTCTGAATTTGGTAAGGACTGACACAGAAATTGTCAGAATTCCATTTTGAGTGTAACTTCTGATCTTGGATAAGTGTATGTCAGTGGTTTTCAAAGCTGTAGATCTTTCATCATCTGAGTGTGAGATATTTTATGCTTAATTTACCTGAATTTGGAAGACAGGACTGCTGGACAGCTTTTTTTTTAAAAAAAACCCACTTCAATATCATTGGCAAAGTTGCATTTTAAAAAAATTATTAAAGATTTCTTGGTTTACAAAAGTATGTGCGATGTCTCTTTTTCAGGTTACATTTTCTACAGATGTGTTACATTAGGGAGAAGGGGGGGGAGAGGTTGAGGGGGGAAATGATCAGTGGAGACAGGTCTGGTGGTAATGCTTCTATTCTACTTGGCAAAGTTGCATTTGATGGCTTGCTGTTGTAGACCCTTTCATGCGGAAATTGCCATGTGCTAAGTAAATCTTCAGAAGTACTATTGATTTCCAAACCTATGAATGAAACAGGTTTCTTTAGTCTATACATCTCTTACTTTTTGATAACAGTGTTCAAAAGTCTTTGCAATTTGGGGTGCAAAAACAAACAAAAAATGGACTAAATATGTATATCATCACTGGCAGTCTTTCCCCTGTTATAGTTTCATATTGGAATGCCTTGGAAAACCTGGAAAAGGTTAAGCATGTGCCATACAGTCCTGAGGAACCAGCTGTCCTGGATGAGAAGCTGAGTGGTAAACTGTCCTGGTCTTATAGCAGCACTTGCCTAACTGCCCTTATTGCTGCCGCCACCATTCTTTGTAGTTGGATAACTAAAATGCAGGACTATTGTAGCTACTGTGTATGTGTATTCTCCCTTTGTCTATGGCTTAAAGTACCAGTACTTCACAGTCAAGAGAGTCTCAACATGTCCCTCTGAGGGCATGAGAAAGGAGGAGCAGGATCAATAGATCAACGGTAGGGGGCAAGGTGGGAACTGAGCAGATGATGAAGGGAGAGAATGATTTGGTCAGTGTCTTTAATAAGGTTTTATTATTCCGATAAAGATCTAGCTGTTGCTGATATGTGCTTTACTCACTCATGCTTCTTAGGTAGATATACAGTGTTTACAGACATTGTGGCTACACTCTGGTTTGGGGGAAAAACCATGGGGGAAGGTTGGCACTACAGGACTGCTGACTTTGATGGCACTCCTCAAACAGAGGGAAGACTGTAGTGAATTAATATTGCAGCTGTTTGGTTGGAGGTTGCCCACTAACCTTGCTTTTGTTGTCAGATCGCATATGCCAGAATTGAAGGCGACATGATTGTCTGTGCTGCATACGCTCACGAGCTGCCAAAGTACGGAGTGAAAGTAGGTTTGACCAACTACGCTGCTGCCTATTGCACAGGCTTGCTGCTGGCCCGCAGGGTATGTATCTATACTGAAAAATCAGAATAACATCTGCACCAGCTTATTTGACAGAAATTTGGACACACAATTTACAAATAATAGAAATTTAGGGTTTTATAGTACTGGACTGGCTTAAAGTGTATGTCTGTAAGAGGTGGGATATGCACAACAGCACTTACCCAGTCTGTTTCTGTTTTAGTCCTCAAATACAAACCTGGGATTTTGTATGTATTAGGATGGCACCTTGTAAAATGAACTGGGCAAGAAATAAATACTGGGTTAGAGAAGATGGCAGAACATTGGGTTTGGGGGGGGGGTGCGTCTGTGCTTCTGTCATTTCAGCATATCGGCCACCAGTTATTCCTTAGTACTTGATGAAAGTAAAGTTACTTTCGCAGAATTCTTATATCAGTGCAATTTCTTTAATGCAGGCTTCTATTTCCCTTCCTCTGTAGCTCTTGTTATGTTCTCCCACCTTTCAGCCATGGCTTTAAAGATTTCCTTGCATTGTATGTGGTAGAGGTATGGCAAGCTCAACTTAAATTTAGTAACTTAGAATTCTCACATCAGGGTGTTATCCAAATGGCAAATCCCATGCTGAAAATGGGCTGGAAAACATTTTGCTGACTGTGGTCTCAAAAAGTTGCTTCTGTAGAATCACTTGTGCGCACGATTGACTCCTAAAAGATTGTTGGTGCATGAGTTAATGTCTTTAAAATTACCGTATTTTTCGCTCTATAAGACGCACCTAATTTTTGGAGGAGGAAAACAAGAACAAAAATATTCTGAATCTCAGAAGCCAGAATAGCAAGAGGAATCGCTGCGCAGTGAAAGCAGCAATCCCTCTTGCTGTTCTGGCTTCTGGGATAGCTGAGCAGCCTGCATTCGCTCCATAAGACGCACACACATTTCCCCTTACTTTTTAGGAGGGAAAAAGTGAGTCTTATAGAGCAAAAAATATGGTAATAGCTTACCATTCTGGTCACAACTGGCCCTTGGAGTGGGTTGCAAACTGCCTGTCTTTCTGTCTCATGATATGTGGAATGTTTCGCCAAAAGCCTGTTTTGGTCTCCAGTGCAGTAGATCTATGAAGAAGAACTTAGACCTCTCTGCCTTGTTTGTTGCAGCTTCTGAACAAATTTGGCCTTGATAAGATCTACGAAGGTCAAGTTGAAGTGACGGGTGATGAGTATAATGTAGAAAGCGTGGATGGGCAACCTGGTGCCTTTACGTGCTATTTGGACGCAGGCCTTGCTCGCACTACCACTGGGAACAAAGTTTTTGGTGCTCTGAAAGGAGCTGTTGATGGTGGTCTTTCCATTCCACACAGGTAACCCACCCCCACCTCCCGGGACTGATAGTTCAGACATTTCCTCTAGAAATGGAGATGTCTTTGTTTTGAAATTTAAATTCAGTGTATTTAACTTTCACCATTGGTGGTGCTTAATGCTACTTGCTGCATCTTGTCACTTGGCCCTGGGTATGATATTCCCATTGCGGACTTCACTTGCCGCCTCCTCTCTACCACAGTCTTCCACATACCAGACGCTCAGTGATCTAGCTCATATGATAATTACCACCATTCATCACTTTGACAGCAGCAGTAGATTGTACAAGCAATACCCAGAAGAGTAAAACAGGTTGTCGTTTCTGCTGCCCCACCAAAAAAACCCTTTATTACAGTCCTCCTTAATAATTCACCTTTTTCCCTTCTTGTCTTCAATCTGGCTGCTATGTGATGATGTCCCACTGACTTGAACATGTTGTAGTTGGTCCTTGGCATGTGTATGAGAGAGCTCAGTGTTTCAAGACGGGACTGATGGCGGCTGAAATTTCTGGCTGGTCTTGACTGATTTTTGCTTAAGAAATGCTTTCTCCCAAATGTTAACAAGGGTTCCTCAATTCATGTCTCACAGTACCAAACGTTTCCCTGGTTATGACTCGGAGAGCAAAGAATTCAATGCAGAGGTCCACCGCAAGCACATCATGGGCCAGAATGTTGCCGATTACATGCGTTACTTGATGGAGGAAGACGAAGATGCTTACAAGAAACAGTTCTCCCAGTATATAAAGAACAACGTGACGCCTGATATGGTAAGAAGCTTGCTGTTCACAGTGATTGAAAAAGCAAGTACTAAGAGTGTGTCTTGTGTCGAACTGATATTGCTGGCAACAGACACTTTTATGGGAAAATACTAGCAAGTATCTGGGATCCTTCAGATCTCAGGCCTGGTATCTCTGTGTTATGAGCTTTGCACATCCCTGAAAACATCTTATTAAATAATGACCTATCATTCCATTTGTAAATCCACCACAAATACGTGTCCAGTTTCCTGACTGCTTGTAAATTCCCTGGTTAACTCCTAAATTGTCTTCCTTTCTGCTGTTTAAAAGGCTCAAAGCTTGCTCAGACCTTTGGAGTTCCTGTTTGATGAGAGAGCATCTTGATAGTAGTAGCCTTGGATTGGGAAGCAGGGGGCAGAAAGCGCTGGGAATTCAGTTGGACGTGAACAGTCAGAGGTGCATGAATTCCTTCTTTCTTGCACTGCTAATTGGATATGAGGAAATGGTCTTAAATCCAGCCTTGCTGGTTGTCACTCATCAAGCACCAGCACTCTTGCTGTGATTCAGATAAAATTGCTGATATGCAAGGCTAGTTCAAACAGTCCCAGCCTGCTTGAGTACTGAAAATTGTAAAAACTAACTAGTGCTGTGCATATGATGGATGTTCATACACAGGTGTTTCCCACCTCCCACTTCTCCCAAATGTGAATTTGTCCCAAGTTCCTCTAATTGTGGGTCTCTTTTATATGTACTTAAATGTTGGAAGAAAGGTCATACGCATGAACTCCATATTGATTTGTGTGTTCCTTCTGTTTCCTTATCTAGAATAGTTCTGGGATGTGTAGTTATGACAACATTGTATATGAGTTATTTTTAAAACATTACTTGCTATAATACATTACAGCGGGGGGGGGAGTGCCAAGTAAATTTTGGTCAACATGTACAAAATGTAAAACTTATTTCTAAAATCCTTATTTCAGATGGAAGAACTGTATAAAAAAGCCCACGCTGGAATACGTGAAAATCCAGTCCACGAAAAGAAACCCAAGAGGGAAGTCAAAAAGAAGAGGTGAGATTGTCATTTTCTCCGCCTGCAAGATGATATGCTATAAAGAAATGTTTGTTACTGAAAGTGCTGTGCCACTGAAACTTTTTGAAATGCATTAACACTGAAAATTGGCAAATACTAGGATGGGAAGATTTCTTAGTTTTGTGGCAGGAATTTGCATTTTCAGAAACATTTTGGCTTATTTGGAAGCTTAGTGTTAAAGCCCTATGTGCTTTAACAGCTTGGGCTAGATCGTGTTAGGCTTGAGGGTTGCATCCAAGCTGCTAAGGCTCTTCCTGTGTTGCAGCCTCCTTCATGAGCTTGGTCCCGGCAGAAAGTTCTGCCTTTGCAAGCTGGGTGCTGCTTATGGACCTTAAGATCTCTGCTTAATGTAGATCAAAA
The DNA here is from genome assembly GCF_951804945.1 of Podarcis cretensis. NCBI lineage: Eukaryota > Metazoa > Chordata > Lepidosauria > Squamata > Lacertidae > Podarcis > Podarcis cretensis. The sequence goes on from NC_137175.1 coordinate 75,274,660, forward strand.
CAAAAAAAAAGGATCTTACAAATGGCAGTACTGGCAGTTTGAATATGAGCAGCTGTAGAACAGAACTGATAACAGTTCATTCAGTTCGTTATCACTTAACATGTATTTCATGGGCTGCTCTTAATTCGGTTGCAGGAGAAAAGCAGCAGTTCCACTTAGTTCGTATGATCGTTCTGGCCTGCTTCATAGGCCAGAGGTGTTTTGGCTGCATTGGTTATTAGTGTTCTTTGGTATGACAGAGTTTTCCATTCTATGTTGAAAGTTATTGTCTCATAGGATAGTGGTTGCTTAGTTTTCAAGTTAATAGAACACCTTTTGCTCTGGGAATGTCATCTTAACTTTTAAATCGCCTCAAATCCTACTCTTCTAGGAGTCTCCCACAGGCATTTGTAAAGCTTTCACGGGTCCCAGCCATGTTCATTTGCCTACCTAGTTTAGTTAGTGGTGAGTGTAAATCTCACAGAGCTTGGATGTATTCCTGGTGGACCTGCCAGTCTGTATTTGGAATAAAGCCATCTTTCCCTGAGGGTTTTGAAGGGTATTTGAGGGAGGCAGTCATACATGTGAACAACCTGTGGCTTTAGGGCCGCGTGTAATATTTGGCTAAATTTCAAAAGTCCCAGTTAGGTGATCTTTGGTTCTCAGCACAGCAAACAAGGGCTCCCCATCTCTGCACTATATCCTTGGCTACAGTTAAGTGATTTGAATTATTTTATGCAGCCACATAAGAAAACTTTGCCCTTCCCTTCTATGTTAAGACTCACATCAGGTAGATTTAAATGTAGTTGGAAAATTAAGCCACTGCAGAACTGATAACCCCAGAAATTTGGGGGGGGGGCAGTGACATGGTAGGTCCTCTGCTGTAAGCATATGATGCAGAGTTATAATAATCCTGCCTTCTGAGGATGGACTGTATTGATGTCATATACTTGCTGTTGGAGTTATAGCATACAGGCATGTTTAGAATGATCTGACATTCCTGGGAAGAACGTCACTGCCTCTCAATACCTGACTATGTTACATGGTAAATAAGATAGCCCTGAGTGGCACAGTGATGGATTAAAAAGGTAAACAAAATCAATGGTAGCCTGTAGAGTGGCACTTTGAAATAGTAGGTTGATGTCAAGTTTTTCCCTTTTTAAAAAAGATTGCTCATAAGGCTCATGCCTTATGCTTAATGCACCAGCAACACTAACACAATCTCTTATTTGCAGGTGGAACCGTCCCAAGTTGTCCCTTGCCCAGAAGAAAGATCGTGTGGCCCAAAAGAAGGCTAGCTTCCTAAGGGCCCAGGAGCGTGTGGCTGATAGCTAAGAGGCCTTCCATAATTTTCTATGGAGATGTCAGAAAAGAGAATAAACTTATTGAACCAATGTTGTAAGCATTGACTTACTGATGCTACATCATAGCTGCTGTTTGATAACTGAACACCTGCTGGCTTCTTCTTTTTACCTGCTTTATTCTTTTATTTAAAATACAGATTCCACCCCTTTGCATTTATATCCCTCTTTTCTTCTGCCAGGGAGTCCAAGGTGCCATAAGTGTGGTTTCTGAGCAGTTAACCCATCTAAGTGCTTAGCTTCAGGAAATTGGTGGTCTCATGTGGCCTTCAGACTATGTGAGAAGATTGGAGTTTGTTTCTTTTGCATGTGTTGGGCTCCTGCTTATCAAGTACAGATTAATTATGGAGAATGATTTCTGAGCCAATCAGGACAAAAGCTTTAAGGGACACTACCCTGTTCTGTCCAACTTCCATAGCCTAAATTAGGGCTTTCTCAAAATCGAACCTTGAGAGGGATGCAGTTCAGAGCGGCCCTTGCTTCATCATGGAGTCTGTTGGTGCTCAGCTGAGGACCTCTTTGGATATTCGAAGTTCACTTTCTTAATCCATTCATGTCTTGGAAATGCAAACCAACCCCAATCCCTCAACTGGGTTCAGCTCTAGGAACAGTAGTTGTTTTTGCATGAACTTAGCATCACTCCCAAGCCTTAAATGACATGATGCCAGTAGGGGAGGAGGAAAATGGGGTGGGCTTTAGAGAATGGAACTGGCATGCAATTATGCTTGCCGTATGTGTGCACGAAGCATCTTCCATGTTGCTTGTCTAATTCAGTCAAAGTGGCAGAACAGGCACTTTGGAGAAGAATGTTGGCTCTCTTTTTAAAACAAACACCTTCCCTTCTGTAGGGTAGCAGGCACCGTTATAACATTTGAGGTACGAGCCATGGAGAGAGATGGCAGCACCTTTCTCTAAACCAAACAGCCCTCTTTAAAATATGAGTGGAGAGTGGGAAGAGTCAGATGGCAGCACTCAGTGGGTCTAAGTATGGATGAATCCAATCCAGGCCTGACAAAAGGAAAGTTGTGCTGTAAATACTTGTAAAAGCAAAAGTGTTAGAAAAACCTGCCTACTTCCTCACACGTTCCACAAAAGAATGACGTGCTGTTAGACCTTGAAGAAATTCCAATGTCAAAGCATTTGCTAAGATTGCAGGAAGGATAATCTGATAGAAGATTTAAGGGCTAGCTGTGCCAGGACCAGACATAATGCCCAACCATCTAGCAGATTTATCAAATTTATTTTGAGAAGAACACAGACAAATTTGAGAAACTTGCCCAGAATCAGATTCCCTCTATATTTGTAGCAAGACCTACCTTATCCACCTCATCCCTGCTGCTGAAGGTGAGCAGTGTGACACAATAGATTATGTTACATGAGACTTTGGGTGTAGTCCCTACTTTGCCTAGGTGCCTCTTTGTTCCTGGAGCAAGTTGTTATCTCAGAGCCTCAGTTGGGAGGATATCTCCTTGCAGCAGCCTGACTACGTACTAATAAAAAAGATAAGTCCAGTTGGCACTGAAATGTCATCAAAGGGGCCAAGCAGACCTTGCTGGGGAGATCATTTCATCAATGAGAGCCACAACTAAAGTCCCTCTCCTTATTGCCACACCCAGCGTCCCCCAGAGGTGAGACCTGTGGAGGGCCTGAGGATCTAAGGGTCCAGGTAGGTTCATGCTGGAGAGACATTCCAGAAAAGAGTGAGATCCTGAGTCATAACGTCATCTGTTAAAACCAGCACTTTGAATGGGTCTTGGAAGCATAGGCAGCCAGTATAGTTGCAATTGGTTGTCTTTAATCCGTTCACCTCAAAACTCAATAGGCAGCCCCATGTAAAGTGCATTGCAATAATCCAATACTGATGCTACCCAGTCAAAGGTACCCCTGTCCAGATACAGTAATGGTTGGGCCACTAGGGGGCAGTACAAACTAGTCATGCCAAGAATTTAAGTTTATCCTTTGAAGAAGTGAGGCAAAGTAGCATATTGACTCAGTGGATTTCATGGCAGTTCAGGTTTCCCATTGATGAACTGGCAAGGTCTACTGTGAAGCAGTTTAGACTTTGATCTGTTAATTATTTCACTACCAGATCGGGTAATGCAATTATATAGTGTATCAGGCCTTGTGAAAAGGAATAAGCAGATGTTATTAAGCAGGTATAAAATGGAAACCTGATGGTACAAATGGACCAGTTTTGTCCATTCTATCTTCCCCATTTGGTTTCCTGTATTTGGAGGGACCAACTAGAACACATGGATCCATGAGTGCTTAGCTTTCATGCCCAAGAACTAGTTAGCCTTTTGTCATTTCCATTATCTTATGAAGAACATGAATACTTTACTTTCACCAGAAAACTGAGGTCTTTTCCCTCCTCTATTAGAAGTTATTGTTCCACGCCACTGCCAGAATGGGGAAATAATTCCAGTTTATTGTAAACAATTCATATTCAAAATGAAGTCTCCTGGAGATGGTGATTTAACAGCAATCAAAATGAAATACAGTACAAACTGCATTGCTGACAAGTTCCATTATTCGAAAATTTCAAATATCTAGAAATATTTGGCTCAATATTTTTTCCCACTGAGCAATGACTTTAACAATATTGACATTCAGGTTTATCCAGCATGGATATGCCTAGTAAGATAAAAGATTTGTTTAGTGGTTGCAAATATTAAATGCTGCCTCTTAAATAACATCTGTTAATTTAAAAACAAAGTGGACATTGTGCAAGAACATTGTTAGTAAAAATATTTACACAAGGCAAAAATGCGCAAGATTCTAGAGCAAATTATTAACACTTTACACATTGTACAGGGAACAAAGATGGATTTGCTTTGTTAAGTGCATGTTCATTATGTGGGGAAAAAAATCTTAAGTTGTGTTGACAAAAGAGCATGTTAAATACAAGAAACCCAGATGAAGAGATACATTAACGTAAGAGACTTCATCATTTTCTCCCTCTTATAACAGAAATACCAATGAATCAAGTGAAGGGTGAAGAGAGTGAACTAGTGTCAAGTTAAATACGCTGAAGAGCTCTGTCAAAACAATGACAGATGTCATTTGAATAGGTAGAAGTGGATGATTGTTTGATGCAACATGTCAACAACGAGAAATTAAAGTAAAATAAGAGCTATGTGTTCAAATTTGCCATATTTGTTCAGAACTGGGGACTGTGCCCCTAGCCCTAGAAGAGCATATAAAATAGAAATTGAAAAGTACCACACAGTTTTGAAAACATTACAACTCAGGACCATTAAATGCAATTTCCTTCCAGTTTGCCACAAGTTCTAGAAAAAGCTTCGAAACTGCATAATGTGTTCCAGAGTCTACTTCAAAATATCCAGATTTTCAAAGTAACATGGTAAGTTTGACCCACAAAGCCAGAGCAATTAACTTATACAATGTTTGGATGAATGGGTTTGCATTCAAGAATTTTGGCTTACTTGGTTCAGGAACACAGCTGGGTGAGATCAATATTAAGCATATTTGTTTCTTCAATATCAATGCTTAACCATAGAAATTGACAGGACTTGGCTTATATTTCGACACACTTGGGAGTTGCTGAGCTGTAATAGAATTACTTCAGAATAAACATGTGACAGAATTTGGCTGTTGGATGCTTACCTTTGGCCAGATTGATTTTTAACATTTTACCATCAGACAAACCACAGCTGGGTTATTAATTGCACTAAAGTTATGAGTTTGCCAACTCATGTATAAAATTCAGTTTTAGTGTCCCACAACTCTTTGCCTTCAGACTGTGTAATACCTTTTGTTACACATCTGCTTACATTAAGACCCATATGATTGTAATTTATCAGTTTAGTGTCATTAAATATTGCTACTACAAGATGTGTGGGTGCTTAAAATCAACTGCTAGCATGGGAAAACACCTACTTTTAACTAGGAAGTTTCAACAACTTAGTAACATTCAATGTACGCATGAGGTAAATGTGTATACAAATGTATAAATGTAACAAAAAGTTCTGGTTTCAAAAACCTCCAGTTAAAACATGTTCAATTGTCACACTGAGTTTCTTTCTTAAAAATCAGTAATGTGCAAATTCTGCCATGCTAAAATTAGTAAACAATCTCAAAAATATTATTTTCATTTATAAACAGTAGCTTGGATTCTACCATGTTAATTTCTAGTAGTGGTGGGTCTTGTGGCCAATGTTTGTAAAGTTACTTTCACTTTTCAAAAAGCCCTCAAAGGAAAAATTAAAAGCACTACAACCCATTTTGTAATTTGGGGGAGTGACAAGAGAAGAAGGGGTAGGGAGCAGCAAGAAAAAGAGTAACTTACAACACTGTTTAAGGGCTGCAGCCTTCTTTGGGCTTGGGGGATTCTTCAGTACTCTGCTTCAAAAACCTCTCAGGATGCAAACAGGTTGAAGGTTACTTTACAACCCTTTGTTTGACAAGCCACATTTTCACATGCAGGGAGTATCTGAAGTGCCTAAGTACTTGAACGTGATTTGTATTCAGAAGTAGGACAGGCCATCTAGAATTGTACCATGTGAATTTTTTCCTCAACAGGCAAGTTTTGCTAAAAAAAAAGAAAAGTATCTTGATTCTGCTCTTCTAAAATTATCTTAAATGTGAATAAGGGCAAGAGGAGAATGTGTAACCTGTATTCTTTCCCTAATGGGAGTGTTATAGCCATATGGCTTCAGTAGTCTCTGCCAGGCAGATATTTAGAGAACATACATTTTCCAACTGGAAAAAAAATCACTGTGGTGGCTGTGTTTGAAGGAGCATTGATGAGAGAGGAGGCTAAATAAAGATTTTTTTCAACGTTGAAGCTGTGTTTGAAAAAAAGTAGTCAGCTCCTACAGCAGCAACAATGTTCTTCCGAGAAAAAGAAACTAAGAATCATTTGTATGAGATATTTTCTTCCACAGTAGCGTTTTCAGGTTGTTGAGTATCAAGGAATGCTCCATCTCCATCTGGTTTGCTGAAACTTTCAGGGCAATGCATGAGTACAGCTGTTTCTCTAACTCTTCATGTATTTCCAGAGGAGCCCCACGAAGCAGGTAATCTTTGAGCAGCTGGCACACCTTTGCCAAATTTGGCTGAATTATTTCTGTGGTACATTTCATTTTACTTTGGTCACATACAGTTCTGCAGTCCGATCCGTACACACAATCCAGGTCAGACTCACAGTGACGATCTTTAATTAGTTCTTTCAGGTTCATTTCTGGCACTATTTTTCTCATGTCCACCATTTTTAAGTCATATTTATCATTGTAACCCAGGTTTTTGGCACTCGTGTCGCACATAAGAAAATTCCCATAAGGTCCATGGAAAATGTCTTCCACAAATTCTAGAAGCCCTATGGCTATTTTTGCCTTTCTAGGCCATGATGGAGTAAACCACTGATCTATGCTTCTTCTGAATCCAGAGGGAATGAAAAGTTCTATGATCCACGGAAGGCTTATTCCAAAAAGAGAGGTATATTCAACTTTTTCCATCACATATAGATCTCCACAAAAACCTAACAGTTTGGGAGTATGTTCTTTATCCTGGAGAATTACCATGAGCAGAAATTCATTCAGCTGGAGAAGCGCCCATGCTGACTTTGCTTCTGGCAAGGAAACTCGGCCATCTTTGTTCCCATCAGCAACAGACAAGATGAGATTAACCAGCTCTGGAAGATTCCCCTGCTCTCCTAGTTTTGCCTAAAAAGAAACAAAAGATATATGATAAAATTATGTATATATTTTTTTAAAGTAACAACCAACATAATGCTATAAATGCTGGTGCGTATTTCTCATTCTCAGTTCCTGTTTCTAGTAATGTTAGGGAGGCTATTCTGGTTCAAAGGCATTTAGGAACAGTTTATTACCGAGCTGCACAGTGCTCTGTGCTAAGTAATGCAGCCATTTTAGCATTATTGTATTGTTCTGTAATAACTGAGGTGGTATTTTTACAGTCGCAAAAGAATCTGTCCAGTTATCCATTTAAAAGAGAACTCCAAAACCTCTTTACAATGACCCACCAAATGGAAGTTTTACCACTTACTTTATAATATGTGGTGGCCTCTAGGTTTTCAAATAATCCATCATGCAGTCTAGTCCTGAAGCAATACCTATATTAGGGGTGGTGAACCTCAGGCCCATGAGCCAATCTTGGCCAGTGAGGCTATTTCTCCCAAACCCCACTTACCTGTCCACCAGTTAGTGACATTAGCTGGTAGGCAGGGGGGTGTCACTTCTGCCGAGCACTGCTTCATAGGAAACACGATGGCAAAGCAGACCTCAGCAGCCAGCTGGATTGAAACCTATGCGTCATGGGGGCATGGAAAACGTGTGTATGAACTTAACAGTGCTTAGTTTGTCTTTTGGTTGCTATTTTTTTATGTTGCTAATGTTGTTCTATTGATTATATATGCTGTATAGATTTGTTGTGTGTTCAGCTTATTTTGTTGCTTGTTGCTTTGTTAACAATGTTCCACAGACTGTAATTGTGTTACTGATGATTTGTTATTTATTCCATATGATTATGCTGTATTTGTGTAATGTTCCATTACGTTCTATCATGTTATTGCTATTTATTGTTTCTAAGCCTTGAGATTCATTTGGATGAAAAGAGGCATAGAAATATAATAAATCAAATCAAATCAAATCAAACCTTCTACTTATTAGTTGGCAAGCAGAGGGTTTAGCCTTGCTTGGTGCACTTTGCCAATGGATTCTATGCAGGGAACGTTCTGGCAAAGCAAACCCCTCAGCCCACCTCCACAGGTCAACACGTTACATCACCAGGAACTGGACTGCTGGGCCAAAAAGGTTCCCCATCCCTGGCCTATGTAAAAATTGGGTGGTGTGTAGGGGATTAGGGACATCACCAGTACTTTGAGCTCACTAGCCACCACTAGAGGTAGGTGGTGAGAGTAAATACTCACTTTAAAGAGTCCATAGACCATCTCCTTGAATTTCTGAACTGTAGTTCCTCTAGTTGGTTTATCAAACAGAACAGTTTTCTTTCTCGGTTCTAGTTCAGTTCTGAGATCAATGTGAGCAATTTCTTCCATTTGGCATTTTATTACACCTTGTAGATTGCCCCAGGCCCCTAAATACATCTACACAACACAGGAGAGATTGAGATTCTGGAATTGACTAAATTTTGATGAAAACAACTTTCATTGATGAAACAACTTTCATTAGCATGGTGCCTCTGTTAATTGGAAAGATTTAATGTTTATATACAAGTATTAACAAAAGTATTGCAGGCAGCAAGTGCTTTCTGAGAAACGTCCCTGTTCTTTTTGGGCACAGAAGAGACTGCCATTGATAAGGTAGTGCCTACTGAGATGGGTGCATGAATCATAAAAAGTACACTCATTTTCTTCTTCAGGACTAGTGATTTTAAAACAATAGAAATATGCCTATGAATAGTCACATAAGACTCAGATAAACTATTGTCTAAGATTTCTTTAACAGTCCTGCTCAGTATAATACTTTGGCAGATTCAGGGTAACTGCCTGTGTATCAGGGATGGGACTGTACAAGATACAAGATATTTAAAAGCTATCCAAAGCTTTTAGTAGTCTAGCAGTAAACTCATGTCATGTACAAGGATCTCAGTTTCTCAACTATGTACTTCATTTTGCACTGATCGTGATAGATATTCAAAATGTACCGCACTGGAATGCAAATACTATCTATAACACCCAGATGGTTATTTAGTGATATACTAAACAAGCATATTTAGTGATATGCTCACTTTTTAAAGTGAGCACTATATTCTACCACTTTTATGGGGAGATTTTTTTTAAGGGCCGAAGTTCCTACATAGAAAATAATGAAAAGAGGGGTGTTTTGTAGTCTGTATCAAATAAATCCATCTACAGAAGTTTAAATATGCATTCTTTTAATCCAGCATTGAATTTAAATCCCTGTTTTAAAATTCTGCCATATTCATTTTCTTTCCATTAACTATGAGTGATGACAAGCTCAGACACGTATTGAATGTAAAGCAAATCCAAATGCCAAACCTTAGTTTGAAGCATTAGCCTTACAACATATTACTAAAGTATATTAAAAACAGATTATTCCATAAAAAGATCTAGACCTAGCTAAAGTTTAACTGTGACTAAGCAACAGAACTCATTTCATTTGGGTGGTATTCAACTGTAGACTTACAGAAATTAATGGACCTAACTTAGTCATGTTCATTAATTTTAATGGGTCTAATCCAAGTAAATCTTAGCTGAATACTGTTTCAATGATAATCACAAGTAGCTGGGTTGGGGTCATAATGTTCTCCACTGGCTGGCGATTCAGATTTCTTCTTTTTTTTTGCAATAGAACTGCATGACATTACAAACCATTCTAGCCAGACTCCTTTTAGACGGTAACCAAAGGCAAACAAAATGCTGTGGCACCCAAATCCTAACAGGTGCTCTTGTTCTGTGGTCCAGCCACCCTTAAACATGTCACACTAAGGGGTTTCTGGAAGGTGAGGGTGTGCCCTTTTCCTGTTTGTCAGGAGACATAACTTCCCAGTCACCACTCTCTCTAGTGCTATAAAATGTTAAAGGGTTAAGGCTACTATTGCCAAACCTGAGTACCCTCTTGTTATACAGTGAGGGGCTTGGGGGAGTTCAGCATACTAAGCAAATATGTCTTTCCTGAAGCATTCTAGTGTGATATAGAACTAGTGTAAGCTAACAAGAGGACTTCCCAAAATCCTAGTCCTCTAGCCAGAATACCATAAGGTGCTCAAAATGGCCAGTCTCCCTGCTCTTCAAATGACACCTTCGACATCCCATAAATCCTGCAAGTCATTGAACACACACAGGGTGGTTGTTGTTGTTTTAAAAAGTTTAATTTTCTTTGAAATTTACAAATGAATTAACTTCAATACACTGACGTAGTCTAAATATGCAGAAACTTATTTTTCAGGTGACATTATTTTCCTGCCAAATTTACCACCCAGGTTCAGTATTAGAAGAAATGATGCTGCCAGTATCCAGCGTTTTTAAATCATGAGGCAGTATATATAACATGAATATTTTTGAGTGCATTTCTTCTGTATTTGATTCAGAAGTCCTTTTGACAGTAATATACCAAAGTTGTCCAATTACCAGATTTATCACTGCTTAATGTTTTTATGAACTTGACAAAAATATAGAGCAGACATACCTGATTGCTGGGCTTGGTTGACAAACATTTTCCAAAATACAGAGTTTGTCTTGTACATAGGCTACTACATGCTGATCCATCAATAACTCCAGTCTTGTACTTATCACACTGGAAAAAATGGCAGAGAAGACCACTATATGAGTATCAATACATTTTCTACCTCCAATGATCGGGTATCCCGGGGACCCAACCATCCTGATTCACTTTGAAGGTTCCTTTGGTCTCAAGATTCCAGACATTTTATTTCTATTTTCATTGTCTAGTCTCCCTTTGCTCCCACTGCCTTAACCATTTTCTTCTTTTCCAACAAAACAAAAGAAAGAGCATTTTCACTCCATTATTGAATGCTCTTCTAGAAGATGCAGTGATAGGAAGATTAGGCAAATTCATGGGAAGCAAGGCTATTGTTGGCTATGATAGTTATGTTCTGCCTCCCTTGTTAGAGGCAACATGATTCTGAATTCCAGTTGTAGGGTGCCAGAAGTACGGAAACTATTGTCACATTGAAAAGCTTCCCATGGGCATCTGGTGGCCACTGTGACAAGAGGTCACTGAAGCAGGTGAATCTTTGGCCTAATTCAGCAGGGCTCTTCCTATGTTCTTATATTAAACTGGGTTAATTATCTGAAGAAATATCGAGTGCACAGAAGAAAAGTTATTGTTTGAGCCTATACCTCATTTTGATACACAGTAGTGAATAACTACAAATTGCTGAAAACTGTGCTATTTACTATACGCAATAGCAAAAGATAACATTGGTTTATTTTATATATATTATAATAATTATATATAGAATTAAAATATTTTAAAAACGTACTTACTATTATTTTCTTGCAATCATGCCCTCTACAAAGTTCTGTGTAAGATGAATACTGAACGTAAATAATCCAGCTGCCAATAAATACCCCTAGCCAGGAGAAGAAGAGATACTTCATCCGCATGTAAGAGAAGCGAACCTTTAGGTAGAGAGACAAACAAGAGGGGATGGGAGGGAAAGGTGTCAGTAATATTTTATGACATCTTGCATAACCTAATTTCACTGTGCTAAGTAATAGCTTTGGTAGTAAATAAAATGCAAATTGGCATTAGCTTCAATCCAAACAAAGTAGAGAATTTTATTTCACAGCATTGAAAGCAAACTCAATTACATTTATTTTCAGTTCTCTCCAGAAACCTCTGGGTGAACCATTGGGAGTTCAAGTTTTGCCCTCATATAACAGGCATAGGCAAACTCAGCCCTCCAGATGTTTTGGGACTACAACTCCCATCCCTAGCTAACAGAACCAGTTGTCAGGGATGATGGGAATTGTAGTCTCAAAACATCTGGAGGGCCGAGTTTGCCTATGCCTGTCATATAGCCACCATGTGAAGTAGGTAGGAGTAACTGGAAGGAGAATTAGAAAGTAATAATTAATCACCACTTGTTAAAACTGGTCCAGAATAATCCAATATCTATTCAGATTGATATATACCAATAACACAGAATTGTAGAGGTAGTTCTTTTATTTTCACCTGAGTAGGGAAAGTATCTTATCATTTATATCTCACTTGTCAGCACCAGCAATAGCAAGAAATGGCAGTTTCTGAACTTAAGAATTTAAGGATTTTACACACACACACACACACGTTTTCTATGGAAGTTTTACGTACTATCATGACCAGGATTAGGACTTTGGGGAATGAAGATTCAAATCCCCACTGAGCCATGATGCTCACTGAGTGACCTTGGGCCACAGGGTTGCTGTGTGGATAACACTGGAGAAGGGAAGAACCATGTATACCACTTTAGCTCCTTGGTGGAAAAGTGGGCTATAACTGTAGTAGTAGTAGTAGTAGTAGTAGTAGTAATAATAATAATAATAATAATAATAATACTATCACAACAGTATTCGAAGTAGCCTGACACAGGAACTAGCCAGCTGGCACTACCAATGTTTTAGATGATCCAGTATCTATGTCTATACATAGGTTTAGCTCTGGAATTCATGTAACAAGCCACTTTTGATTAAATACCACATTTGAAAAGAATGCAAAGGGTGGCAGGTTAACCCCCTCTGCAAAGTGCTTCAGTACCAATATTTCTTTACTCTCCCACTTTATTGCCTGGGAAGCCAGCTACCAGATATGTCTCAGAGGTATTCACTCACCACTTACTATATAGTGCATATGCTATGCCTACTTTTTCAAACAAAAGGTATGCAATATTATTGCTCAAGTAACAAAACTATCAAAAGCCCCAATTCAGGAAGGTGTAGATCAGAGGTATGTGAAAGAAAACCTAATTGCCTTTTATCCTTAAAACATGATCCCTTCAAATCAAGTTTCAGGTCAGAGATGGGTCAGTAAAAGAAAATGCATTCTTTGCCTGCCTGTATTGTACCCAACCTGTGAACAAACAGACTTCAGTTTTCTTTATATGAAGAGACAAACAAAAAACACCATTATTCATATATAAAAGTTTGTTTGAAGTTAACAGGAATCAAATTTGACTTTGCCTGGCAAACTAGTTGGAGTGTTCATTCCTTACCTTCCATAAGGCTTTTAATGCATTTCTCTCCCCGCCCCCCGCCCCAGCAAGAAAGTGAGACTTGCTGCACTACTCCCCCCTTTTAAAAACATTGGCAGACTTTGGTCCACAGAATGAATGTGGTATCTCCCTCTCTGTAGGATTCATCCATACATTGCTTACTTATGCTGTCACTCTTTTTTGGCTCCTTTTGAAGGTGTACCACTTACGTTTTTAAGTAGATTTTGAAGAAAGGAAAGAAATTACTCCATTTGATGACTCCATGTCATCAAAATATTGTGAGAAAGAGTTGCTTTTTATTCCCAGACTTCTAAGTCTAAGTTTGAAACAGGCATTTCATGTGAAATTATATAATGAACTACCCTCTCTCCCCATGTCAACTTCAAAAAGAAGCAAAATGGAGAGGGCTGCCCTACAATTCTCTGCTCAAACCACCCCACTACCACTTCAAATCATCCCACAAAACCTCCTCACCCACAGCATGTATGGAGTCTGATGGGGGCCGGGGAGGAAGAGTGGTTGTAGGGTGAATTAGGAGTGGATGTGCAACAGGCAAGGGAAAGAGTTGAGCATCCATGCCTGCTGATTCTCTGTTTCCTTCTGTTCCTTCCAAAGGTGCCTTTAAAAAAAAAAATGGATTTGCCTGCAATTGTTTGTAATGCCGATGCTGTTCCTTGGAGACAACTATACAGGTGAAGCTGCATCCCTTGACTAGACAGCAGATCCTGATTAACAACGCCCTTTTTCGTTAACCCAGAAGTACTGTTGTAAGGATCTAGCATAGTCTTAGACTTACATTTATACAACTGGCTGAAATTTAACAATATGCAGCATTGTGAAAGAAGGGAAATGAGAAGAGAGAAGTTACAAAACAGGAGAGCGGAAGTCTACTCACAACCCATGACATGGATGGCATTCACATACCCTCCAACATTTCTTCAGTGAAAATAGGGGCGTACCATTCCATAATGATAATTTTATTATTTATACCCCACACATCGTACTGGGTTGCCCCAACCACTCTGGGCAGCTTCCAACATATATAATAACATAATAAAACAATAACATTTAAAAAACCCTTCCCTATACAGGATTGCCTTCAGATGGCTCAGGGGTCGGATAACTCCATACCCTCCAACATTTCTCCAATGAAAATAAAGACATGCTAAGGAAAACTGGAACATTCTGGGATCAAATCAGAAACCGGGATGGCTTTTCTAAATCAGGGGCGTCCCTGGAAAATAGGGACACTCTGAGATTATCAATTCATATGCACAGACATTTTAAAAAGGAAGAATTTTCAGGAAGCTGATGGACCTTGTTTTCTCTTATTGTATAGTCTAATTTTGGCTTATATTTGTTTGTCTTGGATTTGGTTTTGAACTAAATATGAGTTACTGAAATTGATTTATTGGATATAAGTCTTAGGCCCCAAACCTCCACAAACAATGAGGCTGAACAATCAGCAATCATAGAAAAGCTATCACCAGTGTGCCCTGGTTATTTTTATGGGGTCTAGGAGATAGTCAACTGGCCACTACTGGAAAAAAGTATGATGGATCAAGCCATTTTTATGTGTAAAGAAGGACTCATTGACAAAACATGGAATTCAACAATTAGACAGATTACACTGAATCAGATTACACTGAAACAGATACCAGGTCCATGGGAAAGAAGCTAAATATATTGTTTGCATCCTTCTTGTTTATTATTTATTTAAACTATTTCTTATCTACTTTTCATTGCCTTCACCTACAAAGATATCACACCAGGGAAGGTACTTCCTCCAGAAAATGAATCAGAAGAGGCTTTATGGCGAAAGGAAATTAACCCATAGTAACCAGAACAGTAATCTCCAAACACCAGACTGTATTCCCTTTCTCCACAAAAGAAAGTTATGAAGTCAGATTAAAGACTCAACTGCTATCTATGGCATGCAAGAATGAGCAATAAAACTGTAGACTAAGCCTATTAAGTGCATATCAACAAGAATTAGACAGAATGTTTATTTCTTAACATTAGAAAAACAGATACTGCTAAAGAAAACTCTCAGCATAGCATTTATTATGTGTAAAAAGCCTACTGAAAATCACATTTATGGCACAATTAAAGTTATAGCCAATAGTATTACTAATACAGAGAATTTCACGTTTGCCAGTATCACAAGACTTCATGTGTTTATATTCTACTTCCCAGTGTGCTTTGAAAGACTAACAGTTTAAAAGCTACAATGTCAAAGTTACCAGCCAATAAAATCCATTGAAATAAATTCAACTAATTAGCAGCAGATAGCATCAACAGCCAGTGAAACCCAACATAATTTAGAATAAACCCAAATTCTTATAAAGGTCTATTTTTACCAATGCCCTCAATATAGAAAGGCAGGCAGGGGTTTCTTTAAGCAGGAAGCTGCTGCTAAAGAGGCTCTGACCTTGTGATAGATGGGACACCCATAGCCAAGGCTCTTCACAGACAATCCTGATAACACTTGTGTGGGGAGGGCATATGGTAGATTACAATAACTCAGAGGTAGAGCATCTCCTTCGTATGCAGAAGGTTACAGGTTTAATCCCTAGCATGTCCAGCTAAGGCTGGGAGGGAACCCTGCCTGAAGTCTTGGAGAGCTGTTGCCAGTCAGTGTGTAGGCAATGTTGAGCTACATGGACCAACCGTCCGACATGGTATAAGGTAGCTTCCTATATTTCTGCAGGTGACCAGAGTTCAAACAATGTCATTATTTTAAGAGTACAGAAAAAGCATCTTCAGATGCTCCAAGTAACTGGAAACTAGTACAGCTAGCCACCCAAAGTCACTTTCTAGCCATTGCATTCTGGACTCTAAATAACCAGACAAACTGCAAAAATGTTTCTTGATACGGTTGATGACTTCTTTTCTTTCATTTCTACATTAATGTGATTATAACAGTTTTCTTTTCAAATGATTCAAAGACTATACTATGTTAAACTATGTTAAAGCACACTGTGAAGTAGAATATAAATAAATGAAGTCTTGTGATACTGGCAAACTTTAAAAATACTATAATAAGTAATAGCTTTATAATTGTTTAAGTCAAATTCTTATTTTCTCTAGGATGTTGAAATGCCTTTCCTTTCCTTCACTTTCATATAATCTTTCTTGACACAAAGATCTAATGCACATTGTAATTAAATGTAACTAAGAGTACTGTGAAACTTTTATGTTTGCTAATAAAAATTATGAAAAACAAAACAAATTAAAATATCCAGGAGGTGTCATGAAAACGAGCTGGCAAAATGCACTTCTACTGATGTGACCTTAAAATAATTAGATGTTCAATATAAAAACTTACACATCTACGAATACTAAAGAAAATGGCTTTGTTAAGTGATAAGAGGTTATTTACAAATATACAAGCCAACTTTGCATCAGTTCCCCACAAAGCTTTAACTAGTCATGGTAAGGCAAAGTAAAATAACAAGCATTTAGGGGGGAAAAACTGTGACATCAGAATAAAATTGTTTCAGAGCTAGCAAATGATTTTCTTTCCCCTATTGCCTTTCTCATTCCCACTAATCCTCTTGGAAATGAACCAAAAACCACAGAAAGAAAAAACGCAAATGACGACACCTAGCAAGGCATTTACAGAGTCAATATTCTGTTAAACAGTGTGAACTGCATGGTAATTAGTTATTCACCATGTGAGATGCATCTCAAACAGCACAATTTCTGGCAAAAGTTGAGTCTGGAAAGGTTCCAGAGCACATTGATACTAGAAACAGACCTAGTCAGAGATGATGATGAATAAGATGCAGTGCTTTGAGCTATTGTATTTTAATATTAAAGGGCTACAAAAGAAGTTTAAAGCAGCCTTCTGCTGTTCCATATCTCCTTGCTTTAGTTCCCCAGATCCTTCATCTTCTGCCTTCCCTGTTGCATACAAGATTTGTTCTGCTGCCAGGAACTAGAAAAAGGTGCAGCCTGGGAGCTTCATAATCACCCCTTCCCCCCTCACTACCACAACCAGGGAAAACACAGCAGAGATTTCTGAATACAGCAAGTCTTGGCTTTCTCTGTGAAATAAGGGATAGCCAACAAGTCAAGTCCCATGGCATGCCTAAGGAACACACACAAAAATTCTGCTGTGGTTGCCAGGAGCAGCACAAGGAAGCAGATGGTGGCAGGAGACGGACATGCTTATTCAGTTGCCACTCACGGGGTTAGGGAAATTCTATTTCCCCAGACAAGCTGTAATTACAAGGCTAGTTTTAAGTAAAACATGGTCTGGTAAAATAAAAAAGTGTTTTATCACCTGTTTATCATGTTTGTTTTGCACAGAGCATGAACAGTAATTCTAAACTAACAGTTCTATCAAATTTCCGGCAATTAATATTATAGTTTGGCCAAATAACCAAATCAAGTAATTGAAATATGTGGCTTCCTGTGGATTTCTAGTGTCAGTGTTTTTACAGAAGCCCATGAGATTTAAAATCCAGATTAAATGGGAATCTTAACCACATGCAGCCACAGTTAAACTCAGTGCCAGCACATCCCCTAATTACATTGAAGGCAGAAGACAGAAATTAAATGCCAAGAGAGAAACCAGTACAGCAAGTACCCATTCTAGAGGCTACCTCCTAAGCTCTTAAACATTTTTAAGAGGGAGCCATCAGCCCTCCTACAAGGCTTACTAACCCATGAGAGTGGAGATCCCTATAACACTTAAAGCATGTAAGTCTTTTTTTAAAAAACCCCACAACAACTCCCTTCCTTCCTCTCTTTGTCAAGGCAATACAAGGGTATGGCAGCAAACTTCATCTACTATAAACAAAGTTCTAGAAGTGAAGATGTCAGATCTTCAACCGCAGGTAAACAAATCAGAAAACATTAGTGTTCTCCATATAATTTTGTTGTCATAAAAAGATGTCAAAGTTGTTTTTTCTATTAACCATGTTCTTAACATCCACACAAAGCAAACACAAGGCAACTGTATCATGATGTCTTTCGAAAACAACATTCCTAAGAGCAGCTCTGTGTAGTTTAAAAATTGCTTTACCTTTCTCAAAAAAAAAAAATCCTTACTTTATTTTATACTATGTTCCTTTTAGGGGGGTTCACTAAAGTTACAGAACTAAGTTAGAATATGTACTAAGTTAGAATAAGATTAAGATGCTAACTGGATACATCAGAAATGTATGTATTATAGAAAGCAGCTTACAAATATGGCACCAAATGCATTTGTCAATTATAAATCTCTAACAAGTGTTTGAATATGGAAGCATATTCAAGTACTGGAACTGAACAATGATGCTGCAATGTGCTTCATTGAATCAGATAGCTTCTAGAATTAGTTGTGGAGGAGGAAAACGATGGGGCTTGAAACTGTTCCAAGGACACAAAGATCTGAGGACAAGCTAGAAGAAAGGGGCATGATGGAGATGCAATTGTGTTGGATTGTGTTGGGAAAAGGCTTACAATTTATGTTCGAAGAAGAGAAACCTATGAAGCAGAAATGTAGGACAAAGGCACAACTGTAATATACCTATACTTTGCAGGTGTTATGTTTCACCAAAATAAGAAACAAGGCAATTTCCTCTGCTTTACAAATGGGAAAATGCAAGTGCTCAGTGATAAAATTATATTCTATGCTGCCTACACCATATGCAAATATACATGAACACACACTGAGTGAGAAACATCTGATACAGAAACAAGATATAGTTCTTGCCCAGAGCAAAATATAGATCCCTGTTAATGCTGTTTATTTTTAGGACAGACTTACACACATACACAAAGATAAAATATTGAAGTATCTTGACCTTAGACAGAGAGTTACATTTGTCTGACCTTGCAAGCAGCCACATCACCCTGTTTAGCAGAATGTTTGCACAGCTCTCTCCCAATGTACCCTAACCAAAATTAGTTTAAATACTGGCTGAAATGTTTAATGATGTTGCCTTTGTTATCATAATCTTGATTTCTTTGTAAGCTACCTTGATTTTTTTTTTTTACTGAAGGGCAGAGTATACCCTTTAAATAAAAATAAAACAGAATACAGTTAACAGGCTTCCTAATTGTCCGCCAAATCATTAACCCCTTCTGTGTTCCATGTTGCTACTAGATAGTCATTTGAAAACACAAGGCAAACTGAGGACAAAGACTATGCTGCTCTTCCTTGCTTTTGCCTCCCTAAGCGTCTGCACAATGAAGAAAGAGCCCCAATTTTATCCAAAGTAGCTCTATGGTACTAATATAAGTTTTCAACCATGTAAGGAAAAGGTAAAGGTAAAGGTACCCCTGCCCGTACGGGCCAGTCTTGACAGACTCTGGGGTTGTGCGCCCATCTCACTTAAGAGGCCAGGGGCCAGCGCTGTCCGGAGACACTTCCGGGTCACGTGGCCAGCGTGACATCGCTGCTCTGGCGAGCCAGAGCCGCACACGGAAACGCCGTTTACCTTCCCGCTGGTAAGCGGTCCCTATTTATCTACTTGCACCCGGAGGTGCTTTCGAACTGCTAGGTTGGCAGGCGCTGGGACCGAGCAGCGGGAGCGCACCCCGCCGCAGGGATTCGAACCGCCGACCTTTCGATCGGCAAGTCCTAGGCGCTGAGGCTTTAACCCACAGCGCCACCTGCGTCCCTGCTTTCAACCATGTACAAAAATGCAAAATAGCAAAAAAATACTAACAGATACAGATCACCAGTAAAACACCCGGTTCAATAAAGTATCACTGAAGTGCCTTCAAATGAGTAACTTCTGACTGCTTGGGATACGTTCCTAATCAATGAAGTTGTTCAAGTTTCCAGCTTGGACAATGAAAAGCACCAGTCTTTCCAGGAAGCAATTCTTCCAACTTCTTGTGCTTCTTTTAAAAGACATCCCCCTAAATGTACATAATTCTCTGCTTTACAACACAGAGAATTAAAATACATTTAAAAATATATATTTTAAAAATTGCACATGAACCAACAAGGTACCTGAAGTCCTATCCTCACTTCACCAGCCAAAGGAACGAACCAATCTCTTCTCAGTTTATACCAGCTATAGCAGCCTTCAGTTGCTTCCTTCATCACAACACCATCACGAACCTGGTGCCCTCTAGATATTTTAGAATATATCTCCTATCAATGTAGCCAGCACCATGATGCCTGGGGTTGATGAGAATCATAGTCCAAAACACCCAGGGACCAACAGGTTGGCAAAGGAACAATATTTCATTTGCGACATATAGGTTTTAATCAATATAAATACTAATTTAAAAAAAATTCTAAGTGGAAGCAGACACCACACTGACCATGTTAAAAAAATACTGATAAAACAAACATTTCACTTAAAACACTGGGGTAACTGTCTGCAGTGCCTAAGTAGAGAATTGTGCATAACGTGTAGGAAACATTTTTAAAAAATAATAATAAACAGCACATTGGATGAATTAAATCAAGCACACAACTTCCAGGAATGACTGGTATTCTTCATTCAAGAGAATATGGTTAAGAACTTTAATTTCCTTGGAGGAAGTTATTATTCTTTGTAGGATACTTTGCTGCCTCCATTGCATCCTCAATTACAGTCTGGTCTAAAGGAGGTGACTGAACTGGTGACAGCTCACTGTTACCTGTTTGCAAAGCATTTTGAGGATAAAACCGCTTGCATCCACCAGGCTCTTGACTCCAGTGTTATAGCAGATAAAACCAGAGCACTGTCTAGTATTGTTATATTGGATGAGATTCTGTTAGCAAGGCTTGAGGATGTGGACAAGGTGCTTGGCTCAGTTAAGGCGGTCACTTGTGCTCTGGACCCTTCCCCT
Organism: Podarcis cretensis; assembly: GCF_951804945.1. Lineage (NCBI taxonomy): Eukaryota > Metazoa > Chordata > Lepidosauria > Squamata > Lacertidae > Podarcis > Podarcis cretensis. The sequence goes on from NC_137175.1 coordinate 75,295,461, forward strand.
CTTGGCTGTTAAAAATTGGTAGGGATGGGACAGCTGGCTGGGCCAGGGAGGTGATTAATGCCTCCTTGTGAGAGGGGGTGGTCCCTGCCTGCTTGAAGGAGGCAGTAGTAAAACCACTCCTTAAGAAACCCTCTCTGGATTTGGAAAATCTAAGTAATTACTGGCCAGTTGCCAATCTCTTTTTCTTGGGCCGGTCCTCTTGGAGGAAACTGATTTTCTAGATACATTTCAATTGGAGTTTAGGCCTGGTTTTGGCACAGAAACTGCTTCGATCTTCCTGTATGCTGACCTATGTATCCTTGTTAATTCTCCTTGACCTCTCAGCAGCTTTCAACAGCATCGACTATGGTATCCTTCTGGAGTGGATGTCCAAGTTAGGGGTGGGTGGTACCACTTAGCAATGATTCAGGTCCTAATTGGATGGTCATATCTAGAGGGTGATGCTTGGGGCGTGCTCTTCAGCCTCATGGAGCCTTCAATGTGGGGTCCCTTAAGGTTCAATTTTATCCCTTATAACAACTACATGAAATTGCTGAGTGGGGTCATCTGAAGTTTTGGAGTAAGTTGTCAGCAATATGCTGATGACACACTTCTCCTTTACATCTGCTGGTGTGGCAGTGGACTGTTGTGTTGCCTTGGTAATGGACTGGAAGAGAGCCAACAAAATGAAGTTCAATCCTGATAAGACTGAGGCACCGTTTGTGGGTGGTTCCCTAGACTGGATGAATGGGAGTTTGCTTGTTCTTGATGAGGTTACACTCCCTCTGAATCAGTGAGTATGTAGCTTGGGGGTAATTCGGGGTCCATTGCTATGACTTGAGGCTCAGGTGCCCTCAGTGACACAGAGCGTCTTCCATCAGTTTCAGCTGGTAGCCTAGCTGTGCCCTCATCTGGACAGGGATAGCCTAACTTATGTTGTCTCTGCTCTGGTAACATCTAGGCTAGATTACTGCAGCATGTTATACAAGGGCTGCCTCTGAAGATGGTTCAGAAACTTCACCGGCCAGGTTGCTCACTTGGCCAAAATGGTTTGAGCATATAACACCAATCCTGGCCTGAATACACTAGCTGCCAATTAGTTTCCAAGCCCAATTCAAAGTGCTGGTTTTGACCTATGAAGCCTTAAATGACTCAGGACCACAATACCTCAGGGATCGCCTCTGCCCATATGAACCACCCCAGACCTTGTGACTATCATCTGAGGCCCTTCTTCATGTTCCTCCTCCATGAGAGGCTGGAGGTTGGCAACCCAAGAACAGGCCTTCTCTGTGGTGGTTCCCTGCCTGTGAAATGCTCTCCCCCAGGGAGGTTAAGGGATAGGTTAGATAAGCGAAGTACATGGATGTGTGATAAAAAGCACAGTATTTTCTTCACAGTTATTCTGATACAGATTTATACATAACACACATACATACATATGACTGTCAAAGAGTCCTGCTGGATCAGGCCAGTATCCCGTTCTCACAACAACCAACAAAATTTATACAGGAAGTCCATAGGCAGGACATGACTGCAACAGTATTCTTCTCACTTGTGCTCTCAAAGAACTATCACATAACCAAAGGCAGATGAACATGTGTAAAACTAGTACATCTGGCTGTTTCTGTATTAGCCTCTCTAACAAGATTAACACTTTCTAAAGCACATTTTCTGCCTTTTAACATTGTGTCCTATCTTGCAGCTGACATGAAGCTGCAGCCTTTCAGTGCAATATCTTTCTGTAAACTGCATAGAGGCTTTCCTAAAATCAAGTGGCATATAAATTGTTGTTGAATTTATATATATAATATAGATTCAAACTGTTGAACTGTGGAGGTGAGAAACCAGCCGGGTACATCTGAAATCTGGAAAAACGGTACAAAATTCATTGCGCAAACTCAAAAAATTCAAGTTACATAGGGAGGACCCCAGAACCACTGAGGAGCCCCGGAACCAGCAGATTAAGCAAAAAACGCTCCAGAAACAGCAGGGACTGGGAGGGAGGTGAAGTGGAAGAGTGGAGAAAGCTTGGGCAAGCAAGAGCCGCAAATGGCCAACCAGGGGCGCTAACATTAATAAAATATTGGGGGCGGGGGGAGAACTAAATCCCTTCTTCACACAATCGCAAGACTTGGCACACATACCCCATTTGAATGGCAATGCCCATCAACTTTTGGGTTGGTGGCCCGCTCAAATATTTTATTGGGGGGGGGGTGCACAAAGGGTCCTCAGGCCCCTAGGAGTTGGCTCCTATGTTACTACCTCCATTACAACGCCTGGTAGGCTGGCATAGCAGCCAACTCCGGGGGGGGGGTCTTCGCTCCCCCCCAATATATCTATGAGGGCGCCAGCCCCGCCCTCGCCCCCCAAGTTTTTGGGCATTGCCATGCCAACCGTGTGCGTGCGCTCGTATCATGGGATCTTTTATGCGGGACAGGGCTTAACTGCCCCACCCCCACCCAAAAATCAATTATTTTATTCAAGTTGGCACCCGCGTAGGTAGGCTTGTTAAGGGGCAAACTCCCAAGGGAGCGGGGTGGGGAGGGAAAGGGTGGTGGGCTCGTTGAGCGGCCTTCGTAAGCGCTTGTTCCCTTGCTTCCCGTGGGAACGGCGCCTCCCGCCCAGGTGCGCCGCCCCCGCCTCCCGCACCTGCCGGCCTCGCTCCCTCCCCCCCCTCCGGAGCTGCGGCCGACGCCGCCTTCCTCCTCCTCCTCCTCCTCCTCCGGCCGCAGCCCCTTCTCCTGACCCCGGTCTCCGGCCCACCCCGGACTCACCTGGCTGTAATAGGGCTTCCTGAGCCAGGCCCCCGCGAAGAGCCTCCTCGCCATGGTAAAGGATGGCACATCCCCGCAGCGGGCCGCGGCGGAGTCCCCGGAGGAGGAGGAGGGGGGCGGCGGCGGCGAGAGAGGCGCCCGCTCTCCCCTGCGTCCGCCCGGCGCTGAGGGGGCCGAGGGGGCCGCCGGCCTTCTTCTGTCACCGCCGACGAGGCAGCGAAACGTGCCCGAGTCCGGGGGGAGGGAGGGGGCGGGGGAGAGGGGAGGCGGCAACGGCTCTCCCGACCCCGCCCCTCTCGGCAACTGTCAGAAGGCGGGCGGCGCGAGGGAAGAGGGCGGCTTTTTCTCCTCAGCCTTCGAGGGACCTGAGGGACGACACTAGGAGGCGCCGCTTCTGCCGCCGACACCCGCCCGCCCGCTGGCGCCTCCTCTTTTCTCTCCCCCTCCGCGTCGGAGCGGGGGCGGGGAGGCTTCCGGTTGCGGAGGGCGGCGACGTGGCGCGCAGCCCCGAATCTCCCCTGCCCGCAGCCGCATCGCCCTCCAGTGCGGAAGTGGCCCTGGGTGGGTGGGAGGGTGATAGGAGCCAAGTCCTGGGGGATCAGGTCCTTTCAGCACCCAGAGCCCCGATAGAATATTTGATTTCCCCTCCACCCCGCAGTTGATGAGCATTGCCATTCAAATAATAGTGTGCATTTGAGCGATGGAGGACTTAGCTGCCCCTCCCCCCAATAATAGTGTGCATTTGAGCGATGGAGGACTTACCTGCCCCCCCCAATAATAGTGTGCATTTGAGCGATGGAGGACTTACCTGCCCCCCCCCATATTTTGTTCCAGTTGGCACCCCTATGTGTGTCTTCAGTTTAGGAACCCTTGCCCATTCCCCACCTAGCTGGAATTGATGCTTTTGAATTATGGTGCTGGAGGAGACTCTTGAGAGTCCCACGGACGACAAGAGGATCAAACCTATCCATTCTGAAGGAAATCAGCCCTGAGTGCTCACTGGAAGGACAGATCCTGAAGCCGAGGCTCCAATACTTTGGCCACCTCATGAGAAGAGAAGACTCCCTGGAAAAGACCCTGATGTTGGGAAAGATTGAGGGCACAAGGAGAAGGGGACGGCAGAGGATGAGATGGTTGGACAGTGTTCTCAAAGCGACCAGCATGAGTTTGACCAAACTGCGGGAGGCAGTGGAAGACAGAAGTGCCTGGAGTGCTCTGGTCCATGGGGTCACGAAGAGTCGGACACGACTAAACAACAACATTGCTGGTGGTGAAGCGGTGTTTCCTGGGTTGGACTACGCTCTACGTGGGTCTACCTTTGCAGGTAACCCTGAAACACCAACTAATCCAGAATGTGGCAGCTAGACTGGTGACCGGGAGTGGCCGCCCAGATCATATAACACCGGTCCTGAAAGACCCACATTGGTTCCCAGGACGTTTCTGAGCACAGTTCAAAGTGTTGGTGCTGACCTTTAAATCCCTAAACGGCCTCGGCCCAGTATACCTGGAGGAGCGTCTCCACCCCCATTGCTCAGCCCGGATACTGTGGTCCAGCACTGAGGGCCTTCTGGCAGTTCCCTCACGGCGGCGAGAAGTGAAACTACAGGGAACCAGGCAGAGTGCCTTCTCAGTAGTGGCACCCGCCCTGTGGAACGCCCTCCCACCAGATGTCAAGGAAATAAACTATCTGGCTTTCAGAAGACATCTAAAAGCAGCCCTGTTTAGGAAAGTTTTTAATGTTTGATGTTCTATTAATTCTGTTGGGAGCCACCCAGAGTGGCTGGGGAAACCCAGCCAGATGGGCGGGGTATAAATTATAAATTATTATTATTAGAGAAGGTTGCCCCTGGGCATGTTTAGAGTTCTCTTCATTTTCCCCTAGCTGCGCAAGCACACACACACACAGCTATGCATATAGGGAGAACCTTTATCATAATAAGGGACATCAGAAGAGTCAGGCCAATGGTCCATTTAGCCCAGTTGGTCATTCTCCCCATGACCAACCAGATACCCCCTGTGAGCAGGACCTGAGCCTAAGAGCATGCCCCCCCCCTCCAGCCATTGGTATACAGAAGAATGCTGTCTCTGTGGAGGCAGAGCAAAGCCATCACGGCCAGTGAGTAGCCATGGTTAGCCTTATCCTCCATAAATTTGTCCAAGCCCCTTTTAAAGCCATCCAAGTCGGTGCCTGCCGCTTGCCTCTTACGGGAGGGAGAGAGTTCCATAGTTCTCGGTTAACTTCCTTCTTAAAAGGAAGCCCTTCTTCTCAGCACATAGTTAAAGTATGGGATTTGCTACCGCAAGATGTCTCGAAAGCTGCCAGCTTGAATGGTTTTAAAAGGGGATTAGATAAATTCCTGAAGGATAAGGCTACAGAGGACTACTAGTCACAATGGCCATTTATGGCATCGAGGATCAGAGGGAATATGCTGGGAAGCAGTTGCTGGGAAACAGGAGGAAGAGAGGGTTATTGCCCTCATGTTTGGTTTGTGGGTTTCTCACAGGTCTCTGGTTGACCACTGTGGAGCTGCATGCTGGACTGAATGGGCCTTTGGTTCTGATCCGTGCTCTTGTTGTTGTTGTTTAGTCGTTTAGTCGTGTCCGACTCTTCGTGACCCCATGGACCAGAGCACACCAGGCACTCCTGTCTTCCACTGCCTCCCGCAGTTTGATCAAACTCATGCTGGTCGCTTTGAGAACACTGTCCAACCATCTCATCCTCTGTCGTCCCCTTCTCCTTGTGCCCTCCATCTTTCCCAACATCAGGGTCTTTTCCAGGGAGTCTTCTCTTCTCATGAGGTGGCCAAAGTATTGGAGCCTCAGCTTCAGGATCTGTCCTTCCAGTGAGCACTCAGGGCTGATTTCCTTAAGAATGGATAGGTTTATTCTCCTGTTATTATTGCTCATACTTTCCCAACAGGCCACAGCCAGGTACATGAGTCCTGATCATTTTTTTTTAATAATAATTTTTATTAATTTCCAATAAAAACATACAATAATTCCACATCCAAATTTTCACAAATTGTCTCTTTTTTTTGGACTTCCTTCAACTTCTCTGCGAATCCGTATTTAATTTTAAGTTATGCATTTCCTAAATTTGTATTGTCATTAAAATACGTTCTCCTTTCTATTCCCTTTTAACAATACTTCTCAAATTTCACAGTGCTTCTTGAAACCCCACTAGCGTTATCTGCCCATCGCATACGCTTTTCAGATATTCTACAAATTTCCCCCAGTCCTCGATGAACTTTTGGTCTCGAAGATATCTAATCTTCCCAGTCAGTTTATCCAGCTCTGCATAGTCTAACAGCTTCATTCTCCATTCTTCAGTCGTTGGTACAGTGGTGCCCCGCAAGATGAATGCCTCGCAAGACGGAAAACCCGCTAGACGAAAGGGTTTTCCGTTTTGGAGGCGCTTCGCAAAACGAATTTCCCTATGGGCTTGCTTCACAAGACTAAATGTCTTGCGAGTTCCTGCGGGTTTTTTCCCCTTCCCGCCCCCTTTTCCTAAGCTGCTAAGCCGCTTATCAGCTGATAAGCCGCTTTACAGCTGCTAATAGCGCTAATCCGCTAAGCTGTCAATGGGCTTGCTTCGCAAGACGAAAAAACCGCTATACGAAGAGCCTCACGGAACGGATTAATTTCGTCTTGCGAGGCACCACTGTATTTCCTCTTGTTTCCATTTCTGGGCCAGTAAAACTCTTGCTGCTATAACTGCATATTGAAAAAGTTTGCAATCCTTTCTTTTTATTTCATTTCCTAAAATCCCTAAGAGAAAGGCGTCTGGTTTCTTTACAAATGTATATTTTAACATCTTTTTCAATTCATTATATATCATCTCCCAGAAGCCTTTCACTTTCTTACATTCCCAGTCCTGATCATTTCTAGGTGTGCAGTGCAAACAAGCGGTGTGTGTTGAAGACTGGACACCCATGTCACGCAAACCAATTTCATCAGAGTATTTAGATTTAATATTAAATTATAATGGAAAAAGTCCTTCAGCATCAGTGGTGGGTTTATGATCCATCGGGTCCTGTGCACAGCCCTTTTAGGGAGTTGAAAATATGATGGAGTTAATAACATGTTGCTATTAAATGGTATTTTTTGTTTCTAATTAATGATATATGTATATAGAGAGAAAAGAAAACACTTCTATTCACTTGAAAATTAACTTTATTTAAAGGAACAATATGGATGAAAATTCAATGATTTACATATTTATAGATATAAAATTTATACATGTTTTCTTCTACACTTCCTTTGCACAAAATTGTCAATTAACTTGTCATATTTTACATCTTGCTATGCAGAACTTTCAATTGCTAAAATTGCTAAACTCATTAAATGCTCTTGAGATATAGCAGAATGTAAGTAATTTTTGACTCTTTTAAGGGTGTCGAATGATCTTTTATCAGTTGCATTCATATCTGATGAAAGAGAATCAGGCTACAAAGTGATGTCGCTAATGTAAGGAACCTCTCTTCTGTCTTCTGTTTTGACTGGAGTACATTTTTCATCACTTAGTTGCATTTTCCACACCATCTTTACCTTCAAAAGTGACTGAATCTGTCACATCTTTTGTGGGAAGTTGAGGTCCAGTGTTTCACTTGTTTTTACATCTTCAATACCTGCTGCTACAGCTTGATTCTTCCATTGCCTCTGATGCATCATGACCCTGAAGAGCAAGTTTTCAAAAAGGCAATGACCGTATCTGTTCTTCTTCATGCTCTTATCTTTCTCTATTCTTTTTCTGCTTTTCACTTCCAGATGTATAATTGTGTTTCATATTATACTTTAAGGTAATACCATGCAATGAGCCTGTGGAAGAGTGTAGGAGTTTTAAATCAGGTCTGCAGATCTTCTGGTGGGCTGTTTTGTTTCAATAGGTTAAAAAACACAATACAAGACTCTTGCCAATTGACTTAGAAATAAAATGTCAGGTAATATTCTATCCAATCAAAGCATGATAACAGCCTAAGGGGTTTAAATTGAGCAGGGGTGATGGGATTCAGAATTATGAGCCATAGAAATAAATGTTATGACCATGCAATGAGTATATCTGCCTCCCAACGAGTATGCTCTGTTCTTATTTAATAAAATGATTCTGCAGCAGTAACTTCAGTCTGAAATATAAACTCATTGGTTTGTTGCCAATGCTAGTTCTACTCAGAGTAGCTCCGTTGAAATTAATGAACATGACAAACTTAGGTCATCCATTTCCATGGGAGTTGCTCCGAGTAGGACTTCTAGTCATTGCTGGTCAGCCACATAATACACAAAATCACTGCTAATTCTTTTACCAAAATGCCAAGGGGAAAAATCCAGAAGCAAGTGGCTCTAGCACCAACAGATAGCAAGTTTAGATTCTTGCATTGTGGGGGGTTGGACCAATGACCTTTGGGGGTCCCATCTGACTTGATGATTCTATAATCATCACTGTAATGTTAAGATAATTCAACCAGTGTTCCATTTCACCAAAGTCTGGAGCAGTTCCAGCCCAGGTTTTACTAAAAAAAGGTTGCAAGGCATACAGCATCAACTGGTACCTTCTCAGTTAACAGTGTACAGTGGTACCTCGCAAGACGAATGCCTCATAAGAAGAAAAACTTGCAAGACAAAAGAGTTTTTCATTTTTTGAGTTGCTTCGCAAGACGAAAACGTCTTGCAAGTTTGTTTCCTTTGTCTTGCAAGTTTGTTTCCTTTTTCTTAAAACCGTGCATTCAGGGGGTGCAGTTGCGACTTGACTTCGAGGAGCAACTCATAGCACGCGGTGTGGTAGCCTTTTTTGAGGTTTTTGAAGACTTTGGTGATTTCTGAAGCTTTTCCAAAATCCGTGCTTCACAAGACGAAAAAATCGCAAGACGATAAAACTCGCAGAACGAATTAATTTCGTCTTGCGAGGTACCACTGTACACTAAAAACACGGGGATCCCTTAGCTGCATGTTACTGATGTTTTTACTGCTTCTTATAAAGGGGCATGATCTTACTGTTGATTTAAAATTGTTGCTTTTAAAGTCTTTACAACTGGCTTTGTATGCCAGTTTGTTGGGGATACTTGTCCTGAAACGCAGAATATATATATTTAGAATAAATACAATGAATCAAACTAGTAAAACCCTAATACTCCACTATTAAGTGGCTTCTGTGGTTCTATGTTGGTCTCTGATTTGCCTTTATTTGAATTCACTGGGCGACACTGCTGGGCATCTGTCATCCATGCTTTCAAAGTGACTCTGATGCAAATCCTAAATAGCTGCATTCTTTTCAAAGCAGATGTGGGCTTTGCTTTCACTCCAGCAATTCTCCATTAATAATAGACATTAGGATGATTAGTCACAATGCACGACAGAGAAAAACAACAAGAGGTTTACTGATGGGTGAATAAAATTACACTTCTATCCTCATATGTGTCACAGCACAAGCCTCTTACATCACCAGTAAATACAATTGAGCAGGCAGTTCATGACAGGCTTTATGTAACCGCAAGTGAATTAGCAGTGGTTTCACACCTCATTTGTAAAATGTTACTTCTGTGTCAAAGGAGAATGGTGCACTCTGGTAAATTTAAGGTAGCGGCCCTATGCACACTTATCTGGGGAAAAGGATGCAATTCTGTAGTGGAGATTCACTGAACGGCCTTAGGAAACAGCAGAAGTGCAGCTTTGTTGGCAGAGATGAAGCTACACCAGTGGAATAACGCTTCCACCTGTAGAACGGATTAGTGGTTTTTAGTACTGCTGCTTCAGTCTATCAGGCCAAGTGATTGAGCTGATGTGATGGCACGGAACATTCATCAACATTTCAACTACACAGGGACTATACTGTCAGAAAGTTCACTGTGAATGGAGAGTTGTCAGTTTGGCTGGGGCAGAAACCTCACACGAACTCTAGAAATAAGAATAGGTTTGTGAAAATGAGTGAAGACAGGAAGGAAGGAAGGAGGCAAGAGAACCCATAAGCAAGGTGGTTGGAGGAAGGTTGCAAGAGCATGTTATACCAACCATCTCGTCCTCTGTCATCCCCTTCTCCTTGTGCCGTCCATCTTTCCCAACATCAGGGTCTTTTCCAGGGAGTCTTCTCTTCTCATGAGGTGGCCAAAGTACTGGAGCTTCAGCTTTAGGATCTGTCCTTCCAATGAGCACTCAGGGCTGATTTCCTTAAGAATGGAGAGGTTTTCTTGCAGTCCATGGGACTCTCAAGAGTCTCCTCCAGCACCATAATTCAAAAGCATCAATTCTTTGGCGATCAGCCTTCTTTATGATCCAGCTCTCACTTCCGTACATCACTACTGGGAAAACCATAGCTTTAACTGTACAGACCTTTGTTGGCAAGGTGATGTCTCTGCTTTTTAAGATGCTGTCTAGGTTTGTCATTGCTTTTCTCCCAAGAAGCAGGCGTCTTTTAATTTTGTGGCTGTTGTCACCATCTGCAGTGATCATGGAGCCCAAGAAAGTAAAATCTCTCACTGCCTCCATTTCTTCCCCTTCTATTTGCCAGGAGGTGATGGGACCAGTGGCCATGATCGAACATAGAGGGGCTTAATTCTGAGTAAATGTGTAAAGGATCAAAATGCCAGGATTGTGGTGGTGTTTCATTGCATAAAGTATTTTTAAAAAATAAAAAATTAAACAGCCGGTGTGACTGATTTTCATTAAGATATGTTGTTACTTGGATAAAAGCTGACTTCTACAGTATATAGCTATTGTCCTTGTGGAAAAATGCTCTCTTAAACAAATTCTAGAATTTGAGTAGCACTGTGAAGTCAGAATGCCAAAGATTCTGCTGAGTGTACAGTGTCCTACATTGATTAGGAACACTGAGCGCTAGAATTCCTCAGGAGCAAAGCCACTGTAAATTATGCAAAACAACTAGCAACGTAGTAAAAATATTCTGCTTTGGTAAGAGCAAAAAAGTGTTGCCGTTGAGGATGTTCTTTTCCTATATCAGCAAGTCCAGATGGGCTTCTTTTTTTGTTCCTCGTGTTTTCTTCTAGCATATTCGCAGAAGTCTGAGCACAGAGTGGGATGTTGCGCAGCACAGCAGAAAGAAAACAGTTCAAAATGTTTGTTTGTGTCATTTCCTTTTGTACCCTGCAATGAACATTGCAACAGATTACAGCGGTTCAGAACCACATGCATGACCATCTCTCTAAAAAGCACATGCAAAAAAGAAGCGAGAATAAAAATGCCATCTAATCCCAGCAGACTAAAATCTTAGTTAAACAGAATGGATGACCCAATGGGCGGGTAAAACACTTTTTGTCTTGGATGATATTTTGAATCCAGGTGACAAACTGAACCTTTCAAAGCTGCATTGAGTTTTTGGTTTCTTAGAATCGCTGAACAATGCCGAGTGCCATGCTGATTTTACTGTACTGAAAAAGAGAAAGGAAGCATGCAGATTCATTTTATTATTTATTTTAAACACTATTTATGGGGCATATTACCAAAATTGGGCCAATAATGAAATGTGTGAAGGAACTGGGGGTGAAGAGACAGAAAGGGGAAGGAAGAGGTATAGGTTCTGTGGTCAGAAAGGTGATTCAAAGATAGTGAATGATAACAGTTCCATAATAGTGCAACTCAGATCCAAAGTGTGCGATCAGCAGCCTTATTTAACCAACATGTTGAAGTCAAATTAATGCATGAAGGGGTTAATACCATAGAGTAAGCTGTCCTGCCAGGCTTAGCGATATCCACTTCCCGTCACCTTGGGAGGATGTGGTAATCAGGCCTTTCCTCTTCTTCAGTCTACCTGAGAAGCTCAGTGTGCAAAGAGGTTTGAGCCAGTTGCTCCAGATCAACCACATGGCTCTCACAAGCCACTCTTGCATTCTAGGAACTCTTAGCTCTTTGTAACTAAGCCACGTTTTACCGCCTACACAGTTTTTCTGAAGCCCAGGAAACTGACTTATGAAGAGTTTGTAAGTAAACCACTTTTTAACTTACCTAACATGTGGTCTTTTTCCTATGCTGTGTTTCATATTATACAGCCTTCCTTCCTTCCTACTATTCTTTCTTTCACCAACACAAAGGATAGGACACAGAGTCCTCATAAGCTTAAAGCTAATAACATCTCTTACAGTGAAAATCCTCATCATTATATACTTTACATGGCTGTCTATTTGTATATATTATAAATTTTTATATATGGATGTTTTATGATGGCCTATATGTATAATGCCTACTAAAGGTTTGGCAAATTAAGTAAACTTAAAGTCAAACCAGGTGATAGCAAACACACATACACAGCTGCACTCCCAAGGCTGGAGGGAAGGACCACAGATGGTTCAGCTGCCTTATCCAATGGACACTCATTGGCAAGCCAGAAGTGAGGGCCAGAATTAATCAAAGCCATTTTGTAGAATTCTGTACCTTGAAAGGCTCAGTTGCCTTGCCTCTCTTGTGGTATTTCACCCTATAGTAAAAACCTTCCTGTTTAGGCAGGTGTTTATTTTATAAGTGTTTGCTTGAGGCTTCAATTTTATTTTCTGCTGGTCTTGTATCTGCTTTTTATTATAATGCATTCCTTTGGAATTTTATTTATTGTTGGTTTTAATTGTTGTCAGCTGCCCTGAGTGGTGTATTGGTACCAGGGATAAGGCAAGTTTATACAACAGGCAGGGCCTAAACAATGTCTTAACGAAGTCTAGTGTTTGCAAACCCTTTTATGGAGGTGTGCAGTGGTTGCTTAAGGTAACATGAGCTGGCTTCCTCCTTGCCCACACCTTGAACACACCTTGATTTTGCAAGTAGTTGAACTCCTTCCATCTCTGACGTTTACATAAAGGCAGGTGTATGCGATGTTTGATTCACCTTCCTGAAGTGTTGTCTGAGACTGCTGGGAGTATGGCAGAGTTCTTACTTTGGAGAATTTAAACCATGCTGGAAACACAGTCTGTCCATCCGTCAGCCAGGCAGCCAGCCAGCCGGGCCATCTGTCTTTGTTTTATCTGTTGGCAAAGCTCAAAGCCTGCCTTCATTGTGCTGATCTGAAGCCGAGTTCATTTTTCACAAGTTGCTGAATTGCACTATGCACATTTTGAAATAAATGTGTCTGAGAACTGGTGGAGGCACCAAGACAACTTTTGATTGCAAGGTTCTCATTGCATGAAAGAAAAGAGTATGTTCCCGCTAAAACTTAAATTGGGCATAAAAAGTGAAATCCCAAGTTGATACTCTGCCTCGCCATCAGGTCTGCCATCATGATGCAGTGATTATGAAACCACAGTTTTTGAAGGGACCAAATGTAGCCATATCACTGTTTCCAACTTCCCTGTGTCATGATGCTCCATGTTTCCTTGTCAGCCAATACTAGGAGGGAGAGCAGGGAGCCAGACACATGACTGCTCTTTCCAATAGCAGCAGTGCATTTAGTGTAGCCCAATTTGCCCTTGGGATAAAGGTAAAGGACCCCTGGATGGTTAAGTCTAGTCAAACTTGACTATGCTGTGTGGGGCTCATTTTTGCTATCTGGCCAAGGGAGCTGGCGTTTGTCCGCAGACAGCTTTCCAGGTCACGTGGCCAGCATGACTAAACCGCTTCTGGCGCAATGGGACACCGTGACGAGTGCCAGAGTGCATGGAAATGCCGTTTACCTTCCTGCTGCAGCGGTGCCTGTTTATCTACTTGTGCTGGTATGCTTTTGAACTTCTAGGTTGGCAGGAGCAGGGACAGAGCATCGGTAGTATATTCACAGATGTAGTTGGCTCTTGCCAGTGGAAGCTCACGCTGTGATAGATTTGCGAGTCTTTAATGTGCCACAGGAACCTGTTATGTCAGCTACAGTGAATTCCGGAGCGCAATTAAAATGATCAGCACGTGCCCTTCGACCACTGCAAATGGGAAAAGGCAAGGTTAGGCAGCAAAGGACAAGGAGGGTGTTCTGAGTGCAAGCATGAGCTGTTTGCGCAGAAGCATGCATCTTCTCACCCCCAAGTTCTGTTTGTTTTATTTTATTTTCTCCAAGGCTGCTGAGCTGGGTTGAAACATACCGTTTTGCTTGAAACATACCGATTGCTGCTTTCGCTGCTCTGGCTTCTGAGATTCAGAATATTTTTTTTCTTGTTTTCCTCCTCCAAAAACTAGGTGCGTCTTGTGGTCTGGTGCGTCTTAAGGGCAATGCAATGCAGCAGCAGTTCCTCTGTTGTTGTTGTTTTGTTGTTGTTTTTAAAGGAGACGTATATATACCAACAATACAACTACAAAAGAATTACTCAAAATACCAGTGAGTATAACTAGATGTTCTATGCAGATTCAGGAAGCTGTGGCTTTGAGGGGAGTATGGTGAGGAGATGCTTAACTCAATCATTTACACTTGGAGAAAAACAAACTAACCCCAAAGCACTCATCCCAAGAACTGCTTTTCTCTGGCACTTTGTAGGGGGGGGGACACCTGTGGCTGATTTGGAACAGGTAAAAACAGTATATCTCTGAAAGCAGAGATATAAATGTAAAGCAAAGTCCTGTGGCAACAGAGTGTCAGGGACTGAGCAGAGGAGGAATGGTGGAGACCGCCTCCCCAGCCTGACCCTTCCAGAGGAGAAGAAGACAGTTCAGAATTATGACAGGGGTTTGAGGGACAGCTCAGAGGCAGATGAGGGAGGAAGCTGGGAAATAATGGGAGAGGAGGAGGAAGAAGCACCAGAGGGGGGGGGGACGGACAGCTGACACAGTGTCTTTAGAAAGCATTCCAGACCCCCCTCTCCCAGAACCTGGCAGGCATTGAAAGTAGGAGAGCAGAGAGCTCAGAGGCAAAGGGCACTGCTCAGCACCCTAGTGATGATGCATAATGGGAGAGAGGAAGGGGGTGGAGACTCACTTGGAGCAACACCCTTATTCCGAGAGGCTGAATTTCTAAGCCTCTCTCTGTGAACATTGAATAAAAAGCAATTGGTAAGAACTTCCTTGTCTTATCCATTCCTGGCAACCTACCGTGGCGTTGGATTCTTGGCTACCTGACACAGAGCGGGAAAACGAGGAATTTCCTCAAACCAAGAGTTCATATTTGTCGTTGCCTCCACTAATATGTCATTGGAACTACTCCTGTTTGTGTTGGTGTGTGTGGTTTTGATTGGGCAAGTCTTACACGGACTCTCAACCTGGATTTCTGGGGTGTTGGGGTTTTTTTTGGGGGGGTAATATATTTTCCCCCAAACATTTTCGCAATAATCTTCATATCAAATGGTTACATTGTTTCATAAATTGACTTCCCATCCTCACTTCTGCAGTGTTTTTGCTCAAACGTCCTCCACTGTGTTATATCCTTATCTATTACACAAAGTTTCTCTATTACAGTGATTTTGTCCACCTTGGATTTCCCATCCAGATTTGGGGGCAAGGCCTGGGCAAGCTCTCGTAGATGCTCCCCGTTCTGCACTTATCAGTGAATTGCAACCCCACTTCCCTGTAGTGGTGCTGAGCAGCCGATTTCAGCATTGGCGCCAGGCCAGCGCATAAGCACAAAGGGGAAGGGATAGAATACCCTCCAATATTTCTCCAATGAAAATAGGGACGTCACATTCTATAATGATAATTTAACTATTTGTACCCCACACATCTTACTGGGTTGCCCCAGCCACTCTAGGCAGTTTCCGACATATATAATAACATATTTCAACATTAAACATTAAAAAACACCCCTTCCCGATACAGGATTGCCTTCAGACAGCTTGGGGGGTCAGATAACTCCATACCCTTCAACATTTCTCCAATGAAAATAGGGACATCCCAAGGAAAAGTGGGACATTCCGCGATCGAATCAGAAACTGGACGGCTTATCGAAATCAGGAACGTCCCTGGAAAATAGGGGCACTTGGAGGGGCTGGGATAGGGAAGCCACCAGCCTATTCCTCATGGAAGTGTGATAATGCCTCTGGCTTGCCTAAATGGAAGATGAAGAGGTGTCTATGCATAGATCCCTTTGTGGGTTCCCCCATGAAGGTGGTTTGCCACCCCTGGCATAGATGAATGGGATGCTAAAAGTTGTTGTTG
Organism: Podarcis cretensis; assembly: GCF_951804945.1. Lineage (NCBI taxonomy): Eukaryota > Metazoa > Chordata > Lepidosauria > Squamata > Lacertidae > Podarcis > Podarcis cretensis. The sequence goes on from NC_137175.1 coordinate 75,311,207, forward strand.
TTTAGTCGTTTAGTCGTGTCCGACTCTTCGTGACCCCATGGACCAGAGAACGCCAGGCACTCCTGTCCTCCACTGCCCCCCGCAGCTTGGTCAGACTCATGCTGGTAACCTCGAAAACACTATCCAACCATCTCGTCCTCTGTCGCCCCCTTCTCCTTGTGCCCTCCATCTTTCCCAACATCAGGGTCTTCTCCAGGGAGTCTTCTCTTCTCATGAGGTGGCCAAAGTACTGGAGCCTCAGCTTCACAATCTGTCCTTCCAGGGAGCACTCAGGGCTGATTTCCTTCAGAATGGAGAGGTTTGATCTTCTTGCAGTCCATGGGACTCTCAAGAGTCTCCTCCAGCACCATAATTCAAAAGCATCAATTCTTCGGCGATCAGCCTTCTTTATGGTCCAGCTCTCACTTCCATACATCACTACTGGGAAAACCATAGCTTTAACTATACGGACCTTTGTTGGCAAGGTGATGTCTCTACTTCTCAAGATGCTGTCTAGGCCTGTCATTGCCCTTCTCCCAAGAAGCAGGTGTCTTTTAATTTTGTGGCTGTTGTCACCATCTGCAGTGATCATGGAGCCCAAGAAAGTAAAATTTCTCACTGCCTCCATTTCTTCCCCTTCTATTTGCCAGGAGGTGATGGGACCAGTAGCCATGATCTTCGTTTTTTTGATGTTGAGCTTCAGACCATATTTTGCACTCTCCTCTTTCACCCTCAATAAAAGGTTCTTTAATTCCTCCTCACTTTCTGCCATCAAGGTTGTGTCATCTGCATATCTGAGGTTGTTGATATTTCTTCCGGCAATCTTAATTCCGGCTAGGGATTCATCCAGCCCAGCCTTTCGCATGATGAATTCTGCATATAAGTTAAATAAGCAGGGAGACAAAATGCAGCCTTGTCGTACTCCTTTCCCAATTTTGAACCAGTCAGTTGTTCCATATCCAGTTCTAACTGTAGCTTCTTGTCCCACATAGAGATTTCTCAGGAGACAGATGAGGTGATCAGGCACTCCCATTTCTTTAAGAACTTGCCATAGTTTGCCATGAGTTCTTCAAGCCCCTTCGCCACGGCAAGGCAGTGATCCATGAAGGGGTGCTAAAAGTTATCAAATTGTAAATGACTGATAACTAATGTAAACAAGGAAGAATGCTGTACAGTGGTACCTCGGGTTACAGATGCTTCAGGTTACAGACTCCACTAATCCAGAAATAGTACCTCGGGTTAAGAACTTTGCTTCAGGATGAGAACAGAAATCGTGCAGCAGCGGCACGGTGGCAGCGGGAGGCCCCATTAGCTAAAGTGGTGCTTCAGGTTAAGAACAATTTCAGGTTAAGAACGGACCTCTGGAACGAATGAAGTTCTTAACCCGAAGTACCACTGTAGGCTCCTTCAAGGCTAACAGATTTATTGCGGCATGCAGTGACTAGATTCCAGTTCAAGGGATGAACAAATTGTTATTTGGCATAGATACAAGTATGGGTAGTTGTCTAGCAAGATATAGCTACCCTAAGCCCTTTTAAGATACTGGGAAGTGATTATTCTCGTCCCATGTCTTCTGTTATGTGAACATGTTCCAGGAAAGATATTGGGGGGAAATGGCAAAGGTTTCAAAGAAGAGCAATGGAAAATATTGATTAGCTGTAAAATGCACTATATTATGAGGCACTAGAAGAGCTGGATAAGTAGGTTATCAAAAGAAGGTTAAAAGGTGGTTCATTAATAGCTCACAGTAAAAAAAAGAAAAGGGAAAAGTAATCTGATACCGCACACCTCTTTAATCTATGAAACGAACATCCTCTCAAGTGTACTTCCTTGCTGGCATTTACTTATGACATTCAGATTTTATTCTCCCTTTACTGTGTTTGGAGTGGGGCGGCAATCCTGGGGTTATCACACTATATCTTCACAGTGACTCCATGAAGCAGAATCATAGAATTGTAGAGTTGGGAGGCACCCCGAGGATCCTCTAGTCCAACCCTCTGCGATGCAGGACTCTCAACTAAAGCATCCATGACAGATGGCCATCCAACCTCTGCTTGAAAACCTCCAAGGAAGGAGAGTCCATCACCTTCCACGTGAATCCATTCCACGGTCGAACAGCTCTTACTGTCAGAAAGTGCTTCCTGATGTTAAGTCAGAATCTCCTTTTTTTGTAACTCGAAGCCATTGGTTCAAGTCCTATCCTCCAGAGCAGGAGAAAACAAGCTTGTTTCCTCTTCCATGTGAAAGCCCTTGAGATCTTTGAAGATGGCTATCATATCTCCTCTCAGTCTCCTCTTTCCCAGGCTAAACATGCCCAGCTCCTTCAACAGTTCTTCATAAGGCTTGGTTTCCAGACCCTTGAATCATCTTGGTTGCCCTCCTCTGTACAAGCTCCAGCATGTCAACATCCTTTTTAAATAGTGCTGCCTAGAATTGGACACAGGATTCCAGTTTAGGTAGTTTAGGCTTAAAATAATAATAAATAATATAATAATTTTTTATTTATACCCCGCCCTTCCCGGTTCAGAAAACCAGGCTCAGGGCGGCTAACAACAAATTTAAAACACTTAATTGATACTCCCAAAAAAAAAAAACAAAAAAAAAAAACAAAAACAAAAACAAAAAAACAGCATAAAATATGGTATAAAATGTGAATAACAATAAAATCAAAAATAAATTTAGGGGGGAAATCCATCCAATAAACATTAGATGATCACCAGGGCTAGCTGGCTAAGTTAGTCTTATTTGGGCCAGCGAGGAGACCAGGGGAGAATTAGCTGTGGGATCCCAGAGCGGGTAATCTTCATAAAAAGGGGAGGGGGAGGGAAGGAAGAGGAATAAAAGATCAGGCTAAGTTCAAATTGAAAGCCAGGCGGAATAGTTTTGTTTATTTGGTTTGACCAATAGTCAGTTTGACCAAGGCTATCATGTAAAGTTCATAGCTAATGATGTTTTGACCTTTGTCTTTCCCAGTCTAAGTGCCAAATTAGATAAGAAGTTGGTGATCCATGATCAGATTTATTATCTGTTGTTTTGGGAGTAACTAGAGGAGGGGGATTTGGATAAAGCTCCCCATCCCAGGTGCTCTTAGTCAGTCTAGGGCATATCCATGATGGGAGCCTAGTTGGCTCCCTGGTCACCTGTGTAGAAAAGGAACAGATCCCTTGTGAATCAGCTCCCTCTTTGAGGCCTGTTTTACACATTTAGCTGGAAGGTGTAGGAATTAGATGGTGAAAGAAATTGCAGCCTAGTTTGAAGCTGGCTTATCAACCTGGCTTACTCTGAAGCTGTTAGCCATCGTTTCCCAGGTCAGATGAATTGTATTTTTAAAATAATAATAATTAAGGGTGTTTTTTAGTCCATCCTTCGCCATACAATACCAGGACAGGTTATATAATACGTTTAAAACACGAGCCATTTAGACAGCATAAAAATGTGACTAATTTCAATAGAACCGAGAGCCGGTAAAGCATAATGCATAACTAAAAAAAAGAGAGAGAGAGATTTGCCATAAAACCCCAATGGAACCATGCTTTGGACTTAAAGAAGCTGGAGGAAGAGGAGAGGAAAGAAGGTGAAGAAAGAGCTGTGAGTGGAGGGCCCCCCTCTTCCCATCCTTTGGACCCCAGGGAAACACAACAAACCTGCTGTAGCTGGACATGGATGTGGAGAGTGCAGCTGAATGGGTCACAGTTGTGGGCAGGCTGAGGAAGTATCTGTGGGAATGTTGTGGATAGTAGGAGAGGCTATATTGATTAAATATTATCCTTCCTCACTCACACTAGTGAGCTAGTAGCAGAGCACATTCCCTTGTGGAAGCTAGTTGATGGATTCATTAGAACCATTTGAGTTAAGCAATCCAGTCTGGCTTGTTCCTGGTAAATCCCCTTTAAAGGGACGCAGGTGGCGCTGTGGGTTAAAGCCTCAGCGCCTAGGGCTTGCCGATCGAAAGGTCGGTGGTTCGAATCCCTGCGGCGGGGTGCGCTCCCGTTGCTCGGTCCCAGCGCCTGCCAACCTAGCAGTTCGAAAGCACCCCCGGGTGCAAGTAGATAAATAGGGACCGCTTACTGGCGGGAAGGTAAACGGCGTTTCCATGTGCGGCTCTGGCTCGCCAGAGCAGCGATGTCACGCTGGCCACGTGACCCGGAAGTGTCTCCGGACAGCGCTGGCCCCCGGCCTCTTGAGTGAGATGGGCGCACCAACCCCAGAGTCTGGCAAGACTGGCCCGTACGGGCAGGGGTACCTTTACCTTTACCTTTTACCCCTGACCATTAGGTCCAATTGTGACTGACTCTGGGGTTGCGGCGCTCATCTCGCTTTATTGGCCGAGGGAGCTGGCATACAGCTTCTGGGTCATGTGGCCAGCATGACTAAGCTGCTTCTGGTGAACCAGAGCAGCACACGGAAACGCCATTTACCTTCCCGCCGGAGCAGTACCTATTTATCTACTTGCACTTTGATGTGCTTTCAAACTGCTAGGTTGGCTGGAGCAGGGACCAAGCAATGAGAGCTCACCCCGTCGCGGGGATTCAAACCACTGACCTTCTGATCGGCAAGCCCAAGGCTCAGTGGTTTAACCCACAGCGCCACCCACGTCCCTTTAAATCCCCTTTAGTTCCCTCTTAGAAACAATAATGACACAGTATGGTCCTGAAGGCAGGCATTAGCTTGTAGTTACAGTTACAGAGAAAAGTGTGGGATGAGTGCATGTGCTGCTGGCTGAGAGCCAGCACACAGCAAAGGCATCAAGAAGAGATGGGATCAAGAGAGTCAAGAGGAAGATGGCTGTATGACTGGCCCCTTTATAGGGTCTGCCACGGTCACGCCCATCTACCTGGTCAAGTGGAGGATGCTCCAGACCAGGTGTGACAGGAAGTCCTCCTGGCTGGAGCAACATTCCCCTGTGTGTCCACTCTGGGCAAACAGGAAATGTTGTATTTGACTGCTTTGGTGATATTACATCCCACAGTATCATCCAAGAGAAAGAAAAAAGAGAGCGAGAGAGACTGACTCTCGGGTGATATCTGCTGTTTCCAGGAACTCTTCTCGTTGTGATACTTCTATGGGTGAGCTGAGAGTTTATTTGGACCTAGGGTGAGAACCCGGGATCTGAGAGGGAGAGTGTGTCAGAAGGAAAATGAATTGATACTGATTGATATTATATACCAGTTACTTAGTATTAAGGTGATATTTTTATATGTGGCTGTGTATTTTTGTAATATTTTGTTTCGCTTGTCTGTCACTGCTTCAGTTTTTTGTACACTGATTGGTTATTTAATATATTTAAAAATATATCCAATCAACAACCTACTGAAACCAATCCATGGGGAACTATTTCAATGGAATACTTCCTGGTTTGTTTGTTCCCTCCATGAAGGGAATTGGGCTGCCAATAGGCTTATTCAAAGTCTAAGCCTGAATTCTCGTAATGACATAGGACACTGAAATCCTTGAAAAAGAAAGTCTTCAAATGAAAATCTTCCTAGGGAAAAGTTAAGGCCTTTGGCAGATACCCTTTGTTTCTGAGTACTTAACACAGTCTAGTTTCACCCCCACATGGAGTTGTTATGGCACACTATTACCGTCACAGGAATTCTTTTGTTTATGAGAAACTTCTGTCTCATACATGGTCACTGTTCACTGACTATTTAAATGGACACAACATTCTTGTAGCGAATTCTGCCAGGCTAGTAGACAGGTCCGCTTTGTGCATTATAACACTGATAAATACCGTGGCTCTAATGTTTTGTTTTAAATGAATCCTGGGCCAGCTCACATGATTTTCAGTGGGACATTCCACTGATGAATTAATTTAATGGTTTTGAGTGGGAGAGTTGGTGGGATCTTGCATCCTGATTCTTGCTTATTCCGAGGGTTGACGCTTTTTATGTTTGCCTGAATAAACATTCCTTTTGTTTAATTGCTCCTGTTTCACCTGTGAGCTGCTCAAAGCTGTTGCCACTCCTTCCACAAACTTGCCTAAGGGAAGAAATGTGCTGCGATTCACAGATTCACATAAAAACAAACCAGGTAGTATTGCTAAATGTGCTGAGCTTCCTGGCATCTCAGAGGAGGATGCCTAGTGAGCAGGGGAAAGCGACTCCCCTTAAATAAAGGAAGGAAGCTTACTCGGGTGTAAATTTAAAGGAAGCTTACTCGGGTGTAAATTTACCTGGCACAGAAGTAAGAAGGGAGGGGGGGGGAACCCTGAAAGAGACAGAATGAAACAAGGGGGGGCATTTTCTAAGAAGGGAGGCCAGGAAGTCCTATAGAGACTGATATCAGGACTGGACTCAGATAGACAATTTTGCTGGCCATGGAAGCCTCTACATTTAATACCAATTTTCTTAGAAAGGAGACATTTTCATAGGCATATGCTTAATGAAATACACACACTGCATTTTAGCTTGAGAGCAGTTGGCTCTACTAGGCTTTTGCAGCAGAAACATTAGTTTCTTCACAGCACATTTCAAAATACTGGAAAAAAATACTGGAACACGGATATAAACTCATAAACTCAAACGTTGCAACGTAACATTATCTACCATCAACTTAAAATCATACTCCTCACTCAAGCTACTCGGAGGAAGACTCCTTGGAGCCTCTCTCAAATAACAAACATTTGCACACTTCATTCTAATGATATTTATTTATTTATTTATTTATTTATTTATTTATTTATTTATTTTGGTCCTGTTTAAGATTGATGAGGCCCAACATGGCTTCCTTAGATTTAAAATTTTGAAGCATGTTTGCATTTAAGAACAGTCTGTGGATGCCGGAGCCAATGTAAACACAAACACTTTAAATATTTCCAAATCTTTGAGTACATCTCTTATCCTTTTTTTTTTTTTTTTTTTTTTTTTTGAGAAACTAAGATCTCAGATGCGTGGGCTCCCAGGCTGGGCTTTTATATCTACTGCCTTCTGAGCACCATTAAATTTACGGTTTCACGTTCTAGCTTTAGGTTATAGTTTAACACCACAAATTTGATGTGTTCAGCTCTCCCTAAGGGTTCAAACCCTGATTTTGTTGAAGGACCCCTGGGGTGGCTACTGTGCCCTGGGTTCCAGGTGGTGGGCCTAAGCCACCCACTAAAAGTTACAATGGTCTCATACTTTGTACTTGGAAAGACCATTTTGCCCCTTTATTTTATTTTCTTTTTAATTGGAGATGACAAGCTGGAGGGGCATATTAGAATCCTCTCTGGGGCAAAAAGGCTTCATGGAAGCTTTGTTGCCAGGAGGAGTCCAGCTAGGGTGTTTAGTGAGCTCCCATTCTCTCATATGTTATTATTAGGCCTTTTTTCCCCCCCCGTTAACGAAGTACGCTAAAGACAGAAAGAGTGGACGCACACACACAAGGGAGGAGGGGCAATGGGAAAGAAAGGGGGGACAGAAAAAAAGACCCTTTCAGTACTTGAAGTATCCTTGACTAACACAATTCCTACTTATCTATAAACCACGAATTAATTTCTGGAAATCTCAAACCTGAACCTGAAACAAAACCACGGGTCTCTCTGCCCGGAAACTCAAACCACGGGTCCCTCTGCCCGGAATTCCTTTACCTCAGCGCTGTTTACAAGACTAATCCTAGTGTGGGGCCCCAATTTGTGAACCTCCCGCTCTACCCTCCACAACAGCCTCCTGCCTAGCCGTTGAGACTAAGTTCGGAACCCCTACTGGACGCTTGCGCAGTGCAATGCCAGATTAAGGCCCGAGAAAATGAAGGTTTGGAAAGGAAACAAACAACCTTGCGTTCTCACGTACCCGGGTCATCCCTAACAAAGGTCGCCGGGCAGGAGGGGCGGCTTGGTTTGCATAATTAGAGGAGAGAGAGAGAGAGAGAGAGAGAGAGAGAGAGAGAGAGCTTTGAAGGACGCCTCTGGATGACTCCGAGAGAGGGACGTCAGAGAAAATAGTAAAGGGCCACGCTTTCCCGGACTCAATTCCAAGACGGAAAACGGGGGAGAAAAGGGATAGAGAGATTAAGACGTTCCTGGATGACCCCGCGAGGGAACGTCGGAAAACAGTAAAAGTACCACAATTTCCCCGGTCACGTTCCGCGTAAGAAATTGGGGGGAGAGAAAGAGAAAGGTTTTGATGTTCCTAGACGACCCCGAGAGGCAACGTCAGACAGTAAAGTTCCACGACCTCCCTGGCCACTTTCCGAAAGGGGAGAATCGGGGGAGAAAAGAATAGAGCTAAAATGTTCCTGGCCGACCCCGAGAGGGAACGTCAGAAATGAAAGAAGGAAAGTCTGGCTGTCGTGAGGACGTTACTTTTCCACCCCCCTCCCAATGTATTTACTTCAAACCATACTCACGTTTGAAGATGTCCCCCGCGGATCCCGGGATCCTTTTTCTTTAGCCGGCTTGACCTCGCCTTTGCTCCCCCTGGCTGGGCTTTTGGTGATGATTGATTACCGCCCGCAAAAAGGAGGCAGGGAGAGGAAGAAGGATCCCTGGGCTAAGGTTGCCCAGTGGCGCCCGATCCCCTCTATCTCCCCTCTCACCTTTGCAGGAGAACCAAGTGTCCCTTCGTGGTCGCCAAACTGTTACAGGAAAAATCCGAGGGCTCCCTTGGACAAAACAAAGACACCAACCAGGATAACTTGGAGCAAAACAGCAGCCTGTAGACTTGGCCTTTATTGAACTGTTGCAACAGGGTATTCCCCTCACTTGCAGGAGAGAGGAAAGACCCAGAAGAAATAGTGTGCAAGGTCTTATAAAAACTTTTGAAATTCCCCTCCTCTAGATCAAGCCCACCCCCAGAAACATCATGCATACATTACAGAAAGGAGGGGTTGAGGGAGGAGTTGTGGTGGTAACATCATGCATACATTACAGAAAGGAGGGGTTGAGGGAGGAGTTGGTGGTAACCTGAGTGTCTTGTCACCTGGCTGGTTCCTCCCTTCCCCCCTCCCCATGAGTCACTTCAGGAGACAAAGGGGAGTTTGCAGTTTCCTGCCCCCAGAGGGAAGATCTGATCATTGTCCTTTGTTTCAGTCCATGCTGAATCCACTCCCATATGCAAGTTCTTTGTGATCTTGATTGTCTTCTGTCTGGGATCATCAGGGTTGGTATGGGCAGAGCTCCTGTGGATGTGCTGAGACAGTGAAGGGATTATGGCTGACCAGGACTAAGCCACCCCCTTTGTTAGTTCTTGTCATATGGAGTAAAAATAAAATGGAACAGTGCAAATCCGATGTATGGTTGATTTTCTATGAATTTATAACAGAAATGTGGCGTATGTAGTGTGTGAGTGTGTGTGTGTGTGTGTGTGTGTGTGTGTGTGAAGTTTATACAAACAGAATGATTGGGGGGGGGGGTTCCTGCTACAGTGTGTGTGACAAATTCCAGAGGGGCCATCTTGTTAGGTCGCAACAGATTGTAATGGATTGCTTTGAAGTCATTGCAGCACCAGATGGGGGGAAAATATCAGCCCCCATCACCACCCTGTCCTGTATTTTGCCAGAATGAAGGTGGGAACCTTAGTGATAAATCTGTTGCTAACTGTAGTTCAGAAACATCTGGAAGGCCACAGGTTCCCCATCCCTGCCCTGCTAAGACCCAACCAGCAAGCCATAATGTCCAAGGCAGGGATTTCTTTTCTGTTATGTACTGAGTTGAACAGGATCCAAAAGGCAGCAGTCTGATTGGTCCTAGAACAATAGGATTCAGAATGCAGCAGTCTGATTGGTCCACAGGAGCCATCCAATCCAGCTCCAGGTGGAAGGGAATCCGCAACCTGATTGGCCTACAGGAGAATCCCGGAATTAGCCAATCATGTGGGGCCCATTGTGTAAATAATGTATATAAGGCAGATTCTGGGGGAACTTCCTTCCCTCCTCACCACTATGAGCTGAATAAAGAGCATGAAATCCACTCTCGACTCCGAGTTTATTTCATTTTCCCAGCCGGAATTTGCCAGAACTCAGTTCTGGCACTCCTCAGATGGGTGCCACTGCTATTATAAGAGAACAAGGGAGGCGTTCATGATGAGTTCTGGCACCTCTTTTTCTAGAAAAATAGCACTGGTCCTAGGCTTAATGCACAGGCACTCAGCCCCCCATTCCTAACGAGGTTACGGTGTGTACATATGAAACGCCTGCGTTATTTTGCGCAATATATTCAGCTGATTGAGGCTGCCTAAAAAGTGGGCTACGCACTGCTGCCACAGTCTAAATGTTGCCCTCTTCCTGAGAGGTTGGCTCGTTTTATTCACCAGTTACTTAATTCCCAGACACATAATTTAAAGTACCTCTGGGCTAATTTGGCACTGAAGAGGAAATAAATGTAAAATATTAATAGAGTGATTACAAATTTATGAGGCACAGAGCCGCTTCGTTACCTATGATAGTCAGTATTAATGTAAAAATTACTAAGGAATTAGATGGCATAAAAGTGTCATTTAATACTTATTAAGGGTCTGTTTAATACTTCTTGCTGTAAGAAACACAGCAGACCAAAAAGCTTGGGAAGACAAAGGATGGCTGTTCTTCGGTTTCTGCGCATCACAGGCGACTACTTCCCCCCTCTCATGCCAATATGCAGAAGCAATCCTCTGTAAAAGCCATGCAGATTTATTTATTCATAGGCTGCTCTCCCCTAAAGAATAGCTTACAGCAAGGCAAGCTAATGTGATGTCTTCCAGATGTTTGGGGCTGCAACTCCCATCAGCTGCGGCCAGCACGGCTAATGGTAGAGGGTGATGAAGTCCAAAACATCTGGAAGACACTTCATTGCCTACTCCTGGCAGACAGTGTTCGGTTTGAAAGATCACCAGCAGAACAAATAAAAGAAACTGCTGGCTCCTCCGAATTAGAGGAATTCTTTGTAAAGTCCAAAACAGGATGTTTGTGGCATGACAATGACCTAAGTTTAGTGGAAACAAATGGGAATCTGGCCTGTCCACAAGATGGGAGAAGAGCCAAATTAGCGTTCTCTATTAAGTGCGGCCATTTTTTTTTTCAGTGGAGAATGCAGCTGAGTCCCATGAAACGAAATATTGCTGAGGCAGGAGGGTGAGAGGAGGGAGGTTGAGAGGCTGAGTTGAGTCAGGTTTGTGAAGAGTCACGGGTCCCTCGTCCTCCTGCAGGGACAAGCTCTCATCCTTATCTCCCAGACCCAAAAGAGGCAGGAGGCGGAAGGAGCAAAGATGGACAGGCAGGAATAGACTCTGGTTGCTTGGAAAATCCCTGGAGATGAGGGGACTTAGGCAGCTGTGGTGGGGCAGGGACCTTCAGCCTCAGCAATTGCTTCATAGGGCAAGACTTCCTGGAGATGATTTGCTGCGCTCATTAGGCCTGGCACTCCACCAAGCCCGGGCCAGTCGTGTTTTTGCTAATAAAAAGTTAACTCCAATCAGCACTGTGTGATTTAGTGATGGCTTGCTTCTGATACCCTACTTAGAGTTGCATTTGGAATCTGGGCATTTGACAACACGAACACAGAACAGCATTTATTCAAAAGGTTACACTTTATCAACAAGAGGGCTGGTTTATTCAGATCACACTTTTGGTGATACAGTACCTATCTGCTTAGTAACTAACAGGCTTTTTTTGCTTCTTCTTTCCTCTCTAGGGCAGCCTTAGAGTTATTAAATCCAGTGATAGAGAGAAGTAGCTTCCCAACTTTCTTTTTAAAATATTTTCTGCAAGCATAAGAGAGAATTCTGTCACTGGAAATGGAATATTCCAACCAGGGGGATTTGTTGTATCAATTCTTCTTAAAGTACTGCATTTGCTGTCTCTCCATAGCTGTAGAAGAAAGCTGTGTGCTATATAGGTTATCATTGTATTTTATAACGTACAGCAAAATGCAGATTTATTATGTTCCTAAGAGAGCAAATCTACTTAAGTAATTACAGATATTTTTTCTGGGCTCAGAATATACACTAGAGAGCAATGCTGAGAGGTCACAAAAACTGAAGTTGAACTCCAGGGCCGCCGCCGCTCTCCTCCTCCTCCTCCTCCTCCTCCTTCTTTAAATCCCTGCCCAAGAAATGTGCAAAAGCACACAGACAGGCAATTGTAAACTTCCTTGTGCAGTTTTCTAGTTTTGTGCAAATCTGAGCGATCAAATGAATATAAGCTCCCAGCTCACCCTTGCTAGCATGCTGGGAAAGAATGAAAAGGAATTCTAAATTCTCAGCACACATGTTTCAGATTGCTGCCCGATATATCCAGAGGGGAAATTATTAATGTGTTTTGCTTGTGTGGTTTTTCCAGTTTTGTGCAACTCTGAAGGATCAGAAGGGGGTGGGGAATCCTCTATTCATGAGCACACTGGAATTAGTTATGAGCACAGCTGGAAAGGTAGTGGGAATGGAAAGGGGGGGAGAGCAGAAAGTGAAAACTGATCTACCCTCCCCCCAAAACAATGAAACAGATACAGTGGTACATACGCTTCAGGTTAAATACGCTTCAGGTTACAGACTCCACTAACACAGAAATAGTGCTTCAGGTTACGAACTTTGCTTCAGGATGAGAACAGAAATCGTGCTCCGGCAGCGCGGCAGCAGCAGGAGGCCCCATTAGCTAAAGTGGTGCTTCAGGTTAAGAACAGTTTCAGGTTAAGAACGGACCTCCGGAATGAATTAAGTACTTAACCCGACGTACCACTGTAATCTGCAACCCGGAGTGGAGTGGTTTGGAATATGATTCCCTCCAGTTTATCAAATCTACCCCCATATTGGGAAAACCCAAATTTACAGGGAGGGAAGCATTGATCTTGGTGTTTGTGGATAGATTGTTGTGTGGACTATGTAAATTAAATGGGAATGCAATCAGCTGCAAATAGTTTACTTGTCCACACAGTAAATTCCAGTGTGGACAAGCCCCAGAATGGTTCTGTAATGGGACAAGGCCCCATCTGCCCCCTGCCTAAATACAGACCCACTCCTAGCCTAAGGGACTATTTGTTTACATTTGCAAGGAAAGCTCTATTTAGTTTCAGAATCTATTGAATTCAGAAATTGCTGCCATATTTCAGCGTGTTTAAATTTAAAGTATGCTGTTTTCTAATTCAAGGTGTGAAGCCTGGCAAATAAATGTAATATATTTCATTAAAGGAGCCTACCTTTTTGACTAAGGAGAAGCCATTGTGATTCAGTAGGAGTTTAGAAATGTATAGCTTGTCTATGCAGTGTCATTCCATTTCCCATGCTTCCTATATTTAGAAACTTAACATTTTAGTGTGTTCTGTTTATGCATCTATGAAGAGTGATGATTGAGAGCAGGCTTTACTTTTTGGTGCTGCAGCTGCAGTTATGCTATGAAGATAATCAGCCTTAATACATTTAAATTTGCATCTCTTCTGTGAGCAGAGAGTGCATCTAAATGAGATATTGTAATTTGTTCTGACAGAGACAAGCTCATAAATATCCCTGTAATTTCACATGAAGTTTATTCCTGGGTTTTTTTTAAAAAAATGTTTTTAGTTTCCTGGGTTCTTCTGTTGCATCTGTATTTTAAATACTGCTTTACGTCTTAAAAGAAAATCACTGTGATTAACTTTGTTTCGATGCAGAAAGCATTCAAAGAAGCCAGAAAACAAAATGAATTATTTAAATGTTTATGCAGGATTTTTAGAAAATGTGAGCTTAAGTTGATAAACAATTTTAATTACATTGGATGCTCTGATGTCTTCTTATTTGTATACAGGGGATAAGTGTTGTTATGGCAAATGTGCTAAGTACTCACATGTGATGGATGGATGGATACCCACCAAAAAGCACAACGTTTCGGAGGTGCAAAAAGGAAGTCAGCCCCCCCCCCTGTTGTAGAAGAGTTAAAGCAAAGGATTTGACAACTAAGATCGAGTGCAACCCTATTTTGACAAAGTTGTTAACTTCGCGAGGGAAAATCATAAGACTGAGCTGGAGGAGAAAGGTGGAATTGAATTGAATTAAAAAGCAACCCCCCCCCCCCCGGAACCCTGGGAGCGATTTGTGAGAGCACCGGGAGAAGAGAAATAGAGGTTTTGACAGCTGTCAAAGAGCTGTCAAAGTGGAAGAATAAAATAGAGAACTTTGTTACGAGGACTTTGCCGGTTACATTTGTTACAAATTGGATAACAAGTTATTTTGACTGGTGGATGTGATCTGGAAGGGAATTTAGTTATTGCAAACCACCTAGAGGAGCCGAGGGACATTACAAGTATTGTTGGCGTGAAATTTGACCAGAACTTTCTATCTCCTGGGAAACTGCAGAAATGGAACACTATTTTGTCTACAGAGGTCTACGCACTAAAGGAGACAATAGATTTATCTATTGAAGAATGAAAGGGACTTGACGTAATGTTTTGTTCTTGAATAACAAGCCTCTGCAGAGGAATTAGAAGCTTTTGGAATTGGAACATTTGTGCAGGAGAGCAGGGAAAAAAAAAAAAAAAGGAGGAGTGAGATCAACAAGAACAACAAAAATAATAAGAACTGGACAAAGCTGGAAGTGGGAACATTTGGGACATCCAGATTTGACAGGTTTAAAGAAATAAAATTGGAGCTTTTACTCTTAGATATAAAAATCTGGATGGAAGAAATGGGCCTTTTTTGAGACAGACTCCTTCCAAGATTGGACATTCGAAATTAAAGATGTCTGGGAAAGGACTATGGTTTAGAGAGATGTGGGAACTCCAGGAAGACATCAGACGTCGAGGAACATTGGGAACGCAACCGGGAAAGGGGGGAGGGGAAATTTGGAATCCAAAGGGCGTAAAATTATTTTTTTATTTTTCTTCTATTTTAATCTGTATTGCATATTAAAGGGGGGAACTCGCGGAAGGGAACAGGTCGATTTTAGGGGATGGGAAAATATTTTTAAAATTGAGTCAATGATAATAAGTTTAAATTTGGGATAAGAACTTGTTGAATTTTTTTTTGTTTTGTTTATTTGTAAGAATTGGAATACAGGAGGGGGAGGGGAGGGGAAATCCTGAAAAGATGTTATTGGGAAAAAGATTTTAAAATTGGATGTTTTGTTTTGTTTTATTTTTTTTGTTGTAATACAAAAAGCACAACGTTTCATAGGCTAGGGTTTGGGAACTTGTAGACCAGAATACAACTCCCATCAGCACCAGCCAGCATGACCAGTGGTCAGAGACAGTGGGAGCTCTGGTCCATAGGTACCCCAGCCCTGCCATATAGCATCAAGCCCTTTTAAAATGTTTTTTTTTTGAGGGGGGGGTTTATTGGGTTGTTGTTGTTTTTATTTTGAATATATATTTTGTGGTGTGATTTTTTGATTTTATTCTGTGAACTGCCCTGAGACCTGCGGGTATAGGGTGGTATATACATTTAATAATAATAATAATAATAATAATAATAATAATAATAATAATGGCATTAGTCACAGAGTGCAGCCCAGCACAGGGAATTTTAAAAAATGTTTTATTATGTTTTTGTATATTTTGGAAGCCGGCCAGAGTGGCTGGGTCAACCCAGTCAGATAGGCAGGGTATAAATATAATGATGATGGTGGTGGTGGAATAGGAGATCCTTCTTTTCATCAGAGGAATGTTGGCAGGTATGAGGTCTACCATGAGTAGAGCTTAGTTGAATACCATCCTGATTTTTTAAAATAACAAGCCACACACTCTGAATAGCTACTGGGAAGGGGAAGGATCAATACTGAAGAGAACAGTGCATTAATGGGCCATAAAAGCTTTCGGAATGAATCCACAGGCTTTCAATTTGCTAGCATCTCTGTGGCTTTCAGCATTTTACTAAATAATTGCGTTGGCTAAGGGACAACCTTTGAAAGCATATGTCATGCAAAATGGTAGTCCTGAGAGAAACAAACCAAGTTGATTTGAATGGGATTATTTACAGGATGCGTTTTATGCAGCATCCGGGCAATGATTTATAATGCCTTTCTTGGGTTCATCAGTAATTAATAAGCTGCCTCTATGTTCTCCAGTTGTATTTTATTTCTGCATTATAGCCTCCTCTATTACAGTGGCTTAGGGCAGGCTACACGAGCCTCTCCCCACACCCTCCTCCTATATTTAAAAACAAAAGCAGACGGATCCCTATTCCTAAAGGTGGAACTTATGTCAGCATGGACCCTGGGGAAGCGGTGATTTTAAAATCAACAGCCACATCAGGGCTGGCCCACCCATGAGGCAAGGTGAGGTGACTGCCTCAGGCAGCAGGATCCATAGGGGCAGTAGATCTGGCCTCCAAGGAATTCATTGACTGCTGCTGCTGCTGGGTCAGTGATGGCTGTAACATGCACCTTGGAGGCTGGGTCTGCTGCCTCCTTGGCACACCCCTGCTGCCGCCTCTACATTAATTACCCCTCCTACTTTTGCCTCTGGTCTCATCCACTACTGACATGTGCCCCCGCTACCTGAAGGTCGACAAGATGGGAATGTGGCCCTCATGTTTAAGAAGTTCCACAACCATTGCTAGCCTTAAGATGCATCTCCTGAGCTGTATTTATAGGGTGGGGTTTCCAAGGAGCATATAGCTCATAGCTTATAGTAAGGATTGCAGTGAGTGTCCATTACAGCAGACCCTCCAACGTATCTCTAATGAAAATAGGGACATTTTATTCAACAACAACCATTTTCTTTATACCCTGCCCATCTGATTGGGTTGCCCCAGCCACTCTGAGTGGCTTCCAGTAAATATAAAAACATAATAAAATGTTAAACATTACAAAACTTCCCTGTATAGGCCTACTTTCAGATGTCTTCTAAAGGTAGCTCAGGGGTTGCATAATTCCATACTCTCCAACGTTTTTAAAGTCCTAAGGAAAAGCGGGATATTCCAGGATCAAATCAGAAACTGGGATTGCTTCTGTAAATCTGGGACTGTCCCTGGAAAATAGGGACACTTGGAGGGTCTGTTACAGGTGGTTGGGTCCTTGGTTGTCAATATGAAGGACACCTCTAGGTGGGATTATTGAACCATTGCAGTTGCGATGATAAATACAAAGGACACTATTTCCGCAATATTAACACCCCTTCACGATGTCTGAACAGGTTACTCCTCAGATTTATCCAGTCCTACTTGGCAATAGCTCCAACCACCTGTAAACCAAAACAAAAGTTTTACCACCTGTGTGGAATGTTCTAGAAGATTAATAATAATAATAATAATAATAATAATAATAATAATAATAATAATTTATACCCAGCCCATCTGGCTTGGTTTCCTCAGCCACTCTGGGCAGCTCCCAACTGAATATTGAATACAGTGGTGCCTTGCAAGACGAAAAGAATCCGTTCCGCGAGTCTCTTCGTCTTGCGGTTTTTTGGTCTTGCGAAACAACCCTATTAGCGGCTTAGCGGATTAGCGCTATTAGCGGCTTAGTGGCTATTAGCGGCTTAGCGGCTTAGAAAAAGGGGGGGGGAGCGAAAAAATCGCAAGACCCGCAAGACATTTTCGTCTTGCGAAGCAAGCCCATAGGGAAATTCGTCTTGCAAAGCGCCTCGAAAAACGGAAAACCCTTTCGTCTAGCGGGTTTTTCGTCTTGCGGGGCACCACTGTATTCAAAACATGATAAAACATCAAACATTTAAAAATTCCTTAAACAGGACTGCCTTCAGATGTCTTCTAAAAGTCAGATATTTCCTCGACATCTGATGGGAGGGCGTTCCACAGGACAGCACATACAGACCTTATCTTAACTCCCTGTACTTGGCACAAAATGCAGTCCTTGCATCAGACAGCCAAAGTGTGATCTTTTGAATGAGGCCATTGTTTGCTGCTGGGAACGTCACCGTCTGCACCCAGCCAGGGGCTCAGAGAGGAAGCCAAGGAGTAAGTCCTAAGGGTAGGGGACGGATCATGCCATATATCAGGTGTCACAGCACCAAACCAGGATGCTAAGACGTTGTGGTGTGCCCAAGGAAACAATAAGGGATTGTAAGAGAGGGAAAGGTTAAATGTGAGGAGCAGTTTAAAGTTATTTAGGCTGCCATCCTACAGCTTGTGGGTGGGGTGAGGGGAGAATGGAAGGGACTCCATTTGCCTTTCCAAAGGGAGCTGGCATGCTCTTGCTAGCAGGCCAGAATTGGGGCTAGTATTCTTGTGTTGCTCTGTCCTTTTCTAGTATTTTCTTTTTTCTTTTAAATGAACAATTTTATCAGGTCACACCTGTGGCGTTCTGGCTGTTGCTGGGCTCCAGCTTCCAGCAGCCCCTGTCAGCACTGCCAGCAGTCAGGAATGTCTGGTGTTGTAGTGTGGCAATATCTAGAGGTTTCCATCCCTGCCTTGGGTGAAGAACCCACTGTGACCCAAGTCTAAACTTAATTCTCTCCTCTTGGGCAAAGATCATAAGATGACCTGGCTGGTAGCCAGATTCTATGCCCAGATTTGTAGGCACATATCATCCTCTAGAACAGCGGTTCTCAACCTGTGGGTCCCCAGATGTTCTTGGTCTACAACTCCCATCATCCCTGAGCTCAGTCCTTGCTAGCTAGGGGTGATGGGAGTTGTAGTTCAACAACATCTGGAGACCCACAGGTTGAGAAAGGCTGCTTTAGAATAAAATAGCTTACTAGGGAAATGCTGAAGTTGCCCTTGGGGCGCCTCAGGGTCAATTTTTTATGGTAGCCCAAATCTCAGTTGTATGGGTGTATGTATATTTCTCATGAGCTATTGCTGTAATCTGCTCCGATTGTATATTTTACCTTTATGAACGCTGTTTTTGTTGTGTTATGTGAGCTGGTCTTTGACTGTAATAAATTATCTAAGACTCCAAACCCACTGTGACCATTCTTTGACAACTAAATATGGCCTTAACGTTTATACATATATTCTCACCCTCTCTCTTTCTCTCTCTCCCTCACCAGACTACGTTTACTGCAAATGAAACAGCAGCCTTTTGCCAGGCAACCTGGTTGTGTGGAGACGTTAACTTGTTTTGCTTTAATAACCATTTTGGGAAGCATTTGGGGGCGTGAGAACTGCAGGCGGGGGGGGGGGTCGGGAAGGCAAAAACAAATGCTGTATAAGGAGATTAACAAACAGCTTCTGGCACACCACCACATGGCACGGAAAACACCGGGTGGATTCTTTGTGACGCTCGGATTTCTGAGTCTTTAGGATATATAACCCTCAAGGCAAATGAATGAATGGCACATATGGAACAGCCGTTCGATGTGAACAAGTTATCATGAGCGCTGCTGATCTGTACCTCAGGAACAATATGTACATGCTTCAAACTCTGTTCCAAGACACTGGCTAGCTGTAGATGGTCGAGATGGAGATATGGTGGCCTTTCCCTACGTATTTTAAATTGCTTCTGCGATGTATGTTCTGCATAATGTGTTCATCTATTAATGCAGAGTACCACCAAGTTTAATATTGCCCTTAATGTGTACAACTGTAATCTTACAGATTTGTTGTTGTTTAGTCGTTTAGCCGTGTCCGACTCTTCGTGACCCCATGGACCAGAGTAGGCCAGGCACTCCTGTCTTCCACTGCCTCCCGCAGTTTGGTCAAACTCATGCTGGTAGCTTCGAGAACACTGTCCAACCATCTCATCCTCTGACGTCCCCTTCTCCTTGTGCCCTCAGTCTTTCCCAACATCAGGGTCTTTTCCAGGGAGCCTTCTCTTCTCATGAGGTGGCCAAATTATTGGAGCCTTGGCTTCAGGATCTGTCCTTCCAGTGAGCACTCAGGCCTGATTTCCTTAAGAATGGATAGGTTTGATCTTCTTGCAGTCCATGGGACTCTGAAGAGTTTTCTCCAGCACCATAATTCAAAAGCATCAATTCTTCGGCGATCAGATATGGATATATCAATCTTACAGATAGATGTATCTATGTCTATCTTTCACATTATTCAATTCCGTCCAGGTTTTTAAAGGTTTTTTCTTTTTTACACTAAGGGACAGTGAGTTAGAATCTAGCTTACCAGAGGAAACCCCTTCCACTCACATGCTCTTCTGGGGGATGCGGGGGGCAGAGACGCCGTCTTTGAAACAAGATGTAAAAAAACAATCTGTGCTTGAACTTAACAGTGAGTAAATTATTCTGCTGTTGCAAGGTACAAATTGCACACTGAGCAAATTTCACATTCAGCCTTGAGTCATGATGTTGGCCGAGAGACATGGAACATTAACAGAATATGGATTTCTAATGCGCACCAATGTAAATTGCTGAAAAAAGAACTGCTACTGTCACTGTGCTAGTGGACAAATATTTATCATGATTTAAAGTACAGTGGCCCCTCAGGTTAAGAACTTAATTCGTTCTGGAGGTCCGTTCTTAACCTGAAACTGTTCTTAACCTGAAGTACCACTTTAGCTAATGGGGCCTCCCACTGCCACTGCCGTGCGAATTCTGTTCTCATCCTGAAGCAAAGTTCTTAACGCGAGGTACTATTTCTGGGTTAGTGGAGTCTGTAACCTGAAGCGTCTGTAACCTGAGGTACCACTGTACTGATGTGGTATATTATGGTTTGCTTCCTTAAGGATTTCCCACCGTGGCTGATGTGTGACTACATTTGCGATGCAAGGAATTTTTCATAAAACTGAACATACTTGTAATACATGTTCTGACACATCATAGGCTTAGAGCCTCATATCCATGCCAGCACAAAAGCAAATACTGGCAGGATCCTTAAGAGATTAAGTTTCCAGTGGTAATCATTATTTCTTACTTGCATTCCAGTTCTGCTTAGACGGCCCAGGTCAGGTGCTTAGCCTTGAATGCGCTAAATGTTATACAAACATAATGCAACTGCATGACAAAAAGCATCCATTAGCAGACTGTTAAAGAAAGCAATCTGTACTCTAAAATGATGGCGCACTTATGACAGAAGTAGTACCACCCTCTCAACATGTCAAGGGATTCAGATAAATTATGTAGCAGCATAATGCAGTTTCTGGCTGCTATTAAACCGTAGAATTGTAGAGTTGGAAGGAGCCCTGTGGGTTATCTAGTTCAACCTCCTACAACGCAGGAATCTTTTGACGAACGTGGGGCTCAAACTCACAATCCTGAGATCGAGTGGTTGCTTTGGGGTCTAGGTAGTTACCTTGAACATCCCAGAGCAGGGCCTGCTGAAGACATTTTGGCACCAGAGGCAAACCACAAAATGGCGCCTCCCCACCAGGGACAAAGGATTGAGTGAAGATAGACTGATGACTGGGAGCGGCCGCCGAGACCATATAACACCAGTCTTGAAAGACCTACACTGGCTCCCAGTACGTTTCCGAGCACAATTCAAAGTGTTGGTGCTGACCTTTAAAGCCCTAAACGGCCTCAGTTCAGTATACCTGAAGGAGCGTCTCCACCTCCATCGTTTAGCCCGGACACTGAGATCCAGTGCCAAGGGCCTTCTGGCGATTCCCTCGCTGTGAGAAGCCAAGTTACAGGGAACCAGGCAGAGGGCCTTCTTGGTAGTGGCACCCGCCCTGTGGAACACCCTCCCACCAGATGTCAAAGAGAAAAATAACTACCAAACTTTTAGAAGACATCTGAAGGCAGCCCTGTTTAGGGAAGCTTTTAATGTTTAATAGGTAATTGTATTTGTGTTTTGTTGGAAGCTGCCCAGAGTGGCTGGGGAAGCCCAGCCAGATGGGCGGGGTAAAAATAATAAAAATAATTATTGTAATATACACAGGGAAGGTGTACATGTGGGGAATCAAATTGACCTTACCTGATGTTTTAAGTGAGAATCAAAGGCTGTCACAGGAGGGCGGTACTCTGAATCACACTGGGCAGGTTCAGGAGACCTCAGCAGTGCCAGATTTAGGGTGGTCTGAACACTGTCTCCCCTGCACAGGGCACCGAGCTGAGGGGGGCACAAAATTGAGAAGCTCCACAGTTGAGCAGCTCCATTTGGGTGTGCCAAATGTTGACCATGCTCGGGGGGGGGGGGCAGATTACCAAAGTCCGCCCGAGGGCAGCCCCTGTCGTTTCCTCTCTAGGGGTGGGAGACCAGCAGAGCTTCCTATTTGTTGCGAGGCCACTGTAGAGGTGGCATGGCAGATCTGGCCTTGAAGGAGTGCACCACAGTCATTGTTACTGCAGCAGCAGTGGGAGGTCAGATCTGCTGCCCCTGTGGATTCTGCCGCCTGAGGCAGTTGCCTCACCTTGCCTCATGGGTGAGCTGGCGCTGGCCCCTAGTTTCTACTATAAGGAATCTGCCTTAGACTGAGTCAGACCATTGGTTCATTAGCCCAGTATTGTCTACACTGACAGGCAGTGACCCTCCAGGATTTCAGATGCTTACTAAAGTGCAGGTCCCATTAAACTCATGATGCTTAGGCTTTCTCTTGTAAGTAGTTTATTCTTGCCAACCAAGGTCATCATCTAAATACATGATTTGAGATGGTGTGCACTTACCACTCATCATCCTGACTCCTGCAAAATGAGTTCAGGGCAAACTCCTGGAATGACTACAGGCAAAAGGCACTCCAGCATCAATTTCCTTTTTGACCTGCCCAGAAACATCATTTTCTTTTGAACACCAGTTGGCCAGAGATGCCAAATTTGGCTCTTGTTTTCTAATAAAATGTTCCAACTCTCACTGGACCACCATGATCCCTTGCTAGGACCACAAGTTATGATTATATTTTAATAAATGAAGGGACATGCAACTTTGTTAGACTTTTATTGTATGTCACTCACATAACTGCAGAAAATAATCATCCATGTAACAAAAATAACTGTACCAGACAAGACACACAGGACTCACGTGTGCAACAATTGCACTTCTCATCATATGACATGCAGCATTAACTATGATTCCCTTTTAAATTGTTTTTCAGGTTTGGTAAGTACCTTCTGAAATGAAAATTACATCGCTATTTCAGTTAAGCAGCAGCAGCAACATGTGCAGATGAGATACCCAGATGGCTTTTGCTCTATTGTTTGAAAGAGAATGAAACACTGATTGCTAGGATGCATGGCAGAAGATAAGACTGTGGAAGATATGCAGTTACCTTTTTGGTCTACCTACAGAAAGTATTGTTAATCGTATGTTGTTGGCATTAACCTGTTGGCTTTGCAATGCCTGCTAGAACAAGCTGTAAACTTCAGTGGCATTTTAAACTCGCATTGTGTACAGGTAACTCACAGGCTTATTTTACTTACACAATTGTAGCTTTGCATTTGTGGGTGGGAAATGGAGAGCAGAAGAAATCCATTCTCCATTTGCTTATTTCCTACCTTCCCATCAAAGCTACAACTGCAGGCTTACCCAGCTTTTGGGAAGGTGGAACGAGGGCTCTGGTAAGGTCCTAGAGCCCTTCCAGCCTTTCCCCCAAAACCAAGCAAGCCCTCCAACTTGGGGCGGAGGGCGGTCGGTCCCGGGGGTTCCTGGCTTTATGTCTTTTTGCACTTATGTGTGGAACCCCACGGCCAAACCCTTGCATAGGTTGCAAGTTACTTGCATACTGCTTTAAGATGCACAGTAGTATAAGATACTAGTATCTCCTAATTGTTAAGTCTCTTTATCTTTATTAAATATTGTTCTCCAAGCACATACTAACTATGAGTTCCACAGCAGATTTTTCTATTCTACATCTTGACAGAAACAAGTATCATGAATGCCTGAGTTCACTGGCTAAGTAGCAGAATGGATATTTTCATACAAAAGTGTCCTTTCTTCCCAACCAAGTTTGGACAGTGAAATTTAGGTCAACAGCACTGTTGGCAAAACAATGCTTAGTTCCCACCCCCGCAATTAAGGCATTTCAATTGACATTAAAAACATTAATTTTTTTGGTAACAGTTAGCATAATTCAAAAATCTTAAGGTATGCTATTTATTTGTACAGGTGAAGAACTGAAATGTATTTAAGCATTTTTAACATCACTGCAAAATAAGAAATATATTAACATGAAAATATCTGTTGTTTTCAGACAGGGCAGTGCAACTTAATAAAAACTTCAACGGAACAGAAAACACTGACAACTCACTCTTCCTGTTCAATGTTGTGAAATGCCCAAACCATGTGCAAATCTATTTAGTAACAAATGCAATTTGGCAAACTGAATTTTAAGCCGTGAACAAACCTTTTGCTATTAAAAATCAGACACCCACCTTCCCATGCAGTCAGGGCAGCACAGGGCTCAATACAGGTCACTTCCAGATAACCTGCTTTTGAGCATTCAACCAGATCTGTTTGCACACAATCTGCATGGAGGTTATACAATGTCTAACGATTTGTTTGTGAGGTTATATGATGTAGCATCAAGCAGCTGTTATCCTATATCTTTCAGCGCATTTCCCCATCTCTTTCCTTATTGCAATAAGCCATATTTTCGGGGTGGGGTAAAGGTTTGCTGTGCAAAAGCGCCAAAACCACTGTGAATTTGCAAGTATGTGACTGAATTGCACCTGAAAGATAGTGGCGTTCTAGAAGCAAAAATGCAAGAGAGCTGCCACTTTCATATCAACTTTGACTCCAAGCACCAAGGGATTTCAATACTAAGCAGCACAACTTGGAAATATGTCGCTATGACGGTAATTCGCTTTTCTGACAATATTAATTGCCTGAGAGTCTCTAACAACTGTCAGTATTATTGATTCATTGCCTGCTGAAAGGTAATCTAGGTGGAGCCTATTACAAGGGCAGATGTAATATCCATAAATTTCTTCAAGGTGGCAATTCCAGTAACACTTATCACAACCTGGTCATATTAATTGGCTCTAATTTCCAAGGAAATGGATTTTGGGTTCAGTAGCTTGTTTTCCAGCAATGAAACAGTGCAGTCTACTCAGAATTCGGCCTCGCTGAGTCTAAAGGGATTGATTCCCAGGCAAATGAATATAGGATTGCAGCTTTAATTGTTTTAATGAAATTTATTTTAAATGCCAAGAGATATGTTAAGGCTAGTAAATTTTCCCAACAGACTGAGGAAATATATACCAGGCTAAGAAAAAGTCCTTTTGATAAGAGTCTTAAAAATAATAATAATCAGATACATAATATTTTAATTAACCACCCATTACTATAAGTGTAAATGATTAGAAATGTCAAAACAATATAAAATTTTAACACTAGAATTTGTTGTTTATTGATGAAAAAAAATCCTAACCAAAAATATTAGGTGAAATTCAGTGACACAATTATGATCAAATGGAAGCCGTAGTCCACGTGTCAACCATACAGATTCCTTAAATTATTCTTAGTATCAAAGTGCCTATATAGACAAATTAACTATATATTGTGCTTTTAAAAAGTGATATGTATCACAATATAGCTGTGGCATAGTATTTTCTCCAACCTGTTTGTCTGCACTGAGTGTGATTTTAAGAACAGAGAATGCAAGTAAGCTGATCAGCATGTTCTCTGATAAACCTCTAACTACTATGCTTTTGCTTTGGTGATAAGTGTTAAAAAAAGCACTGAAATCAATAAAGTATTACTATTACAGGCACAAATTAAAGAAACAGGCAGTGAAATTTAATTGTCACCAAGTATATTTTAAGCCATTTCCTTTTTTTTGCAACAGAAGGGGACATCCTTGCCTAATCTGTCTCTCGCTGATTCATTAATTGCACTGATATAATGGCACAGCTGAATACAGGCTACTGAGATCCAGATCAAGTGCATTTGGGGTGAAAGAAGATATTTTTTCCCTATGGTTGTAGCAAGTTGCTTTAGATAAGCAGCCTGTCACATGGAGGAAGCTTCTGAAACACGAGATTTAAAAACTGCTATGCAGCTACTTGACATGATGGCTCCATGGTGCAAAGCAGGAATCAGTGTTGCGACTTTTACTTAATTACCTGAACGAGGAAAACCAACCCTTATCATAGGACAGGCATAGGCAAACTTGGCCCTCCAGATGTTTTGGGACTACAACTCCCATGATCCCTAGCTAACAGGACCAGTGGTCGGGGATGATGGGAATTGTAGTCCCAAAACATCTGGAGGGCCGAGTTTGCCTATGCCTGCCATAGGAGGTAACCAGCTCCCTTCAAGGTGACTCTGCAAGCTATATCCAGAGCACCGATTCACCACTTGAAACCAGCTTTGGTTGAATGTTATAGGTATGCACATAACACATCAACATTTGATTAGCTTGTCACCTTGAGGAAAAGAGAGATACCGAGTTTGAAACCTGTTACTGTAGAATGTGTAATACTTTTAATCTAAACATTTCTGACTATATTCTCAAGTGATGGTTCTTTTAAGTTTTTCTGATCCTAGTCCTCGCAATCAAAACAAATATCATGGTGTGATTCTCAAAGGATGGGCATCAAATGCTCCTAACAAGTGTCTTGGCAGTGCAGGCACAGTCCACTACTAAAGCAGGATATGCATGGTTACGGCATTCGTGACAAAGCTAGCAGTTTCATCAAGGCAGGCAAACACGTTTACAAGTCATAGAGAACCTCAAGGATCACAGCAATGGACCAGGCCTGTGTTTCACAGCTGAAAGGGCAGTACTGACCATTTTCGTTAGTCAGTTCTGGAAGACCTTTCCAAGGCGATCTGCCAAAACAAACAAGCAAAAAGTTAATGCCTCACTACTGGAATTACCGAGCATTTAAATATATTAAAGCAACCCATCTCACATAAAGGATAGCACACATGGGTGTGTGTGAAAGAGTATAGACCAGGAATTATAACTATTTGGCAAACTGCTCCGATTTCAAATCCACCCCCTTTTTTTTAAAAAAAAGTGTAATGTACATTAGAAAAAGTGGGAAGCTCCCAGCTGTGGAAAAGATGAAGGAGAATTGCAGATTTAGACGACAAAACTTACTAAGCCCAATGCCTTTCAGCATTGCTTTTTTTTCTTTAAAAATGTTTAGAGGTACTCTCATTTTGACTCAAGAAAATCACCATTTTATAGTTCAAATCGGGGAAAATAAATACAGTAAAGGGACAAAAGTACAAAGGTTCACAAAATGTTTAGGGGTATGCGTACCCCTGTGCCCCCCGAAAAAAAGCACTACCTTTTGAAATGAGTTCTTCCTCAGGGGCACTCTTAAAACTAGCAATTTCACTCCTAGCCTCTTACATACAAATATAATTTTATTTGTATGCCGCCTTTCCATAGTTCAAACCATGCTCAAGGCAGCATACAACATGAAAAAACTCATATAATTGCAAATATAACAAATAGTCATAAACAATAAATAAAGCATCCCAATTACACAATCAAATGGAACGATTTCCACATAAATCAAAATAAGATTCTCTAAAATAGAGAATCAGGCTGCTGCAAAATAATAGTCGAGGACTGAAATTGCTCTACTCTATATTAATGACAAAACAATGCTATCAATTATACTCAATCACTGGACACAGAGAGAAAATTATTAAGATGACTTTGTGTATACATTCCATTGTTGCCCAATTTCCCTTTTACTGGGGCTTGCATTTACATTCATTGTCTTGGTACTTCAGTGAAATAGCCTGTGTTATTCAGTACACAAGGACCAAGCAAAACAAACCAGCAGGATCCAGGTAGAGGCAGAACTGCTGGTTTCCAAAAAGCATAAACCTTGGCCCAGAGAACATTGTGTGCATGTTACTGCAGTGACAATCTACACAACAAAGACTGGGGAAGGAAAACATTAGTGTCTCACGGTGCCCATCTGGTAAGACGGGGGTTGGCCACTATTAAGAACACTGAAATCATGATGGATTCCTGCATGCGACCAAAAACTTTTCGGAAGACAGAGCACCCAGACCAAGTCCTGCCCCCTTCCTTGCATTTTCTCTCTCTTTTGTTATGGTTCTGGACAGTTAAGAGTTAACACTCCAGGAAGCGTTCTTATTCACTGGGTGCATTGCCCACATGACCTGGGCATTTTCCTTTGATCTATGCTCTCTGGGGACGCGGGTGGCGCTGTGGGTTAAACCACAGAGCCTAGGACTTGCCGATCAGAAGGTTGGCTGTTCGAATCCTCATGACGGGGTGAGCTCCCGTTGCTCAGTCCCTGCTCCTGCCAACCTAGCAGTTTGAAAGCACCTCAAAGTGCAAGTAGATAAATAGGTACCGCTCCGGTGGGAAGGTAAACGGCGTTTCTGTGTGCTGCTCTGGCTCACCAGAAGCGGCTTAGTCATGCTGGCCACATGACCCGGAAGCCGTATGCCGGCTCCCTCGGCCAGTAAAGCGAGATGAGCCCACAACCCCAGAGTCAGCCACAACTGGACCTAATGGTCAGGGGTCCCTTTACCTTTACCTTTACGCTCTCTGGGGGCTGCAGAGAGCAGTCTGTCTGAGAATGTAAGCAAGGTAGTTTCGTTTTTGTTAGAGACAGAAAGTTGCGAACATGCAGCTAGATTCTGTAAGTTTTCTTTTCTGTTTGTTATGCTTCTAAATAGAAGAAGAAGAAGAGTTTGGATTTGATATCCCGCTTTATCACTACCCGAAGGAGTCTCAAAGCGGCTAACAGTCTCCTTTCCCTTCCTCCCCCACAACAAACACTCTGTGAGGTGAGTGGGGCTGAGAGACTTCAGAGAAGTGTGACTAGCCCACGGTCACCCAGCAGCTGCATGTGGAGGAGCGGAGACGCAAACCCAGTTCCCCAGATTACGAGACTACTGCTCTTAACCACTACACCACACTGGCTCTCAAATAAAGAGTGTTAAAGTAGAAGCACTGGTATCGAGCTGAGTTATTGAAGACACCACGCAGACACATTTTACGCTGCGTGTGAACTCTGCTATTATCCGGAAACTGAGAAGAGTGGCAGCGCGAGTGGCAGCATGTGGGCACCATTGAAGTTTGTCGGAGTGGCAATAAATGAAATTTATTGCAGGGCCATTGCAGCAGACTCAGTGGGTCAAAGGATTTACAACCCACAAACTTTAACATCTTTCCCCAACCAAGAACTGGCTTTCCAACCTATTGCAAGGATAATCTGTTATTGCAGTTTCCCAGGCAACCATGATAAGCAAGTATAGTACCGTATTTTTCGCTCTATAAGACGCACCAGACCACAAGACACACCTAGTTTTTGGAGGAGGAAAACAAGAAAAAAAATATTCTGAATCTCAGAAGCCAGAACAGCAAGAGGGATCGCTGTGCAGTGAAAGCAGTAATCCCTCTTGCTGTTCTGGTTTCTGGGATAGCTGCGCAGCCTGCATCCCCTCCAGAAGATGCACACACACATTCCCCCTTACTTTTTAGGAGGGAAAAGGTGAGTCTTATACAGCAAAAAATACGGTACTTGCCTGATGTGGGCATTCTACTCTCTATCCCCATCCCTACACACAGAAAGGTATGTCTCATATGCAATGATTCACAAGTGATTTCCTACTTCTGCATACAGGTTACGGCTGATGGGACTAGGCCAGTAGATCTCTCCAATTTAAAAGGCCTTAGGGTCGAAGCATGAAAGTATCACAACAAATTAATAATGGCTCGTGATACACTTACGGTCTCACTCTTGTCTAAAATGTACAGCTCAGTGTTTCCCAAACTTGGGTCTCTCCAGCTGTTTCTGGACTACAATTCCCATCATTCCTGACCACTGGTCCTGCTAGCTAGGGATGATGGGAATTGTAGTCCAAAAACACCTGGAGAGACCCAAGTTTGGGAAACACTGGTACTAGCGAAAAGCCCTGGTTCCATTTTATAGGTCTCATAAAAACAGCTTTCACATTCCCCGTAATTCTTCTGCAAAGAATTTCCTTCATTATCCCCCCCCTTTTTTGGCTGCAGTGTGTATATAATTATTCAAGATGAGAGACCCATATTATTCTGGAAGAAATATCAAAACAAATGGGTGTCCAACAGCGATACTTCAAGCTGCTTAAATGAAAAGCTACCTCTCAAGATGGACGTAATGGCGAGAAAGAGCATTCTTAATCAAATAGACAGTTTTCGCATAGATCTCTGGACCAATTAACTTGGAGAAGTACAACTTGGCACGAAGAAAATATCCAATTGGCCACAGCCATTCCTTAAAATAAAATAAAAAAGGCAAGAGAAGCAGAATTAAGGACACACGTTTTTGGCAATGGAAAACCAAAATCTGTTGGTGGGAAAAAGTGCTGAAGCACAAAACTTACAGGTCCTTGGTGATAATTAAATCCTCTTGCCACATTGTAGTTATCATTGTCTAAGGCATTGTCGTAGACACCACAGTAAACCATATCACTGTAGACAAAAAAAATCACAAAGGGCAAATAAGTACAATTATAGAAAGCTGCATGAAAAGATACAGAATTGTTTAGGGAGAATAGATCTCAATTCAAAAGAATTCTAATCAAAACATTTCCAACATCTCCTCCCCCATCCAACCCCCCCCCCCGCTGTTATTTGTAAGCAACATTACACAGATCAATTCTGCACGTATATTTCCAGAGGTGGCAACAAGTTGCGTAATTCCCTCTTCAGGGAAGCTTGGTCTCCCAAAAAGCTTTTAAAATGGCATGGTTGTTTGTTTATTTCTTTCTTCCAAAATATTTCTTTTCACACTGATGGGGACACAAACTTATTTAAGCCATGGAGCATGGCACCATTTTAGTTACATGCTCAAAGTTAACTCCCCCCCCCCCCCGGCAAATGTATTCAAAATGCGGTTGCATTAAAGCACAGGGGAAATCATATTAGCTGGATTGAGATGGGAATATCGGAAAGATAGATGCTACCCACTGGGAGATTTTGAACAAAGTTTCTCTGTCAAGGAATCTTATATGTGATGCAACAGAACTCCAGGTTTCTATTAATGAAGAAGCCCTGGAGACGGAGACTTCGGTGTTTGCCTAATTCTGAGCAAGATCTAATCAGCCTTCTATCGCACTTACTCTGGGTCCAAAGTTTTCATGCCAAGTGGACCTAGTAGCTTTTCCTCTACCATTTCAAGTGCTTTCCACGCTCGCTCAGGAGAGAACAATTCAGGTGCCTTGATAAAAAAAACCAAGGGGAAAAAACCACTTAAAAACCAATAGCAAAACCCTGGAAAATTAAATGAACAAGCTTCATCCTGG
Organism: Podarcis cretensis; assembly: GCF_951804945.1. Taxonomy (NCBI): domain Eukaryota; kingdom Metazoa; phylum Chordata; class Lepidosauria; order Squamata; family Lacertidae; genus Podarcis; species Podarcis cretensis. Next base: position 75,342,052 of record NC_137175.1, read on the forward strand.
TTTTCACACATATTTTACCCCCTCCCCCGTATTATCCACAATGCAACCTAAAATCTCAGTGTAAAAGCAGTGTTTAAATAGCCTAATTTTTAACAGAGCACAATTCGCAAATATTCCAAGTTGCCAGTGTTGTCCTTTCCTCTTGACTCCCCAGAGCCAGGGAAGGAAGCAGAGCCCAGGGAAACTTGAGCCCAGAGACTTTGGATCCCAGTTGATGTGAGAACCACCAGCATTGCAGGGACTGGTGGGAATATTTCAAAGCACCTCACTGATAGGGAACTGAACATCACAGGCTAGCAGCTGTTCTCTGCAGGGTTTGTGAGCACTTCTGATTGTTCTATCGCAGATGAACTCTGCTGGGTCTATACCTCACTGAAGGATGGACGAATCTGAGAACTTTGCCTTCTCCTCATTTCTCATTTTCCCAATCTTAAGTTCACAGCTGATCACAATTCAGGCAATTTTCACACCAGTTTGCAAATAGATTATGCGCCCACCCAGAGCATGTTTTGCTGTGTTATTATGTTGGAAGCCACTCGGAGTGGCTGGGGCAACCCAGTCAGATGGGAGGGGTAAAGGTAAAGGGACCCCTGACCATTAGTTCCAGTCATGGCCAACTCTGGGGTTGTGGGCTCATCTCGCTTTATTGGCCGAGGGAGCCAGCGTACAGCTTCCGGGTCATGTGGCCAGCATGACTAAGCTGCTTCTGGTGAACCAGAGCAGCACACAGAAAAGCTGTTTACCTTCCTGCCGGAGCGGTACCTATTTATCTACTTGCACTTTGATGTGCTTTCGAACCGCTAGGTTGGCAGGAGCAGGGACCGAGCAACGGGAGCTCACCCCGTCACGGGGATTCGAACTGCCAACCTTCTGATCGGCAAGCCCTAGGCTCTGTGGTTTAACCCACAGCGACACCCGCGTCCCAGCCATGGGAGGGGTACAAGTTATTATTATTATAATCATTATCGTCATTGTCATCTTTTTAAAAAGTCAGCATGGAGACCCATATGCATTTCACCTAATATAATGCATCTTGCTTTTCAGCAGTATATTCATTTGTTTCTGTGCACTAATATACAGTTGCACTAATATATGCATTTTTGGGTTGGGGGTTGGACTAGATCACCCTTGGGATCCCTTCCAACTCCATACAGTGATTCATAGGAATTTGCTGGCTAAAGGGGATGGGATCAACATAGCACAGCTACTGTATGACACAGCAGAATTGTGGATCAGGGTCCTAAGACTTTGTCATTTCTTCTTCCAGTAGCAGAGGAATCAAGAGCCCTTCCTGCAAGGGCCTGGGGGAGGGTACAAAAGGATCCCACCCAAAATGCTCATCTAATGATAACGAGTTAACGGACCCATCAGATTTTGGAGAGGTTATTTCAGAAGTAATGTTCGGTGGGATTCCTCCCCCAAATCATATTTCACTCATCATAGCTTGTAAAGCGCCAGTGAAGAAAAGCTAAACTAAAAGCACAGTCCTAAACATGTCTACTCAGAAGCATGTTCTAGTGAATTTAATAGAACTTTCTCTTAGGTAAGTAGAGTTAGGACTGCAGCCTAAATTATGTAATGTAAGTTGAGTTTAAAAAGAAGAAGAGAAAAAAGTTATATGGTTTGAAAAGTAAAGGTAAAGGTACCCCTGCCCGTACGGGCCAGTCGTGTCCGACTCTAGGGTTGTGCGCCCATCTCACTTAAGAGGCTGGGGGCCAGCGCTGTCCGGAGACACTTCCGGGTCACGTGGCCAGTGTGACGAAGCTGCTCTGGCAAGCCAGCACCAGCGCAGCACACGGAAACGCCGTTTACCTTCCTGCTATAAAGCGGTACCTATTTATCTACTTGCACTTAGGGGTGCTTTCGAACTGCTAGGTGGGCAGGAGCTGGACCGAAAGACGGGAGCTCACCCCGCCGCGGGGATTCGAACCGCCGACCATGCGATCGGCAAGTCCTAGGCACTGAGGTTTTACTCACAGCACCACCCACGTCCCCCCAAAAGTCCCCTGAAAAGTACGTTTACACAATACATACCACAACCATTGCTATAGGGAAATTTGGCCTTAGTTGATAATCACACCAAGGACTTGAAGCTCCACAGCTGTCCTTATATATGCCTCGCTTGTGAACCAGAGTTGGGTGTTTCTCATTGGGATCTGCTGGATTCTCAGAGACAAAGAACAGCTTTTCAAAGTGCGCCAGGATTTTTCTGTTCCACTGATCATACGTTATGGTCTCTTCTTTCCCTGGAAAACAATATAACGTGAAAGACTGGTTTTGATAATGCTTCAGTGCCAACAGAAAATATATATATAAAGACCTGTGTTGGTTTAATTTCAAAGAAAACGTGAACCTGAAATATACTCTATGTACTATGGCTTGGTGTTCAGTGGTAGTCAACAAGATTCCTCAAGCTTGAAAGTTTGAAAACCACTGTCAAAAATATTGCTTCTCACTCAGAACATTATCCTTGGGTGCAGCACAGTTAATGATAATTATGATTTTAAAGTAAAAATACTGACTGACCTTGCAGAGTTGTTGTAAATACTACAACTAAATAATGCATTTGAAATGGTTTGAATTTTCTCCATTCCCAACGTACATTGCAGATGAGACTACTTACCATGTCTTTTGATAGTAACTCCAGAATAAGGAAATATATTATTCTTGGACAACTCCAGCAACCAGCGAACTGTTGATTTGCATAAACCAACTATCTCCACAGCAGAACCATCTCTAAAAGGACGAGAGATATAGGTTTCAAGATTTACAAAGCAAGATTATAAATGACACTGCCCAAGGATTCCTTCCATCAGTATGTATTCTGGGTCTAAACCTAGCGTATACAACTCAGATCACTCCAAGAATCACTTTTGTAGGTTTTAATTGAGGCTGCATCCAAGTTTTTGTTACCATTTTAACTTGGCATCTCTTTTCCTTCGTTCTCTACTAACCCCTTCTTTTTCCCCAAGGTATGCACTCTTCCCCACAGAGCTTGCTACTCTTTTTTGAGCCTCTAAGCGTCTGTACCCATGACCTCCCTTTCTTCTGCCTCCCATTTTTGCTTTCTGTCTCCCCCACCTCATTTCCAGCTCACTGAACTGCCCAACAGCAGTACACAAGGCCTTCGCCCTCCCAGCAATTTGTACCAGCGGTTGAGCTGCACAGCGTGGCTAGCTGCAAAGGGCTAGGACAGGGCTTCCCAAACTCGGGTCTCCAGCTGCTTTTGGACTACAACTCCCATCATCCCTAGCTAGCAAGAGCAGTGGTCAGGGATGATGGGAACTGTAGTCCGAAAAACAAACTTGGAGACTCAAGTTTGGGAAACACTGGGCTACAAAAAGCGGGAACCGATTTCAACACACAAATCCAGGAGAAGAAGAGCAGCAATGCCTAATTTGTGACACAGACATTCTCCTAACCCTACTTGCACATTTGAGCTATTCCCACTACGATGGGAAAAGGTTACAAGTAAGTAGAATCCTGTCAGGGTGCTGCACAGCTGGCTTCGCATGCTCAAAGGTCCCGGGTTCAGTCCCTGCATCTTTTGTTAAAATGATCCAAAGACTTTTGCCTGTGACACCAGAGAGCCACTGGCAGTCAGAATACAGAATACAGAATACTAGACTACAGAGGGACTGACCACAATGCCTTATTGTATCAGACTAAGGCAACTTCCGAGGTTCCCTTCACTGTGCAGGCCTGATCTGAAAAGTCATGTTAATATTGTTGCAGCTTAATATTGTTCCAGAAGTTGCTGATGACAAGGTTGGTTCAGACATCAGAAAGCTGATGATCTCCTACACGTGGAGGGAATTGGAAGTGGGTCTTTAGGATCTGACCTACCTGGCATCATGAAGTGTCCACATATTAAAATGGAAAAGCTGGGCAAACCATGCAGCCTTTGAACCATGCAGCTTGCACATATAACTAAATATAATTATTTAACCCACAAGGCAAAATGAATAGCACAGGGGAAAATGTGTTAAGTTGAAGGACATAACTTTGCTACTAATTGATGTTTAGGAAAAGCAACATGGTTCCTTAAACATACTGGGTTGGAATCCAGAAGCAGGACAAATCTTGCACTCAAAGTTCTGCGTGCATAAGCCCTTACAGAAGCTGTGGATGAATGACTAGCTAAATTGTACATAGCGTGACTGAGCAAAACGGGCACTTTAACACATTTTGATTTCAGCTAATAGGGTCTGAAAATACAGTTTTGAAAATCTATACATCATTTCCTCATAACTTTGCAGGTCCAAAGAAATATTGTTTGGCACACTTTTATTGAGGATTCAAAAACAACCACCATGTACTTATGCCATAGCTATTAAGATGTCAATAACGCTGTAAAATCTTTATACTGTACCTCGGAGTGGCTGGAATTCCTTTGTTGCGAGCTCTGTCACTCTCTCCCATCTTATCCATCCATGTGCCACAATTAAAACGGTTGCCTCCATAGACAAAGCCAGTTTCCATGTCCACACCTGCAGTCACATTAAAACCTACCAACCGGGAAAATGAGATGTTTTGCAAAGACCCACAGAGAGAAAGAGATAGCAATCTTACACAGGACCTGAGAAGCACCCCAGCCAAAACTAAAGAAGATTTCTAGTGCAGTACGATTAACGTTTAATGAAATATCTCTTTCCAGAACAAGAGAGACCTTAAAGATACATTTAAACATTTATGCGCCTGTAGTGTGTGTGGACAGATCGTCTTAAGCAAATACAATACACTTTGAAAGTAACATTTAGGGTGGTTTAAAAAGGAAGAATTTAATTTTTACTGGTGCAGAAAATAAATTGATGGATCAGAGTCTACCTTCATCTCTCATATTCCGATCTATCTGCGGACCAGCATTCCTTTCGCGGAACTGTATGCCTTGCATATGTCTCTGCATGGCTTCTTGTATCACTTCATACAGTGGCTGGTCCTGAATTTGGGTTGGTTCAAATATACAAGAAGAAAAAAAATGGGAACAGCACAGACACTTAGGACTCAGGTACATTAGTCAAAAATCAGATAGTGCAACACCATGCAACACCAGATAGTGCTGGAGAGCAAAAATAATGAAAATAAATTTGTGATTTTCCATAGCGTTTTTTCTTTCATTATAACAATTTAATTTCTGTGTGTATAAATCCACCCTTAAAAACAGAATGAAGCCACAGTACTTTATGTTACTTAAGAGATTTATTTGGCATTTTGTCCTCTGAAACAACACAACAGAAGTACCAAAGTTGTGTTACGCAATCACAAAATTATATTTAAAAAAAGGTTTTATGTCTTAACTATGGAGACAGTCACAGTTCAGTTAAAATTAGTTTACGGAAGAGCAACTCTGCTGGATCAGATCAAAGGCTCATTTTAGTCCAGCATCTTGTTCTCAGCGTGGCCAACCAGATGACTATGGAGAACCAGATGTTTATGTAGAGGCTACAAGAAACAGCCCCCTCCCGCACTTGTGATTTCCAGCAACTGGTACCCAGAGACATCCTGCCTCCAACAGTAAGGCAGAACAGTCCTTGGCAGATCAGTTTAAGGCCATAGTGTGCCACGAGTGAGGAAGAGGTACATGACGGGAAGATTTGTCCCCAGAGCTAGCATGCCCGTGACACATGCAAGCAAGCAAGCAAGCAAGCAAGCGAGTCAAGCCACAACTTGAAGAGAAGGGCAAATTATAGATTACCTTTTGACCCGGTGGCAGAGGAGGGGAGTCATCTGTAGGATACATTCTGGATACAGGACACTTGAGAATGTCAGTGCCATTTGGAACGACCTTACAGTAGTCTTGTATGCACTGTAGCCACCACCAGACAGCGTCACGGCAATTGAATCTAGCATGAGTGCCCTGGCCAAGCAAGTTGGGAATGAGTCCATGTCTCAGCGTACCAGCAAACGCTAAAATTATGTTCCTGAAATTGGGGGAGGGAGGAAAAAGGAAATGACACGTTTCCAAATTCACGTTTACATAAAACCTAGAGGTTCCAAAAAACTAAATAGTGCAATCAGTGACTAGAATAATGAAGATAATTGGAACACAAGGGACACAAAATTACTTTTGAGAGCTGTAAGCTCTTTAGAACAATATAGATCCCATTATTTAACAGTCCTTGAATACTGATACATACACAATGTTCTCCTGTTCTTTAATCTTAAACTATGTGTGTTTATATTTTCTTCAGTTAGGAAAATGTTAAGAACCACAGCACCAGAACATAATTGATTCCTGAGAGTGAATAAAAAAAATATAAAAAAAGAGTTCTTGGCTAGAGTAACCTTATACCAACAGCTACGTCAGCTAGACACTACTGACATGTGAACCTGATCTCACCTCGCTTCCAAGTAACGTCCAGTAACTAATAGCAGACCTCGCAATGCAATGAATGTATCTCTTCCCCAGCAGCGGAAAATGCCAGATGAAAAATGAGGTAAGCCTAAAAGAGTAAATATATATATATATATGTTTAAGAACTTAATGGTACTCCAAACATGTCCTCATTTTTGTTTATAGCTGATCCCTCCCCAGCTCCCCACCTGTAACTTACATAAATCTGTATTATAACGCACTCACCTTGACTAAATCACTGTTGTTCCACCATTAATCAATCAACAAAAATAAAAGCAAGCAATATCCCCTGTTGCTCCTAGGTTGGCAGTGTTTCTCAACCTTAGGTCCCCGGCTGTTGTTGCACCACAACTCCCATCATCCCTAGCTAGCAGGACCAGTGGTCAGGGATGATGGGAGCTGTAGTCCAACAACAGCCGGGGACCCAAGCTCGAGAAATACTGTGTTAGTGTGTCAACTGAAATGGACTTTATGACTACTTAACACTTGTCTTGGCTAGTTAACAGTGCTTGTCTACTTGTTCAGGGCCTCCAGGTGCTACCTACTTCTTCTGTGTGGGAGACAGGTAAAGTACAGGCACACACTGGGGAATGAACCCAGCATTTGTTACTAGGTTCACACAACCTTTCCCATCGATACAGTTTTTAGCAAGGCTGCTCGTATTTGCTCCGCAAAGTCTCTTGGGCTTCCTAATCTTCTGCAGAGCACCAGCACACCCAATTCAGTGACCTGGAACGGATTCAAAACATTCAAATTCAAAATGTTCTTTCCTTCTTTACTTACCAGCTGCTAAAGTAACACAGCTCTGTTCTCTCTCCTTCGTAATGTCGTTCAGCCTATAAGGAACATCCTGAATGGCAGGAGACAGAGGGGGCAAGGATGGATACTTCCCTATTCCACACATCTGGACTGAACCCAAGGAAAGATGTTTAACAAATGTCGATCCATTCTGAACAAAGCTGTAATTAAAGGAACACTATTTATTTCTTTTATTATTATTTTTATTCATATTTTATACATTTATTTATGTTTTATACATTCTTTTTTTTGACAAAGTAATAACCATAAATAAATAAGAACAAAAATGTGCACCCTGCCACTGAGACCATTCCATTATAACTATCCAACCTCCCAAAATTTCAATACCTCTTGCAATGGACTGACCCCTTTCCATTTTAACAGCACAAATTCTACAAACACCCTCCATATCTCCTCAAAATCAATTCTCTTGCATATTCCCCATCTTACCTTAAAGGCACATGTTAATTTATCATTAATAGCTATATCCCACATCAATTTATACCATTCTTCCATTTTATATTCTGCTTGCCCCTTCCACTTCCTAGCTATAATAATTCGCGCAGCAATAAATTTGCGAGCAAGTCTTTCATAGCCTGTGAACCTTTTATTCCATCGTAAATTGATAATAATGCTACCTCTGGACTTTTGGTCAGCTTTAACCCAGTGATTTCCATTAAATACTATTTATTTCTCAAGCCTACAAACATTTCCCCTTTTCAGTCTTCCAGTATCAATGCAACCAGCAGTGCTGATTTCAAACGCATGCGTTGTTGAGAGCTATGGAACGTTCCGGATCCTCTGTGGCTTTAAGATATTTGAAAAATCTGGAGTATGAGTTAAGGTATATGGACAATACCACAGAACTCATACAAATGGTTCTCTTGTACCCTACTTCATTTTTATTTTGTCAAAACTGACATGATTCAAAAATAGCTAACCCCATTTCAGTTGCATTTCATGAAATGAGCATAAATGTCCTTATTCAAGACAGAACTGCTTGGATCTGCACCAGAATGGTGAACTGGGGTTTTCTTTTTTTGATCTAGCAAATATCTACCAACCACCCAAATCTGCCAGTGATTTTATGATCTTCTACCGGGCATGATCCCTGGGACGCAGAAGGCTTCACCATGCCCAGTCCTCGTGTACCGATGTGCACAATTAAATACCATATGTGACATGCTACACTATCCAAGCAGGGATGCGAAAACTGTGGCTTTCTAGAAGTTGAAGGACTACAACTCCCAGTGTCCCTGATCATTGGCTATCCTGGCTGGTGTTGCTATGAATCGGATTCCAAGAATGACTGGGGCCACACATTTCAAGCCCTTGGCTGAGTCACTGAGCGATAAGCAATGAGACATTATGTGAGGGACAGAAGCACGTGAAACAGACTACAGTGGTACCTTGGGTTATGAACGCTTCAACTTACGTTTAGGTTACGAACGATTGTAACCCAGAAGTAAGTTGTCCAAGCTCTCGGAGGCCTTGCCGCTGCCTGGAGGCAAACCCGGACATCGGTGGGGCCTGCGGAGCTCTTGGAGGCCTCCGCGAATGCCAGGAGCCTAGCCCTGACATCCGCAGTGCCTGCAGGGCTCCGCAAATGCCAGGAGCCAAGCCCCGACATCCACTGTGGCTGCAGAGGCTCTGTGACTGGGCTCCAGCCGCAGGAGTTCTCTGAGGCCTCCACGAATGCCGGGAGCCAAGCCGATTGTGATTGTGGAAGAGGACCCTGAGCCCCCTCCAAACAGTGAGTTTGGAAATAAATTTTATTTTTTTCCATCTAAAATACTGTCTTATTTATTTTATAGTACAGTGCACTGATTATTGCCTTCATTTTATGGATTAATGCTCTCGTGAAACAGTAAAATTTGTGTTAAATTGCTGTTTTTTGGGGGGGTTTCCATCATCTGGAATGGATCAATCCACTTTCCATTACTTTCAATGGGAAAGTCCACTTCAGGTTAAGAACGCTTCAGGTTAAGTACAGACTTCTGGAACCAATTAAGTACTTAACCTGAGGTACCACTGTATTAGCCGTTTTCCTTTTACCGATATGGAAAGTGGCAGAGGAAACTTTTTCTGACTTTGGTCAGGATTGCTATGGCTTGGTCATAGCACACTTCCTTCACTTCTTTAGGAGAATGGATGAAATGTTCAGAAATGTATACAATTGTGTTTCTGTGAAACCACATTTTTTTGGGGTATGGACAAACATACCTAGACATCTGTTTCCAAACCAAGTCAAGCAGCGATGTGTATGCACCAACTAATATGGCATCGAAGTAGCATGGAATGAGATAACGAGGAACCCTCTTCAGGTAGAGAAACATTGCTTTCAGCCACTTGCCAACCTATTGTTATTTCAAGGGAAACAAAGTGTTGCATTGAATAAAAACCAATTATCGAAAATGACCATGTAACGTATAAATGCCTTTCTGAAAGGGAAATGTTCTCTCTTTGCATTGCTTGACTTACTTCCGCGCAGGCGCCAGAACGGGCAATTAGCCGATCGCTCACGTAATCAATCATCCAGTCCCCAGCTCTCAAGTTACCACAGAAAGGATGGCCCAAATCATTCTTTGGTCGTATGTCTCCCATCACCGACATTATTCCTGAAAGACCATAGAAACATGGTTCTGTATTACAGGTCAAGAAACTATCACGAAAAGGAGGTTGAGTGTCTAAAAAGAAGGCAACGGCTGCAAAATAATATTCTGAAAATGCCAGACACCCAAATCAAGGTGAGTTTAATTCTGCAGGCAAACTAGAGTGCAGACTGATTACTTTTTAAAAACCCACTGTCCTTTGTCCTTGGTGCTCATGCTATTTCCAGTCTTGCGCCATGTGAGATGCTGCCCAACTGCTCACCCTAGGTGAGTAAGTTTAACAAAACCATAAAGTGGGTCACTAACTTGCATATTCTTTAGTAAGGTCCTATCTTGAGGCTCAGCTTTGAAAGCATTCTATGATATGAGTCTGCTTTCATGCATAATAAGCAGAAGCCAAACCATGGTTTGGCATTAAAGATGCAAGGTTGCAAACCCCAGCTTGTAAGGAGCTACTAAACAAGGACAACAAATTATCATTTGAAATTGAGTTTGCAAACCACAGTTTGTGCTACTTGTGGCCTGCTTTATGTTTGGATTCATGAAGTGCAATTAGGGCCATTGCTTCACCTCAAGTGGCTGCAGCATCGTAGAGAAGCAAGCGATTGTACGAAGTTAAGTACTGAACGGACAGAAAATAAAAGTGGACAAGTTGCTCAGAAGTACGGTCTGCTTGCTATATGCCTAGAAACTCAAGTCATTGTGTGTGTGGGGCTTAACCAAGGTTAGCATAAACTAGGGTTTGGAGGGAAGTCGAAATTGAGCCTATTGAACTTACTGTCAACATTTCCCTGACCTTCTCTTTGTACTGCTTGCTAAAAGATATTTGTATTTCCCTGCCTTTTGAAACTTAGAATCTGGTGCCAATGCTCAGAATGCAGAATATGAAGAGAACCAATGTCTGGCATGGCAAGCTAAACACGGTTTACGAGCTACTAGCTACCAGGTCTTGAGGAACATCCTATTTTGCCGTCTGCTTGGAATTGCTAAAAACAAACCAACTGAGATGAGGATGCTTTTCAAGTGCCCTCAGTCCGAAGTACAGTGGTGCCTCGGGTTACATACGCTTCAGGTTACAGACTCCGCTAACCCAGAAATAGTACCTCGGTTTAAGAACTTTGCTTCAGGATGAGAACAGAAATCGTGCTTCAGCGGCGCAGCAGCAGCGGGAGGCCCCATTAGCTAAAGTATTGCTTCAGGTTAAGAACAGTTTCAGGTTAAGAACGGACCTCCGGAACGAATTAAGTACTTAACCCGAGGTACCACTGTACATGGCTGGCCTGCATTTCACTTTCAGAGAGAAGGCATACTGGTGGTTAAAGTTTGACTAATGTAGATAACAATACATTTGTCTCCAACCAATTTTTACCTTGAAGACCTGCATATTTAAGGGGTGTCCAGTCCGGTATGTTGTAACACCCTCCACCGTCCTCTTGCTCCTCAGCATCACACCGATATAATACATGATTTAGGTCTGCCAAGGTTAATTTCGATGCAATACTGTGAGAGAGACAGAGATACACTGACCGGGTTAAAAAACAAACAAAAAAAACTTTTGTTAACATTTATTTCTGGTTTAGAATAATTTAAATCAAATATATATATATATGAAAGGCCTTAAGTGCAAGGCTGCAAAATCTCAGTGGGACCTACTTTTGCGCAGACATGCCTAGGATTGCATCTTAAGTCGCTTCTCTGTTTCGAAAGTAGCAAACCACTCACAACAAAAATAGACAACTTGCACACTACCCAAGAGGCTATTGGGGTATTAAATCTTCAGGACTAATTTGGCTACAGCTTGCTTTTGGAGGCGGCGGCTGCGGAAGTGAATCTCTTACGTCGCCTCTGCATTGTTCCCCATAGGTTTCAACTGAATGGCGAACTTACGTTGAGAATGGCGTCTTGAGTATCGGCTCTGAACAATCATCGGGAAGACTTCCAGATTTAAAGTGAGGGCTGAACTGAATCAGGTGGTTACGAAGGACTCCAACAGCCTCTTGTGCTTTTGGGTCAAGGCTTACCCTGCAAAGATTGGCCAAAACAAAATGTCAATGGGGGGGGGGGGGGAGAAGAGGCAGAGGGTGAAATCCTAACCTGGCTGCTTGCTGCCTGCTGGGGCTTAATGAAGTTTCAAAGTCACCATCCCACCTGCAGCCTTGCCGAGCAAGCTGGCCAAGGGAGGTGGATGGGAAGGCAGGCTAATGTAGATCTAGCAGAATGATTGGGGCTGAATTGGACACAATTAAGACATTTTTCCGTGTATAAGATGCCCCCATGTATAAGACAACCCCTATTTTTTTAAAACCCCAAATTAAGAAATTACAGTATTTTTCGCTCTATAAGACGCACCAGACCACAAGACGCACCTAGTTTTTGGAGGAGGAAAAAAAGAAAAATATATATTCTGAATCTCAGAAGCCAGAACAACAAGAGGGATCGCTGCACAGCAAAAGCAGCAGTCCCTCTTGCTGTTCTGGCTTCTGGGATAGCTTCACAGCCTGCACTCGCTCCATAAGACGCACACACATTTCCCCTTACTTTTTAAGAGGTAAAAAGTGAGTCTTATAGAGCAAAAAATACGGTAAGTTGTTTAGCTGTTTTGGGGGGTGGGAGAGGTCACTTCTGCCAATCGCTCACCTGCCTGCCCGACACTGCCTATCGCTTGCCACAGCCACTGCCAATCGCACACCTTGCCGCAGCCGCCAACTGTATGCCTGCTCGCTGCCACCAACAGCCCACCCACCCACATGCCACAGCCACCAATCACCTGCCAAATCCCTGCTTGCTGCTGCCATTAATCGCACGTCCCCCCCTCTGCAATCACTATCCAGACCGACACCCAATTTTTGCCTAATTTTTTAAAGCAAAAAGCATCGTCTTATACACGGAAAAATATGGTACTTAAAATGATGCCCAGTGGAGCCAGTTTAGCCCCTTCCCCTCTGCCAGAATATGCAGTTTGGAGGCTGGCTGTCCCATTTTGGAAGGCAGAGAGGGGAGCTCTGTGCTGGTAGGGCTACGTGGACGGACATCTCTGTTCAACCCAAACCACCCGCAGCCCAGCACCAAGTGGCTTTAGATTGCTCTGCTAATCATCACTCTGTCCGCCATTTTCCACACCAACCAAAGTAATGACGTTTTACCTAAATATGATCACGCTTCCCGGTGTCAGCTTTTCGAATTCTATCTCTTGGACGACTTCATTAGGGCCTTTCGTAGCGATTGAAGCTTGCTTTATTATTTTACTTTCCTTGAGCTGCCGAGAGAAGGAAATCAGATGAATTCAGTAAGTCACTTTAATCTCAGGAGTCAAATTTTTAGGCTAATCAAACGAGAGGAAGAGACACAGCTTTTACCTGGATGTGTTCCCGGAGTTCAACTGTATAATCAGGCAATCCATTGATTGAGTGATCGTCTTTTTTATAAGGGGCAGCGCTTCTCTCGACGGTCCTCGCCTCGAGAACCACCTCTTCAATTTTGCCTGTGGAAGAGGGGGGAAAACCCCCCAGACAACTCTCAATACCACAGCTAGCATTTTTATTTTTGTGTAAGTAGGAACATAGGAAGCTACCTTATACAGAGTCAGACCACTGCGTCCATTTAGCTCAGGGTTTCCCCAACTTGGGTCTCCAACTGTTTTTGGACTACAACTTCCATCATCCGTAGCTAAGCAGGACCAGTGGTCAGGGATGCTGATAACTGAGATCACGTCGCCCAGTTATCAGCATTGGGGGTGCTCATGCTTTAGTCCTGTCCCTAAGTCAGCACTTTTGGGCTTCTGTTGAAATCCTACACCGACTTACCTGGGGAAAAGGCCCATTCAGTTCAATAGTGCATAGCTCTGAGTAGGCATACCTGGAATTGTGTAGTCATGGTGTGGGATGGTACCCAACATACAAGACAACAATAATAGATGTATTAATTTATTGCTTATTCACTGCCCCTCTGACTGGGCTGCCCCAGACAAAGTGAAAAGATGCACAGAAGGGTGAAACACACTTCCAGCACTAATCTTTGTCTCTGACGTTGTTTAATTCAGCTGGAGGGGTTGCATGATGTCGTGTTTAGACGTTAAGACTGGGAAAACCTGGACTCCTTGCTCAACCACAAAACTCTCGGGACAGTTGCTATCTCTCAGGTTGTTGCAAAGATGAAATGGGTAATGGGACACTTTGCATTCAAATCCTGATGCAGATGGGTAGGTAAAAGGTAAAAGATAAAAGGTAAAAGGTAAAGGACCCCTGGATGGTTAAGCCCAGTCACAAGTGACTATGGGGTTGTGGCACTCATCTCGCTTTCAGGCTGAGGAAGCCTGTGTTTGTCCACAGACAATGGTTCTGGGTCATGTGGCCAGCATGACTAAACTTCTTCTGGTGCAATGGAACACCGTGATGGAAACCAGAGCGTATGGAAACACCATTTACCTTCCCACTGCAGTGGTACCTATTTATCTACTTGCACTGGAATGCTTTCAAACTGCTAGGTTGGCAGGAGCCGGGACAGAGCAACGGGAGCTCACCCCGTCGTGGGGATTCGAACCACCAACCTTCTGATCTGCAAACCCACGAGGCTAAGTGGTTTAGACGACAGTGCCACCCACGCAGAGGGGTAACCTTACCTGGAATACACATCTGGGGAACTTCTTGGCTGTAGAAGGACGTTTTGGGATCTCTGAAAGCTGTTCGGGAAACAGCGACAACAGACTGATGCGTGTTAGGACAATGCCTCGTCACAGCCACAATATCCTCATCAACTTGATCCACATATACCTGAAAAGGGCATTTTTTAAGGGGTGGGTGGGAAAAGTGGATAGAGATTCTTATTATTCAGATTATACTATAATTTAGATTTAATAATCACCATGTCAAATTCTTGGCCAGGGCATGTCAAGGCAGGCTTCAGGGTTTTTGGAGGCCCTGGATAAGTGGCGGGAGTAGAAGGGGGAGTACTCTAAAGTACAAAGTAGAGTACAAACAGGGGGAGTAAAAGGTAAAGGAAAAGGACCCCTGGATGGTTAAGTCCAGTCAAAGGCCATTGTGGGGTTGCAGCGCTTATCTTGCTTTTCAGGCCAAGGGAGCCGGCGTTTGTCCACAGACAGCTTTCCAGGTCATGTGGCCAGCATGACTAAACTGCTTCTGGCACAATGGAACACCGTGATGGAAACCAGAGCACACGGAAACACCGTTTACCTTCCAGCCACAGCAGTACCTATTTATTGACTTGAACTGGCGTGCTTTCGAACTGCTAGGTTGGCAGGAGCTGGGACAGAGCACCGGGCGCTCACCCTGTCGCAGGGATTCGAACCGCCGACCTTCTGATTGGCAAGCCCAAGAGCCTCAGGGGTTTAGACCACAACGCCACCCGCATCAAAAGAGAAGATAAAGAGGGAGTATTCCAAAGTCGCTTGCTCAGATGTCTCATGCAAGCAGGCCAAGAACCAGAAGAGGGCTGAAGATTTGTGTGTGTGCACATGCATACAAGTTATATATAAATACAGTGGCACCTCGGTTTACGAACTTAATCCATTCTGGAAGTTCATTCTTAAACTGAAACCCTTCTTACACCGATGTGAGCTTTCCTTAATCAGGCCTCCTGCCGCTGGTGCCCTTCCACTGTTCAGATTCCGTTCTTAGACTGAGGTGAAATTTGCAAACTGGGACACTACTTCTGGTTTTGCGCAGTTCGTAAACCAAATAGTTTGTAAACAGGGCTGTTCTTAAACCGAGGTACCACTGTATGGCATCTGTTTCCTTTAACCAGAATCTGTACCGATTCTGATTAAGAAAAGGGAGCAGAAGAAGACATTGTGGTGCCTTTGCTTGAAGCTTTCAAGCAGCTTGTCGATACTTCTTTATTCTCCTAAGCCCTGCCTCATTCTCTTGTTCCCTTCAGCACCCCTGACAATGCTTCATTTTGATGCCCTGTGGATCTGGCTCAGCATTTACCTGGTTAAAATCTCTGGCTCCTAGCTCTTGGTGTAATCTGTTGATAGCCAGCCTTCCTGCTATAATTCCAGTTTTGAAATTTACTTCACCAGGTGTGGAAAGTGTCGCTGCTGGATTCCACTTCGGATAAAACCGCTCTTCTGTGACTACAGAAATCTGTGAATAAAAGTGTTTAAAAAATAGCATTTGCAGTGTTTTTCTCTCCCTATGCACACATGGTTCATTTAGTAGGAATTGAAACTTTTGACTTCTTCTTCGAGGGTGTAAAGCACAGTGTTCCAAATACTGTAGCCACACTTTATTTAAAACATCTGCTATACCTCCTTCGCTTAAATATTTCAAGGTGGTTTACAAAAACTAACAAATACACTCAGAAGAACCAGAACACATGAGTAGCAATTATAATGTGGAGAATTTAAAATATCAATGAGAGTAAAAATTGTAAAACAAGCAGTCAGTGAAATTTTAAGGAGCGGCAAGATACAGTCTGAGTAAGCAGGGCCAGTCAAAAGTCTGAATAATTAATAAATAATAAAAACAATAATTTATTACTTATACCCCACCCATCTGGCCAGGTCTCCTCAGCTACTCTGGGCAGCTTCCAACAGGATATTAAAAACACAATAAAAGATCGAACATTAAAAACCTCCCTAAACAAGGGCTGCCTTCAGATGTCTTCTAAAAAGTCAGATAGTTGTTTAGTTCCTTGACATCTGATGGGAGGGTGTGCCACAGGGTGGGCGCCACTACCAAGAAGGCCCTCTACCTGGTTCCCCGTAACCTCACTTCTTACAGGGAGGGAACTGCCAGGAGGCTCTCACAGGGAGGGAACTGCCAGAAGGCCCTCAGAGCTGGACCTCAGTGTCCGGGCTGAACGATGGGGGTGGAGACGCTCCTTCAGGTATAATGGATGGGAAAACATGCCAGAATGACTCCAATGACACGAAACATGCATACCTGATGTGGTACTAGTTCATCATATCCTCTAGTGCTGCCTGAGGCACAGCAGGCCATGGAGACGATGGTCGAGCTGGGAAGGGCATCATATGCCGACCGATGCTAACAACGAGAAGGGTGTGTATGAATTAAGTAAAGCCCAGAAGACTAGGGTTTTTTTAAAAACAGAAAAATCTGACTTTTACTCCAAAGGCACCTTGCATGCAAGTGGGAAGGCACCATTCTCTCAGTGTCTCCGAATTCCAGCAATTCCCCCTCTCCAACTGCAGCTCATATGCTGTGTCCCAGAACTTTCCTGAGCACACCCCCCCCTCTCCCTCACCCTTAAGAGAGGCTTTTGGGTAGCACGGGGCTACAGTGAGGGGGGAGGTGGAGAGGGAATCATACCTACATGGCTCAACTTTTATTACCATAAAACTGAATGCAACCCATGGTACCAGAAATGGCACACTGTGGCTCTGCAGAATTTGTAGAGATTGTGTGCAGAGGATTCAATAGGACTTACTCTGAATACGTAGGACAGCACTGCTAAGTTCAACATTAGGTATCAAATAACTTCTCCTACTGCATTTAACATTTCAACTGTCTGCAATTGTAATTTTTATGTCTTTGAGGTTTCGATAGCATGATACACACACATACACAAAATGGTACCTCGGTTTTCGACCGTAATCCGTTCCGGAAGACCATTCGAGTTCCGAAACATTTGGAAACCAGAAATTCAGTACGGAAGCCTTGATACGGAAGCCACGTGGCATGTTCAACTTCTAAGGCATGTTTGAAAACCGAAGCATTTACTTCTGGGTTTACGGTGTTAGAAAACCGAAATGTTTGTCAATGGAGATGTTAGAAAACCAAGGTACCACTGTGTGTGTGTGTGTGTGTGTAAATACACACACACATATACATACATATACATACACATGCATACACATATATTTGTACCTAAAACATTAAGAACACTTAAATCCCATACACCTTAAAGTAGTATTAACTACCTCTCATGAATTAATAAACATAATAAAGTCATTTATAGTGTCTATATAGCTTTAATAAGCCGTTAAAACAGTACTTGAGCAATCAAGGCAGCTGTGTTTCTTACCTGAATTGGACATTCATTATCATGTGTTATGTCCATGAACAACGCATGAGCAATAGCAGGCATTAAGGGCCTCAGGCGTGGCTGAACAAAAGACCCAACTGGCTCTCCTCCAAAGCGATAAACTAATCTCCCCTCTTCATGACTGTTGTAAGCACTCATTGCCTCTAGAGAACGAGAAAAACCCCTTACGTGAGCATCTAAACGAAGAATCATTCATTGAACACCTGGTAAGACTTTATAGAGAATGCTTTAAATCACTTCAGCTACTTACAGCTAGGACTGTCAATATTCCAAAAACACTTTTAAGAGAGGCTAGATTCAATATAGTATGATGAGTGGGAGACAGCTGCCCTCCTTGTCCAATCTCTTTACAACATGTAGAACCCAATACTCGAGCCAGTTAATAGACGTTTTGTCTATTCAGTGACCCCACAATCCTATCCTTGGATTGGAAGGCAAAATGGGTTGCGCCAGGCTAGGAAAATTCCACATATGAACAGTCTGGGCATTTCTTTCTTTCTTGCATGGAATGGATGGTGGAATTGGATGGGGGGTGCATTAACCTAAGGCTTCCTTGTCCTTGCATCTGGATGATAAAAGCACAATCTGAACAGGTCTAGAGTCTCACAGTGTGCTAAGAAGGAACAAATAAAAATAAAGTTTTATGCTGAACCCTAAAACATATACTAACACAAATGTAAGACAGTCCCTTAACCAAGGTGATACACCACAGAATCGCACGCTCCATTCTCACCATCTCCTGGTTCACCCACTTTTATATCTATATTTCTTTTATTTCAGAAAACTGATATACCACTAGATTGTAAGGAAAACCTCAGATCTTTTAACGATGGGTTATGTAAACTTCGCCAGGCTTCTTCTTAACCAGGGCTTGCTGTTGTCAAGCCCTGGTTAGTAAGCCCTAGTTAAAAAGGAAAATGGTCAGCATTAGTTGTGATTAAGGTAAGTGGCATTGCAACCTAAACCATGGTTAGGGCTGGTAGGGAAAGGGCAGAGCACATTCATACTCCAGATAGGAGAAAAAGTACATAATAATATTAATAATAATTTATTTCTACCCTGCCCATCTGGCTGGGTCTCCCCAGCCACTCTGGGCGGCTTTCAACAGAACATTAAAAACAGAATAAAACTTCAAACATTAAAAACTTCCCTAAACAGGGCTGCCTTCAGATGTCTAAAAGTCCGATAGTTGTTTGTTTCCTTGACATTTGATGGGAGGGCGTTCCACATGACTCATCCCTGATCCCTTAACCATGGTTAAGAGACAAGCGATGTGATGTCTACACAGGTTGAAGATGAGAAATGGGTTCGCCAGGCACCAGTTCATACGGCGATATATGAAGAGGTGGCCATCACAACTATTTCCATACACAAGATACCCTTTCCTAACAATCACAATGCTACAATTATCATGCAAAGAAGCCATATTGTTGAATGCAATGTCATGTGTTTATAATAAATGGATGCAGAGTCAGTGTTTTGCATGTTCTTCACTCGCAGCGTATCATGCCTGAATTCAGGGTTAAGAAAAGGAAGAGCAATTCGAAGCAAGCCTACCTCTGATCAGAGAGCTAATGCCCAGCTTATTCACAAAGATATTGTCCAGCTCCTCGCTTCCCGTGAACAGTTCAGCCACTACATACAAGTTGGGCCGCAATTTTCTAGCCGTGTCCATCATGTACTGCGAAAAGCACAGCCAAGGAAGCGACAGACAGGGGGGAAAGGCAGAACAGGAGAAAAGAAAGGATGCAAGGCTAGGCATGGATTTGGGCAACAGGGAAAATGCAGCACAGCAAAGAGACAAAAACGAAAAGCCCAAGATTAAAGAACCAAAGACATTGAGTTATGAGAGATGCATGAAAAATTTGCACAAACCAAGGATTTGGGAAAGAGGGCAAAACCCACACAACAGGCAAAGAAGGAAGAGGGAAAGGCATTGAATTGGCAAAAGGACACAAGAATAAATGCAAATAAGAACACAAAGTTAGTTCCACGTAAAGAGATTTTTGACTTTCATATATGTATACAAAACACAGCAATCCTGCAACAAACCTTTCAAGCATGGTTTTGGTACCTCTAATCAGACTGGTAATCCCAAGGCGGTTGACAAAGACATTGTCAATGACCTCACTTCCAGTGAAGAGTTCTGCTATCACGTAAAGATTAGGTCTGACTGACCTGGCTGCTGCCAGCATCTCCTACAGATCATAATACATTTTTTTATATATATAAAAAATCAGCTTCCTTACAACATGTGCTTTCCAATAGCATATGGCACAAATGCTACCCAATTACAGCACTGTTCGTAAAACAAGCTGAAGAGATGAGAATGTGTGTGTGTGTGGGGGGGGGGGGGGGAGTGGGCATGATTCTGCCAATTTTTAACTCTTCAACTGAAATAAAGTTTTGTAACTTTAAAATGTCCTCCAGCTTGGCTGGATCCGTTCCATAATAACTGTGTGCAGAAATGCAACTGTGGATCCCGTAACAGGATAAACTTCTGCAAGATTATAGGATTATACACAAAATTATCACTCTGAAGTTTTCGGGGGGGTGGGGTGGGATTTATTCATTCCTAGAAGGAAGAATAAAGTTCAAATATGTCAAATTAGAAACTTAAATATGTGCTCAGCCTACATATTGAAAATTTGTTTTCTCTAATTTATCTCACGTATTTCTTTGTGAGTAGGTCCATTTTTGGCAATAGTCAAATTAATCACAACAGACATCAAGTCCAACTGTTTTCAGTGGCGCTTATAAGACTAGCTTTGTAACTGGACCTCAAAAAGTTGTGTATAAATTCTGAGCAACGTTTTCATCTTAACCAGTGAACAGAAAATGAAACAGCACATGGATGAGAAAAACCTATAATATATATTGCAACATGGTGTAGATAAGCAGGCCCTATTCTCACTCCTATTTTTCTGTGTTTTCCAAGTTGATTTACTGAAGAACTCATTGGTTTACAAGGTTAACTACTTCCAACCTTTGCTTATTTTCTATGTTATCCCATCACTCTCAAGGCAATGTGTGTGTATAGAGTTATTCAAGTTATGTCACCTCACAGAAATCCTGGGAAATAGCTCCATTCTTCCAATGTGACCTAACTGAAAAATCATCCAGCAAGCTTCATAGCTGAGCAGAGATTTCAGCTGAGCAGGTTGTACCTGCGCAAGTCTAACAACTCCTAACTGCTGCACCACAAAACCCACGACTCTGGCTGCAGTCCTACAGACATTTACCCAGGAGTACGGCCCACTGAACACAACTGGACTTCACTTCCGAGTAGACATGCACAGGGTTACACTGCTAGGCGGCTATCTTTTGCACTCTTGCCTAGTTGCAAGCCTCACTTAGCATGCTGGGGGTTTACATCTGAGTAAGCTGCCCAGGAAGGGACGCGGGTGGCGCTGTGCGTTAAACCACAGAGCCTAGGCCTTGCCGATCAGAAGGTCGGCGGTTCGAATCCCCATGACGGGGTGAGCTCCCGTTGCTCGGTCCCTGCTCCTGCCAACCTAGCAGTTCAAAAGCACGTCAAAGTGCAAGTGGACAAATAGGTACCACTCCGGCAGGAAGGTAAACGGCATTTCCGTGCACTGCTCTGGTTCGCCAGAAGCGGCTTAGTCATGCTGGCCACATGACCCGGAAGCTGTACGCCGGCTCCCTCAGCCAGTAAAACGAGATGAGCGCTGCAACCCCAGAGTCAGTCATGACTGGACCTAATGGTCAGGGGTCCCTTTACCTTTACAGATGCCCAGGACTGTGCTGCACCTGCACACAGCTGAGGAAAAAACAGCAGCTTTTCTACTGCTAACCTGACCAAAAGAACCCAGGATCTAGAAAGCATGTTCAAAGAGCCCTGCACATGCAGCCGAGGAGTCAGAAAAATGAAACAAAGATGAAACATTTGTGATGAGCATCAGCTGGAACAGACCTAAGTTTTAAAACTGTTCCAAAGTTTTTCCTCTCTCTTGTGTGTTTGTGTACACAGTTGCAAAGGAGACGCTTAAAATTTTCTATACCTCAGCTACGTTAAGAGGCGTCGAGTGACAGTTGTCAAGCCGCACTCCATGGAAATATTTGGCAGTCAACTCGGTGTATTTTTTCATGTGAGCCCAGAGATAAGGGCAGTCTTCTGGTTTGTTCCCGTAACGTAGCTTGACACTGTCACCCCAGCAAATGAGTTCTCTTCTCAAGTAAACATGGGAACCTGTAAAAAGGGGGAGAGATACTAATTTACACCATGATGTTGTAGTTGTGGTTTTCAGCATTCTTACCAGTGATAGAAACAAAGGCCATTTCAACATACACCAAACTGGAAAAACATGTGGAACTAATCTGTGTAACATCAAAACTCAGAATGGAAAGTTTTATTTATTTGTTTATTATTTCATTTATGAACCTCTTTCCATGAGGCACCCTGGAGCAATTTACAATAAACATATTTACAACTGTTAAAATTATTTGCATATATGCAATATGTACAAACATGGGCGTAGCCAAGGAGGGGGCAGGTGCTCCCCCTAAATAAATACAAATTAATACAAACCAGATTTCCCCCCCCCCAAGCCTTCCCCGCAGCAAAAGCCCTGGCTACATCCATGCACATAAATTCAGTTTTAGAATAACAACAGTAGAAAAATAATATCAGTTCAAATCTAAGCCCATCATACTTTGCAACAACTCTATTTAAGTGATCAGAAATTCCAAAGCTAATATGTGTTAGTTTATTTATTACAATTTAGGGGACTTACTTTTCCCTATGCACTTATTGACAACATGAACTTGCACTGGTTCCCAACTGTACTTCATCACCCCGAAGTCTCTGCAATGGAAGCCTCACCTACAGCTTGCAATGCTATATGGGGACAGGGATGAATTGATCCTTGGGCAAAGAAATTCCCAAAATGCAGACAGTTCTTAGGAAGCCAATGTCTTATTGAAAGGCATCTAGATACTGCAATAAGAAGTTGCAGTGTAACTGAGAAAGGGCACAACATCCCTGTTCACCTACGCTAGCAAAAGGCATTTTAAAAAAGTTTTATATAACTTTCAGAATCACCCACCTGGTTCAGCAAAATTTCTTAAAGGGTCATCTCCCATCACCCAACCGTTGTGGGCCATAAAATAACTTGCTTTGTCAGGTTGATGCAACATGCGTTCTTCTTCTTCCAGGGTTAGCTCTTTAAATGGGTATGTAAAGTAGCTGTAAAGTACGGAAAGTACTTTTTAGAGCTGAGGTAGTGAACCCATGGGCCTCCAGATGTTTGAGGGCTACATCATCCCTGCCTATTGCCTATGCTGGCTAGGCCTGATGGAAGCTGCAGCCCAGCCACACCTGGAGCGCCACAGGTCCCCCATCTATTTTAGAGCATCAGATTGTATAAAATGACAATTGAAATGCGTCGTACCAGAAAGAAAAAAAGTACTTTTAAAAATGGACATCCCTACAATATTGTAAACCCTTTCTGCCATAACCAGCTTAATACTGGGCACTTTTGTCTCGAGTTGAGCTTTTTGTCTCTTCTAGCAAACTGTGAGGCCCAAATCCCACACATAGTAACCCACTACTTTATGAATAGCAGCAATCTCACTGAAGATTATATTACATATATGAAACAAGTAGATGGATGAATCCTAGCTTTCAAAACTTGTAAACACTCTTTTAAAAACAAATCTTTCCAAACAGTGAAACACAAGTTTTTAATTCAGTCTCTTGACTTAAAACTATTTGTGTGTTTAAATTTCTAACTGCACCTCCAAAGGCCTTCAAGCGTTTAATACGTTTAAGAGGCCTTGGGTCAAATGATTGACGATTGCCCCCCCCCCCAAATCTGACATCCATCAACCCCAGCAAAAAGACCCAAATCTCACTGGTCTAATTGATGAACACTGTGCAATATATATTATATCCACACATATGAACGCTCACCATTTCAGTGAAACTTCATGAACATCCAAAAACAGATGCACAAGTGAAGTCACACAATCAAATTTAGATGACTGCCAACATTCAGCGGCACATCTTAGATGTCCACAGAATTTGACTGAAATTTTCACTATACCTAGGTGAATTAAATTTTCAAAATACCTAGGTGAGTCCTTTCTTTCCTGCATTTGTCACATGCTGCATTTCAACAAGGAAGTCTCCAATGAACCATAGTTCCCCCTCTTACCCAAACCAAGAAACAGTGGCTAACATGTTCAGAATGAGCCAGGATTTTAAACAGACTTCAAAAGCTGTGTCTTATGATCCTACTTTGTTTTTAACCAGGCTACCAGAGTTGGATGCAACAGGAAGATATGTTAACAACATTGGTACTGGATCAGACCAAAGGCTCTTCTAGTTCCGCGTTCTATCCTTGTCATGGCTAGCAAGATACCTACAGGAAGCCTGCAAGGACATGAGCACACTAGTACTCTCCCATTCACATTCCCCAGCAGTTGGTATTCAGAGAAGAAGAAGAAGAGAAGAAGAGTTTGGATTTGATTTCCTGCTTTATCACTACCTGAAGGAGTCTCAAAGCGGCTAACATTCTCCTCTCCCTTCCTCCCCCACAACAAACACTCTGTGAGGTGATCGGGGCTGAGAGACTTCAGAGAAGTGTGACTAGCCCAAGGTCACCCAGCAGCTACATGTGGAGGAGCGGCGACACGAACCCGATTCACCAGATTACGAGTCTACTGCTTTTAACCACTACACCACACTGGCATACAGTGGTACCTTGCAAGACGAATGCCTCGCAAGCAAGACGAAAAACGCGCAAGACGAAAGAGTTTTCCGTTTTTTGAGTCGTTCCGCAAGACGAATTTCCCTATGGGCTTGCTTCGCAAGACGAAACGTCTTGTGAGTTCTTGCGAGTTTGTATCCTTTTTCTTAAAGCCGCTAAGCCGTTAATAGCCGCTAAGCCTCTAAGCCGCTAATAGCCGTGCTTTGCAAGATGAAAAAACCGCAAGACGAAGAGACTCGCGGAACGGATTAATTTCGTCTTGCGAGGCACCACTGTACTGATTAATTGGAGACATCTAGGTTTAACACATGCATGCTGCAAAAGGAGGAGAGAAGGGGCTGTGCGCATGTTTGAGTGAGGGTGTGTGTATATCTTGGCTTATTAAACAAAAATTCACATGCCACGCACTCAAAGTCAGAGTCTTGTTCTACAATCTTTACTTTCTGACATATTACATATTACCGAACACCAACCATTTTTATCCATCACCAAAGACATTTTCTTTTGAGTGTAGAAGATATAATACCTCGTAACTAAAGGAAACTTTCGGGTTACAGGACCTAATTTAGGACCATGCCCAGCCAGTCGTTCATAGTTCACCGTCGCCACAACGCAATTGGCCGCCTGGAAGCCAGTAAAAGCAGTCATTTCAGCACAGCTTTAACAGTTCAGTGGATGCTACAAATAATGAACAAATGAATGCAAGCATGAACTTCAAAGATGTCTTATTGGTACAACCTGCTCTTGATGGTAGTTTGTCTGCCTGTACATTTCACCGTTTAGTTCTTCAACTCTCTTGCGGAACCAGTTACAGCATTCCTCGATTGCTGCAGGCCCATTGCTGAAAACAACAATGCATGAAAACATTGAAATGCCACTCAAACAAACGTGTCGGGAGTTCCGAGTTTAATTCATGCACAGCCATGAGGAAGTTGATGTCTCCTGACACTCCAATGTCAACATCCAGTTGATGCAAAATGAATCATCTGTGTCCAAGGCAGTCAAGGCCTATTTGTAAGCTTTTCTCATTCAAGCTACCTTTGATATCAAACACTCACCTTTGGTAAATCTGGAATAGTTTGTTCCGCACATCTTTTGCACTGAACTTTGCATTAAATATATGTATGGGAACAGCACTCTAGAAGAACCATACAACATGTGACATACCAGCCAATGAGCCTTCCAAGTGAGAACTGAAAATTCAGGTGCTAAGCAACCTGTTTCATACCAAATTGAGTGGGCGTGTTTTATGCAAATGCTACAGCCAGCTGGATTGAACGAGGTGCCACTAGCTGTGCAGTTTTCGCAGCACAGTTATTAGGCTCCTCGTTTTTCTGTGAATAGAGCAGACCCAATTTTCTGACCCTTGAATGACAGGTCTGACTCTCCCCTCTTGGAAAAGCATGTGCCACCAAGACGTTTCAGTGTTTAAAAATACTTTGAGCAAGGACATACCTATGAGGTATGAAGGTGTTCAATGCAATGTTCATATCTACAGTACAGCCGAGTCTCTTGAATTCAGGATCCTGAACAATTGCAAGATGTTGATTGGGGTCAGTTTTAACTTTAGAACCACCTGTTGTAGATTTAAGAAAGAGAATATTTTTTAATGAGTTTAAAAGCATTTATTGCCTACATGACTGCTCAATTCTTTATTATTCTGAAAGCTAAGGAACTCACAGAACCAAATGCTACCCAGCAGTCTAACTTGTTACACAGTGGACAGACTCCTTCCATTCTAAAATAATCAAAATTTCCACACACACAAAGTTCGCTTTCAGTGCTCCTAAAGCGTAATAATAGTATAGTAATAATTTATTATTTATACCCTGCCCATCTGGCTGGGCTTCCCCAGCCACTCTGGGCGGCTCCCAACAGAATATTAAAAACACAACAAAAGATCAAACATTAAAAACTTCCCTAAACATGGCTGCTTTCAGATGTCTTCTAAAAGTCAGACAGTTGTTTATTTCCTAAACATCTGATGGAAGGGCGTTCCACAGGGCAGGCGCCGTTACCGAGAAGGCCCTCTGCCTGGTTCCCTGTAACCTCACTTCTCACAGTGAGGGAACTGCCAGAAGGTCCTCGGAGCTGGACCTCAATGTCTGGGCTGAACGATGGGGGTGGAGACGCTCCTTCAGGTATACCGGGCCAAGGCCATTTAGGGCTTTAAAGGTCCGCAACAACACTTTGAATTGTGCTCAGAAATGTCCTGGGAGCCAATGTAGGTCTTTCAAGACCAGTATTATATGGTCTCAGCGGCCACTCCCAGTCACACAGTCTAGCTGCTGCATTCTGGATTAATTGCAATTTCTGGGTCACCTTCAAAGGTGTAGAGCGCGTTGCAGTAGTCCAAGTGGGAGATAACCTGAGCATGCACCACTCTGGTGAGACAGTCCATGGGCAGGTAGGGTCTCAGCCGGCGTACCAGATGGAGCTGGTAGACAGCTGCCCTGGACACAGAACTGACCTGCGCCTCCATGGACAGCTGGGAGTCCAAAATGACTCCCAGGCTGCGCACCTGGTCCTTCAGAGGCACAGTTACCCCATTCAGGACCAGGGAGTCCCCTGCACACACCTGCCCCCTGACTCCCATGTATCTTATGGTCATTTCTCAGCACGTATAACCATATGTACACAGACACATCCCATTTAGCTTGAGCTACTTTCTACACTTGAACTCTGGCAACACTGCAAAAGAAGAATAGGTAATCAGATACCAGGGCATAGACCCTCTCAAAGTGGCCTGCCAGAGATGGGGAAGCTCTGAATCTGCCCCACCAGTTGAATCCTGTTCCCCAAGATGCCCTACTGCCCCGTGACAAGCTACTTTTGGGAACGGAAGGGACATTTGAAAGTAGCTTTATTTGCAACATGCTACAAGAAAGGTAGTTTAAAATTCCACTGGCCTAGCCAAAGCCAACCGCGGCTACCTGGATCCCAGGTGGCGTTTGTTCGTGCTGAGAGTTATAAGTTTTTTTTTACCTTGAGTCAACAGAGTTTTAAATTGCTGGACTGCTTTGTTAACATCTACTTGGAAAAATTCCCATAATCTTAGCTTCGGGAAAATATCCTCCCAAATGACTTTACGGACATTCTGCAAAAATAAAAGCAGCACGTCAGGCAGGTAAACAAAATTCAGTGCCATATGCAAAAATTAATTATACATGCTCCTGCGCCAAAACTGTTCGAAGCCATCATTCCTTTATTACATACACAACACTCTGTGAGGCATTTATACTGTTCCACAGGAAAACACAGAATCCAGCAGCAAATACTTTATTTATTTAGAAAAACAAACAAACAGGGAAAGTTTTGAGCTGAACCCTAGTACATATATGACTTACTTTTATATGAACTTATGAGTCACTATTCTACAAAATATTCATGGCAAGACCACTTGCAATACAGAGCCAGAAAGAAAAACTTTTTTTAAAAAAACATATACCCTGGAACTAAGATGGGCAAAGCCTGTCTTGTTGCATAACAACACTTCTCTTCCTTGTGCAACAAGACATCTCTTGAGGAGGCAAGAGCGGGAAGAGAGGAATGGAAAGTCCTGCTGTGCAAACAGGAGTCTAATTTAAGGTTACCAGATGTCCCTGTTTCCCGGGGACAGTCCCCGGATTTACAAATCAGTCCCCATACAAAATCCATTGAAGTTGAAAAGTATCCCTGGATTCTCTGAAAAAAATCTGGTAACCTTAGAATTACCACACACTGGATCTAACCCAATATTACTGTACTTAAGACAAATATTATGAAGTAAAATAGGAAGGATTAGCATACAGATGCCGTCTTTTTTGTTATATAAAAAGACTACTGCCATACTGAAGGAAATGAACTTTTAGTCCTCCCACAGAAAGGCAATCCGAAAAGTGAAACGGTTAGAAATTCCACAGATTATAAATTAGACTTCCCTTCCATTCAGTGACAGCATGTGTTATCAAGCGATATAGGTAAAGGTAAAGGGACCCTTGACCTTAGGTCCAGTCGTGGCCGACTCTGGGGTTGCAGCGCTCATCTCGCTTTATTGGCCGAAGGAGCCGGCGTACAGCTTCCGGGTCATGTGGCCAGCATGACTAAGCCGCTTCTGGTGAACCAGAGCAGCGCACGGAAACACCGTTTATCTTGCCGCCGGAGCGGTACCTATTTATCTACTCACACTTTGAGGTGCTTTCGAACTGCTAGGTGGGCAGGAGCAGGGATCGAGCAACGGGAGCTCACCCTGTTGCGGGGATTCGAACCGCCAACCTTCTGAGCGGCAAGTCCTAGGCTCTGTGGTTTAACCCACAGCACCACCCGCGTCCCATCAAGTGATATTTTATGTGTTTATTTCTTACATTCAAGTGGTGTTCATTCTCAAGCAGCGGAGGAACGCCTTTGTCGCTGCATTTCCCACCAGCCACTTTACAGGTTAAATGCCACAGGGCTCGGTCCAAAAGCCAGGCTGGTTTCAAGTGAGGAGAGTTAACAAGGTTGTATGCACATTCTGGATGCTGAGTTATCCATTCGCTATTTGAAGCTGGAGAAAACAAAGAGATACACAATGAGCAAGGGGGGAAAAAATTAAATATCAAGCACATAGCACTTCAGGATGGCACTTCCATTATCCTGCCGATTACCTCTATGGAGTGTATGTATGAAAGTTAAGATTCTGAATGGACAGGAAACTAGTAAGTCTTACATTGGATATGTCGCATTTAGTATTTTTTAAAGGTGCTTCTTAATTTCTTAATGCAGAAAATGACAATGTACAGAATTCTAAGGCATCTCTCATATTTGTTTACTGCTTACTGTCTACAGCAGGCTTCCTCCAACTCGGCCCTCCAGATGTTTTTGGCCTACAACTCCCATGATCCCTAGCTAGCAGGACCAGTGATCAGAGATGATGGGAACCGTAGTCTCAAAACATCTGGAGGGCCGAGTTGGAGGAAGCTTGGTCTACAGAGAAGTCTAGGAATACTGCTGAAAGTAAAACACTCAGAAGAAGCTGAGCAAATATATTCTGCTCCGTTCAAGATTCACTACTGGGATATTATAAATCTTTCCGTTCCACAGCGGTGAGATTTGTTGCTCATTCTTTTCTATATGAATCAGCAACCAAGTGCTAAAGCAATAAAGCCTTGCCAAGTTTCAAAGTCCATATCTGTAGCTTGGCCTTTTGCCGGATGAAGTTGGCAAGTGAGTTTTTCAATGGCGGCAATTAGCCAAAGTTATACCTCTTTTCTAATGTTAACTGATCAGGTGTTTTTCCAATAACCTGTCATTACTAATCAGCCTGATGCGAACACTCACAAGTATTGGGTAGGTTTCAACGTAGTGCTATCGAGATCGTTCTTTTGGGCAAGCAGAAATGATTGTGCTCACCATCATGGGGTGATCTGGGGTTTTTCCTGACCCTCCAGAGCAGAACTGGGGGAGATGCAGAGTTACACATGGGGATAACCATTGCACTAGTGGCAGTCCTTGCACTGGCTTCCACTAATGGAACCTTATAGCTGAATCCAGCCCTAGATCTTTAGAAGTTTAAATGTTGTCCTTCATATATACTTTGCAATGTCAAGGAAAGCATCAACACTAATTTTTAGTCACTTCCCCGCCATTGCCATAAAACCATTTCCCAAAATTCTGAAGAGCACACACGCAAGTTATGTTCCTTTTCAGGGAGAACTTTGCCAACTACTGAAATTGTACTACATGCATAGCTTATTAAATTTTGTAATCAAAGGAGACAATGTTGAAGGACCCACATCTAGGAACCAAGGAACTCTGCAAAAAAAAAAAACCTCTTCTCAAAAAATGGTTATTCCACTGAGTGAGACTTGTGCTGATACAGTTCTCCAGGGATAAGTGCAAGCTCAAATATGCATTCATCACTTGATAGCTGTAATATATCCAGTGATGATGTTCTACATCTCAAACCATCATCCAGACCCAAAGATTCTCCCGATGCAAGCAGTTCAAGGTTCACCAGCCCATCATTGAGGTACAGTGGTACCTCGGGTTACATACGCTTCAGGTTACAGACTTTGCTACCCCAGAAATATTGCTTCAGGTTAAGAACTTTGCTTCAGGATGAGAACAGAAATTGTGCTCCGGCGGCACGGCAGCAGTGGGAGGCCCCATTAGCTAAAGTGGTGCTTCAGGTTAAGAACAGTTTCAGGTTAAGTACGGATCTCCGGAACGAATTAAGTACTTAACCCGAGGTACCACTGTATATGTGTGTCTCAATAAGCCTGCTGGAGGGGGGCATTCAATTAGTGCTCTCTCTCTCTCTCTCTCTCTCTGTGTGTGTGTGTGTGTGTCACATAGGAGTGACAGAAAATAAAGCCTGGCCCTTGCATGGATATCAAGGAAACAGAGAAAACTGTCTAGGGAAGAACAGCACCTCTGTTGTGGTGCAAGTTGTTCTTCCTTAACCTAAAATTGTCCTCCAACATTGAAACTCAAGATCCTTTAGAACCTGGCATTCTAAAGCCACGAAGATCTTACTTTTCACTGAAGGTTTGACCTTTATAAACATGGAGCTCTGCCATCAGCGGTAAAAGCAGCCAGGCAATTGAACTGACAAAATGAGGCTAAGTTCCACTTGGACACTTTCGTCAGTCTCTACTTAGCAGCACAAATGCTTCTATTTTTGCAATACTTTTGCCCAGTTCTGAAAATTGGCATGGAAATGTCCTCCACCCCACCACCCCTTTCAGAAACTGAAAAAAGAAAGGGCTTTCTTCTCTTGGGTAACAGTGACACAACGTTTCGTGCTTGCAGGAGCTGTAACCCTCAAAGCATTTTTAAAACAAGTCAATTAAAAATGTTTAAATAGTTACAAATCTTAAGATCACCACCAAACACCATCCCCTATTTTTTCCTGGGTTATTTAAGTAAAATACAGTTTTAAACAACACCCAGAGCCTAGAGGGAAATTTACTGCCTAGCTCGAACTAATTCTTTAAAATATATTTTTAAAATTCTCTTTTTATAACTCCTGGACACGACTGGTCTTTGTGAAGTTTCCACATGCATGCAAAAGTTGCTGGATACAAATGTGTGCATTTGTTAAGTGCAGTGGATAAGACAGATAAACTATTACCCTATGCATTTTCACCCTTGAGGTTAAATTAAAATGACAGCAAAAATGAACGTACCAGTGTGATTGTAGACTACATCGGTAATACAAAGCATATTCCATTCATTTTTCATTTTTTCCACTAGTTGTCCAAGCTCACTCCAAGAACACTTTTTGTTAGGGGTTGAAAATTCAGGATTTATTTCCAGCTGATCAGCTAATGAATAACATGATCTTGATATACCAAGTTTCTGGACTGGTGTCAAGTGAACCATGTTGTAACCTACAAAGCAAGAATGAAATGTATTAACATGACACTTATAGTAGACTGGGCAGTCTTAAGTATTGAAGGCAAAGGTAAAGGACCCCTGGATGGTTAAGTCCAGTCAAAAGTGACTATGGGGTGTGGCATTCATCTCGCTCTCAGGCTGAGGGAACTGGCATTTGTCCACAGACAGCTTTCCACGTCATGTGGCCAGCATGACTAAACCGCTTCTGGTGCAACAGGACACCGTGATGAAAGCCAGAATGCACAGAAACATTGTTTACCTTCCCACCGGAGCGGTACCTATTTATCTACTTGCACTGGCATGCTTTCAAACTGCTAGGTTGGCAGGAGCTGGGACAGAGCAAGGGGAGCTCATCCCGTCATGGGGATTCGAACCGCCGACCTTCTGATTGGCAAGCCCAAAAGGCTCAGTGGTTTAGACCACAGCGCCACCTGCTCCTTGCTGAGTTCTGAAAGCAACACTTCATAAAGCATGTAGCAAGCTTGGTGAAGCCAAGCAGGTCTGGGTCTGGTTAGCATCCAAATGGGAGATTTGCCTGGGAACCATGTGTGTACAGTGGTGCCTCGCAAGACGGAATTAATCCGTTCCACGAGTCTCTTCGTCTTGCGGTTTTATCATCTTGCGAAGCACGGCTATTAGCGGCTTAGCGGCTATTAACGGCTTAGCGGCTATTAACAGCTTAGCAGCTTTAAGAAAAAGGAAACAAACTCACAAGAACTCGCAAGACATTTTGTCTTGCGAAGCAAGCCCATAGGGAAATTCGTCTTGCGAAGCACCTCAAAAAACAGACTACAGTTCCCATCATCCCTGACCACTGGTCCTGCTAGCTAGGGATCATGGGAGTTGTAGGCCAAAAACATCTGGAGGGGTGAGTTTGAGGAAGCCTGCTATAAACTGCTTTATAATTATAATTGCAGCAGCAGGGAAACAGTCTCATAATGTCAGGAAGGTCACAGGTGAATTTGAGGTGGTTCCTTGGGAAAACTCCTCAATTCTTTATAAAACATGGGCTAAATGCATTTGACTTTCATAGCATTCCTATTTCACCCATTCAACAGTTTTTATTCTACAGTGGTGCCTCGCAAGACGAAAAGAATCCGTTCCGCGATTCTCTTCGTCTAGCGGTTTTTTCGTCTTGCGAAGCAAGCCCATTGACGGCTTAGCGGATTAGCGCTATTAGCGGCTTAGCGGCTTTTAGCGGCTTATCAGCTTAGCGGATAAGCAGATAAGCGGCTTAGGAAAAGGGGGGGGGAAGGAAAAAAAAGTCGGAAAAACTCGCAAGACATTTCGTCTTGCGAAGCAAGCCCATAGGGAAATTCGTTTTGCAAAGCGCCTCAAAAACGGAAAACTCTTTCGTCTAGCGGGTTTTTCGTCTTGCGGGCACCACTGTATTGCCTTGAGCTCCCCGGAAGAAACAGGATATTTAAATACAGTCAGTCAATCAGTGCTATATACCAGAGATTTGATTTGGGAGTCAATGTGTTTATTACCAGATTCTTTTGCGACTCTAAGACGATCTTCCCATCCATCAAATGGTCCCAGACACTTAGCCAGGAATGTCTGGAGTGTAACACAATCCAGGGGCAATTCATGATTGTCAGCACCAACACGCAAAATAGGATCCACAACTATGTAACCTCCACCGCTTTTCTTATCTCTGCAAGAACACACACACATCTTTTATCAATACAAAAGCTAATAAATGCTGGAGTCAACCACCTATTATTACCAAGACCTAACAAGATATTTTTTGCTTGCTATTCTAAAATTATTTTAATGTCTTTAAGGGAATCAGAAAGTACTTTGAAGCTCAGAAGATACTGCTTTTAAAAAAAACCCTTTATGCCTGAAAGTCTATACTCACTAACCCGGAAGAGTAAACCCCACTGTACTTAATGGATGTTACTCCTATGTAGATATACATAGAATTGTTCTTAAAAGAAGCCAAACATACAGTGGTGCCCCGCAAGACGAATGCCTCGCAAGACGAAAACCCGCTAGACGAAAGGGTTTTCCGTTTTTTTTTTTTTAAAATGATATTTATTAAGATTTTCCAATTACAACAAAAGAAAAAAAAACAAAAAAAAACAAAAACATCCAATTTTAAAATCTTTTTCCAAATAACATATTTTCGGGACTTCCCCTCCCCTCCCCCTCCTGTATTCCAATCTTACAAATAAACAAAAAAAATTCAGCAAGTTCTTATCCCAAAATTTTAACTTATTATCATTGACTCAGTTTTAAAAATATTTTCCCATCCCCTAAAATCGACCTGTTCCCTTCCGCGAGTTCCCCCCTTTAATATGCAATACAGATTAAAATAGAAGAAAATTTTTTTAAAAAATTTTTTACACCCTTTGGATTCCAAATTTCCCTCCCCCCTTTCCCGGTTGCGTTCCCAATGTTCCTCGACGTCTGATGTCTGCCTGGAGTTCCCACATCTCTCTAAACCATAGTCCTTTCCCAGTCCTCTTTAATTTCGAATGTCCAACCTTGGAAGGAGTCTGTCTCAAAAAAGGCCCATTTCTTCCATCCAGATTTTTATATCTAGGAGTAAAAGCTCCAATTTTATTTCTTTAAACCTGTCAAATCTGGATGTCCCAAATGTTCCCACTTCCAGCTTTGTCCAATTCTTATTATTTTTGCTCTTGTTGATCTCTCTCCTCCTCCCCCCCCCCCCCGCTCTCCTGCACAAATGTTCCAATTCCAAAAGCTTCTAATTCCTCTGCAGAGGCTTGTTATTCAAGAACAAAACATTACGTCAAGTCCTTTTCATTCTTCAATAGATAAATCTATTGTCTCCTTTAGTGCGTAGACCTCTGTAGACATAATAGTATTCCATTTCTGCAGTTTCCCAGGAGATAGAAAGTTCTGGTCAAATTCCACGCCAACAATACTTGTAATGTCCCTCGGCTCCTCTAGGTGGTTTGCAATAACTAAATTCCCTTCCAGATCACGTCCACCAGTCAAAATAACTTGTTATTCCTTGTTTGTAACAATTTGTATCCAATTTATAACAAATGTAACCGGCAAAGTCCTCGTAACAAAGTTCTCTATTTTATTCTTCCGCTTTGACAGCTCTTTGACAGCTGTCAAAACCTCTATTTCTCTTCTCCCGCGCTCTCACAAATCGCTCCCAGGGTTCCGGGGGGTGGGGGTGGGTGGGTGGGTTGCTTTTTAATCAATTCAATTCCACCTTTCTCCTCCAGCTCAGTCTTATGATTTTCCCTCGCGAAGTTAATAACTTTGTCAAAGTAGGGTTGGACTCGATCTTAGTTGTCAAATCCTTTGCTTTAACTCTTCTACAACAGGGGGGGGCTGACTTCCTTTTTGCGCCTCCCCCGCTCGCTCTGAATTAAAAAAAAATAATTATCCCCCTTTTTAGTCCAGGTTCCGATTACTCACGGGTTATTCTTTTAAGTCCAGATTTTCAATAGAAGAAGTCAGCGCTCTCCGTCGAATGGCATGCGGTTTGCTCGGCAGGGGAAGCGAAGGACTCAAAGCACCACCCCCCCGTCACCCGCTCCGCAGCCTTTAAAAAGGCTCCTTCGCGGGTCGGGGGGGCGCAAAAGGTGCCAGCCGAGTCACCATGTCCATGGGTTTCAGCGCCCATGGTTTTTGAGGGTCCCCGCGTCGCCGGCGCGGTAGGACCCAGCCCCTGCTGAGCAGGCTCCCTCCGGAGCTCGGAGGGAGTCCGCCATTCGGCGATGGCGCCCACCCGGAAGTGGAGGGTTTTCCGTTTTGGAGGCGCTTCGCAAAACGAATTTCCCTATGGGCTTGCTTTGCAAGACGAAATGTCTTGCGAGTTTTTCCGACTTTTTTTTCCTTTCCCCCCCTTTTTCTAAGCCGCTAAGCTGCTTATCTGCTTATCCGCTAAGCTGATAAGCCGCTAAAAGCCGCTAAAAGCCGCTAAGCCGCTAATAGCGCTAATCCGCTAAGCCGTCAATGGGCTTGCTTCGCAAGACGAAAAAACCGCTAGACGAAGAGAATCGCGGAACGGATTCTTTTCGTCTTGCGAGGCACCACTGTAGAATAAAAACTGTTGAATGGCTGAAATAGGAATGCTAGGAAAGTCAAATGCATTTAGCCCATGTTTTATAAAGAATTGAGGAGTTTTCCCCAGGAACCACCTCAAATTCACCTGTGACCTTCCTGACATTATGAGACTGTTTCCCTGCTGCTGCAATTATAATTATAAAGCAGTTTATAGCAGGCTTCCTCAAACTCACCCCTCCAGATGTTTTTGGCCTACAACTCCCATGATCCCTAGCTAGCAGGACCAGTGGTCAGGGATGATGGGAACTGTAGTCTCAAAACATCTGGAGGGCCAAGTTTGAGGAAGCCTGATTTATAGTGTTCAAAATGCTCCACATGCCCTGCATGCCTCTGGACCCCACCCCCTCTAGTCGTGTTCAAGCTGGCCTTAAAGATTTTACTATTCCAAGTTGTTTTTAATTGAATAGGATGGCTGTCCACAATTTTAACTGCTACTGCTTTGATTTGTGGCTGGATGATTTAACTGTTTTAAATTATATTTTTTTATGATCCTTAACTGTGAATATCCCCGAGTTGCCCCTTGGCCCTGAAAAGCAATGATGAAAAAATACCCAAATAAATAAAATATTGGGGATCATAAGTCACTATTATGGCTTTGTTACAGATTCAGGCTGGGACATGATGGCTTGCCCAAAGCAGAAGTCTTTCCAGCTCACACACAACCATTCTGCCACAAGAGATGTAAAAGGTTTTCGTTTTGTAAATTATTGAGATACAGAGCCTCTCCTAAAAAAAAGCAAGAATAACATGGGTGCTCTTTTAAGTACCGTATTTTTCGTCCCATAGGACGCTCCGTCCCATAGGACGCACCTACTTTTTGGGGGGGGAAATAAAGGAATTTTTCCCCCTTTATTTCCCCCCCCCAAAGCCAGGTCGGGGAACAGTGGGATGGCGGTGCTGCGCCTCCCCGCTGTCCCCCGAGTTTGTGGGGCTGGCCGATGTCTGCCGGGCGCGAGGGGCGCTCTGCTTCAGGGCACGTCGGGCGGCAGGCTACTGTCCGCAGCATGGGGAGCCCTCTGTTTCAGGGCGCCCCACTCGCCCCCCCCCGGTGCGCAAGGCTTGCGGACACCTGCGCGAAGCATGGGGCATCCTCCGGAGGGCGCCCCGTGCTCCGCGCTGCAGGCTGCCACCTGCAGGCCTTGCGCGCCCGGGGGAACTCCCCCCGGGCGTGTAAGGCTTGCGGATAGCTTCCTGGAGCCTGGAGAGCGAGAGACGTCGGTGCGCACTGACGCCTCTCGCTCTCCAGGCTTCAGCGAAAGCCTGCATTCGCCCTATAGGACGCACACACATTTCCCCTTCATTTTTGGAGGGGAAAAGTGCGTCCTATAGGGCGAAAAATACGGTATCTCTCCGTCTGAAGATTTATGCAAGCAGTTTGTAATCCGCACAGAAGTTTCCAGGATCTTCCTGCAGAGAAACTGTATGTATTCTGGGTCTCCTATTACATTTTCCCATACTGTATCCTCATAGCTGTCTGACTTGCAGGAACACTTCCCTGCCTTTAGAGTAACCTGAGTAGAGAAGCCCAGAAAATGGGGCAAGGTCAATGAGCTGGTCTGGAACATGCACCCTGCACTCAAAAGGCAGCATACCTCAGGAGTATTGGTGCACTTGGCTGGCAAAGCAACATTGATGTTATGCAGGTTTTAAAAACTCATTGTGGCGTTTCAAAAAGGAAAACACATAGAACCATGACATGCACAACTGCTGTCCTCTTAAGTCGCTGAACTGATCTTTTCCTGGCATTTGAAGATCAGCACTAACACCCAACATTTATTGAAAACAAACCTAAAGGTTGTAAATACCACAGACTGCCTCCCAATATGACAAACCTAGCAAACAATATATGAGAATTTAACTTTTAAAACAGTACTGGGATCTTCTTTTAAATGACTTATAAACAGATGTGGTTTTACATTTCCTCTTTGACATTCACATGCAATAAGAATATGCCGCCAATTTTTTTCAATATGAAGGACTGCATTTTCAATAAACCAGAGGTCTTCGTCTTCCTTTATTAGCAACTTCTCTTAATTTACGTGTCAGCAATGCACACCTGAGGCTTGTGTGCCTCTTCTCACCTCAGAAAGAGGTAGAGGACAAAATAGCAAATTTAGTCTCTACGTATATAGTCTTGTTATGTGGAGTGCCTTTGTCAAACGTTATCTTAGGCCAAACTACATGTTACCTTCCTCGACTGGTTAGCAGTCATGTCTCTTTCTCTCTCCCCGCTCCCAAATTAAGTACTAGGGAAGGGGTGGGAAAAGGATTCTCATTAGGCCTCCACCACATTGAGAGGGGATGTTTAACTCTTCCCTCCCAGCTGTGCTCTCAACAAAAAACACACCGTGTTGCAGTTAGCTCTGGGAGGGAAAAGGCCCATTTGTGCCAATGTGAATTCCCTTCTCCCCCGGCGCTAACTGCAGCACAAGGTCACATTTTCAGAGAGATCACAACTGGAGAGGAAAACCTCCTGCTTTCACATGTTGTGGTCCAATGAGAACCAGCCCCCACTGCGCCTAGTATTTTTAATTTTTTTTTTTTAATGACCAACATATATTGTTGTTTGCTAACCACACAAGAAAGGTAGCATTGCTTAACTCAATGTCTGAGGGAGGCACTCAACATAGTAAGTCAATACACATATAGACCTAACTGCTTGACTGTTCCCCATCTCTTTTTGAGGTGGGGGGAGACACACACAAGCCTCTGCATGGAGAACCAGCCTCCCGGGCTATCTTAAGGTTTGCGGCCTACTCCTCTGTCACACAAAAAGGACTGCCAGCAGGGTTAAGATGTGAACCACTCCCAATACAGTCGTACCTTGGTTCTCGAACAGAATGTGTTCTGGGAGTCTGTTTGACTCCTGGAACTGTTTGAAAACCAAGACACGGCTTCTGATTGGCTGCAGGGGCATCCTGCAGCCAATCGGAAGCCAGAGAAGCAGCTTCCAAAATCATTTGGAAACCGGAACACTCACTTCCGGGTTTCGAACGATCAGAAGCCGATTTGTTCGGGAGCCAAGGCGTCTGAGATCGAAGGTACGACAGCATAAGAAACAGGAGGTGCTTATGGTATCTTCCTCTGGATCCAACCATTACTTACTCATGACTAAAATAATACTGGTATGACCCAGAGATCTGGAGATCCAGTTTGCAGTATTTGTCAGAATCATCTTCTTTCCCAGTTGGGTTGTGCCACGACAGGCACCTGAACTTGTGACGGTTGAACCCTTCTCCAGAAGCTGGGTAGTTGGTATGCACCGTAACGTGCTTGCCTTGCAAGGTAGGTCCCAGACGGAACTGTAGTTCAAAACCTGAATAGAGCAAGACAGGCAACAGTTAGAGTGCAAACACCCATATCTTAAAACTTATCAACATGGAACGGTGCCTCAATGAGCCAATTGCCAGAAAGGACTGTTGAGGAAATGGCTGGTTTGTTTGCCATGAGTTCTGTTTATGCACAGAGGAAATGAAGGGCTGCACAGGTTGAAAGACCCCAATGTGGTTATATGCATTAGCTCTCAGGGCAGATGAATGCTGGAAATTAAATATTTAGACATCAACCAGCTCAATTGATTGAGCTACAGATATGAACAGAATGGTATAGTTGTTCACTCATTAAGAGCCACTAATGACCAAGGCCTAGATCTTGCAAACCATATGCGAGAGGGAGCCATGAACAACAAAGCACAAAGCACTCACACAAAGATTATTTTCTTTAAAAACCCAGCACCACACAAAGTATCTGTTCATCCAAAACAAAACAGCCTTGGCTACTGTGGCCTCCAAAGCTCATAAAGTATTACACACAATTTACAAAATTATACAAGAGAGCAACATTTTATAACTGTTTCAAAGAAGATATGGAACTGAGCCAGCTCAAAAGCAATACCAGAATGAAGTGGTACAAATATATACATGAGTAGTCCATGATTATTTCATCTGCATTTGTTACATTCATTTACTGACACAGAAATGAATTGGTAAGCAGCGTGAAGATATTTGGGAAAGGCCTTTTCTGCAGTGGCTCCCTGTCTGTGGAATACTCTCCCTAGGGAGGTTCGGCTGGCGCCTTCATTTTACACCTTTAGGCACCAGGCAAAAACATTCCTCTTTATATAAGTCTTTGGCTGATTACATCCAATACCATCTTAAATGTTTTGTGGGGTTAGTGGTTTATTTTTGTTCTTGTTTTCATCATGCATTTTGCGTTTTTTTTTAATCTTGTGTTTTTGTGTTGTGAACCACCCTGAGATTTATGGATAGGGTATGGTATACCAATTTAATAAATATTGTAATAATAATAATAATTTGTTAAGCCTAAGGTTCTTTGCCTTCATAACAATGTCTATAAAAATAAATCAAGATCAGGTCATTTGTGCTTTTGCTACAGGCTTGACAAGTTTGTTTATAGTTTGCTAAACATAGATCAGACTGCAGAGATGTTTGCTGCTGATATCTTATTCCCTAAAACCCATGCAGACTAAAAATGCATAGCTCATATTAGTTACACCGTCTATCTGTTAGTTCTTTCTGCTATGTGGAAGTGCATGGCTTTTTCTATTTTAAAAGTTTTCCCAAATCGTTTTTTTCTATCTTGCAGAGCAGAAATACAGATAAGAACTAGCTACATTTTCCTTCACTATCATAGTGCATTGCCCTTGAGGTGCTCCCCTAGCCATTTTCCAAATTATAAAATCAAATCACCTGAGCAAATTTCTAGTTTTAGAGGAGCATAATTTGTTGAATTATTTTTGGTTCTGGGTAGTTGTTGAGATTACATTACTATTTGGGTCAATTTTAACTGCTGTTGTTTATTGATTTTGTTTTATGTATGTGGGGAAACCACTTTTGAGACTCATAATTTATAAATGAAAAGCTGGAATTTAAGAAAATAAAAATTCAAAAATTTTGAGGTTTCAAAAGTTCTTTGGCATTCAGCACTTAAAATTCTTACAGCCTGAACCTAACCATGCTTTATGTTTACTTCTTTTCTATGGAGCTTTTTGTCCAGTTTGTGTACTTGGGATTCCATGCTCTACAAGTAACATTCACCTGAATGGAGCTTCCTTCTGAGCAACAGATAGCCTTGTTAATGTACAAACGAGCACCCAAGATGGTACAGATGACGCAGGAAGCACAAATGCTTCAAACTACCTATTTCCTAGCCTACACGGTCAATGAAGTACAGTGGTACCTTGGGTTAAGTACTTAATTCGTTCCGGAGGTCTGTACTTAACATGAAACTGTTCTTAACCTGAAGCACCACTTTAGCTAATGAAGCCTCCCGCTGCTGCTGCGCCGCTGGAGCACGATTTCTGTTCTCATCCTGAAGCAAAGTTCTTAACCCGAGGTACTATTTATGGGTTAGCAGAGTCTGTAACCTGAAGCGTATGTAACCCGAGGTACCACAGTGGTACCCTTTGGGTTACAAACACTTCGGGTTACAAACTCCGCTAACCCAGAAGTAGTACCTTGGGTTGAGAAATTTGCCCCAGGATGAGAACAAAAATCGCATGCTGGTGGCATGGCGGCAGCGGGAGGCCCCATTAGCGAAAGAACTGCTTTGGGTTAAGAACAGACCTCCGGAACGAATTAAGTTCGTAACCCGAAGCACCACTGTATTATTTTAGCATGTTCCCTGTCCAAGACTGCAGAAACATCTCCTGCGTAGAGGAGGTGCAACTTTTAAAATCTGGATATGACTTACTTCTGAGTAGGTATGGTTAGGATTGATTGCACTTTAAGTTCTACTGAACTGAACTGAACAGAGCTCACTCCCAGCTAACTGGGGCATTCGTCTGCCGTCCTAAATGTTACTGTAGCTGCATGGTAACCAATTTTCTGCAAGTGGGTGCTTAGCACTTGGGATAACATTTATGCAAGCCAACTCTGTGGACTTGGCTTCCAATTCTGCAGTCAGAACCCACGCACCAGCCTCTATCAACAGCGGCTCCAGTATGGCTACGATAACATTTAATGCCCCCTCTCTTGTGGGGGAATGAAAGTGCCTTCCAATTTTTCCCTAGTCTATGTCATTCACCACCACATCCAAAAATGCCCTTCCTTACATTCCAAACTTTCAATAGAATCTTCTTCAAAGTTACAACAGCTTAAACTGTCATTGCACTTCCTCTTACAGCAGATGGGCCCGACTGAGGTCAGTTCCTGTGTATATCCCTCTGAGGACTGCAATCCTAGCATCTTACTTTCAGGGTCAGAACGTTCTTCCCATGTTAGAAGATGGCACATCCATCTTAAGAAAAATTAGCTGGAAGCCAATCCCACTAACTGCTTAGAATTACAGCAGAAACCTTGGTAACAGATGTCCTTGATGACAACACTGGCAGATTTACAACTAACTGCAGGACTATAGACATGCTTAGACACAGCTGCACAAGTTTATTCAGAAGAACACTTTCATTGTGTTCATTGGGAATTATTAAGGGCACATTAAGATGCCATACCTCCAAGGCTAAGGGTTCAGTGGCAAACTTGTGATTACTAACTCTGTTCCCATTACAAAACAGAAAAACAAAAATGAACTGGCAGGTGCTAAGCACAATTTGTATGGCAGAAGTGACAGAAGTGGCTAATGCTTCCCTGCTTATTGTACCCCTGCCATTCCTGAGCTATTCTCTACCCACCCCTGTTTCATGCAGCGAACAGCACAATTTGAGAGCACCTCTGCTTACTGCTTTAAAGCAAAGAAATAGTGATCTGTTCTCTTTGACCTGTTTGCCAACACACACTTAGTTTAGCCCTTAAGCGTTTTTGTTTTTTAAGAAGAACACTGCAAGCCTGGAGCCTCACATATAATTAGTCAGTTTATGACCACTCAGAGGAATGCTGTATTCATAAACCATTTGCAAAGCATGGAGCAGCTTCAGAAAAATTAATGGATCATATTGACTTCTTTATGCATTATGCATACTCCTCAGCCAACTAAACTCTCATTTCTTAAATGGTTCCACCCACCTCTCCCATTGCCTCTTACGTCTGTTAAAGTACTGATTTATTTATTGAAGTTATTTATAATGTCAGTGTTCACAGTCCCAGCTAGATGATGCACCTAATTCGTTTCCTCCAAAGCCTTCCTCAAAACCCAACTTTTTTCACAAGACCCATTTCTTAACTCCTGGCAGCCATATGTGATCCATTTACCCAGAAGTAAGCTCCTCTGTTGCTACAGTTTGCATGCTGACTGTGTGTAAGCTGCTTGGGGCAGAGGCCTCTCCATTAAAAAATAATAATCTATTTTTTCCTCTGTAAAGCATACATCAATCTCTGTGCATAGGAAAACAGGACGAGATGGAAGAGTTAACAACTGTTTGAGTTTCCTCTTGCACAAGGATCCAACGCAACTTGTTAAACAAAAAAACCCGAACACACAAGCATCCGCCTGGGACACTGACCTTGCTCCAGCCGGAAGAGGGTCTTGTCCAGCTTTTCCATGTCGTTGAGAAGAAGCACTCTTGTCTGCTTACCGTGGGGCATCTTGGCTGCCTGGATTTCTCAGTCCTTGCAGGCCACAGAGATTAGCTTCGGAAAGAAAGGTGTGGCTCCTAGGCAAGCAAAAGACACATACACAAAATACATAAAAGAGCAGCGTTTTGCAGCAAGCAAAGGAGGAGATGGGCGCATGCAGGGGTCACCTTGAAAGTACTCCTGAAGAAGTCACCCAGACACGGGGGCACTCACATTTTTCACCCACCCCCTTTGCAATAAAACGACTCGGCAGAGAACGGTGTCAGAGGGCCGAGCAGGAGGGAGGTGGGGGCCGGTGTGTGGGAAGGTTGCCAAGGGTGCGCAAAAACCCCCTTCTCTCCCAGCCAAATCTGGCGAGGCTGCAAAGCACCCGAGGACCACCGTGCGGGTCTGCAGGAGGGCGCTGTTCCTCTGGGGCCTGAGGGGCTGGCGCCTGTCACTCTTTCTCCTTTCCAGCCCCCCCAACCACCTGCCCCACATACCACAATGCGACCTGCCCCGGCGGCGCCACTGTAGAGCCAGTCCCCCCCTATTATCCCCGCCTGCGATTGTCTATAAATACGGCGCGCGGCCTCTCGCCACTCACCCGGAGACGCGGCTCCTGCGCGCAAAGAGGGAGGCGGGAGTCGAAAGAGAGACGGACCGGAGAGAGGGAAGGGAGGGAGGAAGGAAAGGAAGAGTGAGGGATGCAGCCCCAAACGGGAGGAGGCTCGGCCTCTGCAAGGCAGCGAATAGCCCCGCCTGCCTGAAGGGCTTCCAGGGAGGAGGAGGCTGCTGCGCTCGCCCCGGGCAGGGAGACTGGCTCTAGCGGCGGCGCAGGGTTGCTCGGCTTCGCCTTTGGCATGCTCTCCTCCCCACGCCCAGCGAGAGCTGCTCTAGCAGCAAAGGAAAGGGGGGAGGAGGAGGAGGTGGGGAAAAGGAGGAAGAGGAACTGCGAAGCCGAGGGAAGTTGCCGCAAAGGCCGTTGCAAAATGCGCCCTTTGGCGCTTGCAAAACAGGCTCTTCTTTCCCCGGCTGCCGGCTCTGCGCTCCGGCTTCCTTCAGCCCCGGGCGGCGTGATCATTTGCCATCTTATGTTTTCAGATGTGCTGGAAGCCGCCCAGAGTGGCTGCCACATGGGCGGGGTACAAGTAATAAAGTGGTTGTTGTGGTTGTTATTAGGAGGGCACCAAACTGGGCCAGGTTCCGGGCTGGGGACTGTGGGCCTCCTGCGGTTGCAGGACTACAGTTCTCCTTCTTCCTAGTATTGGCCATGCTGGCGGAGGCTCATGGGAGTTGGAGTCCAACAATGTCCGGAGCTGAGCGCGCGCGCGCGTCTATTCCCTGCAATTGCAATTTCCCCCGATCGCCACGGTGTATGGCATTGGGAAT
The DNA here is from genome assembly GCF_951804945.1 of Podarcis cretensis. Taxonomy (NCBI): domain Eukaryota; kingdom Metazoa; phylum Chordata; class Lepidosauria; order Squamata; family Lacertidae; genus Podarcis; species Podarcis cretensis. Next base: position 75,386,849 of record NC_137175.1, read on the forward strand.
GCATGGCGGGGATTCCTATAAATGGCCAGATTGAGGAAGTGTGGCTCTTGGTGCTGTGCACCAAGTTGATATTCCGTGTTTTCTCAACCACAGGTGGGGAAGGTGGTGGGAAGCGGGAGCGAACACAAGCACCCTGGGCCAGTGTTGCCAATGTTTCCTTTTAAGATTTTTTTATGGTGGTTTCCAATGATCTGACTCTTTGACACGCATGGAGTATCTTACCTTTTCACGGGACCTGGATGATAAGTGCCTCTGAGCACGTGCGGAAGTTTCTTTTCAAATACAGTATGTGCGCAGGGCTGGCCCAAGTCATTTTTGCAGAAAATAGCACCTATGCATAGTCAAGGTCCATAGTACCAGAGGTGAGCAAAGTTATTTCGGCAGCTGAGGCATAAAATCTCAAGCATTCTCCCCTAGAGGGGGGAAAACCCGCCAGTAAAAAATAACAAATAACAGCAGACTAATAGTAACCAACGAAGAGAAGGGTCGCGAAGAGTCAGACACGACTAAACAACAACAACAACAGTAACCATATGATGTTTCTGAGGATGTGTAGTATGCTTTCTCAGAAGATTGGTATATCTTTGTAGGTGCCCTCTGCTGCAACATTTTCTTGCAGACCCTGCTTGGTGTTTTTTTTTAAAAAAATTATTTACTCAAAAACATTCATTTACTACTATTCATAAAATAATCTCAAAACAGTTTACAACAATAGTGCATAAAACCATACAATAAAAATTGCACATTTTAAAATCTGGAATCGGCTTCGCAGTTCTGAAGTGCTGATGCTCTCATCTGAATCTGTATCCACCACCCATGTGCTGGTTCATGACTAGGGGCTTCCAGATTTCACGGTCCTCTCCCCATTACCATTTGCCGATCGCCATGGGACTCTCTTGGGTTTGGATTTGGGATGGGTTTTGGGAAGACGCGTGAATTTGTTTTATGTCTGTAGATCAGTGCACGCCAACCAATGCACAGTCTTTGCAGTAAGGCTCTATTCTGATGGCATGAGTATCACGGCGACCAGTAGATTCTTATCTGCTGCGGCCTTCATTTGCCTTCACCGCTGTTGTAACACACTGCTTGTTACCTTCCACCTATTTTGCCTTTGAGGATTTCTGGGATCATTTTTTGTCTAGCTCCTCCCCTTTGACCTTACCGCTTTGGGTGACCCTGCTGGGAGCCACCACGGCAAGGTGATGATCCAGCGACAACAGCAATAACCGTCTGCTGTCAATGACAGTCTATTATCAGATCCTGAATTCCAACTGGGTAGGGCTGGATTCAACTAACTGAGCATGCTAGCAGAAGCCAGTGCAAGTACAGTCATACCTCAGGTTAAAGTCGCTTTGGGTTAAAGCTTTTCAGGTTGTGTCCCACGGCGACCCGGAAGTAATAGAACGGGTTACTTCCAGGTTTCGCTGCTCGTGCATGCACAGACTCTCAAAATGATGTCGTGCGCAGAAGCGGCAAATTGTGACGCGCAGATATGGGTTGCATTCTGCTCAGGGTGTGAACAGGGCTCCGGAACGGATCCCATTCGCATCCAGAGGTACCACTGTACAATATGGCTCCCCCCCTTCCTCCCCATGTGCAAATCTGCTCTGGAGGGAATAACCCGCTAGAACAGTGGAGGGAGAGGGGATAGTTCTGTCCAGCAAGAAGAAATGTTTGCAACAATGGAATAATCATCACAGTGTGACCCTGAATATCTCATCGTGATAGGCCCATTCGAAGAAGCCAGACAACACGTTTAGGTTCATACTCCAATTTACTAGGCATTCATTGCATTTCCAATGCTGGGTTCTTAATCTGTGTTCACAAAATAGACTTTATCCAAAATGCATACAGTGGTACCTCGGGTTACAGACGCTTCAGGTTACAGACTCTGCTAACCAGAAATCGCACCTCGGGTTAAGAACTTTGCTTCAGGATTAGAGCAGAAATCGTGTGGCGGCGGCGTGGCGGCAGCGGGAGGCCCCATTAGCTAAAGTGATACCTCAGGTTGAGAACAGTTTCAGGTTAAGAACGGACCTCCAGAACGAATTAAGTTCTTAATCCGAGGTGCCACTTTATTGCTGTTTGATGCATTGTTTCTCAAACTGGACACTGATTGGAGTCTTTTAAGTCTTTCGCAATCTGCCTCTGGCCAATTGGGAAAGACCCTCCTGGTGTGTCCACAAACGGAAACGAATCTGACATTATTGAAGCCATGCTGATGTGAACAGTTAGGGAGGAAAGAGCTGTACAACACATGGGCGGAGGGGGTAACAAAATCAATGTGTTTTAAGATAAGTAGCATGAGCATGCCACTAGTGCTTCTAATCTAACTGGAATCACAAGATCACAGCTTAAAGGTTTTTGCTGCAGCAGACTCATTTCTAAACTGCCACAGTATGTACCATCTCAGGATACTGAGCAATACATGCCTCTGTGTTCAGTTTCTTGCTGTGAATTATGTAATCTGAAACACTGATTATTATTTTTTTGCCACTACAATCCACTTAGCTTCTTTCAGAGCTTTGCACCCCTAGTTTCCTACTATTTGTAGCCAGCCCTATAACAGAAGCAGTCCAGTTGCTCACAAGTGTCTCAGCGATGAAATATTTTTAACTTCACTCTGCAGAGAAGGTCAGTAGTCAAAGGTCAGTCTATTTTCAATACTCAGAGGTGTTTAAAAAAAAACCCACCCTGTTCTCAAATTACAGTCACTTTGGTGAGGTGTTTTTTATGTTTGCAAGGACACCATACTGTGGAATTAAGATGGTGCTGAAATCAGAAAGTGGAAATAGATAAGGAGATACTACGGATTGAACCTAGGCCTTCTGCTGGTATAAATTTGATTAACCTGAAGTACTTTGAGTATAAGAACATCATATCTACTTGTGGTCATACTTTACTACTGCAACATCTGCTAGAGAAGATCATATCAATGTTACTATGCAAAAATTTGTCACATGAACTTAATTGCAATTATACAAGAATAATTACAATTATTCTTACAGCAATGGCAAACATATTTGCAGAATATTTCACACCAAGGCTGCACAATTCCCCCCACAAATTCACATGGTGTTGAACGTTGATTACTCATTCAGGCTGTATGCAGGCGTGGATAATTTAATGGGCTCATCAAACAGTTTTCTGTCAGGTCTCTGAAATGTAAGCCTGAGGCAGAGTTTCATCTGTCCGGAAGGAGGGAGGGGAAACTGTACTCAAGTGTGTGAGAGGGGGAAATACCACACAGTTAATTTACTGTGCCTGAATACGACGCATACATGAACAAAATGCAGCCTGGCCAGACAGCATACTTGTAGCCAAGACTTTAACTGGGGACATCAGAGCTGAAATCCCTACTTAGCCAAGAAGCTCACTGAATTGTCTAAGACAAATTACTATTGCTCAGTCTCACTGACTTCTCAGGGCTGTTGTGGTGATGAATACTTTTTAGTGTGTGTGATCAAACACTTCTAACCTGTTGCTTGGAGGCAGGATGGGATAAATAAGGAATGAATAATCAGTTCATTGGAGCCAACTGCTAGGGGCCCAGGTCCCTTCGCCCCCACAATTAAATATTTGAGGGGGCCATTCCCCGCAAAGTTGATGGGCATTGCCATTCAAATGGTGTGGGTGCACTCCGTCATGTGATTGATTATGTGGGGTGGGGCTTACTTGCCCCACCATATATTTTATTCAAGTTGGCAGCCCTGAATCAGTTCTTTGCAGTTGCTGTTGGTATTTGTGCCGCTAGTGCAAAAAATGTGATCATTCTAGCGTGTGGTGCCATCTTGTGGCCTTTCCATGGAAACAAAGCCTTACCAACAGTAAAAAAGCAAATTCTCAAGGTGGAACTATACGTTACTAGGCAAATTTGGGGCCCTGCTAATGTGTGTGTGTGTCAGTGGGCAAGAGGTGGGTACTTTAACCTTCCCCACATATTGATTGATTCTTCCCAGAAAATGTGCCTCTCTGCCATTTTTACCTCAGCTCCCCCCCCAAAGCCCCTTGGGCTCAAGACACTAGAAATAAGACCTATCAAGGGGGAAGTGGCCTGGGGGGGGGGGGGACAAACAAGCATGAGAAAAGTTGCACATCCTGTGTGGGTTGTCCCCTACAAGTGCCCCTCACACCTTGCATTTGAGTTACTTCGGTGCATGCAGGTTTGGAAACAAGAGCAGTCAAGAGGTACAGCCATGTTGTTGTTTAGTCATGTCCGACTCTTTGTGACCTCATGGACCAGAGCACACCAGGCACTCCTGTCTTCCACTGCCTCCTGCAGTTTGGTCAAACTCATGCTGGTAGCTTCGAGAACACTGTCCAACCATCTTGTCCTCTGTCGTCCCCTTCTCCTTGTACCCTCCATCTTTCCCAACATCAGGGTCTTTTCCAGGGAGTCTTCTCTTCTCATGAGGTGGCCACAGTATTGGAGCCTCAGCTTCACGATCTGTCCTTCCAGTGAGCACTCAGGGCTGATTTCCTTCAGAATGGATAGGTTTGATCTTTTTGCAGTCCATGGGACTCTCAAGTGTCTCCTCCAGCACCATAATTCAAAAGCATCAATTCTTCGGCAATCAGCCTTCTTTATGGTCCAGCTCTCACTTCCATACATCACTACTGGGAAAACCAGTCATACCTCGGGTTAAATATGCTTCAGGTTGAGTGTTTTCAGGTTACGCTCTGCGGCAACCTGGAAGTAATGGAACGCGTTATTTCCAGGTTTCACCACTCGCGCATGCGCAGATGCTCAAAATGACGTCACGCGCATGTGCAGAAGTGGCGAATCGCAACCCGCGCATGCGCAGACGCGGGTTACATTTTCTTCAGGATGCGAACAGGGCTCCGAAATGGATCCCGTTCGCATCCAGAGGTACCACTGTATTTTGCTACCTGTGACAGAACAGCAAAGGTCAGACTCTCTTCCACACTCAAGGTGCACAGTAAGTAAGGCCGGTCAAGTTATTTGAAACCAGCAGCAGAAAATCCCACAAACACTTCTTAATAAGATAGAAAATACAAATGAAGCAATTCCCTTAGCAACTTCCTTTCATGACACCCCAAAACCAGCTGTCTGAGGCAGCCACCTCACTCTGCCTAACGGTAGAGGCAGCCCTGTGTTGGAAATACATGTCTGAGATGAGGTGCGCTTCCTCACATTAGGTTATAACTACATGGTACAAGAAACATGAGTGCTACTAAATATAGCAACTCTGCATTACACATGGAGAAGCAATTTGGTTTGGTTAGGATTTGTAATGCGAACCTAACAAATTAGCAGTTTTTGAAACAATATGCAAACTGAAACACATCTAGTTCAAAGTTTGCAGGTCTTCACATTATTCCACCTAAATAAATGTGTACAGAAATTTATAAAATATAGAACAGTGTGGCTTAAAATGCATAATCAGTGAGAATAACATAAAATGCTTGCAAAATTGCTTGCAAAAATGTGTATATACATAAAAATATGTATTTTGGGGTTATGTGCTCTAAAATGCTTCAAATTTTCACGAGGAGTGGAATGGATTGCCAACTGATGTAGAAATGTGGAGAACTAAATTTAAGATTGGAAAGGTGAGAAACTGAGTGGAACAAAAATTGGAAATTGTTAGATTTGTCCATCCTTACTTTGTATCTCCCCTGCCTCTGGTTTTCCCATAACATGAACTTTTACAGTATGCATGGTTTTATATTTCCAAACCCTGCTCTTCTTCACCGGAAGCTGCAGGTAGAATGCTGAAAATTGGAGCGTAGCTGCCACACATGTCTGGGCATCTCTTTCTGGGCAAATGATAGTAAAGAATACATTGTAAAATGCAATTGGCATCGACATCCCTAAGACATTTTGGCACCTGAGGCAGAAAATCCACTTGGTGCTCTCCTTGTTGTTCAATTAAAAAGAAAGACGCTTTTAAGTGTGCCCAAATATCTACTGATGGGGCTGCCTCCTTGTAGGGATAGACCCTCCATCTCCTCTGTGATCATCACAAAATTGAGAATGCACCAATAAATGAAGCACAACTGTACAGTGCCTTAATAAAAATACTTTTTCAGAATGATATGGGCACATCAAGCACTTGTATGAATTCTACTGAAGCTGGGTTTTGGGTATCATGTTTATAAAATGAAGCTATTGTATCGGTGGCTGAAGCATGAGCAAGAAATGAACCCAAGGTGTGACCAGGTAAATGAAAGGGAGAATATGTAGAGAAGGATAAGCTCAGTTCGCCAAGACCTTTGCTGACTTCTGTGAGAGAAAGTACACAGGCTGCTACCATGGGAGACTATAGTTGTGGCGACTTGCCCAGCTCCAAACACTTGAGCAATCCATCATACTGGCGTTTTGCTAGCCTATGAGTAAATTTTGCAATCCAGAGAATTATGACTAAATCTGTATATCCAGTAAGGCTTTGCATTTGTATTTCTGAAAAAAAACCAATGCCACCCTTCCCTTTGTTTAAACCTACACATGCACACAAAGATCTTTTAGAACTTGTAAGGGGATTTCAGAAGCTGTATTTGAGAGAGTTGCCTGGATGGTGATTAAGTAGCACTGGGGCTACCAAAACATGTTGAACAAGCTGGAGCAGGCAGTCGTCTGCACTGGCTACGGTTCGGGTGGAGATATGTCGTTGCTACATGCTCAGCCCAGGTTAGATGAGAAAAACCCCATAGCAAAATGGCAGAAGAAGAAAAAAAACACAGCTGTGGTCCAGTGTCCATGGAAACACTGCCAAACAGGGACTGATGGCAATGAGGCTCACATGGAAGGAGTCAATGGAAGCTTGCCAACAGGAACACAACCCCAGGACATCTTCAATAACAAAGGACACCCACACTCCATGAGCTCCTATCGCATAGGGAACAATGACCCTCTCGCCCTGCACTGAATACAAATATTACCTCTGCGTGGTAGGCTGGTTTCTACACGCACTCGCACGCCCCTCTCTATTCTCCATCCAGGCAAGAAAGTGACAGTATCAAGACAAGTTCAAGGGCAAATTCCAGCCAGGAAAAAAACATCGAGGGGGAGAGGCAAAACAGAGCTGGTGAGAAGTGTGGCCTGGGAAAAGGGTGTGTGGCCGAGAGGCTTGAAGGGTTGCAGGACTCCTGCCTTCTGACCTACCTTGCTCAGTAGCACTGTTTTGGAGCACAGCACACAAAGCAAAGAATGGAGAGGCTCCGGGGCCTGTTCTGCTACTAGGTCTCCTGTGGCAGCCACCTCAGGCAGCCAATGCTGGGGTTATATGTTCCACTGGGGCCTGCCCTTTATCCCCAAAGCTACCCTGCTGTCTTCAAGGGCAACAGAAGTCTCTGTCCAAATGCCAACCTTAAAATAAGATTCCAGCTGCAAGTCCAGTCAGTTTCTATGTACATGGAATGGGGGAGGGAGCAACCTCTTGTCCTTTGACTTGGGCCGTTGAATGCCTTATTAGTCTGGCCACACAACATGGCATCCGCAGAGTTCCCGGGGCATCCATTTAGCCAGCATGCAGTTCAGTTCCCATCGCCTCTAATTAAAACAGGTCATTCGCGAGTTTCAAAACGCACAGCACTTGCTACTGTACTGTGACAGAGTTTATTAAACTCAGAAAAAAACAGTGGCACTTTGTGCTGTAATGATTGGAGATGCGCTCCAAAATTTCTTTCTCACTGAGCGCTTGCTGCACAGAATTTGCTCCCCTGGCATTTTTCAGAAACTATGTGCACAGAAGGATTTGCACAATAGAAGTAGGTGGTTTGCATTTCATGAAAACAGGTTTATTTTTGCTCAGGCAACATTTCAACTTAGAGGACTTTGACACTAAGGATAAAAGTTCAGCTGCAAGCCTATGCGAAAGGGGGGGAAATGCCAACTGGAGAATTCAGGTACAGTATAGTGCTTATATTAATTTGTACATTGTACCAGTCAGGCATGTGGAAATATTAAAATGGATTGTTGTTGTAATTTAAAAAAGGACAAAAAGTTATGCTGGGTCCTTTTTCAGTCCTTTAGCTTTGTGACACTTATACTATGCAAGGCACCTCTGCTGCCTTGCAGGCAACTCCTTCTGGCAACTCCTGCAGCCAAACTGTTGCCAAACGTATTGCTCTGCTACCTTTGGACCACATCAGTGAGGCTGAGAGGGGGGTCTTGTCATCTGTGTAGCCCAGGACCTCCATTCACACTGCCCAGGCTTGCACCCTGGAGAGGTCACCTGGGTGCTGAAAATGCAGTGGTTTCACTTCACCTCTAGAGGGGCACTCCATTGTCTCTCGAGGCAGACAACAACAACAGTAACAACGACAACAGCTGCAGTTGACCCATTTTATAAAAGGACAGCATTATGCTTATTTACAACATCTACTTCCCACTTTCCCTCCTTTCCCCCTCTGTTTTATTGTCACAACAACCACATGAAATAGGTTAGGCTAAGGCTGCATCCACACAGCTATAAAAAACCGCTCTGAAAATGCTCTGGGGAAAAAACGTTGTAAAGCTCACAATGGAAAATTTCATAGTGTTCAGCTCTACAGCGCCATCTGGTGTCACAGTGTTATAACACTTTTATATATATATCTTTTACTATTGTAGCTTAGTCCTAAGAGTCAAGGTCACCCAATGGCCAAGTGGGGATTTGGCCGCCAGTGTCCTAGATTGATACTTGAGTAACCACTAGACCTCATAGTACAAGAATACTTGGCTAGTTTAGATGTATTCAAGTCTCCAGGGCCAGATGAACTGTATTAAAAGAACTGGCAGATGTGATCTCAGAACCACTGGCAGTCATCTTTGAGAATTCCTGGAGAACAGGCGAAGTCCCGGCAGACTGGAGGAGGGCAAATGTTGTCCCTATTTTCAAAAAAGGGGAAAAGAGAGGACCCAAATAATCACCACCCAGTCAGTCTGACATCAATACCAGGGAAGATTCTGGAGCAGATCATTAAGCAAACAGTCTGTGAGCACCTAGAAAGGAATACTGTGATCACCAATAGTCAGCATGGATTTCTGAAAAATAAGTCGTGTCAGACTAACCTGATCTCGTTTTTTGACAGAATTACAAGCCTGGTAGATGAAGGGAATGCAGTGGATGTAGCCTACCTTGATTTCAGCAAGGCATTTGACAAGGTGCCCCATGATATTCTTGTAAAGAAGCTGGTAAAATGCGGACTTGACTATGCTACCACTCAGTGGATTTGTAACTGGCTGACTGACCGAACCCAAAGGGTGCTCATCAATGGTTCCTCTTCATCCTGGAGAAGAGTGACTAGTGGGGTGCCACAGGGTTCTGTCTTGGGCCCGGTCTTATTCAACATCTATATCAACGACTTGGATGATGGACTCAAGGGCATCCTGATCAAATTTGCAGATGACACCAAACTGGGAGGGGTGGCTAACACCCCAGAGGACAGGATCACACTTCAAAACGACCTTGACAGATTAGAGAACTGGGCCAAAACAAACAAGATGAATTTTAATAGGGAGAAATGTAAAGTATTGCACTTGGGCAAAAAAAATGAGAGGCACAAATACAAGATGGGTGACACCTGGCTTGAGAGCAGTACATGTGAAAAGGATCTAGGAGTCTTGGTTGACCACAAACTTGACATGAGCCAACAGTGTGACGCGGCAGCTAAAAAAGCCAATGCAATTCTCGGCTGCATCAATAGGAGTATTGCATCTAGATCAAGGGAAGTAATAGTGCCACTGTATTCTGCTCTGGTCAGACCTTACCTGGAGTACTGTTTCCAGGTCTGGGCACCACAGTTCAAGAAGGACACTGACAAACTGGAACATGTCCAGAGGAGGGCAACCAAAATGGTCAAAGGCCTGGAAACGATGACTTATGAAGAACGGCTAAGGGAGCTGGGCATGTTTAGCCTAGAGAAGAGGAGGTTAAGGGGTGATATGATAGCCATGTTCAAATATATAAAAGGATGTCACATAGAGGAGGGAGAAAGGTTGTTTTCTGCTGCTCCAGAGAAGCGGACACGGAGCAATGGTTCCAAACTACAAGAAAAAAGATTCCACCTAAACATTAGGAAGAACTTCCTGACAGTAAGAGCTGCTCGACAGTGGAATTTGCTGCCAAGATGTGTGGTGGAGTCTCCTTCTTTGGAGGTCTTTGAGCAGAGGCTTGACAACCATATGTCAGGAGTGCTCTGATGGTGTTTCCTGCTTGGCAGGGGGATGGACTCGATGGCTCTTGTGGTCTCTTCCAACTCTATGATTCTATGATTCTATGATTCATTGGCTCTAGTTCTAGTCAGAGGCATACCTAGGGTCCCTTGCATGCTTGGCAAAGAGCTGCATTGGTCCCCCCATCACTTCTTCTGCGTTCAATCTTGCTGCAGTAGTGGCTAATGGAGCAATCTGCTTAGCGCTATGTTGAATTCCTCCTTAGGTCATTGTAAGTGCAACTAACTGCTCCTATGACTAGCCACCTCACATGAACAGTACAGCAGGAAGATCACAGCTCTTTTCCAGGGTCAGAAAAACAACAGCAACAATTACTTTTGTATGCAGCAGTGATGCCATGGCTTTGAACAGGATATTTGAACATACTTTCCCCCCAATAAGGACATAAGAAAAGCCTTCTGGAACAGGCCGAAACTTTATTCTAGTTCCAAATCTGTTTGATTTTCTATGTTATCCTCATCTTGCATCTATTCGCTTGTTCCTTTTTATTTCTGTTGACTGGCTTCATTGAAATATAAGGACTTGTTTTATATTGCATTTTGGTACATGTTATATGCAATATAACAGGGTCTTGAAGGTTCATAAATAAAATGAGCTTGATCAGACTTAACAATCTGATATTGTTTGGGATTTGTGGTATATCTATTTTCCAGTACCTACATAATGAGATAGGTCATTGCAGAGCATAATTACAGTTCTGTGTACTGCTAAAATTCTAGGCTTCTGGAAGATATAATTAAAAAGAAGACTGGATAGAAATTACACAGTATCTGATTTGCATTCTCAATATCCAAACCCCATTCATTGTAAATGACCTCTGGACAGTTAAGTCCAGGCAAAGGCGGTTATGGGGTGCAGCACTCATCTCGCTTTTCAGACCGAGGGAACTGGCGTTTGTCTGCAGGCAGCTTTCCGGGTCATGTGACCAGCATGACTAAACCGCTTCTGGTGCAACAGAACACCATTAGTTAAAATGGACAAGGTTCTTCACAAGCTGTTAAGCGCAACAGCGTGCTTTGCAAATATGCCAAGTGATTTGCTTAACTTAAATGTTTTGAGTGTTCCTGTGTTACAGCTCTCAGGACAGTAACAAAATCAGAATGGAATCAATTTTTCTAATGATGTCTTTGTGTCCCACAAAATATTACATTACCTAGTCTGCTTCCTCTACCATCTATAACCCTGAAATGTAAGCTTTGAGTTTTACCTATATGCTGGGATGAACGTAATCTAGCTCACAACTTCAGCATTTGCTAAGTTTTAAGGAGATCAATAGGCCTCTGCTGCACAGGGACGTAATTTCTATTGATCACTTTGCCAGGTGCAAAGGTTGGAAGTTACAAGCAGCTGGAGAAATATTACCGGACTGGAGCGCACATTATAGTTGCCACAAGGATGCTATCCGTACTGAGTGATGCCTGCCATGGCTAGAACAATAAAATGAGTTCCTGAATGGATAGCTTACTAACATTGGTGAGTTTCCACAAGAAACAATGCAAAGATATGGATTCTCAGAGCAAATTAACAGGTACGCCTTTTCCTTCGAAATTATAGGAAGGGCTCTGTATCCCAGCTTCAACATTTCCTTCATTTGGTTCAGGGATTTTATTTCCCATGTAAACAGACTCCATTTCTGCACGTACACCCAAATCCACACACACCACTTTTAATACTTCTCTGAGATACGGAGGGGAGGAAAAAGGAAAACCAGGAAAAAAACAAACTGGGATGGCTTCTGTAATTCCGGGACTGTGCCTGGAAAATCGGGATACTTGGAGGGCATGACATTAGAATTAAAGAGATTGAGCCAAATGTGTGGTTTGGTTTGAATTAGGCAATCAAAGCCCAGCATCCTTACAAAGGATGCCTCCCGGTGGAGCTGAAAACTGATAAAACTGGTTTTGTTGGCTGTATTTTGAAATGTTGTAATTATCACCAGGAAGCCCTTCCCTGTCTGCCAATGATACTTTTACTGTAAATGTCACTACAACTGTTCCAGCTAGTGCAGAAGAGGACATTAACTTGATTGGCTACCCAAAGCTGGCTCGATAAACTCTGCTGAAACTAGATTTGGATGCAGACCTAGTGGTTGTTGTGATGTGTCCAAGGGAACGGGGGCAATTCGCAGGCCCCCAGCTGGCTCCAGCCCACTGGCCGGCAACCGGGCAAACTCCGGTTCTTTGGAACAGCATCAAACAGCGACTCACAGCTTCAGAAGCCTTCAGAAACTTGAGCACGCCTTAACCAGCAGAGCAGAAGTGGCGGACAGAGGCATATGTAAAGCATATTTACAAGCAGTTTATTCAGCATAGTTCAGGACAAAGAAAACATGTCTGCTCTCTTTCATGTCCAAGAGCAGGAAGCAAAAGCAAAAGCTATACACAAACGGAAGTTCCCAGCAAGCTGTGCTGGAATGTAAACAGACATGTGACACACAACAGCTCCACACATCTGTTTAGCTGCAACAGAACATCAATATCCTAACAGAGGTATCCTTCCATCTCACCTCACAGCCATTTACTTCACCACCCTCCCTGTGCTCCAGTAATATTGAAAGTAGTCCTTGGCACACCACACATGCTGGTGTGCACACAGTGCTGAAGGAAACCCAAAGGGACAGGAAAAAGGGGTGGAAATTCTTCCAGCATCCCTGAAACAGGACTTTCAGGAGACATTGAAAGAAATCAGTAGGCACTGGTGAAACTGGCATGACTTTCTCCTCATTTTCGCCAGAGAGAAGAGATGGGGAATTGTGATCAGCCTAAGTGACAAGAAGAAGTGATTTTTTTGCTACTGGTGATATCAAGATATTTATAAGCAATTTCACTTTCAGTACTGCTTGCATCTGCAATGGTTTGGGTGCAGACATACTGCTCCATTTCTTATTGGTACATAGTTATCATGCTTACCATCATTACAGTATTATTATTATTATTATTATTATTATTATTATTATTGCTATTATTATCACCATCATCATTATTAATTAAATCTGTTTACAGTGGTTCCTCAGGTTAAGTACTTAATTCATTCTGGAGGTCCATTCTTAACCTGAAACTGTTCTTAACCTGAAGCACCACTTTAGCTAATGGGGCCTCCTGCTGCTGCCACACCGCCGGAGCACGATTTCTGTTCTCATCCTAAAACAAAGTTCTTAACCCGAGGTACTATTTCTGGGTTAGTGGAGTCTGTAACCTGATGCGTATGTCACCTGAAGCGTATTTAACCCGAGGTACCAGTGTAACCCGAGCGTATGTAACCCGAAGATCTGAAGATCACAGAGCAGTTCACAATATAAAAACACAAAAATAATAACTAACAAAAACAATAATTCCTCCCCTTTAAAAGGCCATATATTGTTTAATTAGCCAAAGTCCTGGGAGAATAAGAAAGACTTTGCCTGGTGACTAAAGATATGCAATGAAGGCGCCAGGAGAGCCTCTCTTGGGAGTGCATACCACAAACATGGAACCATTGCAGAAAAGGCCTGTTCTCGTGTTGCTACCTCTCATGGTGAAGGCACACATAAAAGAGCCTCAGATGGCCTGGGTTGGTGATTTGCTTTAAGCCACTCTCTGTCCTTTCAGTTCAGGGGGAGGTTGAAGCAATAACTGCCACCAGCCATAACAAGATGAGCAGATAAGCAGCACATTGAGAATTACCAAGATTTTCCAAGCACTCTCTTCTCCCAAGCAGTCTGTTCTGCAGTCATCTCAGCTGACAGCTACTCATTATGAGGTAAAACTAATAACATTAATGCGGGTGAGAGGATTTGAAGGGCAGGAGGGGGCTTAGTTTTTCCCTTGCCCACCATGTCCCTTCCATATCCATTCTCTGACCACTTCCCTTCAGCTCCGTTCATCCAATGAGAGTAACAACAGTCTTAAAGGGATACTAGCAGGCCAGGAGAAGGATAAACCAGCATGCTTTGATTTTTTTCTAGCAAATACCCACTTTCCTCCACCCAGTGCTAACATTAACTTGGCTAAAAACATGCAGTCTGCCAAGGCATACTTTCAGAGAGACACTTTCTCACTCTCCTGTCTGAGACCCATAGAAATGCAGTTTTGCAACAGAGAAACGCAGCTGATTCGCAGGAAGTCTTATAACGTCCATTGCCACCAAATCAGAATGAATGCTCAATAAATAGGGCTCATTAACCTCTGGACAAACTTTGTGCAAGCAAATAGCTAAAGGAACATGTCAGCAAATGGAGGAAAGAGGCAATATCAGGACTTTGCTCCCTGATCCTGAGCAGAGGTAAATAGGACTTGGAAATAGAAGTATTTGCAGCTGTTCCAGTGACTCCAAATGAGTGTTTGAGGGGTTAAAGGGAAGAAAGCTAGTGAAATGAATTGCTTCTGCTGCCCTTGCTCTGTAAATACTTAACAAGCATGTAGTGCCATACACAATTTTTTTGTTGCTGTTAAAAAAAGATTCTGAACTTTATGAATGGCTTGAACATTGACCAATTTATGAAATTGCTCTGGTTTTTTCTCTCTTGGAGGGTTTTAAGGTATTGTGAAGTGGAGGGGAGGGAGTTGAGGTGGCGGCAAGACAAGGGGCTGATCCTAAGCCAAATGTGCTTAAGGATGTCTAGTTGATTTCGAATGACTTTTAGCAGTAAGTGAATACAGGATCAGGGCCTCTTCATTATTTGGTTAAAAGGCAGCTGTAAAACTGGGTGCATATTCTTAGCAGGATTCATACTTTCCAGCATTTCTCTGATGAAAATAGGAATGTCCTATTTAATAATAATAATAATAATAATAATAATAATAATAATATATCCCACCCATCTGTTTGGGTTGCCCCAGCCACTCTGAGTGGCTTCCAACATATATACAAACATAATAAAACATTAAACACTACAAAACTTCCCTCCAACATTTCTCCGATGAAAATGGGGGTGTCCTAAGGAAAAGTGAGACATTCTGGGATCAAATCATTCTGAAAGGGTTTCTGTAAAACCCTGGAAAATAGAGACACTTGGAGGGGCTGCAGGAGGGACTAAAGTTCAGTTACTTGGAAGTGGATCCCACAAGCTTCGATGGGTTTTGTTTCCCTTGGGGGTCACTCCCAGATGTATCTATGAAAGGAGCCCAGCAGCCTGAGCCTATGTATTCTTCCTTGATCTGAAAAAGTAAGTCCCGCTGATTCCAGCGGGGTGTTCACCCACCCACCCAATTCTTCCCCAAAGCTGCTTCAAGGACGAGTTTGCTTTCGCCTTAACTTTGCTTGGCTCCACCCACGTCTGCGAGATGCGATACAGCTTGTCAGAAAGCAGGAAGAGCCTCCTGCAAGATAAGAGCGCGTTTCTTCACTGCAGCCTCCATGCTCACAGCAGGGAGTCGGAACGACTTGCTTGCCAGAGAAATGCCCACCCTTTAAAAAGAAAAAAGGGAAAATCCTGTTTGGGTAAAAGGGGGAAGCCCAGCAGCTGCGTTTATGCCGCACGAGCAGCGTGTTCCTTAAGGTAAGAAACAGGTGTCTTATGAATTCCTTTCTTAAGAGGGTGTGTGCGTGTGCATCTTGGGTGTCTATGCTGTGCTTAAGACACTGTGTTCAGTGTGACGCTTATAAGAGGGGACTTTGTGGCTGGCTGTATGTTGGATGGCTTTGCCAAACCTGTGCCTTCTCTCACCCTGTTCTTCTTCTTTAAAAAAACCCCCAATATATATTGCAGAGATTGGTTATGTTAATTAAGGAAAAGCTGAAGGAGCTCTTAAATAGAGTTATTACTTGATCGGATTCTGTACTTATAAACTTTATTGCCTTTGTTTCAATGCAGTGTGTGCTAATGTAACCAAATATTCAAAGTTGTGGGTGGGTATATTTGATGTTATGAGTTTGTGGGAGGGGCAGACTCTCCACAGACTCTCTGAGTGTCCCTATTTTCCAGGGACAATCCTAGATTTACAGAAGCCATTCCAGTTTCTGATTTGACCCTAGAATGTCCTGCTTTTCTGTAGGGCGTCCCTATTTTCAGCAGATGTTGGAGGGTATGGAGTTATGCGGCCCCTGAGCCAAGGAGATAAGTAACCGTACAACCTTTAGAAGACATCTGAAGGCAGCCCTATACAAGGAAGTTTTAAAAAATGTTTAGTTATGTTTCTATATATGTTGGAAGCCACCCGGAGTAACTGGGGCAACCCAGTCAGATGGGCGGGGTATAAATAATAAAATTATTATCGTTATGGAATAGGTCGTCCCTATTTTCATGGAAGTAATGTTGGAGGGTTTGTCTCCATAATCTCTAGGGTCAGTAAAGAGCTAGAATTTGAGTCAACTCGCAAATTCACGAAGTACACAAAGTTTAGTTAATTAAAACTAAGCCAAGCACGGTTTTGTTCAGTTTAGGACCACAAGTCCAGACATCTGCGTACAGCTAGCAAGGGATAAGCCAAGTCTTTAATGTGACAAAAGGTGTTGATGGCCCGTGTTGAGGGGGAATCTTTGGGCCTGGGCAGACAGAGGTTGCCAAGTGATGGGGTGTGCATGCTAGGTGACAGGAAAAGGGTGGGTTTGGGTCTTAGCAAGGTGTGCTGGGAACAAGAAGGGAGAACAAAGAGTGTTTCTGACTGTAGAGGCTGCAACCCAGAGACTGGGGAGCATAGCTGGCTGCTCTGGACTCAAGCTTGCTGAAGCTATGAGAGGAAGAAGGAGAGACACTCTGAAGATGCAATGCTGCGAACTCTATTCGTCTCCATGTAGATCCAGGTGTAAAATGAACCATATATCTTAAAAAGCTACAACCTCTGAATTCTCAACAGAGTGTTTGGAACTTCCCTGAATCTTGCTGCTGCTCAGCAGAGATTGGAGTGGTGTGTACCAATATAGGGCTTGCTGATCGGAAGGTCGGCAGTTCGAATCCCTGCAACGGGGTGAGCTCCCGTTATTCGGTCCCAGCTCCTGCCCACCTAGCAGTTCAAAAGCACATCAAATGCAAGTAGATAAATAGGTACCTCTCCGGCGGGAAGGTAAACGGTGTTTCCATGCGCTGCTCTGGTTCGCCAGAAGCGGCTTAGTCATTCTGGCCACATGACCTGGAAGCTGTCTGCGGACAGACGCTGGCTCCCTCGGCCTATAGAGCGAGATGAGCACACAACCCCAGAGTCGTCCATGACTGGACTTAACAGTCAGGGGTACCTTTACCTTTAGGAGAGGGCACTTGACAGTGGGAAGAAAACGTGTGTTCACTAGATCCATGGTTTTCAATCTTCCTACCTTCAGGGAGTCCTTTCTGTACTGACAGGTAAATCAAGGCACTCCAGAGCTCCAAGGAGGATTCTAGATCCTGTGTGTTGTTGGGTTTGCACTTGGGTTAGGCAAGACATTGGTTGGCCTGACAGGCTGCTCCATTTGTGTAAAATGTGGGTGAACCTTGGAGGACACCCCAACATTTCCCTGCAGTTGTTTGTCACAAGGCAAGATCAGGTGTTGGGAACAAACCTTGTGGGGACGTTAGTTTTCCTTTTACAGATCATCTTATGATTATCTGAGGGTTTCCTGGAATGTAGGGTTAGGGAAATATGAACTTGTATCCTCTTTCAATAGAAAGCAACATGTTAACAAGATATCATGGCTTCTGGGAAGTTATGTATCAATATGGCTAAAATCCCATTTATTGTGAAACAAGAAAGAATAATGGTGTATGGATCGAGGCAACATAGATTAAATTGTTTGCTATTGGGTTCATTAGTAAGATAGTATATGATACATAGTAATTTGCTGGATACTTTTGGTGATTTTCTTGTGACTTATTGTAACAAAACCAGTGGTTACATATATATTTAAACACATGTAAAGTATTTGCATGAAAAATATCATAGTTTGTAAGTTGAGGGGTGTACTTGAGCAGTGAGAAGCATTAAATTATCTTGGCCAGATACGTAGAAGTCAAACAGTGTGGTGGCAATTTCAAACCTTTCTTAAAATAGCCACCAAAATGTAGGAAGTTTCTTAAGCAGAAGTTCCTGGAGAAGGTCATAGGAAAGATGACTCATGGTGGAAGTGGTTACTGAAACAAATGGCTTCTCAAACTGGCAAATCAAAGCTGTCTATATTTCATAACATGGTGAGATTCTCCCAAATTCTTCACTGTAGTTGAATGGGTGGGGACAGGGCTTTTTTCCAGCCGGAACTTGCCAGAACTCCGTTCCGGCACCTCTCAGGTGGGCGCCATTGTAAGAGAATGAGGGAGCTATTCATGGTGAGTTCTGGCACTGAGGAGAAAATATGTGCATCATGTGTACAACTTGTCAAAATGTCTGACTGTGAAGACCTTAAGCGACTGTTCATAGATACAGGCAGTTAAACCCCATTGATGGCAAGGGACAAAAGATCGAACAGATGAGCTGGTGAAAGTCTGGAATGAAAACACAAATATAAGAAGTCACATCTCTGTGCTTCACCAAACATCTTTCCTAAACCTTTGTAGAATGTGCTACTCCTTTCACAGTGTGACTCTTTGCATATTTACTCAGAAGGAAATTCCACTGAGTTCAATGGGACTTACTCTGAGGCAAGTGTGCTTAGTACTGCAGCTGTATAGCTGGAAAAATCTCACTGTGAGAACTTTCTGGGTTGCAAATGCTTTCTAAATCATTCTTGTCCTAGGTGTCACATGTGGTTAGACTAGGTAACTGCTAAAACTTAGCTTTTCCCGGCTATTTATTTACTGAGCTGATCTTATTAATGGCTTTTTAATCTAGCTTGTTAGATAATATTCCATTGGAAACTCTGGGTTTTCAATGCATTTTTCAAACCACAGATGCCTTTTATAAACTGGATTTGTTGCACTCGGGCACTGGAACACAAAAGCTGTGCAAACCTGCAGTTCTGGTATGCAATTATATCCGTCCTGCAAAATACTGACAATCTGGAGGCACCCATACACAGCACTCAGATCCTTTGAGGAAGGTAGTCATATGAATGTGGTGGATGGATAAATGAAGTATTAGATGTCTACTAACAGCCTTGCATTTCATAGTTACTGTGGTTTAATGGCCATGAAAGTTTGGGTCTCAGTAAATCATAACTTGGAAGGCTGAACCTGAACACAAACTGATGCACTTCTTGTGGGGTGTGTGTGTGTGTACCCCTCTACAATAATTTTCTGGTCCACTTTCAGTTAGATCCAAGTTTCTAAAAGGCTCAACTAATAGTGTCTCCTGTTAGTTTCTCCACAGGCTTATCAGGTGTCAAACTTTGCTGTGGCTTATCCTTGAGTATGGAGCTTAGTTTGCAAAGTCCAAACTGGTCATCTTGGTGTTGCAAGAACTGAATAATCTGGATTTGTTGGTAGCAAACAAATGACAGCATTATTTAACATTCTTAATGTGTTACCATTCATTCATTCATTCATTCATTCATTCATTCATTCATAGCACACTGTTGCTTAGCGTTCCTTACAATTATGCCATTCTTTTTTTTCTTTTGTAGTAGAACGAAAAGATTTATTCTAAAGGCAGTTCTCCTTTAATTAAGCATTTAATGCTGGCACATTCAGGCAAAAATCTTGCATAGATGGGAGAACCAAGATAGGTATGGGATTTCCTCTTGCAAATGCCATCAATGAACTCAAGTGACTATACTTTTTTGTGTCAAATCAGGTCCCTAGGATTCTGCCTAGATTTAAGTTACTACTTAGATGATGGGAAAGGACCCTGCTGTTGAAACCCATGCCAAGGTCCTTGCTGCAGTTCTGCAGAGATATGTGAATTTGTGCAGTTACAGTGGTACCTCGGGTTAAGAACTTAATTTGTTCTGGAGGTCCGTTCTTAACCTGAAACTGTTCTTAACCTGAAGCACCACTTTGGCTAATGGGGCCTCCAGCTGCCACCACGCCACTGCAGCACGATTTCTGTTCTCATCCTGAAGCAAAGTTCTTAACCCGAGGTAATATTTCTGCGTTAGGGGAGTCTGTAACCTGAAGCATATGTAACCTGAAGCGTATGTAACCCGAGGTACCACTGTATTAGACTATCACATGGTAATTTTTAAAGTGATAGTTAAACTTCTGTTATTGTTCATTCTTCTAAGGATGTGGTCAGTTTACTTAGAGTGCCCTAGCTGTCCACATCAACATGACTCTCTGGTTGTGTACACACACCAGAAGGTGTTGACATGATGGGGATATCTTAACCCTATGCAAAGGAGTTCACACCCCAGCTAGAGGTGAATTAGGAAAAGCTTAAGCCAGGGTTTCCCAACCTTGGGTCTCCAGTTGTTTTTAGACTACAACTCCCATCATCCCTAGCTAGCAGGACCAGTGCTCAGGGATGATGGGAATTGTAGTCCAAAAGCAGCTGGCGACCCATGTTTGGGAAATCCTGGCCTAAGGACTCCAAAGCTGGTTTGAGAAACAATGCATGAAACTGTGGCACCTTATAACGAAGTACAGGATGCATATGCATGTTAGATCATGTCATGTGAACATGGATTAAAAACTCAGCACGGGAAACACAGTAAGTGTGCTGTTGATGGGAATGTGGACACAGCCTTGGCTTTCTACCTCCAAGTTGATATTCTTATCTAAGCCAGTGTAGGGTGGCATTCAACTAACTTTTACTCAGGGTCGACCCGTTGAAATTAATGTCCATGACTAAGTTGGGTCCAATCATTTCAATGGATCTACCTTGAGGAAAGGTTAGTTGAATGCAACCCATAGCTTCTCTTGATTGCTTCTTCAGGACCAGTTGTACGTGGTTTGCTTCCTTGCTGATTCTCTTCCTTGCATGGGGAATTCCTAAGCCTTGTCTCCCGAGTGACTTTGTTTTTCCACCCTGATGATTTATGTGACAAATAGTTTTTCACATTAATGGCTGTCTTTTGCCATGACAATGTGAGTCCATTCATCTTTTCACAAATCTTTTGGAAAGATTAAATGTGAAACTAAGCTTGACTGTTTGTATCTGTATTTTGAACAAGAATGTCTCTGTGTAAGGGAGAAAAATAATTACCTCAAGGCTTTCAACCAGTGATGCAGCTTGGTAGCTTTAGTCCATGGACTTAATGGTTTGTGTGTATTTTAGACAGCACATTAACATTCCCCTTTTGCCCTCTGCCACCATTACATGCATTTGCAACTGGTTCTACATCCCTGATATACCAGAGGAAAACAAAAGTTTGCTAGTCCTGATAAAAAAGAAAAGAAAAAAAGGAATATCCCTGAGCGTGTGCAGTTTTGCATTTTAAACTTGTGTGAATCATATCACTACTTTGGGGGGTGGGGGCCAGAGAGTGAATTTGCTTCTGCTGTTCTGATCTGAAATATATTTATTTGGGAATACATACCCCATCTTAAAAAGCAGAGACATCACCTTGCCAACAAAGGTCCGTATAGTTAAAGCTATGGTTTTCTCAGTAGTGATGTATGGAAGTGAGAGCTGGACCATAAAGAAGGCTGATTGCCGAAGAATTGATGCTTTTGAATTATGGTGCTGGAGGAGACTCTTGAGAGTCCCATGGACAGCAAGAAGATCAAACCTCTCCATTCTGAAGGAAATCAGCCCTGAATGCTCACTGGAAGGACAGATCGTGAAGCTGAGGCTCCAATACTTTGGCCACCTCATGAGAAGAGAAGACTCCCTGGAAAAGACCCTGATGTTGGGAAAGATGGAGGGCACAAGGAGAAGGGGACGACAGAGGACGAGATGGTTGGACAGTGTTCTTGAAGCTACCAGCATGAGTTTGACCAAACTGCAGGAGGCAGTGGAAGACAGGAGTGCCTGGCGTGCTCTGGTCCATGGGGTCACGAAGAGTCGGACGCGACTAAACGACTAAACAACAACAACCATTCTTTTGTAGAAGAGATTTTTTTAAAGCTTAAAAATAATAAAACAAGCATTCCTAATGCATCTGCCCTATACATTTAAAGCAGTATCATGCTACTTTAAACAGTCATGGCTTCCCTCAAAAGATCCTGGGACTGTTGTTTGTTAAGGGTGCTGCTACCCACGAAGCTACGATTTACAGAGTTCCTACGAAGAGGGATTGATTGTTAAATGCCTCTGTGAATTACAGTTCTGTGAACAGGGGGAGTCTCCTGTTCAACTCTCAGCACTTACAGCTCCCAGGATTCTTTGGGGGGAAGCCAAGGCTGTTTAAATAATGCTTCAAATGTACAGTGCAGATGAGGCCTAAGTGGCTGCTTCCTGACTATAAAGTTGTATTTAAAAATATGAGGGAAGAGTGGCTGCTGTGGTGACCAGGGACGATCATGGTGGGTCATGCGACCATTCTGGCCCAGGTGCATATACTGAGGTTTTCACTGATCTCCCACTACCAGCTCCTCTCTGGGGTCATTTGCCCCCCGCCCCACAGGGCTCAAGGATCCTGTCCTTGGCTTTGAGGTCCAGCCTTAGCTGCACCATGGCCAATGATAACCAAGGTCAAGTGCAGTTTATGAAGCCTGCACATCAAATTCAGCCCATCCATGTTTCATTAATTTGTGACAATTTCAGCTAAAAGGCCGAATGGTAGTCACAGACTGTGTCACTTTTCCCCTGCTAGTGTAAGAGATGAATTGCTCAACAAGGAGTGTGAAACAAGGACTTCCGGAGGCGGCGCGAACGGCAATGGTGGTCCTCTTCCTTTGGTGAAGGGGAAGCTCCGTGGGAAACGGGTCGTCCGCTACGGCGAAGCGGAGACCCACTTCGGAAACCCACAGGCAGTAAAAGCCTGTGGTCTCGGGACCCAGCGGGCGCTGGAAGCAACCCCTGAAACGTTGAAGGAACCCCGTAAGGGGCTCCGGAACGGGGAGGGGGTAGCGGCGCTGTGGGTCGTTCCGCAAGCTACGGAGTGAAGCCGCGCTACTGCTGCCGGTGAGCGCTGACCTTTTTTCCTGAAACTTTCTGATGTGGAAAAGCAACAACCCGTGAGTAAAGAAGGACTTTATTAAATTGGAGACTAAAATCTATTGAATTTGGCTGAAAGCGGAGCGACGAAAAACAGGAAGTCCGTCTTCCGCTGTCATTGAACTTCAAAGCAAAGAGCTGGAGGAGTAGAGGTAAAGAAAGAACTTTTAACCTAATTGATCTGAGCAACCACTGAACCTTTTTTGTAAGCGAATAAGGATTCTAAGCATTTGATCTTATGTTCTATACTTGCTTCGTGATACCTTTCTTCTATTTGGAAATATAATTTGAGTAAGAAACCCAGGTGCTGGAGCTGCCTGAGTAACTGAGCTGTCAGTTTGCAGATTTGGTTACTTTGAATCAAAAATTGCAACAATCTGAGGGAGTTTGGACTTGCTACTTTGAAGCATCATCTGAAATACCAGTATGCTCTGTTTGAAACAATGTGGCGCTAATACTAACTCTGCTTAAAACCTGTTATTGAAGGTTCCTGGACTTAAAACTTGATTTTAACAATTTTACTAGAATTGATCTCTTCCCTAAAGACATTTTAAGCTCCCCCTAGAGGATTTTGGATTTACAGCAGTGACATTATTTTACTTTCCTTTTCCCAGCCTCCTGCTTGACTGTTACCATCTAGGCTGTTGTTTTCTCATGGGAACAACTCCTTGACCTTGACTCTTAGATAACTCTGGAATGAGTGGCGCTAGAAAAAAGGGACCAAGAACCAGACAAACAACTTTAACAACTTTAACCGCAGCCTCCCAGGCACGTAGATCATCTGTACCTACTTTGCCTTCAGAGTAAAAAGTTGCTTCTCTGCCAAAAGCAGGGGAGGAAGAAATTGAGCAATTACAATTGGAAGATATGGCCTCAGGAGCAACTGCTTCTATTTTAGAGAAAAATTATGAAAAATTGGAATCTCTGGATAAGAGAGCGGAATCTTTGGATAAGAAAGCTGATGAGCAAACAGCTAAAATTGATCAAAACACAGAATGTTTAAATAGACTAACTGGACAAGTATCACAGAACGCACAAGCAATTGGAGAATTGACGGGGGCCATAGCAGAAAATCGGAAATTGGCTGAAGATACTAGTCAAAGACTTGGAATTTTGGAACAAGAGGTAAGACCACTCCGCAAACAAGTAGATGAACATCAGACTTATCTTTCTATGACAGAACTGCGGAATCGGGAGAGTAACTTAAGGATAAGGTCGATACCAGAAGTGGAAGAAGGCAACTTAGCTGAGTTTTTGACTAAAGAACTTTCCAAGTTTTGGAACTTAGAGGAAAAGGACTTTAAAATCGTATCAGCTTTTAGGCTTGGAAGACTTATAAAGAAAGAGAAACCCAGAGACTGTTTGATAACATTGAGATCAAAGGAGGAAAGGGATAAGATTTTGGGCCTACACTACGGAAAGTCACTGGACATTTCGGACAAAAGAATTGAAATTTACAAGGATATTCCTAAACAACTGCTGGACCTTAGATCTGGCTACCTCGAATTGGTTAGACTGTTGAGGAGCAATTCAATTATCTTCAGGTGGGAGTTCCCCCAAGGATTATCTTTCACTTTTAGAGGGAAGAAGGTCAAAATCAGAACATTGGAAGATAGAGATAAATTTTTGACTGCATACGGAGAGGACCTTCAAAAAGGAATTGAATCACCCTCTGGGCCTGGAGCACCAGCGGTACCTGCACCCTTGGAACCGGAAGATCCAGCGAATAAGACACCACCCCCAGGAAAATAACCAGATTTATTCAGGATGTCTCTGCAACTTTTGAGTTGGAATATAAATGGCTGTAATATTGCGGAAAAAAGGAGGAAAATTTTCCACATATTAAAAAAGGAACAATTGGATATTATTTGCCTACAAGAAACTCACGTGATTAGGCTCCACAGAAAAGTGTTAATAAATAAAAGACTTGGCCAGGAATTTATATCTTCGGATAGAGTAAACAGATATAAATACAAATGCAGTGTTAATTTTTATAGATGCGGAGAAGGCCTTTGACAATATTTCCTGGAAATTTATGAAGGGAAATTTAAAAGAAATGGGAGTGGGGTGGGGTTTTGAGAATGGGATTGATGCAATATATTCAGAGCAAAAGGCTAAATTGATAGTCAACAATGTGGTTACAGAAGAGTTTAAAATCGAAAAAGGAACACAACAAGGCTGCCCTATTTCCCCTTTGCTATTTATTTCGGTTCTGGAGGTGCTCTTGAATATGATTAGGGGGGACCGGTTGGTGGAAGGAATTCAGGTCGGAGAGAAACAATATAAACTTAAAGCTTTCGCAGATGACCTAGTTTTGACTCTGCAGGAGCCAGAATCTAGTACGAAAAGAGTATTACAATTGATTCAAGATTTTGGTCGGGTGGCGGGATTTAAATTAAACAAACAGAAAACTAAGGTATTGGGAAAAAACTGGACAGATACAGAGTCAGAACGGTTTCAGAAAGAGACAGAACTAAATGTGGTTAAAAAAGTAAAGTACCTAGGGGTAAACATAACAGCAAAAAATCTGAGTCTTTTTAAGGATAATTATGAAAAATGTTGGTCAGAAATTAAGAGAGACTTAGATAGTTGGACAAAATTGAAACTTTCTTTGCTAGGCCGAATTGCTGCTATCAAGATGAATGTATTGCCAAAAATGTTGTTTTTGTTCCAAACATTACAGATTGTGGACAAGACGGAGTGCTTCCGGAAGTGGCAGAGAGATATTTCTAAGTTTGTCTGGCAGGGCAAAAAGCCCAGAATTAAGTTTAAGATATTAACTGATGCGAAAGAAAGAGGGGGCTTTGCCCTGCCAGACCTAAAGTTGTACTATGAGGCCGCAGCTTTCTGCTGGCTAAAAGATTGGCTACTTCTCGAAGACACTGATGTATTGGATCTGGAAGGTTTTAACAATGCTTTTGGTTGGCATGCATATTTATGGTATGACAAGGTTAAGATCAATAAGGCCTTTAAGAACCATATTGTCAGAAAAGCAGTGTTTAATGTCTGGACAAAATATAAAGACTTACTGGAAAATAAAACTCCAAGGTGGCTTTCATCGCTGGAAGCTAAGGCCCGAAAAAGACCCAATATGGAGGCCAAATGGCCAAAATATTGGGAAATATTAGAAAAAGATGGAGACAATTGGAAATTGCAGAGTTTGGAGAAAATTAAGGACAAAGTGCGAGACTGGTTACATTACGCTCAGATTAATGAAGTTTTTAAAAATGACAAAAAGTTAGGGTTCCAGGTGGAGAAATCGAAATTGGAAACAGAACTGTTAGAACCTAAGACTAAGATACTTTCAAGAATGTACAACTTGCTGTTAAAATGGAATACACAAGATGAAATGGTTAAATCGGCCATGATAAAGTGGGCACAGGATATAGGGCATAATATCATGTTTGAGGACTGGGAAAGGTTGTGGACCAACGGGCTGAACTTCACTGCATGTAATGCTTTGAAGGAAAATGTAATGAAAATGATATATAGATGGTACATGACCCCAGTTAAACTTGCCAAAATATACCATTTGTCTGATAACAAATGTTGGAAATGTAAAGAAAATGATGGAACATTCTTTCACCTCTGGTGGACTTGCCCGAGAGTGAAGGCCTTTTGGGAAATGATATATAATGAGTTGAAAAAGGTATTTAAGTATACCTTTACTAAGAAACCAGAGGCCTTCCTTTTGGGTATTGTTGACCAGAAGGTGTTAAAGAAGGACCGAACATTTTTTATGTATGCAACAACGGCAGCAAGGATACTCATCGCTAAGCACTGGAAAACTCAAGATCTACCCACACTGGAAGAGTGGCAGATGCAACTGATAGACTATATGGAACTAGCCGAGATGACCGGCAGAATCCGAGACCTGGGAGAAGAGAAGGTTGAAGAAGATTGGAAGAAATTTAAGACTTACTTAAAAAAGCATTGTAATTTGGTTGAATGTTAAGATGGAGGCTAGATCATAAATAATTGACCACCACTAAATTAGATGCAATTAGGATGATAAGTGAGATTGAGGGAAAACCTTAAACCTTTGGGAGAACCATTAGATTATATTCTAAATGAATGGGACATAAGAATGTAAACAGGATGATAAATTGCGGGCAAGAATTGACAAAGATGCAAGTGGGAGCGGAAGACGTGAGGGAGTCCAAAGAAGTTAAGAAATTATGTTATGATATATGTTACATTGTTTATTATATTTGCATTTATGTTTAAAAATCTTAATAAAAATTGAATAATAAAAAAAAGGAGTGTGAAACAATTGCTAATATTAAAAGGCTGGATGCTTCCAAAGCTTTAATTCCTGGTGTATCACTGATGCTGCAAGACACCGTGAGATTAGCTTTCATTTTGGGTCTCTTAAGGCAGGTTGGATACAGTTTGCTTGTCAGACAGTTGTTTGCTGTTATCCTGAATGCCATATGCCTTGGGAGGAGCAATCGCTAGGGCAGGAGTCTAATCTTCAAAGCTAAGAAGCGTTGACTCCTCTCCATATTTATGCCTCGACTCCATTGGACTAAGTATCCTGACCGATGATGTCTTTGTTTCCTCAGGTATGAGTTGGTACTTCTATCTAAATTGTTCTGAAATTGTTCTCCACAGTCCTTGAGCTTAGGGTTGCAGACCAGCCAATTGGATCTTGAACGAAGGCAAAGAGACTGCTGTATTTACTTTTCTAAGTGGAAAACTTTTTGCTCAATTCTAGAATTCGGAGTGTGCAAATTACTGCACTAATTACTGGTGCAGTAATAGAATTGCGAGTGCACAACAGCAGTTTGGAAGCCCCTCTGTTTCTCAGCTCATTGCCCAGGGCATCTTAGCTCCTTGTTCTTAGTTTCCTCTGATATTTTCCTCACCTGGCTCTCCTGTTCTAAACCTGTTTACCTGTTTAGTATCCTTTCCTGCAAAAAATATTATTATAATTATTATATATTTATTTTACCCTGCCTTTCCCCCCTGACTCAAGGTAGCTTACAGATAAAATAAGAACAGTTAAAAAAAACCCACCTCCTATTCCTGTGTTATGTGTAAGCCTTTTTCTGTCCAAAAGTTCATGTCCCTCACTGTGTATAGAAGCAGCTCTGTAGGGATTTCGTCACTGATACTCTTGCTCAGCAGTTGAAATGTGTGTGAACATTCCATGCCATTGGATTACCTCTGAAAGGGCTTGGAGATAAGGCTTTATAGGTGACACTTTTAGTCTGTTCAGTCTATGTGCTGCATGACATAATTATCAGTACTGGGAGTAGAGAAAACATCGTGCTTAATGGTCACATCCAGATTGTCTCTATTTTGTGGATGGGATTCCATCACATACCTGCATTTTCAAGTTGTACAAATTCAGGATTTAGTGCTCTTGTGCAACAAACCTGCTCCCAACTCGCCCCCCAATAGTAAACAATAGTTGGTTTAAAAACTATCCATGCTCTGAAATATAAATTTTAGTAACTGTGGCATCACTCACTGGAATAGATTCACATGAAATTTGGGTTCCAGTGCACTGGCTTAGTTCCCGAATATTTGGATGAATAACGGATTGTCTTTCAAAATTAAATTAAAATGGAAATGAGAACAGATCTTCCTTTGGAGTATAGCTAATAGACAGAGGAGATAATGCAAGTCAAAACATGTAGGATTGATTGGTTATTGTGCAGCGCCTGTACCTTTTCAAAATTATTACAGGCAACTAAAGAAAACAGCCACTTTAGGTCTCTAAATCTTGAAAGTGTGGGAGGATGGTGGGCAAAGGAATTGAAGAGTCAGTGTAGTGTAGTGTCATGTCTAGAGTAACTCTGGAGGTATAGGTAAAGGGACCCCTGACCATTAGGTCCAGTTGTGGCCGACTTTGGGGTTGCGGCGCTCATCTCGCTTTATTGGCCGAGGGAGCCAGTGTACAGCTTCCGGGTCATGTGGCCAGCATGACTAAGCCGCTTCTGGCGAACCATAGCAGTACATGGAAACGTCGTTTACCTTCCCGCTGGAGCGGTACCTATTTATCTACTTGCACTTTGACGTGCTTTCGAACTGTTAGGTTGGCAGGAGCAGGGACCGAGCAATGGGAGCTCACCCTGTCATGGGGATTCGAACCACCAACCTTCTGATTGGCAAGTCCTAGGCTCTGTGGTTTAACCCACAGCACCAATCCCAGCTCTGCCATGAAGCTCGCCATCCTCAGCCCAACCTACCTCGCAGAGTTGTTGTGAAGATATACAAAGATGCAGAATAGTCTATAGAAAAAGATCTGGTAATGTAGCTGGGCGAAGCTCCTTCCTTTAAAGAGGGGAGGGGTGCACAGCAATGGCCTGTTTCTCCTAGCCATGGCTTTAAAAAATAAATCTGCTGCTTTTGGAAATGTTTCTGGGGGACTAAAACTTTGTTCCTTTTCTGTAGATGGAGTCTCCGGGAGTAGCCTTGATGCTCTGGGTCCTCGCCTGCCTTTCTGGCCCATCAACCGGCTTCCCAAATGGCAAAGTAACAGAGGCGTGCAAGACTATGATGCCCCTACATGGACACTCTTTGCCTCAGCGCTTCCCGAAGCACACCGTTGAAGTAAATGTGACGGAGTTCAAGCCAGGGGACCACGTGAAAGGTACTGTGATCTTCTTGCCTCGCTACCGTCTGCAGCAAGAAGGACATAACGCTCGCTGCTTCTGTGATTGCTGCCACCGCCTTCTTCACATACTTGGGTGTGGTGCTCAGTCCCATCCCCTTGCCAGTGTCATTCTTGCCCATTTGATTTCCTACTTCATCTGGGCCAGTGCCGGAATTACATACAGTGGTGCCTCGGGTTACAGACGCTTCAGGTTACAGACTCCGCTAACCCAGAAATAGTGCTTCAGCTTAAGAACTTTGCTTCAGGATGAGAAGAGAAATCGTGCTCCGGCAGTGCAGTGGCAGCAGCAGGAGGCCCCATTAGCTAAAGTGGTGCTTCAGGTTAAGAAAAGTTTCAGGTTAAGAACAGACCTCCAGAACGAATTAAATTCTTAACCTGAGGTACCACTGTATAAGCTAAACAAGCTACAGCGGACGCTTGGGTTGCGAACTTGATCCGTGTGGGATGCACATTTGCAACCCGCAGCATTCGCAACCCACATCTGCACATATGTGCACGTGCGGGTTGCGATTCGGCGCTTCTGCGCATGCGCAAGGCATGATTTGGCGCTTCTGCGCATGCACAACTGCTGAAACCTGGAAGTAACCCGTTCTGTTACTTCCGGGTTTCGGTGGTTCGTAACCTGAAAAAACACAACCTGAAGCATCTGTAACCCGAGGTATGACTGTAGAGCTTGGGGCCCCCCAAAAAATGTAAAGAAAAAAACTGGATGTACATTTCCAAAATATAAGATAAAAAACAAAATAAAACCTACATACAGCAACAGTATTTTGTGTTCTGTAGGCTCCTATGATGTAAGTAATGGGCCCCACCTGCTAGCCTGCTCCCTAAAATATCACTGGTTAGATATCTGTTAGGTCCATAAATTACCATATAGAATATATTCAACACAAAAACAGCAACAAGTTTTTGTTGACAAAGGACAGTTGGACATATAAAGGGCCCCATTACCTTCAGTAGCTTAGGACCTCATCAAACCTAAATCCAGCCCTGGTCAGGGCCTAATCCATGCCACTCCTTAGGTGGAGAGAGCAAGGTGTATAGAGTCTGCAGCAGGACATGAGTGGTGCTGTGGTCTAAACCACTGAGCCTTTTGGGCTTGCCAATCAGAAGGTCGGTGGTTCGAATCCCCACGACGGAGTGAGCTCCCATTCCTCTGTCCCAGCTCCTGCCAACAGAGCAGTTTGAAAGCACACCAGTGCAAGGAGATAAATAGGTAATGCTGTGGCAGGAAGCTAAATTGCATTTCCGTGTGCTCTGGCTTCCGTCGTGCCAGAAGCGGTTTAGCCATGCTGGCCACATGTCTGGGAAAGCTGTCTGTGGTCAAACACCGGCTCCATCAGCCTGAAAGCGAGATGAGCACTGCAACCCCATAGTAGCCTTTGACTGGACTTAAACACCCAGGGGCCCTTTACCTTTTTTACTTTTTTTGGAGGCTGCAGCTGCTCCTTCCCCTTGCACTTGGCCTTGGCCTTGTTCATAGTGGGCAGAGGAGACACAGTAGACATGAGGAGACAGAGCCACTCAGGAGGAGCAGAGGCAGGGACAGAGGACCGGTGGTGATGTGGGCCTCAGGAGGCATCCAGCCCTACTCACCTGTGACACCAACCCTTCTTGAGTGTGGCCTGGCTGTTGTTTTTCGTAATTATTATATTTCTCACCAGAAGGTGTCAGTAGTGGCCTCAAGAAAACAACTCGCAGCGGCAGAACTACCAGCACGGCTCCCTCAGCTGATGCCTGTGCTGGTTCTATAGAGAAGGAGGCACGTTTTCGTGTATTTGGAGGCCAAGTCATTTAGGGCTTTAAACACAAATGTGAACAGCTTGATTTGGGCTTGGGAGGTACTAGGTAAGCTGTGCAGCTGCTTCTGAACAGGCATTGCCAATTGTATGGCCCCGCCAACAAACCTGGCTTCTGCATCAGTTGTAGCTTCAAGGGAAGCCCCATGCAGAGTGCATTGCGGTAGTCTAGTCTGGAGGTTACAAGAATATGAGGTACTGAAACGTTTACAAGGCATCTTAGACCAGCAACTCACAGTTCTTAACAGCAGGTAGGGAGAAAGGTACGCCCAGTTCCTCCCTTTCCTGGAAACATAGTTAGAGGCAGGTAGGTGCTGGCGACATAACTAGAGCTTATTAATAGCCATCTCTTCCCTCGTTCTCCTGGTTTCAGTTAGTTTGTCCGGACCTGCGTTTGAAGGATTTTTTCTACAAGCCCACAGTGCTGAGAACCTGGAGGGGCCTGCCATTGGCTCCTTTGCCCTAGCTGACAGGAAAAGATCTCAGGTCCTCACCTGTGGGCGTGTTAAGGTAAGAGTCCCTGCATCTTCCAGATGGCTTTGGCAAGCAGGTTTCTCTATTAGTTCCAAGTGGATTAGCCCTCCCCCCCCCAGCAGCAGAATATGCTGTTGCTACTTTTCCCCACCTGCATCTGCTTGGCATAGCAGAAATAAATTGTATGAGTATGAAAATACCCTTTTCTTTCTCTTTTAAGATTTATAAATGAAACTGGCAGAAGTTTGGCTCGGGATGAATGTTCTCCTTTACTGGCAACAATTAAATGTTACTGCTCCCTCTACTGGGGTATCCACGTGAAAGTGTGTTAATGGCTGCTACTAGACTACAATTTCTAAACTTAGCTTTTAGTTTGTCTTTTCCATAGCATATGTAACTAGAGTACCTTAGTGGACCTCAGAGCAAAGTCACTTCTCCTTTGTAATATACATAGCACAGCAGCCCATCTTGTTACAAATGTATTAAAAAACCAAAACAACGAATTTCTAGGTTTCCTTTTTCAGAAGCTGTTCCAGAAACCGCTTCCAAAATTGTTTTCAAACTTTTTCTAACATGGAGCTTCCTTTGGTAACTGGCATATGCCTTGACCACCAAGTAATCATTATTTTCATATGGGAGGACTACACAAAAACAAAAATCTCAAAGTCTACAAATGAAACAACAACAACAAATTAATTATACCTCACCCATCTATCTATAATCTATAAGCACAAACCATTATGGAGGTGATCCAAATGATATAGTATATCTCTCATATATATCTTATCTAAATCCTACATTATGATTCAAAGTGTACCCTAATCAGTGGTCCATAGTCGATGACAACTTCACCAGAGCCACACCCTTATCACCACCTCTGGTAATGCCTCGTATTCTCCAATGTCCACTGCACACTAAATTGTACACTAAAATCCCATGCCTTTGCTTTTCCTTGTATCAAACATGTGGAGAAAGTAATTCTTTCCCCCCTAATATTGCTATACCATATGTTTCCATACTAAGTCTTCAAAGATACATTACGCAGGGTTTTCCCCATGTTGTACTATTGTTTTTCTAGCTGCCACCAATAAGTGCATTATGAAATCCTTAGAACTTATCTTCTTGTTAGATCCTGTAAACATTGATAAAATAAACAACTCTGGAGTAAATCTATCTGTGCTTTTGTGACCCCCCCATTCAACACGAATCTTTTTTTTTGTTTAAAGCGTTTCTCAAGATTTTGTGTCACTTTCGTGAAACACGTATGCCTGAACTGAGCTTATGTGAATGTACTTTCGTGAAACACCTCAAGCCTGAACTGAGCTTATGTGAATGTACTATGAATTAAAATTCATGTGACTCTACTCTGATGTCATGGCTGGATGTGGGGAAACTTTGGTTCAAATCTTGCTTGGATTATAAAGATCCCCAGATGAGCACACCTAGATTTTTCTCCTGCCATTGGTAGCAGTTAGTGTTGGCAGAGAAATATTTTTCTTCTAATCCATACTGAGCTTCATGACCTCTTTAGTATGTGATGTCAATAAGCCTACGATACAAGCCAAATATTAAAATGCAACTTGTGGTAGACTGCTTTAACCATTTAGATGATTCATGAACAGAGTACCGTAGTTTGCATGATCTCACTGCGCAATGCTTAAATGGGGCATTTGTATGTTACAGAATTCAGCTGTCAGCCATACAAGTAAATCCAAGAAAAGCCACCTAGATGCTTATTGGATTGCTCCTAGAGATGCACCAAAGAGAATACAATTTCTGTAAGTACGAATAATAAAGACAAATTCAGCTATAGCTGGAATCTCCTGACCGAGTGTTCTTAGGTTAGTCTCCTTTCAAAACTTATATACAAAAACAGCAATACTGCTATGAAGAAGATGTGACTCAGTGGGAAATCATCTCCTTTGTATGTAGCAATTCAATTCTTCTTCTTCTTCCTCCTCTTCCTCTTCCTCTTCTAATTTTTGTAGCACCCTTCATCTGGAGAGCACAAGGTGCTCTATAATATAAAAAAATCCCCAGGTAGGGTTAAGAGAGAAACCTGTTTGAAATCTTGAGCGCTGCTGTCGGCCAACGTAGACAACAATGATCTGACTCTGTATATAGCAACGAGTGGCGCTGTGGTCTAAACCACTGAGCCTCTTGGGCTTGCCGATCAGAAGATTGGCGGTTCGAATCCTCGTGACAGGGTGAGCTCCTGTTGCTCTATCCTAGCTTCTGCCAACCTAGCAGTTCGAAAGTATGCCAGTGCAAGTAGATAAATAGATACCACTGTGGCAGGAAGGTAAACGGCGTTTCCATGTCCTCTGGTTTCCGTCACGGTGTCCCGGTGCACCAGAAGCGGTTTAGTCATGCTGGCCACATGACCCAGAAAGCTGTCTGTGGACAAACACTGGCTCCCTTGGCCTGAAAGTGAGATGAGCACCACACCCGATAGTTCCCTTTGACTGGAGGTCCTTTACCTTGACCTTTTTAATAGCAACTTCCTATGTTCCTATAAGTCTTGAACATATTTCTGTTCTGAGTAAAGGGCTTCCCTCTTTTAAAAGCCTGCTTCTGATATTCTGTAAAAGGAAATCAATGTAAATA
This sequence comes from Podarcis cretensis, assembly GCF_951804945.1. Taxonomy (NCBI): domain Eukaryota; kingdom Metazoa; phylum Chordata; class Lepidosauria; order Squamata; family Lacertidae; genus Podarcis; species Podarcis cretensis. Next base: position 75,421,394 of record NC_137175.1, read on the forward strand.
TGACTAAAAAAAAGTAACATTACTGTTGTATCACCAAAACCACTGTTGCATCTATATTCCTGGGGCTTTCAAAATATTTATTTTAGACTTCTCTTTCCTGAAAGCTGTCATGTTTCAGATGTTAAGAGATGACTCACTTCCACTTATTCAATGTTTTTATTTGCTTTTGCAGAGAATTAAGCCCATTGGCGATGGGTTTCCCTGCCTGTGTGGCAAGGCTAGTTGAAACCTCTGCATGACAATCTTGTGGCCTTGTTTTGATTTTCTGCAGCAGCCTTCACCAACTTGGTGCTGTCTAGATGCTTTGAACTACAGTTCCTATCAAGCCCAGCCAGCCTGACCACAAAGCATTTTGATGGTGAAAGCTGTTTGACACACAGAGCTTGCTAATATTTGCAGGGAAATGTACCAACCAAGTCTTCACTGTGCACATCTTTCTCCATTGTCCAACTAAACACCTGCTATCTTCTCCACCAATCTGAAACTCTGGGTGACAGGCCCATGCCACCATGACTGGTGGCAACCATTACTCTCTTGCAATTGTATAAGGTCAGAGATTATTTCCTGGTAACTTAACACCTGAATAAATGTGTAGCAGTCTTCCCCAACTTGGGGCACTGCAGACAACTGCTGTCATGCCTGACCATTGGTCATGGTGGCTGGGACTGATGGAAATGGACCCCCAACTACATCTTGAGGGCATCAGGTTAAAGAAAGCTGGTCCAAAACATCTGTTTTGGATTTCAGGAAGGACTTGTTCTATGCAGAAGAGAACAGTACACAATTTTGGTTCAAATCTCGCTTTTGTCTTGTTTTCAGAGTCACTGTTGTAGAAAAATTTAGAGTCTTTTGGGTAAAAATTCCAGGTCCTACAATCTCCCAGCCCAATACACCAACCTTGGCAACACCTGTGGTGACTGAGGTGACTGTTGGAACTTCCCCGCCTATTTCTCATCTAACCCAACCAGTAAGTAGCGCTGAGCTCGTGAACGGAACTGTTTGGATTTTAGTAAAATGTGACTTCATCAGGGAAGATTGCAGCCTGAAAAAGAGTTGGGATATCCAGTCACACACTCCCCTCTCACTGAGTATAAGTGCCTAGGGTTGCCATATTTCCAAAAGTAAAAACCAGGTTACCCCAAAAGCGTTTTTTAGGAAGACCCCAAAGTTGTTGAAAACGCAAAACCCCCACGATTTCTCGGTTTACTTGCCGAAGATCCAGGACAAGCCACTGCCTTCTGGAAATTCCCCCCAAACGTCACTTCCGCCTTTGAAATCCCAATAATGTCCAGGAAATCCCGGACGTATGGCAGCCCTGTAAGTGCCCCTTTGACCCATGCTGAAGGATAGCCCCAGCTGCACTTTGTATAAGCCTTCTCAGCTGACTGCTTGTTGTGTGCTAAGGAATGCATGGATTGGCTCCAAACCACCATAGCCAGATGACTTTTATACCTCCAGATACCTATCTGCATCTTGGTGCATGGTGTCAGAATGCACCATAACTCCTCACTAGATGTGCTTCCAGAGCTATAATTTTGTTCAAACTGCATGCCCCCCTGCCCCCCCCCCCCGGTGGTGGACATGTGCCACTGGAAGGAGTGTGCAATATGACTAGGCCTTATCACATCTTGGTCACACAAATTATATATTGGCTGATAAGATTTCTTGCGTTAAGAATCTTCATGACAAATGGGGCTCAAGGTGATCTGAAGTCTTATGCCCAAGGCTCAGCGTTTTTCCCTGTTCATTGCCTAATCCTTGGCTCAAACGCAAGTGCAGAAATAGATGCCAGCCTTTACACAGATTTTCAAACCATGAAACCACACTTTTAATCCTCTTCATGAATCTATTGCATCAGTCATCTGCTTTCTGTTGAATCTTGTTCGCCTTTTTGGGTAGCAGCTATAGATTAGATTTCCTTTCAGTCTTCTTGTCTCTTGTCAAGTACTGTATTAACCATCATTCCCACCATTTCAAAAACTTAGATGAATCTTGTTGCCTCCAATACTGAACTTTAGGGTAATCTCTTTAAATGATTATTTGCTGCAGAGTGGGGTTTTTTTTTTTTTTGCACTCGGCCTCCTGCAAAATGAACAGACAGTATTTCATTCTTTCTCCTCATTAAAATACATAGGGACCTCCTTTTTAATCTTTACAGAGCTTGTGTAATTATCTGGAGCAGTTTGGTATGATTCAGAAAGCCTTTAATTATACTCCTGCTAATGCAAAGTTTCGAACAATTAACAGAGCTGCCTGACTAAGACAAGAGTGGGATTGTAGTGTGCACCCAAAATTACAGAGTTTGAACGATGTCGATTTGAGGCTTGCAGCTTAATAATGGCCAGAGAAACTAACTGTAATTGCTGGGTAGAAATCTGAGGTTGTGGGAAACGGTTTCCCGTTAAAATCCTGCAATGGTGCGAGTGCATTTTCCAGAATGTCAGCCATTTCTCAAGTAGTAATCTATTAGGTAATGTAATTTGGCTTCTTGTCTCCCTTAGTTCAGTGCATTGGACTGTGGGAGCAACAAATTCTGTGTGAGAAACCCTTCCGACTGTGATCCTGGAGCCCGCGACTGCTTCTTTCTGTCTTTCAAACGAGACCATGTCGATTTGATTGTGGTGGAAATGAGTGGTCCTAGTGATGGCTATATTGCATTTGCACTGTCTCATGACCAGTGGATGGTTCGTAAACATTATTTTCCATTCGGATCCTACTGCCAATCTGGGGAATTTGCATAGACTTCTGGAAATAAGAATGAACCATAAAAAGCCAGAATATACTTGAGCGAGGGAGCTGCAATTAGCTAGAAGTTCCCTTCCATGAGTATCTAGGGCATAAATACATTTCCAACTGCATGACTGCTTGCACCAGTACTGAATAAGTATGAGATGTACAGAGCACATTTCATTGATAATATACTTTATCAAATCTATTTTGCTTTGTATAGCACCCAGGGATTTGGTTGAATGAAGGGCGTTTTACAAGAGTGGCAAATAAAGTCTTCCGACGTGCTATTCTTTGGGTTGGTGGTAGTACGGATCCTGAGAGCTCATTTTTGTATGTGCTCCCAAACTCCTAGGACCTAGGGGCTTGCATCATGTCGCTACCAGAGTTTGCAGCCCCTTACTACTTGTGCAAGTTAAAGCTGAATTGACTCTAGTCCTGGGGTTGTTATAATAGGAACTTCAGTGAACGTGACCTTAAATGGTGAGCCAGTGCTGGATAGACTTTCATGAGCCTCCATTTGTCTTGGCTGTGTAGCCAGGGCCTGTGCAGGCATGGGGTGCTGCCTGCCCTGGGAATGCCATTTAACAATCTCTTTGACATTATTTGCAGGGTGGTGGTGACGTTGCCTATCTCTGCATTAGTGACAGTCACCACGTTGACATCAAGACAGCTTCTTTAACTGGACGTGCTTATCCAGAGTTTGATTCAGAGGTATTTGTGTCTTTATAGATATAATTTTTATTAAATTTTCTGTTTTGCAATTTAAAATACTCATTTTACATCCTTAAGATATCAGTGACTTCCCTTCTTCTCTTTCCATGGTTCATTTTACATATCATAAATCCCTGCATATTTTACAAAAGTTATATCACTCAGTTTTCCATTACTGCATCCATCAAAACCTGTTTACACTGTAGTTTACACGTATGCTCTTCTTGTTCTCTTGTTCTACATGTTAAGTCTGTGAGTTGTGCATATTCTGTCAGTTTAAGTTGCCATTCTTCTTTAGTTGGGACCTAGCTCGTTTTCCATTTTTGGGCTAACAAAACACAGGCCACAGTAGTAGCATACAGAAATAACCTTTTTTTTTTAACACCTGGGAATTTCAGTCTGAATTATCCCCAACGGAAAGGACTCTGGTTTTTTGGGGAAAGTACTCTTAAACATTTTTCCCCCAATTCATTACGGATAATTTCCCAGTACTTTTACCCTTTTACAAGTCCACCACATATGAAAGAACGTCCCCTCCACCTCTTTGCATCTCCAGCAATTATCTGATTCAGACTTATATGTCTTAGCAAGCCTACTCAGAGTTAAACACCACCTGTGAATCATTTTCAAGTAGCTCTCCTTCAAAGAATAGCATGCTGTAAACTTCAAGTCACTTTTCCAGAGTTTTTCCCCAGAGGTTAAAAATCTACCGTATTTTTTGCTCTATAAGACGCACCAGATCATAAGACGCACCTAGTATTTGGAGGAGAAAAACAAGAAAAATTATTCTGAATCCCAGAAGCCAGAACAGCAAGAGGGATCTGGCTTCTGGGATAGCTGCATGAAGCCTCTTGAGGGCAGGGGGAGCCTTTGTCCCGGTGCCCTCAGGACAGCTTATGGGATAGCCGTGCGTAGCCTCTCCCAGGCAGTGGGAGGAAGGCTCCTCCAAGAGCCGTGCTCCCTTTAAAGAGCACACGGAGCGTGTGCTCTTGGGGGCTTTTCCCCAAGGAGGGAGAAGTGCATCTTATAGAGCAAAAAATACGGTATGTTGTGTCCTATATCAATTTCCCAGTTTGCCACTGAGGCTTCAACAAGCTCGTCTTTTCTTTCCCAAAGAGAGGTATTTGTTCCATGGACCCTTTTTTATTTTTTTAATGCAAATTATAGGATTGAATCCATCATGTTCCTTTGATAGACACGTACACTCCTACACATGTTGGCTTATTTGGCTTCCCCCAAAGAATCCTGGGAACTGGTATGTTACTCACAATTCACAGCACCCTTAACCAACTACAGTGTCCAGGATTCTTTGATAACGTTTTAAGGTCGCACCTATACCAGCGTAACTAGCAGAACAACACAGCAAAGCTTTGGGATCTTTGCCCTTTTCTGCTGTCAGTGCGTTTCAGAGTTGATGTTGAAGAAAACTCTTTGCCCACATAGTTCAAAGCAAAGTATTTTATTGCCGCAAATCAACAAGACAATTATTCAAGTGACATACATGCAGTTAGGAGATTCTGGTGCATTGTAACCTAAACACTGCTAACAAACTAAGTATAGCAACCTTGTCTTAGGAAGTTGAGGTAAGAATGGCAAAGAGACTCAAACCGGACAGAGATCCATGCAAGGCTGCTGGTTGCTTCTGGCCATATATATCAGCCAACATACACACATGCACAAACTCACTTCTCCCTCTGGTGAGAAAGGGGAGGGATGAGTCATGCCAGAATCCTGCAGCCTTAAGCTGTTTCAGAAGGCATCCTAACCCTGAACAGAAATCAGACCCAGGGGAAGGGCAACTTGAGAGACAGACCTAAGCACAGTTAATGCAATTAACACCAATATTTAAATTACACTAACCTTCTTTGGGTCAAGTCATGTGCTTTAAATATATGTTCTGTACACAGCCTGAGGCACCTTTGTGGGTGGTGTGGTAGTCATGTGAAACTGGCACATGCATCCAGCTTTTATTTGCCTCTGATCTCCATTGCTTGCAAAGAGTTCCTCTCTCTTTTTGGAATAATTTTTTACTAGATTTTATAAAGAGAGACACAAAGATTATTATCAAATATCTTTCCTGTCCAAACTGAAACATTAATCTAAGTAAAATAAAAACACTGATGCAGAGGAGAAGAAAGAAAGAAAGAAAGAAAGAAAGAAAGAAAGAAAGAAAAGTTAAGAAACTAAGGAACTTCCGATTCTTCATCTGAATAAACATTTTTCAACTCATCCACTCCAATATAAGAGTTTCTTGCCCACAGAGCATGGGTATGGTGGACTCTGAGCTTTCAAAATTGCCTCTGTTCCTCATGGGTCTTGGTAGGGTGATGTTGAGAAATCACTGTGTAGGTACACCAAATTTAGCATTAGAAATACATTGGTTGTCTCAAACGCACTGTGGTTGCTTCCTAAAAGCCAGCCAGTTTGGATCAGGAACATGGGCCATAGCCAAGGAGGAGGCAGGGAGGGGCAACTGCTCCCCCAATCAATAAAAATACATAGCAAACTGATGTTCTGCCCCCCGTGACAAAAATCCTGGCCACGCCCATGATCAGGAATGTTTGTTCTGATAAACCCGGTTGCCTGTAAGCTTTTGATGGCAGCACTAGGCATGTAAAAAAACGAAACAAAACTATATTTGTGGTCATTCAGCTTGGGAGGCAGAAATGTTAAATTGGCATTAATTTATTTTCCCCACAGCCTGCTCTGGATGAAATGTCATGGAGGCTGGCTGACGGACTTATTCAGTGTTCTTTCAGAAGAAGAATTCACTTTCCTGCTCTTCAAGGGAGGTTTAATCTTGATGCAAACTACTATATATTTATGGCAGATGGGGAAGTCAGTGAAGGTAAGTTTGGAACTGAAAGAAAAGTGACAAAAATCCTTAAGGTTCCATTACTGGTTATGGACTTTGGTTAGGCAGTGGAGCCCTCCTGGAGTGACTTGGATTCAAATCTCTCTCTGTATGTGCAATTTTTATTAAGTTTTCTATTCTGCAATTTAAAATATTCATTAAACCTTAAAATATCAATGACTTCCCTTCTTCTCTTTCCATGGTTCAATCGGCATATCATAAATCCCTGCATATTTTACATAAACTAAACCATTCAGTATTCCATTAATACATCCAGCAAGACTTGTTTACACTGCTGAAATTATCTTAATGCTGCCAATGTTTTCAAGTGTACACAGTTTCCCCCATATATTCAGCAAACATTTTCCAGTCTTCTTTAAACGTATGTTCTTCTTCTTCTCTTATTCTATATGTTAGACCCACAAGCTGTGCATATTCCATTAGTTTGAGTTGCCATTCTTCTTTAGATGGGAGCTCGCTCATTTTCCATTTTGGGGCTAACGAAACACGGGTCACAGTAGTGGCATACATAAATAGCCTTTTTTGACACCTGGGAATTTCCATCTGAATTATCCTCTTCCCCCAAAAGGATTCTGGGTTTTTTTTTTGGAAAGTACTTTCAAACATTTTCCCCCCAATTCCTTATAAATTATTTCCCAATACTCTTCTTACCCTTTTACAGGTCCACCAACTTGGATTCAAATCCTTACTTTGCTGCAAAGCTCACTGGGTGATTTTGAGCCAATCACTAACCTCTTATCCAAACCTACCTTGCAGTCCCTGTTCCTTGCAGGGTGCAGATAATTCTCCCCACCCTTCTTTTGCCATTAACATGTTATCTGTTCTTCATCTCTTGCGCAGGAGGTATGATCCATAAACACTACAGGCAGCCTCTGATCACAGATGGAAAGTTTAACGTTACAGGACCGGCAAAGGATATTGGAGGATCCCGCTCCCCACTTCTCATCAAGATCCATGGCAAGCTAATGCTCTGTTTCATGTGCAAGGATGGGCTAGGTCTCCTGTGGTCCAATGACTTGTAGCTGGGGTGGTGGGGTCTTCTTGCAGCATCTGTAACAGGTGAACTTTCAAAGTCTTGTAGTTCTGTATGGGATGCTAGGGGGGACGACAGAATGCACTGGATGGGACCTCTTATAGACAACATCCTGTGTTTTCTACACGAAAGCTTCTCAGAGGAAGAAGGTGTGCAAACTTTCATACCATCTGAAATATACTTGGAGTCGAGAGTGGATTTCATTCTCTTTATTCAGCTCATAGTGGTGAGGAAGAATGGAAGTTCCCCCAGAATGTCTGCTTTATATACATTATTTACACAATGGGTCCCATGTGATTGGCTAATTCCGGGATTCTCCTGTAGGCCAATCAGGTTGCGGATTCACTTCCACCTGGAGCTGGATTGGGTGGCTCCTGTGGACCAATCAGACTGTTGCATTCTGGGTCCTATTGTTCTAGGTCCCATCAGACTGCTGCATTCTGAATCTTATTGTTCTAGGGCCAATCAGACTGCTGCATTTTGGATCCTATTCAACTCCGGACATAATACCATCTTTATAGGAAGCAGTGTAAGAACAGCTTCTGATATTTCAGGCTAGGGATGAAAGAAACCATAATGGCTCGAAAAGCGCTCTTTGAATGTCTGAAGCTATAAAAGTGACCTTTGATTTTATTTTATTTTTAAATCGTGGCTACTTCACAACTTATAGCTCTTTGCAAGAACCTTTTGTGTCTTCCTTTTTCAGGTGCATTAATGTTCGTTGCATGGATGACCACCGTTAGCATTGGTGTGATCGTTGCCCGATTCTTCAAGCCTGTCTGGTCTAATTCATTGCTGTTTGGAGAAGAGATCTGGTTTCAGGTGGGAGGAAAAGCCAGAAGATGGCCATTGTCTCTATTTAAGTGATGTGCTAGGAATCGTAATAGTTGGAAGGCATCTCTAAGGTCCTGCAATCCAACCTTCTGCAAGATTTCCCTCAAATCCTTTTGTGTATTCCTTAAGAGCATAGGTTCCATTTTTATTCTAAACAGATTGATTTTCTGCCACCATGTTCCTTGTTACTAGAATTTTGCATAAGAATGAGTCTCTGGATTCTATTGAACTAAGCTATTTTCTTTAAAATACCTAACTTTTTATCCATAGGTCCATCGTGCCCTAATGGTGATGACAGTGCTGCTTACAGGTGCATCTTCCATTCTTCCATTCTTATACCGGGGAGGCTGGAGCGATGTAAGTGACATTACATAAGCTTGATGCTTTCATTCAACAATGTAACTCCCCATGTGTGGCTATGTTAAAATTTTTGTGTTCTGACACTGTTCTGTCCCGTTACCTATAAAAGAGTCACAAAGTTCAGAACCGAGAGCTATGTTTGTTCTTGATTTGTTATGTAAGACACCTGATGTGGATGACCAAGTGAAAAATCCTGTATTTGCCGTCTGGTCTTGGCAAACTTGTGCTGGGGTGGAAGGTGTGTGTGTGTGTGTGTGTGTGTGTGTGTGTGTGTAGGAGGTAAATTGCTGTGCCAGTCTTCATCCACCCCTCCTCAAAACCTGGTCCAAAGAAGGTTAGGAATGCACCCTAATACAATAGCATAATTGTCTTCAGAATTTGCTCCACAATGAGAGAATTACTGTATTTTTCGCCCTATAGGACGCACCGGCCCATAGGACGCACCTAGGTTTTTTTGGGGGGGGGGGAATAAAGGAAAAAAAAAATTATCCCCCCCCCAGCCGCGGGAACTCCCGCGGGCTCCCCAGGCTTAAGGATAGCTTCCCGAAGCGCGGGGCACACTGACCCCTCTCGCTCTCCAAGTTTCAGCGAAAGCCTGCATTCACCCCATAGGACGCACACACATTTCCCCTTCATTTTTGGAGGGGAAAAAGTGTGTCCTATAGGGCGAAAAATAAGGTATTATGCCATCTCCTAGTAGCTTTGGGGCCTTTTCTTTGTTCTGGAGTCTTTGTGCATGTGTGTGCTTCTATTTGATACTTGGTAAATAATGGTAATTCTTTATAAAATTCTTTTAAAAAATAAAATAAAAGTGTTCTCTCCAAGTCTGGCTTTCTAAGTATGGAAAATGGTCCCTTAAGTGCAGTATTACCTTGGTTCTCAAACTTAATCTGTTCTGGAATTCCGCTCCAAAACCAAAGGGTTCCAAAACCAAGGTGCGCTTTCCCATAGAAAGTAATGCAAAATGGATTAATCTGTTTTACTATCCAACGAGGCCATTGATCCATAAAATGAAAGTAATAAACAATGTACTGCAGTAACACAATCAGTAGCTGAACTGGGTTCCACACAGTCACAAAAACAAAAAGAAAGAGCCGCAAAAACAAAAATGCAAAATAAATAGCAAAAACAGATAGACCTCAGCATAACACTCAAATTGGAAGTGTGGCACTCGAATCAGAAGCGTAACATTCTGAAATGTTACGGCTTCTGAAAAAAGTTCTCAAACCGGAACACTTACTTCTGGGTTTGCAGTATTTGGGTTCCAAGCTGTTTGAGTACCAAGGCATTTGAGAACCAATGTACCACTGTATTCAAGAACTTGCATAGCATATCCATGCAATGACTATATCCTGCTGTGAAGTGTGGTCTTTGTCAAAAAAGCATTGTTGGAGGGTTGTTCATAACCAAACCCATCTTTTATACAGCAAGCAGGCTTCCATCCATATCTTGGCTGTACGGTGATGGCACTGGCAATCTTTCAGCCCATTATGGCAGGCTTCAGACCTCCACCTCAAGCACCAAGGTATTCTTGCATGCTCAAATATATTCCAATGAGAGTGCGAGGGAATTACCAGCCGGGTTAAGAGTTTTAAAGGGCAATGATCCTGTGGTTAATGGGTATGGAAACCCCAGACCTGCGCCCTCTTCCAGAAATTTGTAACCCCCAAGTTTGCAAACTCCAGTTACAGCAACCCTAATGAGTGTGTGGTGATGTAATCATCCTCTTTCTCTTTTCACACTGATGGTGTTTGGAATCATGCACTGACTTTCTTTTCCTTTTTCTTTGGGAACAGAAGAGAAATCTTCAACTGGTTACACTGGAGCACGGGCACAACTGCTAGAATATTAGCAGGTGAGTGAATAATTCATTCTAGCCTTATCTAAAATGTTGACTTTGTAAGATGGCTAGGAAGAATGGGTATTAATTATGCTTTTCTTAAGTTAATTTGTGTGGCTTTCTACAAGTGGCAGTCCAATACTTGCAGATCTTGCATTTTGTGGTAACTTCACTCTGGCATCTTGCTGACTATAGTGGTACTTTGGGTTAAGTACTTAATTCGTTCCGGAGGTCCGTTCTTAACCTGAAACTGTTCTTAACCTGAAGCACCACTTTAGCTAATGGGGCCTCCCGCTGCTGCTGTGCCGTCGCCGTGCGATTTCTGTTCTCATCCTGAAGCAAAGTTCTTAACCCGAGGTATTATTTCCTGGTTAGCGGAGTCTGTAACCTGAAGCATATGTAACCTGAAGCATATGTAACCCGAGGTACCAGTGTACTTGAAATTGCTTTGGTTTCACATGCAATATCAAATAAATGCATGTTGTTCCGTGACCACAATCTGACCATCACTGGGAGTGCATAGACTACAACTGCTAAACGTTGTGTCTGAAGGCTTAAAGCTCCTCTAGATAGCCTGGTTGTTGGGTATTCATCCCAACTTGCTTGTCCAAAGTTTACCTATGTCTGGTCTTTATTGGACACTTGTTCTGATTTGCTTACACCTTTCCATTAGTCATTTGTTCATCCAACATTTGTCAATGCATTTCCCTGTCATTTCCAAACTGCAAAGAGTCAATTAAAAAAAAAAGATGTGTTGTTATGGGTCCACAATGCTCTAAATGCACAAATATAAAATTCAGTGGTCACTTGAATGACTCCTACAAAATGTTCTGGAGGAAACCTTAGTGTCTGTGCATTGGAAACCACAGAGGATATGGAATCTCTTGCTTTATACAAGTGAGCAGGTAGCCTGTAATTATGTGGGACTTTGGGTTGTATTTTTTATCATGTATTTTGTTGCTAACCACACTGCAGCAATAAGTTGCAGTACTGCCGGTTGAAATTACTTGATCTAATTTTGCTTACTCTCTGTTTTTGTAAACCTGGCCCTGTCCTTTAGTGGTGGTAATATTCCTCGGAATGGACTTGCCAGCCCTCAACCTTCCAGATCCATGGGATACATATACGATGATGGGATTTGTAGCTTGGCATGTTGGCACCGATGTTCTCCTGGAGATACATGGCTACTGCCTCATTCACAAAGGTAGCATGACCAATCTCTACTTTAGCTTGCATTGAAGACAATGCAGTTGCAACAAGAGGCAGATATCCTGGCTCACGAAAGAGATTGCTTTTCACTGTCTAAAGACCTGTTTGCATTATCCTTATCTGCTGTCCCCCCCTGCAGTTTTCACAATTGCTGTGAAAGCCCCAGGTACATATTTGAGTGGAGAAATGTAACATGATATACCTGATAAAATAATTTTTATTCAGGAGCAATAATGTGGCAGAAGTGGCTGGAGGGATGCATATCGAAACTAGCCCATCACACAACGCCTTTGCTTATCAGTTTGAAGAGAGATGGGTTTGAAGGGCAAAGAACTTCTGATTGATTTAAGTTATGGAACAGGGTCTGAGGCTGAGATGGTAAATGCTTCTGACACCAGGGGAGTCCATGGATAAACAGGCATTTGAGCTCTGTTCTCCTGGGACCAAATGGAAATATCTGTCCACACTTCTCTCCCCTGCCCTCTTGTGTCTTCCATTGGATGGCCTTCCCCAGCTTGTGGCCTTCCAGCTATTGTTGGACTCCCAACTTCTGTCAATCTCAGCCAGCATGGCCAATGGAGTGTCAAAGCTTCCATATACCTGCTGTAGAGTGTCTTGTACTAGAATAAGTAAAGTGTGTTCCAGAATGGAACTATGTGAAGGACAGGATTCCCACTTCTCCATCAGAATATGCTCATTTCAAACAGTGTCTTCATCTCAAATGAATGAACGGCACCCTCTTTTTTGGGAACTGGTGGATGAAGCTCAAAACAATCTAAAACAGGGGTTCTTAAGCATCTAGCATTGGATTGTGTCTGGTGTCTTTTAAGATAATCTGGTAAATGACCAAAAACATAAAGGGTAGAGTGTAGCTCTAATCTAGATTTGTAGGCACAGTTTTAATTTCAGAATTTGCATTTTGGGGGATTATATAGCGGGTGGTGCTGTGGGTTAAACCACAGAGCCTAGAACTTGCTGATTAGAAGGTCGGCAGTTTGAATCCCCGCGATGGGGTGAGCTCCCGTTGCTCGGTCCCAGCTCCTGCCAACCTAGCAGTTCAAAAGCACATCGAAGTGCAAGTAGATAAATAGGTACCACTCCGGCGGGAAGGTAAACGGTGTTTCCGTGCACTGCTCTGGTTCACCAGAAGCGGCTTAGTCATGCTGGCCACATGACGTCGGCTCCCTCGGCCAATAAAGTGAGATGAGAGCTGCAACCCTAGAGTCAGCCATGACTGGACCTAATGGTCAGGGGTCCCTTTACCTTTATATTTGTATCTTCTACAGTGCTTTGATGGCTTCAGGCTAAATAAAAAATAACTGTGAAACTTTTATTTTGCAGTTCAAGTGTTGGAAGATGACAGGATACAGATTCTGCAGTCCATTACAACAGCAGAGGCACAGGTAAGCATAGAATGCATGCGAGAGCATAAATATATGCATATATATATTTTCTGAGCATGGAGCTGTCAGCATCGCCCTTGAGCCAGTGTCACCAACTGGACTCATGCACTTCAACCCCGACTGGGCTAGGCGAGCTGGGTAGCACTTCCAGAGACCACCAGGTCAAAGTGCTGTGGACTCACAGCTTAGAGTTGTGAGCACCGGATTCACTTCCACAATACAGTCATCGCACAGCAGAGTATAGCAGAGTCTGGCAGTGTATAAACAACTCGGAGAGCAGCTCTGTAGAATATCTCCTTTTATTCTATAACTACAACTATAATACAAAACTATATACAGAGCTAAATAGGTCTAAGCATAAATGAATGCTGCACTGAGTGTCTGCAGCTGCTCTTAGCAGCAACCTTATCTCTACACACGATCTCTAACACTCAGTCTCTCTCTCTCTCCGACACACTAACTGACTGACTGACTTGGTGCTGGAGCTTAATAAGTAGAAAGCAGAACATTGCTCCTCCTCTCTGGAGAATCAGCAGACTCGTCAGAAGATTCTTGGATATGGGAGGGGTGAAATCTCCTCAGGAGCTGCCTCCTAAGAACTATACTACTTTCAGGGCGTAAGGCTAGCTCATTTGAATGCTCCCATGTGCTTTTAAGGGAAAAGCAAACTAATGCAAAAGGTGACTAGCTTTGTGCACAAGCTTCCTTCTTCCATTCCCATCTCCTTGATGTATCATGTACAGAGGGTTTCTCTTTCAATGGGGAAGCGTTTGGAATGTGTCTTCCCCCCATTTGTATCCTGTAGTGGTACATTCCAGAGCAGCCTTTCCTAACCTGTGGCCCTTCAGATGTTGCCAGACCATAATTCCCATTATTCCTGAGTTAGGAATGAAGGGGAAATTAAATCCAGTTCACATTTAAAGCCGAATCTGTCCAATTCACACTTTCTGAAGCAGTGTGTGAACCAAAACGCAGTTATCCTTCAAAATTCACACTTATCCAAAGTCTGTGATGTAGTTGCCTAACCAAACAATGTTTTACAGAAATAAATAGACCGGGGGAAGCTGTGTGTAAAAATGAATATGTTGGTGAAATAACAAAGAAAAATAAATGATATTAAGGGAAATTGATTGCGAAAATGTGTACCGTAAGTTAGTCAAACCTTCATATAAAAATGTGTTTATTAGGAGAAAGTCCTACAAAGATTTTGATAAATTTTCATGAGGGTTTTCAATATATATATATAAAATCAAATTTGTGCCAAATGGGGAAAATTTTAGAGTGGAAAAATGAGAAACTGAGACAACTGGAAATCTTGTCTACCCCTACACCTGACCATTGGCTTTGCTGGCTAGGGCTGATGGAAGTTGGCTTCTGATGGGCCAGAGTTTTCACCATAGCTGTCAACTTTTTCATTTTCTTGTGAGGAATCCTATTCGGAATAAGGGAATTTCCCTTAAAAAAAGGAAAATGTTGACAGCTATGGTTTTCAAATACCTGCCGTATATCCTCTCCACTCCTTACTTTTGCTGAACTGACTCAACATTTTTACAAATGGTTGCATTCCCAGTGTTTCCCTTTCTCTCTTTACAGGGGCATACATTTAAAAAGACAGTACTGTTCATCTACATTAGTGGCAATGTGGCATTTCTCATCACCTTCCTGACAGCAATTGTAAAAGTATGACAAAGAAGAAGCCTTTAATACTCCGAAGAGCTTGCAATAGAACTGTTGGAGACGTGTCTTGCTGAAGTTCATAGCAGAAGGATGATCTGTAACGTAAACACTGCCAATTCGGGATTTAAGAAACCTCATATAAACCTGGTCCTCGTTATACAGCCCTTGCAGGGCAGAATTAGACCTTTCTTGGCAAATACGTTGTCCCAACTTGGTCAGAACTGCCTTGGTCTCCAGCATGACTAAACGCCTCCCTTCAACATTTGTCTATCTGGATCCTGTAGATTCATCGGTCACTTCAAGGCTCAAGGGAGAGCTTCCATTTGAGAAGTTGGCCTTTCTTGTTCCAGGGTTGCCATTGATTTGAACTGGACTGCCTGCCATTGCACTTGATCAGCTGTCTGCCTGTCCATCTAATAGGTCAACATGTTCATGTCACTCCTAGCTAGTCTCCACCTGCAACCACCACCATTATGACATAGGAGCTCCATATGCTCATGGTCTATAGGCTAGCTAGAGGATGGTTAAAGGTCTACATATCTCTCTCCCCAGCCTGCCTCTAACCTCAGCATGGATACAGATAGTCATTGTCTCAGTGTGATGAAGAATTATGGTCTACAACTAAAGGCTTTTGTGGCTGGATTTCAGACTGCAAGGCATTAGTTTTTAAGGATGCCTCATCCATAGGGATTTCAGCAGTTATATTTGGAAACAATTTTGTGAGTCGAGAGGGAATGAGAATGGAAGCCAGTTAGGGGCCAGATATCATTTGGAACAACTTATTTCAGGCATCGGAGATCCCAAGGATTGTGTTTGGCACAAACGTCTTGGATTTGTAGCTCTGTTGGAAGACTATATGGTGTTAAGGGGGGGGGGACAGCTCTGGTGGAGATCTAACTGCCCTTTCTCCTTTGAAGCAACCAGTGTTTTTGTAGATTACATCTCTCCCCTCACTCTGAGTTTCTTTAACAGCTAACTAGTAGCTGTCCCAGAAAGCTCTCTAGAATTAGTGCCAACATTTGTTTAAAGAATGATTGGCACATGTATATCTAAATATGTGTGTATATGAAAAAAACTGTCAACCTGCAGTCTCTGGGTGAAATCCAATTATCCATTGGATGTCACTGAAAACAGCAGAGGCAGGTGGGTGATTTTTTGACAATGCTCTAGATGGTGTGGGTCCCTCAAGAATAGCATGGAAGATGCTGCCGGTGGGAGGGGGAGGTGCAGGATGAGCAAAAATAATCTGTCCTCATCCATTTGCAAAGGCTGCTGCTAGATGAAAAACTCTTCCCACAGGCAAAAGGATGCAATTGGATTCCACCCATTGTGGTTCATGTTGTCTTCCACACTGGATTGAAATAACTGGATTTCTTACTCCCTGTCCCCTTGTGTAGCTTTCCCTACCTGCTACACCCTGCACAAATCAAGTGTGAGACCATCTGCACTGATTTTATAGTTGTGCATTACATTCCAGTGCTTCATTTTTTTTATCCTATTATGAGAGTGTGAATTGCATAAATTAAAAGAGTTGCTTTGTGTACTCTGTGTACTTTTTTCTTGATACTTATATGAAGAAGCCATCTCAGTTTGTCCAGAAGCAAGTGCCATCCACACATGGAATTGTATTTTCAGGTGTCCCTGAATCACTGTCTGAAAGTTAATGAAATGGGCAATTAAAGAGAACCCCTGGCCTCTCACCATAACTATATGTATTACTTATGCATTGAAGCAGGCTAATCTGCTTGCCAAATCTCTCTCTCTCATTGTCTTTGACCTGTTTGTAGGGAAGATGCAGTCTTGCTGCACTTGGCATTTTCATATAAAACTCTTGGATGCACAGCCAAGCCACTGGGACTGCTGAGACACTGTGGGGTGCTCTTGCTCAGAGTTTAATCATGGTTAAGTTTAAATGGTTGCCAACTCAAAGAAATGAAACAGCCCACAAGAACAAATCTAAATGTTTATCAGAATAGAAATCTGTGCTTTGAAAGCACAATGCCCAAACAAAATTTCAACTATTTTAAATATTTTTTTGTACACATACTTCAGCCTGTTGTCTCCAGAAATTCTCCAAATCAGCAAGTCTTGCCCATTCTGTTCTCTGTCCTGTTTGTGGCCCAGGCTGAGTTCTTGTGAAGCAGATAGCTACGTCCTAAAGCAGAGAACTTTCCTTCTAGCAAATCCTTATGCTGGAGCATGAATTGTTGTGATTTTTCTTTTTCTTAACTTCTTCAGAACTTTGGCCATGTCTACCTGTCTGAAAATGTGTATAGCAGAGGCGCTGGAGGAAAAATGACCACAGTGGGGCAGGGAAGCGCTGTTTAATCTGAAGTGGCTAACGGCACAATCCTAACAATGACTACGCAGCAGTAAATCCTATGGAATTCAATGGGGCTTATTCCTAGGTCAGTGGGAGTCTGTAACTATGGAGTGGAAAAGTGACAGATGGATATAAGCATAAGATGGTGGAAAGAAACCACCTAAACCCTGCTTGTCGGTCTCTCTCCCACCCACCCCATAACAGACTTTTGACCCCCCCGCCCCAATTCTGAATGGGGAAATGCGATGCGGTTGACACAATGCAGGATGCATTGAGCATGAGTGCATTAGCAGATAGTGGCAGCGCTTTCCATCTCTAGTAGGTGTTTTACATATGCATGATGCCTTCACTTTTGAAGCTGCAAACACACTTGGGCAAGTACTGTTAACCATATAAATATATTTCTAAAGTCTCTGCTCTTGCCATTTCCGTGGTCCACAGCTGGCAGGCTGGTGATAGTGGGGCCAGGTGGGATTGTACGTAGGTCAAGGCTATTTGTAGTTCACAGAACTGGCTCTGCTACTGTCAGACGTAGAAATCTATCTTCCAGCACCCCTAGTCGCCCTGTGGGAGATGAATGAGGCCTGACAAAAGATGTGGGTTGGAGTATGTACTGTATTTTTTGCTCTATAAGACTCACTTTTTCCCTCCTAAAAAGTAAGGGGAAATGTGTGTGCGTCTTATGGGGCGAATGCAGGCTGCGCAGCTATCCCAGAAGCCATAGCAGCAAGAGGGATTGCTGCTTTCACTGTGCAGCGGATGATCCCTCTTGCTGTTCTGGCTTCTGAGATTCAGAATATTTTTTTCCTTGTTTTCCTCCTTCAAAAACTAGTAGCGTCTTGTGGTCTGGTGCATCTTATAGAGTGAAAAATACAGTACAGTAGTTCATCCTGCCAGGAGTTTCCTTAACAAGAACCAAAAGAACACATGGAGATAATCTCTAGGGAAGATGGTGGGTTTGGGTAGTAGTAAACATCCTGAAGTGTCATAGTCCCACTTCAGATCCCATGATTTATGGGAATGTACAAATCATGTGCTGCGACACTCCATCCACAATTGGTAAGATTAGGAAGATATATTCTTGCTTGTGTGGTTGGGCATAGAGAATGATCTGAATAGGAAACAGCCAACCCTCACTCAATAAATGGGACACTTATGGGTGCTGCCTTGTTAAAGATACTGGCTCTTAGCTTCCAATTACATAGTCATAGTATTTATTAGAAATGTCCCATTTGTTATCAGAAATTTTTGAAGGCACTTGAAGTTAAATTCATATGGATTGGGTTGGATAGCTGGAAGCACAACTTGTGGTCCATTCACTTTCCTGCAGCGTCCCATTATTCTTATGTATGCTTCTTTCGAATAGGCGAAAGCCGTCAAAGTCTGAAATGGAGAAAGCTCTTCTTCTGCTTCACATCACACCAGCAGATACTTAGTATTTATACCACTGCAGCTCCTAAATGACTTTTTTGCCCAGTTTTGCCATTCTCATTCTCAGAGCTGCAACATAAATAAATAAAAAAGTCACAAATTCCATGCGTTATCCCACTTCTAAATCTAACTTTTAAAGAGAATTGCACTTACCTCAAATGGTTAGGTCCAAGAGAGCATTGTTTTAGTAGAGTTAAAAATCAGAAGTTATTAAGGTGCAGAGAGACAACAGCATAGATGGCAGGTGAAGGAAGATTGGGCACTAAAACAGCTTGCACGGCTGTCAAAGTGGTCATTGGTCTGCCCTCTAACCTGCTGGACTCTTGACAGTAAACAATATGCCTTTTAATTTCTCAGTTGAGAATTCTCTTCACTCTGAAAGCAGTGCGCTCCTGCCACTGGTTTGGGAAGTGATGTATGCACAATGCTAGATTCATATGTATCTTGCCATTTCTTATGAAATACTGGATTTTAAGGCATTTGCCCACCAAGCCAACTTCATTCCAAGTCAAGAAAAAGAGTGACCTTGCTGTGTTTTTTAAGCCAGGAAATGTTTCATACAGCCTTTGTTCACTAACTACATGTTGGGCCTTGTAGGATCTACTTTAATAAAAACATCAAAACTCCATAGTTTAGAACCACAATCAGGTGCAAGGAGTTGGGTTTGAAAATGTTTGAAGGCTAAAAACTTCATGGACTAAACTGCAGGAGGCGCCACCATTTCCATTCTGGCCTGTTGACACTTGTGCCTCTTTTCCTTCCTTGGTACGAAACTCTTATTCCACACACACACACACACACACACACACACACACACACAGAAACTGTTACAAAGGCTGCCCCTTTTTGTTGTTTAGATTTTTAAGCGCTCTCTTCCTCCAATGTGAAAGGCATCCAGGAATGCTTCTCTGGACTACTGGGCCTTCCCCTGACATGGCAGGGTGGCACTGACTTCAGGGCTTTTTGTAAGATGGGTTTTGACAAGGAACAAGTAAATAAAATAGATCGGAGAACGCCTCTATTCCCCTCTCACAAGCAGCTCTTTGTTTGTTTGCTACCTTGCCCTACAGCTGGTCTTCCTGGCTTTGTTTTCTTTGGGGGGCAAGCAGGATAATTAGGAGACTGTTTGGGAAAATTACTCATTTCCTAGCATTCTCTGCTTACTCCGTATGTGGTGAGGCACAGTAACAATGCATGGGAAGAGGACCAAAGCAGCAAGAAGAACTACTTGGCTTCAGCAGTGGGCACAAGTTCTGCAGTCAGGGAACAATGTGCTCCAGGCTAGCTTAGATTAATATGAATTCCATTATTCTGCTATGGAACTCATATTTGGAGGGGTACTATTGGCAGGTGGTGAGCGCCTGAGCTGAATGTGCTGCAATACGTTCCAAAATTTTAACACAAAGAGATCACGAAAAGCTGGCTCTGTAAATGCCATTTAAGCTGGAAGACATAAAACAGGCAGGACTCATGACCCCACAACACAACACAATGTCATGTATGGTGGCTCATCTGTGGCTTGATTAATGTTCTGGTTTTGTCAACTGCCTTGAAAACAAAGATGGAGCGAAGAGGGGGGATTTTGTAAAACAGACCGGCAGGCTTCAATACATGTGCAGGCCTGCCTAAGTTCAAAGCCCATTGAAATAAATCTGTTTGGTGCTAAATCCATTTATATTGAAATATACTTTCCTGATTTTTGTTAGTGGGATCTTCTTCTGTGCAACTGCATGCATATTCCCAGTATTAGTCCTAAATTAAGTCAATAGATGTAAACTGTTATAAATCCAAATAATTCAGCTTTACTTCTTTGGGGGATCAGGCCTATATGTTGCAGTCCACGTTGGGTGAACCCAGTCCTTTATTCCCCCAACAGAACTATTACCAGAAGTTTGAAGTACTTGGATTTGAGGCTGTTGTGTTCTAAGAAGCATACAGAATACAAAAAGTTTCTAGCAAGGAGGAGAGTGAAAGCAGAGTGAAAGTAATCATGCAAACAGGTTAGAAAATGTAACACCCTTTTTATTTTAAAGAAGACAGACAGACAGAGGTTAGACAAAAGAATTGGATTTTAGTCATACTTACTATTTTTTTTTAAAAAACCAAACAAACCCACATACATCCAAATCAAGCAGGCTAAGAAAAGATATCAAAACTTGCATAAATACATTTCAAGTGAAGTGGCCAATGTTAAATCAAGGTTAAAGTAAAGCAAACCTGTTCAACCAGCCTTTCTGTGTTAAGGTGCAAGGTACATTATACAGTACAAAGTCGGGAGAACAGAGAGAGGCATGACTGAGCTCCAGAAATGGAGACACAGAATAGGAAGAAAGGCTATTATTTACTACTGAAATGCAACCATTTTTCTCACATGCCATAGGACCAAGGAGATAACATTTTAATCAGTGTTTCCAAGTTGCACTCGAAGTACAAAGATCTGTATCTGATTTATACCAGCCCTATCTGCAGCTTTTAAATTTTTTTTTTTTGCTGCATTGTGCACTTAGGTCCTTCAGTGTAGCATGGTTAACATTGTTAACATTTGAATGAAAGTGTTAGAACATAGGAGAAATGGGTTAGATAGTCTGTATTAGTCAGCTCTGAGGTGTAGAGACGCCAAGAGGAAGCAAGGAAGGAACGAAGGGAGAAACAGAAGTAGTCAGTCTGTCACATGAGAGCGCAACAGTCTTGTGACTTGCCCCTTTTTTTACCTGTTAAGGAGGGATCCTCTGTTCCATCACCTGATAACCGGCCATCGATCTGACCATTGTAGGTAGCACAGCTTAGACTTTCTTCTTGCTCCTTAAGCGATATGGAATTTTTATAAGGCGACACATTTACACCGTCACTCGCGGTTTTGCTGGGGTTTGTCTGTGGAATTGCACTTGTTTGGTTGGGGGTCTGGTAAACCTGGCTAGAAGGACCAACTGGATGATACAAAGGCTTTCCAGCTCGACTCTCCTCCTTGCTGTCCTCTTCTTCGCCGTCATCGTCAATGACGACGAGTTCTGCATGGATAATTCCATCATACCCACAGACAGTTTTATTCAGTTCTTCATCGTCCACATGCTGGTAACCCATGAAAATCATCGTAACGGGTTCGGTATCATCCACGTAACATGGCACAGCTTGGACCACACTATAACTAGAACCTTCATCACTTTCCAGAGTTCCTGAAGGAGGCCTTTCATGGGTACTTACAGAGTTTCTGAATTTTATATCTTGTTGGTTCTCTCCCATCTTCTGATAGGGTTCAACAGCCTCTTGTAGAATTTCTCTTTGAACATTAGTTGCCATCTTGTTTGGGGGGCTAATCTGTGGTGGGCTTCGTGTTCGTTGAAGGACCGGAGAGTGAGAATTGTGCCGATAGCTCTTGGAAGAATCTAGGCCATTTTCTTTAAATGGTTGCTCTTTTTTATAGGCAGGTTCCTTATAAAAACAGTCTAGGCTGTTTGTCTTGTTTTGAAGAGCTCCTTTTTGGCTATTTGGTCCCTGGACTAACTTATCATTCTGGGGAGTTGTGGGCCTGCAAAACTGGTTTGCATATACTGGTTCGTGATATTCAGTGGGAGACTTGGATTGTTTCTCTGTTGCCTGCCTCAAGAGGTCCTCCACTTCGACAGGCGCAAGGTCATCTACTTCCTTGTTTGTGACATTTCCATTGGAACACACTGCATAGACCGACTTTCTGCCGTCATCGTACACTTTCACTCCTGCGCCCTTAAATTCCTCTGATGGTAGTGGTATTGTCGACAAAACTGTGCTTTCTCCAGTCTTCAGGTCTTTTTCAACTTTAATTTCCATAGCGAACAATGCTGCATTGGAAGAAATAAGAGTTCTTTACAAAGCAAAGTAACACAAGTGCTAAAGATATATACAAATGTCAATAGTACAATAAATTAGGGCTCTTTGCAGACGACACCAGACCCCATAAATACAGCAACCTCCATAATCAGAGAACTCAACACATTTGCAATGGTGTCGGGCCTACAGGTAAACTTTGCAAAGTCTGAGGCTGTGTGCCCCATACCCAAAAAGAATTCGCCAACATCACCAAGATAAAACTTTGCCGCACCAAGTTCAGATACCTAGGGGTACAAATAAGCAGAAACCTCAACAAATTATACCTCCAGAACTACAACCCATTGTGGCGACAAATCAAAAAAGACCTGAAGAGATGAAACAACACCAACTTCACTCTCTCAGACAAATGTTAATAATAATAATAATAATAATAATAATAATAATAATAATAATATAGTGGTGCCTCAGGTTAAGTACTTAATTTGTTCCGGAGGTCCGTTCTTAACCTGAAACTGTTCTTAACCTGAAGCATCACTTTAGCTAATGGGGCCTCTTGCTGCCGCTGCGCTGCCGGAGCAGCATTTCTGTTCTCATCCTGAAGCAAAGTTCTTAACCCGAGGTACTATTTCTGGGTTAGCAGAGTCTGTAACCTGAAGCGTATGTAACCTGAAGCATATGTAACCTGAGGTACCACTGTAATAATAATATTATGCTAGGTTACAAGAACTTGCACATGACAGCAGCAGGCGGTTGTGTTAGAACATGGGGCACCAGCAGTTTCCTGTGGAACGTGTCGAATAATTTCAAGCAATGCATGCAGAGTGTGATAGATTCTTCTCCAGCTGCTACTTTTCTTACTTGTATTGCTCTCCCTGCAATTGTTTTTCTCCTGATGGAGCTCGAAGACTGGCGGCAAGCCCTGCTGCTCTTAAAAGCACCTGGGAAGTGTGTTTTTGAGTAGGGAAAGTGCAGGCACGAAGATTGAGCACATCTTTTCCATGCCTTATATTGTTTCTTGTCTGGTTTCAATCACCCTGAGCCTACCTTATGTAAGTCCAGCACAACCCACGCTCCAGGAAATGGCTTTTGCCACTGTCACATGCAGTTAGCCTCTGTGATAACTGGGGTCACAGATGGTTGGAGAAAGACATCAGATATCTTAGGATCCACTGGCAGAATACACTGCTACTCAGGAGGAGATTTTGAGCCCAACGGTGTAAGGATTGGAGGCCCTCAGGAGGAGTTCATGAGGAATAACAGAGGGCTTTCCCTCTCCCTTTTCCAGCCCCCTCCCTATCTTTTCCTCGCTGGTTTGAGCTATATGTCACCTGTCCTTTAAAGACTAGAGAGGCAGCTCTCGGTCTTACTGTTTGGCTACCTGCAATGTTTTAAAGCAAGGATGGGGGTGTGGAATGGAGGTCCACACAAACAGCTGCTGTAATACTGTGCTACCATTTCCCTCTCTGCAAAAAGCCAGAACAGGTTGGTGGGTTGTCTGTGTTCTGGTGGCAATAGGGCTGAGCTTGTAAGTCAGCGTTACAAATAAATTCAAGACAGGAAGTCGTTCTACTAGCCTATCTGAGCACATGTGCACCTCTAAGGCATTGCCTGAAAAACAGAAAGCACCAATTCCTCAGGAAGGACCAAAGCTGTGTAGAGACTGTGCTTTGTGTCCACTATCTCCAGGTTAGGGCAAGAAAAGACCAAAATGCTATTGGCAGTAGTGAAGATAATGCTGAACTAGATGGATCAATTGTCTGACTTGGTTTAAGGCAGCTGGGCTAGATAGGCCTTTTAAGCTGTGCTGCTGAGGAGCCTGCTACACCCATGGCAACGGGTAATAATAATAATAATAATAATAATTTATTATTTATACCCCGCCCATCTGGCTGGGCCTCCCCAGCCACTCTGGGCGGCTTCCATAAAAACCAAAAATACAGTAAAATATCACACGTTAAAAACTTCCCTGAACAGGGCTGCCTTAAGATGTCTTCTGAATGTCAGGGAGTTGTTTATCGCTTTGACATCTGCTGGAAGGGCATTCCACAGTGCGGGGGCCACTACCGAGAAGGCCCTCTGCCTGGTTCCCTGTAGCTTTCCCTGTAGCAGAGCTGAGACAACAATTTCCATTCCTGCTACCGGGATAACGTGCAAGTTTGATATAGCACAATAAAGTTAAGGTAGACAATGACACTCATTGGACCTCATGTTCTTCTGCCAACTTGCAAGGTTTGAGGAAACAAAAGGAGCGATTAAGGGAACATCTTTCAGCTTGTCATTTTGGCTCTCGCTAAAGATCAGCCATGGGGTTGAGCTTGAATTTCTGTGTCGGTATCTGGAAGGCACTGGTTTGTGTTCAGTCTTTGCCAGTGCTCTAGGGCTAGCTCTGGGCATTTCAAAATGTTTGCTAACTAAAAACCTGCCCATCCTCTCCTTTCAGCATTTGAGATATTTGGGAACATGAAACAGAAATAGCTAGCAGTATTCTGGAAACAAGGTGTCTTTGACAAGGAAGAATAGTGTGCTCACCATCACATTCTTTACTTGGCAAACGAAGCACACGCAGAACTCATGCAAAACAAAATAGAACAAACAAAACAACATTGTGTGTAGCCAGTGCCACACATCCTCAAATATATACATATATCTTAAGAGAAAAGTCTGTTTAGAAGTTTAGTCAAATGCATAAAACCCTGGAGAGCACTACAGGTTGAAGTAGACAATACTGAGCTATATGGACTAGAAAAAAAGATTTGTGTCTCTCTGTGTGTTCTATCATCTACCTAATCTAATCTAATCTAATCTATGCATGCATATTTATTTATTTCAAATACACATTTCATTTCCTAAATCTGGAATCATTTTAGATGTACCCCATTATAAGTCTGCACCCTTTCTTCAACTGCATTGCTGAATTTTACCTCTTCGCTTTTCTTCATCGTCCTCTGCTTCTAGATGCCCTGTCCTTTTAAGTGCAGAAGGCCTGAAAGATTTTGGAAGGTCAGGTATGTTGGCATAAATGTAGTCAGGTGGCTCTGTGAAAAGAGAGAATGGTTAATACATAACCATTTTTACCTCTAATGTTAGGCACAAATAATGTAAAATTCTAGGCTTCTGAGTGAACATACCTTCTTTAGTCTCTACTTTTTCCACCTTCACAGACTAAGAAAAAAGAAGCAAGTATTGTAAATAACCACCAGTAGGGGCAATGGATGGCAGTAGCTTCTCTCTACAAAAGTGATTGCATAATACCCCTTTGGGCCTATTTGACTTTCAGGACACGTTGGCAAGCTTGTGTGTTTGTTCAGTCTTTGACTGAAGGGTGAATAAACATAGAGAGCATTTTTTCCTCTCTGAGTTTAGGCTCCCCCCTCCCTCCATATGTTCTTGATACTCTGCCAATGTAGATATACAGTCAACAGTTAACCCTGAGCTATTTTTAATGCTAAAATAATGCTGTAGTTCAGAGCACAAAGTGCAAATATTCCAGTACTAGAGTATAAATGTGATGCAACATTCCTGTGGCAATCTCGACATAACATATCTTGATAAACCCGCATGTTTTGGAGGGGCTTGACCACTGTAAGCTTTAGTCGCTCCTATTTCCCCCTGCCGAACTTCACTTTGGAACTCTGACATTCCCTTGCTTTCATCCTTGCCTCCCCCTCAATTGATTATTTTTGCAAAGCGACAGAGATTACATCAGTAGCAGGACTTTAAAATTAGACGCTGACCTTTATAATATCTTCTGTGGTTCTTTCTACCGATTTAAGCTTCTTCAGTATGGCCTTTTCTTTAGCTGAGATGGCCAGTTCTTCTTTCTCAAGGTCCTCAATTTCTTTTTCAAGTCTGCATTATGTACAATATTTGGAGAAGCAATAGTTAATGGTGCCAGCTGGTGCCAAGATAAAACATACTAAAAGGTAAAGGTAAAGGGATCCCTGACCATTATGTCCAGTCGTGACCGACTCTGGGGTTGCGGCACTCATCTCACTTTATTGGCCGAGGAAGCCGGCATTTGTCTGCAGACAGCTTCCGGGTCATGTGGCCAGCATGACCAAGCTGCTTCTGGCGAACCAGAGCAGTGCACAGAAATGTTGTTTACCTTCCCGCTGGAGCGGTACCTATTTATCTACTTGCACTTTGATGTGCTTTCGAACTGCTAGGTTGGCAGGAGCAGGGACCGAGCAATGGGAGCTCACCCCGTCACAGGGATTCGAACTGCCGACCTTCTGATCAGCAAGCCCTAGGCTCTGTGGTTTAACCCACAGCGCCACCCGTGTCTACGTACCACCTAATCTCCAACAGTGCAACAGTGGTTTGATTTCGAGCCCATCATTACCCCTATTTCTGATGTTCAGGCACAAGAGGGAGGTCTCTGCAGGTCTGAGGGAATCCAAGGTTTGGTAAAGCTATGAAAAATCTCCGAAAATATCCCCAAGAGGACTGAGCATGCTCAGTGACCATGGAATACTGCAGAAAACTATGTGAGAGGAGGAATGAAATGAAGTATCCTGGAGAATGGCACTGAATAAGGAACATGACAGTCTGCCACATTTTGTTGTGGGTCACATCAGCTTGGTTAGATTAGTGACCCTCTAAGTGATGGATGTCAGAAAATTCTGAGTTAAATAGAAAAGGAAGCAGAAATTTCTGCAGTTCGCATGGTTAGTCTGTGGAAACCAGGAACGGAAACCAGTCAAATGAATATGCTCAACATTCAAGCATGTTGTTGTTTAATTCCGCAAATAATATACAATAAGTGGCTTTTTGAACATTGATTTGTTGCTTCTCTTACATTGAAATGAATGAAATTTACATTAGTTACCTAAATAGTTACATAACGTATGTAAAATAGTGGGACAGAAAGGCAGATAACATAGTATTTGACAGAATCCAAACTGCAGTGGAATGGAAACAGTGCTGTTTGTTACGAATGCAGTTTAGAATGGAATTTGCTGCCTTCTTTCATCCCTACTCAGAATGGGAGCTGGGATAATGAAGAGACATTGCCAACTATTCAAACGGCGCATCATCAGATGCAATTGCCACACACTCTATTCCAGAGTTTTCCAAGCTTTTCATGTTTGTGACTCACTTTGCAGACATGCATCATTTCGCAACACGGTAATTCAGTTTTACTAGCAGACCGGAGGTTAAACTAACTCCTTTGTAGCCCCGGGAGGAGAGCAGGAAGCGTTCGCGCGACACACCTACACACTGTAGCCGACACACTAACGTGTCACAACACACAGTTTGGAAAGCTGTGCTCTTGTCTGCCCTGTGTAACACTGAATGGAGCAGTGCGGTGAGGGAGAGGGTTTTTCCATTTTGTATTTTGTACAGCATCTTTTTGTTGGGTTGGTACTTCATAAAAGTTGAATGTCAAGAACAATGTATTATTTCCAGGAGTTGCAGTTCACATTCTCTTGGAAATGGACAGAAATACCTGCACTTAGCTTGGGCATGAATACAGTACTTGTTTTTAGCAGCCAAATCAATCTGAAAATGGATGATTTGACAACGCTGCTTAAGAAAAAAAGATGCACAGCATCGTTGGTGAGAAATAGTACTGAAGAGTTAGCAGTTACTGAGTCACTGTAAATGTGCCAAAAGAGTAGAACAGGGCCTGATGCAATCAGTACTGAGTAAAGTGGTATTTGCTTGTCCCTGTTCCCCCCCATGTAGCATCTAATTTGCTAGATGATTATCTGTATCCAGGAGTTAACGGAATCTCTTTTGTCAGATAACCTTTCTGGTTTTGTACGGATGACATTTGGTTGGGAATCGGTTGGCATCTATTCCAGCAAAAGCCAGGGTGCTTCTTTTTTTTTTGGGGGGGGGGGTATATGCATCAAGACAGACTTTCTGGGAGTGACAACAATTTGGAGGAGTCCTGCGTGTGAAAGGTCAAAATAAAAATAATTAAAAAGGAAAGAGCTGGCAAACAAAGCAAATTATGTTTTAAAAGTCAATAATCTTTCATCCAGGCTTCCCTTCCCCTGGGATGAGGAGGCGAAACAGCACTACACAGAGGAAGGGAGGGGGGTGGTGCCCCTCCCCATTGCCATGCAGAGGCCTCATCCAGGCCTAAATATGTACATGTAAGAAAGGCAACACATGCTCACAACAGGTACACATCTTCTCTTGTTCGTATCATCTACCGGCCACAAATTCCTGCCACGTATATATGTACACGCACAGGACTGAAAATGCATTGTGTAATGTGTGGGGCAACTCCAAATCGCACCAGTGTCGGCCAATGTTGTTTTCAGCTCTGCCTACTGTTATGTGCTGAGCGTTGGATATGATTTGAGGTTTCTAAGGTGCTTGGCTTCTAAAGAATTCTTTTCTAAAGAATTTGCTGAGAAAGTTCAAATAAGACCACAGAGGATCTGAACAGGTGCTGCGGTGTGCTCCTTGGTAACAACATTACAGGGGTTTCTTTTGATGCTAATTCCACGCTCCAAATCCTTCCTACTCACAGCATGTGGGAAACCAGTTTCCATGGTTGCTGAGAGACCTGCGTTGATTGTGAGGTGATTAGGGCACCTCAGGCAGAGAGGCACATTTCAGGCATATAGACCAGGTAGCGCACTCAGAGCTGTAGGAAGGGGGGTGCAGACCTCCCTGGGTGTCATCCTTGAGGGGGGGTGACAATATGGCACAATGTGGGGGGCAGCACTTACCGCAGGGCCTGGCCTGCAGTGCCCCCAAGCCATGCATCTCTTCTGGGAGTGACGTGGTGGCTCGGGCCTCATGCTGCCCGAAACGGCAGCATGGGGCTTGCATCCAGCAGGCGGACTCAGTGGGCAGATTGCCGCGGCACCCCTGTGCGGCACCCCCATGCGCGGATTGCTGCAGCCCCCCCCCCGTGGGCACTTTGCCCCGCCCCATCACTCTGGGTGCAGGAGCAGCTAGCTACACCCCTGAGTGCACTTTAAAGTTGACTGAATGGAATATGGAAAATAACTACAGTGGATGCTTGGGTTGCAAACGTGATCCGTGCGGAATGCACGTTGGCAACCCGCAGTGGCATATCTGCGCATATGCGGATTGCGATTTGGTGCTTCTGCGCATGCGCAAAGCACAAGGTAAAGCTTCTGCGCATGCGTGACTGCTGAAACCCGGAAGTAACCTGTTCCGGTACTTCTGGGTTTCGGCGGCCTGTAACCCAAAAGAGCGCAACGTGAAGCATCTGTAATCTGAGGGATGACTGTACTTCTGCTGAATTCGAAACCAACCACATTCTGTAGAAGAAATATATTTTTTTTTAAAAAAGAACCATTTCAAATTCTTTACTTCAAGATTTGAGCTCTACTCTACCAATATGAATGTCAACACTTTGCGATACCAGCGTTCATACTGAAGTAGGGGTGTTGCAACAGAGGGAATGCAAATATGTCGAAACAGTTTTGGCAACTTTGAGTCCTTGTTTTATTATTGTTAGTTGAACATCAGAATTTTAAAAACCCTGTCCTATCCAAAATGTCACAGGAACATGGGAAGCTGCCTTATATTGAGTCAGAAATTGGCCTATGCAACTCTGCATTCTCTATACTAATGACTAGGCGTGGTTCTACGGGATTTAAAACAGTTGTTCTCAGTCCTACCTGAAGATTCCAGGGACTGAAGTCCCATTTGAAATGTTAAAATGCTCATTTGCTGCCAATTTTAAGTAATGATTTTTAAAAACATGGTGAAATCTCACCCATTTGCAGCCTATCCAGAACATGATATTTTAAAACAAGGTGTTTGGGGGGGGGGGAATTTGGCTGTATTATTGAAACAGCAGAAGGCAAATAGCTGGCCCCAGAGACAACAATCCCCATTAAGAATAGAAAAGTGATCTGATCACATAGCTTTTAATAACCGAGCAATAAAAAGAAGAATTTGTGCTGTACCTGAGGATATTTTGTTCCAGCTCATTCATCCGTTGTTGATCCTCTCGATTCTGGTTTTGCATTTCTTCTTGTTCTTTTGGAGTCAGAGTATTTAATCCATCCCATAGCCATTTCTCACGCAGAGCTTTTTTCTACAGATATTAACATATTTTAAAAGAATCTCATTACCAGTTTCCTTCGACTGCCACACATCTGGCACAAATTCCCATATCAAGCATGCATTGGCTCCACCTTGATGAACAACCAAATTGTTTTACCACAGGCCAGATATGCATCTGCAAGGCTGCAGAAGCAGTGGTTGCTCAGTGGTGACATTCAGAAGTTTCATGTCTCGGCTTAAAAAAGCCTTTTGGCTATGCATACAACCCCTCTGAGCAAGCGAAAAAGCCAGGAAGCCTTCCATTAACGAATAGGTTCCTGTTTCATTCATTTCCACTGGGAAACTGTGGTCAACAGTATGGAACAAATCAGGATATTAACCCATGGTTTGAAGGCTCAGTATCCTGTTCTGATGCCATAGTTTCCTGGTTTGGATAAAATGGGAAACTATGGTTAGAGACTTCCTGGTTTGATTGCCACCTCAAATGAAGGAAGGTTTGAAAGGGCTATGTACATGGCCCAAAGGCTCATATCTTGGCTTCATGAGCAGATCATCTGAATGATTATATTTAATATTCTTGCTCCATGACAAACAATCTGATTTCTGCCATCCTCCTCTTTCCTCCTCCCCTTTCCAGTGTGAGGCTACTTGTACAGAAATAGTCTTAACCGTGGGCTGCTTTTGTAGGAATTTCCTTGGGTGGCCCTCAAACCAGGAATCTAGGGGAACTTGTAAAAAGGAGGTTCAAAAAGAGAGGATGTCTCTCTTATGGAGTGGCTTCTTAGGTGCTGCAAGTATATTATGCCAAACAGAGGCTACTAACACAGTATGATGGGATAAGATTCTCAGAATGGCCTCAGTGATGGCATGCTACATTTGTCTAGCGTAGTTCACATTCCACCATATTATTGGCACTGAGGCATTAGATAGCACAGACCTCTGCCATCAGGCTCCAGGCATGCCTGGAAGCAAATACTTCCCACAATACTTCCTCAGGAGCCAACCGTTTCATAATGTGAAGTAAATGTTGCTTGAAGTTTCACATGTGCCTACAGTGCTTTAAGAGGTAAAGATCTAAAAGGTTCCCTTTTAAGGCTCTAGACAGATTCTTCTGCCCCAACACCAATTTCTTAAAAGAGTCAAGTACATTCCTTTTATGAGCTGGAACTCAATGAGAACATTTTACTCATTAGGTAGGATAAAGGACATAACAAATGAAGAGGACCTGTAAAATATACTGCAAGACCCTCCTGTATGTCATTAAAATGGAGATAGCATCCCTAAGGCCTGTTTCCCACCATCTCCTTTCAGGGATATGTCACCTGGACTTGGCCTGCCATTATAATCACAGATAATTACTTCTTTTTTTGGTTTTTGTTTTCCCTTGCAGCATTGTTCTCTTTTACTAGTGATGCCAACCTGTTCGTGCCAGAGTTTCAGTCCTGGCACAGTTCTCATTTATTTTTAGCAAGCACATATAGGGTTTGCTGGGCAACCAAAGGACATGGTCTCTGAACTGCCCTGAAGGAGTTAAGGAATGCATTCCATAGTTGCATAGCAACTGCAATTCCAGCTCTCTCCACTCTCAAACTGGGGAAAGGTAGCCATGAAAACTGAGGTCTTAATGTAGCATTTAGCTGCCTAACAGAGCCATGGCAGTCAACCAACAACTGGTCTGATAATAATGTTCACCGTTGCCTTCTCATATCCCTGAAATTCATTGGTAAAGAGCTTTGATTGATTGATTGTTCAATTATATATTTTTTGCGATTCCAAAGTGAGTAACAACATTAAAAAGAAACTGCAGTATAATACAACTAAAACAACATACAATAAAACACAATATGAAGCAGCAGCTGAGAGCAATTATCAAAGCCCATTCCCATCAAAATATTGCAGCGAATGTCAAAGCCTTCCTCAACATCATAACAGCACAGTCCCATTAGTTCCCGCTAGAAGTCTGAGAGAATAAAAAAACATATTTCATGGAAATATGGCCAAAGATGATGCCACTTCCATTTCAACTACCCTCATTTACACATTTACACACTGGGTAACCCTCCTTTACAAAACGATATACCTTGGTTGAACAAACGCCTTGTGACTTGAATGTTTTTATATAATAATAATAATAATAATAATAATAATAATAATAATAATAATTTATACCCCGCCCATCTGACTGAGTTTCCCCAGCCACTCTGGGCGGCTCCCAATCAAATGTTAAAAATAGTACAGCATTAAATATTAAAAACTTCCCTGAACGGTGTTTGGCTCCCGAACACCGCAAACTCGGAAGTGAGTGTTCGGGTTTGCGAATGTTCTTTGGAACCTGAACGTCCGATGCAGGGACTTCCTGCAGCCAATTGAAAACTGCACCTTGGCTTCCAAACGTTTTGGAAGTCAAACGGACTTCTGGAACGGATTCTGTTCAACTTCTGAGGTAGCACTGTATATGCGAAAAGACTCCAAGAGCAAAAGGCAAGCAATGCCCTCTCCGTTGTTCTTCTCCTCCCATCTTTTTGTCCCTTTCACAGAGGTCATGTTGGGACTGTGAGCACTAGCAATTGATTATGAACTCCTCCTCTCCTCTTGCTCAGCAACTGACTGTTCCCGATAGCTGACCATATTCTATACCCACTCTAGGGTTTTTCTAGTTCCAGCGACGACACTCCCCTGTGGCTGCAAAGCATCCAAGGAACGTAATTTGCCATTAAAGGAGGCTTAGTTGTATCTGACCAAACTGCGGGAGGCAGTGGAAGACAGGAGTGCCTGGCGTGCTCTGGTCCATGGGGTCACGAAGAGTCGGACACGACTAAACGACTAAACAACAACAAGTTGTATCTCACACCCATTAAATGAGTGCTGCAGTCATTAAGCGTGTTATGTGAATTACCTTATTCCACAAAAGCAAGCATGTTTTCATGTGCTTGGAGACGTCACATGCGAACCTAGCCATGAGATGTGCACTAATGTTGGTGGGAGATTCCTTGTTTCCAGCTTTGCAATCTGTAGGCAAGTAGTTGTGCCCTTTCTTTAGTACGGAGAGCAGCGTGCTCACGAAAACCCTTGCTCCTACAGCGATTCATCACTTTCTAATTACGCCTCTCTCCAGCTTATTTAATTATATTTTCTCAAAATACTGTAATGGAATCTAAATCCCTGTATAATAATTTGCGCAATCATACTTATTAGCAATAACACTATTAAAATTCTCTGTTGGATGGGGGTAAAACAGGAAAGCACGGGAGTGACAGCAATGAGAACCTCATTTAAGAGCGAGAATATGTTAAAATGATGTAATTCTGTCTACTACATAACACAGTCTGGGTCATTAACAGTGGAAGTGATGCAGTAAAAATTGATGAAGCAAGCTTATATGATGGGTATGTTAATTAAACAAGAAGCTGTCCAAAAGAAGTAGTGTACCAGTTTGATGGGACATGCTTCCTGGTTTTTAGAGCTCCAGGGCTCCATGCACCCCTTCTCACTGGTTAAAGATAATGCAGATTCTCAATGGCTTAAGAAAAAGATTCGTCATTGCTCATTTGCACGTGCAACTTAAGGGCTCCCAAACAATCACTCTGCAGCAGGTGTGCCACAGCTATATTAAACCATATCCTGGACCTCTGAGTAGAGGAAGAACAGCTGATCCTTTTGTCCTTGGCAGGACACAACTTCTCTGCTATAAGCACCCATGAATAAGGGGAGGGTAGTGGCTGCTGGATGGTTGTCATAACTGAAAACACAAAGAATTCATTTTCAGGTGTTATGCTATCATTCTTCTACTCTAGGGAAGGGCAACTTCTGGCCCTCAACAGGTCCACCAAGCATTGCCAAAGGTCAGGGGTAATGGGAAGTGTAGTTAAGCAATGTCTGGAGGACACATGTTACCCACTCCTATCCTTTCTAATCTGTACACTGAAATTCGCTGTGCGGTGGACATGTGTGGATAGGGAGCAGCAGGTTCCATCTTTTTCAATCCACCCATGTTTACTGAATGCCTGGATAGGTTCCTTGCATGTCCAGCTGAATGAGCAGAGCGCACTGTCTTCACAGTTGAGATCCCTGCACAGTCAAGGGTTCTAGATTGTCTGCAGATATGCTTCTGGGCATACAGTTCTACGCGGGACCCTTGCTCAGGCATTCAATGTACAGTGGTACCTCGAGTTACATACACTTCAGGTTACATACGCTTCAGGTTACAGACTCCACTAACTCAGAAATAGTACTCGGGTTAAGAACTTTGCTTCAGGATGAGAACAGAAATCGTGTGGCGGCAGCGGGAGGCCCCATTAGCTAAAGTGGTGCTTCAGGTTAAGAACAGTTTCAGGTTAAGAATGGACCTCCAGAACGAATTAAGTACCTAACCCAAGGTACCACTGTATACGTGATGCTGCATACACTCAATGCACCCAGCCATGACAGCCACAGCAGCATCAACCTTTTCACTGCTGAACTGATGGAGAACCTGGAGATCACTTTTGTGACTTCTGCAGTTCTTGCACTTTCTCACTGACCTCGACAACCACGTCCTACTACTGAGCCTCTAGTCAGGACACAATTTGTGCCGAGATTTTTGTGACACTGTTTTGACTACTGTCAACAAATGAGCACTGTGAGTTTTTATTTTTTATTGTTTCGTTCTTCATATGACAAGCAATGTCAAGCTGTCCTTGAAAAGCTCAGCTTTTCACATGAGGCTGGCCATTTGATCCATCGGTAATTGGGATTTTGTACCAAGGAACTTGGCAAGTTTGACATCTGTAGGTGCTTCTGTAGTGCATGGGAAGCAGGGTCAGAACA
The DNA here is from genome assembly GCF_951804945.1 of Podarcis cretensis. Classification (NCBI taxonomy): domain Eukaryota; kingdom Metazoa; phylum Chordata; class Lepidosauria; order Squamata; family Lacertidae; genus Podarcis; species Podarcis cretensis. The sequence continues at coordinate 75,456,434 of NC_137175.1, forward strand.
TCTTTTCATGTAGGACCATTAAGTTAATTGACTAAACATTTGGCAGATGCACCAAGTTACTGCCTGAGGATTTTAGAAGAATCTTTTATTTAATGCTTTGGTGAATCCCATTGTTATGGAGTCTATAGTCAATACTAAATTGAAAATGCTTTGCATGTTCAGACCTTTTAACCTCCCCCTTAAATAAATTCAGACAAGACTCAAATTTTTGTTTGGTTTTTGGCAGAATTTAGGCCACAACTTTATTGATTACAGCAAGTGAGTGGTTGCATAGGCTCTGGTTCTTCTAGCTCCCTGCACCATAGCAGGTAGCGCTGACCGAGGGCACCAGCAAAGGTCAGCCTATGGTGAACACCCGTTAGGCAGAAAGCCGGGAACAGGCTATGTCCACCACCCAGATGTCCCCCTGGACTCAGGCATGGGCACAACCCCCTCACAGGGTTGACCAAACCACTGAGTCCCTGGATTCCTTTAACGGAATACCCTTCACATAGGGATGGCAAGAGCCTTCTCCCATCCCTGTCACCTGAACCAGAGCCTATCCGCAAGCTTACAAGTTGCTACGTGGCAGGCGAAACCCAAATGGCAACAGCCAATCAGCCAAGTGGGGAAATTCCTACTGTGCCCCTGTCTCAACGACAGACAACGGCATAGCAAGGTCAAGAGCAACAAGCCCTAAAAGTAGGGAGAGGTGGGCGGGTTTTCCAATGCATGCACCGAAAGAGGAAGTTCTGGGTCACGTGCATAGGTATAAATAGGTCCCTTTATCCATTTAGCCTGCGTCCCATTGGCCTGATTAAACCCAGCATCAACGGACCTACCAATTGGGTATTGTGGCTATCCAATCGTACCCACCCTCAACACAGGGTTTGGTTGCCAGGTCTCACCGCAACACGTGCCCTCTTTAAGGGAGGACCTGATTTGTCTGAAAAACGTGCAGTTGTACTTCTATTAAATAGTTATTTCTGGCCATCACTAAACCATCACTAAACAACTCAAGTCTTTTAAGAAATGCCCAGTGCTGCTATTTATTAATTAAAATTATATATTGCCTTTCCTCTCAAAGGAGCCCAGGTTGACAATTATTAACTAATGCACTCTGTTTTCTAGCTAGTAAAACTCAAAATTCACCTGCACACCTAAATAAAGATGACATTCATACTGCAAAAATTAAAGAAATGTTTAGATTTGTGAAGGAAAGAATGTATGTAACTGGACCTGTATTGATTAGACAGGACACTTGTGTCAGACTGGTTCACACATACATATTTGTCAAGTGATTACTTACATGTGTGAATGGGCCAATATAGATGTGACACCACAAATCAACATACTCCAACCTGATGTCCTCCAGATATTTTGAAATACAAATCTCATCATCCCTGACTATTGGCCGTACTGTCTGGGGCTGATGGGAATTGTAGTCATGTGTGTGTGTGTGTTTGTGTGTTTGTACACCTGCTTGGGGAAAAGCTGCTTTTCAATCAACTCAGGTCAAATATTGAGCTAACAGACATCCAGTGTAGAGAAATCAACACACCTGTATAAGCCAATTGTTGATACTCTTATTAACGACTTCTTACATTTTTAAGCAGTGGATTTCCAAAAAAGAAAAGAAGAAAATTATTTGAGTCTCCTCATGGGCAGGTTACCTTCAAGTGCTGATGTTTTAGTTTTTCTTCCTCAACTTTAAGGCGTTTCTGAGTGATTTCTTCTTGAAGTTTCCTCTTGTCCTGCGAATTACAAAAATCGTAGAAAACCAAAGAGAATAAAATGTACAGTATATCTTGGAATATGAAAACTTTGTGCAGTAAGAAATGAGGTCTTAGATTTTAGAAGCTATTTGAAGTGCTTGAGATGGGCATGTGGGAGTTGTCTGCCTTTTTCTGCTTTCATTTAACAAAGAGAAAAAATGAAAAGGAAAGGAAGTCACTGGGCATATCTACACTACAAACATAACAGTTTTTTAATACCACTTCAATGGTTGTGGATTCCCTCAAGAACCCTGGAGATGGCAGTTTAGTGAGAATTTAGAGAATGCCACCTCACAGAACTGCAACTTCCTGGTTTCCCTAGGAAGAGGAAAGGATTGCTAAAATAATTTTAAATCCATCTCTATCGAGAACAAATCTCAGGGTTCTTCTTCAACATATTTTCTTTTTAGTACATACCAGCTGTGTCTAGTATTAAAGGTTTAGGCATGCAAAACTATTAAACGATTGTTTCCCTTCATTTATCAATCACCAGGGAAACAAATTCAAATTTCAGGAGGCAATTCTTTCAAGTCTCCAAATATGCCTCTGTTTTCTTTACATATTTACAAGCGAGAAACAGCAAGGGTGGTGTTAACTGAGGTAATTTCAGTTACAGAAAATTTAGCAACCAGGTTGGGCTCTGTTCCCATCATTGTCTAGAGACTTGGAATAATCTTCATTGCAGATAGGAGTTATTTCTGGCACACATCCCATAATGCAACTATAAACAGCATTTGGGATGTAAATAGTTTGCTAGCCTGTATTTACATGTATCCTTTATAACGTTTATACTTTTAGCAGGGCCTCCTGCTTCTACTTCCGCATCTTGCTGAGAGAAACAGCTGAACATATCTGAGAGAAGAATGATAGCTGGTGTTGTCGTTCCATTTTTAAACTTTGTTTACTAAGGTACGCCCCCAGTTGCAATTTTGAACGGTTCAGTTAATCCAGATTTCAAGAACATCCTGCTGCCAGTCTCTGAACTTCACGCCTTCCTTTCTTCTGAATGCCACTATATTAAGGGCCTTGAAATAATTTGGCCATGAATTAGGTCATCAAAATGACTTTGTAGATTAAAAGCAAACTCCCAAAGAGAGCACTTTTTCCTAACTCAGAGCATGCCTCCAGATATACCTTCACAGTATCCTGCAAAAGGATCTCAGATTTCCCCCCACTTTTGCTCGAGAAACGAATGGCACATTCTTGGCTCCAAATTCAGGGACAATTTAATTTTTCTCTTTGCTTACCCTCCCGACTCCAGGAAGGCGGGACTTCCCTTCTAAGGAAATTTGGGGTATTTGGTGAGGGGGTGTGGAGGAAGATCACTATGAGGGCCAACCAATCAGAACACTGCACAGCCTCCCCTTTTTTTGGCAAATGGGATTCTCTTGAGCTCAGCACTTAAACTAAGGCGGTACGTCTGACCAAAACAAGGTGAGCTCAATTCCAGAATTAGTTTACTGCACACATAACATAAATTTGGTCCCTCCCAAAGTGAAAAGTAATGGAATAATTGTGGAGTTTTACACTGGAATATATAGCAACATATCACCACTCGTTATTAAGTATATCCGGACATGCCCTAAGTGATAATGAATTAGTAGTGGAGTTTTACACTGGAGTACAATATAGAGAGAGCAGAAGGTGTTCCATCAGGTTTTGTGGGATTTCCGTAAGGTAATGCTACCACTGCTTTGTATTACAGGGACCGTTAAACTTTTTGGGCACTTGGGCTAATTTTCAAACTGGAGAAGCTGTTGTGGGCACCAGACACATACCACAGATGAGCACATAATTCAGTCTAATCTACCGGCTACAACAGAATTCTTCTTTCAAGCCGAATTTCAGTGAGGAGAGAGGCAGTCAAAGGGACTCTGTGGGCTCCAGAGAAAGACATGTGTGCCCACAGGCCCATTAGTGACTCCTGCCATAGAAGTTCACGGCAGTGTGTTGGAGGTGATATTCTTGTTTTTGATTATTCTGGATAAAGGCTTTTAGTATTTTTTTTTTTGCATACTTATGGATATTGTATCATGTAATTTTATATTTTCTTGTAAATAGCTTTGGGACTCCTTTCAGTTGTGTGAAGGGATAAATAATTGAAATAAACTAAACTAAAAAACCCCCTAGTGCCCTGCACATATATATGTTAGGAGCTCGTTCTACTCTCGAGTAGGACCCTGGCAGAGACACATGCCCAACTGGCATGTTCTCGCCTTCCTGGTCGGTTGTTCAGGAGCTTCAAAAGCTTTCTTCTGCCTGAACATCACAGCGACCTATGCCAACAGACACTGGCACACTTAGGGATCCGCAGAGTCTTCATAGCTTGCGTAACAGACCTCAGCAACTCAGCATTTTGGCTAATCTACTTTATTTATATAAAAACACACACGGAGCACTTCAACATGGCTCCCTCTCTCTCAAGCATCAGACAGCAAACAGAAAAAGAACAAAGGACAATAGTCCCACTTCACGGAACACAGTAACACAAATATCCTGTCTCCTTCACTTCCCACTCTGTGGAGTCAAAACATACACCGTCATGTGATAGACAAAAATCCCATGACTGCAATCATGGAGCAGGAATTCTAACAATATATATATATTTGTGGTACCACTGCTGGGAATGGCATGAATGTGTGCATTGGAGCACAGTTTGGGATACTACTTTTCCGAACCTCCAGTTTTACCATTGCAATCTCCTAAAGCAATCCTATTCCCCCTAAGGATCAAACTAGCTACCAGCAACCTAGGCACAATTATTTGAAGAAAATATGTCCTACTGAAACAAGTGGAATTTCCTTCTAATATATTTGTTGTTGTTGTTGTTGTTGAAATAAAAAATCCACATCTCACTACAGTCATTGAAATGACTTGTGGGATCTTATATAGATATGGCTTGTAGTCACAGAAAATTGCAGAAGCATAGTGGGGGTTGTTGTTATTGTTTAATCCAGCCTTTCTTACTAGGAACCTTTCACGAAACAGAAAAATTATATGAAATAGGCCTTTGACAGTGCAGTGAGAGGAAAGGAATTGAGCTTCTTCCAGCAACGAAAGAATTATTATTCAGCTATTAAGTTCCACTAATGCATTAGCCTTTATTCCATCCCCTTTCAATATATGTCAGTTGACACATTTTTAAAGCTTAAAAGCTGTTGCATTTCTCAGCCGGTTTTTTTTTAATTAAAAAAAACTTCATTCATTTCCAGCAAGAAATCTATGTGTTTAATCGAACCACTTTCTATATTAACTTGCATTTATTATCACTAAAGGGCCATATAAGCACAAATCTCTCAAAAGCAGCAAGCTAAATAAGGGTACCAGAACATAGCCAATGTTGAGACTAATAGCTTAGAAAATGTAATAATGTAAGGACCAGCCAGAATCAACAAGCCAACTTCTTATCTGCAGTGGATTGTGGATGAAGATGCCTGGTCAAGCTTCTTGTAGTGAGGTTCCTCAGTTACTTCTAGGGTGCCCGAAAAAGCTCCCCCTCTTTCCCCCAACCAGCTTACCTCCCCTAAAAAAACCCCATACCTTCTTGAGGCCCTCTCTCTTCAAACACACCCAGCTTTCCCATGAAGCCTTTGACACAACTTCAAGTGCCCACATCCTATTGTAACCAAGTCTAAATACATGTAATGGAAACAACCATGCATTCTCCCTCGGTATACCCCTGCCTCCTTTTCCTATACTTTCCCCTATTGTCTCCTCCATATTGAATTTTGGACTGCAAGCTGTCTAAGGCAGGGACCTGTCCTCTTGTATCGTATCAAGCAGCGATGTGTATTGATAGCACTGTATCAACAGTGCTTGACCAACTGAGTTGTCTAGTTCTAGTTACAGGTAGGTAGCTGTGTTGGTCTGCCGTAGTCGAAACAAAATAAAATTCAAAAAAATTCCTTCCAGTAGCACCTTAGAGACCAACTAAGTTTGTTATTGGTATGAGCTTTCATGTGCATGCAAGAAGAAGAAGTGTGCATGTACACAAAAGCTCATACCAATAACAAACTTAGTTGGTCTCTAAGGTGCTACTGGAAGGATTTATTTTGAATTTTGAGTTGTCTAGTGTTGTAGTATTGCTATAGGCTCAAAGCAGGAAGCAACATTTGTCCTTTACATTCCTATGGATGCGGGAAGAAATCCTCTATGTTTCTTGTGAACAACCTTGCAAACAAGCCCATAAAAGTTACTAGCCTGCAAATATTTGCGCACCATGAATTAAGTCACTTGTGGTCTGAAAAGTGGAATGGGGAAGGCTTGACTCTCTTCCATCTTAAAAAAAAGAGGAAGAAAATATTTCCGCAGCAGATCTCTTTATTCATGGGCTACAAAGTGAGTAGCCCGCATCTAGTGCCTTTTTGCAGCAATGGATGTATGGGAAGCAATGGATGTATGACATTAGCCACTATCCTTTATCTATCCTGACATTTCCTATGAAATACTGTGTTTTGATGCATTTTCGCCCCAATCCAGCTTTGATCTGAATTGAGAAAAAGAATGACCAAGTTGTGTTGTAAGTTGGTAATGGGTACATTGCCAGCGGCTGCATTGCAAGCTTGACTATGGAGTCGTTTGATAGTGATGCCAGTTCACCAGCAAGAAGTCTTGCTATTCACGGAGAAACAAAATAAGAGTTTGAACCAAGGGTTGTGAAATAAATAGCTCCTGAAAGTTAAAGAACAGCTGAATTTACTTATTCCGTTCTTTAACCATCAGCTCTTTAGTTGTGTAAGCAAGGGAAGCACTGGGAGCAATGGGAACATGCATGAAACAAAAATGTCAGAAAGAGCTTTCTCATTCTTCCAAAGCATGTTGCGTCTAGCTTTAGTAGCGCTTCAAAGGAACATGATCATTATTGTGCTATGATGCCACCCACAGCCAATCATAGCTCTGCCCTTAAAGAATAGCCAGTGAACTAATCTACCGGCCCAAACCTGTCATGAGATGAGAGAATGAGGGTTAGATCAGATCAATAGGGAGCTAGACGTCAATGCTATTAGTTGTCGTTCTTCCTCTTAAGAATAGCACAGTTCTGAGACAACTTTCTGCAAGCGCTGGGTTCTTTATGAATAAAATATCTCCACCATAGTGTGAACTGAATTGAATTTCCCATATCATACTTCTTTAAAAAACAAACAAACACACAGACACAGAATGTTGGTGTTCCCATGAACTACCAACAAATACTCATTTAATTAAGCAGAAGATTAATTGCCCAGGGTACTTCTTTTCTTTTTAAACAATGGAATTTCCTTGTTCCAGTTCATTCTTAGCTTTCTGACCTGGTGTCCTTCAAATTGATGCACAGATGCACACTCACTGAGCCACTTGGTCTTAATGACAGCATCACATATGCCTGATATAAAACATTACCGGACTCCTACATCTCTGGCATTCAGCGCCTGGGAGCTAATGGTCAAATTTATGTGCCTGCCATAAATGCAAGTCATACGCAGAATTTTGCTGACTGCCCAAAGTTTGTAGTCTACAAAACGGAACAAAATAAGGACAGAAATGAAGGATTTCATACAGAACAGGGAGACGTTCCAGCCACCTAGTAACCTCTAAACAGCTTTGATAATGATTTTCTAAAATATATATTACAAGACAGACACACACACACAAGCACACATAAAGATTGATATAGAGAAGAAGTACTTACGGTTATGGCCTGAAATCTTTCCTTCAGCAGTTCAGCTTCTTCCATTCTAGAAATCAAACAAACACACAGGTTTTGAAATCTACAAAGAAAGACTACATAGGCACAGAGGTTTCCCGTATGGAAGAGGAGGCGGAGGGCGACGAGGCAAATGCTTCTGAAGGGTTATGATCTAATTCCCACAGAGGAGAGAGAATTCCCGACTTATGTGGTGTGTCTCCGAACAGATGAGCAAGTCGGCTCAGACAGACACATGTAATGAGGGTGTGCTAGGGAGGCAGACATCCAGAATACTGGCATGAGTTGACTGACAAGTTTGAACGGCAGAACACAAGCCCTTTTCCTTCTGCAGCTGCCAATTCTTTGTCGTAATCATATGCACACTTGGCATGCCATAGATTAACCGTTAACTGCCCACCCCCCCTCGCCAGCAAATCATATTTGCTGGAGTTCTTTAATGCGCAATGGTAGGAGTTATTTTTAAAGAGGTGAAATGTAAATCCCTGACATCTTTAAGCCATACCCCTCATATAATGTTCATTGAGATGCCGTCATCAGAATAATTAGCAGTTTTGTAGTATTTAAAGCGTTTCCTTTGTAACCCATACAGCTGCCCCTGTAAGGGCAGACTTTATAACTTGTACCCATAATACAGATGAGGGCTCGAGGCTGTGAAGAATTAGCTGGCCAGAGGTCACCTAGATCACAACCTAAATTGTAACAGAGCTCTCTTTTGCTGGCTTCAAACTTTTCCTCAAAGTCCTTAGCTGCTATACTACACCAGATGTTAGCTTAATTAACCACAAACCCTGAAATTTCGAATACTCAGTTGGGGGGGGGCATGTGTTGCAAAATGTGTTTTCTTTGCTATGAAACCCTGCAAAAATTTGTCAGCCGTTTGGAGGGGATCCCAAATTTTGGGCTCCATAATTAACGAAGCTCCAAATGCTGCCGTCCCACAGTGTTGTCTCTGTGTGTAATTTAGAATCATGGAATTAAGTTGGAAGGGGCGCTGAGGATCATTGTCCAAGCCCCCTACAATGCTGGAATATGCAGCTGTCCCGTATGGGGATTGAACCCACAACCTTGGCATTATCAGCACTATGCTCTAACCAACCGACCTAACCACTGAGTTTAAATTTAAATTACTCAAATGTAGGCTTTAAAAACATTTTATAATCTAGTGATAGAAATATACAGTGGTACCTCAGGTTACAGACACTTCAAGTTACAGACACTTCAGGTTACAGACTCCGCTAACCCAGAAATAATACCTCAGGTTAAGAACTTTGCTTCAGGATGAGAACAGAAATCGTGTGGCGGCAGCGGGAGGCCCCATTAGCTAAAGTGGTACCTCAGGTTAAGAACAGTTTCAGGTTAAGAACGGACGTCCAGAACGAATTAAGTTCTTAACCCGAGGTACCACTGTATAGCAGGTTCTTATGGCATTGTACAGTTGTGTACAATGTATGTACCAGCTGTGTGTAGGTGGGGCACCAATTCAGCAGTGGTTACCATTTGGCAGTACAGTGCTAACAGAACCATCCCCTGCCTTGGTTGCCACCCCGTCTCTGTGTGGTGAGGAATTTGGGGTTGGGGTAAGCAAGAAGAGAAGCAGGCAAGTACTGCCAAAGTCATGCCTTGGCCTCTGCAGAGGCAGCATTAAAAGAAAAAGGAGCCCTGGACGGTTAAGTCCAGTCAAAGGTAACGGTGGGGTGCAGTGCTCATCTCACTTTTCAGGCCGAGGGAGCCGGTGTTTGTCCACAGACAGCTTTCTGGGTCATGTGGGCAGCATCACTAAACCGCTTCTGGAGCAATGGGACGTTGTGACGGAAACCAGAGTGCATGGAAACACCGTTTACCTTCCCACCGCAGCGATACCTATTTATCTACTTGAACTGGTGTGCTTTCAAACATCTAGGTTGGCAGGAGCTCAGACAGAGCAACGGGGGCTCAGTCTGTCACGGAAAATGGTTCTCTAGGTCACCAATATGGCAATGCTTTGAGCTGACTATTTGAAATCTGGTGCAAGAATCACTTGCAATATATATAGACCCTAAAGTCCCCCAGTGGTGCGACAATTAAAAAGAAAAACCACCGTACGTTTGCAAAGCTAAGCAGGGTCTGCTATGGTTTCAAATTGGATGGGGGAACCATGCATTGCAGGGGATTGGGCTATAGATGACCCTCAGAAGTTACTTCCAATTCTATGGTTTTATGAAGTTCCATTGTGTATGTGGGGCCATAACCTACTCATAGTGTTCATGTTGTCTTTTGTAAGGTGACCTGGGAGTTTTTAGCATACACTGAAGGGCAGGATATAAATTAAAAGTGTTTAGAAAAGAAAAGAAGAAAGCGTTAATTCAGAATTATTAAGGACCTGATCTTTTCTATACATAGAAAATTAATGTCCCCCCTTTCATTATAGGGGAGTTTCCATACTCTGAAAGTAAAGCTAAGCTTTTTTCAACAACTGTGAAGCTGAATGTGATTTTATACGGCTGAGAACGTTGAGCAAGTTCTTTATCTTCCAAGTTAAAAGGGCAAGCATTCTAAAAATACACACAAAACTTGCAAAACAGGTAGAATGATGAAAAATAATATCTGCTCGTTGCAAAAAGACTGACAAATCTCTTCAACGTGTAATCTGAGTTGGTTTGAAATTGTTCTGTGCCTTTGGTATCATGTAACTGTAACTTCACAATCTCTTCAAATATAGATGAACATGGGAATCAGTCTATGCTTTTTTTTTTTTTGAAAAATGTGCAATGAAGCTGTGCCAGACCCTCCAAGTGTCCCTATTTTCCAGGGACAGTTCCAGATTTACAGAAGCCATCTTGGTTTCTGATTTGATCCTGGAATGTCCAGCTTTTCCTTAGGATGTCCCTATTTTCATTGGAGAAATGTTGAAGGGAATGGAGTTATCTGACCCCTGAGCCGTCTGAAGGGGATCCTGTATAGGGAAGGTTTTTTTTTTTAAAAAAATGTTTCATGTTTTTATGTTGAAAGCAGTCCAGAGTGGCAAACCAGTCAGATGGGTGGGGTATAAATATAAATATAATAATAATGAGGCATCTAATCATAGCCTGCATTTTTATTAAGGCTTGATCAGGGCCTGTATTTTAAAATGAGCTTAAAGATTTTCAAATGTTCATGCCAGGCAGAAGACCAGCTGCCTAAGAACCTTGGCAAGATGTTTATTCTCCTGGACAAGGGGGCCCCCTGATTTATAGCAGAAAACAATTCTCAAAGTCAAAGGGAATTACAGGCTGACAGCCAAGGTTACACTGACCCTACATATTACAGAAGATAAAAAAGGAGATAAACATAATTAAGAGTGGGTAAATAGTAAAATAAAACCATGTGCCTCCCATTAAACTTGAGCCATATTTTCCTAAGGTTGAAAGGTCAAGAGCAGTGAAAAAGGCAACTGGCTTGGCTGGAGAAGAGAGGTTTTTTTCTATCTTATTTTGAGGCTGGAAACTGTTCCTTCCTTTTTTACTTTGAAAAGGTTTATTCTTCTAAAAAGCTATCTATGTTATGTATTAAATATATTGGCTTAAATGTAATTATGCAAAGGAATTAGAAGCTAAGAAATGTTAAATCCTTATGCTAGATTCTTATTTCATATAGTTGGAAGAGATCACAGGGGCCATCAGCCACCAGCCCAGCCCCCCCGCCAAGCAGGAAACATCATTAGAGCACACATATGGTTATTTGTTTAAAGACCTTCAAGAGAAGGAGATCTTTCAATGATGATGTGAATTCAAGATCCTTGACATCTGTTTAAGATAAAAATTTAAGATTAAACCATTTGTTTTGGAGGGCAATAGGGCGAGGTGAGCTGGTAATTAAGGTTCCTTGTTGAGACACATGTAAGATATATTACTACTTATTTGTCATTTATAGATAGAAGAATATATATCTTTTTGTTTCCCATAAAAGGACAAGAGGAAATGGGTGTATCTTTTGTGATTGGTTCTAGCAAACAGCCAATAGGAATTTCAACCAGGCTGATTGGACAGAGGCAGCCACAGGAGGAGCAAGGGGGCTGGATTAAGGAAATATAAGTGCTGGCCAGAATGGCAGGAGGCCAGGCCAGAGCTTGGTAACCATATACCACTGTGCCTCATATTTATTTGTCTGACAAATAAATTATTATTTTAATTTCTCTATTGCTGCGTTGAATATTTCATTCCAGCTAAGCGTTAACCACAAGCAGGGTGCTACAATAATAATAATAATAATAATAATAATAATAATAATAATAATAATAATAGAACAGGACACCCTTATTTTCATCCGAGAAATGTTGGAGGGAATGATATGTTGGAAGAAGCCCAGAGGGGCTGGGGGTATAAATAATAAAATTGTTGTTGTTGTAATGGAATGGGGTGTCCCTATTTTCATCAGAGAAATGTTGAAGGGAATGCAGTGTCACTTGTCCATAGCACATAGATTCTGTGCCTTTATTATCTGAATTACAAGGAGGAATGAACAGGCGAAACATTCCCTCTCATTGTATCTCAGCTTTCCTCAACCTGGTGCCAGCACTGTTATACCACTTTAACAGTTGTGTCTCCCCCCGCAAAGGACCCTGGGAACTGTAGTTTGTTAAGAGTGCTGATGCCTGTTAGGAGGCCACTGTTCACCTCCTATAGAACTACAATTCCCAGAGTGGTTTAACAATAACTCCTTCTTCACAGGAAACTCTGGGAATTGTGGGAGGGGTGGAATTGGGGCCACCTCACAACCCTTAGCAGATCACAGTTCCCAGGATTCTCTAGGGCAATCCGTAAAACTGGCACAACAGGGCTTTAAATTTATTGTGAGAATGTGGCCCCTGTTTACAAAAAGTGACATTCTACATTATTCATCTCAAAGCACTGTGCTGTAGACCTGATATCTTTCCCACAAAGCTGAAATTATGCAGATTGATGACCACAAAGGAAAGATAAGGCAATTTACTACATTATTAGTGTTGTGTTTTATTTTTATGTGTTTAATATTAAAGAGCTGATCAGAAGATGAAATCAAGTTCTAATATTCTAAAGTTTTGTCAGTGGCTGAACAGTTATTTCTAAAGAAGGGAGAGGGCCTTATCGGTAGTGGTGCCCGCCCTGTGGAGTGCCCTCCCATCAGATGTCAAGGAAACAAGCAACTATCTGACTTTTAGAAGACACCTGAAGGCAGCCCTGTTTAGGGAAGTTTTTAATGTTTGATGTTTTATTCTGTTTTTAGTCCTCTGTTGGGAGCCGCCCAGAGTGGCTGGGGAAACCCAACCAGATGGGCGGGGTATGATGATGATGATGATGATGATAATAATTGTTAAGTTAATAATAATAATAATAATAATAATAATAATAATAATAATAATTTATTTGTACCCCGCCCATCTGGCTGGGTTTCCCCAGCCACTCTGGGCGGCTTCCAACAAAGATGAAAAATACACTAAAATGTCACATATTAAAAACTTCCTTGAACTTCAGATGTCTTCTGAATGTCAGGTAGTTGTTTATCGCTTTGACATCTGATGTTGTGGGCGAACATATCAGACGATACAGCGATTCTTCCAAAGCAGCTCTTTATTTGTAAGCTAGAACAGAACTGAACTGAGGAGCTCAGTCAGCCTGCTTATACAGAGCTCCAGAACAATGTAACTGTTGCAACTTTCTAAAACTATCCAATCACTGAACGTCACTTTCGATCCTTCATTTGCATACAAACTATCCAATCACTGAACATCACTTTCGATCCTTCATTTGCATAACTATCTGCAGTATGCCCCTGCTGGCCCAGGGTGAGAACTTCAGTACATAATAATAATAATAATAATAATAATAATAATAATAATAGAGGACCTTACTTGGAAAGGAAGCCTAAAGAGACTTAAAAGGTGGCATCCAACACAGAGCAGACCCACTGAAGTCAATAAACAATGGGTCTACCATGAATGAATGAATGAATTTTGATTTATTATGGTCACAGACCAGAAATACAGACATATGCAACAATAAAAGCGTATAAATATAAATAATTTAAAATTAAACTCTACAAACTAGAACACAGTAAATCAAACAGATATGAGTATGACTTAATCTACCATGAGTATGATTTAGTCGGATACCCAAAATGAATAAAATGAAGTAGAAATGATTGTTTTCCAGCAATCAGTTTTACTTTTTTTACCTAGGTCAAAGTCCTGTTGCAAAATCATGCACAAAGAATTTCCAAATAATTGGCCACACTTGTCCTCCCTGTAACCTGATGCCCAGGCTTTTGGCCTATCCATCTTTGGTCATACTGAACAGCTGGTATTTTATCTTACAAAAGAACTTTTTAAGCATTTGAAGACTCCTGCTTTATCCTCCCTCTAGGGTCTCTGGCTCTGCCAAAGTTAAGTAGCAGAATAGTTTCAGACCTAGCCAGTTTTTTTCTTTAAAAAACAAAAAACAAAACCGCCACCAACAACAACACCCAGCTGTTAAAAGACACAATAACCAGAGGAATTAATATGGTTTGGTATTGCCCTTGTAAAAGGGAGTATGTGAATTGATCACTTTTATAAGGTGTTCCAATTGCTACATGTTGCTTGCAAAATTTCTGTTTTGACTCCATAGCTGATTATATAGCAAGTGAATTGCATAGTGGTGCTAAATCACAGACTATCTGCTTGCCCCTACTTTTGGATAATTATAAATCTTCAGTGAACAAGTCAGCATCTTTTCTTTCCCCATTTTTATGTTATTTGCCTTTCTTTTAAACCAAGCATGGCTGTAAGTATTAGCAAAGTCTTTTAAATAATCCAGACAAGGCCCAGAAAGAGAATAAATTTGATAACACTTGAGTGCAGAAACAAAGAAACAAAAACCCCTGGTGTATAATTTGAGGAGAAAGGAGCAAAGCCTTTCTTACGTTAGGCCTTGCACATAGCAGTGAGGCACTGAACCAAACATGCAGAGGACAGAACTCACTTAGAACTACCCAGCCAATCAGGGCATGTTCTACCTCTGCAAACATCATATCACTCTGCCGGTTGCTAAAGAAGGGATATTTCAGTCCTCACCCATACTTAAGAGGGAGGAGAATCTGTTTTACTGTCAGGTATACATGAGGAAACATAGGCTGAGCGCAAAGTTTGCTTAATAGTTTCAGTAGGTTTTATGTTCAGATTAGTTTGCATAGATATCATTGCAGACTAAGAATAATGTCACTGTTTTTCAAGTGAGTCATGTTGCAAAAATTTCTTCAATAGTTTCCTCACTTGTTGATAGTTGGAGTTTCCCCCCTTCAATCACTACTGTATGTTCTTTCCCCACCATTTAAAAAAAGGTAAAGGACCCCTGACAGTTAAGTCCACTCACGAACGACTCTGGGGTTGCGGCACTCATCTCGCTTTACTGGCTGAGGGAGCTGATGTTTGTCCGCAGACAGTTTTTCCGGGTCATGTGGCCAGCATGACTAAGCCGCTTCTGGCGAAACCAGAGCAACGCACGGAAACGCCGTTTACCTTCCCGCCAGAACGGTACCTATTTATCTACTTGCACTTTGATGTGCTTTTGAACTGCTAGGTTGGCAGGAGCAGGGACCAAGCAACGGGAGCTCACCCCTTTGCAGGGATTCAAACCACCGACGTTCTGATCGGCAAGCCCTAGGCTCAGTAGACTACAGCGCCACTCGCATCCCTTTCCCACCATTTACTTTAATCCAATTCTGAATTGGATTTGCATGGCAAAAGGGAGAAATGGACCAGCTGTCGTTTTGTCTGGCCTTAAGCCCACTTTGTCTATGATGGTGCCATAACCAAGATATCACATACAGATAGCTCAGAAACTTCAACAGGCACGGTCTCTGTAAGATTCCTGGAAGAGAGTTTGTGAGATTTGTGACAATTAAAATAGTTTCCTTTACAGCTATTTTTACCAAGCCTGTTGTCCAAATTGGGAAGCACGATCTACTGAAAACTGTTTCCAACCTTCGTTTCTCTGTAGCAGATACTGAGCAAACGTTTCTTTTGACCTAACGGATGTTGACTTATGAATGCAACATTTGTAGTCAATTTGATCTGGCAGGCTGATTGCATTTTTTTCTGGGGTCCACCCCTCACTGCATGCTTTTTGTATTCAGTTCTATTTCATAATGGATTATTTTTACCGCAGGAGTCTGCTTTCATGATGCATTACCAGAGCAAATAACGAAACAACTGTATTAGGAAGTGGGTGGGGCTCTTGAAGACTAGATAATCTTTTTTTTAAAATAAAAAAAACCCCATAGGAGATTTTCATGGCAACACCAGCAGCTGAACATGAATATGGATATTTTGATCCTAAAGGCAATTTTAAATAACTGCACAGACTGGTACCAGTACATCAGAATTGCACCTGATATCCTACCACCCACAGCTTTCAACATCTTCTAAGACTGCTTCCCCCAATTCTGCAAGCCTGATATAAAACATTATTATTGTTGTATTTTATTTTTACATTTTAATTTTAATTTTAAAGAGCTGATCAGGAGACGAAATCACTTTCATTTTTGAATGGAAATTGGAGGCATGCTTTTATTTATTTATTGCAAGAATTCATATCCTGCCTTTCGGGATATAAATCCTTCCAAGGCGGCATACAAGAAACACCGAGCTGCATTTGAAATACATAAACACACGTGGCCCAGCCTCTGTGTTTCTCCATGAATCACTGTTCTGAGAAAGCCTCCTGGCTTGAGTGGGAGAAAGGAGGTCCAAAGCATGTAGACTAGTGTAGAAATAGCAGAGTGAGCCTCCTCTGATGGCAGATACTTCTGCATCTCCACACCCTCTCCAAGCAGAATACAAGGCCAGGGCAATGAGTCAAGGAGAGATGGAGTGATACACAGTCTCTTCTGTGGGTGGATGCTTTGATTATTATTTATTTTATTTCTAGTGGCATGCAGTCATCAGTTGTCTTGTGGCCCAACCCCATTGAATTCAGCAGGGCTTACTTCTGAGTAGACATAGTTGGGACTACATTGTTAGCCATGGAGCTCACTAGTGGCCCACTCACTTTCTCTCAGTCTAACTTTCTAAGACTCTTGAGATGATGGAACTGTGAGGTAGTGAACCATATTCACTGCCTTGTGAGATCTTTGGAGGAAAAACTGAGGTCCACACAGTTGGAAATGGGACTGCATTTAAAGTGATGGAGAAGGCAAAGGTGAGCAATTGTCTTAAGCAGCGATGGACAATCTGAGGACCATCCGTGCTGACCATTGACCATGCTGGAGCCTTTTCCTCATCACCATTGCAAGGAGGTCTCAGGCCTCAGGAAACAGGAAGCCTGTTGCCTGAGCTCCAAGACCTTCTTATGATGGTACTGAACCAGAGGGAGGAGAGGAGTCGTTGCAACTGTGGGGTGTAAGAATCAGGTGCAGTCAAACACAACATTGCTAGAGTAGACATGATGGTTGTCTCAGTCCTCCAGCCGGAACTTCCTGCTTTCCAGGACTGAGACGAAACTTCCTATGTGTAACTTGAGATGGGTGTGGCCTCTCCTGAAGTAAAAGAGCCAGAATCACAGGCTGGTGACCATCTTGTCTCTCTTGTCTCTATCGATGCCATCTTAACAACAGCACTACTAAGATGCACCCTTGGCTCCAGGCCAAGAGAAGAAAAGGGGGGCTTTCTCCCACAAGGAGATAGTTACCACATTTAAACTATGTTCTAACCTTTTAATAAGTCTGCCTTCTGGGAATCTTTGTGTGAACAGACGATTACTTGTGAGTAAATGTTTTATACTTTACAGAAGACTGTGTAGCGTCTTATTTTAGGAGGGATTAAATGGGGAAAATAAAGGCCCATATAGTTAAAGCTATGGTTTTACCTATAGTGATGTATGGAGGTGAGAGCTGGACCATAAAGAAGGCTGATTGCCGAAGAATTGATGCTTTTGAATTATGGTATTGGAGGAGACTCTTGAGAGTCCCATGGACTGCAAGAAGATCAAACCTCTCCATTCTGAAGGAAATCAGCCCTGAGTGCTCACTGGAAGGACAGATCGTGAAGCTGAGGCTCCAATACTTTGGCCACCTCATGAGAAGAGAAGACTCCCTGGAAAAGACCCTGATGTTGGGAAAGATGGAGGGCACAAGGAGAAGGGGACGACAGAGGATGAGATGGTTGGACAGTGTTCTCGAAGCTACCAGCATGAGTCTGACCAAACTGCAGGAGGCAGTTGAAGACAGGAGTGCCTGGCGTGCTCTGGTCCATGGGGTTACAAAGAGTCGGACACGACTAAACGACTAAACAACAACAACAAAAAATGTGGAAAATACCAGGAAATATTTACAGAGACTCTAACGAGGCTAAGCAAGCTGTCTGCTGTGCGTGTGTTTAAATAAAAGGGGAATGTTAACTCTGCTGATTTTGTTGAACTTGTAAAGACAAGTTGGGATGGGATATCTTAGACAATATATCCTTCCCCGCATCCCTAAACATTCCCACAGCAACATATCCTCCAACACGTCGAGGTGAAAAACTGTGACATGTGTCTTCCAGAAAGGCATTACCATACAAGTCACATGACCTGCATGAGATTGCGGTACTGAAAGACGCACTTTTTGGGAGGCGAGACTGTGGCACCCAAAATGGGCACCAAACTCTTACACAAAAATAAAAATGGGACATGCCAGTTTCACTGCGATAGCTGAGGGGTATGTAAACGGAGGCAGAGACACTTGATTTTGGGAGGGCTGGCGGGCCAGGGATGGACTTGGGGTAATCTTTGGTAACATGACGCCCTGTTCAAGGCCAAAATTTGGTGTCCTCAAATGGATCATCTCAATTTTGCACCAACACTGCCCTAAATCTGGTGCTGGTTGGGCCCTCCATAGCAGGAACCCTACAGCACAACAAGAAGGGTGAACTGCAGTAATACACTAAATTCATGTATTTAATGAGAAAACACCTTAACTTTCATTGTGTTGTGTCTGATTACAAAATGGGTGTATTGGGAGAAAAGCACACTAAAATGCTGACACTTTTTTGAGGACTCTCTCTCTCTTTTTTAATGGCAAGCTGATGTGGAAATGTAACAAATTTAAAACTGAAAAAATGAGAACTGAAATTGACAGATCCTTCCAGCCGTAGTTGTTTTGAGGTCTTTGCCAGAGAAATGATTTTAAAACCTTGGAATAAGTGATTATAGCTCCCTCTGCCTAGTGGGAACATCTCTCTTGACGTTGTCCTTGGACATTTGCTGAGATAATCCTACACCGTAGCAAGTGGCAAACGTTGTTTGTCTTTCTCCCTCGTACAAGAAGTTCCACGCCCTGAACCTCTGGAAGAAAGCTTTCCGTGACTTTGTTCCTCTGGGTGGAACACCCTTCCTATTTCTATTCATAACCACCCTGTTAAACCTTTTAAGTTGAAGAAAAAGGCCTCCTTAGCAGCGTTCTGGTCTGTAAACTGTTCTGGTCTCTGTAAATGGTGACATACTTTAAAAAAACTGTTACTGGCATGTACCAGTCCCATGATGGTCACCTTTGTGTTTTGTGGCAGACTTGTTCCCCTCCTGTCTTTTAAATATAGGATCTTTTATATGTAGTCAACTTTCTTTCTTTCTTTCTTAACTCATTCTCATACAAAAATAAAACAGCAGTCTTGAACGTAAGATATTTTATAATAATAATAATAATAATAATAATAATAATGATTTTTTATTTATATCCCGCCCTCCCCAGCTGAAGTCGAGCTCAGAGTGGCTAACAACAGTAAAAGTAACACAGTTTTCATAAAATCACGATCAATTAATTGAAATACATTCTAAAATCAATTCATTCTAAAATCAATTCAGAATCAAATTAATGGCAACCATTGGGCTAGAGTTCTATGAGGATTACCAAAGGAGGGGGTCAGACTGTGCCTTGGCTGAAGGCCTGGTGGAACAGCTCTGTCTTGCAGGCCCTGTGGAAAGATGTCAAGTCCCACACGGCCCTAGTCTCTTGTGACAGATCGGGGCCACAGCCGAAAAAGCCTTGGCTCTGGTTGAGGCCAGCCTAACCTCCCTGTGGCCTGGGATCTCCAAGATGTTTTTATTTGAAGACCGTAAGGTCCTCCGTGGGACATACCAGGTACATGGGTCCTAGGCCGTATAGGGCTTTAAAGGTCAAAACCAGCACCTGAACCTCATCCTGTACTCCACCGGGATCCAGTGCAGCTGGTATAGCACCGGATGAATGTGATCCCGTGGCGAGGACCCTGTAAGGAGTCTTGCCGCGGCATTCTGCACCCGTTGGAGTTTCTGGGTCAGTCTGGGTCAGGCTTTCTGAGGGTGATCTCTAGGGAGGACAATGTGAGAAGGATGCAGCAGTCATGCGCCATTCGATCCCAGCCCCTCAGGGGAGAGGCTGTGTTTGAAGGCTGCATGGCATCCTTCTCATGCCACCCTCCCCAAGCCGCTTTGAGAGGCTGGGATCTAATCAAATCCCAGCCTGGCAAAGTCACGCAGGCCTGGCTCAGGGAAGAAAAAGCTCCTGGGACAATCGCTCCGGCAATCAAATAGTATTTCGTCAGCAAAAAGACACCACTTACATAAACCCTTGCATGTTAAACACGTACATTTATTGAATTAGTAATCTATTTCCTTGAATCTAATTATCCTCAGAATTTTACAAGCAAAATATTTGACGGCATCTGTGTTCAGCTGGTTTACAATTTGGCATGTCCAGCAAAGCATAACTTAAATGTTTTGTATTATGGTTCTCATACCTGACAACCCGAAATCTATTTGAAAGCTTTTTGCAGTTTCCCCAGATATGTATTGGAAATATTCTCCTCATGGATGGGGTGACACTTTCTTGTAAAATATCATTGCAGGGAAAGGACCAGGGTAATGAATGGGCACTCGATAAGGGGAGTGCACAGGTCCCAAGAATCACTTTGTATCTGTATATACACATTCCCCCCCCCAACAATCTGATCTGTTTTTGAGTCACACTCTGTTCTTTCTGCTTCAGTTTGTGCTCTTGATTCCAAGCCCACCCTGTACAAAATGGGTGCCCTGTTCCCTGCAATGGGAATTCTAAAAATGCATTGTTCCCCACTTTTGGCCAAAATGAAAGAAATTTACAGGCACAGAAGCCCCTCCAGAGTGGATTAAGCCTGCCAAATTGTGGGCAAATAAATCCAGGGCTTTTCATTTAGGGCACCTTGCAACTCTGATTTTTTTTTTTAAAAAACCAACAACAACCCAAGGACAAGCCTATAACACTTTGATTTTTTATTTTTTTGCCAGAATGGCATACAATTTGCAGGCATTGTGAGCTCTTCTGAGGAGATGAAGCCTGCCAAATTTCAGAATGGTGGCTGTAATGATTCTCTCATAAAGGCAAACATTTCGCTGTTGGATGGGGGGGAGGGGTTTCAATAAGAGCCATAGGGGTTAGGGTGTTGGAGGAAAAAGCCTAAATGCCCAGAAGAGACTGAGGTAGGGGGAAGCTAGTATACAAGCTTGGCCCCCACTGAGTGAAGTTCTCCAGCCTTTCAGTTCTGCAAAAAGTTGACAAGGTGGCTTTGCAATATTGAAATAATGGAGTAAAAGTTACAAAACCATCAAAAATACGAATTATCAATATAAAAGAAGAAAAGTAAACAAGAAACAAAAGCTGCATTAAAAAGTCACCATGCAGGCAAATAATAATGTTATCTAAAAACATTCTCTTTGGCCTTGTATCTTTTATTGACTTCCTTTTGTTAAGGCCGATAGGAAATGTCGGGTGCCGATGAATATTAAATGACAAAAACAAAATGGTTGTGTCTCCAACTTTCATTTTAATCTCTGTCTCCCAGTGCTGATATGACCTTAATCTTAGCCTTCTGGACGATGCCCTACATTTCTGCATGGAAGGACAAAATTCTCAGCATATTGCAATGATTTCCAGTGACATTGGCATCATTTAATTGCCGTGGTCACCAAAAGTAGGCCATTCTGACAGAGCGTATATCATTTGCTCATGTAAACAACAGTTCTCAGCACTCTGACCCTTGAATGCCACCCTGTCATTTCACAACTGCTTGTAACATATTTCTGCATTTTTGCTCATGTGCTCCTTTGAAAGGATTCTTGCAGCTTTCTTGGCTTTCCCTGGAGTCTTAAATGTCAATTTCTCTGTTTAATGAGACATCCCTCCTCTCCCCTCCCTTGTAGCCTTAGATGGAGGAAACAGCTGTCTAGGGGCTGACATCCACACACAGTGTTTTTGTGATAAAGAACTGGCAGCTTCTGAAACCAGATTTAATTAAGACTAGCCTTTCTCCTGCAGTCTCATCAGAATAGCACACTCCCCTTGGAATGTCATTACCTTTCCTAACTACCTCAGGAAATAGTATTAGAAGATTATTAATTAAGGGGGAAATGTACAGAGCTCATTATAGATGGCTGCCAGGGAAAGTCAAATACAGTGGTTATCTGGGGCCTTTGTGATATGTTTCTGTTGAGACTGTGATCATGAAAAAAACAACTCCAAAACACTTCTGTTATATTTTACCCTCCCATCCACACAGAAGACGCCCTTATGGGGGAGGCTTAACACTGAAACCTCTTCCGCTTATAACTTAATAGCAGCTTCTGCCAGGAAAATTAAACCAGCAATCAGGTTTTGGGTTTCCCATGTCAGTTTCCTGTTCTGCCTTAGCCAAAGCCCTGGCTGTTACTTCTGGTGTGGGTGGAGGGGATGTTTGTTCCAGTTCTGGCACACTGGCTGGACATTGGCTGCTCCATATCCGTCATGAAATTATTGGTGTTGTTTTGAAGCGTTTGAGCTTTCCCTTGCAGTGTCCAAATGTAAACAGCCTACGGTTGCATGACACCCACCATTCTCTACTTGTCGTAGAGATCCCCTTACGTATTTGAAACAGAAACACACCCCTGGCTCTCTCAGGCTTCTGCCTCACTGTTCCTCTCTGCTCTGTTTAAATGATGCACACCAGTGTGGTGTAGTGGTTAAGAGTGGTGGACTTGTAATCTGGTGAACTGGGTTCGCTTCCCCGCTCCTCCACATGCAGCTGCTGGGTGACCTTGGACTGGTCACACTTCTCTAAAGTCTCTCAGCCTCACTCATCTCACAGAGTGTTTGTTGTGGGGGAGGAAGGGAAAGGAGGTTGTTAGCTGCTTTGAGACTCCTTAAGGGGAGTGAAAGGCGGGATATCAAGTCCAAACTACTTCTTCTTCTTCTTCTTCTTCTTCTTCTTCTTCTTCTTCTTCTTCTTCTTCTTCTTCTCCTCCTACTCCTCCTCCTCCTCCTCCTCCTCCTCCTCTCTGCAGAATAATACACCAAAGTACTGTGCCAAGACCAGCCAGTGTCAAACTATGCTTAGAGTGCTGGACTAGGACCAGAGAGGCCACTGTTAAAAACCACACTAAGCCATGATGCTCCCTGCGTTACTTTGGACCTATCACTGTGTCCCAGCCATAGAAGCCAAAAGTGTGTGCAACCTCCAGCTTCATAAAGTAATATCTAACATCTTTCCCTCCCTCCCTCTGTGAGACCATACATGTACCCAGTGCTTTCCCCCCTAGAAAAATAGGTGCTGGTACACACCATGAAGTTGTTACACTTTTTAACAACAAAAAAGAGGTGCCGGTACTGTGTACTCTTGAGTACGCCCTGAAAAAAGCACTGCATGTACCTATGGATTTCTGCTTAGCATCTTGCTCCATGTTTTACTGATTTTTCCCAAGACCAGCAGTAGTTTTTTATGTGGTGTATGGTTCCCATTATTCTGAGTTTTGAGATGTCAGTTTATAGCGAATGGTGTAGGTGAGCAGTCATCTAGAATTACTAGGTTATATAAGAATGGGACCTGCAACAACATGTGGCAGTGTAGATTCCTCCTGACCCAGAGTTCCAGGATCCTCAGTTCCACCCCTCTTCTCCAGTTTATGCCTCTTGAAAGCTTTGGGTTCCCCGAAGCATGTTGATGCCTCTTTCTTGTGCATGGATGGCACTGTTTTGGCCATATAAGGATTGGCACTGTAGCATATAAGACAGAACTCCTGGGCTTGCTGAAGGTTCAAATGGAGTTATGTATATAAATACTTTTTTATCCACTTGCAGAGTACAGTGGTACCTTGGGTTACAGATGCTTCAGGTTACAGACACTTCAGGTTACAGACTCTGCTAACCCAGAAATAGTACCTCGGGTTAAGAACTTTGCTTCAGGATGAGAACAGAAATTGCACGGCAGTGGTGCGGCAGCAGTGGGAAGCCCCATTAGCTAAAGTGGTACCTCAGGTTAAGAACAGTTTCAGGTTAAGAACAGACCTCCGGAACAAACTAAGTTCTTAACCTGAGGTACAACTGTACTGTACAAAGGAAGTAAAATTCAGGAATCCAGCTTAATTAAATTTTAGATGTGTACTTCTTGAACAGAGGTTTCCTAGAGATGAGGCGTCACGTCTTGGTAGGATGAGATGCTTTGGCCAATACATACTTCACATTCTGATGATGCCATAGAAGCCTGCCCAGCAAAGCAACCCCATTGTGCTGTTTATTCCACCAAGGCCTTCTGCGTTAAATCTGAGATAGTTTAGATGAAGATGAAAGAAGGCCTTTGATGTGCAATATATGTTCCAGACCTTATTGCCCGGAACAAACTAAACATGGACCTGAGGCTTTGTATTAGGAGAAACCTTTCACAGACAACACGATCATCTTCAGATGTATTTGGAAAACATTCTTTTGCATTCAGCAAAAGACCAAGACAAGCTAGTTGGATGCAATTAAACATCAAAGCCCCTGTTGTCTTCTTATTAAGTGGGTGATATGTTTTGATACCGTCTTCTGTCTTCTAATGCATGCTTAATATGAAATAACGGGACATTGTTCAGTGCCAGTGCTTGATGGAGACATGCCCTTAGAAGGGCACGTTTGTAAGATACATATCTTTTAAACACACTAGTTCTAAGTATTCTGTCACGTTATACTGTGACCGTGACAAACAAGGCTTGGATTTGTATCCAACACGAGTGGTGCTCCTCTCATGTAATGGGACTTCCTCTCCTCTGTGTACACATCCCTGGATGGTTTCAGGTAAAAAGATTAAAGAATTGTATGGTGGGGATAAATTTGTCAGTAGCAAATACCCATGGTGACAGCTAAATGGACCCATTGTGTTTGGATGCAGTGTTCCTCTGAGCATCTGATTCCAAGTGGAATTGAAAGGGAAGGCCTGTTGCCTTGACACCTTGCTGGTAAATTTCCTAGGATTTTCTGGGTGGCTGCCGTTTCTATAGGATTCTGAACTAGATGGACATTTCTTCATCCGAAACAAAAGGAAGGGGGACTGCTATCTTATTTGAATGGCACCCCTGTCAAGTTCAGCCATAGCAAGTTCATAACCTCAGCCCAGATATACCTGCTGCAGAACTTAAAACGAAGAAAGTTGCGATCCTGAAACCATAGCCCAGAGAAACCAACACATAGTCCTAATCAGAATTTACTTGAATAGAGGTCCACATTGCTTTTAGTGACCATACCAAGGTGACAAGAAAATGCTAGGAAAGTAATACAGTAAGCCAACAGAATGGTAAATGCATTGGGCAGTCTGGATCTGTCTGGATCTCTGGTACTATCTGTTGAAAATGAGTCAAAGGGAACATTAGCAGCGACAGATTTGACCTGGGAAGTAAGTCCAACACAGATAGGATGCTGAAGAGAGGTGAGTGGTGCTAACAAGGGGGAAAGAGACCCCCAGTTAATAAGATACTGGCTAAGAGTTGTAAAAGAGGAACCTCCTGGGGAAGAAGAAGGTACATAGCTGTGCATTTCTGCATTCTTTACCCACAAATCGCTGGGTTGGCTCCCCTGGCAGCCTGCATAGATGAGCTCTGTCCTCTGACAAATAAAGTGAGTTGCTGGGAAGGCAATAAATTGGAGTGACAGTGGAATCAGGTGCAATAAAGGCAAGGGATTGACAGGCTGAGATTGTTGTTAAACCATTGCCAGAAGCAGCAATGAGACTATAGGACAGATGATTAACTGACCGTGGTTCTGACAGTGACAGAGGAAGCAGTTCTCAAAAGCAGATCTACATTGCCCATGTAGATATGGAACGGTCAGCATTTCACAGCCACCAGTCTCATGATTTGATGCTTTGCAAATTGTGAAAGAACACCATGTGATCCCAAAACTATTTGTTTCACCACTGGTGTGCATCATTTAAACAGGGCTTCATCAACCGTTTCACAGTTTAAAAAAATTCATTCTTGCCAGATTTCTGTAGACTTGTAGAATTGAAAGGAACTGTGGAACTGTCATCTGGCCCAATTCATCTTCCTGCATAGTGCAGGATCTACAGTGCGGGAGTCAACTGCAGCATCCCTGACAAATGGCGCTCCAGTCTTTGCTTTAGCAGCTCAGTGTAAGCACTTTGCATGCAATCCATGCATAACTCTCTGGTCATGGATGGGGTGGCATGCACAGAGGAGGGGAAAGAGGATGGTACACCAGTTCTTCTCTCCTCCAGTGATAGAAACTGGGATATGAAAGCTAGGAGCTAAAAGACACCTCAAACCGAGGTTATGGGCACAACAATGGAATGTCTAGGTGCACTTTTTTATAACAAGAATATGCACAACTGCAGCTAAAATATTGTGTTCATTTTTCACATGGTCTAGTCCTTCCCCTGCCCAAACCCCTAATATTCTTAAGAGGGTCTCTTCTCCAGTCTTCAGAGAGTGGCCGGAAGTGGGGAGGCAGTAAAAGATCCTCCTTTCTTTCCACTCTGCAGTTTTAATCTGAAATCTTAGGCTCAGTACAGCGCCCAGAGCTTAGAAACTGCTCACACAAATGACATTCCCTGTTGCAAAACACTCCAAGAACAATGGGCATTTCGAACACTGCTGACCTCCAAATCTTGTTGCCATAGCATTGCATCTTCTACTGATATCTCATCCCTCTGAATTGACAGCAGTGGATCCAGCTAGTTCATCTTAGAGAACCAGATTTGGGACAAGGGCTTCCAATAATCTATCCTTGGGTAAATATGTTACACAATATGTGTATACAGGCATGCAGAAAAAGTACATGCATGTGCCCACACTTCCCCATCAAACGACCTACACATTGATCCTAGCCCCCATGAAAAAGCATCTCACTTCATAACATGTGAAGTAGCCATGTTCAGTTCTGTGTCACTAACTCGTAGAAATAAGAGCCTAATGCCTGAGCACAAATTACTTCATGTGGGTAGGTATGTAAACATTAAAAGCATAGTCTGGCCACATAATTAAAAAATGATTTTGTAAGATCCTCTTGCAAATTAGATTTTTAGAGGCTTGTCTTATTTATTTAGAACATTCGGCAGCTGCCTTCCCTTCCCAAAGGTATTCAGTACAACGTAATGGCATCTAGGTGTTTGCCCCAAACCAAAACTCAACAGTTGCCAGTCAAACAGCAGCCCACATCATTTTGACAGTGGAAAAAGCATTCCAACATAGAAATGTTTTTATCAGCTGAGAAAAAACAAACCAGGGAGTTGGAGTTCGGGTGGATTTACCTTGGAAGTTTGTTTCAGAAAGTGGGTTTCACAAGGGCCAGGAACAGCCCTACTGTTAGGCAGAAGGGAGGCAGCTCCTGAGGGAAGGAGGGGAGAGCAAGATTTTGGATAATAGAGCTGTGTATGCCTTGTGATCTGCCCTGTGTCCCTTAAGCCAACCTGCTGCCCTCAGGTGCAGTGGAAGACACTGCCCCATGACAGTTGACCTAAGATTGAATTAGTGGTCTGGTCAGCTTTTGTACATGCAATGCGAGAGGAGCCATCTTTGCCTCAGGCAGCAAAATGTCTTGGGCTGGTCCTAACAAGGGGGAAGGAGATTCTATATTAGAGATTCTAGTGGAGCATTGGCTAACAGGCTAAAATAAAAATAAAATAAAATCTCAAGAGTAAGAATGCTGAGAATCACAAGAGACTTTCAGAGATTTCTAATATTGAGGGCTTTTAAAAAACATACGTTGGTCTGTTATTTAGAATGAGTCATACTAAGGTCTGTATGTTTGATTAATGTGTTTATGTGACATTTTGTCCCTTTCTCTGTAATGTAGAACAATATAAATCAGGGGCAGCCAAATCAGTGGTTTGTTTAAACAATGACTATACTATTTCATTTTTTTTTTTTAAAGAGAAAGGCCATTTTGGATTCATGTGATGTTATCAGCAATTTATTATTGCATTCACAGAAGTGTCAGATGTCATGCCAACCTTTACTTGTTACTGCAATCGTAATACATCTTGCTTTTATTTTTGGGAAGGAACTGAACGTATAAATTCCAGGCATAAAGCACAGTCTCCATTGCCGTAAACTCCCCTAAGATTTCATTGACATCACTGGTTTCAGCCTTTTGCCATACAGCCTATTGAACTAAGGAAGACTTGTTTTCAGTGCACTGGAAGATTGGCTCAATATCCAAAGGTCATTGGCTGCATCTAAAGCAGTCAGACTTTACGACAGAGGTGTAGTGGGCAAAGGAAGCAGTTATCTTCCTAACATGCATGCAGATAGGACCTGATTTTCAGGATCAGCTTTTAAGACTTTGTACTGACACATAGGCCTGGAAGCCCTATTATAAAACTGTATTCTATAATTTTCCTTCGGAAGTAGTTTATTTGTTTGTTTGTCTGTTTTTAAAACTAATTTTTATTGCTTCCAATAAACACTATAATAAAACACTACCAAGCAATGTACATCCAAATTGTTATTGCACACAACATATAGCACTGTTATGTCTGTGAGGTAATGCAGGTACTGTATGACGCTGCCCCTGCTCCCAACTAAGATGTTTGCTGGCCAAAGACAAAAGATTGTCTTTAAAAATGTCCACAAGAAGTGGGTGGTGGCCTGATCTATGGTCCTGTAGATGTTGTTCTCAGTGGTTCCTATTAGCCATCAAGACAGATGGTCCAAGATGATGGGACTTGTAGTTTATCAACATTTGGAGGGCTGCAAGCTGGAACTCTCCTCCTCAGAGCAAGAGAACGTCTGCTTTTAGTTGACTGGCGTTGTACATATCATGAAGGTTTGTTTTTCAGATAATGCTCTTTCCCCTTTCTTCGTAGAATCATAGAATCATAGAGTTGGAAGAGACCACAAGGGCCATCGAGTCCAACCCCTGCCAAGCAGGAAACACCATCAGAGCACTCCTGACATATGGTTGTCAAGCCTCTGCTTAAAGACCTCCAAAGAAGGAGACTCCACCACACTCCTTGGCAGCAAATTCCACTGTCGAACAGCTCTTACTGTCAGGAAGTTCTTCCTAATGTTTAGGCGGAATCTTCTTTCATCTTTATAAATACTCAGGCTAAAAACATGCACATATCATTATTAAACACAAAATGCTTTTTCTCATCTCCTTTTGCCCCTCTGTTGGAACTGGTCTTTCTCAGATTTGAGCAAGGAAGGCCCTTGTCTCTCTCTCCCCATTTTGGTTCAGAATTTGGTGTTATTCATAGAATAGATGTCGACAAATTTCGTCGAGTATAAGAAAATTAAAATGCAATGAATTTTAAATGGGAATCCCAAGTGTTCTGGCAATTAATTTGGATGGAACAATAAGAATATGAAGAGAATAGCAATGGATAACTCAGAGATGTAGCTGGCAATAAGCCAAAAGGAAATGTTTTAGAATAAATCAACTGCAAACACAATAGGCTCTTTTGAACGGTGAAAGGAAAATTAAGTCTTTTCAGATTAGACTTCTCAGTCCAGCTGGCTGAGAAGGAGAAGGAGAAGGAGAAGAAGAAGAAGAAGAAGAAGAAGAAGAAGAAGAAGAAGAAGAAGAAATGAGTCTTGTAATCTTGTGTGGATCCTTCTTCAGAAGGCATTCCACATTCTGAGTTGAGTCAATAAGCCTCTTAAACCTCTGCTAGAAGTCCACTTTTCTTTACAGCCAGATCAGTATATTTCACTGGCAAGTCACAAGATTGCTAGACAACAACTTGAACTCCCTCCCCATGCCTGTCCTAGCTTCCCCCCTTTTGCCATTCAGCATGCCCAGACATGTGTGCCTGCTGATGAGAAGAAAGCAAGAGCACTTGATTCTTTTTCTGTATATTGTGGGCCAATGCCTCTTTTGGTCCTACATCAAATCATTACACACCTTTAATTCATTCGTATAGAGACCTGCTTTGTAGAAACATGGTTAGTCAGCAGATCCATTAGTCTCATCAGTTCCTTTCCTCCTACAGGTTGTGATAAACCTGCATACTGCTTTAATCTCAGTGTTCTGATGGGATCTTCCCCTTTGGCTGAGCAGAATGTATTCAATAAAGATAACTAATTAATGTGCTCATAGATCAGTCCTGATTCATACAGGATTCTGGTTATGTAGAAAACCCTTAATCAGCCAAGCTTCCCATGTGTGCCTTTCTATGTTTAAATGCACTTTCTACATGCGCTGCCCCATCTGGGTGTAACATTAGTGTGCCAGCAGTGCATCCTCCAAAATACAACCTTTATGAGTAGCTTATGGTCCCACATACACCATGGAAGTTCATAGAACCATAGAATAATAGAGTTGGAAGGGATCCTGAGTCCAACCCCCTGCAATGCAGGTATCTCAACATGCAGTCCCCCATCCAGCTTGAAACCATACCAGGCCCTGCTTAGCTTTGCAAATGTGCTAGCAGTTTAATTGCTGTGCCACAAGGAGGGGCTGAACATGCATTTGGGCCATAATAGGTACATTGCACAGAAAATAATGGGCGGTGCATGGATCCTTTCAACTGTTTCCTGTATAAATTGGACTTCCCTGGAGCTGTATAAGTCCCAGATGTCCTTCAGTCTTTCCTCACGGCTGCTTGATGTCTGCTTTGAAGAAGAATGGGTGGCTGGCCATTTTTACATCTGTGGGTCCTTAAGTGAAATTCCAGCATGATCTCATTAGCTGCGCATGCTTCTTTAGTCCAACTTGAGCTCAGGCAGCTTATAGGCCAGGTGAGTTGCACATGCAAGCCAAATGCATGACATTCCATTGATGTAGTGTGCAAATATTTACCGGCAAACACAGAACGAGCTACCAAGCAGCGCTCGCACCTGATATCCAGTTGATGTGCAAACCCTCGTCCTCCGAGATTGACAGGAACACACTTGTGACTCTTTCCACGTCTCTCTGCCTTACGTAACAATTGCTGCTATATATTCTGACTCACTGTTTCCTTGGCCCTGACGGCTGACTTTATCTGTTCACGCCCTAATGGAAAGCTTTCTGCTGAATGGAGGCTCTTGTGCTGCCAGTCTGCTCTATGGAAAACACACATAATTACATTCTTCATAGAAAATGAACACAAAGGCTCACCATGAATACAGCCAGCTCTGAAAATTAGGACAGTGTGGATTCCCTACAATTGCTGGGAGCTCACAGAACATCCAGGGCATTTGCATGTGAATGAGCAACACACACATATTTCTGGGAGGGAATTATCTCTCTCGCTTTGCTTCTGTGAGCTCCTCACCACCCAGTAGGCATGAGGCCCTCAGGGGATTTTCCCATGTCCCTGCTGGATGCTAGCACCAACCAGCTGGCTTTAGCTAAAACATGCTACAAAAGCAGGAGGTGAGCATTGTGCCCATGAGAGCCTAACTACCATTTATCACTAGTGAAGACTTAACTACAGTCCCTTTCGGTGGTCTCCAAGAAGTCATTGGAACTGTGCTATTTTTAATCTGTTAAAAGACAGGAATTTAAACATTGGTACGTGTTTTCACCTAAATTCTAAGTCCTAAAAGAATAAATACTTAAAATGAGTGTGCCGAATCTGTGAGCTGGATTGGATTGACGGTGCCAATACATGACACAAAATAACAGCTGATTAGATCTTGGTGGGTTTGTCAGGTTTGTCAGGCACAGTGTAGGAATAGCCAACATGAACTCCCATCAGCACCAACAGGCATGGCAAATACTCAGGGATGAAGGGAGTCATAGTCCAAAAACATCTGGAGGGAGCCACATTGACTACCCCGGCATATGGGAACCTATGGGTGGAGATGATATGGCCTATTTTCAGTCCAGATCACTTCTGCCCAAGTCTGTCCCATTTCTTTTCTATTTCGCATTGTCTTTCTTTCTTTCTTTCTTTCTTTCTTTCTTTCTTTCTTTCTTAAAAAAGTGGTATGGTACCCTGACCTGTGGGGCCAATTAGGCCCCATAGGGACCTAAATTTGGCCCATCAGTTCGTTTTCCCCAAGCTGCACCCATCTACTCCGTAACTGACATAATTTTTGTTGTTGCTGTTGTTTAGTCATTTAGTTGTGTCCGACTCTTCATGACCCCATGGACCAGCACACACCAGGCACTCCTGTCTTCCACTGCGTCCTGCAGTTTGGTCAAACTCATGCTGGTAGCTTCGAGAACACTGTCCAACCACCTTGTCCTCTGTCGTCCCCTTCTCCTTGTGCCCTCCATCTTTCCCAACATCAGGGTCTTTTCCAGGGTGTCTTCTCTTCTCATGAGGTGGCCAAAGTATTGGAGTCTCAGCTTCAGGATCTGTCCTTCCAGTGAGCACTCAGGGCTGATTTCCTTCAGAATGGATAGGTTTGATCTTCTTGCAGTCCATGGGACTCTCAAGAGTCTCCTCCAGCACCATAATTCAAAAGCATCAATTCTTTGGCGATCAGCCTTCTTTATGGTCCAGGTCTCACTTCCATACATCACTACTTGGAAAACCATAGCTTTAACTATACGGACCTTTTTTGGCAAGGTGATGTCTCTGCTTTACATGATGCTATATCCCAATTCTCATATCTCAAGAAATCCCAGTTGTTCCTGGGCAAGCAAGGTCTGCAGTCAGCGTCTTTTAAAGTGTTTCACACCCAATGCAAGCCCTACTGGATTTGGCTCCCCTCAAGAGCTCCCCGAGTGGGCATGCAGCAAACCATGCTTCCTTTGCCCATGAAGCTTGATTTCAAAACTGACAGGCAAGTGAACATCTTCCCTTTGTGGACTGGCTTGAATCGAAGCTGGTCTGCAAAGGGAAAGACTTGGGCTGACATCATGGCGATGTCAGATGATAGACAGGATCTGCTCACCTGTCAAAGTGGCCCATATAGATATTGGGGGAGGGGTATTAGGATTTGGCCCACTGGCTGAAACTCGTTTCCCATCCCTACTTTAAAATCTGAACAAACTGGATTGGAACACTCTTGTTCTTTCTATCTGTGTCATCTACTGGCATATTGCTGTTTTTGATTTTTACATTTGATAGTTTGCTGAAGTTATCATATATATTTTTATGTTGTGAACTGCTCTGAGATCTGTGGGTGAAGGGTTGTATACTTATTTAATAAATAATAAAATAAATAATAATAATAATCAGTGTTATTTTTCTAAAAAAAAGAGGTGTTGGAACTCACTATGAACACCTCCCTTGTTCTCTTATAATGGCAATGGTGCTCATCTGAATTCTTGTTAGTACTGGCTGAAAAAAAAGGCCTGATAATAATATATGGAAGGAGGGAAAGAAATGGAAGCAGTTTTATTGATTTGACTGTTTTCTGACAGCCCCTGCATCTTGTATAGTTTTCCTGTTTGCATTCCATAGAAGTAGCATTTCACAAATGCTTTTGTTAGTATGTGAATGTTCAAAATAGCCATGAATGGAAATACCTGAAAGCACATGGATGGTTCCATGCAGCAAAAATTCAGAGTAGCTCAGGAATTCCCCCCTTTTATTTCACCCATTTGTTTTTATAAGACCATCAGCCCTAGACATCAAATGTTGGCTGTGCCAAAGATCCTTCAGGGAGCCTGTAGCATTTGGAGAACACATGCATAATCCCCCCCCCCATATGCTTTTTCAGATATTCATCTGTTTCTGGTGACTTGAAATGCCTGGATCTATTGGGGCACTTTGTGTTGAAACTGAGAAAAAAAAAATGTGCTACACGCCCCCCCCTCCCAATAAATTTGTGCAGTAGGAATGAACCATTTTGGTCTCGAATCCCACTAGATCTGTGAGCTATGGAGGCAGCATACAAAAAGGTAAAGGTAAAGGTACCCCTGCCCATACGGGCCAGTCTTGACAGACTCTGGGGTTGTGCGCCCATCTCACTTAAGAGGCCAGGGGCCAGCGCTGTCCGGAGACACTTCCGGGTCACGTGGCCAGCGTGACATCGCTGCTCTGGTGAGCCAGAGCCGCACACGGAAACGCCGTTTACCTTCCCGCTGGTAAGCGGTCCCTATTTATCTACTTGCACCCGGAGGTGCTTTCGAACTGCTAGGTTGGCAGGCGCTGGGACCGAGCAGCGGGAGCGCACCCCGCCGCAGGGATTCGAACCGCTGACCTTTCGATCGGCAAGTCCTAGGCGCTGAGGCTTTAACCCACAGCGCCACCTGCGTCCCCCAGCATACAAAAGGCTACTGCTAATAGGCATACTGTTGACAGCAGCTTCTACTCAGGTGGAGCAGGACCCTTCACACTGGTGGAGCTGGGCAGAGGGACACCTCTCCTTCATCAAAGCCACCTCTAGGGTAGTAGATCATGGGGTTGAATTGTTTTGCCCATCAAATAGTATATCAAGAGTTAATCCTCTTTGAAATTATCAGCAATTTAAGTGTGGAACTTCCAAATGGCAGTAGATAAGCAGAACAAAGCGAAAGGAGTCTTCTTACCAGTTAGAAACTTAATGATCACAGCGAGGGAACAAAGAATCCATTTCCTAGGAATGAAGGTGCACCCACTTCCTCCCTAGTCCCCCACATCACTACAGCCTCTTGTAACCTGATCTCTCAACCACTGTGCTTTCCTGTGCTGCCACCTTATCTGGTCTTCTTGACATTGGGCTGAGCGGATGGACACTTCTCTCTCTCTCTCTCTCTCTCTCTCTCTCTCTCTCTCTCTCTCCCCCCTTGCTTCTTCTCTTAGCTGTTCCCCCTCCAGTACAGTGGTACCTCAGGTTAAGAACTTAATTCGTTCCGGAGGTCCGTTCTTAACCTGAAACTGTTCTTAAACTGAAGCACCACTTTAGCTAATGGGGCCTCCTGCTGCTGCCGTGCTGCTGGAGCACGATTTCTGTTCTCATCCTGAAGCAAAGTTCTTAACCCGAGGTACTATTTCTGGGTTAGCGGAGTCTGTAACCTGAAGCGTCTGTAACCCGAGGTACCACTGTACTTCCCAGCTTCTGCCTTCTGAACTATGTCCTTCTGCAAACCACTCTTCCAAATCTATACTGTCCTCCTGCTGGGAAGATTCAGGATCCTGATCAGGAGCAGGGGGAGGGGGAGGGGGAGGCTCCCACCATTCCTCCTCAGTGCAGCCCTCCTCAGCACGGTCCCTGAGAGATATCACTTATGGTGGGGGGTATCTCACATATAGTATCAAATGTACATCCAACTCCCATCCAAGCCATCTCCCATGTGGTGCTCGTAATTGAAGTTCAGGCCATTCCGTTAGTAGTCGGAAGCCTATATAAGGCAATGCTGTTGGATAGGGAGAGCTCTGTTGGTAGAGTTTGAGACTTTTAATCTCAAGGTCATGGGTTCAAGTCCCAGATCAGGCAAAAAGATTCCTGCACTGCAGGGAATGACCTTTGTGGTCCCTTCCAACTCTACAGTTCTACGATTTTATGATTCCAGGAGGGAAAGCGTATTAAATGGCATCCATTTAATAAAAGGAGTGTCTAAATTTACTGTGTTCATGCTCTGTTAACATACCTGAATAATGTAAATTATATTAGAAGATGTTCCTTTATTCCTTCCCCAGTAATCATTATAGATTTGGGGGCAAAACTAATGTACTTCAAAATAATAATAAAGAACCAGAGCAAGGAAGGAAAAAAGAAGGGAAACACAAGAATTCTAAGTATAATCCCATGCCCATCTGATACAACAGATTTATTATAAACCACTCTGAATTTTTCAATTGAAAGTTAAAATTAAAACCTTTTAAGCTAATAAATAAGTAATAAAACAGAGGCCTGCTAAACAGACACAAGTAAAATGGATATTTCTGAGACATATATCATGGTTTAATTTAGATTGCAAAGCAGTTAAATAATCTTTGCCGTAAATGTATTTCATTTCAGTGACTTCACGCCACCTAAAGAAAAAGAGCCCATTAAAGTTCACCATAAATTATGCAGACTCAATTTCAGGTTCTTCTAAGATTGGTTTTCAATTTAACCTGTCCTTTCAGATACTGGCCTTCGTCTTTGTTGAGATTATGCTGTGCAGTCTTCCACAACCTGGTGTCTCTCAGGTGTTGCTGGATTCCAATTCCCATCAGACTCAGCCAGGATGGCCAGTGGGCAGGGATGATGGGAGCTGTGGTCCAAAAATATCTGGAGGGCATCAGGTTGAGGAAAACTTGTGTGATATGTCTTTCAGGTTCCTCCTTCCCTTCCTGTTAACACACGGTGCTCTTGATAGCAGCAGCGATCCCTCCATTGTAAAGCTTTAGGCACTAGATTTCTACATTCCAGCTTCCAGGTGGCATTGAGTCGCTGGCCATTTCCCCTTGACTTGTCAAAAGAAAGCACAGCAAAATTCAGCAGCAGATGCCATATTCTTATTGCAAGGTGGTTAGGGGAAGTATGCATGTTCTTCCTTTTGATGGACAGCCTCCTTCAATCAATGGATAGATGACATGCCAAAGCTTTTGTAACCCATGAACAGATCACTTTCAGATGGAAATTATATATGGACAAATGTAATGATATTTGGAATGTATTTGTCGAAACCATAGTGGCCCATGAATCAGTGTACAGTGGTACCTCAGGTTAAGTACTTAATTCGTTCTGGAGGTCCATTCTTAACTTGAAACTGTTCTTAACCTGAGGCATCACTTTAGCTAATGGGGCCACTTGCTGCCGCCACACAATTTCTGTTTTCATTCTGAAGCAAAGTTCTTAACCCGAGGTACTATTTCTGGGTTAGTGGAGTCTGTAACCTGAAGCGTCTGTAAACTGAAGTATCTGTAACCTGAAGTACCACTGTATTTACTTTTTATTTACCTATGTGTATTTATGCCACAGACATAGGAGCCAACTCCTAGGGGCTGAGATCCCTTCGCTTCCCCCATAAAATATTTGAGGGGGCCAGCCCCCTCCCCCAGTTGATGGGTATTGCTATTCAAATGGTGTGTGTGTGCCGCGTCATGTGATCGATTATGTGGGGTGGGGTTTACCTGTCCCCCCCATATTTTATTCAAGTTGGCACCCCTGCTTACAGATGACACCTGACATGTATGACACCTTCTTTGTGTATCCTGGCTGCATCATCACAAATATAGCTTGGTGTCCCTATATCAGGGATGGGGAACCTGTGGTCCTCCAGCTGTTGTTGGACTCCGTCTCCCATCATTTCTGACCATCAGCTGTGCCGGCTGGAGCTGATGAGAGATGGAATCCAACAATGTCTGGAAGATCACAGGTTCCTGATTTCTGCCCTATATCATTTGCATTAATAGATTGAGAACCTTCACACTCTTATGTAACAGGGGCAGCAGGAAAGCTTGGGTAGACCCCTACTTTGGATGTTTTTTTCTTCCCAGGAAGTATCCAGAGTAGGGGGTCTACCAAAGATTTGCTCTTTGAATGGGCTGTCACAGGTGTGTATGGTGATGATTGCAGAGGCAGCCTATGAGAGCTGGAGTAAAGTCTCGATGAGTTGGGTACATCCTGCTGGTCTTGCACTACCCAACATAGCTGTCAACTTTTCCCTTTTCCTGCAAGGAATCCTATTCAGAATAAGGGAATTTCCCTTAAAAAAAAAAAAAAGGGAGGGGGGAGGGACAGCTATGCTATCCACCCACAACAGAAATGAGAAAACCTCATACAGAGTCATACAGTAGAATTCTCTAGGCAAAAACCTTGTCCATACATCTGTTTCTCTTTTTGCAAATAGCATGAAACACCCCATCTCTTACCTTTGTGCCTTCGTAGAGCAGTGATTAATCCAAGGAATTGCCTTGCACTGCTGCAGCAGTTATTGGTGCCACACTGCAAATGGCATCGGGTCGGAGTGTACGTAGGGAACTTCGAATCTGTAATAATGAAGGCTACCATCTGACTGCTATTGGGTTTTGTTGACGTAAGTATCTAATTTACGGGAGAGGCACCTGCTGGCATAGCAAGCATAATATCACCAATCTGTTATTGATTTCAACATGACAGCTGCACACTAAACCAGATTAGTAAATATTTAACCTCGGTAAATTTAGGGTTTGAATGCAATCATGAACTGACGGGAATGTATGCCTGGGCAAATCTTGAGTCAAGGCTGGTGAACAGCAGGCGAGATGACCCAGGGAAGAAGGGAAGGTTAACATATTGCTTTTGATGTGCAGAAAGTTCTGGCCCATTGCCAAAACAGAAATAACAATGACTCATGGATTTTGAATTTGAGTAGCCTAGTCACTTTTAACCCCAGAGATATCCAACTGCAGCACTGCGAGTTAAGACGCAGCTAAAATCATACCCGACAAATTTGCGACACATGTTTTCAGATGTTTCTTTGGGAAACTAATGAAGTCACATCAAAAGCCCTGTAATTGATACATTCAAAATTCTGGTTGTGCTTCCACAGAAAATCACTGAAGTTTCATTTGAAATGAACAACGCATATCCAGTGAGGTGAAGTCTCCCCCTTGTGGAAAGTGAAAGCTTTCAATGGTGTTTTCTTCAATTGCAGCAGACAAGACTGAGTGCTATGACTTTTGCTGTTGCTGCCTAACCATTGCTTTGTTAGAAGGGTTGCTGTTAATACAGGGGTCAGCAAACTTTTTCAGCAAGGGGCCGGCCCATTGTCTCTCAGACTTTGTGGGGGGCCGGACTCTATTTTGAAAAAAAAAATATGAACAAATTCCTATGCCCCACAAATAACCCAGAGATGCATTTTAAATAAAAGGACACATTCCACTCATGTAAAAACACACTGATTCCCGGACCATCCATGGGCCAGATTTGGAAGGCGATTGGGCCGGATCCAGCTCCCAGGTCTTAGTTTGCCTACCCAAGTGTTAATAGCTCAGGTTGATCGGCTGATGTTTCTTCAACAGGAACTTGTGGTTTGCAGCTGGTCTCCAGATGAACTACGGATTTTACCAGTGCTATTTTTCAAGGAAAAGAGGTGCCAGAGCTCACCACGAACACCTCCCTTGTTCTCTCATAATGACAATGGTGCCAAAGTGAGAGGTGCCCAAACTGAGTTCTGGTGAGTTCTGGCTGAAAAAACACCCTGGATTTCACTTCCCTAAGTTGTAGTGATGGTCACCAACTCTGATGACTTTAAAAGAAGATTTGAGAATAGGTTATCAATAGCTACTACAGTATAATGGCTATGTTTTCTCTCTGCTCTCAGAAGCAAAGTGCCTGAGACTGCCAGTTGCTGGGAATCACAGCTGGGCTATTGTACTTGAATCTTGCTTGCAGCCTTCCTACAGACACCTGGCTGGCTGCTGGGAAAACTGGGTGGTTTGAGCTGTTCAAGGAGGCCTGTTCTTGTGTTCTTTTCTTCTAATGATACTTAGGAATCTTTAAGTTTTTGAAAGATCAGAGCTTTCTCTGATGGTTAACACCACTGGTGCAGCAATGAAAATGCGAGCACATTTGCCAAGCTGAGAAGGGTCCGGTCTGGTTTCAAATTGGATGGGAGACAGCGGGTTGAGATTCCTGCACTGCAGGGGGTTGAACTAGATGGCCCCCAGGACCACTTACAGCTATATGAGCCGAAGAATTGAAGAATTGATGCTTTTGAATTATCTGTGCTGGAGGAGACTCTTGAGAGTCCCATGGACTGCAAGAAGATCAAACCTCTCCATTCTGAAGGAAACCAGCCCTGAGTGCTCACTGGAAGGACAGATCCTGAAGCTGAGGCTCCGGTACTTTGGCCACCTCATGAGAAGAGAAGACTCCCTGGAAAAGACCCTGATGTTGGGAAAGATGGAGGGCACAAGGAGAAGGGGATGACAGAGGACGAGATGGTTGGACAGTGTTCTCGAAGCTACCAGCATGAGTTTGACCCAACTGCGGGAGGCAGTGGAAGACAGGAGTGCCTGGCGTGCTCTGATCCATGGGGTCATGAAGAGTCGGACACGACTAAACGACTAAACAACAACAAAGCTGAGCCACAATTTCCCACCATAGATTTTTTTCCTGAGAGTTCTTTCTTTTTCTTAAGAGAGAGAGAGAGAGAGAGAGAGAGAGAAGGCCACCCTACAGAATTTTCTTTGAATATTCTCCACTGGTTTTGGATTCTTTTTTGTGGGGAGGGGGCAGCAGTTGCCATTTCCCCTCCTCAGTGCCCTGGAACGATGCTACATCTAGAACATCATTGAGGATCTAGCACAATTGCTGTCATCACTGCAGGAAACTCTCTCTCTCTCTCTCTCTCTCTCTCTCTCTCTCTCTCTCGGAAGAAGAGTGGCCAACATGGTGGTACAGGCCTTGCCGTATTTGAGGCAATGTGGGCATTGCAACACTGCTCATCTGACTTCCCAAGGCTGTCCATCACAGCTGGTTACCTAGAGGGAGAGGGGAAGGAGCAAGCAAGGCAGAGAGGAGCTCAGGGCAGTGCAGATGCAGCAGGGGAGCCCATCCCATGTTCCGCCAACTGCTTCCTCCATGAACGGTGAGTGGCAATCTTGAAAAATGGTCACAGAAATTCTCCTCCTTTTGGAGGAATTCAGCAAAACGCTGCTCCCAATCTCTCCCACACACATACAGGACAGAGAGATGCGAGAGGCCATCTGTTTTATTTATTTATTTGCAGAACGTATATCCCACTCTTCATTGGCAAAGGGATTCCAAAGCAGGCCACAAATATTACACACACACCAGTGCTTTTTTCCCCCCCTAAAGGAAAAAAGTGCCAGTACTCACAATGAAATTGTTACAGTAAATGTCACACTTTTGACATTTTTTTTTTTTGGGGGGGGGGGAGATGTCAGTACTGTGTAGCCTTGAGTA
Organism: Podarcis cretensis; assembly: GCF_951804945.1. NCBI lineage: Eukaryota > Metazoa > Chordata > Lepidosauria > Squamata > Lacertidae > Podarcis > Podarcis cretensis. The sequence continues at coordinate 75,496,783 of NC_137175.1, forward strand.
CCCCCAGAAAAAAGAATTGCTCATAAATGCACTGTAAAATAAAAAAGAACCTTAAAAAGAACATGAAAATAATACAGTTCATTTCATCTGTTCCTTACCAAGACAAACCAGGCAGTTCTGGATAATTACACGCGTCACCTGCCACCCCTATCCTCTCTGTAACCTTCTAACCTTCTCCCAACCCTCTACCAATCTCCTCTTCCTGGCACCCCCCTCAATCTGCTCCAGAGGGAACTCCCCAGAACAGATTTTGAGGTGGGGGTGCACAAGGAGAGTCCCATTGTGCAGGCAGAAGTTCTTGTACTAACAGGACAACTTTGTTGGATCAAATCTTCCTCACACCGATGGATCCTGATGGCCCATTGATATTCCTAGATGACAAACTGAAATGAGCTTGTTGGAGCTCTGTGTGTGAGTGTGTAGCTAGAGAGTGAAAAAGAGGCAGTTTGAACCTGGGTGGAGAAAAGTTCACACACACACACACACACAAACCTTCCCAAGGATAGTGTGAACAACAATGAGCTATTGAAACCTGACTGGAATGGTGCTAACCAAAATTTGATTTTCAGCAATAACCATTCCTTGGATTTGAAAGAAGATGAATAGAATAGCTGCCTGCAGAATCTTTCTATTAATAGCAAGAGCCTGATCAAATTAGAACTGGAAGCAGATTGTTGACAGAGATGGCAATATGAGAGCTACCATGGAAACGTAGAGGTCAGTATTACATCAACAGCTGACGGAAGCTTTTCAGCTACATTAGGAACTAGAGCTGTGAAGAACTAAATAAAGCAAGAGTTTGTCAAGCTGGTTATGTCAGTAAATTAGGGCTGCAATGCTCTACACACTTACCTGGGGGTAAGTGCTATTGGACCAAGTGGAGCTTACTTCTGAGTAGATGTGTTTTGGCTTGCACTGTCAGTTGTTGCTGTCTCTCCCAGCTTTTTATTAGTAAATGATAGCTGATTAGTTGCTACACCTTTAACCAATCAACTCCCCTTTAATAAGTGGATCTTGCTGATTAAATTTAAATGTGCATTTTAGTGATACTGAATGATCAGTTGGGCCTGATTTAGGCTGCAACCCTTTAGCCATTTACTTGGGGGTAAGCCTGATTCTTCAATGCCTGAGTTGGTTTTGCTACTATGTACCTCCAGCTCGCTGACATTAAGAAATGGGTCGATATGCCAACTCATGCGATTTGCTTGTAATTCTAAAACAGTTTGAATGGGTCTTGTTCAAACCTAGTACAAGTGCACATTCCCTGGCTAGCTCAAATGGCCAAAATCTGTTTCTTCAGAACTCATCTCATCATTTAAATTCTGCTTTTCCATTCTCATGGAAGTGAACATAATTGAAGGATGTGTAGGAGAGGTTGAGAAAACTGGAACTGAGCAGGAAGAAGAAACGGTCTCCCATTCATTGTAGAAATTTGATGAGATAGTTACTGACACCTTTTTGTGGTGTTCGCAAGCACTGTATTGGCAATTCCTGAACTACTATGTGACGACCAGTTTAAGGTCATTAGACCTGCCTGAAACTGATAAATGATAATGGTTCCTCGTCATCTTGGGGAAAAAACGACAAGTGGGGTGCCACAGGGTTCTGTCCTGGGCCCGTTGTTGTCTAATGTCTTTATAAATGATTTGAATGAAGAAATTTGCAGATGACACCAAACTGGGAGCTGAAGACAACAGAATCAGGATTCAAGAAGACTGATTTTAACAGATTGAAGGATTGGGCCAAAACAAACAAAATTAATTTCCATAGGGACAAACATACGGTTCTATACTTAGGCAGGAAGAATCAGCTGCAGAAATTTAAGATGGGGGACACCTGGCTTATCAGTAGTATATGTGGAAAGGATTTAGAGGTTTTCGTAGACCACAAGCTACAGACAACAGTGTGATGCAGCCGCAAAAAAAGCTAATGCTATTTTAGGCTGCATCAACAGAAGTAGAGTGTCCTGATCAAAGGTCCTGCTCTGTTCCGCCTTGGTTAGGCCACACCTTGAGCACAATTGAAGGGTATTGACAAGCTGGAATGTGTGCAGAGGAGGGTGCCCAAGATGATCAAGGTCTGGAAACCAAGCCTTATGAGGATCGGTTGAGGGAGTTGGGTATGTTTAGCTTGGAAAAGAGGACACTGAGAGGAGATGTGATAGCCATCTTCCACTATCTAAAGAACTATCACATAGAAAATGGAGCAAGCTTTTCCTTTCCTAATCCAGAGACTAGGATACAAACCCGTGGATTCAAGTTTCAAGAAAGGAGATTCCGACTAAATATCAGGAATATCTTTCCGACAGTAAGAGCTGTTGGACAGTAGAACAGACTCCCTTGGGAAGTGACAGATTCTCCTTCACTGGAGGTTTTCATGCAGAGGTTGGATGCCCATCTGTCATGGATGCTTGAGTTGAGATTCCTGCACTGCATGACCCTCAAGATCCCTTCCAACTCTACAATTCTGTGATTTCTGCCCCTTGATTCTGCCATACATAGTGGCAATAGGAACAAAATAGAAATGTTTCTTTGATTCCAAAAGTGGAAATATCTTATAAGCTTGGAAGAATTTGGAAGAAAGCTAAACAGTTTAAAGTGAACTTTATTAATATTATTAAAGGAACTGTATTAGGCAACTAGATATTTCAGAATTATGCTCCATTAAGAAAGAGTCACTGTGAATATACAGTAAGTGACCCAAAATTATAAATCTCATGCTGCTTGTTGCAGACCAACAAAGAATTTCGAGCTGAGATTTATTAGTTATAACTGTTCTGCTGCCTTTGTTAACCTGCCCAAGATGTGGCTAGCTAAGAGGCCATTTTCTTTCATTATAAATTAAATAGTGGGGTGAAATTAGCTGCCTAGACATCGTGTGAAGGTGTGTAAGGTGCAAATAGAAACTTTCTGGGTGGGGCCTTGATGACATCTATTTTGCTAGCACCCTTAAATTGCTTGTATAATAACAAAATGGAACATTTGGCATGCCTGTTATAAAAACCAAACTATTCTTAAAGGTAAAGGGACCCCTGACCATTAGGTCCAGTTGCGGATGACTCTGGGGTTTCAGCACTCATCTCACTTTACTGGCAGAGGGAGCCGGCGTACAGCTTCCAGGTCATGTGGCCAGCATGACTAAGCCGCTTCTGGAGAACCAGAGCAGCACACGGAAACGCCGTTTACCTTCCCACTGGAGCGGTACCTATTTATCTACTTGCACTTGGATGTGCTTTCAAACTGGTAGGGTGGCAGGATCAGGGACCAAGCAACAGGAGCTCACCCCGTTGCAGGGATTCGAACCGCCGACCTTCTGATCGGCAAGCCTGTCCCTTAAACTATTCTTAGTCTGCCTTAATTGTTATTTTTTATTTTTTTTCATTTAATAGTCAAAACAACATTTAATTTTGATAAAACTGCTTCTGCATTCTGTGAAATGCACAGAGCAAATAGCGATTGACAAGAGGATGAGGGGAAATAAATGCCAGTGTGGGGAAATAGGACATCTTTAAAAGAAATACTCACTTCTTTCATGAGCTTGGGATTGGTTACAGGTGTGCTACAGTGGAGCCATGGACATACGGGAAGCCTTTACAATCCCACGGAATTTCATTGTTTTCTTTTAGGCAATCCAGGATTTAGGAAATGCACATATTTGGCAAAGGCCAGACGGTGGCAGTATAGAATGTACCAGACAGCTTGGCAAGCGTTCATTTGACAGAGGTAAAAATAGATCTCAAATAGACAGAAAAAAATGGCATTAAGACTCATCCATTTCATCATCTGCTTGGCTGAAAGTACTGACTTTTCCCCTCCCTGAAAAGCAAGCAAGCAAGGATGAGTATCTTTGACATATCCAGTCTTGGTGTTATATAGTGCCAAGGCTGCGATTCTGTGCTCACTTAGAGATAGGTGAGAAATCCCTGAATGTCATCCTACCCTAATCTTCATGACGCAATGCATGAAGTGAAACACTCCCACCCTTTTCAAAAAGTTTGAGATGCAGTTTTCCAGCCAAAAAAGTAAAGAAGTGCGCATATGTTTGTATGGGTGAAGGAACGTGCAAGACAAACATGCCTTTCATTAGGGAAACTTCATCGCTGAAATGTGTGTCTTGAGCAAAATCTGCACACACAAAGTTGTACCTGTAAGGAGAAATGCACACTAAAAATGTTGATGGATTTTCATGAGGAGTTTAAAAAATGGAGAAATCAAACTGGTGGAAATATGGTGAGCTAGAGTTAAGCCTGGAACAATGAGGAATGGAGGGAAACCAAAATGGGTGGGTTCTTCAGACCTTAACTGGAGGTAACCAACACAGAACACAGTGGAATTTCATTCTCAGTAAACGTGAGGGCTAGTTCCAGATTTTTTCGGGTTTTTTGTCTGTGGTGAAGGACAATATGGTGTCCCCTCAATGACCATTCCACATACAGAAGTCAGCTGGGCTACTTCAACATCTGAGGCACAACAGTGTCCTCTACCACACCTGAGGGCAGGAGGCCAGCTTAGGAGATGCAGGGTCAGGGGCCTTTGCCTTTGTCGCAATGACTACTCGCCATAATGGCTCCATTCTACCTCCATCTTGGAGACAGTATGTCTCTGAGTTGCAGTTGATGGGAATCCCAGGCAGGGAGAGTGCTGTTGCGGACTTGGGGACTTCCCATGGGCATCTGGTTCACCACTCCAAGAAGTGGACTAGATGGGCCTTTCGCCTGATCCAGTTCTCACCTGTGAAGGTTGTGACGGCAAGACCAGGCCATCAGCAAGCAAACATGGCCGTCATTAGAGTACCAGCCCATTGCTGATGCTTAGGCGGTAAGTGCCAATGCTTAGGTCACTAGAACAGTTATAGATAGGTAGCCGTGTTGGTCTGCCATAGTCAAAACAAAATAAAAAAATTCCTTCCAGTAGCACCTTAAAGACCAACTAACTTAGTTGGTCTTTAAGGTGCTACTGGAAGGAATTTTTTTATTTTGTCACTAGAACAGTGCAGGCCGACCCATGGACAAGAGGGAGGTGAGAGTAGGCTAGGGGGACCATGACCATTTACAAAAATACAGAAAAATACTTAAAAGAAAAGATCTCCCTCCCTCAAAGAGGCAAGTGAGGACCGAGTGTGGTCAAGGGCTACGAAATGCTGAGCAGGATACATTCCACACTGCAACACTGCATTGGAAGTCGTCTTGTGTTTTTCTGATGATTGCATTTTTAACAAGAACATACCTTATGGTTTTTAATTTGGTGATAGGTAGGTGTGGGGAAAACAAATACTGTTGACATTTCCATTCCACCTCAAGGGACAGGCATGTGGAAATGTTGTGTGTCACATGTCTGTTTACATTCCAGCACAGTATGTTGGGAACTTCCGTTTGTGTATAGCTTTTGCTTTTGCTGTTCTGCGACGACATGAGAGAGAGACGACATGTTTCTTTGTCCTGATTTATGATTAATAAATCTGCAGCTATAGTATGACTTCACAAGCCTCACGCCTATTCTGTGTGCGCAGTACTCTCTGCTAATAGCGTGCCCTGGCTTCTCAAGTCCAGGTCGCTGATTTACGTCGGAGCACGGGCCGATGGAAGGAGATTGCCAGCTGGGGCTTGCCAGCTGGCCTCCCAGCCCTCTGCATGTCAACAAATATAGCATCCTTCACCTGGATTAGAGGCTTATGCTACAGAATAGTAGTGGAAAGAGGCACAGGGCTGATATGCTTAGCATGATAATGTAGGTTTTACAGCCATGTCTCTGTTTTTGCAGCACTGATCGCCATTTTCTGCTTATGTGCTGGACTTAAAGTACCACTTCTCTCTCTCCTTGCCCTTTTGCTTGGGAGCCTAAGGTTTTGTTGTGGATGTTAGTTTGCTGCATGAAGCTTAATTCATGTCTGTGTTAATACTCAAGCATCGGCATGGAATCCAGTCCTTCAAAAAAGGCAGGGAGAAATCCTGTACGGATGAAGGTGCGTTAAAAGGAGCTCTCATCAGCTGCTGCTTTAGCAGAGCTAAAAACGGACAGAAAGGTGAGCTCTTTGTTAGAAAGATGCTGCTTACATGCACTCTGGGATTTGATTTAAGTCTATGACAGCAGCAGTGTGCTGGCTGCTCACTCATCGTCCACAGGGGAGGTTTTTTTTTAAATGGTCACTCCTTGCACCAAGGAGCGAGACACAAAGCTGTAAGATGCAGATACACTCAGCACTGAAAGACTCTAATCTCACCAGTTGGATTGGCTAATAGTCTGATGGCCGGTGATTCAGAATAAAATGTCTTCAAAGGGCAGACTTAATGCTTATGAGCATGCTTTAGAGCTGTTGCTCAGTGTGATGGAAAGCTCAGAGGACACACAAGGCAGGGAGCAGCAGGGCAAGTATTTGATTGTCTCTTTCAAGAACGGAAAAGCAGGAGGAAACTCCTGAGTCCATCATAATGCAACCAAGTCCTGTGTCACCTATTGACAATATCCAACTAATAATAATAAGGAGAACAACCACAACAGCAACAACAACACATTCATTCATTCATTCCCTACCCATCTGACTGGGTTGCCCCAGTCACTCTGGGTGGCTTCCAACATACATAAAAACATAATAAAACATTTTTTAAAAAGCTTCCCTTAAGATGTCTTCTGATGGTTGTATAGTTACTTATCACCTTGGCCCCCAAATTTCTCCGATGAAAATAGGGACATCCTAATGAAAAGTGGAACATTCCGGGATCAAATCAGAAACTGGAATGGCTTCTGTAAATCCGGGACTGTCCCTGGAAAATAGGGAAACTGGGAGGGTTTGCTAGTGACAAAACTATATAGTGCCCACAGAGTCACCATGGATCTTGTGTAGTGGGTCTTTGGGTACTCAGTACAGGCACCCTTTTTTCTAGCAGAGAAATCCTGGGATTAAGAGTCTCGTGAGCAGCATTTTAAGGATTTAAGCCACAAATTTCAGCCACTTGCGTCGTTTGTGAAAATTACTAGGAAAAGGTGCCCCAAATAGTTGATTTAAATATATGTATATTTCATATATGCAGCCAAGATATGCATAATGCAGGCAATATATGCAAAATCCTCAATACCTGTTGGTTATTGTGCATACTGACCGGGAAATGTGCACAGTTCCCTCTCCATGGATGCATTCTGCATGAGGTCTGCTGAATGCACATGGTGACTGGTTGCATACGTTAACTGCTCAACTTCTTTTGGCCCTAACATTCTGCTCCATTTATAAACTCTGATCTTGGTCCCCATGCCTGTAGTTCTCCTCTGGATTGCTAAATGGTACCTCTTTTCACCAATTCAAGAGGCAATTTTCTCAGCAAGTCTTTTATTACAATAAAAAAACTTCACAATTCAATCCCATCATTTCCTCTACAGACTGCATTTCTTTGTTTACCTTTCCATTCGAAACATCAACCGAAACAGTGACTTTATAGCACAAAAGGAAATGAGATGACAGCAGCAAAAATACTTTTGAATAAAATCTCTTCCAAATTATATTAGCTTGTGGCACTCAGATGTGCCAAGGGGAAGAAGATCCCAAGGCATGAAGTTTATGATAAACAAAGAGAAATAAACAGTGTGTGCAAGAGGTCTTTTAGCTGTCGATTTCTGGCAGGTCTTTTAGCTGTCAATTTCTGGTCACTGAACTGAGCCCAAGCAACTCCCCTGGGCATCATGTTTGGTGTTTCCTTTTTTCTAAAGCCAGTGTGATATTTAATTAACTGTGCTGCATATCTATCAAGGGCAGATCCCAATATTTTAAATTTGTTTTACACAGCAGGCTGCAGACTCATGTAAATGCATCCCTTGAAATACAGCTGTGCAGGGGACACAGGCATTCCCAACAGATGTTTTAAAAATATGATGAACTAAAGGGATTGGACTGAACACACATATTCACGAGTACGAAGGCTTTTAAGGAAGATAGGGACCTAACTTCTACAGGATTACAGTCATACCTCAGGTTACAGAAACTTCAGATTGCTTTTTTTGGGTTACGGAATGCCGACACCCAGAAGTACCGGAACGGGTTACTTCTGGGTTTCAGCCGTCGTGCATGCTCAGAAGTGCTAAATCGTGCTTTGAACATGTGCAAAAGTGCAGAATCACAACCTGCGCATGCGCAGGTTCACTTTCGGAACCTGAGCGTCCACTGTCAAGCAGCTCCTACCATAAGAAATATCTTCCTGACGTTCAGTTGAAATCTTCTTTCTTGTAACTTGGAGCCATTTGAAGCAATTTGCTCTTGAGGAGCAAACAAGTTTTCTCCATTTCCCAAGTGACAGACCTTGAGATATCTGAAGATGGCTATCATATCTCCTCTCAGTCTCCTCTTTCCCAGGCTAAACATACCCAGCTCCTTCAACCGATCCTCATACGGCTTGGTATCCACACCCTTGACCATTGTTTTGCCTTGCTGGAATGTGTCATTAAACGATGGCCGTGCTTCTCGCTTGCCTGTGCAAAGAAACAAGTCTACTGAAAAGCAAAGTTTAAATTTGTTTCTCTTCCCACTTTTGATTTGGATCTCTCCTGCCATGGGTTCCCGAAGAAGGCTGCTCAGAAGGGAACGCAGGCCTTGGGTGTCACCCACCTCTGTTGTATGGCATCCAGAGTATGCCAAGGATGACAAACCTCTTGTGTCTTTAATAGCTCTGTCAGAAAATGTAAAGAAAAGGAAGGTACCTTTTATCACATGTGGTGGACCTGTCCCAAGGTGAAGGACTTCTGGGAAAAGATTTATAATGAATTTTTTAAAAATGATGAAATATACATTTATAAAGAAACCAGAGGCCTTTCTCCTTGAAATAACAGGTCGTGAATTGCCCAAGAAAGATGTAAAGGTATTTTTGTATGCCACAACTGCTGCTCGAATTTTAATAGCCAAAAAGTGGAAAACACAAGAATTACCAACTGTGGAAGAATGGCAGATGAAGATGATGGAATTTATGGAGCTAGCTGACCTCACTGGAAGAATCCGCGACCAGAAAGAAGAGGAATAACAAGAAGACTGGAAGAAATTTAAAGACTATTTGAATAAATATTGTAACATTAAAAATTAGAAGTTGCCTGAAAGTACTAAATAGGCCTAGGATTAAATCAGGATTTGATTAAATAAATGAGATTTAGAATGTTAAGAAAAGTTAAGAAATTTGACTATAATTGGAATATTTTTGAATAATGATATTGGAAAAATGCTACATTCAGTTACAAGGAAATTCAGATGGGAGGGACTAGAGGAAGTCAAGTAATATGTTTATGAGGTTGGAAGTTTAATTACTTAATTAATTTGTATTGTTCATGTGTGTGTTGTTATATCTTTTGTTGTTACTTGTTTTATTTTCTTTTTTCTTTTTGTTTCATTTGTTTTACAGTATGTGTTATATTTGTATGAAACTTAATAAATATTATTGTAAAAAAAAAAAAAAAAGTTCTGTCAGAAAAAGGATTTCACCAGGCACAGCTGGGCTCTGAGTGGCTAGCTACACCTGTAGAACACCTCCCTTCTACACAGCTATGAAAGGTACAGAAGATCGGACCTCATTCACATCTAGTTATTCCAGTGGGTTTTCTTGTAGGGAGTTCTAATAAATCCTAACAGATTAAAGATGTGGATAAATCCTAACAGATTAAAGATCTGACGTGTCTCATTATTTCTACAATACAAATATATATATTTTTTAAAAACTCTAATTTGCTGATTTATTATTTTTTTAAAGCCCCCACTCCCACCAATGACAACATGAATCGAATTGTTAGAGGGGAAACCTGAGCAGATTTTCAAAGCATTTACAGAACCCTGGGCCCCCTTAGCTTGAGGACTAAATTACCCTTTATGTCACCACACACACGGCTTATCTGTATTTGTCTTGTCTTTGCTGGGAAGGATAATTTTAGATACGAGGAGAACAACTGTTCTCTCAGAACTGCCAGAAGAGACGATGGGTGTGTACAAAAGGCAATGTCCAACATGCATCTCTTTCTGCAACATGCTAATTAATCAGGGGTGCTGTCTAGATTGTCCTCTGTATTTTGGGCATATTATCTTAAGTGCTTTTTCTTTCTCAGTTAAAGATGGAGCCAGATATCATGTTAATTCTCCATGCATGGTGCCAACCCCACTGAACCCTGGTTCAGCAGCTGTCAGCTTCAGGAACACTGGCCACATCTGCATTGCCAAAAAGGAGGAAATGTCTCATTATAAAAGGAGTCAGAAGATAAAGTTGCCATATTTCAAGAAGTAAAAATCTGGGAAATTGATCAACCTCCCCCCCTCCCCCCTGAGAATTCACCAAATAGAAGAGGATTATTTATTTCACTTACTCCTCCTCCTGAACTGATTTTTAAGCTGCGGATGTAATGTATTGGATATTTTTAGTTGGTTCGTGACTGCATTCCCCCCCACGCATTTCTTTCCGAAACCAAAGCCAAAGCCACATATCCCCACCAGGGGGCAGAATCAGCCAAATATTTAGTGAGAGTGGTGCTTGGCAAAAACTTGGGAAAGTATAATGCATTGTCCAGAATCTGTGCAGGTGGCTGGACTCAGTGGGGTCAATGAGGATCTTTGACCCGACTCGCTTCATCTGCTGATTAAAAATGAGCAGTTCTCTGTGGCTGATGTAATTTTCACCCATCCCTTCTTAAGATACCAATACAGTTTTGTTAAGACAGTTAAAGCACAGTGGTGAATATATTACTTTTGTGTATTGACTGTGGATCCATCTTGGCTATAAATGTTGCCATCTCTTGGCTTGCCAAACCAGAATCACACAACAACAACAACAACAACAACAACACTTTGGGTGGCTCCCAACAGATTAAATACAGAATAAAACATGAAACATTAAAAACTTCCCTAAACAGGACTGCCTTCAGATGTCTTCTAAAAGTCAGATAGTTCTTTATTTCCTTGACATCTGATGGGAGGGTGTTCCGCAGGGTGGGCGCCACCACCAAGAAGGCCCTCTGCCTGGTTCTCTGTAACCTCACATCTCGCAGGGAGGGAGCCACCAGAAGGCCCTCGGAGCTGGACCTCAATATCTGGGCAGAACGATGGGGGTTAAAAAGTTTTCCTCAATAGTAAGTTGGGTTTTGTGCTTAAAGCGACCTGTTTCAGGACTGGGGTGCCTCAGGTCTAGGCACTATCCACAGGCTACTGCCCTCACTGGTCTCTGCTTTGCATCCTGATAGAAATTTCAACATGAAAATTCAATATAAAAGTTTCAGTGTCAGAGAAGGAAACCACATTGCTACTGAAAATATACAACAGATAAAAAAAATTTAAAGCCCTGGAAAATGAGCAGGTCTTCATCCTTGCGCTGATAAAGGTAAAAAGTAAAGGGACCCCTGACCATTAGGTCCAGTCGTGGCTGACTCTAGGGTTGTAGCGCTCATCTCGCTTTACTGGTCGAGGGAGCCGGCGTACAGCTTCCAGGTCATGTGGTCAGCATGACTAAGCCGCTTCTGGCAAACCAGAGCAGCACATGGAAACGCAATTTACCTTCCCACCGGAACGGTACCTATTTATCTACTTGCACTTTGACGTGCTTTCGAACTGCAAGGTTGGCAGGAGCTGGGACCGAGCAACGGGAGCTCACCCCGTCGCGGGGATTTGAACCACCAACCTTCTGATCGGCAAGTCCTAGGCTCTGTGGTTTAACCCACAGCGTCACCTGCATCCTTGTGCTGATAGGACCACTCAAAAAAGGTGCCAGGCAAGCCTCTCTGGGGAGATCATTCCACAGATGAGGAGCCACCACTGAGAAGACCATCTGCTGCATCTCACTTGATTGAAAAGGGCCTTAATCTCAGGGTCGAGGTAGATAAACACATAAGAAGTATTGTGCCGAATCAGACCAAAGACTCAAAGGTGTACAACAAGAGGAGAGAATTGTTCAGGGTGCCTAGCTCTAAGGTACTCATGGCTTTGAATCTTAAAACCATCCCTTTGAATTGAGCCCAGAAACAGACTGGAAGTCAGTGTAGATGTCAAAATTACTGGTGAAAAGTGTTCCGTCGTCGTCAAATTGTCCTGGTTATATCCTACTGAAGAGTAGCTGAAGTTTATAGACCATATTTTGTGGTAGTCCAATGTGAAACACATTACAGTGGTGCCTCGGGTAACATACGCTTCAGGTTACAGACTCCGCTAACCCAGAAATAGTGCTTCAGGTTAAGAACTTTGCTTCAGGATGAGAACAGAAATCGTGGTCCGGCGGTGCTGCGGAAGCAGGAGGCCCCATTAGCTAAAGTGGTGCTTTAGGTTAAGAACAGTTTCATGTTAAGAACGGACCTCCGGAACGAATTAAGTACTTAACCTGAGGTACCACTGTGTGTGTGTATATATATATATACCACTGTACCACTGTACAGTAATCCAAAAAGGGGGGTGGGTGGGTCTATGATGGCATGGATGACTTGAAGCAATGCTTTCTGCATCCCAGATAGAGAGCCACAGTTGCTATTGCCCTGATTTAGCAGGCTTTTCTTATTTTCTTAAGATACATGGCATGCTGGCAGCCAGAAAGGAGATTGTGTGTATATAGGTTTTTTTTTAAAAAAAATATATTTAAAAAGGTTTCTTTGCTTGATTGCCTGGAGGTGGTTCTTGCTCACCAGAGGTGATCAGGTTAATGTCTATTTACATGCCAGCACTTTAAACTAGCTCACTGCAAACTTGGAAAACTTCAAAGATATTACAGGTGATTACTACTCGTAATACCGTACACTTCAAAAGGATGTTTTCCTTTGATAAGGGGTAGGTTTTTCTAATAGGGTGAAATAGCCTGGCCGCAGTGAACTACCCTCATTTAGACGTTTGCAACACAAGGCTGTATGTGGCTCTGCCTTTGAAGATGGTACGGAAATCACAGATAGTGGAAGACGCAGAAGCACATTTTTTGGGGTGGGCCCTGCCATGTGGAACCATGTGCTGGTGTATGGCTTCTAAAGTCCTAAATTGCTTGGGAGCAACAAACCTAAAGGACCACCTATCCCTATGGACCCACCCCGTGTTTTTTTTTTTCTGGGGAGACGCAAGGGTACACATACCCCTAAGCATTTTGTGAACCTGAGTTTGGCCTCATTGAGGGGCAGTATTTCAATATGAGTAGGAAAATGGGAGTACCCCTAAACATTTTTTTAGAGGTCCTGCTATGTGCCTTTGTAAAGGCACACTGTCCAACTTTTTCAGACAAAACCAGGTGAGTGTCTTCCAGGATGCACTCCCGGGTGAGTCTAATAATAATAATAATAATAATAATAATAATAATAATAATAATAATTTTTATTTATACCCCGCCTCCTCGTCCAGAGCTGGGCTCAAGGTGGCTAACACCAATAAAATCACAGTAAAAACATAATGGGGGCGGGGAACCAATTTAAAATACAGGCTAAAGTGCAATTTAAAATGCAGCCTCATTTTAAAAGTAGCCGATAGATCAAGACCATAAGGGGAGGGCAGCATAAGGGTCAGACTGAGTCCAAACCAAAGGCTAGGTGGAACAGCTCTGTCTTGCAGGCCCTGCGGAAAGATGTCAACACACCTCACTCTCACCCACACCTCACTCCCCCAAAAGTGCTTTTTTTGAGGACAAGACTGAGGCGCGAAAGCACGCCTGATTGTTGCACCCAAAATGGCCACCGCAATCTCGAGCAAAACAACAGGATGTCCCATTTTCCCCAGGGCACTTGGTAGGTATGTAAAGGTAGGTGGTGATGGGAGACAGGGCCTTCTCAGTTGTGGCACCCCACACTGCTTTCCAACAAAGGCAGTAATACTCCCAAAACCAGTTGCTGGGGAGCATTAGTGAAGAAGAAGAAGAAGAAGAAGAAGAGGAGGAGGAGTTTGGCTTTGATATCCCGCTTTATCACTACCCAAAGGAGTCTTAAAGCAGCTAACAATCTCCTTTCCCTTCCTCCCCCACAACAAACACTCTGTAAGGTGAGTGAAGCTGAGAGACTTCAGAGAAGTGTGACTAGCCCAAGGTCACCCAGCAGCTGCATGTGGAGGAGTGGGGAAGCGAACCCAGTTCACCAGATTACGAGTCCACTGCTCTTAACCACTACACCACACTGGCTCTCTACTAGTGAGGAGGATGCTGCTGGCCTCATGTTTTGTCTGCTAACTGGTTGGCCAATGTGAGAACAGGGTGCTGGATTAGATGGGCCTATGTTTTTACAAGAGGTTCTTCAGGTACTGTCTCTATTATGGATGCTTTAGTTTAGATTCCTGCGTTGCAAGGGGGTTGGACTAGATGGCCCTCAGGGTCTCTTCCAACTCTGCAGTTCCATGGCGCTTCTTTTCCTGATGCCAGTGAAAACCTTTGTATTCTCCCACAGTTTGTATTTTGATTTTGTGCTGGACTTTTTAATCTACCGTTCCCGCAATTTGTCACTGTTGTTTTATTTATAGCACTTGTTGTATATTATATCACAGGCCGTGCACAGTTCCAAGAACCAAGGCTGAAGAGCAGTTAGTAAATGTTACAATAAATCAATAACAAGCACCTGATTTAACACCATGCATGGATGCCAGATCAGGGCATTGTTTACGCTGCTCCACAAACACATTGTGAAAGTCGCCAGGATCTCTTTGCAACGAACGTTTTGCAAGACTGCATGCACCGTGTGTTTATTGATTGTTAAGTTTTTTTGGGGGGGTTGACAGCAAAAGGGTTAATCAGACAAGAACGGTTTTTAAATATTCCTTGGTAGCCTCACATCAAAGGTACCAGACACATCCTTTTCTTAGAAAACTGCAGGCGAACGTGTTTCCATGGGAACTAATTGTTAGACGTCTTCCTTAAGAGTTTTGGATAGGGCAAAAGCAAAGCTCTCTCTCCAGCTCCCAGCTGATGATGATGTAATCCATGTGTCTCTGTGTAAGGAGATGCAACAGACGGTGGTTTTTGCGTTTGAGAAAAAACGAGACCTCTGCATGTCTGCTCAGAAGTCAGTCACACTGAGTTCGGTGGAGATCTCGCAAGTAAGCCGATAGAAGACTGAAGCCAAAGAAAGATGTAGAGATAAGTCCTGTTTGGGGATTTGTACTCATATGCTTAGAGGGATTCAGGTGGCATCGATCAGAAGGTTGGCGGTTCAAATCTCTGTGACAGGGTGAGCCCCCGTTGCTTGGTCCCTGCTCCTGCCAACCTAGCAGTTCGAAAGCACCTCAAAGTGCAAGTAGGTAGACGGCGTTTCCGTGCACTGCTCTGGTTCGCCAGAAGCGGCTTAGTCATGCTGGCCACATGACCCGGAAGCTGTACGCTGGCTCCCTCGGCCAATAAAGCGAGATGAGTGCCACAACCCCCGAGTCGGCCACGACTGGACCTAATGGTCAGGGGTCCTTTTACTCACATGCTTCCTGTTATGTGGCTCTATCCACATATCACTTCCCTCTACGTCTTCTTGACTGCTCGACCAATTATTGGTCCCATCCACTCAATCTACCAGAGCCTGTCTTCACATGCAGGGGAAGTCCATAACTCACCAAAGGTTTAAGACCCATTGACTACCCTCACCTGGTTTAGCTGACCAGTTGGTTGTAAGCCAAAAATGGCTTATCTCCTGAGTTTATGCCAGTATAAATTCAGAATCCTGAGGTGTTAAGAGTCCATCGTGGTTTATTGCAAAGCAATAGGTTACAGTCAGATAGTTACACAAAACTACAACCCCGCCCGATGATTCAGGCAGTGATATTTATAAAGTTTCAATAAAGCATTTCAATTTTCACCAATCATATACATCATTACCTCATTTAATATTTAATACACATGTGCAATAAGCACTGGCAATTTTGCTGATTCCCATCATGATTTGTTACATTGTGTTAGTACAGTCATACCTCATGTTGCGCCTGCTTCAGGTTACATGTTTTCGTGTTGCGTCCCGCAGCAACCCGAATGTGCCAGAAAGGGTTACTTCCGGGTTTCGCCGCTCGCGCATGCGCATAAGTGCTAAAGCGCGCTGTGCGCATGCGCAGACACAATACTTCGGCTTGCATCAGTTCCGTGTTACAGACAGGCCTCCAGAACGGATCCTGTCCATAACACGAGGTTCCACTGTATGCAGTGTTGGGAACCTGTGTTACATTTAACCATTAGTAGCATGTAGCAACTTATGTTCTAGTTTTGAGCTGCATCTTCGTGATTCACATATTAGCTGTATTCCTGCCCCAATTGCTGGGGGGGGGGGGAACTTGCAAAATCATCAGTTTCATAAAGCAACAGGTTACCACAACTTCTCTATTAGAAGCATACTCAAGGATTTCCGGGGTACACATTATCACATTTATTGTGGCCCTTTGGGGTATCACCACATTCCTCCCTTTCTAGCTTAAATGTGTGAGATTACTCGTACCATTCAGCTTGACCCTTAGGTAACTCACCTGGATGCAGGCCTGGCCAGGATGGTCTGGGCTTTACGAGGCATATGACCCTCACCTGAGCCTACTCCACCAGAGGCATCACTCACCTACTTGCCAAGCCACTGAGATTTCCTTTCCTTTCCTCTCACCAAACCATTTTTGGGCAGGTCTGTGATCATCTTGATTCTGGAGCTAAGCGCATACCCCACCCCCCCACAACAGATCCATTATTTTCCAAAATCTTGTGCATACAAAACACCAGCTTTGTGAAGTGCTGATTTGTTGTGATTCAAATTTACATTACAACCATGCTTGGTCATTCATTCTTTCCTGCCCTCAGTTGAATTTCTACCTGCCACCAGACTAGATGCACCTGTAAGGCCTCCATCACCCTAATCAGGAAGGCTGAGGGTGAGTTGCAGAGCCTCAGATCCCACATCACACAAGGGCTGCCTCCAGAAAGGCAATGAACTATTCCATTTGGAATGCCCGGCTTCACTTTAACTGGGGAAAAGAAAGAACTCTGTACATGCTCAGAGATGCGAAAGCCCCAGGTGCTTGGAATCTAGTGAACAAATGTCACAAGAGTGGGAAATTGACAAAGCGCGTTCTCTAATTAAATGAGAGTGTGTGTTGCGGTGTGGGCTGCTGGGCCAGCCCTATGGTTGCCAGGCAGGTTAATAGTTGTTGCCTGGCATTATGATTGGGTAACCGGGTTACTGGGGCAAATTGTATGTTGCAAATTGGGTGGGTGGGACCATAGTCTTTAAATATTGGGGCACTCTGGTTTCTCTTTCTCTTTGCAGAGTGCATCGGATCACCCGCCCGCCCGCCCTCTTTTCCGGTTGACCTTGCTTTGCCTGTCATGGGGTCGTCTGTTTGGGGGCAGGGGCCTAGTAGGAATTTTGCCATTTGGTGATTGGTTTTTGCCTACTACTTAGCAATTCGTCACAACTTGTAAGGTTGCAGTTAGGCATTGGTTATAAAATGCTGGTGTTGGAGGGGTCAGGATAGGCTGTGCCTGCCCCTCCTATTGCGCTGAAGGGAATTCCGTTAAAGGAATCCTGGGGCTTGCCACGATTTCGTCCAATCCCTGTCATGGGACCAGGGCCGGCAAGCCTTGGGGAGCTGCTGGGGTGAGCGGCGTGAGTCCGACACTTAGCTCAAATGATCCCCAAGTTTGTTTTCCCCTTCTACTGGCTACTGATCGGCAGTGGCGTAGCGTGGGGGGTGCAGGGGGGGCCAGCTGCACCAGGCGCAACATTGGGGGGGGGCGCGCTCGCACTCGCAGCTCTCTGCCCCTACCTGGCTCACTCACTCTATCTCACTGCAGTGCTGGCTGTGCGAATCCGATCCGAGCTGCCGGGTCGCTGCCCACTGTGGAGGGGGAGGGTGCCAGGCGTGCGTTGCGGTGCGGAGTGGAGAGAGAGCGAGGGGGGGACTATTTGGGGGAGGGACAGTGCAGTGGCCACCCAGCACAGTGCTGAGCGCCGGAGAGAACCACACCCGACCAGCCCAGGCAGCAGCAAGAAGAAGCTGGCAGCGGCGGCAGGTTAGGGGTTAGGGGTTAGGGGTTAGGGGCGCAAATTACTTGCCTTGCCCCGGGTTAGGGGGCACAAATTACTTGCCTTGCCCCGGGTGCTGACAACCCATGCTACGCCACTGCTGATCGGACCTCGGGATGTCAGTTCTGTCCCAGGCGGGGGGACAGATAGTCATAACCAATGTCTAAACAACCACTCACTGATTTTGTATTTTAATAAAGTTGTGGCCAAAATAGTGCCCAAAAACCAAAACTAAAATTACGTGTTATGTGTGAAATTATTTGAGGGGTGGCCTGGGGACCTACACACGCAAAAGTCAGCCATCCCTTATATCCTCTTTGGACCGCGAGTGGCATGAATGGGGCCATTTTAGCACGTAATGAGGAATGAAATTCAGGTCTGCGCTGCCTATTTCCTGGGCACAAATAGTTGTCTAGAGTGTTCTTTTGAAAGCAGTGCTCTCTGCATGCTTTTTACTCAGCACAGAGAAATATGGAGTGGCATAGCAACCACTTTCCTAGCTTCGCTGGGAACGAGAGATGAAGGGGATAGACTCCACTCGCCTCTGAATTCCCAATCCCAGAGCCCTGGTGTAAAGTTATGTACGAATGTGTAACATGGTATATAAGAAGTCCATCCGTTCTCCGAGACTCAAGGTGCAGCATCCGAGTGGCGACTTAATCTGTGTGAGCTCTTCATTCTTCATTCCTTTCCCTCAGCAGCTTTAACCCCCATTTGTGCCGTGATTTAGAAAAAATAAACACATTTACTATCAGTTTACCGAAGGAAAATGAATAAATAGGAAGGGCAGAAGTCAGATGGAGAGTGGCATAGAGATCTCTCCTGGGTTTGCAGCAATTCTCCTCAGCCCCGTTTCCATGGAAATTATTTATAATGCCTGGAGGGAGTGCACGTTATGGATACATAGAACTACAATATGCTCTCAGCCTATTTAAGTCAAAGCTGACAGCAACACATGGGAAAGTCTGTGAATGGAGCAGACCTGCATTTTTAGGGCTAGGATCTCAAAAGTGGGGGGATGGAGTCATTTAAAGACATGAAATTGCTTAATGAGGTTAGTTTTGACGGAAAATGACAGTCTTGATTTCTTCTGGTTTATCTGTTTAAAACCTATTTAACCTATCTGGTGGTAATGAATTTATTTACTCACAGATTCACGGAGGGTGTATCTGTCAAAATAGCTGTCAGACATGTAGAACCTACAGGTTCAGAGACAGTGTCCTACAGAGTACCAGATATTAGGGCATAGAGCTGAGCCAAAATTTCTTGGAATACATTTTTATGGAGCACATTTCTGATTTTTCGTTTCTTTTTTTCACCATTCCAACAAAGAGGAAGGCCACTTTTGCAGAATTGTGTCCAGATATTCTCCACTGCGGAAGCCACCTTCACCCACGCAAAATGCCTTAGAATGTTCCTAGTTTCCAGGCGTCATGAAGACTTCAAAATGGTGCCCACCAGGCTGTCAACACAGCTGCTACGGCTGCTCACAAAAGAAGCAAAATTATTAATTACTACTACTACTACCTTAAGAGAAAGAAAGGCTGTTGTACTATTTCCACTGCTAATGGTGAACTTCATGCTTCAAAACTGTTGGGAGAATTTCTTCCGTCTCTCTCCTAGCCCATTTCACTCTGACGTTTTCCTTATTTGGCTAGTTTGAGGAGAACATTTGAATTTTTGCAGACACAACGTCTGCAGTGTTGGCGGTTTTTTCTAAGCATCTGAAGGTTGCTGTTATTGTTGTCGTCCATTTGTTAACAATGTGAAAATCAATGAACATACATTTAAAAACAAAACATCCAAATCTCTGAAACATCCAGATTCTCTTAGGAGTTCCTTCCTGCTGTGGTTTGGGCTGCTTCAGAGAGATTCCAAAGTGGCTGTGCTTCAGTTCTTGATTTGGGATTTGTCTGAATATTTTGCATGCAGAACTGGTCAGAAATTCACCTTGTTTCACAGTTCACCATGAAGTGTGATGTTTCTCAAGATTGGGAAATCTAAATGGATGCCCTCTCAGTGATGACATCAGCGTCCCCTGATGATGACATTACTTTTGCTCCATAGAATGAACATGTGTGTGTGTGTGTGTGTGTGTGTGTGAGAGAGAGAGAGAGAGAGAGAGAGAGAGAGAGACTATAGGTTCTTGCTAATTGTCTTGCTACACTTTTGATTTCTTCTCAATATATTGCAATGTGAAGAATGTGTACTCCAAAGAATCTCATGTGCGCTATGATTTTGGCAGGCTGCGGTGTTTCATGGCTCTTCCAATGACATATTTTATGCATTCCGTCTCTTTTAGCACATTCTCTCAGCTGCGGTTATTTCCCAAGGGGCAAATGTATTGTTGGAGCCTCCCCTCCTATTTCATTTCCAAGTTTTGCAGGATTTCATAAAAAGAAAATAGTTTGATTGGGCTTTGTTTTCTCGTGACTTGCAGAGAGGGGAAAACGTAACGGCAGGCAACAGATGATTAAAAGGAAGGGTTAATCTTGTGATTTAAAATATTTACACGAAGAACATTAATATTTCTGATTCTGTCGGCCTACTAGTGGGCTTAGTGCTTTTTGGAGACGATACTCTTTGCTGCATTCGCTCGTTGTCATGAAAAATGTAGACGCAGGGTAAATAAAAGGAGCTGTCCATAAAAGTTTAATCATCAGTCATGCTCCTATAACTAAATGCAGGAGCTTCTAAATACAAATACTGCATGTACACCCTTGCTAGCAGTGGGCACAGTATAGTGAAAATCCCCTTGATTTTAATGGGCGTTTAACTCTCCCACTGAAAGTGCTTACCTTTGGTGAGATTGGACCCAAGGCTTAGCTTGGTGGGTTCCAGCATCTCCTCAAATTCAGCATCATTGGGCATGGTCCAGCACTTATCCAGGGTAATTCATACATTCATCAATGACTTCCAGTTCATGTTATACTAATTCTGCACCAGTTGCAAAGGCTGCCATTATGTTTCTGGTTGTCAACTGGTGACAACCCTGAAAGCTTTAAATCTGGGTTTCCAAAACTTGGGTCTCCCGTTGCTTTTGGATTACAACTCCTGTCCTCCCTAGCTAGCAGGACCAGTGGTCAGGGATGATGGGATTTGTAGTCCCAAAAGAGCTGGAAACCCAAGTTTGGGAAGCCCTGCTTTAAATGGTTTGGGATCAGATTACCTTGGGGATTGGCTGTAGGTTCAGATCTATGATACGGGGATGTCTGTCAGTAAAATAGATTTGGCTAGTAGGTAAAATAAGCAGGGCCTTCTCTGCATTGACCCACTCCTCATGGAATCTGATCCTGGGGGAATTACCTAGGTCAGTGCCCACTCTGACCTTCTTTAAGCAAGCTTTGAAAATAGATCTTTATAGAATAGCTTTTGGAGTTTAAACTGGGAAGCTCAATTACGGGAGCTATTGTCCTGTTTTTAGTCAGTTTGATTGTTAAATGGAACAGGTTTTTATTGCTGCGTTTTGCTGATTTTTATGGATTCAACCTAAAAAGAAGTGTTCTGAATAAATAAAATAATTCAAACACCTGTTGGTTGTGGTGGGAGAGTTTCACACACCTTTTTTCTTCTTAAAAGAAGGCTACAGCCGAAAAGTCATAAGGGTGATACTTCTAAATTTCTACTTCAAAATGGAGGGGAAAGTGTTTATCAGAACAGTAAAGGTACTTCCAGGCTACCCAGGAAACTGGAAATTGACCCATATATAGTTCAACACACACTGTTTGCTAGAAAGATCTTTAAGGGTAAAAATATTAGGCTGCCATCCCATCACAGAGGTAGCCAATGTAATGGAATATTGGTAGGTGGAGGTGGGGAGGAGGGGAGGAACTCTGACAAGAGCACTGGGATTTTATTGGCTTAAAACACAGTTGAGTCACTACCCCCATGCCCTGATTCAAATCTCATCTGCATGTTGTTGTACACCTCAGTATAGCTGGATGCTGTGCTATTTTATTATTGATTGATTGATTGATTGATTGATTGACTGAATGAATTTATACACTGCCCTATACCCAGAGGTCTCAGGATGGTTCACAGAAAAGATCACATTATATAAAATAAAAACAATAACCCAATAACACCCGCCAAAAGAGCCACATTTTAAAAGGGTATAGAATGGCCATCAAGTCAGCCAAAGGCCTGGTTAAAAAGGAATGTTTTTGCCTCGCCTAAAGGTGTATAATGAAGGTGCCAGGCGAACGTCCCTGGGGAGAGCATTCCACAGATGGGGGGCCACTGCAGAGGAGGCCCATTCTCGTGTTGCCAGCCTCTGGACCTCTCATGTAGGAGGCACAGAAAGAAGGGCCTCAGATGATGATTTCAGGGTCTGGGGTGGTTCATATGGAAAGAGGTGGCCCTTGAGGTATTGTGCTCCTGAGCTGTTTAAGGCTTTATAGGTAAAAACCAGCACTTTGAATTGGGCTCAGAAACTACTTGGTAGCCAGTGCAGTCGCACCAGGATCAGTGTAATATGCTCAAACCGTCTTGCTCTGGTGAGCAGCCTATCTAGAAAAAGAGGTGCCAGAACTTGCCATGAACACCTCCCTTGTTCTCTTATAATGGCAATGGTGCTCACCCGAGAGGCTGCAAAATCTGGGCAATGGTGCCCAACTTCTGATCGCAAAAAACCAGTGTTTCTAAGTTGCTTGATATCTGTGCACACCAGTGGGTGGAGAGAGGGCTTGGAGGTCTTTATATTGGCTGACGTTTTCAAAGCTAGTTCAGGGCGAAACACATCACAGTGAAGTTTTTCCCAAGCAACGGCAATATTGATGTGGATTGTGGCTTATGACGTATGTGTGTCTGGAGTGTGTATGCAGCCTGGGATATGCATTTGCAACATTATCTCTTTCGCGTTACCATAGATGCACTCTCAACTTTTAAAATGGAGCAGGACAGCGAAGCAAGGGAATGAAGAGAGTGTTCGTCAGATGGAGCACAGAAACAGCCTTTACCAATGTGCTGTGGAGGTGAGGCCTGGAGAGCAATCCTCAGCACGAGAACAGACGTGCCACTAGTTTGTCCTTAATCTCCTTGGCGAAATGCTGGAGGGTGACCACGGGCCACCCTCTTCCAGCTGTATTTACAGATGGAGGAATTTGGGGATTTATCCGAAATTCCAGTGTTATGTACTGAGTTGAATAGGATCCAAAATGCAGCAGTCTGATTGGTCCTAGAACAATAGGATTCAGAATGCAGCAGTATGATTGGTCCGCAGGAGCCACCCAATCCAGCTCCAGGTGGAAGTGAATCCACAACCTGATTGGCCTACAGGAGAATCCCGGAATTAGCCAATCATGTGCAGCCCATTGTGTAAATAATGTATATAAAGCAGATATTTTGGGGAAACTTTCATTCCTCCTCACCACTATGAGCTGAATAAAGAGCATGAAATCCACTCTCAACTCCGAGTATATTTTAGCCAGGGAAGCTGGCATCAGGAGGAACCATGGTGAAATGGCCATGTTTCTTTAATGGCACTAGGCTATGAAACATTTCCATAAAGAAAGTAGGTCTGGATGAGCTAGTGTCCCCACAAGAGAGGAGACGGGTTTCCAATTGAGTGCCAGGCTTCAGGGAATTCTATCCCTCCCACGGTGGCAGCCAAGAAGCAGATAAACAAGAAGAGTTATTACCAAGTAGTTTATTCAATATTCACAGAGAGAGACAAAGGAATGCGGTCTCTCTTAGATAATGGCGTTGCTCCAAGTAAAGTCTCACTCCCTCAGTCTCTCCTATTCTACGTCATCTCTGTGCCAGCTGATCTGTGCTTTCTGCCTCTGAGCTTTCTGTTCTCTTACTTTCAATGCCCGCCGGGTTTTGGGAGAGGGGGGTTCTGGAATGCTTTCTAAAGACACTAAGTCTGTCAGCTGTCTCTCCCCTATTGCTTCTTCTTCCTGTTGCTCTTCCAATATTTCCCAGCTTCTCCCCTCTGTAGCCTCTGAACTATGACCTTCTGCAAACCACTGTTCTAAATCTATACTGTCCTCCTCTTCTTGGGAAGGTTCAGGAAGAATGGGGGGGGGGCGGTCCCCACAATTCCTCCTCAGTCCAATCCCTGACATCAAGCCATAGTGAATTCTGCAGGCACAGCTAGGAATCCAGTGCCGTATACAATGTGAGCTGCCGTTTGTCTGTTGCGTCTTGTGTATGATTATAGCAAAATTCAGGCATGATTGAAAGACTTGATTTTTTGGGGTTCTAAGATCAGTCAGTCACTGTGGATCTAAAGTTAAATCATATTGTGAGCCTTGGGCCAGGGCAAAAAAGTGGGGCATGTGTGCTTTGGGGAACATTTTCAGCAGTGCTTAAGAGAACCCTCCCTCTCAGTAATTTTTCAGGTATTGCATTGAAAGGGAGTGAAAATGTTCGCCCATTATGTACATAAAGCAAATCAGCTTTGGTTGCCTATGAGACTAATGGGAGGGATTGATCAAACAAGACTGCAACTGAAAAGGCCTTGGTTATAGCTGTATAACCTGGAATGCCTATTGTGAATTTTGCGAGAGCATCAAGGCACTTCTGTGACTAATCGGGAACAAATTATTAAGTGGTCTAGACATTACACTTACCACCTGTAAGCACTTCTATGCAGTAATTTGTGTTTTTTAAAAAATAATATTTATTAAAGTTTCCAGAATAAAAAAGGAAAGAAAGAAAGAAGAAAAGAATAAAGTTTACACTTAATTTCATTGACATCTTTCCAAGACTTCCCCCCTCCCCCTCTTGTATTCCATTTCCATTAAATTAGTTCCACAAATTCTTACCCCAAATTTTAAAGCCTTATTATAATTATAAATAACCCATTTGTTCAAAATTAATTTATCTTATTTAACCATTTCTCCTTGTATTTTTTATGCTTCCCTAAGATCGACCCCAATTCCCTTCCACGAATTCCCCTATTTTTATAAAACAAGAAAAAATAAAAAAAAGAGAAGAAAGAAAAAATATGTAATTTTACAGCCTTTGGATTCCAAATCTCCCTCCCCCCTTTCCCGGTTCCGATCCCCAAAGTTCATCCATCTGTCTACTGCCAGCCTGGAGAACCCACGTCCATGTCTAAATCTCTCTCTCTCTTTTTTTTTTTTTATAAAGATTTTTATTGATTTCCAATTTTTTAACATAAACAAAAAACAACATAAAAACAAACAGAAAAACTCATATTTTCTTAACCTTATTTCCATAACCCTCTTTTCCCGGACTTCCCCATACCTTTCCCTTTTTGCATCCTTAATTTAGTACCATTATTCAGCAACCCTTCTTACCCAATTAAATATAAATTCATCCTCTTTTTCTATTCCACCCTAAAATTAAACACAATTTTCGCTGCAATTCTACGTCTTCTTTTCCCTCAGCATTTTAACACTCCTCAATTTTATAATAATTCTTAAGATACATCTTAAATTTCTTCCAGTCTTCTTCCACAGTCTCTTTCTCTTGGTCGCGGATTCTGCCGGTCATTTCTGCCAGTCCCATAAAGTCAATCACTTTCGCCTGCCATTCCTCCAGCGTGGGTAGCTCTTGTGTCTTCCAATACTTTGCTAGAAGAATCCTTGCTGCCGTAGTAGCGTACAAAAAGAAATTCTTATCCTTCTTCGGCACCAGCTGGCCGACCATACCCAAGAGAAATGCCTCTGGTTTCTTGTTAAAGGTGCACTTAAGCACTTTCTTAATTTCATTATAAATCATTTCCCAGAAGGCCTTAATCTTTGGGCAGGTCCACCAAAGATGGAAAAAGGTACCTTCAGTCTCTTTACATTTCCAACATTTGTTATTGGGCAAATGATAAATCTTCGCAAGCTTGACTGGGGTCATGTACCACCTGTAAATCATTTTCATAATGTTTTCTCGTAGGGCATTACATGCCGTGAATATAATACCTGTGGTCCATAACTGCTCCCAGTCAGCAAACATAATGTCATGACCTATGTCCTGTGCCCATTTAACCATAGCTGACTTCACTGTCTCATCTATTGTATTCCACTTCAACAGCAAGTTGTACATTCTTGATAAATTCTTAGTATTGGGTTCTAACAATTCTGTTTCTAATTTCGATTTCTCCACCTGGAAACCAATTTTCCTGTCTTGTTTGAAAGCCTCCATTATTTGAAAATAATGGAGCCAATCTCGTACCTTGGACTTTATTTTCTCATAACTTTGTAGTTTAAATTCACCACCTTCTTGTTCTAAAATCTCAGAATATTTCGGCCAATTGGTTCTCATATTAAGTTTCTTTACCTCCTTAGCCTCCATAGGTGAAAGCCACCTGGGAGTTCTATTTTCCAATAAATCTTTGTACCGTATCCAAACATTATATAGTGCTTTCCTGACAATGTGATTTTTAAAACCCTTATACACTTTAACCTTGTCATACCAGATATATGCATGCCAACCAAAGTTATTATCAAATCCTTCCAAATCTAGAATGTCTGCATTTTCAAGAAGTAGCCAATCTTTTAACCAGCAGAAAGCTGCCGATTCATAGTAGAGTCTTAAGTCCGGCAGGGCAAACCCCCCTCTTTCTTTAGAATCGGTAAGTATCTTAAACTTAATTCTGGGCTTTTTGCCCTGCCAGACAAATTTAGATATATCTTTCTGCCACTTCTTGAAACAGTCCAGTTTAACAACAATTTGTAATGTCTGAAACAAAAATAACATTCTAGGCAATACATTCATTTTGATTACTGCAATTCGACCTAACAAGGAAAGCTTCAGGTTTGACCATATTTCTAAATCTTTCTTTATCTCAGTCCAGCACTTATCATAGTTGTCCTTAAATAAGTTTACATTCTTAGATGTCATGTTAATCCCCAGGTATTTTACACTCTTTGCCACCACTAACCCAGTTTCCTCTTGGAATCTATCCCTTTCAACATTTGTTAAATTTTTTTCCAGTACCTTAGTTTTTTGTTTATTCAACTTAAATCCTGCGACCTGGCCGAATACTTGAATTAGTTCTAAAGCTCTTTTGGTACTAGTGTCTGGCTCTTGCAAGGTCAATACTAAGTCATCTGCAAAGGCCTTTAATTTGTAATGTCTGGCTCCGACCTGAATCCCTTTTACCAGCTGGTCCCCCCTAATCATATTTAACAGGACCTCCAGGACCGATATAAAAAGTAATGGGGATATTGGGCACCCCTGACGTGTCCCTTTTTCTATAGGTAATTCATCCATAACCACATTATTTACAATTAGCTTTGCCTTTTGCTCAGAATAAATTGCACTTATACCATTTTCAAACCTTTGGCCTACCCCCATCCCGTGGAGATTCTTTTTCATAAATTTCCAAGATATATTGTCAAAGGCTTTCTCCGCGTCCACAAAAATCAAAACTGCCTTCGTATTAATGTTCACTGTCAACATTTCTATAATGTCAATTATATTCCTTACATTGGTAGATATATGCCTACCCGGGAGAAAGCCTGCCTGATCTTTATGGATCTCCTCCACCAGCACCTTCTTTAATCTTTTTGCCAAAATGTCTGCAAAAATTTTGTAATCCACATTAAGTAGTGATATAGGGCGGTAGTTCTTAATCTGTTTTTTATCAACCTCAGTCTTTGGTATAAGTGTGATGAAGGCTTCTTTCCACGTCTCAGGTGCCCTTTTCCCCTCTAATATCTCATTACAAACCTCCTTAAGCGGCTGGATTATCCAATCTTTCAAAGCTTTGTAATATCTGGAGGTTAATCCATCTGGCCCTGGAGATTTCCCCAGTTGCATGTTTTGAATGGCACCCTCAATTTCTTGTTCAGTTATTTTCTCATTTAAAAGCAACATACTTTGTTGCGAAATTTTTTGTAATCCATGTTTCTTAAGAAATTCTTCCATTTCTCTTTCGTTTTCCGGCCCTTGTGCGTACAATCTTCTGAAATAACTCTGAAAGCAGTTGCTGATCTCATTTGGTTTCGAAATGTTCTTTCCATCTACCTCCAAACTTGTGACTGTGTTCAATTTCTGTCTCTTCTTCAATTGCCATGACAGGAGTTTCCCACATTTATCTGCCGATTCAAATGTCTTTTGTCTCATTCGTTTAATTTTCCATTCAATCTCCTGGTTCATCAATTCCATATATTGCTTCTGGTACAGTTTAATTTCTCTCAAGATCTCATGTGACTTTGGGTTGGATCTCAATTTCTTTTCACTGTCTTTTATCTTTTCCAAAATTTTATCTTTTTTCTCCTGTTGTTTCCTCCTTTTCAAGGAGTTCTGCTGTATCAAGAAACCCCTCATCACGGCCTTGCTTGCGTCCCAGATCACTCGTTTCTCCACTTCTGTCCTCAGATTTATCTCAAAATAGTCCTTCAAAGTCTTTTGGGCCTTTTGGTACACCTCTGGATCTTTAAAAAGGGTGTCATTCATTCTCCATCTGAAGGAGCCAGCTGTTGTTATTTTCATTTCCATCTTTACCGCATTATGGTCGGAGCATGTCTTTGGGCAGATTTCCACTTTCTTTATCTTTGGAGCCATTCCACTAGTAATCCATATTTGATCTATTCTTGTCCAGGTCATCTGTGATTCTGAAAAGAATGTTCCCTCCCTCTCGAGGGGGTTTCTTGTTCTCCAAATGTCGATCAGGTCCAAGTTGTCAGTCATTTCAAAGAAAGTCTTAGGTAGTCTCCCGTCCTTGGAGATCACCTGTCTTTGTGCTTTGTCCATATTTGTAGAGACGACACCGTTCATATCGCCTAATAGGATCACCTTATAGTCCAGATAGTTCATTAATGTCTCGTGTAATTTCTTATAAAATTCTGCCTTCCCTTCATTCGGTGCATAAATTCCAAATATCAAAATTTTTTCTCCTTGAATCTGTATCTCAGTTGCCAAGATTCTACCCTGTTCATCTTTAAAAATCTGTCTTGGAGCCAATTTCTCTTTTACATAGATCACCACTCCTCTTTTCTTAACTTTATCTTTGCCGTCTTTTGGTAGCTTTTAATTTCAGAAAGTCCAATCTCGGAGAAACTCTCAGAAAAGATCATTCTTCTTCCATCCAGACCTCTATGTTTAAGAGTATAACTCAAATTCTGTTTCTTGGTCCTTTTAAAGTCTGGATGTCCCAAATGTTCCAACTTCGAGTTTAGTCCAGCTCTTATTTCTCAGGTTTCTTTTCCTGTTCTGCTGCAAAAACCTTCTAATTCAGAAACTTCTTGTTCTCCACAGAGGCTTTATTTATTCAGGAACATAAACTTACGTCAAGTCCCTTCCTTTCTTCAATAGATAAATCCATTGTCTCCTTTAGTGTAGAAACCTCTGTAGATAAAATAATGCTTCGTTTTTGCAGCTTTCCCAAGAGATAACAAATCCTGCTCAATTTCATAGTATTTTTCCACTTGCTGCCACTGTTGCAATGTCCCAACCTCCCTCTAGAATATGGTAACTTAATTTCTTTCCAGATCAGACCCAAAAGTCAAATAACTTGTTGCCTTTATTTCCAGTAATTTATGTCCAAATTGTAACAAATCTAACCAGCAAAGCCATCGTAACAAAGTTCTCTTTTATTTTCCTGCTTTGACAGCTACTTTGACAGCTGTCAAAGTTTCTGTGTCTCTTCACCAGTCTCTCATGACGGATCGCTCCCAGTTCCCAGGGGGTTGCATTTTAGTTCTCACAAACCAATCTTCTCCTCCAGCACAATTATTGTAATTTCCCTTCATGAAATTATTTTTTTTTTCAAATAAACAAATTCATCTCTCGATCTTAGTTGTCAAATCCTTGCGTTAAGACATCTACAACGGGGGGGGGGCGGACTTCCTTTTTGCACCTCCCCCGCTCGCTCCAAATTCATAAATCAAATTTTTCCTTTTAAGTCCGATAAATTTACTCATGGGTTGTTCTTTTTAATCCAAAATTTTCCAAAGAAGAAGTCGTTGCTCTCCGCCGAATGGCATGCGGCTTCGCTAGGCAGGGGAAGCAGTGGACTCATAGCACCACACCCCCCCATCACCCGCTCCGCAGCCTTTAAAAAGGCTCCTTCGCGGGTCGGGGGGCGCAAACGGTGCCCGCCGAGTCACCAAGTCCATGGGCATCACCGCCCATGGTTTTTGAGGGTCCCCGCGTCGCCGGCGCGGCAGGACCCAACCCCTACCCAGCAGGCTCCCTCCGGAGCTCGGAGGGAGTCCGCCATTCGACGATGGCGCCGACCCGGAAGTCCTCTATGCAGTAATTTGTTCCTCGTGAGAACTAGCGTTATGTGATAAGGAACTACATTAGTCAAAAAACAATGTTTTGAATTTGTTATAAACATGCAACACCAGATGGTGCCAGAGAGCAAAAAAATCTAAGCGATTTTTAAAATAGAGTTCTTTTTTTTTTGTTATAACGATTTAATTACTGACTTATTTATAGCGTTTCCTCCCTGTGTGTAGATCCACTCTAGGTAAGACAACTTGAGGGGTGCTGAACTTTATGGTGGTGAAGGGAATCATTGTCACATGGAGGAGTTTCCTACCCATATGGTCTACAACCCTGAGGTCTACTCTGAGTAGGACTAGCTTTGGGCTTTATATGCTAGTTCTAACACATTGAATTGGGCCTGGTAGCTCACTGGCTGCCAGTGCAGCTTGCTTATGTCCAGTGATGGAGCATCCTTTAATAGCTCCCAGAGTGTGCACGCATGCACAGGGCGGGGCACGGGGCATGGGGCACAGAGGGCGAAAGGAGCCCACTGCACGCCAGCCCAACCCTCGCTGCTGGAGCAGCACCAGCCTCAAGCTGCTTTGCAAGGCTGGAATGAGGCTGGGTTAAATAGCAAAGTCTAAGTCGTGACAGAAAAAACTTGTGAAGAGAGTAAGAAAGTATAAGGGATGACAATTAAAGGTAAAGGTAAAGGTAAGGGAGGGGCACGGGTGGCACTGTGGGTTAAACCACAGAGCCTAGGACTTGCCGATCAGAAGGTCGCGGTTCGAATCCCCGCGACGGGGTGAGCTCCCGTTGCTCGGTCCCTGCTCCTGCCAACCTAGCAATTCGAAAGCACCTCAAAGTGCAAGTAGATAAATAGGTACCCCTCCGGCGGGAAGGTAAACGGCGTTTCCGTGCGCTGCTCTGGTTCGCCAGAAGCAGCTTAGTCATGCTGGCCACATGACCCGGAAGCTGTACGCCGGCTCCCTCGGCCAATAAAGCGAGATGAGCACCGCAACCCCAGAGTCAGCCACGACTGGACCTAATGGTCAGGGGTCCCTTTACCTTTTTAAAAGTAAGGGACCCCTGGATGGTTAAATCCAGTCAAAGGTGACTATGGAGTGCAGTGCTTATCTCACTTTCAGGCTGAGGGAGCCGGCATTTGTTCACAGACAGCTTTCCAGGTCATGTGGCCAGCATGACTAAACCACTTCTGGAGCAGCGGGACACCGTGATGGAAACCAGAGTGCATGGAAACGCTGTTTACCTTCCCGCTTCAGCGGTACCTGTTTATCTACTTGCGCTGGTGTGCTTTCAAACTGCTGGGTTGGCAGAAGCTGGGACAGGGCAGCAGGAGCTCACTCCGTCCTGGGGATTTGAACCACCAACCTTCCTATTGGCAATCCCAAGAGGCTCAGTGGTTTAGACTACAGCACCACCCGTGTCCTCACGACTATTAGTGTTATTTGATTGTCAAGTATAGTTCCAGGTTTGCCAGGCTTGTGATGAGGATGGTCTTGAAAATGATGGCTCCCTCGTATATGTAATAAAGAAATGCCAAATGATATAAAAAGTGTCTAGTCCCTGTCAAAAACTCAAATTAAGCACAGTCTCCTCCACTATAGCTATATTCCAGAGTAGAGGCAGTGTTATCTTCTGGAGCTGCCTCTGAATTTACCTGAAAATTGATGCTTGATCTGGATGCTAACGAGTTGCAGAAAATTTGAGGGAAAATAAGAAATAATTTTGATAAGATTAGCCAAATTTCTTAGAGAGGAGGGTTCCTTCCCCATATCTCTAGTTGAATCTTTTCTACGCTGCAATGTAGCCATACATAGCATTATATGGTAGCGACAGGGAACCTATGGTCTTCTAGATAGCATTGGACTTCAACTCCAGCAACCCCATCCAGTATAGTCAACAGGCAGGGATGATGGGAGTTGAAGTCCAGCAACATTTGGAAGGTCACGGGTTCCAATCCACCAAAAAGCTCAGTGCATGCTCCTGGGCCTGCTACAATCTTTTAGAAGACCCCAGCATTTGTGGGGTTGTTGTGAAGATAAGGACCACATTGTGTGGTTCTTTTATCTGCAAGCAGTGAGATAAAATCCCCATGCTTGCAAAAAGGAGTTTTGGCATTAGAAGCATGTTCTAGGTCTCAGTTCTAATTGCTTCTGGCTCAATTAAATTTTATTACATGTCGCCGCCTTTTTCAATAAATAAAAAACCCAGTCAGCTACGCATAGTACGGTACAGAGCGGTGCATCGCTCCCCACTTTTCTTTCTAGGCAGTGAAGCAGAAATGAAGCTCTGGAAATATAAAACACATGCTCTGCTCCATATGGATTTAGCACTGCAAACTTGTTAAAAGCCCCCAAAAGCAGCATTCTGACTAAAACGTTCAAGGATGGCTTAGCAATTTGTATGTTCTCTGTTTACTGTAATGAAATATATTTTTTTTCTAGAGATGGGGGGGGAGGGGAGGGAGTGAATGTGCATGTGTGAGAGAGAGCGCAGACAAGGCTTCATGGGAAGTGATCAGGATAGAACCACCCCCTGAAGAATTAATGCTCATCCTGGTGTAGGCTGGTGACATATGCATGGTAAAAGAGAACACAGATCTAAACAAATGTGGAGATATATATTCACTTACATGTATAGGTGCCATTTCAGAGATGATTGCTGAAGTTTAAATTGCAGCGTTGCACATCTCACTGTAGGGAGCAGGACTGTGGTCAGGAGACTGATGTTCAAGTGCAATCTGCTGATGGGCAGCTTCAAGGCCCCTGTTCTCCATTTTGTATGGCCCTTTAAATTGGATGCAGACCAATTTGTCCTTCAGAGTGAGGACTTCCATCTCTAAAGTAGAACACATGACCCCTCTTGCTGCTGGAGGGTGTTGGAACACCTTCCTTTCCTAGTCACCTGAGCATTTAGATGCTTGACTCCTAGACACTGGACAATTAGAAGGGAAACAAGGACTAGAAAGTTGGCGGAGGTGAGCTAAGGTCAAGAACATCATTTATTGACACTGAACTAGATTGGGCACACACACACACACACACACACATCATATTGATGTAGGAAATTGGGAGCAGATCCATCACAGATGTTCGTGTTTGTGTATGAAACAGGTAGACCTGATTGACAGATGAACAGGAGGACACATGCAAGAGAGAATCCATGTGGTATTTTTGTGTGTGTCTCTGGTGAAGTGGACCATACAGAGAAATTATGTGTGTGGGGTGGTGGTGTTGGGGAACGGTGCATTCTCAAATTTGCAATGATTGCCTTTTGTCTTTGCCAAGCACACCATGTGCATGATGAGACATTCTGTTTTTCACAGCGGAGGAGGACAAGAGGTGTCAGAAAGTGGCCAGGGAAGAAGCATTTAAGCATGGATTTGCCAGGTTGTGGAGCTTCCTGTTGTAGCTGTGAAAATATCAAGGGATTGGGAGACTGTGACACTTTTGCTTATTGAGCCTATTCCTTTTGTCTGCCTTGTTCCCCTCCCCTCCTAAGAATACGAGAGCTCTGTTGGATCATACTAAAAACCCATTCTAGACCAGTATCTGCTTCTCACAGTGACCAGCCAGATCACATGGTACAAAATATTACCAGGCCATCTTGTTGTTGTTGTTTAGTCGTGTCCGACTCTTCATGACCCCATGGACCAGAGTACGCCAGCACTCCTGTCTTCCACTGTCTCCCGCAGTTTGGTCAAACTCATGCTGGTAGCTTCGAGAACACTGTCCAACCATCTCTTCCTCTGTCATCCCCTTCTCCTTGCACCCTTCATCTTTCCCAACATCAGGGTCTTTTCCAGGGAGTCTTCTCTTCTCATGAGGTGGCCAAAGTATTGGAGCCTCAGCTTCAGGATCTTTCCTTCCAGTGAGTGTTCAGGGCTGATTTCCTTAAGAATGGATAGGTTATACAATATACAATATACAATATACAATATACAATATACAACATACAATATACAATATACAATATACAATATACAATATACAATATACAATATACAATATACAATATATGTATATACATATATCTGTATCTATTTATACAATATATGTATATTGCAAATATGCAGCCAGGATATGCATAATGCAGGCAATATATGCAAAATCTTCAATACCTGTTGGTTATTGTGCATATTGACCGGGAAATGCTCACAGTTCCCTCTCCATGGATGCATTCTCCATGAGGTCTGCTGAATGCACATGGTGACTGGTTGCATACGTTAACTGCTCAACTTCTTTTGGCCCTAACATTCTGCTCCATTTATAAACTCTGATCTTGGTCCCCATGCCTGTAGTTCTCCTCTGAATTGTTAAATGGTACCTCTTCTCACCAACTGAAGAGGCAATTTTCTGTCCTTCCAGTGAGCACTCAGGGCTGATTTCCTTAAGAATGGATAGGTTTGATCTTCTTGCAGTCCATGGGACTCTCAAGAGTCTCCTCCAACACTATAATTCAAAAGCATCCATTCTATGGCGATCAGCCTTCTTTATGGTCCAGCTCTGGGCTTATTCACATCTCTCCTCCTTCACCTTTTGCTTGCAGTATTCGCCTGCCTACTCTCCATCTCTTTGTACAGCCTGCACGGCCTCTTCGCCTAAATTTAATCTAGTGCTGTGTCTATATAGGTCTCTGAATAGCTGTGGGGGATATTATCTGCAGAGCGTGAAGGGGGGGAAGGAGAACACTATAGGAGGGCTATAATAAAGAGGATTTTAAAATGGTTGATGGGGCAGTTGAAAGGAACAAGGATGTCATCAGCCTTGTTTGAGATTAAAGGATGCCACTTACCAGCAGACTGTCTCCTAGATTTCCACTCTAAACAATAGCTCAGATGTGTGTGCCTTTGAAATAGCCTTCTGCCAAACACACTGTATTTGGAAGGGAAATTTCCTTGCCAATCGCTATATATTTAGATTGCCCATCATTATCCCTGCCGGCCTTTCTACGGTGATTCTGCATTTTACACACCCACAAAAGAGAAACCAGTTAGATTTCTTCTTTCTGCTTCAAAAGCACCTTGCAAAGTAGTGTAACTGGTGGGAGAAAGGCCACTTCCTCAATCTGGATTGTGTATCACGGATGCAAGATTGGGGGAAGATACCAGCTGAAACTAGCATGCTCTGCACCTCATAAAGGTAAAGGTAAAGGTAAAGGTAAAGGTAAAGGTAAAGGTAAAGGTAAAGGTAAAGGTAAAGGTAAAGGTAAAGGTAAAGGGACCCCTGACCATTAGGTCCAGTTGTGACCGACTCTGGTGTTGCAGTGATCATCTCGATTTACTGGTGTACAGCTTCCGGGTCATGTGGCCAGCATGACTAAGCCACTTCTGGCGAAACCAGAGCAGTGCACGGAAACACCGTTTACCTTCCCGCTGGAGTGGTACCTATTTATCTACTTGCACTTTGATGTGCTTTTGAACTGCTAGGTTGGCAGGAGCAGGAACCGAGCAATGGGAGCTCACCCCATAGCGGGGATTTGAACCGCTGACCTTCTGACAGCAAGTCCTAGGCTCTGTGGTTTAACCCACAGCGCCACACCTCATATAGAGGAACTAATTCAAACAGCTAAAACTGATTCAGCTAGGACCCATGTCACCTGCTGGCAACATGAAACTTTTTTAAAAATATATTATTATTCATGGTAATTCCCTCCCAGTCAAATCATGAATGGGCATTTTTTTAAATAAAAGTGGCTCCTAGCTGCTCTATTAACCTCATAAGGAGGCCAGGTTCCTTATCTCGGGATTAAGGCAAAAGATTTATGGTATATACGAAGAGAAAGCAGAGAAAACGGCTTTTATCCCTTTCCTCTTTAAGTCTTATATGGTTTATTTTGTTCGCATGTTTTTATCTTATGTTGGTCTGGGACTGTAATAAAGTTTGATGATGATGATGATGATGTGAATAAGGCACACTAAAGGTAAAGTAAAGGGACCCCTGACCATTAGGTCCAGTTGTGACTGACTCTGGGGTTGCGGTGCTCATCTCGCTTTATTGGCCGAGGGAGCCAGCGTACAGTTTCCGGGTCATGTGGCCAGCATGACTAAGCCGCTTCTGGTGAACCAGAGCAGTGCACGGAAATGCCATTTACCTTCCTGCTGGAGTGGTACCTGTTAACTTAACAGTACCTATTTATCTACTTGCACTTTGAGGTGCTTTCGAACTGCTAGGTTGGCAGGAGCAGGGAATGAGCAACGGGAGCTCACCCCGTCGTGGGGATTCGAACCACTGACCTTCTGATCGGCAATTCCTAGGCTCTGTGGTTTAACCCAAGGCACACTAGAGGGAACCTAAACCTAGATTGAAAGTTGGTGGATTACTGAGCAGATGTAAATATAGGCACCAGAAGACTCGGGCCTTGTGTGACACATGGACCAAAGTAAGACTGTGCAAGTAGCTGAGAGTAAAAAGTATTTTCATCTTCTCTCCCTCCTATCAGGAATAATTTCTGGTTCACCAGGTAGCAGCAGAGTGATTTTGTGAAAGAATCCTTTGATTTCCATGCAAAAGAGACAGCTTCTTTGCAATGAAGCAAGCGTCGTCTCAAGAGACTCCCTGCTTTGAAATATCAAAATGTGAAACATCTCCAGGCTGACCAAGGAAGGGTTTTCTTTTAAACTGTATTATTTACGAATCCTTGCTGATTTACACCAGGGCCGTAGCTTGCAATTTGCAGGTATGGGGTGGAAAAAACACAAAATCTGAACAGGATTAAAAACCAAAAGAGTTTCCATGGCTTGGAATTTGTCATTCTGTTGACTTCAAATTATAAAGCGCTTGATGTTCCTTTGCATCCGAGTGACCCTAAAGGGTGAATGTTGATTAGAGCAAAACCTCCACTTTCCTTCTCCTGCGGTTTGCTTAGAGCCAGGGCAAAATGGGCCTCAGCATGCACAGAAGGGCAATTTCGGCAGCCCACGATGACAAAAAGAAAATGGGATTCGTGTCATGTGGCTATGAAGTTCTCTCGATGCTCGTGCAATCACCATGGCATTGTCAACATCTCTGAGAAAGGTCTGTTCATTGTGTGGAGCAGCCTGCCAGTGCAATTTTTCTCCTTGTGCTTCATAATGCAGCTAGCCTAATTTATAAGATTGACTCAAAGAGATGTGATTAGAGTTTCCAGATTCAAGACCATGACATGTTTCTGTGACTACCATTTTGGGGGGTGGGGTGGGGTGGGGTGGAGAGAGGGGTTTCAGGAGGAATTGCTTTGGGAGGCAAGGCCAGTTGCTTCCTTCAGGCGCCATGTTTCTGCACAGTTTCTCTGGGTCCCTATTGAACCCAGCAGGCCCACAGCACCCTAACTTTGCTTCCTGTGGAGAGCCAGTGTGGTGTAGTGGTTAAGAGTGATAGACTCATAATCTGGGGAAACGGGTTCGCATCTCTGCTCCTCCACATGCAGCTGCTGGGTGACCTTGGGCTAGTCACACTTCTTTGAAGTATCTCAGCCCCACTCACCTCACAGAGTGTTTGTTGTGGGGGAGGAAAGGAAAGGAGAATGTTAGCTGCTTTGAGACTCCTTAGTGATAAAGCGGGATATCAAATCCAAACTACTACTACTACTACTACTACTACTACTCTTCTTCTTCTTCTTCTTCTTCTTCTTCTTCTTCTTCTTCTTCTTCTTCCTGTCACAGAGGAAGCTGCCTTATACTGAATCAACTCTTGGCCTATCTAGCCCAGTCTTGTCTGCATGGATTAGCAGTGGCTTCCTCCAGAGTGATGGGGAACATTTGCAGTCCTACCTGCCAAAGATTGAGCCTGGGGTACTTTCCAACTGAGCTATGGCCCTTCCTCTTGTTCCTTGCAGCAGTGAATAGAGATGAGAAGAAGATGTAGGGCAGCGAAAAGTATATGGCCAGGGTGCCCTTCAACATCCTATTGATCAAAATGGGAGATCGTTCTTTGGTCCTGAGCTCTCGTAGGAGCCAGCTGACTCTCACCAGATCACCAGACTGAAAAAATGATCCTGGGATCCAACCAGAAGCCAGGATTGCTTCTGTAATTCCAGGATGTCCTGCTTAAGTCAGGATGACTGAGGGGTATGCATTGCAGAGTTGGCCATAACTACCCTTCTTAGCGCTGAGAAGTGATCCCCATTGAAAGGGATTATTGTGTTGTCTTTGTTTTTATTATGTATTTTCTGGTTTTTATGTCACGATTTTATGTTGTGAACTGCCCTAAGATCTATGGGTATAGGGCAGTATACAAATATAATAATAATAATAATAATAATAATAATAATAATAGGATGGCAAAATCCATCCCCCTTCCACAGCTAATCAATGGTCCTCTTCCCTTATCAAAACTGATCTTGTTGGGGCTGAAAATGTATAGGCTTGGCTTTGGGTATCTGTTGAGTGGTAAATTATGCCCCAGCAAATGCTTCTTGCCCAGAGAACCTTCCGGGAGAAGCTAATCTTGTGTGGATGCTGGGAAACCTTTGCACTAGCCAGATATATCGTTGAGTCATCTACCAAGGACAACAATATGCCTTGCGCCTTGACAAATAGATAGCTCAGTTGGTAAGAGCACAATGGTGATAACGCCAAGGTTGCAGGTTCGATTCCCCGTGTGGGACAGATGCATATTTCTGCATCGCAGGGGGTTGGACTAGATGATCCCGAAGGGTCCCTTCCAACTGTACAATTCTATGATTCTATGATTTCCTGTCAATTGAGAATTCTTCTGGTGCTGTCTCATGCTTATACTAAGTACTTTCCATGGCACTTAGAAGCTTTCTAATTAACACATATATAGGAAAACAGCCAAAGAACAAAACATTTTGTACTTCAGTGTAAATAAAAGGCTGACAGCTTGTTAGGGGGGGGGAACCCAACAACCACAACGCATTGATTCTTGTTGTCTGTTTGGAAGGAAGAGTCGAGCCATCTAACACAAAAATGGGGTTTTAGAGTTTTTAGGGGTTTTTGAATGTTTTATGTAGTTTTTATGTAGTTTTATGTAGTTTCGTGGTAGTTTTATGTAGTTTTTATGTAGTTTTATGTAGTTTTTCAATTTCATTGTTCCGCAAGGGACAATGACAATAAAGATATCGTATTGTATCGTATCGTAAATCAGTCTGATGCAACATTACTTGAGCTCTATTAACTGCCCTGCTTACAACGGAAGGCAGGACTGGGCAGCTGGGTGTGTGTGTGTGCGCGCGCAAGATTTTGCCAGTATAGGAGAAGTAGGCAGAAATATCCATTCTGACTGGCTTCTTTCCTTTTCCAAATGACATGCAAAATACAACACGCTGATGATGACAGCGCTTCTCATTTCAAAACGCTTTTGACTTCATATTAAAAATGCCTTTTCAAATACTGTAATAACAATCTTTGTGCATGCCAGTCTGCAAAGGACGGGGGACTGTCTAACTGACTGTCACATTTCCCACCTGCCTGCTCTTGAGGACACTTCAACCATCACCATCACCACCTAGGTCGTCCATGCTTTTCTTGTCCCACGCCTAGAAATAAATAATAATAGTAATAATAATAATAATAATAATTTTATTATTTATACCCCGCCCATTTGGCTGGGCTTCCCCAGCCACTCTGTACAGCTTTCAACAAAATATTAAAATACAGTAATGCATCAAACATTAGAAGCTTCCCTAAACAGGCATAGGTCTGAGCTGTTTTCCATTTGCCCCCATGCTTTCCATGGAAAGACCCGCGCCACGTCATTCTACAGAGAACCCAATTGCCTTTGCTCCAATTCATCAGTAAAAAGTGGGTTTTCCATGGAGGCAGGAAAACGAATCCCCAGTTTGTGGTCTGTTTGTGATTGTTGCCAGAAGGACCACTATACTGGTAAATATGTCCTTGAAGAGAAAGAAGAGGTGGCTGTTAGAAGCGTCACACAAGAGACCCAGTGTTAAATAATCATTACAAAAGGATCAACTTTGTTCAAACCACATGTTTGCTGTGGTTCAAGAGAAGAGTTTGTAGCTCCCTGGGAAAGCACATGCAGAAGGTCCAGGTGTGCAAAGGTAGGGCTGGGAGAGAACCCTGCCAGAACCCTGGAAAGTCACTGCAAATCAGGGTAGGCAGCTACATGGACCAATGGCTGCAGGAGTTGCTGGAAGGAGGCGTACAACTGTGAAATCAGTAGACTAGTGTAATGGTTATAAGGGGTTGCTCGTGCGTAAGTTACTTCCACTCCTGGCTAGGTAGCCTGGTTAAACCTGTTCTGGCTGGACAGCCCTTCACTTCGGGGCTGTTCAGTCACTAGCAGAATCCGTCAGTGGGCGTTTCTTGAACTTCTTCCAGCAAAGAAGTTCTTTGACGCCAAGTCTACGCCTACTTTCCCTGCGTGGAAGTCTTCTGCGCAGGGTGGGTGTGGGTAGTGGAGGACCCGTGCTCTCCCCGCTGGACTCCAGCGAAGAGTCTTGGAGCCCCCTCACCGATTCTCCCATCAGCCCTCCTCTATCCCTGGTGTTACGCTGATTTCCTTCCCCAGCTGATGAGCTCCCTCTCTCCCTGCTGGGCCCCTCTCCAGCATCGCTTGAGAGCCTTGCCTCCACCTCTGGCTCCGATGTCAGTTCCCTGACAACTAGCTACCACAGGAGCCAACTCCACAGGGCTGTGGGTGCCCTGGAACCCACAATAATATATTTGTGGGGGCTGGGCCCCCCAAAGTCAATGGGCAAAGTTGATGTCTAGCTTTGGGGAATCAGATTCCTCTCCTGGTGGCAGTAAATAAGTAGCTCAAACAAAAGGAGCGTTTCTTACCAGATACAGTCATACCTCATGTTACGTCCGCTTCATGTTAGTTCTTTCAGGTTACGTCCCGCGGTGACCCAGAAGTACCGGAAAGGGTTACTTCCGGGTTTTGCCGCTAGCACATGCGCAGAAGCGCAAAATAATGTCACACGCAGGCGCAGAAGCAGCAAATTGAAACCTGCACGTGTGCAGATACACCGCTGCGGGTTGCATTCTTTTCATGTTGTGAAAGGGGCCTCCGGAACAGATCCTGTTCGCTACCAGAGGCACCACTGTA
This sequence comes from Podarcis cretensis, assembly GCF_951804945.1. Lineage (NCBI taxonomy): Eukaryota > Metazoa > Chordata > Lepidosauria > Squamata > Lacertidae > Podarcis > Podarcis cretensis. The sequence goes on from NC_137175.1 coordinate 75,537,869, forward strand.
GTTTCTTTAATAATCACGGCAAGAGACAAAGGAATGCATATCTATCTAAAAATGGCGTTGTTCTCAGTAGAGGTTTACCTCCTCCATCCCCATTAATCTACGTCACTCCTACGTCAGGTAATCTGAGCTGGTTGCCGCTCCCTTTGCCCCTCCCAGAGCTGGTTTTATAGTCCCTCTGACTCCACCCCCTGGGTTCTGATTGGGTAACCTATTTAACTATTTCACCTCCAGCACTCTCATATGTTAACGTCACAGCAGACAGTCCTTAAAACACCTGTTCCGAAGCTTTATGGGCCTTTAAAGGTTTCACAGAAGCAATTTGAATTGCACCCACAAACATATGGGAGGCCAGTAACCCATGCCATTTAGTAACGTAGCTGCTATGTTTTGAACTAGCTGAAGTTTCTGAGTGGTCTTCAAAGGTTGTCCCAAGTACAATGCCTTATAGCAGGCATAGGCAAACTCGGCCCTCCAGATGTTTTTGGGACTACAACTCCCATCATCCCTCGCTAACAGGACCAGTGGTCAGGGATGATGGGAGTTGTAGTCCCAAAACATCTGGAGGGCCGAGTTTGCCTATGCCTGCCTTATAGTATCATAGGCCCTAACTGTTTTCCAGGAAAGAAGGTAACCTCACCAGCTTTTTCCTTTCTTACACGGGTTTTGAAGCCACAAAATCAGTTGCTTTGGGCTCATGCTCAGACTATTGCATCAACAAGTAAAAAGTGTTTTTCTATGTGTTGTTTTGAGGAATAACCTGGTTGACAAGCCCTCCTACTGTGCCCTTCAAACTTCCCATTAAACATCTCTTAAGTGATATAGTGCTATATAAGATAAATTATATGGCAGATCTTCAGAAGATCACTCATAATAAAATATGCTCTAAGGTTCTTTTTCAAAACACAAACCTTCAATAAATCACCAGCAGCGATGTTTCATCATGTGCAATTACCCATTTCTTTCAAAGGCGAGAAGCTAACAAAAACTTTCTTATTGCTATGTACATACTCAAGAAATATTTAAAATCAGTCTTACAGGTGCTGGAGTAGCCGCGTTCGTAGACAAGTGTGTGTGGGTGCCTAATACGAAAATGTGGGGACAGGAGAAGCTTCTGCGGACAAAATGGAAAATTTCAAAGTGATTAATTCAAGATATAGCAGTGAGGGCTACAGCTCCCGAGCTTGGGACCCGCATGTCAAAACATTCATATTGCCAAGAGATGCATGGTCTTCATCTTGTGGACAAGGTGATGTCTTTTAAATTATTTTGTGGCACCTGGTGTAGATAATATATAATGGTGACTAGAATGAGGCGAATTTCACACCCTCTCTCCTTTGCCTCCAAGAGGACTGGGAAATAATAATTGCTTGCCATGCACACTGAGCACATTGCCCATTTTTTTAAAAAAATATTTTTTATTAATTTTTAAACTTATTAATTATCATACATACCACAAAACTTCACATCTTATACAATCTTTTTGGACTTCAATCAGCACCTCTGATGATCCCACATTTTTATCATTTCTTAAATTCATATTGGCTTTATTTTTTTTATTTTTTTATAATATTTATTGATATTTTTTAGATACAATGCAGAAATTAAACAATGTAACATATATCTTAACATAGTTTCATAGCTTCTTTGGACTCCCTCACGTCTCCCGCTCCCACTTTCTTCATTATAAAATTTTACCAGCAATTTATTACCTTGTTTAGATTTTATGTCCCCAAATTTAAATATGATCTAATGATTCTCCAGAACTTTATATTTTCCTAAATCTCTTATCTTCCTAATTCCATCTAATTTAGTGGTGCCAAATTGTTTATGATCTAGCATCCTTCTTAACATTCAATCAAATTACAATGTTTTTGTAAATAAATCTTAAATTTCTTCCAATCTTCTTCAATCCTCTCCTCTCCCAGGTCTCGGATTCTGCCAGTCATCTCAGCCAGTTCCATATAGTCTATCAGTTGCATCTGCCATTCTTCCAGTGTGGGTAAATCTTGAGTTTTCCAATGCTTGGCGACGAGTATCCTTGCTGTCGTTGTTGCATACAGGAAAAAGTTCGGTCCTTCTTTAACACCCTCTGGCCGACAATACCCAGAAGGAAGGCCTCTGGTTTCTTAGGGAAGGTGTACTTAAATACCTTTTTCAGCTAATTATATATCATTTCCCAGAAAGCCTTCACTCTAGGGCACGTCCACCAGAGGTGAAAGAATGTTCCTTCATTTCCTTTACATTTCCAGCATTTGTTATCAGACAAATGGTATATTTTTGCAAGTTTAACTGGGGTCATGTACCATCTATATATCATTTTCATAACATTTTCTTTCAAAGCATTACATGCAGTAAAATTCAACCCAGTGGTCCACAACCTTTCCCAGTCCTCAAACATAATATTATACCCAATGTCCTGTGCCCACTTTATCATAGCCGATTTGACCGTTTCATCTTGTGTGTTCCATTTTAACAGCAAGTTATACATTCTTGAAAGCACCTTAGTCTTAGGCTCCAGTAATTCCGTTTCCAACTTCGATTTCTCCACCTGGAATCCTAGCTTTTTGTCACTTTTAAAAACCTCTTTGATCTGAGCGTAATGTAGCCAGTCTCACACTTTATCTTTCATTTTCTCCAAACTCTGCAATTTCCAATTGTCTCCATCTTTTTCTAATATTTCCCAATATTTTGGCCATTTGGCCTCCATATTGAGTCTTTTTCGGGCCTTAGCTTCCAAAGGTGAAAGCCACCTTGGAGTTTTATTTTCCAATAGGTCTTTATATTTTGTCCAGACATTAAACACTGCTTTTCTGACAATATGATTCTTGAAAGTCTTGTGAACCTTAACCTTGTCATACCATAAATATGCATGCCACCCAAAAGCATTGTTAAAGCCTTCCAAATCCAGTACATCAGTGTCTTCGAGAAGTAGCCAGTCTTTTAGCCAGCAGAAAGCTGCTGATTCATAGTACAACCTTAAGTCTGGCAGGGCAAAGCCCCCTCTTTCTTTAGCATCTGTTAATATCTTAAACTTGATTCTGGGCTTTTTGCCCTGCCAGACAAATTTAGAGATATCTCTCTGCCACTTCCGGAAGCACTCTGTTTTGTCCACAATCTGTAGTGTTTGAAACAAAAACAGCATTTTTGGCAATACATTCATCTTGACAGCAGCAATTCGGCCTAACAAGGAAAGTTTCAATTTTGTCCAACTATCTAGATCTCTCTTAATTTCTGTCCAGCATTTCTCATAATTGTCCTTAAATAGACTCAGATTTTTTGCTGATATGTTCACCCCTAGGTATTTTACTTTTTTAACCACATTTAGTTCTGTCTCTTTCTGAAACCGTTCTGACTCTATATCTGTCAAGTTTTTTCCTAATACTTTAGTTTTTTGCTTGTTTAACTTAAATCCCGCCACCCGACCAAAATCTTGAATCAATTGTAGTACTCTTTTCGTACTAGGTTCTGGCTCCTGCAGAGTCAAAACTAAGTCATCTGCAAAAGCTTTAAGTTTATATTGTTTCTCTCTGACCTGAATTCCTTCCACCAACCGGCTTTAATTATCTTAACTAACAATCCTCCTCTTTATCCAATTATGCAATAATTCACATTATTCACCTCACAAAACTTCCTGCAAACCTACAAATGTAATCTGATCATCACAATTACTTTTCAAATATTCCGTAAATTTACACCAGTCTTCTGTGAATCTCTGGTCCCACCGGTTTTGAATTCTTCCTGTTAGTTTGTCTAATTCTGCATAGTCCATCAATTTCATCCTCCAATCTTCTTTCGTTGGTAATTCTTCTTGCTTCCATTTTTGTGCCAATAATATTCTTGCTGCCCTCACTGCATATAAAAACAACTTACAATCCTTTCTATTTATATCATCTCTGTGGTGGGATAATGAGCTGCTTGTGCGTTGAAACTGGATCCCTCAGAGCTCACTCAGTGTAGTGAAACCCTGCCTTGAGCGGAGCCCTTCAGCATGGCTCCGTCAGTCGCTGGTAGAATCTGACAGTGGGCGTTTGCGGAAACGTTTCCAACATAAAAGCTGTTTCACAGACATGCGCCTCCTGGATTCCCTGCGTGACAGTTTCCGGCGAGGGGTGGGGGTCCTTAAAGGCTGTTCTGATACCTCCTCGCTGTTCTCACTGGAAGTATCCCAGAGCCTCCCCTCCGACTCCCTTTCCTTTGGAGCTCCCGCACTCCCCCTACTGGTTCCCTCTTCTGCTGAAGAAGAGGCTCTCCTATTCTCCTGAAGCCTTCTCACCACCTGTCCTTCCGATGGCAGTTCCCTGACATCCACCTCCCCCCCAGGGCCCTCTTCACCCCCTCCCGCCTCCTCTCTTACTGGCGGTGAGGACGGAAATCCCTGGAAGGAACTCCCCTCATCCTCCGAGGATTCAAACACTTCTAACCACGGCCTTCCGCCTCTTTCCCCTTCTTCCTCTCCTTCGTCGGAATCTGTTTCCACCTCCACTTCCGACTCTGGGAACCCTTCAAATTCCCCTTCCTCATCTGTGGTCCCGAAGTGTTCCCTCCCAAACCTTGCCACTGGTTGTGGTTTCCTTGGGAAACGCCGATAAAACGTTTCTATTAAAATCTCGTCTTTGACTTCCTCTGCCGGTACCCATGTATTTTCTGACTCTTCCTCCCCCTCCCATTCTACCAAGTATTCCACCTGATTCCCCTTCCACCTGGAATCAATGATCCCCGCCACATCCATGTTGCGTTCTCTCTCTTCTATGACGGGTGTCCGGGTCACCTCCCTCTCATGTTCCCCCCACTCACACCCCTCTCTGTATGGCGACAGTAATGACCTGTGAAATACTGGGTGCAATTTCATGTGACTGGGCAATCGGAGTTTGAATGCTACTGGGTTGACCTGCTGTATGACCTCAAAGGGTCCCAACCGTTTGGGTCTCAATTTCTTACACCCTCCCTTGAACGGCAGTCCTTGGGTGGATAGCCACACCCGGTTACCCACCCTTATGGTTTCGCCTTCCCTCCTATTTCTGTCAGCTTGCTTCTTGTATTCTTCCTTGGCTTTCTCTAAGTTGAGTTGGAGCTGACGGTGGATCGCTTCCATCTCTTCAACAAAAATTTCCGCTGCAGGTACACTCCACCTTCCCCCGCCCTCTCCTGGAAACGCCCGAGGATGACACCCATAATTGGCTAGAAAGGGACTCATCCCTGTGGACACGTTCTCCGCGTTGTTGTAGGCAAATTCTGCCAGAGGTAACCAGTCTACCCAATCAGTTTCTCTGTCCTTTACATAACACCTCAGATATTGTTGCAAAACCCCGTTTGCCCTTTCTGCTTGCCCATTTGTTTCTGGGTGCCTGGCGGTGGAAAAACTTACCTCCACATGCAACATGCTCATTAGTTTCCTCCAGAACCTAGAAGTAAATTGTTTTCCTCTGTCGCTCAAAACCCTCAAGGGGGCGCCATGCAACCTAAAAATGTGCTCCACAAACAACCTTGCGGTTTCTTCCGCTGTCACTGCATGTGAACAAGCTATAAAGTGGCACATCTTAGTTAGTAGATCCACCACCACCATGACCGTGGTTTTCCCTTTGGATCTCGGTAGATCGGTCATGAAGTCTATGGATACCATCTCCCATGGCCTTTCTGGGGTGGGTAAGGGTTCTAATAACCCCGCTGGCGCCAACCTCTCTCCCTTTGCTCTTTGGCACCTGTCGCATCCCCTGACATACTCCCGCACGTCTTCCCGCACCTTGGGCCACCAAAACTCCCTGGTAACCAACCACATGGTCTTGTGCTGCCCGAAGTGCCCCGCCGTGGGGCTGTCATGCAACTGTTTAAGCACCCGCCCTCTTAGTCCCCCACCTGGTATGTAGAGCGCCCCTTTGTAATATAGTTTTCCGTTCTTTTCCTCAAACCCCCCTGTGTTCTCACCTGTCTCCCTGAGTTCCCTAAGTTTCTCTTGGGCATATTCATCGTTTTCAATACCCTCTACCAGTTCTCTTTGCCCCACCAATGCCGCCCCACAAACCCAGTGGTCCTCTGAGATGATATGTCTTTCTTCCGCCCCTCCTTCCCCCTCCAAGTACTCAGGTTTTCTGGAGAGAGCGTCCGCCCTGACATTCTCCGCCCCTGGCACGTAGCGAATTTCAAAATTGAACTTGGAGAACTCTTGCGCCCATCTTACTTGTCTCTGGTTCAATACTCGGGCTGTTCTCCAGTATTCTAGATTTTTGTGGTCTGTCCGCACTTGAACCTTGTGTTGCGCCCCAATCAACAGGTGTCTCCATCTCTTGAACGCTTCGTGGACAGCGAGTAATTCTCTGTCGTACACCGTATAATTCCTCTCAGACTTGTTCAATTTCCTCGAGAAGAAGGCACACGGCCTCCATTCCGACGTATTCGCTCCTGGCTGCAGAAGCACGGCGCCCACCGCTCTGTCAGACGCGTCGGTTTCCACCCTCATCGGCTGCTGCAGATCCACGTGTAAGAGTTGTTCTTCCGAAGCAAACGCCCTCTTTAAACTTTCGAAAGCTCGCTGCGCTTCTTCCGTCCAGACAAATTTCTTCTTGCTGCTGAGACAATCTGTGATGGGGGCTGTTAAATGGGCGAAGTTCTTGATGAACTTCCGATAGAAGTTTCCGAACCCCAAAAACCTCTGCACATCTTTCTTAGTTTTCGGTGGCCTCCATTCCAGCACTGCTTGCACCTTGCTAGGATCCATGGCCAGCCCCTTGTCCGACAACCGGTACCCAAGGAATTCCACCTCCCTGGTGTGAAACTGACACTTCTCCAGTTTCACCCACAGCTGGTTTTCTTGCAGTTTGCTCAGTACTTCTCTTACATCTCGCACATGCTGCTCTTCATCCTCTGAGTACACCAGCACATCGTCCAAGAACGCAGCGCAGTTCTTGTACAGCAATGGTCCTAGTACGTGATTCATGAATGATTGAAATACTGCGGAACCCGCCTGGAGGCCGAAAGGCATAACGCAGTACTCAAATGCCCCCAAGGGGGTGAACATAGTGGTTTTCCACTCATCTCCCTTTCTCATACGTATCAGGTTATACGCCCCCCTCAGGTCCAGCTTGGTAAAAATCTTCCCTTTTCTCACCCGGGTCAGAATGTCATCGATTCTGGGCATAGGGAAGGTCACGGGTTCGGACACTGCGTTTAGGGCCCTGAAATCCACAATTAATCTCGGTTTGTCCGAGTTTTTTTTGTCTACAAAGAACACTGGGCTACCCCCCACCGCTCGTGACTTCCTGATGAACCCACGCTTGAGGTTTTTGTCAATAAACTCCCTTAGCTCCTGCATCTCTCTGTCAGACATTGCATACACCTTGCCCACTGGCAATTGCGCTCCTGGAAGTAAGTTGATTTGGCAGTCAAAGGGTCTGTGCGGGGGTAGTTTATCTGCTTCCCTTTCGCTGAAGACGTCGGCAAAATCTGCATATTGTCGTGGTACCCTGCCTTGTTCCATTGCTTCTATCTTTGCTAACGTGGCCTGAGTGCCTACTTGGCCCCCTTTTTCTGTGCAGTGTCCCATACAATGTGCTGACCCAAAGGAAACCACTCTCTGATGCCATCCCACAAGCGGATCATGCAGCGCTAGCCAGCTCATCCCCAAAATGATGGGCGCTCCTCCCAACGTGGCTATATTAAACGCTATCCGTTCCGTGTGTCTTGCCACCCTCATTGTCATGGGGACAGTCTGCTGGTCTACTTCTCCCCCCAACAGCGCCCTCCCATCAATCGTGGTCACCTGCAGGGGATTTTTTAAAGGAATGGTTTGTATCTGATGGGCGGCTGCAAACTCCTTACTCATAAAGTTGCAGGAGCTGCCTGAGTCTAATAGCGCCTTCACTTTTAGTGGGTGTCCGTTTGCCAGCTCCAGCAATACCTCTATTACAAGAGCTGGTCTTGGGGGTTCTGGCGTGGGCACATTTACTGTTCCTTGGCCTGGCTGCTGTGCCCCGTCGGTGGCAGCCAGGCGTTGGCTTTTACTTGCTCCTTAGCTCCTTCCCCCTCCTCCCCAACAGCCCCCGCCATTCCTTGCCATTCCTTTCTTTGCGCACAAACTCTGGCAAAATGACCTGGCTGTTGGCAGAGAAAACATTTCTTGGCGCCTTTTCCCTCCTTCTTCCGCCCTTCACTGGGGTTTGAAATTGCGCGCGCGCGCGCTGTTCCGATTTCCATCGGCTCTGCTGGCAGAGAGGGCTGCTCTGGCATCTCTGGAATGCGGAAATCCCTCCAACGCTCCCCTTTCCCTTCCCGCTTCTCCAAGGCTCTGGCCTCCTGGCGTGACCCTATGGCCAGCGCTGATTTAGTCAGATGGTCCATAGACTCCGCCCTGGGCCCCCGGGAAAGTTCGTCTTTCACTGCCGAAGATAGTCCTTCTTCGAACAGCATTTGTATCGGTTCCGCTGACAAATCCCATCCTAATTTATGGATCAACATGGTGAACTCAGTCCAGTACTCACGGACAGATCGGTTCCCTTGTTTACACGCCATTAACTGCCTGCGCGCCACTCCCTGCTCAATCTCGCTGGAAAACATCAGATCCATGGCGCGAAAAAACTTCCTTGTGTCCCTTAGGGCTTCATTATTGGCTGCCATTAGTGGCCTCACCCAATCTCTGGCCCCGCCTTCGAGATGCCCAATCACAAAAGCAACCCTCGAATCCTCATCAGGAAAATCATCAAACTGCAGATTGAGGGCATATTGCATCTCTGTCCTGAAGGCTTGATAATTCCTGGGATCACCCCCAAACTTCTGCACCAGTCCTGGCACCTTCCTCGAGAGCTGGGCGGCTTTCCCCTTTTCTGCATCATGAGCCCTCCTCTCCTCCAGCCTCGCCGTTTGCAGAGCTAACTGTACCTCCAACATCCTGTACCTTTCTTCCAGGCTAGGACCGGCTGCAGCTGCTCCCCCATCTCCGGCTCTGGCTGGGTTGCTCATGATGCCTCTCTTTGCACAAGCTGCTTTCAGGGACTGTCAGATTGCTGTGGTGGGATAATGAGCTGCTTGTGCGTTGAAACTGGATCCCTCAGAGCTCACTCAGTGTAGTGAAACCCTGCCTTGAGCAGAGCCCTTCAGCATGGCTCCGTCAGTCGCTGGTAGAATCTGACAGTGGGCGTTTGCGGAAACGTTTCCAACATAAAAGCTGTTTCACAGACATGCGCCTCCTGGATTCCCTGCGTGACAGTTTCCGGCGAGGGGTGGGGGTCCTTAAAGGCTGTTCTGATACCTCCTCGCTGTTCTCACTGGAAGTATCCCAGAGCCTCCCCTCCGACTCCCTTTCCTTTGGAGCTCCCGCACTCCCCCTACTGGTTCCCTCTTCTGCTGAAGAAGAGGCTCTCCTATTCTCCTGAAGCCTTCTCACCACCTGTCCTTCCGATGGCAGTTCCCTGACAATCTCCTACAATGCCCAATAAAAATGCTTCTGGTTTCTTAATAAATGTATATTTCAACATTTTTTTCATCTCATTATATATCATTTCCCAGAAGTTTTTCACCTTTTTACATTCCCAACATTGCCCAATTTTTTAAGGATACAAGAAGAAGAAGAAAAAGTTTGGATTTGATATCCCACTTTATCACTATCTGAAGGAGTCTCAAAGCGGCTAACATTCTCCTTTCCCTTCCTCCCCCACAACAAACACTCTGTGAGGTGAGTGAGGCTGAGAGACTTCAGAGAAGCGTGACTAGCCCAAGGTCACCCAGCAGCTGCATGTGGAGGAGCAGAGATGCGAACCCGGTTCCCCAGATTACGAGTCTATTGCTCTTAACCACTACACCACACTGGCTCAAGGAGAGCCTTGGGCTGGATCATTCAGGCCGCAAGCCCGTCAAGTCTAGCATCCGGTTGTCACAGTGGTCAGCCTGTGGGAAGCTTGCAAGCCAGCTCTGAGCACAACAGAAGTCTCCCCACTTATCATTCCCAGCAACTGGTAGTCTGAAGCATGCCACCTCCCAAACGCTGAGGTAGAGCACAGCCACAATTGCTAGTAGCCATTGATAGCCTTGCCATCCATGAACTAGTCTTAGATCTTCTTTTAAAAATCCAAGTTGGTGGCCATCACATTGATTACATCTTGTGGGAGTAAATGCCATAGCTCAGCACTGGACCCAGCAACACAGCTGCAAATAAAACGTTTTAAACGTGTTGCAAAGTGCAATATACAAATGTGACGCTAGATGGCGAGGGTGAGCTATGCAAAATTCAATGTATTTTTCAAACCGTTAAAAAAAAAAGCATTTTCACACCTATGTATCGGTCAGGTTCGGAGTGAGTTTAGTCATGAAGGGTTTCTTTCCCATTCGTCTCCCCATGCCATGGTATATTTTAGATTCTTCATGAGCATGTATGTATATATGGAAACAATTCATTCATTTAAAAGTAACAATTACAATGATTTATATCTGCAGCATTTCAAAAAATTCATATTTATAGGCGTATTTATTTTGATTACTATGTGTGCCATTTGCTTTTTTTTTTAATCCCTTGTTATTTATTAAAATTGTGCTTCAGGGATGTATTGATTTAATAATTGCTTCTTATATATTCTGCTTATTGCAGTTGAAGCAGTCTTCTCTCTTGCAGAGAGAGGGTGAAGCAAACCCCCTGCAGCTCTTTCTCTAGCTGATGTATGGCACATGGTTGGTCCTCTTCTAGTCAGATTTGGATACTACAACAGTAGCTCTGCAAGGCCCTATAGCAGCTAAATTGTGACTGTGCAATGTTACCTTTCTTCTGACCCATTGACCTAGAGTGCCCTCAGACTGTCACCATTTTGCAGGAGAGATGGCAGTGCATATATTGGAACTTTTAAATTTATGTGTTTAAAGTAGGTTTGAGTGTTCTGTCGCTGTAGCACAATAAATCCACTTTAAGAAAAAGCGTGGTGGTTTGGAAAGTTGCGAGGAAATGCATCAAGGCTCCAGAAACCAAGCCCTATGAAGAACAGATTAAGGAGCTGGGTATGTTTAGCTTGGAAAAGAGGAGACTGAGAGCAGATATCATTGCCATTTTCAGATATCTGAGGGCTGCCACATGGAAGAGGGAACAAGCTGGTTTTCTCCTGCCTTGGAGGGTAGGACTCGAACCAATGGCTTCAATGGCACAGGATTAGTGGTTTAGTAAACTGCATATTTCATTGCCATATCACTGCCCCGTAAACAAATCTGAATGGATGCTGATATAAGCAAACCACTGTGTAAGCTTTGTGCAAGTGCATCGGGAGGAATTCTGGATAAACAGGTCATGTGGAGGAGCCTTTAAGTGTGTGATTCTATACAAGCATACTTAGGGGTAAAAGGTAAAGGTAAAGGGACCACTGGCCATTAGGTCCAGCCGTGGCTGACTCTGCGGTTGCGGCACTCATCTCGCTTTACTGGCTGAGGGAGCCGGCGTACAGCTTCCGGGTCATGTGGCCAGCATGACTAAGCCACTTCTGGCAAACCAGAGCAGCGCACGGAAACGCCGTTTATCTTCCCGCCGGAGCAGTACCTATTTATCTACTTGCACTTTGACGTAGGAGCTGGGATTGAGCAATGGGAGCTCACCCCGTTGCGGGGATTTGAACCACAGATTTTCTGATTGGCAAGCCCTAGCCTCTGTGGTTTAACCCACATTCCTTACTTAGGAGTACAGCCCAGTGAATAAAATTGGACTTCCTTTGAAGTAGGTAATGGTAATGGTAATGGTAATGGTAAAGGTAAAGGTAAAGGTAAAGGAACCCTGGGACGGTTAAGTCCAGTCAAAGGCGACTATGGGGTTGCGGCACTCATCTCGCTTTCAGGCCAAGGGAGCCGGTGTTTGTCCACAGACAGTTTTCCGGGTCATGTGCAGGGGCGAACGAAGGTGGCAAACCACTATGTATGGCGCATGTGCGGCATCGCTACGTACGCCGCACATGCGCTGTACATAGCGGTTTGCCGCCAGCGTCGGGATCCTCTGCTTGCGGCTGCAGCCGTGAATGGAGGATCCTCCACAAGTGGCTGTGGCGGCACGATGGCTGCTCGTGCCGCCGCAAGCCCCCATGGGGTGCCTTCTTGTCACCTCCCCCAGACATGGCACCTGGGGCACACCGCCCCCCCGCCCCCATTGCAACGCCACTGGTCATGTGGCCAGCATGACTAAACCGCTACTGGTGCACGGAGGACCGTGACGAGTGCCAGAGCGCACAGAAACGCTGTTTACCTTCCCGCCGCAGCAGTACCCATTTATCTACTTGCACTGGCATGCTTTTGAACTGCTAGGTTGGCAGGAGCTGGGACTGAGCAACAGGCGCTCACCCCGTCACAGGGATTCGAACCACCGACCTTCTGATCGGCAAGCCCAAGGGGCTCAGTGGTTTAGACCACAGCGCCACCCGCGTTCCAAGTAAACACAAGCATCAAATTATGCTGTTGGCGGGGGAGAGGGAAGGCATTCATGAACTGAAGGTGTTAAAGATCTCCTCAGATTATTTAGGTCAAACTGCAATTCACCTCGCAGTCATTCTGGAGTCTGTTGATGCTCCGTAAGGCCAACCATTTGGAAAAGCTAACATATGGTCTTCATACTGCTCTTGGTGGCGTGAAATTGGGAAGAACTGCCAGTCGTCATTACCTTTAAACCTGAGACGTTTAGCCTGCTCTTCTTTTCCAATACAGATACTGCCTTCCATAACTGGAAATATTAAGGAAACATTAATTTCCTCCCTAGCTGTACATTGGGGCATGAGAACTTTTCCTACAACAGGCAATGGAACACATTTGTAAGGAAGTGGCTGTGAGTCCTCCAAAATTTCAAATTGTCAGTTAAAAAACCCTTTGTTGATTTGCTGAATCTGAAACCGAAACAGAGCACAGTTCCCCAGATGAAGTATCACCAGTGCCTGAGCTAAAACTATACCAGGGTCTTGGATGCAATATCCAAAAAAAAATAAAAATAAAATTTGAGCATATTGTGATGTAATGAAATAATGGCCATACACTTTCTTTCACTTTTCACGTGTACAGCCTCTGAATATATACCACCTACTCAGGGGTCAGCAAACTTTTTCAGCATGGGGCCGTTCCACTGTCTCTCAGACCTTGGGGGTGGATGGACTATATTTTGAAAAAAATATATGAATGAATTTGTATGCCCCACATATAACCCAGAGATGCATTTTAAATAAAAGGACATATTCTACTCATATAAAAACATGCTGATTCCTGGGCCGTCCGCGGGCTGGATTTAGAAGGCGATTGGGCCGGATCCAGCCCCTGGGCCTTAGTTTGCCTACCCATGATCTACATCTTTGTTTGAGTCACTAATAGCCATAGTGAACTCAACTGAGTTACAACTTTTAAACTATACTTCTTTCCACTACGGTGATTAGCATAGGACACCTGGGAGTATTTCTGGACTTGGCTGGATAAACAGGTGATGGCTGTTGCCAGGAGCCTATTTGCATAATTTCAGCTGGAGCGCCAGGTGTGTCCTTTCATTGAGACATCAGATTTGGCCACGATGACACACGCTCTAGTTACTTCAGCAGGACGGCAACTGCGGCAAGGCTATTCTGATCAAAGTGTGTATAATACAAACTACCGTTTACAGTGCTGGTTATGACTTGTAAAGACCTATATGACTTAGGCCATGGGTAGGCAAACTAAGGCCTGGGGGCTGGATCCGGCCCAATCGCCTTCTAAATCCGGCCTGTGGATGGTCCGGGAATCAGCATGTTTTTACATGAGTAGAATGTGTCCTTTTATTTAAAATGTATCTCTGGGTTATTTGTGGGGCCTGCCTGACATTTTTACATGAGCAGAATGTGTCCTTTTATTTAAAATGCATCTCTGGGTTATTTGTGGGGCATAGGATCTCGTTCATCCCCCCCCCTACAAAATATAGTCTGGCCCCCCACAAGGTCTGAGGGACAGTGGACCGGTCCCCTGCTGAAAAAGTTTGCTGACCCCTGGCTTAGGCCCAGGTTATCAGAAGAACCCTATCTTCCCATACGAATCTGCCTGGGCTCTGAGATGTTTGGAGCAGACCCTTCTCACGGGCACTTTTGGTGGGGGCCCAGGAGAGGGCATTCATTTTTGCTGCTCCCAGACTTTGAAACTCCTTTCCTAGAGAGGTTAGACTGGTCCTCCTTGTCTTTCTGCCAGCAGGTGAAGACCGTTGTTGTTGTTATTTCGGCAGGCTTTGGGGAACTAAGCGCTTTTAAGGAAAGGGCTCATAAATGTAGTCTTAAATGCTGTCTGAATTTTTAAAGATTTATTTTTGGGTATCATTTTAATTCCATTATAGTCTAATTACCTCGTACTTATTATCTTTTATATGTTTTTAGCTTTCCTTTTCTCATTTTTGTTTTGATTTCTGTGAGCCGCCTTGAGTCCTGGTTCTTGGGAAACGGCCAGATATAAATAAATAAGTAAAGAAAAACAATAATTCCCATCATCTATGGCCCTTAGCTACGATGGCTGGTGCTGATGTGAGTTGGCATCCTACAGCTTCTGGGGAGCTCTGGACTGGATAAACCTTCTTTAACGGAATGAAATTGAATCAATTGTGTATTCGTTTTATGCCATCTTATTGTTTTTCTTTGGCTTTCAGTTCTGCTTTCACCCTGTCTATTTAATTCCCGATTGTCCTTGGCTTTGAGTACACTTCCTCCCACCAGTCAGTATTCTCCCGGCCTCTTAACCTCGGTCTTTTCCTGATCATGTTCCTTGTCTGATTTTTTGGCATCGATGCGTCTTTGACTCTGGGCGTCTTTGACCCTTTTGCCCAGATGACTGCGTGAGGGCTGGCTTTGACCCAGACCCTGTGGCTTAACACCTGACAACTGTTTTCAGCATCATTAAGATGATTGCTCTGTAGCAACTGCTGCTTCACTGCACCCCCCACCAATGTCAGCCAAGAATAAATCATTCATCCAAGTGACCCTTCCAGTTGAGGTTTATTGTAAATGACTTGTTTGCACCCCCAAGCTTGGATGAAGAGTAATCCAAAGGAATTCATTAATCGTTCACTGGAGCCGTTCAGGTACGTCAGCTGCACTTAAGGCTATCAATGTGCTCCCAGCCAAGCATAAATGCCCCAGAAACATGCCAATTATCCTTCTTCTTCAGTTCAGTACACTCCACGACACAGACAAACATGGCTCATAAATGGCCTATTTCCAACCTTGATTCGCCTCTCGATGCTTGGGTCACAGAAGTAGGCCAGAAGTTAGGCAGTAATCCTGGAGCACAAAAGTGATGCTTCCTAGGGGAAAGGGAAGGGAGGACACAACATCCACAGAGCTGCCTGTCGTTCAGTGTCCAATTTGGGCCATGACCTGCCTCAAGGTGGATGTTGCCCGACCTGAATTAATTCGCAAGGGTAGTTATGAAGCTGCATTTGAAGCCAACGATTTGATGCAGAGTTCCTTGGATTATGTCACAACACTAGTATATATTGCAACCAGCGACAGCCTTTATTAAGTGAAAGGTGTGAGCCAATTGTCACAAGTTGTGGTTCTGGAGGTGGTGGGGCCATGGCAACTGCAGCTACAGAGCTTTATTTTTTTAGGGCTGATGTGTTTTTCTTTTCCATTTAATGAATGCATTCTCATAAATATATGTGTGTGTGTGTGTTCTGTTTTACAATTTAGAATACTCATTTAAACATCCTTAAAACATCAGTGACTCCCTTCTCCTCTTTCCATGGTTCATTTTGCATATCATAAATCCCTGCGTATTTTACAGAAACTAAACCATTCAGTATTCCATTATTACCACCATCAGAACTTATTTACACTGTTGAATTTATCTTAATGCTGCCAACATTTTGAAGTATACGCAATTCGCCCCAATATATTCAATAAACATTTTCCAATCTTCTCTAAATGTACATTCAAAGCATGCTAACACTAAAATTGAGACTGAATATACTTCTGCTTTGGAAGAACTGGTTGCTGAATTGAAACGTTCCTATCTGTGGGAAACTGGGAGTTACAGAAGTGATCAATAGGATGGGTGGAAGTGTACACTTCTGAGTACATTTCCGAGCACAATTCAAAGTGTTGGTGCTGACCTTTAAAGCCCTAAACGGCCTCGGTCCAGTATATCTGAAGGAGCATCTCCACCACCATCATTCTACCTGGACACTGAGGTCCAGCGCTGAGGGCCTTCTGGCGGTTCCCTCACTGTGAGAAGCTGAGCTACAGGGAACCAGGCAGAGGGCCTTCTCGGTAGTGGCACCCGCCCTGTGGAATGCCCTCCCACCAGATGTCAAAGAGAACAACAACTACCTGACATTTAGAAGACATCTGAAGGCAGCCCTGTTCAGGGAAGTTTTTAATGTGTGACATTTTAATGTGCTTTTAATCTTTGTTGGAAGCTGCCCAGAGTGGATGGGGAAACCCAGCCAGATGGGTGGGGTACAAATAATAAATTATTATTATATTATTATCTCACCATAGTGGGGAAGACCAGGTGACCTGTGTGCTGACTCAGTCTCCCATGCTGGTTCTCACTGCTGATGGGCAACTTCAAGGCTCTTGATCTTCATAGTTATGCATCTTTGCCCTTAAGCTGGACTAGAGTTGGACACACCTTCAGATACAGAACTTCAAATGGAGGACACAAGAGCAAACGAAGAGCCTGCTGAATCAGGCCATTGGCCTACCTAGACCAGCCCCCTGTTTTCACAGCGGTCAACCTACAGGGAACCAGCAAGCACGATCTGAGCTCAACAGCACTCTCCCATCCTGTAGGATCCAGCAACTGGTATTCAGAAGCATGCTGTTTCTGACAGTGGAGGTATAATATAGTTATATGGTTAGTAGCCAATGACAGCTGTCTCGTCCATGAATCTGTCTAGTCTGTTTCTAAAGCTATCAAATCCTTTTTGGTAGCCATTACTCTTGTAGGAGGGACACGGGTGGCGCTGTGGGTAAAACCTCAGCGCCTAGGACTTGCCGATCGCATGGTCGGTGGTTCGAATCCCTGCGGCGGGGTGCGCTCCCGTTGTTCGGTCCCAGCGCCTGCCAACCTAGCAGTTCGAGAGCACCCCCGGGTGCAAGTAGATAAATAGGGACCGCTTACCAGCGGGAAGGTAAACGGCATTCTGTGTGCTGCGCTGGCTTGCCAGATGCAGCTTGTCACGCTGGCCACGTGACCCGGAAGTGTCTGCGGACAGCGCTGGCTCCTGGCCTATAGAGTGAGATGAGCGCACAACCCTAGAGTCTGTCAAGACTGGCCCGTACGGGCAGGGGTACCTTTACCTTTACCTTTTTACTCTTGTAGGAGTGAATTCCATAGTTTAACTATGTGCTATGAAAAAAAGTTCTTTTGTCTGTTCTGAAACTTCCAACATTCACCTACAGTGGATTTCCCCAAATTCTAATGTTAATGTATCAGGACAACACGACCACCCTAGAGCCAAATAATATCACAGGCATACATGCAATCCAGAAGACTGGCAACATTTCCTAAGCATGGGTGTTTACATAAATAAACCCTGAAGCTATAGCATCTTCTCATGTTTCCAAGGTATTTTAACTAATGAAACAGAGCCTTTGCAAAGTAAAAATTGATTATAAGCAGACAGATTCTGTTTTGATAGTTTGAGTTCTTCTGGAAGCCGTAGACAGCTGAGTCATAGGCTCAGTTCACTAGTAACAGAAAGAAAACCTAGTTTAAATTGGTACAGTATTATGTGAACATGACTCAGATTTTCAAAATTAGCCACTTAATATTTGTCTTGAGAAGCTGATTAGTGTTTGACTTATTTAATTCACAAGAAGC
Organism: Podarcis cretensis; assembly: GCF_951804945.1. NCBI lineage: Eukaryota > Metazoa > Chordata > Lepidosauria > Squamata > Lacertidae > Podarcis > Podarcis cretensis. The sequence goes on from NC_137175.1 coordinate 75,555,632, forward strand.
AAGGTTATGAAAAAATTGTGGACAACAGTCAAACCACAGATACAGAAATAATTCATAATGGATTAAAGTTCATGGGTGAAGTGAATAATAAGTATGATGATACAGTACGAGAGGGCCTATAATTCCAAACATCACATTTACAGGTATAATTAATGGGGTTATTATGGACTGGTAAGTTTTCTTATATATTATTGTTACAGTTGCATCCACCATGATGCATATCCTTCTTTCAAATTTAGATTGATCTCCTGATGTGCATGTTTTTTTTGTGTGTGTTTTATGCTCCTGGGTTTTTATAGTGCTGCATACTTTAATTTATAATTTGATAGCTGGGTGCTTGTTATATGCTAGGCAGCTCATTCTGTCCCCCAAGGATGCTGGAGCTGACTGCGACTGATGCTAGCTACTTAGTGTCAGAACTACAGAGTTCTACAGAATCCTCACACACATTACTGTGCTTGCTACTGTCAGTGCCCAGTTGTATCCCAGGCAAACGCCGTGGTCCAAACAGGCCAGTGGTTCTGGAGCAGGCAGATAAAAATACAAAAGGCCAGAGGTTGATGGGTGTGATCTAAACTGGGTAGGTGGTCAGGTTCAGGAGGAGGCATGGCAAGTCTTTGAAATTGCAACAAATCTCAAGGGGATCCTTATAAAAGGTCAGCAGGAGTCCTTTTTGTTCTCCAAGTCCCATTTCTTTTGGACTGACTGGGTGTTGTTTCCCTTCTAAGAATGGTCAGGTGAGTGCTGTGACATAGAAAGACCACTAGAAGCTGGGCCATTTGGGTGAATGAGAGCCAGTGTGGTGTAGTGGTTATGAGCGATAGACTCGTAATCTGGTGAACCGGGTTCGCTTCCCTGCTCCTCCACATGCAGCTGCTGGGTGACCTTGGGCTAGTCACACTTCTCTGAAGTCTCTCAGCCCCACTCACCTCACAGAGTGTTTGTTGTGGGGGAGGAAGGGAAAGGAGAATGTTAGCTGCTTTAAGACTCCTTTGGGTAGTGATAAAGCGGGATATCAAATCCGAACTCCTCTTCTTCTTCTACTGCCCCATCAACCTCAGTCTGCCCTTAGCCAGCCCTGTCTGCCTGCCATCTTATTACTTGTTCAGGGTATGGGGCATTGCCTATCAGCTTCCTCCTCTGTAGCCTCGGTACATCCTCTTGAGCAACTCAGAATGGAGGGCGATGGGGACAAAACTAGAATTAGTTAGCTCTATTGGTCAGTGGCTCCAGCTCTACATACTGTGGGTGGTATTCACTTACGTTTTACTGAAAGTAGACCAACTGAAGTCAGTCAGTAGAGCAGAAGACTCTTAATCTCAGGGTCGTGGGTTTGAGCCCCACGCTGGACAAAAGATTCTTGCATTGCAGGCAGTTGGATTAGTTGACCCTCGTTGTCCCTTGCAAGTCTACAATTCTGTGATTCTATGAACTTAGTCATGTTCATTCATTTTAATGGGTCTGCCCTGAATAAAACTTAGTTGAATGCCACCCCTTTCTTTCCATCCTACTATTCCCAAAGTGCACCCTGCACCACTGACCCAACCCTCCTCCTATAAGTTATGCTGGTGGCCCAGAGAGTAAGGCACTTGAGTCCTGCTGCCAAGATCTAGGGATCAAATTTGCAGGCAGATTCCACTGAGCACATGGATTGATAATATGGACAGATTAGCTACATACAAACGAATTGCATGTTGACACAAAATAAGAATGGATAAATATGAATAAATCTGGAACGAATATTTAAGCGATAAGGCGGATAGTGGTGGGAAGTAGAGGGAGGAGAGAGAGGTGGGAAAATATTGTTTAAAAAGGTGTAGTCATAGGTATATCAGTGTATTCAAATCTAAATTGTCAAATGGTGTTATTATTGTTATTATGATTTTTGTTGTATGTGTCTTTTGCGGTTTTTGTTTGTATCGGGAAAAAAGTAAATAATTTTTTTTTTAAGTGTGCAGGCACTTTGTAGTTGATGAAATGCACATTCCTGAGTTCATGGCAATGAGTGATCATGGATAGATGCATCCTGATCCTTCTGATGCCATATGCATCTCTTGTTTCCCATGAAACCCTGTTTGCAATTGGGTGCTGGGTGCCTTTTTCTCTGAAGTGGAAAGCAGGATCCAAGACTGCAGCCCAGAGTGGAATTTGTTCCAAATGTACAAGATAGATTTCTAGTACATCGATTTTTGGAGCGGAAATCTCAGCACTGAAATTCTGTTCTGAAATTTTCATGCTCTCCCCTTGATACTTTCTTGGCCTTTTCAGGTTCTCTTGCCTTGAAAATTCACTTCTTATGGCTTTCTCTGTTCTCCACCCACATTCTGTCTTTCCAAATGTTATGGCTTATGGAACCCAGAAGCAAAGAGCAGTCTTCAGCCAGCTAATTCATTAGTTAACAGCAGCTGTCAATTAAGCAAATTGGAGTTGGTAAATAATGTTTTGCAGCTTGGCCCAAGGAAATCACCTTTTCGGGTGTGTGTATGTTGAGTTTAGAACTCATAGACCACAACAATGACTTTTGATAATCGGAGAACAATTGTTTCTTCTCCTTTTTGGCTACAGAAATCCCTTCCTGAGATTCTTTTTGCAGAAGTGCTCCCTGCTTCAATCAGCTGACCCCTACCCCTGCACTAAACTATTCTAGCATCTCCACAAAACTACAATTCTCAGTGCTCCTTCGAAAATTATTTGAATTTGCAGCATAGACATATACAGAAGTCGTTTCAGAAAACTGCATTTTTCATTTTGAAGCTCCAAAGCCATAGCCTGAAAATGAGATGGTTGATTCATTTATTCTTCTGCTTCTCCTAAGTAGAACATGGGATTCAAATATAGCTTTGCTGGGATATTTTCTCCAGAAGTTATGCTTATTAGCGCAAGATGTGTTCTTAGTGTAAATGGCAACACATAGAGATAAAACAGCAATGTCAAAATATTCTTGCTGAGACCCTCTTATAAGGAATAACGCAATCCATTTAAAACCATCACAATACCTAGCGGGTGGAACTATGTAAAAAGGTCCAGCAGTTTGCAAATAATTTGTACACGTTTGTCTGCTGCTTAATACAGAACAGAGGCAAGAAACATGAAGGTCTTTTTCAGTAGGGTCCAATATTATACTCTTAGACATCTGTGCCATCCATTCATATTTTGTAGAACTTTTCACAGCATAAATATGACCTTGTATATTTTAATCTTCTTCCGCCCCTGACAAAACAGTATAATCCACAAAGCAGACTGAAAACTAAGCATAATACCAGATGCAAAGAAGAGGAGATTAAAACCAAAGACCCCAGTCCAATGGGGGGCAATCTGTGAACAGGACATTTTCCATGTCACATGCAATAGGTTGCATGTGGGGTCCAAATCTATGCAACCAGACAGGCTGGTCACTTATGCATCACTGAAAAAGAGGGTGCTGGTTTGCATAACATTGGTGTAGGTTAATTTATATGACTATGTGTCAAGATTTGTATGTCCAATAATTTTGGAAATAATTACTATAATTTAAATAGGAATGTAATAATTTCATTATAGTGGGGAAGACTGTGACCCAGTGAACTGTATTTGCTGAGCCTGTTGTGAAGGTATTAACTGAGGACAGGGCCAGATTTAGGTTTGATGAGGCCCTAAGCTACTGAAGGTAATGGGGCCCTTTATATGTCCAGCTGTCCTTTGTCTACAACAAATTGTCACTGTTTTTTGTGTGTTGAATATATGCTGTATGACAATTTATGGTCCTAATAGGCATCTAAAGTCCATTTGCACATGCAGAATGTAGGCACCCTATATCCAGAAATGAGCAAACCAGTGATATTTTAGGGAGCAGGCTAGCAGGTGGGGCCCATTACTTACATCAGGCTTCTTCAACCTCGGCCCTACAAATGTTTTGAGACTACAATTCCCATCATCCCTGACCACTGGTCCTGCTAGCTAGGGATCATGGGAGTTGTAGGCCAAAAACATCTGGAGGGCCGAGGTTAAGGAAGCCTGACTTACATCATAGGAGCCTACACAACACAAAACACTGTTGCTGTATGTAGGTTTTATTTTATTTGTTTTTTATCTTATATTTTGGAAATGTACATCCAGGTTTTTCCCCCCTTTAATTTTTTTGGGGTCCTCCAAGAGAGTAGGGCCCTAAGCTGTAGCTTGTTTAGCTTATACGTAAATCTGGCACTGGGTGGGGAGCTTCAAGGCCCCTTCTCTCTGTTCTTAGGATTCCTTGGTCTTTAAAGTGATCTGGAACCAGGCAGTCATTGAAACAGGGAGCTATTCTCTGTCACGTAGGAATAATAAACACCTGACATCCAAATGAAGTGGCCAGGTATGTAGGAACAAGTTTAGTAGGAGAGAGCTGTGAAATGGGCATGATGCTTCTGAACGCTGCATGGGAAGCTCAGGAAATCTATCCATGTACACATCACCCTTTTGTGGCAAGCAGGTTTTATCTATTTATTAGGCTCCTATACCGCCCTTCCTCCCTAAGCAGCCTAGGGCAGCAAATAACAAAGTGATACAGCAATGCATATTTTAAAACAATTCAGAAAATCTAAACCTTTTTTGAAATAACCATGTACAGTACCCTCACAGATGAAAATTTCAAAAGGTTGTCAGGAACAGTATCTTTCAGCCATGAAGTACCTGAGTAAACAAGATTCTTTTTCATGATTCCTTCTGACTGTTAATAAGTGGACTCAGCTACATTAGCCATGTTAGAATGCTATAACTGTGTTATAAACATGCGACACAAGATGTCGCTGTAGAGCACAAAGCTTTGTCAATGCAATTTTACATAGAGGTTTTTTTTTGTTATACCGATTAAATTTATGACTTCTTTATAGCGGGGTTTTTTCTGTGTGAAGATCCAGCCAAGGTCTACTTGATTGACTGAGGTCTACTTGAGTTGAAATGTCCACCACATATGCTGTGTCATACGTTCTGCGCAAAATCAGGTGCAGGCTGTCTCATGCATCCACCCCACATTTTGATAAATGTGCGATTCAGCTCTTACTACGTAACACAGCGAAACAGTCTTCTGACTCTCTGTTCCATTTTCTAAACATTTGAAGCCCTCTCTCCATCTACCATTTCTGATGCCACAAACTTACCGTATTTCTCCATCTACAGGACGTCCCTGTGTATAAGGACCCCCCCCCCATTTTAGGGGACTCAATTTTAAGAAAATGAGGGAAGATGGCCCAAAGTTGTTGAGCCTCTCCCCCCATGCAGCTGGGGGCAGGAAACACTCCCTAGATCGTTTCCCACACGCAGCAGCATCGGGGGAATTTGCGCTCCCGTCAATGAGCTGGCTAGCAGTGCACAGCTTCTCCCCCCCCCCCCCATGTAGCTGTGGGCAGGAAACACCCCCCCCAGATCACTCCCTGCTCGCTGCGGCATCGGGGGAAGCCAATCTGGTGGAACGCTCTGTCACAAGAGACTAGGGCCCTGTGGGACCTGACATCTTTCCGCAGACTGCAAGACAGAGTTGTTCCACCAGGCCTTTGGTCAGGGCGCAGCCTGACTCCCTCCTCTGGCAACCTGCACAGAATTTTGCTTAATCGGTTGCCATTAATTTGATTTTAATTAATTTTTATAATGAAATATTTTTAGAATGTGTGATTATTTGATTGTTTGATTATTGTTAGCCGCCCTGAGCCCGGCTTCAGCTGGGGAGGGCGGGATATAAATAAAATTTATTATTATTTTATTATTCATGCTCCCACGGCACCGTGCCGCTTCTCTCCCCCCCCCCCCATGCCATTATCTGTGTATTGGACAACCCCAGGTTTTTTACGTGATTTTTGAGTCAGAAAACCTCATCAAATACATGGAAAAATACGGTATTCTCTGTCCTCTTGGCAATTGCACTACATAAGGTTGAGATTTTTGAGAATTTTCTATGTTCTTGGCCTCAGGGACCACCTCTCCAATCATTTAATATATACAAATATGGTGTGTTACAGGGAATATTACAGGGGGAAAAACAATGCTGTCCAGGGTTGTAAAGACTGCAGAGAGAATAACTGGGTGCGTTCTTCCCACCTTAGATCAAATGTATCCTGCCAGGTGCCATAAGAAAGCTGCAGAGATAGTGCAGGATAGTGCGCATCCCGGAAATGATCTCTTTCAGCTTCTACCTTCTGGAAGAAGCTACAGGGTTATAAAGACTAGGACTAGCCGCCTGAGAAACAGTTTCTACCCAAATGCAATTCTGGTTTTAAATGCAGTATAAGGAGTCTCTATAGGAGTATATTGTATTTTAAAATGGGGTTTCAGAGTTTTTAGGGGGTTTTTGAATGTCTTATGTAGATTTTTCAATTTCATTGTTCTGTATGGGACAATGACAATATATATATATTGTATTGTATTGTATTGTGTGTTGGGGGGGGGGGCAGATCTAGGCCTTCTGCCACCTGTTCCATGCAGCATCATAGGGTGTAATCTCATCATCAGTTATGCAGCACAGATAATGAACTTGTTAGGTAACTGGGATCAGGGTTGGAACCATAAATGGGTGAGACGCTTTGGGTTCCATCAATAGGCACCTAGCAGACAAAATTGGAAGAGACCCTAGAGATAATTAGCCGGATGGAAGAAGTAAAGATGTTCCTCTATTCATCTTCTACCAATCACCTCACCATTTTCTGAATCTTACAGACAAAAGTGTATCACTGCTGTGAAAATAATACTCCCCCCACCCCTGATTTCAAGACTTCAGAAAATGACATATAAATGATAACCCTTGTAATGTCTGCCGTGCTTTCAGGGAGTCCAAGTTCTGTGATAATGGAAAGCTTGACACTCCAGCAATCGCCGTGTTAATGGATTATTACAAACAAATGGTCTTTCTAACATCTTATCTTCCTGGTTTTCATCAGATCAGAGACTACAATTGAATTTATGAAAGGGTAAACAAATGTGGCAAGCGACAAGGAGGGTAATTTTTCATCAGTGATGAAACTAACTAAAGCTGGTACATGAATTGTGTCCCACACAGTCTGTCCTCAGTAATACCAGTGAAGACTAAATGTGTTCAGTTTAAAAAACGAAATAATCTTGTTGCCTCTTACTAAGAAAACATAAAAAATAGATTCTGTGGCACCCTGGAGAGTGATGGAAGACGGCCTCCTCTGTTGATCTTAACTATTGCTGCTACTGCTGCTGCTGATAAATATGGACTGAATCCCTGTCAGTCATTAACTGCAGATCACTGTATCTAATTCTGGAGTTCATCTGTTATTAAATAAGCATTTCATATATTAATACATAGTTTCCATCGGTGCCAAGGATTGGGGAGATGACTTGCAGATGACTTGTGTGACAGGAAAAGAAAACGGATATTGCCTTTATGTGTTTGTAAGGTAGAGTACTTTTTATTATTTATTTTGCTTCAAACTGAGTGAGCTCTGGATACAAATCTCTGTTGTTGACGATGACCTCAGTATTTTTTCGAAGCAGTCTGAATTCAGGTCAGCATCTGTCCATTAACAGATTACAGGCTTGCTAACATCTTTTATCCAAGTTGCAGAGGAAATATGTTTTCCAGATTTCACAGGCTGGTGAACATTCTCTGATTTAAAAGAGTTTGGTAGGACTTGCTTCTTCTATGTGGTCAGTTGGATATTATGACGGGTGCTGATAGGGGTGCCAACAAGCTTCTCTATTTTACATCCTGCCATTTCATTTTTATCTGTTGTTGTTGTTTAGTCGTTTAGTTGTGTCCGACTCTTCGTGACCCCATGGACCAGAGCACGCCAGGCACTCCTGTCTTCCACTGCCTCCTGCAGTTTGGTCAAACTCATGCTGGTAGCTTTGAGAACACTGTCCAACCATCTCATCCTCTGTCGTCCCCTTCTCCTTGGGCCCTCCATCTTTCCCAACATCAGGGTCTTTTCCAGGGAGTCTTCTCTTCTCACCTTTTTATCTAGCATCAACTAAAAGTATGATGGGCCAGGGATGAATGAGGGAGGGGGAAACTCTGCAATTCTAGGCCAGTGTGCTTATTTGTACCACACCAGAGCACAATCAGAACTGAGAGGCAATGTCATTGCTTTCTTCTTTGTCCCTTGTCAGTTGTCTGTAGTTTGCTTATGGTGACAGCAGCAGCTCCTTTCTCCAAGCCTCACAGAATTTGCTCCTCAAGAGGGGTAGAACTGGAGATCTGAACTAGCTTCTGATAGGAACAATCTCAGATCTCCTGAGCTGACTCTGCTGACTTTTCCAGGGTTGCAATTATCCAATCACAGATCAGCTTGTTTGGAGACTTAGTAAGGGCAGTAGGCCAGAGAGGGTGGTTTCTCATTGACTGCCTGTCTGTATTCACTGCTATTAAATACAGCTGATGAGGAAAAGAGTATCCAAAGGATGCGACTGTGGCCAACACCAGTTGACTCCCAAGTTCATGGAATAATGTATTTACCAGAACCCACTCATGCCAGTTCTGATACACTTTTTGACACATGGCTTCTAGGCTAGTCCTGGGTCGACTTGCAGCACATAGCTACAGGGGAGCATTTGGTGTGCTCTTGGTCATACTTGGACCAGATGGGGTAAATGCACAGCAGTGGGTCTCTCTACTACCCCATTTGAATACCGTATGCCCTAGAACTGGACCCAGAATCCTCCGCAATGCACTCAAAGTTCTTGAGAAGTGCAGAGGTTTCTTTTTAAACATATGTTTTTAATTGGTTTAATAACATTAAATAACAGTACAAAATATGACAATGAGATACAGAGTAGCCATGCCATTAATATCAATGCCAATTACACATTTTATTGGTTCAGTCAGGTCAGGTAGAAGCAATGCTTTTTTTCCTTTAAAAATGTTTTTTTCCTTTAAAAATGTTTTTTTCCTTTAAAAATGTTTCCTTTAAAAATGTTTCGACTCAAGAAAATCACCATTTTATCGTTCAAATCGAGAAAAATAAAGTAAATAGACAAAAGTACAAAGATTCACAAAATGTTTAGGGATATGCGTCCCCCTGCGTCCCCCCAGAAAAAAGCACCGCCAATAATGATATATAATAAAGAAAGTAGGTATAGGCTCATGATATAATAAATATGGTTTGCTATTTACCCAAGGAGATTCCTCCATAATGCTCTGTGCATCAAGGGTGAACTGCAATCTTGTTCTTGCTGGGGTAAGTATGGAATAAAGCTAAGCCAATGTCTCAGTGTCTAAACATTTCTGTCCCCTCCCCATCTCTCTAACCTGTTTTGTAATTTTTTTTCCCATTAGGGCTGTGGACCAAACCTGGGTATACCACTCATTACTCATGTCCAAGCTTGCAGTTTTCCAGCGTTTTGCATTTACGATTCTGGCTGCCATGAAAAATTAAGCCAATAGGTCCCATTCATGTGCACCAGAATCTTCTCTGTCAAATATTGACTGGAATGCTCTCAAAAGGTTAGATATTATTAGGCTGACTTCGTGAAATATCCATGCACATAAATCCTGGACTACTGGGCAGGGCCACCACATATGATAGAAGGTACCTATCTCCTCACACCCTCTCCAGTGTAGGACTGGTAGGTTCTGTGACTCTGATAAGGATGTGGGGAGTCAGATACCACCTATGGATCAGCTTGAAATAGTCCTCCAGTGATACCTTATATGGAAAAGGTCTGTTGAAAGTAGAAACAAAGACCTTTACTTAATTCTCCGTCCTTAAACATATGAACCTAATTTGTACACCAGCAGATGAGTTAATAACGTCTCTTGGAAACTAATAATCACAATGAAAAGATCAGAGCTCCCAATTAGATATTAGAAGAGAGAAAGACTCAGAGATGGATATGGCATTCTTTTGAATTATTTTCTGTATTGGAAGAATAAAGGATTAGAGTCCTGTTTTGTTTTCCTTAGATTACAAGACAAAATGAGGCATCTCGCTGAAGTCTTTATTTCTTTAGAGCATGATTGATCTGCAATTCATAGAAAGAGACAGCTGTTTGCAGAAATAGTGTTGTATCCTTGGCAGCAGAGAGAGACTTCGCAAACCCAGCAAACAGCTGAACTTCTGAATTAATAGCTTCTTAATGTAATTGAATCCTCATATTCTGGAAAGACAGAAGGCCTTTTCATTAATGTAGGGGAAGCAATCTGCAGTTTGTGAGAAAGTGATAAGGTCAATTCTTGCTTTGAGATGAGAGGAAGTGTTTCTGTGTTATCCGCTCAGTCCCCAAACCTCAAAAGCAACTCCTGAAATTTCTGCACAAAGGGAGGTGATGATGAAGAGGCTCCCACACTTCCTGAGGACAAAGTGTGTTTAAGCAACTCAGGCTCCCTCCTGTTCTTTGCAAAGAAAGACTACTTGGCTATTCAGGCAAGCTTTTCTCGAGGACATTTTAGCAACTCTGTCCAAGCAGTATTTTGGAACCCATTGTAGAAACACATTTCAGGAAGGTGTAATGTCGCAACAGCAATGGGATGTTCCCTGGTGCAACGTTCACTGAAATGTACGGGAGCTGTGTAAAAGCACTGTAGCCTTAAGGATGCGCTGGGTATTATGGAAGGCATCTATCTGCTATTACACAATCCACCTATGACCATTTAAAAGAATGGGAGGAATGCCAGAGCACTGCTGTGGTATTGCCCAGCATCCACTCACCATGGCTGAGTTTGTGCAAGAGAATTGCTCAATGGAATATGCTGTTGGCATATATAGGCTGGGGGCAGACCAGAGTGAAACCTGCTCCACTCTTGTCTGCTCCCAAGCTCCACCCAGCCTGGCTGGATTGGCCAGAATTCAAAATATCGGGAGGCGGGAAAGCCTGCCAATCCAAGTGGCTGGCCCAGGAATTTCCCAACTGCTGGCCACCATGCCCCATGTCACTCCTCAAGGGATGGAGTCTGCTGCAACAGGTTGTAACAGCTGCCCACTCTTGGACTGGGGTTTTAACATTATCTGTGACCTGTTTGAGTGGGTGGGACATTTTAATAAAAAGACAATTTTTTATGTTTTTCTTTTATGTCCGTTTTAATGTATGTGTTTGTTTGTTTCTATATTGTAAGAAGGCTGATCGCCGAATAATTGATGCTTTTGAATTATGGTGCTGGAGGAGACTCTTGAGAGTCCCATGGACTGCAAGAAGATCAAACTTATCCATTCTTAAGGAAATCAGCCCTGAGTGCTCACTGGAAGGACAGATCCTGAAGCTGAGGCTCCAGTACTTTGGCCACCTCATGAGAAGAGAAGACTCCCTGGAAAAGACCCTGATGTTGGGAAAGATTGAGGGCACAAGGAGAAGGGGACGACAGAGGATGAGATGGTTGGACAGTGTTCTCAAAGCTACCAGCATGAGTTTGACCAAACTGCGGGAGGCAGTGGAAGACAGGAGTGCCTGGCGTGCTCTGGTCCATGGGGTCACGAAGAGTCGGACACAACTAAACGACTAAACAACAACAATATTGTAAGTCACTTACAATAAAAAGCAAACAATAAATATATTTACAAACAACAACCTTCCTCTCATTGTTCTTTATAGATCTCTCCAACTTGTACTTTACATTTGCCTTCTAAATTGGAAACATATGTAGGGGGGGGTGAATACACCTTTCTCAGTGTAATTGTAAAAAATTCCCATGATGCTTGAATGTGTGTGTTTAAGAAGATTTCAGGGGAAAGATGTAGCTGATGAGCATCACAGTTCCATCAGCTGCATGCTTATTTCTTACAAATGCTAAGCTAAACCCTTCCTTTGTAATGTACAGCTACCTGGTGCCTTCGCTTATTAAAACAGGATCCCCGCAGGCCTAATTTGCTGCCTTCATTTATGAAACTGGACTCCTGTTGACCTACTTGATTGGCTTCATAACACTATCTTACTAACATTTCTATTTAAAACTCTTAATACCTTGCGGTTACAACCAACATTATGCTGCGATTGCAAAGAGATTGCCAAGATATATGAAGGAGTTTACCTTGAAGCCATAAAACTGCTATTCTAAATTCCCTGGGTACTTTTTGGCTTACTAATTTAGGGCAGATATTACATAAAAGTTCCCAGCAGAGGGGTAGTTGGGGGGGGGGGAAGGCTCCTTTGTAAAGTTGGGGTTTTTTTAATTTGTCTTTGATGATTTTTTAAGCATGCAACAAGAAAACATCTGCCAAAGATAGTTCTGTTTGATTGAAATATGCAAATGCAGTATTAGTTTTATATCAGTTTAACTGGCATGCCTTCCTTCATAGAATCTTGGGAATGGTAGTTGCAGTGAGAATTCTCTGTTAGAGGTTCCTAGAGTCCGTTGCAGAAATAGCAGTGAATTGGGAAAACTTGGGAGACCATGATTATATGCAAAATGTGCTTCCTCAGCAGATGTGACAAGGAAGGAACACACACACACACACACACACACACACACACACACACACATTGTGGCATCAAAATTTCCATTTCTCTCATGTGTGGGAGCCCTTCAAGCTTGCAACTACATTATGACCAAACACAGACTCATAATCTTTTCTTCTCCTGACAGTAAGTTGGCTTTATTACTTACATGTCCAAAGTCTCTCAGTAGTTAGTAGCATCTCCTTAGGCTGTTTTAGGGTCCTTCTCTAGATCATCACTTTTTTGGTAGGATTCATTCACATGCTGGCATTTAAAGCCAGTTTGGCCTCTTGCAGGAAAGAAAACTGCTTCCCCACCCTGCCTCAAACTGGCCTTTTTTTGCAATAAGGACAGTGACAAGTAAATACACTGGAAAGTGTGGGATAATACTTGTGTCCCACTTGCACTGCACATTTAAAGCAGTATCGTGCCACTTTAAACAGTCATGGATTCCATCAAAGAAGCCTATGAACTGCAGTTTGTTATGGGTGCAGAGAGTTGTGTGGAGACCCATATTCCTTTCATAGAGCTGCAATTCCCAGAGGGACTGGTTGTTAGGCTGCTCTGATAATCATAGCTCATAGGAGTCTCGTCACAACTCACAACACTCTTTTTAATTTTTTAAAAAATAAAAATTATTTTTTTTAAAACAACAACAGCTCACAACCCTCTTAACAAAATGGAGTTCCCATGATTCTTTGGGGCAAGCCGTGACTGTTTAAAGTGCATGATGCTGCTTCAAATATATAATGCAGATACAGTGGCGTAGCGTGGGGGGTGCAGGGGGGCCGGCCGCACCGGGTGCAACATCTGGGGGTTAGGGTTAGGGGGCGCAAATCCACAGGTTAGGGGGTGCAAATCCACGGGTTAGGGGGCGCAAATTACTTGCCTTGCCCCGGGTGCTGACAACCCACGCTACGCCACTGTGCAGATAGCAACATTGCCTAACTTTCCCACGAACAATGGAATGCTCAATAAACTACTAATATTGCCTAACCTCCCCTTAAACTTTGTTCAAACAAATCAGGATACGTGCTCAATAAACAGGTCATCTGGAAGCAATCTTCTTCTAGTTGTCCCAGAAACCTACTACTTACATTACATCAAGGGCTGTAATCAATGTTTCATCTTCCCCTTAATTAGCAAGTATGTTGTACGTATTGTTTTATGTGTTCTTTTTGTTGCCTGTATTTTTAACTTGTTAACTTTGAAATGGGGTGTGTGTGTGTGTGTGTTTAAAATGAGCCACAGTTCCCAGGGTTGTGAGGGAATGACTCTTAAAGGAATTAAGCCTGTAATGTGAATGCTTGAAGAAAATCGTCATTTTAGCCAGAGCACCAAAACTTTCACATTAGTACTCATTACCATACAGAATGAAAAAGAGCATGCCAGTTTCAATATTTAAATATGAAATATAAATATTTAAAATGTAAACACTCTGCTCCTCCACACATGGTCCTGCCTAATGGCAGATAGGTCACCAAATTTGTTTTCAAGCTTCCTCAATATGGCTTGAGCAGTTCAATTTTGGTTTTCCAGATGGGGTCAGCAATATTGATGGCATGGTACATGAGGCAAAAGAAAACAGCCAAGTGAAACGCTTAGGTGGATATGTGCTTCGGCCAGCATGTGTCACCTTTAAATCAGGGTTAATTACTGCTTCAGTTGATACATTTCATGGGGGATGGGCTGTCACTGTGTGGAAGATAGACGCTGACTTACAGCAAGTCAGAGCATGGAGATTTCTAGCTGTCGTGAACTGGATGCATAGGAGTGGTGGGAGGCACCTAGCTGGGGAACCCCCAAGGGAATCCCCATGGGAAGAAAGCTAAGAGTTCGAGGAGTGGTAGTGAGATGACGATGAGTGGTCAGAGGAAGAAGAGGGAGCAGACTGGGAGGTGTAAGTGTCGGAAGCCGAAGAAGTAACAGGGTTTAGTGAGCAGGAGGAGTCTGTGGCAGAGAGCAGTCCAGAATCAGAGACAAAAGCAGAGGCTGGAGAGAAGGAGGACCAAGAGGTGGATATGAGGCAGGCTGCTGAAGAAGCCAGGGAGGCATCCCTCTCCTGCTGCGACCAGCTCCCCTCTCCCAGAACCAGAAGAGGTATGAAGAGGGAGGAGCAAAGGCAGGCATGGTGATCAAGTCTCAGATTGCTTGGAAAGGACCCAGGGGAGGAAGAGATGTAGGGAACTGTGGGGACCTTCAGTCCCCACAGCTGGTGCACAGCGGCAAGTCATGCTGGGATGAGTTGCTGTGCATACTAGGCCTGGGCTCCCGAGTCGACCTTGTTTCCATGACTAAAGAGTCAACTTCACTGACGCCGTGTGATTTATTGCTGACCTGCTCCTGGCTTCTGCTCCTGGAACTCACCCAATATTGTCTACACTCACTGGCACTGTCTCTTCAGGATTTAAGCAGGGCATATTCCTAGCCCTACATGGAGATGCCACTGAGTTTTCAGTGGTCTGCCTCTGCAAGGATTGCTGCCTACAGATATTTTTTGGCTGTAGCATGGAGACAATCTCATGGGTGAGCACAATCTGTGTGGCGAGCCAGTATGCATGAAACTGTTGGTTGCATGGTTGCAAAGTGTAGGCACTTTTGAGTTGCCTCGCTGTATTTGCTACACCCAGTGGTGCCTGGTGCCCATCGGGGCTAGTGGGGTGGAAGGCAAGGAGGCCAACAGCAGGTGGCGCCAGAGCCAATGACAGAAAGAGCCAACTCATTCTAAGTTTGTCCCCCTCCCTGGGAATTCTGCAAGGGCAACACTCAGTTTGAAAAGGAGAAAGCTGGCAAGTGGTGCCAACCCCTGGACTTGGCATAAGCAAGAAAGCAAGCAGGTGGGGACTGGATGAGGGCAGAGGGAGGCTGGCAGAGTGGTGATCCATTAGTACTAATGGATCAACCCCCCACTCCAGTTATAACATGTGAAGTGGCCCTATGCAAGAGAGTAGGAAGATATGGCGACTTCTGCCCTGCTTAATTTGTTCTTGAACATAGCACAAACAGGGCTTATAAATTCTTCATTAAAGACCCATGTATATTTCATCCGTGATCAAAACTGTTAGTGTTTCTCATACCCATTTTTGCATGTAAGTTCTTTACCCCTGTGTCCACGTCAACAAGGACCTCAGCAAGGCAGCAGCTTAATTGCCGATGCTGCCAAATCCCCATAGAGAATATGTCTCTTTTGATTCTGGTCTTCCTTTTCCTTGTTAATGCAGAAAGATGATTAAAAATTGAATTTCCATAATGCTGCACTATAAACGGCTATTTATAAGCAGATAACTGGATTAGTTGCTATGGAAACAGAAAATATCGTGCCGAAATCGAATCAGCATAATCTAGAAAGGATCACTTCTGTTCAGGCACAGCACCCTGTTACTCCTCTATTCATCTTCTCCTCTGCTCCCAGCCATGGCTGTAGAAATCCCATCATGGCCTCCACATCCCCTTCTGCATTGGTGGTCGAAGTGGGGTGGGTGGGGGGTAGAACGAGAAAACCATACTATGGAACTAGGAGGAGGTCTGCAAATTTTGCTCTCTCTCTCTCTTTTTTAGAATTGAGCTTCAGAATTTGGTTTTTTGTTCTGGTCCATTAAACTGTGGGGACTAATTCATTTCAAGCGAACCATACCATAATCACCACTTTGCGATTCTGAATGCCGATGTGCCGTCAATAAAGCTATCAAAAGAAGCTGAGCCATGTTGATATACAAAGATGGCAATGCTTGCCGTGTGCACATCAGGCTCCTGTGATGCTGGTATGTTTCTATGGCAACGGGCCTCTTGCCTCATCACTGTAGCAACAGGTGCCTGATCCCTTTGGCAGCCAGTCTGAAAATCTGCAACAGTATTGTAATTGTATCCTTTTTGCTGGCTCACAATTTTCTGCTCTCCAGCGCTGCTAATCAGGGCCAACAGAAAGAGCCCTTGCAATCCGGCTTGGCCACCAAGTATAAGAGGAACTCAATAAACTCCTCGGTATAAGAGGAACTCAATAAACATTTTCTTATCTGGACCCTCATTGCAAATTTTTATCAATGAATTGCTTAAAGGTGGTTCGAAAGTAATTTCATGTGGACCACCCAGAGCTTGCTGATTGCTGGAATACTGACAAAGAATGCTTGAGCTTTTAAGCAAGAGTGATTACTTAAAATAATTTAACAGACATTAGTTTTGCCTGACCTGTTCAGAAATCCTGAGTATGTGCTTTGGCCTTATAACATGGGGATTTTAGTAAGGTGGTACCTCGGGTTACATACACTTCAGGTTACATATGCTTCAGGTTACAGACTCCGCTAACCCAGAGATAATACCTCGGCTTAAGAACCTTGCTTCAGGATGAGGTATACCTGGGCCATATCTGATGACACACTGTACATTTAAAGCACTATTATACCACTTTAACTGTCATGGCTACACCAAATCCTGGGAACCTGTAGTTTGCTAAGGGCGCTGAGAGCTGTTAGGGAGACCTCAATCCGCTCACAGAGCTGCAGTTCCCAGAGTTCTCTGGGAAGAGGAATTGATTGTTAAACCAGTCTGGAAATTATAGCTCTGTGAGGGGAATAGAGGCCTCCTAACAACGCGGGACGCGGGTGGCGCTGTGGGTAAAACCACAGAGCCTAGGACTTGCTGATCAGAAGGTCAGTGGTTCAAATCCCCATGATGGGGTGAGCTCCTATTGTTCTATCCCAGCTCCTGCCAACCTAGCAGTTTGAAAGCATGTCAAAGTGCAAGTAGATAAATAGGTACCACTCCGGCGGGAAGGTAAACGGCGTTTCTGTGTGCTGCTCTGGTTCGCCAGAAGCAGCTTAGTCATGCTGGCCACATGACCCAGAAGCTGTACGCTGGCTCCCTCGGCCAATAAAGCGAGATGAGCGCCGCAACCCCAGAGTCGGCCACGACTGGACCTAATGGTCAAGGGTCCCTTTACCTTTACCTTTTAACAACTCTTGACACGTTTAACAGACTATAGTTCCCAGGACTCTTTGAGGGAAGCCAAGACGTGATATAACAGCTCTTTAACTGTGTAGCACGGATGCAACATATAACAGCAATTCTATCCATGCCTGCTGTGAACTCAGTACTGCTGAATTTGGTGAGGCTTTCTCCCAGCTAAACGAACAAACTAATGCTAAAAATTTGAGAATATCAAATTCTGTCATTATATCCTTTAACCTTCTGGGTTCTTCTGCAGTCAACATTGTTAAGGGCTCTTTGTTTTTTATTTAATACGAAATGTTCATTCTATGTTTTGGGAAGTCCTGTGAGAGGTCAGTCATTTTTTAATTTTACCGATGGTGCGGTCCACAGCTTGCCTGATCATGGATATACAATCTCATCTAACTGAATCAGTTGCACCCTTTGTATTCCAAGCTATAAAAAGATTTGCAAGCAATTCTTACAGAACTGTTGAAGAGGTACTGGTTTTAATTTTGTTCTCAACGTGTTTAAGTTTTTACTAATTAAATACTGAGTTTTATTTTTAAAAATGGAGCTTCTTTCCCCCTTGTTAAATGAAATGAATACCTCACGGCAACCCAGCAGATGCAGTGAATTGAAATCCATTTTCCCAGGTCATGAGAGAGGTGACAGCTAGCAATAGGAACCTCCTTTTTAAAGCACAACAAAACTGCACAACACCTCCTGGGTCCATCAGGGATGGTGTAAGGAAGATTCTCCCATGGAAAGCTGAGCCATAGCATAGCTACTTATTTATCCAGTGTGATTTTAGGAGAAATATTATAAATGAGTACATTTAAACATTTCGGTGAGTACAGTGGGACCTCGGGTTACAGACGCTTCAGGTTACAGACTCCGCTAACCCAGAAATAGTACCTCAGGTTAAGAACTTTGCTTCAGGATGAGAACAGAAATCATGTGGCGGTGGCATGGTGGCAGCAGGAGGCCCCATTAGCTAAAGTGGTACCTCAGGTTAAGAACAGTTTCAGGTTAAGAACGGACCTCCAGAACGAATTAAGTTCTTAATCCGAGGTACCACTGTATAGATCTCAATGACAGCAGTGCGACACTAGTAAGAGCTTTATAATATCACTTTCATAGAACATGAAGTCAAGGCAATCTGCTCATTTGCATAACTCCAGCCTAGGTTTGACGTTTTCATCCCCCAAAAGTTTTTGATTTGAGATTCTACTGAAATGAGGCTGCATTTTAATGTTGTATTTTAATCTTGTTTTTAAGTTGTATTTTAATCAATTGTTTTATACCTGGTGTTAGCCGCCCTGAGCCCAGTCTTGGCTGGGGAGGGCGGGGTATAAATAAAAATTATTATTATTATTATTATTATTATTATTATTATTATTATTATTATTAGGTTCCATCATGCTAGTTTCTGACACAAATATGGACTCCCAAAACTTATTTCTGAACGATACCCAACTAACACATTCTGTCAACACAAGAATTTCCACTGCCACAATGGGGCTTTACCCCCTCCCCTCTGTGCCCCACACTTTTGCTAAATCTCTGTAGGGTTGTGGGAGCTCCTAGAAACAAATTCAGGGGGCAAACAGGGAGGGAGGAAAAGTCCTGTTTCTCAAGTGCAAATCCTTGCACTGATGGGATGTGTTACTCAGTGCTACTTTGGATACAACCCCTGGTATTTTCTGTGCCTATTTTAGATTTTGTGTTGCCAAGCACAACACGTAGCAAAAGAGCATTAGGAAAGGGTCCTTCTCAAGATACAAGATCCGACACATGGCATTCGAACCCAGGAATGCTTTAAATTGATGGCAATTATTCACAAATAATGTGAATTATTTGTTATGTGTGTTATGTTGAAGACCTTTAAGCACCACTCATTATAGAGTCTGCAATTCTCCTGTTTATATTTGTTTTTGTACCCAGAAAAATATTGGGGCTTAGGAAACTGCTCTTTAATATTAATATTTGATTGAAAGAATTTCAATTCTGCATTGCATTTTTGTGTATATATATTCTTACACACATTTTTGTTCTCCCCCCCTCACTTCCCCCTTCCCCCCTCTGTATCACTTTATTTCTTTATATTTTTGATGCCATGGCTTCATTTCTCCACATTGCTTTAAAAAAAAAAAATTCCCACTTGCCCGTGTACCTGATTTAACTCAGGAAACTGATGAAGCAGACTGTGTCCCTTCAAAGCTTGTGCCATAATAAATTTGTGAGTCTTGAAAGACCTACGAGATCTTGATTGCTTTTACTGCAACATATGAACAGGACTGTCCCCCGTGACCTTGTTCAACATGTGAATCTTTGTCAATGTTTTGAAATGTTCTTAGCTCATGAATTGTGCATGAATAGCTCTGTATAGTTTTGTTGTTTAATCATTATAGCACAATCTGGCTTCTCACCGTTGGGACCTTGGTCTACAGCTGGCCTTGAATCCTGAACAAATGGGAGTAGCATACACTTTGTTGATTAATGCCTGCAAATACATCTTTATGCAGTTAATTTTCCTGTTCTGAGGGGATGACTAAGGAATGAAGCACAGAGGCCTCTGTCCCAGATCTGCAGGCAGAGTTATCCAGTGCTGGCCAAGGAAAGACCTCCACTGTGGATCACCTTTTCCATCCAAAGACAGCATGGTCCATAGCATTCTATAGTCCTTGAGACGCCCTCTCAGAGACCATCGAGTCACACCCTTAATCTTCAGAAATGCACATGCATATTCTATTACACAGAACCAACCAGACGACAAATTGACAACTGTAACTCTTGCGGGACACAGACGAGATACCTCTGCTTCAATGAGGAATTTCATATTTATTTTAATGATATTAGCACAATAAACTCACACAGTAGCATTGATTCTGTAATTATTTAACAAAATACATTTATAGCAATTTACAAATAGGTTTTTTTTTGTTTTCATTTTAAAACAGTGCATAACATTTTATTAGAACACAATACTTTATATAGAATTCTCGTTTAAAAACATATCTTGTATTTTACCCAATTTATTTGTTTTTCTTAGTAAAGCACAGCCTAACAAAGAAATTGGTGCCCGTTTTAGCGAGTAAGAAAAAACTAGAAGATGCCACCTGTCAATTTATCTGATTTGTTTGAAATTAAGGTATCAGTGGAATGTAAACAAAGGTTAATTTTATAAAAGGCTCCATAAATGATATACATGCCAGATTCAAGAGTTCCAATGTATATCTTATAGTTATTATTTTGTTCTTTAACGTAATTATGTTTCTGAGAAGCCAGTATTAAAAAGAGTAGCCTTTGGCACTTCTGAGTAAAAAAAGAGTATTTTCAATATTTTAAGTAAAGAATGCAATTACAATGATTCTGCAAGTGCTTTTAAAATTGTCTGCTATTAAGTAGGAAAAGTTTAGGTAGGAAAAATAGCACACTGCACTTGAAAAGATGCAGTGAATTTCAGAGACTTAAAAGCAACTTGTAATGCCTTTATCTATGGTAAACTACTAAAACAAAGCAAACTACAAACCATTGCTCCCACTAAAGCTCACTCCGCTCACCTATTGTTGACAGAATAAGCTGCTTTCCCAGAAGGGCTATTTTTTAGTCCTTGTTTTATTGCAGTTGCTTAAATTGTCATTTTCCCTTCTTAGATTATCAAGTTATTAACAACTCTGTGTTCTCTCACTATATTTCTAGGTCAGCCGTGATTGCGTCCTACCTCTTTGTTTCAAGGTCTTCCCTGCTTGGTGTATCTAAACTAAACTACAATCTCTCATCAAGCCAAGTCTTTGCAATATTTTTTGTAAAAAAAAAAGTGGGAGGGAAAGGTCAATACCAAGCAGATCTGCTTGGGTTGTTTTACAGTTTTTAAAAAATGCTTATAAATACTGTATATGGAAAACAGTCACCCCCAACCCAGCTAGGTAGATCTGTATGCAGATTTTCTACACAAAATGTTGGGATCTTTGGGTGCAAGAAAGTGCTGGATATGAAAATCTGCTGGCCGGATGCCTGCATCCAGCGATCAGGGCGGCATGCTTGGTTCCTGAGCTGGATTGGGAATTTGCATGGATGGCAACCGACACAGGGTCTGTTGAAATGGGATGTGGAGATACAACTGGATATCCACCCCAGTTCTCGGCATGGCGCACTCATTGTCGCAAAATGGTATGAAGATTAATGGTGCCTTTGAATCTAATCCAGATGAGAAATGCTAAACCCAACCTGCTCTCTGAAGTCACTGCACATGGGGCTTTTGTTTCTGCACAAGTCATTGCCTGCTAAATACTGTTGCGTGGGACCGACATGGGGTTTTTGAGCCGTTATCTGAAGAGCGCGTTTTGCAGGTGTGAAACCTCAGTACTGTCACTGTCTGGGCAAGTGTGAAAGGCTCTCAGGTAGGAAAACTGGGAATGACCTCTGTTTTAGGACCCCAGAGACTAGCTTTCGATGGGGGCAAGGTGTGAATGCATAGCTCAGCTGTGAAACTGGGTGATCTTGGGCAAATCGATATCTCTGTCTAATTTACTTCACAGCTGTGGTGAGGGGTAAATACCACTGGGCTCTTGGGCAAGGGAAACAGCTGCAATCCTATACACAGATACCTGGGAGTAAGTCCCACTGAACCCAGTGAGGTTTGTACTTCCAAGAACACATGTATGTGATTGCATAATTAGATTAACTTTGTATCTTTATACCCACTGTATTTTTGTCTGCTATTTTATAGCACTGAGTGGGTTTTACTCAGAAAGGCGGCCTACAAATATTTTAAACAAAATAAAAAAGTAAGGAGGAGGAAAATCATTAGCATCCAAAGGTTGTATCCAGTGCTAGTTTTGCTTGGAATAGACTCACTGAAAATAATGGACACAACTAATTTAGGTCCATTATTTTCATACAATCCACTCTGAGTAGGACTTAGTTGGGTATAATTCCCAAGTATTTTGAGGTCATTGGATTCTGGATAGGTCTGTAGGTTTTCCAAATGGTAGATGCTCCTGTGATTTTCAACGTTTCTAGCTGACTACTGCAAGAGGCATTCACAGAATTTGATTTTTGTGAGTTTCTGGTATGAATTGATCTTATCCGTGTCTCCAGATTAATGTGGAGATTGGAATTTTGTTTCATTACAGATTTTGCACTTCTTGAATATTCTGATGCAGTTCTTGGCAAAACAGAAAGTATCAAAATACCATATGTTTAAAAATGTGTTTTAAACTACACTTTAACATTTGTACCTTTTCTTTTAAAAAATCATATTTTGAGAGTCACATTTAAATGTGAATTTTCATGTCAGATTTTTATAAAAGAAATAGCAAACTAATGCAGAAACATGGAAGGGACGGAGTGAAAAAATGTCTCAGATAAAAAATAGTGTGGTTTGTCTATCCCTAGATAACTCCATTAGCTACATTCTGTATGACTTAGGGCAAACACTTCAGTTTACAACTGCCATCATCCCTGATCATCAGCCAAGCAGGCTGCGATTGTCATCCCAATTCCAAACCAGTCAATTTTCTCCTTAGAAAATAATCTCGGCAGCTTCTCATCTCCTCAGGATGAGTTCACAGCAAGGAAAGGCTTTTCAAATCCCTAACTGAAAAGTATGTTTAATGAGAATATCCACTGGATCTAATCTGTGGTACAATACAGCACTTGTGTATTAATTTGGCTGTTGCAGGCCACTCCAAATCTCAAAATAAAAAATAACGACAACCCAAATGAACATTCTAGGAGTAGCTTAATGGGCATTATGTGCCAAGCCAGACAAGTGAAGGAACAACGTCTTGGAGTGAGCTCAAATACGCGTTTCATCAGCAGTTTCCCACAAATGACAGGGTTAGCCCATCCATTGGACTGGGACTTTTGTCTATGGTATTATGCCCAGAGAGATTACCAGATGTCTCATTCCCTGACACTACCCTCATCAGGTTTGCCTTAAGGGATCTTAAATAACTCAGAGGAAGGCTAAACTGCCACAGTGGTGCAGGGATACAGGATAAAATACTGTACCTGCTTAATGTTGCCTTACTTTGAGTCTTTATGATGGCAAAAACCCATCTGGGATAGGACCTCGCAACTTAAACACCCAGTAATTTCACTGATGCTGTTTCAGGTCAACCCCTTGACGGTTTTTACTAGCTAAAAGGAGGTTAAGGTAAGTGCATTAGGATTGCTTGGCATTCTTAAATAAGTTCAGGTCATCTCCGAAGGCAGAGAATGTGGCTCAGGTTCTGGAGGAGGGTACAAACAGGCCCAAATCTTTGGAAGCCTGAATTATAATCCCCCCCCCCATCTTTACAACATAGTAGCAATTATCAGAGTGAAGCACTAGATAGTCAATAATGAATAAAAATTAGGAAAGATAAGCAATGAGACAAATCGAGAAACTGTTAAAAATGAAGTGTTAATCAGTGCTCTAAGAGATCCCTGTTTGTTTGTTTTTAAAAAATCCCATGCTATTTCAACTAGTCCCAGATTAGCTCACTGAGAAGTGACCTCTTTGTAGCACCTGAAACTAAACAATTGGAAAGAAACAGAAAAATTAACCAGAAGAGAAAATGTTTCCATTTTCATTCACATTGGTTTTTTTTTTGTTCCAGTAAACATTTCAAAGAACTACACAAAACCTTTGCAATCTTTTAATGTGAAATACCCACTATAACAAAGCTGTCAATATTTTTCTACTCTAAATGAATGCAGCCAGCATCATATTTTCAGCAATATCACTTGGAAAGGAATTACACATCAAAACGTCATGTGTCTGTAGCAATGAACAGGTATGTAAGTTTACTAAAAAAGTAAAAGTAAAAGTAAAGTTAGAATCAGCACCGACTTGTATTAAATTTTGGTGCAAAACCCGCAAAGGTGAAGTACAACACTGATAGTACACCTTTTGCCCATTGTCCTTAGACATATATAAATCAAAAAGTTGGCACATTCAGGAAATAAGGTGTCTGTATTTAAGATTGCTGTTTTTGTTGACATTGTTCCCATTGGAAAAACATTTTGAGTCTGAGGGAAAAGAAAAACCTGTTAGGTAACATCCCGTTTGATAGGTTCTTGCATTTGTGCTTCCCCCTCCCCCTCCACTGCAACATGAAACCCACAAATTCATGCACAATCACTACACATCAGCAACATCCAAAAATGGTCAGGCTGATGGTTGATATTTTGGCACATCAAGAATATTTCGGCATCAGCTCAAAAATAGAGCACAAAGCTAGTACCAAACGGTGTCGATTGTCAGTGGCATGGCTGGGCGGAAGCACCGAGCCTCATTCTTTGTAAGCTCTTGTGGGGGATGTTCCCTTGTAGAAGATGTTCCTGGTATTCTCCGGGCTGCTTCCTCTTTCAGGAATCAAAATGATATTACCTTTCCTTCGAAGCGTAGAATCACGGCTGGAGGAAACAGACAGGGTCTCTGAGCCAATCTCGCTGCCTTCCACTGGCGTGACCCTTATTGTCGTCATCCCGTGATGGTGGAGCTCGCTGTTGTCGATGTTACTTCTTTTTCTGTCCCCGGATCCATAACTGTCTTTCAAAGATTCGCAGCTCTCCGAGTCTCTGTTGAGATCATTGAGCTCGTACGTCTGGCGAAGGCTTCCTTTCTCGGGAGCTTTCCATTTCCACGAGCCACTTCCTTCACCTTCCGACGGCATCTGAATGATGGGCCTGTTGTTTTCGGGGTGGGCTTCGACTCGCACGATGCTGCTCGGCTCGTGGTCCGTCAAGGTTTTGTATCGGATGGAGCCTGTGCAGGTGACTGTGCTGCCGTCGGAGCTCTTTGGGCTGCCCTGAAGGACGCCTTGCTGCTTTGACATGGCGATGACCTGCATGATCCTTGGCTGGCTGTTGCTTCTGCACCCGACAGTCTTCTCGGCGGCTTTCAACCACTTAGCTCGGGCGGAGCTCGTTTTGGGAGACGTGTTCACATTCTCCTGCGTCTCTTCGGGGATGTGGACAAGCTGTGAAGAACCTGGCCGGGACTGAATAGAAACTCTTGGCCCACCAGAAAGGCCAACGCTATTGCAGCCTGGCATGCTGCCGGGCTGGATTTTCAGGTACTGACTGGGAGGCCCATGGTGATCGCCATTAACGCCAACCCTGGATGGCTCAGAGCTAGACCTCATTTCAATTGCTCGAGGTGGTGACTGCCCAGAATCCGTCTCTATCACCTGCAGGGACAACTTCCGGCTTTCATTCTTGTTCTTCCACTGGGACAGAAGCTGTTTGGAGCGGGCAGAATCCATAGATGCATGGATGGTTGCGTTCCGACGAGCTGACTCTTCCATTGCAGGCGTGTTGGCTCTCGGCAGTGTGTTGCTGAAAGTCACCATGTTCTCCTTCCCCATTGGACTTCGCGGCATTATAATTTCTACGTCGGCATTTGCCCTTTTGAGGTTGGTCAGGGAGCCAGTGTCCCTGTGGTTCCTGTTTAACATACTCTCAGTATGGTGAGGGGGGATGACGTCGTTGCCGCTTCCGTTTTTCCCTGGTAAAATTCGACTGGGATCTTGGCTCAGGTCAGTCAAAGACCTTAACGGTTCTCTGTGCGGGTTCTGGTTGAACATATTGTCTTCGCTCGGCAGGAAGTTCCCCACAGCGTACAGGCCCTGGCGTTGGGAGAAGAAAACAAAACACAGGATCCCATTATGAAAAATAAATATTTGGACGTTATTGACATTCAGTGGCTGTGTGTGCAGAAGCTAGAAGGAGAATCCACTTTATGAAGTCTTGGTTCTAATATGTCTTGAGAGACCAACACAGACAGGCCAGCAAATTGCAGGACATTTCTGGAAATGTCGCCTTGACATATTTTAATATCTTGGGCATGCCCAGTGGGATTCTGTTCCCTGCCCTGCTCCAAACAACAGGCTTCACCAATTGTTTTGAAACATTCCATAATTTAAATTTCAAAAGTTGCTTGCCAGATGGGCTGCTTCTGGGCAAGAAACATCAGCCTTTCAAAGCCCTTGCTGGGTGCTTGGGTTAAGCCAAACAGTCCTTTGGATCTCGACCACTGT
The DNA here is from genome assembly GCF_951804945.1 of Podarcis cretensis. Taxonomy (NCBI): domain Eukaryota; kingdom Metazoa; phylum Chordata; class Lepidosauria; order Squamata; family Lacertidae; genus Podarcis; species Podarcis cretensis. Next base: position 75,581,926 of record NC_137175.1, read on the forward strand.
GGGAAGCATCCATTGATGTTTCAACAGAGCTTACCTCCAAATCAAAAACCATTTTGAGTGCATCATTTACTAAACAATGTGGCTTAAAATGAAGAAGAATGGCAATAAAAGCAATAACAATAATACTAGAAATGCTATCATTTACCATTTAGGTTTGTGATAAGGTGATGATTTCTCATCATAATTCACCAGTAAATGAGTTAGGACAAAAATCAATCCGAGGCAAGTTATCAACGTTGCTGAACATAAATTTCAAAGAATTCTCAAAAGATTATTTTTCTTAATGTAAATACTGCTATTTCATATTCATTTTCAGCTTTGGGATAACTCCTGTCCCTCACACTCAATTTTACAGTCACACCAGCCTGATTTACCGATCATGGCCTCAACCTGATTAGTTTTCTGCTCAAAGGTTATGCCCTTTCTGTTGCTTAATAGCCATGTAATGCAATATCTTGGCGAGAGACAAATTCATCAGTTTCAAATCAATTTGTGCAGAACCTCAGCAGGAGCTTGAGCTTCTCTCTATTTACACATTCAGTGGTCCATTAAAAAGAAAATGCATTCCACTCTCTAAGGACAAAAACAAGTCTCAAGTTTGAAGAACACCAAGTTCATCACGCGTGTACTCCAAATGGGCTTTATAAATGATATAAGGCTGCTACAGCTGGCCTTATCCATTTTAATGGTTTCAGTGTTCAGGCACTTGTCTCAATGCGTGCTGGGTGGTGATTTTAGGCTGACCTTCCCCAACTTGGTGCCTTCATGCTGCCTCTCCTGGTATGCCCCGCGGAGGACCTTAAGGTCCACAAATAACAACACTTTGGAGGTTCTGAGCCTCAAGGAGGGTAGATTGGTTTCAACTTAGTTTCAACTAAGAAGAAGAAGAAGAGGAGGAGGAGGAGGAGGAGGAGGAGGAGGAGGAGGAGGAGGAGTTTGGATTTGATATCTCACTTTATCACTACCCTAAGAAGTCTCAAAGCAGCTATTTCTTTTTCCCTTCCTCCCCCACAACAAACACTCTGTGAGGTGAGTGGGGCTGAGAGACTCTAGAGAAGTGTGACTGGCCCAAGGTCACCCAGCAGCTGCATGTGGAGGAGCGGAGACGCAAACCCGGTTCACTAGATTATGAGGCCACCGCCCTTAACCACTACACCACACTAGCAAGGGTGACATAACTGGGCTTCTAAGGCTTAGAGCACAATGCCCCACAGCTGCAAAAAAGAAGGGAGCCATGGACTCAAAAAGGTTGAAAACCTCCGTTCTACAGTATCGTGCAGAACAGAATCTACTACAAATAAAAGTGAAACAAAATATTTCTTATTTGTAGGGCATTTAGCTACCAAAACACAGGCGTCTCTGCACACTTCCCGTCTACTTACCAAGTACAGGGCAATTCCACCTCCAATTAAAAAGCCACAGTAAACATCAACTGGGTGGTTTTTGTACTGGGTGATGCGAGTCAGTCCACATATAATCCCACAGATGATAAATGCGAATACTAGGAGTGGTTTCAGAAGCTTAGAGGAGTCGGTTAACGTGGAATTGAAGTACATCTTTAAAACAAAACAAAACATTTAAAAAAGCAATTTAGTTAAATCTCCCAGGTGGGATGGTTTGCTTCCTTGTTTCCTTAATGAGCTAGTAATGTGCGTCTCCTTAAGGTCCATAGTTTCTCATCCTGAGCTTTCGCTTTGAACTCCATGGGCTTCAGATCATGGAAAGTTTGTAGAAATTAACACAAACTTCTCAACTCTTTTCAGTTTCATTCATTTGATGCGGAGGTTAGAGGCATCTGATCTGCATTAATGTGAATTAGTGGCATTTTAAGAAGTACTTAACTTATTCTGAAATAAAAAAAACAATTTCATAAAATTTTACCCTCTAATTTCAGCCCAGATTTCTGATTTTTCTATTTCAGGCCTCCCTAAATCAATAAATGGGGGACGGAGAAAAAGTTTTTTTCTGCTTCTTTTGCGGGGGGACGCTTGGCAGCTGCAGTCTCAACCTTCCTGCTTTAAACAAGACATGAAATGACATTCTGACTTTACCCTTTTGTCCACGTTATTGCAAAGAGGCTTAATTACTCACCGAAACGTACACAGCTGCAAATGCTGCCAGGGTGGCGTGTTGCGAAGGGAATGACTTTCTGCAAAGGAAGGACACCCAAATTAAATTTCTCACTTAAAAATACATTCCGCAAGGGCTGATTTAAAAATAACCAAAGCACCGGGTGGTCCAGTATTGTAATCATATTTAACTTACAAGCTGTAATATCATCACGCTACAGGGCTTAAAAAAAATGCCGTTCAGTGTACTGGAGAGAATGTGGAATTTAGGCACCATTAACAGAGGAAACTTCTGGTCTCAAATAACGTGGGTTTTGGTTTATGTATTGCAATGGACAGATTCTACAATTACACAGAAGAATCTGTAATGCACAACAATCTAGGGAAAAAAGGTTGAGTAATTATCGCCATTGGGTTGCATCCAAATAAATTCCGCTCAGAGTAGACTTCTTGAATTAATGGACTTAATTCAGGTAGGTAGCTGTGATGCAGTCGAAATTTATATATATATATAAAATGTCCAGCAGCACCTTAGAGACCAACTAAGTTTGTTCTGGGTATAAAAAACTTAGTTTGTTATAGTTTGGCTATATTAATGCATAATGGACTTGGGTATAAGCTTATCTAAATCATGAGAATGAAATGCATGTATGCACGCCCAGGTCTTGGAAAAGCTTGGAAAAGCTTACAGATATTATCAGCAGATTTTGGTCCACAGTTATGGACGAAAATAGATGGCAGCACATTTTTGACTGGATTGTAGTAAGTGGCCTTAAACTGAGCCAGACCATTATCCATCTAGCTCAGGATTGTTTACCTATACTGGCTCTCCAGAGTTTCAGGCATGGATCTCTTGCAGCCCTCCCTGGAGATGCCGAGGTTGAATTTGGGACCTTCTGCATGCAAGACATATGTTCTACCACTGAGCTACCCCCCCAAAAAAACCCAAGACATAATAAACAATGAAAGACCATATTTCCCCCCCTCCCCCATCTTTTTGTGTCTAACCTTCCATCGTTGATGATGATGGGATCGGTTCCTGAGCAAATATCCTCCACGATGTAAGAATTTTCTGAGCAGGATACGTTGAGTGATGTATAGTTAGGCTTGCATACAGTCAGGAAATATGGCGTTTGATACCCAGTTGACAGCTGTATGATGTCAGTGATGAGAGCTGTGGCACAAAGGCCAAAGATGTGGACACCTAGAAGTGAAGCGGGAGAAGCCTTAACATCTTTGGCCAAATAGATACAGCACTTCATCCTAGGTCAAGGGATGGTAAACTGGTGGCCTGTGGCCCAAATCTGTCTCCACCGAACAATTTCATTTGGTTATCGTATTTTAATCAATATGTGTTTTCACAGAGAGCAATGTGTCATGGCTTAAAGCTAAACCTCTCTTTAGATTTAGTATGTAACAGCTCGGCTATATCTTCACATGCACACTCCACAATTGTAAAGTTCTCGTAGTTAAGTGATGCATCATCATTAAGGCTTGCTTCCCAGTTGGAGTTTGCTTGTGTAATAAAACCTGCTTCTAGCCTTGGGATCATAATCTGGATAATAGAGTGCTTTGCCTCCCTTGGAATCAATAGAACAATGCCCAATTAACAGTGAAAAATGGATAAGGTCATTGGTGCAGTTAGGTAATTCTGTAATCAGGATTTAATGGTTTTAAGGGAGCCTCCCTTCTTTAGGAGAGTGGCCTGGTTCATACCATGGTTTGTTTAAGGCATGGTTTGTTTAACAAACCATGGGCTAGCCACAAGTTGTGCCACAGAAGTCTGGTTTGTTTTCCTGTGGCTCTTGTATAACACCTTTGTAGTCAGGTGAGTGTCATACAAACCATGAGCAAGGAAAGGTGCTGGACTCACATGTAACACCAAGCCATAATGAAAACAAGATAATATCACCAAGACAACTATCTGTAAACAAACAATAAACATCCATAAAAATGGCAAAAGTTGTTTCCTTCCCAAATTGGTTTTATCTTAAACAACAGCAGACACAGTAAAGAAAGAGTTCACTTGTAATATATCAGTGGTTCAGTGCTCATTTCTTCTCTTTCCAAAATAGATTTTATTTCGAGCAATTGTGAACACAGTAATAAAGAGTCCACTTGTGATATAACAGTGGTTCAGTGCTTGGACATCATTCCAGTAATCAGATGTTTTGTTGCTAAAGAGCTTAGTCATCAAGCTTTGTAGTAAATAATATACAAGAGAAGACAGTATGTAAACGACTTAAAGGAGATATATCTGTCCCCATCTGCATGTTTCCATTGGGAGGAGCATAGAAAGAGGATGGTGTCTTTCAGTTTGTTAAACCTAAAGAAGGCTGATGACTAAACTCTTTAGCGACAAAATGTCTGATTACTGGAATGACGTCCGAGCGCTGAACTACTAGTATATCACAAGCGGACTCTTTCTTTACAGCACTTGCAATTGTTTAATATAAAACCTATTCGGGAAGGAAACTACTTTTGCCATTTTTATGGACATTTATTGTTTGTTTACAGATACGTAGTTGCCTTGGTGGTATTATCTTGTGTCGACTGCGGTAGTGACTGTATCACCACCCTGGTCTTTGTTTTATTATAATGAAAACAAAGCAAGGCTCTTAAGTCAACAAAAAGCATGGCTTCAGACTGTGGTTTGTTGGTAGTAAGCAAACAACAGTGCAGCTGCTGAGTGGGGTTCACATATACATGCTAAGCCACAGTTCCGTAAACCATGGTTTAGTGCAGTATGCAAACCAGGCTGGCATGTGTGATATTTCACTTACTTCAAAATGTGATAAGCAAGACCTGCTGTGTTTGGGGGCTCTTCTTCTGCTCAGTCTGGACTTCTCCCCAAAGTTCTGGCCTTGTAGCTCAACTAATTCTAAACATGTAATTTAGTTGCAAGCCACAATGATTTTAACAAGATCTGCTTCCACCAAGTATTATTTGTACTTTCTATTTGTTGTTTTTGAATGTATTATATTTTTATTGGTAATAAAAATTATTTACCCAGGATAGCATGACTGATGTTGTATCATAATTAGTTGGTTGTTTTTTTAAAAAAATAAAGTATATTACATCTCTTCAACCATCTTACAGCAGGATACTCGGTCCTCCCCCCCCTTTCTCCACAACAACCCTGTGAGGAGGGTAAGGTTGAGAGATGATGTTTGTCATCAAATGAGCTTCCTGGCTGAGTGGAACCTGGAGCTCTACATGTCTAGTTCTATACTCTTGCTGTTACACCACACTGACTTAAGTAGCAGTGGGGTGAGCTGTGCTGAGAAAAGTGGGTGGGTGCTTTGTAAATGGACTGTGCAATAGTTCAATATTATAATGAAAAGGAACACATTATGCACTGTGGAAAATGGATACTGAGCACTTGTGGTGTGAAGCTAAGAAACTGCTCAATGTGTGTGGGTCCCCCCAATGATTTTAGCTCTAGACTGTCGTTCTTTATTTCAAACAGAGCCATGCCAAATTAATATCACTGGCAGCTGTGTATTTATTTCTCATTTTCTCTTGTTAAAGGGGATCTATAATAAGTCTTCTTATCTTTAAAGGTAAAGGTAAAGGGAGCCCTGACCATTAAGTCGAGTCGTGACCGACTCTGGGGTTGTGGGGCTCATCTTGCTTTATTGGCCGAGGGAGCCGGCATACAGCTTCCGGGTCATGTGGCCAGCATGACTAAGCCACTTCTGGCAGCACACGGAAACGCCGTTTACCTTCCTGTTGGAGCGGTACCTATTTATCTACTTGCACTTTGACATGCTTTCGAACTGCTAGGTTGGCAGGAGCAGGAACCGACAATGGGAGCTCACCCTGTCGCGGGGATTCGAACCACCGACCTTGTGATCAGCAAGTCCTAGGCTCCGTGGTTTAACCCACAGCGCCACCCTCGTCCCTCCTTCTTTTCTTTACAATCAAGGAAAATGTTGACTTTTCCTTGTGATGTATTTATGGCCCATCAAGCAACCTGATTTATTTATTTTTAGGCTAACATTTCCAGATGTCAGGTATCCTTCCTAGACTGTACTATTTTATACTGCAGAAATATTTATATTTTTGAACATAAGCAAAGGCAGGGATTTCCACCTGTCCAGACTGGATGATCCTGATGAGATTATATAACTTCAGAAATAACATCTTACTTTCCTCTTTCCTTCTCTTCCCTTTCTCCCTTTTGTGTCATGCCTATTAGATTGTGAGCGTGTTGGTGGTCTCTTTTCATCTCTGTATATCACTTATGAAGATGTTTGACCCAGCCCTCATGGTACATTCTTGTACATCTTAAATCTGGCATGTCCTTCAATTTATTTTTTTAAAGAGACTAAAAGCAGCAGCATTCTTACAAATCAAAATCAGAAATTCTTCAACAAAGGCATGAGCCAAAACTCACCAACAAATCGGACGGCTCTCCTAAGGAAAGAGTTGAATTTGCAGCCTCCCGCATTGATATTGGCCTCGGCTCCTATCCCATTCCGACGTTTTGAAAGGCAGCAGTAGAGAATTCCTTCGCCCACCATGATCTGTTATGACAAAGGAAGGGTTCAAGGCAAAGCTAGCAATTATGTAGCCAGAGCATGATTTGTTTAGAAGGACTCATATATAGTCATAAGAGACCAAACTTCATTTGTGCCTGTTAACATTGTTCCAAGAACATGGCAAGGTTAGATGTAATGCATTTCACTGTCTTGAAAACTCATTGTTTTGCAAGGGAGATATTTTGATCTGTTGGGATAAGGACAGTGGTTGACCTTGGATCTGTTCCACCTCTCTAACAATGGCATGCTTTGGGGCTTCTTGGATTGATTATATGACTATATTAACAAACACAATTAGAACATCTGCACCCACACCGTCCGCCTCAAAAGAGCCCCAAGATCAGTATTTTTGTTTCACAACAACCCTCCCAGGTAGTTAGCTTAAGATACTAAGATACAATGTGATGCCCAAGGACACTAAATTAAACTCATCGCTGGGTGGAGAATTCACATTTTGAAATGCCTTGTTTTGACACTGCCATCAGGGCTGAGCTGTAATAACTTGCCCTGCTCAGTGACCAAACATGGCACGAAGGAGACAAAAACACAAGGTTGGGGGTGAATTGGGCCACAGTTATTTTAACGCCACCAACCTGCAGAGGGGAACCATGGTGAGACATACTCCCTACTCATAACAAACTGCGGGTGAGCCAACCTGCCAAAGGTGAGGGGTACCACTTCATCTAACCTGTCCCTTAAGCCCCACCTTTCAGGTGAATAAAGAGGCCCCCAGGATTATAGGTTAATGTTACACGTTGGCCCCAAAGGTGCCTCTTACCATGCCAGTGAGTCCCACAGCTCTGAAGGCGAGTCTCGGAACTACAACCTTAACTGCCTGATAACCTCTGGAGACCTACCTGCCAATGTTTAACCTATTTAACCGCCAGTTTAACCTATTTATTGGTTAATCTTTGTTCATTACACCTGCCAGCAAATCAGTACAGAATAGTGAAAAATAAAACCACCAAGGCCAATCAACTGTTGACTCCCCTCCCAATTTGGCCCTAAATGGTGACCAGCAATGGGAGGGATGGGAGGGTGGGTAGAATGAAAAGGTTGAAGGCAGGCCAGGGCAGGCCTAAATATGCCCTGCATTGGCCCTATCCCCAACAATGGGACTGTGGGGGGGGGGCACCATTTTGTCTATATAAGCAACAGCACTCACATAAACACTGGCAATAGAAGGCATGGTTTGGGGGCCATTCTAGATTTAACATCCTTTAAGCCAGGCATGGCCAAACTTGGCCCTCCAGCTGTTTTGGAACTACAATTCCCATCATCCCTGATCACTGGTCCTGTTAGCTAGGGATGATGGGAGTTGTAGTCCCAAAACAGCTTGAGGGCCGAGTTTGGCCATGCTTGCTTTAATCTGACTGAATGGCTTGTGAGTATAAAAATCAACAACACTCTACAGTTGTCCCTGCTAAACAAAAATTGCAACAAGCTGTTCATGCACTGAGGGAAGAACTCAGTAGTGCTCTTTCGCTTAGATTATATCCTACCCAAAGCCTGAAACGACCACAAGATCAATGCACAGAAACCTATGTTCGCTCTTAATCTCTCTTGCACCTACTGGAACGTAATAGTTCTCTTCAGTTCTTCATGGACTGTTAAAAACAACAACAACCACTCACAAACCCACAACCTTAGGGTTGGTACGCATTTGCCTGTTCAACCCTTGATGAAAGCAAATTCATCCAAGGTGTAAATTGAGCTATCAGAGATTTAGCAGCGCAGACACACAATGGCATTCAAAATGCAAAACCTTTCCACACGTTTACTTGCCTGTTGTCAAGGAACGTAACATGCATGAATATACATTTAATGCTCACTCTTTGGTTGTGGGAGGAGGTAGAACTATAAGGAAATGGATTCTAATTACCAATAATCAGGGTGACCCCCATGTATTTTAAGCATGAAGTAACGCGGGCGAGGTGTTATTTATTTATTTCATGTTGAAGCTTTAATTAAAAGCTGTGGAAACCCATGACTGCTGATGCAGCAGACTTCCTGCTGCGTGGTGAGCGGAGAGTTCAGTGGTCTGACGTTGTTGCTAGCCCAATAACCTTCTCCCTGCTGCACTGTGTATCTTAATGGGCTTTTCTTATTTCCCCTACAGCAAAATAAGGGCAGCGGAGGTTGTATAATTCCTCAAGAATGTAGATGGCGAAAGGGACCTAGGGGATTCTATAAACTGAGAGCTACTGTCAAAACAGCTTCTGAAAACATGATCTGTCTCCACACAGCCATTATGAAGGTGTCACTTCGACCAAGAGCAACTGATGGGGATTCTTAAATTTGCTCTTTAAAGCTCCATTAGAGAAAATGGCAATCTGTGGGAAACCCACTCTGATGTTTGCTCCGATTCCGGTTTAAAGAGTGGGTTTTCACAGGGAAAGCTGGGGGCAACAAATAGACAAACCACCACACTCAGACACAGAACATTAAAGTGCAGGCCTCTGACTGGAAAGAGTGAGGCAAAAAGCAAGTGTGGATAAGCCCTGGGTGAGTAGTTTCTGAATTATTTAGCCGTTATTGATTGCATTTATATCCTCCCTTTTTCTTCATGGGGCTCAAGGTGGCTTGCATGGTCCTCCTCATTTAATTCCCACAAGTCTGTGAGGTAGGTGAAGCTGAGAGTGAGTGACTGGCTCAAGATCACCCAGTGGGCATTTGAACCCTGGTCTCCCAGGTCCTAGTCTGACACTATAACTACTGCACCATGCTGCTCCTCTAATTAGGTGGATCACCTAATATGGATGGGGTTGCACTCTTCCTGAAGAAAGAAGGGAACACTTTCCTCTATCATCTATCTATATCTATATTATTATTATTATTATTATTATTATTATTATTATTATTATACCACCCTTCACCCATAGATCTCAGGGCAATTCACAGCATAAAAATACAAGACAAAAACACAAAATACGTAATAAATACAAAAACAAAACAACCACTCTCCCTGCCCACCACTACATCACTCTTGTATGCAGATGTAACTGTGCGATTCAAACATTTGCTGATTTATTCAAGCATTCCCTGATGAAAACGTGAACTCTGCTCTTCTGCCGATGCGTCGACAGTAGTTTGAAAGGGTGTTAAGAGGGGTAAGTGGGATGTTCTGCAACTCACCGTAATGGCAGGTGCCGCAAAAGCCAAACTGAGCAACATCAGGAAAGGAACAGCCTCTTGTGAAGGTTCGATGTATGGCATACTGAGACTCCTGTCATAGCAACTGAATCCAGAGTGAACCGGCTTGAAGACATCCGTCAGCTCAAGGAAGTAGAGGCTAACCACAGAGGAGGCCAGTATGGGCAACTGGGAAGGAAGGAGGAGGAAGAAGGCTTGTTAAAAGCAATGCATACATTTTTTTGAGTCTCATCTGCAAGCCTATATAGCAACACAAGCAAACTTAAGACGCAGAGTTGTGATGGCTTTGTAGGCGAAACGGGGCTAATCAGAGAGAGTTGCGTGCCAAGGCTCTGGGCCCCGCAGTTCCCTTAGTTAACAAACACACAGACATGGATATTTTAGGTTTATGGGATAAATGAGGCCACAACTTTATTGGTTACAGATGTGAGCGGTTTGGCTTAGGCACTGGGTGAAACCAGGCTATATCCTGACTCCTGCCCGTCTACAAGGAGTCTCACTAAGGGTAAACCACCAGTAGGGGGAGCCCTATGACATACGTCAAATCAGGGCACCCTGCGGAATCCCCATTGGGGTCATGACATGGCCCTAGCCCACATCCAGGCTTTGGACAGGATCCACACCCCCTGATCCCTTTAACAAGATACCCTTATTGCCCCCCCCCCCCCGGCTGCATCACAACTGAGCCAGTGTGGTATAGTGGTTAAGAGCGGTGGACTCGTAATCTGGTGAACTGGGTTCGCTTCCCCGCTCCTCCACATGCAGCTGCTGGGTGACCTTGGGCCAGTCACAGTTCTCTGAAGTCTCTCAGCCCCACTCACCTCACAGAGTTTTGTGGGGGAGGAAGGGAATGGAGAATGTTAGCCGCTTTGAGACTCCTTCAGGTAGTGATAAAGTGGGATATCAAATCCAAACTACTACTACTACTACTACTACTACTACACTTCTTCTTCTTCTTCTTCTTCTTCTTCTTCTTCTTCTTCTTCTTCTTCAATGGCCAGCGGCCACGCCCCCAGCTCCACTGATTGGCCAGCTGGGGGTGTGACACAGCTGGGCACCAGCATGACACAGGCGGCATCCCTCTACCCTCTGGCCGGATCACTAAGGATCCCGGATGCCTGGTCACAACACCGCCCACCGGTGAAGGTGAGTGGACTTAGCAGCACACTTGGTGAAACCCCAAGGCCAGCAGAAACATAATATTTAGCAGCAAAAGCATCCAAGGGGCAAACAACTCCCTCAGAGTTTGCTTCCACGATATTTGTGTACTTCTGAAACGTAAAAGCACTGTCACTCAGAGACTGAGTTTGCGATTAGTATAAACGATAATTTAAGCACCTTTTTTTTTTTTAAATGGAAGTGAGAGCTGGACCATAAAGAAGGCTGATCACTGAAGAATTGATGCTTTTGAATTATGGTGCTGGAGGAGACTCTTAAGAGTCCCATGGACTGCAAGAAGATCAAACCTCTCCATTCTTAAGGAAATCAGCCCTGAGTGCTCACTGGAAGGACAGATCCTGAAGCTGAGGCTCCAATACTTTGACTATCTCATGAGAAGAGAAGACCCTGATGTTGGGAAAGATGGAGGGCACAAGGAGAAGGGGACAACAGAGGATGAGATGGTTGGACAGTGTTCTTGAAGCTACCAGCATGAGTTTGACCAAACTGCGGGAGGCAGTGGAAGACAGGAGTGCCTGGCGTGCTCTGGTCCATGGGGTCACGAAGAGTCGGACACGACTAAACAACTAAACAGCAATAACAATTTTTTTTAAAAGCACAGAAACCTGATCATATATCAGTTAACATCTCTTAAATGTGTCTGATTTTATCTACACTCATAGCAGCCAAGCAGAGGCCTAGCTGCTGCTACTGGAGCCCCAGGGCCACATCACGTGCCTTTTCCTGAGGAGAGGCTGCAGTATCTTGCATGGGGAGGAGAAGGAAGTGGGAAAGTTCACGCACACTCTCTCTTGCACTAATCTGCGATGTAGCACCCTGATTGCTTTTTTCACACCTTCTTCTTGGTACTATCTGGAGCAGCTAACCCCTAGACCTCGGGTCAGATCAACCCTCCAAGCTCTCCAGTAAACACAGCACTGAGGTGGTCAGAGAGGTTTCACCTTCACCTCTCAGCTCAGTGCCCTGGTAGAGATGCAATTTGCTCCCTCTCTGCTCATCAGGCCGTCCATTTGATGCCTGGGAAGAGGCTGATAACTTAAGTCTCTACATCCAGTCCATACAAAACCAAATCAGACCGATATGGGTCACTCTGAGATTGGTCCAGAGTGGGTTGAAGCAGCACTAGATCCCTCTGAGGCAGTTCAGGTCCACCTGCAGTGATCTGGGGCTGTCAAAAGGTGGAGGGTGGTGGTGGTGGTCAGTCGGGTAGTGAAGAGGAGACAATACAGGCAGCGATGTTGCCTGCACCATCTCTTTCTTCCTTTCTCTCCTTGCCACCAACCACATCTTAAATTAGAGTTTAAAGCACTGATTCAATGTGGTCAGAAGGGGGAGAGAAGAGATGATGCAGGGGAGAGTCTCTGCCTGTATAGTCTCCCAACGATGCCACAGGACACATTTAATCGGGGTTTAAAACCTTGATTTTTAAATAGGGTCTATATATGTCCCTCCCCATTTGGTCTGGGTCCTGAGTTGGGTCCTGATTGGTCTAGGTTGGGCTGTGGCCTGATCTGGATCATCAAACCGGACCCCAAACAGAATTGGGGGTACCTTCCACAGCCCAGGTGATAACCCCCCTCCTCCAGGTCTTCAATACAGATCAGTTGTAGAAGGTGGCGGCTGCATGCCTATTCTTATTTTGATTATTTATTAAATTTGTATACCATCCTATACCCGCATGCCTCGGGGAGGTTCGCAACATAAAATCCCAATATAGAAACACAAGATACATAATAAAAACAAAAACAAGGACAACCCAATTATCCCCCTCCTCCCCATCACATTTTAAAAGGGCATTGGATGACAATCAGCCAAAGGCCTGGTCAGAAAGAAATGTTTTTGCCTGGCGCTTAAAGGTGCATAATGCCTATGTGCCACACTCACTGCTGCCATGTGGCCTCAGAGGCTTGGCCGAGTGCGAATTCAGCCCTCAGGCAAAAAGAGTTTTGCCACCACTTGCATGTAATAGACTTTTTAAAAAGAAAAAAGCCAAGGAAAAACCATGTATGTTTTCAAAGGAGAAGTTGCAGGTGGCTATTTGAACTTATGAATATTTATTGAGTGTGCTGCTTTGAACAGCAGGAGCATTGCAATTACAGCTATTAACTTCAAACACCTTGAGCATGTCCGATGTAATTAGGTGGCATAATGCACATTGCCTTAACTTTTGGGCTCAAATTGGAATTTTAAAGGCAAACAGATACAAAAGAGAGAAGGGGCCTAATATCAGCAACTTTAGCTGGTTGGTGGAGAGCTATCTTCTGCAATTAACCCTTGCTCCCGTTTGAAATTTACAGTGGGGGAAAAAATAAGTGAATCTTCAGTACAGTGGGTTTATGGGAGATGCTTCTAAGTATTCAGTGACAAAATTGTTTGTTTGGGATCCTAATTTTCTGGAAATGCATTGCGCAGGAAACAGTAGCCCTTGATTTCAGGAGAATAGGAGGTGAAGATGATCGGTATAATTAATAAGCTTGTTTAACCTCTAAATTGCTTGAGTTCTTTTTAGTATCGCACAAGTGTCGTAATAATAAAAAGGGCAAACATTGATATGTTAATCCTTAGGAAATCATAGTGAAAAGATAACCACCAAATCAAAAGTATTCAACATGAGGAATTATTCTACTACCTTTTCAGATGATGCTGCCAGGTATTAGTCACTCTCCCAACACAATGAAATTGATTGGCAATGGATTGAGGACTGAATATACTTCACAATATATACTTCACAATATATTTGGATATACTTCACTGAATATACTTCACAATATATTTGGATATACTTCACTGAAATGCATACTTTTGTCTGTGGAATTTAAGAGGACCACTCACATAGATGTAGCTTTCTAAATGGTTAAAAGAAATCCAAGGACAGGTCAAGGAACAGCAGTGTGTTCTGACAATAGGATTGACAGCTCCATGTTTTAAAGCAGTACACATCTGATTATTCCATACCTGGGGTCACCAGGGGGGTTGCGACTGCGTGCTTCTGACTTTCATTGGCCAATCTGTCTGTCTGCTGTTGGAAACAAGAGTTCAAGGCTCCATGGATGTGGAGCGAACCTGGCAATTTATGTGGTTCGGCCAGAAGCAGAATGTGATCAAGAGCACACACTTTTTACTTACTTCCATGGTTTATCTACAGGGGTCAGCAAACTTTTTCAGCAGGGAGCCAGTCCACTGTCCCTCAGACCTTGTGAGGGGCTGGGCTATATTTTTTGGGGGGAAATGAATGAATTCCTATGCCTCTCAAATAACTCAGAGATGCGTTTTAAAGAAAAGGACACATCTACTCATGTAAAAGCACGCTGATTCCTGGACCATCCATGGGCCAGATTTAGAAGGCGATTGGGCCGTATCCGGCCCCCAAGCCTTTGTTTGCCTACCCATGGCTTATCACGACAGGAACAAGGGTAGCCTCACACGAAGGTCCTAAATCTACCCCATCCTCTTCCGGCCGAGGGAGTTCAGAGACATTTGCTTCTGCTTTTTAATTGATTGCAGCTTGTTCCATTGTTCAAATCCAACAAACTGTGGTTAAGCGTTGTTGTTGTTTTGTTGTTTAGTCATGTCTGACTCTTCGTGACCCCATGGACCAGAGCACGCCAGGCACTCCTGTCTTCCACTGCCTCCCGCAGTTTGGTCAAACTCATGCTGGTAGCTTCAAGAACACTGTCCAACCATCTCATCCCCTTCTCCTTGTGCCCTCCATCTTTCCCAACATCAGGGTCTTTTCCAGGGAGTCTTCTCTTCTCATGAGGTGGCCAAAGTACTGGAGCCTCAGCTTCAGGATCTGTCCTTCCAGTGAGCACTCAGGGCTGATTTCCTTAAGAATGGATACGTTTGATCTTCTTGCAGTCCATGGGACTCTCAAGAGTCTCCTCCAGCACCATAATTCAAAAGCATCAATTCTTCGGTGATCAGCCTTCTTTATGGTCCAGCTCTGTGAGTTATTCAAGCCCCTTTGCCACGACAAGGCAGTGATCCATGAAGGAGTGGTTAAGCATAACTATGGTTTATTTTAAACTAGCCAGCTTCCAGCTATGATTTATGATGCTGCCTTATTTCAACAAATCATAATTTAGGTTAGTGTTTGGGGGCAACACTAAAATGTGCTTACTTGATCTCCTAGCAGCCATGCTGCAGGAGAAGCAGAGGCGAGCATTAGGATATCCAAACGGGCACAGAGCCCAAACTTTTAGAAATTCTCTGACAAAAAAAAAGTAAGCAAGAATTAATATCTTGAAGTTACAGGAGGGGAAGGACTTGTTGGAAGCGAATACACACACCTTTTGTGGAAATGCCCTGAAAAATACTCTGGAATTGTTCATGGTTCTGTTCAACCTGCCCTATCTTACCCAGCTTCTGCTGCAGTTCTTAATATTGAGTGCAGCGAACTAGTTACTACAGAGTTTCTTGCTACACATACACAAGCCACTCACCATTTCTCCTCCCAATTTGACTGACAAAAATACATACAATACGATTAAGTAAAAGATATTTATTTCAGAAACATGCCTGTGCTGCATTGCTTTTTTAAAAAATAAAAAATTATCAATATAAATACATACAAAATACAGTAAAAGTAATAAGTGTAACCAATACAACCCTTTTAAATATGAGATAGTTGAATGCTATATTGTATTCTCAGTTGCTTTCAGGTTTTCCTCCCTATTGCATCGTTGTTTTATTTTTTTCTATTTCTGCATGCGTTTGTATTGCATTGCTTGCTTGTGCTCTCTCCGGGTTTCTCTCTCTCTCTCTCTCTCTCTCTCTCTCTCTCTCTCAGGCAGCCATAAAGGAAATGCAAAACAAACAAACAAAAGCTCTCCAATGTAGGAAACACTACCTGTTGCTTCTCTGGTTATCAGAACATGCTGAAAGCTACAAGGAAATCCGGCCTTCAAAGAAAGAGCTCTGAGCAAGCTCAAAACAGATCTAGCATTCTGATAGGTTACCACATGGTGCAAGAATGCATTAAACAACTTCCCTGTACAAGGCTGCCTTCAGATGTCTTCTAAAGGGAATTTATCTGAACATAGCAAAGGGCAGGGCTAGTGCCTTTCCTTCACTAAGTGACACTCCAGAATGCCCCTTCCGATCTTCAGGAGGAGGGGGGGTTGTGGGATCACGACCACGCCCACACTCACTCTCGCGAGGCTGGCGTCAGCCTCGCGGGAGACAGGGATTCACCCAATTAGCATACCCTGTGGCGCCAGCCAATTGGCTGGCGGCAGGGGTGGGCCTTCGTAGGGCCACTTAAGGTCAGGGCAGCCCCTGGCTCGCCCCCTTTCTTCCCTGGAGACGACGCAGTTTCCCACCCACCCGCCCTTTAGGTTTTGCCATTGACCTTGCTATGGGCTTCGGCTGGTCGCCGCAAGGGGCCTGGTAGGAGTTTTTCCATTTGGCTAATTGGCTGGTTTTGTGAGCCACTTGGTTTTTTCGCCTACCTCGTAGCAAATTGTCACAACTCCCTCGGTTTTGGCGGTAGGCATTGGCCGGGGTATTATCATGCAGATGAGGTTGGGGGGGAGGAACGCCATCACCTCCCCCAATGCTTGAAGGGTAGTTCGTTAAAGGACTCCGAGGGGCGACGCCTCGTCTGAAACCTACGGAGGCTAGGGCCTAAAGCGCGCCCACGAGCGGTAACCCCTCGGGGAGCGCCTAGGGATATGCATCTCGGGTGGCTCCCCCTGTTGGTGTTTAACCCTTCCCGGTCAGACCGGATAGTCGGTTAGGGCCAATGCCTAAAGCCAATACCCTTCTTTCCTGTAATCAATAAAGTTGTGGCCATTTTCGCCCATTAACCTAAAACTCTGTGTCCGTTGTCTTCATTTATTCCACCTGTGGGGGGGGGGGAGGGAATAGCCACACAACACACATCTTCTCTAAATGAAATGAAATGAGTCAAATCAGCATGTAACCTAACAGCTGACAGAAAGCTCCTGTCCAATTCAGTCAGTGGAAGGTCTGTAAGCTGCAGTTACAGAGATGCCTCCTTCCCTTGTTGCCTGTTCCCTGTCTGTTCCCTGCCTCTTCCACCAGCAACTCCAGCTGCAAAGTGTCTCTGAGCAAGTACGTTCCATAGATGGGTAAGAACTCATCTTTGGGCTTCTATGCTACATCCTTAATTATTACTTATATAGTGACCTGGTGCTTTACACAGTACAAGAGAGCAGACTCCAGCCCCTGTACCATCTGACACAGGAGAAAGAGAGGAAGATAGGGAGAGGAAAGTGGAGGTAGGAATGAATAAAAAATAAGGCACAATTTCACCATCACACCAGTTGCACACACTGAAGTCTAAGTTATGTGCTTTATATTATGGATAGCGTGCTATGGAAAAGCCAGTTTTGGGAATAAGGCACTGTTTGCATGCTCAGAGACACTTGAAACCCAAAAAAAGAAAATAACAGAGCACCTCTAGTCATCACATACAGCTCCCAAGTTAAAACAGTACAACGCATCATCAGAGATCTACAACCTCTCCTGGACAATGACAGTTCTCTTTCTCAAGCTCTGGGAGGAAGACCTTTCATTGCCTACAGGCAGCCACCCAATCTTAAACAACTCCTAACCCACAATAATACTACAACCAGACTTAACACGGACACTGGCACCAGAGCCTGCAATAAACCCAGATGCCAACTTTGCTGCCACATACACCCGGACAACACCATTACTGGCCCCAACAACATCACACATACCATCTCAGGACTATTTAATTGCTCATCGTCTAACATTGTGTATGCCATCAAATGCCAACAGTGTCCTTCAGCTCTCTATATTGGACAAACAGGCCAAACCTTATGCCAAAGAATAAATGGACATAAATCTGACATCAGGAACCACAAGACAGAGAAACCAGTAGGAGAACACTTCAATCTCCCAGGACATTCTATACAAGATCTCAAAGTAGCTGTTCTATTACAAAGGAATTTCAGAAATAGACTGGAAAGAGAAGCTGCTGAATAGCAACTTATTACCAAACTTAAAACCATGGAGAGACCTGGTCTGAAGAAAGACATTGGATTCTTATCTCATTATACATGACAAAGCCATTTTTCACCTTCTCACCCCTTGCTTTTTCCTGTAAGACCTATTGCAGTCGTTAAGAGTCGTCAACAGGCTCATCACAGCTATATGCCAATCACCCAATCCCACCACCCTTCTGAGTAATACCCCTCCCCACCTTCTCACTATATAGAAGGGTCTGGTGACTTCTGTTTCAGTGTATCTGAAGAAGTGTGCATGCACACGAAAGCTCATACCAAGAACTAACTTAGTTGGTCTTTAAGGTGCTACTGGAAGGAAAATTTTTTTTTATTTTGTTTTGAAACAGCATGTCTGTCAGTCAGTCTAACTCACTGGTCAAGCATTTGGAGGACAGCAGCATACAGCTTTTAAAAGAGGAAGATGTTGCTTAGATAGGCTTTTAAATGTCCAACGCTTTAGAAGCTTTGAAACACCGCAATTTAAAAATCACAAGCAGAGTTGATGCAGGTATGGTAGCAACCACAACCTTCAGATTTGCTTCTGGAATTCCCCCGTGTCCTATGGTGCTAAGCGTAGAGGAACGCAACGCTGCTCACATGTGATATTGGCCCTGCAAGAGTTAATTATATAATTTATCTCTTTGCTTTCCATCTCCCCCTTTGTATCTCATCAAATAATCTGTGTCCTTGTAACTTTCCCTGCAACATGTGAGGACTAAATCCCACTCCATCTGGAGGATAAAAAAACCAGACTTCTGCATAATCCCCCCCCCTTTTCTAACATGACATAATGCAATAACAAAGGAACAACTTGCTATTTGCAGGATAATGAATGATTGAAACAGGGTTTGTTCCCTTAACGCTGTATCCATGCTGGCATTTTAAAACAAAGGAATCACATTATTTTTCTTTTTGATGCACACATACACACCAGAGCACAATTGGCACAACTTTGCTTTGCATATATGTGCATGCGCAGCCCACATTCATTAATGCATCGATGAGCCAAATATTTCAGCGGGAAGCAATGGAGAAGGCGAATGGCACTACATATAGAAGAGTTTACAAATGGCGTCCATGGGACTCTGATAATTAATAGGCTTGGGGCACTTTCCTATAAATTCAATGGGTTTCCTGACATTCAATGGGTTTTCACATCTGATCCTGTGCACAGGAGGTGAAAGCAAGAAAAAAAGAAACTCATACTTATCAATGGCATATATACAAGTGTTTGCCTTGTTTATATGATTGCATAGGTTTCAATATTTGCCATTTTTCTCTACACCTGTCAGTATAAAGTGTTATGGTGGTACTCTCAGGGGCATAACTATGTCAGAGACTAATGAAGAAAGCCTCTCAGATGGCTTTCAATGGGGGGTTGACAAATGCAAGGTGTGTAAGGCTATCATGGGCTAGTACTAGTCCAGGTTCAAAGATCAAAGAATCATAGAATAGTAGAGTTAGAAGGGACCCTGAGGATCATCTAGTCCAAAGCACTGCAATGCAGGAATATGCAGCTGTCCCAAACGGGGATCGAACCTGCAACCTTGGCATTACCAGCACAATGCTCTAACCAACTGAGGTATCCTATTAGGGATAGAATGACTCTGAATCCCAATTCCTGTGGAACCACAGCAGGAGAGGACAGTTGTCGTCATGCCCTGCTTGTGGCCTTCTCAAGAGACATCCCATTGTGGGAATCAAGATGTTGTGCTAGATTAGCCCTTGGTCTGATCCAGTAGGCATCTTCTTATGTCTTTATGGTTGAATAGCATTTCCCCTTTCTCAAGGAACCCTTTGAACCATCGTTCCCTGAAAGGTCCCAGGGGTCTGGTACAGAATCCTTTGCCTCGTAAGTAACCCAGGATCCCCAAAATTCTTGTTATGTCCATTAAACTGGCCAATATAGATCTATAGTGTGGGGATGTCCTAAGACTGTATCAGAGTGTATGACCCTCTAGTGAGATTGATTGATTGATTGGTTTATTACGGCCATTGGCCCATATCTAAAAACAATACATCAAAATTTATCCATAAACAATACATAGAGGGAGCTTATTGACATAGAGGGAGCTTATTGTGTATAGTTTACTTAATTGAAGTAAAATTGGTTTTATAGGGGTGTTTTAACTTGGAACTGACCCTCTAGTGAGAGTTTCCGGGCCAAGGGTATAAAATCAATGGCCACATTCCTGCACAAGGCTAGGTGTACTTCACTCCCCATTGATTTCATTGGAAACTTCTCAGTAAATTTAATGAAGCTGGCTTGGATGCTCAATTTGCAAGACAGAGAGTGATGCGGCAGGGCATGGCCTGAGTTGGGCATAAGTCCAGACACATTTATTTTCGCTGCCATGACTCAGCCTTGGAATTCGTGAAGTGAGACGTTAATCTATTTTCATGAGGTTGAGGGTTTCCCAAATCCTGCTACTATTTTTTCCAGACGATGCAGCTTTTATTCCTCAGGAATATATTGCAGAATGTGCTAGTGCAGCTTCTTAAACAATACACGGTTGGACAGGCCAGTTTGTTTAAAATACTATTGTACTGACAACCACAATTTGGCTTAGCTTGTTCTTTGACGAGTGACATGTTTTTCCACTTTATGATCACAACATGGGAGATTACCTTAAACCCACTTAGCCCAACTGTTTCTCACTACGAATCCTGATGATGTCCACTCTGCTCAGTTACATCATTCCTCCTTCCCAACTCTAAGCAATGCAGAGAGCAAGCCCAGCTCCAGACAGGTCGGGATGGTTATGAAGCAGGTATGCAGCGCTAGGGGTTTCTGACAATGCAATTTTGCCTTTGCATGTGGATACATGGACCTGAACCCTCATTTAAGTGGCAGGCCCACTGTAATCCATTGCTACACACACAAGCTATCATCTTCCTTCTGCAAAATGTACACAGCAAAGTTACTTCATGTCCTTCAGAGAGCACATTTCATTGGTCCACACTGGTGTGCAGGAGAAGCAGAACTGTGTGCCATCAGCATACTGCTGACAACGTACTCAAAACTCTGGATGACCCTACTCAGTGGCAGTGTTAGGAACTGAGATATGAAAGCTAGGAGCTGAGCGGCACATTAAACTGAGGTTATGGGCGCCACAATGGAGTGTTTAGGTGCGCTTTTTTATAACAAGAATGCAAAGCTGAAAATGAATGAACTGCAGCAAAAATCTTATGTTCCTTTTTCACATGCCTTAGTCCTCATCTGAAGACTGCAAAAAACAAAGCCATACTTCCCCTGCCTGCCCCCTTAATATTCTTATGAGGTCCCTTCTCCAGTCTTCAGAAGGTGGATGGAAGTGAGGAGGCAGAAAAAGGTCCTTTTCTTCCAGCAGTGGCAGTTTTAAACTGAAATCTTGGGCTCAGTACTGTGCCCACAGCTCAGAAACTGCTCGCATTAATGAAACTCCCCATCGCAAAACGCACCTAGAACAATGGGAGTTTCAAACGCTGCTCAGCGGTTTCATGTAGATGTTAAATAGCATAGGGGATAAAATTGAACTCTGAAGAACTCCACATTGAAGGCTCCATGGGGCTGAAAAGCACTCCCCAAGCATCACCCTCTGGGAGAGACCATCCAAGGAGGACAGGAGCCACCACAAACCTACCCCCAACTCAGACAGCCTCTCCAGAAGGATACCATGGTCAATGGCATCAAAAGCCACTAAGAGGTTGAGGAGAATTAACAAGGTTATGTTTCCCATGTCTCTCTCTTATTTAGGGTGACCCAAGCAGTTTCTGTGCCAAAACCAGGCCTAAACCTCCATTGAAATGGATACTGAAAAACATTTCCCTCCCACAGTTTACTTTACATCTGTGGGTGTGGCAGTGGATGTCTTAGACCATTGTTTTGCCTTGGTATCAAACTCGATTTGAGCCAATAAACTGAAGCTAAATCCAGATAAGATTGAGGCATTGTTAGTGGGTGGTTCCCTAGACTGGACAGATGGGAGGCTGCCTGCTCTTGAGGCGGTTACCCTCCCTCTGAAGTGGTGGTTATGTAGCTTGGGGGTATTCCTGGATCCTTTGTGGATGCTTGAGGCTCAGGTGGCGCAGAGTTGCCTTCCATCACTTTTGGCTGGTGGCCCAGCTGTGCCCCTAATTTGTAAAAGGAATAGCCTAACTTCTGTTAACCTCTGGATATACAAATTTAATGACTAATTATAACAGGCCCAGTGCTCTGAAACAGGCAGCTTTCACATGTCCCTTGCCTAGAAAGCACGGGTCTGAGTGGTTTTCCGCTTTCCCCATTGCTTTCACTGGGGAAATTCGCTCTTTAGTGTTGAATTGAAGCAAACATCAATCCACAGAAAATCTGATAGAAGTTTGCTCCAATTCAGCTGTAAATATTGGGTTATCCTAGTGGAAAGAGGCAGGACAAGAAGAAGTCTAGATGAGCCTAGGCTGCAGTCAAAAGCAAGTTCAGCACCATGGACAAGGACCATAGTGCTGGTTCAGCACCATAGGCAGAAGTGCAGCTGCGGAGGCAGAAAGAGCAAATGATCTCAACATAGGGATAGATTAAGTGGGAGAGAGCTTGATAGTATAAATCCAAAATTTAGAAATAATTACTACGATTTGAAAAACAAAACAAAACAAAACAAAACACAGTACAAACTACCATAATGGGGGGAGATTGTGACCAAGTGACCTCAGTTGCTAAACGCTGATGGACAAATTTAAGGTCCCTGCTAGCCCTTTTTAGGATTATCTGTCCTTAGATTAGAGTTGGACATGTCAAATAAAGGCTGGCTCTCTGTAATATAGGTCACCAATATGTCTGTATGCAGGGCAAAGCCTTCCCAAGGCAACTTTGCAAACAAGATATAAAAGCTAAAGCATCTCATTTCAGTAAAACTAAACAATTAAAACAGCAGCATTTTAAAAAAAGGATTAGACCAATTCATGGAGGAGAGGGCTATCACATGTTGTGCTTAATATGAAATAAGAGCCAGTGGTCTGATCCAGCAGGCTATTCTTATGCTCTTATTTCATACTAAGCACAACATTTGTCTATTTATTACTTAATATCCCTCTCTTAAACCTGAAGGCTCCCAGGGTGGTTGGTATATGGCAATTCATAAAAATACATCATTACAAACCTTGTAACACATATATAAATAGAACAAAAATTGATATAATAAAATGACTAACATCAGAGAGAATCCAGCAGCAACTTATGTCTCACATGAGCCATTTATACTTGCCAGGGCCATGAATGAAGGATCTGCAAATGAAAACTTCTCATTGCCCTGAGAAGAGAGATCCACCCCCGGTCTACCAGGGGGATCTGAAAAGATTACTCTTTGCAACTTGAAATCCTGTTCCCGAGAAGCCAATGGTTGCAGAAAATAGCACTGAGCCTTTGACTGACCAGATGCAGCTTTTCATATCTCTGATTTTGACCACCTAGTCCAGATTACAAAGCTCTGCAAGTAGATCCAGGACAATTTTCTCTATCTACTTCAGCTGCTCGACTTCCAGCTATGATCCTGTACCTACGCTAAAGTCCTTGTACATGATCCTGAACTTGCTTTTGTTTCTAGCCATATCCTCAGATATATGGGCCATCATCTCTTCTCGGTAGTGGACTTCACAATACACCAGGACAACTCTCATATAAAATCAACATAAGCAATTAAGGAAAAAACCAACATTTCTTTAAAACCAGCAACAATGTAAATGGTTTGAAATGGTCAAGGCTGCTTGAAAGAAATGGGTTTTCAAATCTTGTTTGAAAGTGAACTGGGGCCAAATGTGTATGTTCCACATATTTGAGTCCCTGTCTCTAGTGGCTGCCAATATGTTAGCTGCCTCTGGGAACAAGGACATACTAGAGCTATGAAATTCTCTGCAGAAGGCCAGAGGCATTTCTCCCAAGCAACCTGGCAAGTGGTTGTGTGCGTGTCTATTCCCCCCCCGCCCAAGGTTAGTGGGAATACCATGAAAAAGCCACTGACTCATGGCTATACTAAAGAAATAGAAGGTATATTCGCATATCTAGGCACCAGTTTCCCCAGTACTGGCAAACTGATTCCAGCACCACGTTTTCAGCCAGTCACATGTTATTGGGCTTTAAAATAAAATAAAATAAGGTAGTCCTTTGGTTGGTTGCATTTTTGAAAGACTTATAAAAGTGAGCTCCCAACAGGCTTCCAAATGTAGCAGCTTCAGAATATTATAACATGAGTGAAAGCTGGTGGGCTGAATCCATCCATAGTTAAATTCATGTCACGAACATGTCTGCCTTTGTATTAATTCTGAAACCATCTCAACTGTAAGAGCCGCACAGAGGCAAAAGGTTGCGTCTTCCAGACAATTTATGCTATCCTTTGTCCATGATTATAAACAGAACACTTCTCTCCCCTTATCTTTGCCTTCCCTTTGAATTTACTCTGAGCCTTGTTGTCAAGACCATGTGGGTGGCAACACTGGTTAATTGCACTGGCAAGTCTCCTAACGTTCTATTTCCCTTTTCCCAGGACAACCTCAGTGTTTAAGCCTTAAATGGAGTCAGGATTCAACTTAAGTGCTGTATACCTTGTAGGATCTACAAATACAGTGGTACCTCGGGTTACAGTCGCTTCAGGTTACAGACTTGGCTAACCCAGAAATAGTATCTCAGGTTAAGAACCTTGCTTCAGGATGAGAACAGAAATTGTGTGGCAGCAGCGGAAGGCCCCATTAGCTAAAGTGGTACCTCAGGTTAAGAACAGTTTCAGGTTAAGAACGGACCTCCAGAATGAATTAAGTTCTTAACCTGAGGTACCACTGTAACATTAGCAGAGGGTAAGTATCTTAAAGTATCGGTCCAGGTAGATCTTTGGGTTTCCCCAGCTCTGCTCTGAATAAGAACCTCAGAAGAAGTTCAGATCCTATTTGGATCTTTCACCAAGCAACTCACATCTCTGCCAGAGCACCTAATTTTCTGACCCTGGGGCCAGAAGGCCCGGCTCTTCTGCTGGAGGTTAAGGATTCTCTGAATCTGATTTGGGGACACAAGCCTAACTCCATTTAAGGTTTAAACACTGAGGTTGTCAACAGGAAGAAAGTTCCAATGTATAGGTGCTGCCACACTAAAAGATGGATTTCTTACAAACGTGGTATTATTTGGCACCCGGAACAGCACCAGTTCTACACTGTGTTTGCGTGAAAGAGTGTACACCTGTTGCTTTGCACAGCTCAAGTACAGTGTACACAGGGTCACAGATAATACAATCACATGTGAACACCTCTAGTGCTTGCCTGGCTGTGACGCTGGCTGCTAACAACCTCTGGCAGGCTGGAAGATTGGCTTGCTTTTGCTTTCTAGGAATAATCAATGACCTTTAAGAAAAGAAGTCTAATTTCCCTGCTTACCATACAGAACTTCGGCCTTGCTCTCCTCCAGCTGGTAGCCACCTCAGGGGCTCATATCACTGTATGCATGCCTTCTTTGTACAAAAAGATTACCAGCAGATAAGCAGAAAATGTCACTCTTCTTTTCCCACACTTGAAACAATGCTATGCTTTGCTAAATTAATGGTAGCAACAGACTTAGGTTCAAGAGTGTGCCTGATCCAAAAAGAGGACACCAATTTTCATAAGATTCTCATGCGGTAATATTTACTATAATTGAAACAGAAATGCGACACATCTAACCATAGTGGAGAAGACACCAGAGGTGATTTGTCTGCCTGCTTAGTTTGCAGATCAAGTGATGAAAACTTGTTGATGGGCATCTTCAAAGCTTTTGCTCTCTCTTTCTATGGTCATTTTAAAACCAGTCTTAGGCCATATTTACGGAGGCCCAAGAATTCTTTGGGTGGAAGCCATCATTGTTGAAAGTGGTATCATAGTGCTTTAAATGTATGCAACCCTGAATGTGAATGCAACCCTGGACTGGACAACCCTCAAATAGAGGACACTATCAAACAGAGGACTGTCCTTTGTAAAGTAGGCCTCTGCTTACCGCACATTTGGTGCTATTGAGAGGGAGGCCTATGCACTCAAAGATCATCCACATGAGTGAGAACCCTGATAGACTGTACACTTCATGAACTGTAAATCACCTCAGTGCATATGTGTCTGGAGCCATCCAGACCATGGAAATCCAAACATGAGAATCCTCACTGAACACACCACATTCCAAAATGAGTAACATTCCCCTTCTCAAACGCCCCACCTGAGAAAGTGTTCTCTCCTCTGCATGCAAGTATATTTCTATTACATGCTCTTCACTGTTGCCCTCATGCTCTGTGGCTACCTAAAACCATGCAAGTTTACATTTTCTTCTTTCCCTCCCACTCTCCACACCTGCGGGCTGCCTTGCCCTCTCCTGCTGGCTTTGGAGAAATAACAGCCAGCAGTGTGTTTTATTTCTTTCATTGTTTAGTGCAGTGAAGTCTTAATGGTTGGTTTCCCTGTACTATATACAATTCTGAGAGCTATTCCCTGGGCGACAAAATGAAGTGATGACTTTTAAAAGCCATTTTTAGACTGATTCTGTGTGGGTTCTTCTGGAGCGATGGCAGCCTCCACATACTCTCTGATTTAAGAGGGAGAGAGCCAGCCCACATACCCTCCTCCCTCCTCTGGACAGAGAAACAAAATGCATTAACGTGATATCATCATGCTTCCCATTCCCCTGCTGCCACGTGTGGGGGGCTTGAAGTGCAATGACATCATTTGCTACCAGTCGGCTGCTGAGCCAAGTTCAAAGGTGCTTGGGCTGAGATTTAAAGCCCTCCATGGCATAGGGCCCACATACCCATTGGATCAGTTACTCCCCTATATACAAGCCCAGACTTTAAGACATTGTGACATGTGCCCTTAACAATGTGACATGTGCCAATGAATGGTATGTAGAAACCTGTGAGAGGATGCTCTCAATCGCGCCACCTTGATTATGGAATGCCCTCAATTCACAGACTCAGTTGGCACCAATGCTGACAGCCTGTGGGCACCTTCGAAAGCAGTGGTGGGGGACCTTTGACCTTCCAGATGTTGCTGAACTACAACTCCCATCAGCCCCAACAAGCAGGACCAACAGCCAGTGATGATGGAAGTTTTAGTTCAAGCAACACCTGGAGGATCAAAGGTCCACCACATCTGCTTTAAAGAGACATTTATTCACACAAGCATTTGGCTAAATTGGTCAGTAGAGTTGATTCTGATTTCTTGTAATGGCTTTTGATGTGTTTTTAATTTTTTTTAATTGTTGAGCATGTAATATTAATTTTCCCTGTTGTAACCTGCTTTGGGATTGATTTTGAAAAGGCCAGGCTCGAAGTGGCTCCAATGAAATAAATAATGTTCCATTCTCCACATGTGCATTAGATTCTTCTAATCAATGTTGCTCAGCTCTCTGCAGCCTGTTTCGGACGGTGTTGTGTTCTGAAATCAGCAAACAGCTACACTTACCTAAGCAAAACTAATATGAAACCTCTGAGTACTTTCCTTTGGCAAAGCAGCCAACCAGTCTTAGACTCCCTTGACTTTGTCATTTTGGATTGAACCAAGACCATGGATGATGAAAGAAGTCCCAAGTGGAAGCAGTGATGTAGTAATTCAAAAATTAAGCATCTCATCCTTTGAGTGCCTCTCAACAATGGAGCATTTTCAAAGAAATATAGGAAGTAGACTCATACCAAGTTGGACTATTGGTCTAGCTAGATTGGTCCAGCTAGCTCAGCATTGTCTACACTGACTGGTAGATGCTCTGGAGGGTTTCAGATTAGGGACATACCCAGCCCTACTTGAAGATGCTGGGAACTGAACCTGGGAACTTTTGCATGCGAAGCAGATGTTTTACCACTGAGCTTCAGCCCTTACTCTACCCTACGGTGTCAGGAGGACCATACATTTCAAAGTATGGTGACCGTGATGTCATAGCTGCTCTCTCCCAATATAGGCCAAACTTTGCAAGAGTCAGAAAGGGCCTACGAAGAACATTCCATCCATTATCCTATCTCCTCCCACTCTGCTACATGCCCAGGAGGGAGTAAGGACCCCAAACTTCTGCTTTCTTCATTTAATATCATCTGAGCACTCTGGCACAGATGCTAATGACTCCATTTTTATTTCTTGTTTATGGAGAATAAGGGAGTGGAGGACAGTTAGGGAAAGACTTAAAACTTTTCTTACTTGGGATAACTCACACATTCCCTCCTTCCCCTTTCAGAACTTGAGGAATCTTTGAAGACTCTTCCCTGAATATACTTAAGCTTCAGTATATAGGGCATTTCCCGTAAACAAAATAATAAATGCTTTTCTGAGTGATCAATAAAACAATGCACCCAAGGAACATTTTAAAAACACTCATTTGCCTGCACCAGTTTTCAGTGTCTCTGCATCCTTACACCTTTAGTGTAATAATTTCTACAGTCCTTGTATTCCAGATATCTAAAACTTAACTGCTCTATATGACTAAGGTGGAACATCTGTGGACCTTCAGATTTGTTAGACTACAAGTCCCATCATTCCTGACCATTGGCCATATTGGCTGGAGCCAATGGGATTTGGAGTCCAACAATATATTTGGCGAGCCAACCTTGCTATATGCCAATTGATTATTGCAAATGAGACACAACAGCTAGGCTTTGTGAAGCAGCTATTGGTTATCCTGGACCAGAGTTTTCCTATTCTGTCAACACAGTGCCCATCACTGGGGGTCTAGATGGGATGGGATGAGCTTCTTTTCTCCAGGTGATGGTGGGAGGCGGCTGACTTCTACAACGTTTTCTGAGTCGTCTTGTCAATCATCTCTGAAGCAAACACAGACTGACTCAGTCCAACACTTCTTTCCTCAGCATATCCTCAGGTCTTCCAAGGATATGCTTGCTCATTTCCTGAGCTATCAACAAAACGTACAAATATGAAATCCCTTTTTGTGCCCCAGTTGCAAAAGAAGCAGTTCACAAGTGCCTATACATCACGCTGTCAGAAAAGAACCAAAATGAGTGCTTGTGGAACACTAACAAGGTACAATACAGAACAGCCATAACAGTTCTGAAGCCATCAGTGGCGGAAGGGGGGAAGGCAAATGCATTCACACAACCGCTTTGCTTCTGCGAACACACACATCACACCTCGGACCATGTATGGAAACAGGAAGCATCCAAGCACCTCCCATGTACCTGAACATTCACCATGTAAGTGCATGCCAACAATAATGCAACACCAATTGTTTAGCAATCTAAAAACGTTTGTTCCCAACCTTAATGTGCCCTCATTTTAATTTTCTCAAATAATGTGTGCCCGCTACATGTACGTGTAGAACAACCCCCTTCCTCCCCCCAACCTTGCTCTCCTATTGGAATGATCCTGAGCACGTGAAGTGATCTCCCCTTCATTTGCAACCCTCCTTCAATCTTTGAAGTAATGATTTCTCCCAAACAGTGGATGAAGTCTCTGTGTGTATGTGTTTCGCCCCTCCCCCAATTTCAAGCCAGGTTTACACTCCTACAGACCGATGCTTCCTGATGCATCATCCTGATCTTTTTCTTTCTTTCTTTCTTTCTTTCTTTCTTTCTTTCTTTGTTTTTGCTTTTCAGGAAACAGTTCTTTAAGGTGATGCAAAGGGAAGGGAATTACATCGCCTCTCTTCCCTCCCACCAGTCCTTGATTAGAGATGAGATCAGGAGGAGACCCAGTTTCTGGGCAGGAATGCCAAGCAGGCTCTCCCCACCCATGTAAAGCATACATGCTAAATGTTGACAGGCAACCCACCTCAACCTTACCCCCCCCCCACGCCACTAATACACAACTGCTCTTTGCTTATGGGAACCTGACCCTGGCGCGTGCCAGGTGGGGGCAGGCGACAGATCCTGCCCCCTTACATCATTTCTCCCCATCATCATCACACAAAAAAGAGAGGATGGCGCCCCCCCCCTATAGTCTGCCCCACTCACCTCGACGAAATAAAAACAAGGCAACAGCGTGACGCTCTCCTTGACCACTTTGCTTTTCTGCCTCTCTTTCGAAGACATGCTGGACGGCGCGGGCAGGAGACGCGCAGCCGGAGCGGGCGGCAGCGAGTGCGCGACCGCAGCGGCGGCGCTGCCGGGCAGCCGTCCCCCTCTCCTGCCCCACTGCCTGGCGGCGGCGGCGGCGCTGATGTCACATCCCCCCGGGGCCACCTCCCGGTGCGGGAGCAGCGCGCAGCCCACGACCTCCTCCTCTCGGGGCGGCAGCAGCAGCAAGAAGCCCGCTTGGCCGTCGGCGCCACCGCCACCGCCACCACCGGCGCTGGCCGGTCGGCCGGCCGCTACTCCTCCGGCTCCCCTGTCGGCCAGCAGGCGCCGGGCGGCCTCCTTCTCCAAAGCGGCGGCGGCGATCAGCGCCTCCTCGTGCCCGGCGCACTCCCCTCCGGCGAAGGGCCCGCCTTGCCTACATCGAGCGCTGCCGCCAGCCGTCGCTCTCGCCAGCCGGCTTCTTCGTGCAATATTCATAGGTCTGACGTCAAGGAAGCTGCTCCATGCGAAAAGGGGAAGGGGGCCCGCTTGCCTACATGGTGGTGGAGCGGGAAGAGGAGGAGGAAGGAGGGGCGCGGGCACAGGGAGGCGGCCGCCTTAACCTCTTCGCCGCCGAGCCCCGACGCAGCATCCTCCTCCTCCTCCTCCTCCTCGGCGACGGCAGGGTGGGGTGGCGTCGGGGGTTGAAGGCAGCTGCGCGAGAATGTAGGTCGCCCGGGGAGGGTGGGTGGGTGGACGCGCGAGCGAGCGAGCGAAGGAAGGCCCCCTTCACACGTTCGCGGCGTGGGCGGGCGGGCGCCTCCTATGGGACGCCTCGGACGGAACACGTGGCCGCTCCGGCGCGCGCGCACAGGCGCCCACACGCGTCCGGGAGACGCGGAACGCGCCGTCCGGCAGGATGCGGGGAAGGGCCCCAGCTAGGTCGGGGTTCAGGATTACACGAGGATGTCCAGTTGGAGAGACCAGACGGGAGCTCACCTGGCTCAGGTGCTGCTGCACACCTGGCCTAAGGGAATTTGGATTGCCGGATGTAAATACATGGGCGTAGCCAGGATTTTGGTTGAAGGGGGCAGGCTTTTGTTGGGGCAGAACCTCAGATTTGTATTGATCTTTATTGATCGGGGGGCAGCTACCCCTTTCCCCCTTGGCTACACCCATGTAATAATACTAACAACAACAACAACAACAAATATAGCTGTTTCTGCACCGATTTAGAAATGGGGCCAAGAATAATGGAGTAGCCCTTAAGCATCTTTTTGCTGTATCAGAGCAATGATGCCTGTATTTCTGTATTTTTTACATATTTGCTCTATAATGTGACAATTAGTTTTGCTTTTTGTGCACCGAGGCCCCTCCTAACAGCTCAGTTGGAAGAGCCTGAGACTCTTAGTTTCAGGGTTGTGGGTGTGAGCCCCCCATTGGGCAAAAGGCATTGTGGGGGTTTGGACTAGATGATTCTCGTGGTCTCTTCCGACTCTACAATTCTATCATAATATGAGGCTCAAACTGTAACCTACCAAGCTTGTGCTCCAGCACTGCTAGTTCTGACAGTGACAGATCAGATGGCTGTGGGAAGCTTGCAAGCAAGAGCCAAGGGCAGTAGCAGCGCTTTCCCTATTTGTGATTCCCCAACAACTGTTATTCAGAAAAAATATTGCCTCCTGTAGTTGAGGGAGAACATAACCATTGAGGCTGCTGGCCACTGCTAGCCTTATCCTTCCAGAATTTGTATAATCCTCTTAAAGAGTAAGTTCCATGCTCAGGGGTAGGGGGAAACTATCAGGATTGTAGGGTTACCATATTTCAAAAAGGACACCCTGAAAGTTGTTGACCTGATTTTAGAAAGACCCCGATTTTGTTGAGCTTCTTTTATAAAAATGCCAAAAAAGGCGATTTATTGATTGACTTGCCGAAGATCCAGGTCACCTTTTGGAAATTCCCCCTGGACGTCGATTCCACCTTTGAAATCCTGGTAATGTGTCCTTAGGATTGGGACGCAAGCTTGGGCAGTGTGTATGGTAGTTCTGGGCTGCCCAGACAACAAGACCCCCTTCTCAGCCTCAATGATGTTGTCCAAAGGAAATCAGATCAATACGTTTGGCACCAACTTGGCTGCAAGAGTTGACAGAAGGAGGCATGCAAGGCTCCATCCAACCATCTTAGGGACTCCACTCTGGATTTGTGTAGGGTTTCCTCCTTAGCCTTCTCTTCTCGCAAAGATGTCCCACAAGACAGCCGTGATTTAGGATCAGAGGTTTCCTTCTCCTAGATGGGCTACCTTGCCAGGTTGATGAGCCCCATCTGTCCCTCACTTCCCTCTACAACTGCTTTCTTAACTGTTGGACCTACGATTGGTCTCATCCGCTCAATCTCCCAGAGCCTGCCTTTGCATGCAGGGGAAGGAAGTCCCTAACTCAAAGAGGACTTGAGACCCATCGGCTACCCTCACCTGGTTTAGCTGACCAGTCGAAGCCATTCTCAGGATGTGTCTGCTGTCTCATGCTGACAGCTTCTAGGAGCCGCAGATGAGAGCTGAGTGCAGGGGTGGGAACCAAAGGTGGACAAACCACCCCAGAAGGAGCATGACTTGTCCATCACCAGAGGTCCCCCCTAATTCCATACACCTCACTTCTATATACATAAATGTATCATCATCATCGTCATCATCATTTTTTATTTGTATGCCGCCTTTCCACAGTTAAAAAACGATGATCAAGGCGGCTTACAGCCTTAATTTACAGAATTACAAAAGTCATAAACAATAAAGAAACCACAATACACAACCAAATGGGAAACAATTTCCACATAAATCAAAATCTAAAACTAAGAATACAGCATTAATATCAGTTTAAAATGACATAGGTAAAAAATAACAGCAATTTAAACAAAAACCAAACCAAACGGAGCCCTCTCTGTCCAGCAGCAGCAGCAGCAGCAGTCCTTTATAGAGCCCGTCAGGCCCCGCCCTGGGCCAGGTGTTGAGTGGCAGGACTGGGGCCGTCAGGCGCTGAGCAGGGGAGTCCTCCTGGGTGGTAGCCGCAGCAGCAGTTCTTATAGGCCTGTCATATTTGAAGTATCACAATAAGTGAAACAGCAGTTTCATAGCAGACAACGTATGACTCAGCATGGCATCCACCCCTGGCAATGCTAGAGCAGCCGTCTTCACCTCTTACAAGACTGAGTCCCGATAAAAGCCTGGAGGACAGAAATAGGTTTAATTATTCTGTGAACCGCCCTGGGACTTCCGGACATAGGGCGGTATATAAATTCAATAAAGTCAAAACATAGCCGGAGATGGCATCTATCAGATTTACAGGAGGGAGCTCCATAGCCAGGGCACCACTACAGAAAAGGTTCTTTCCCAGGTCACATATGGCTATAAACCCAGAAGGGCATCTCCTGATGGTTTTTATAGAAAGCCCTTTTTTAAAATGTATCTGGGTCCAATGTCATTCAGGGCTTCATATGTTAGAAGTCAACACCTCAATTTGGGCCCGATAACATATCAGAAGCCAACACAGCAAATGTATGAACCCGGGCTTCCTTTTTAGTATGCACTTGGTGGTGAAACTTGCTTGGCTTCTGTGCGATACATGAAATAGCCCAACAGCTACATGTTCCTGCATTGTAGGGGGTTGGACTAGACGAGTTGGACAACTCTACGATTCTATGACGATGTTTTGCTATTCCTAGAATAATGGTTAGAAGGGAGAGGCTGAGCTCAGGAGACATGCAGCACCCTAATACCAGATGGATGAAATTGTCTAAGGTTACTGAAGAAATCGGGACGCGGGTGGCGCTGTGGGTTAAACCACAGACCCTAGGACTTGCCCATCAGAAGGTCAGCGGTTTGAATCCCCGTGACAGGGTGAGCTCCCGTTGCTCGGTCCCTGCTCCTGCCAACGTAGCAGTTAGAAAGAACATCAAAGTGCAAGTAGATAAATAGGTACCTTCTCTGGCGGGAAGGTAAACAGCGTTTCCGTGCGCTGCTCTGGTTCGCCAGAAGCGGCTTAGTCATGCTGGCCACATGACCTGGAAGATGTATGCCGGCTCCCTCGGCCAATAAAGCGAGATGAGCGCTGTAACCCCAGAGTCAGCCACAACTGGGCCTAATGGTCAGGGGTCCCTTTACCTTTTACTGAAGAAATGGGATTCTGTGTGTGCTCAGAAGCAGCATTTAAATGCTATGGCAATCCTCAAGAAAGCAGTTGTGTAAAATAAGAATGACATGTATTGATGACTATTGTACTGGTTGAAAATCAAGGAACCAGCTTAGATTTCAGTAGGGATGGGGCAAAGAGGTATCACTGGGAAGGCAGAGGGATGTAAAGGCTTTTTCTTGGATATAATTCAAGATTAAATTAAGAAGAGGAGGAAGAGGAGAAGGGTGAGGAGAAGGAGGAAAGATAACCACTAGCGTTCAGTCTTAAGAATCAAATCATCTAAAAAGCCCATGGGGGGAATGAATATTTAAATCACTAATTTATATCAAGTTTCCTATTTTGAAATTCACATACCGGTATTTCTTGAATCAGCATTCATACAAAATGGTTGCTGTAAGAATTATCATATTTGTTTGGATCTAAACAGAGCCTAAAAAATGTGCATATTAAAAGCATAATCCAAAACTTTTAGCTATGCCATCCTTATGTGCCCTTTCCTCTGGATAATGATACCTGCTTAGAGATAAGAGGCAGATTTTTATTTGGCACTTGGTACACATGCAAGGATACTAAGCAAGATCATTTCCTTGAAGGCTATCAAGTTTCCAACAAGGAGATAGAAAGTGAATGTGCATGGTGTTTGATTTGTAGAGTCATAAACATTCGTAATTTGAGAACTGAAAACATTATAGGACTTGGGTAACTGAAGGACCTCAAAGAGCAACCACAGTGACTCAGTGGATGACCACGGTGAGAAAAAAAGAAGCATTTCTGGGATTCCTACATCTGTAATGATCTCTTGGTCCTGTATGAAGCCTACAACTATTAGCATATTGCAAAATTTCCTGTGAAATTTTAAATGCTTAAGTTCAAATATCAGAGCCCAGCTTCGTCTGGAGAGGGTGGGATATAAATAAAATTTTATTATTATTATTATATATTTTCCACAGAGGCATGAGATATTTTCTCATGAAGCAACCTTCAACTCAGTCTTTGAAATTGTGTGTGGGATTGAACAAGTTTGTATTAAATTCAGATTTCCTTTAAGCTAGGCTCCCCCCTCTCTTTAAAACTATAATTGAAAAATGTAAAACATTTACACTCCAATTAAAAAACAACTCCTGATTTAAACATTTTTTATTTATTTTCTCTTGAAAACAATTTTTATGTTTCCTGTACTGTTTACACATGTGCCCTTCATATCTGATGAAACCACCCTACTCAGGCAAGGTGGGAAACCTTTTTCAGGCCCAAGAGGGATCTATTGCAACCTTCCAGGGGCTTCATATCATTGGTGGGTGTAGGAAAAGTGGGTGTGGCCAGAAAAATGTCATCCTCCATCTAGGCAAGCAAGACGTGTGGTCACCATCCAAGGACACATTCCAGCCAGGTAAACTCACTAGAGGAGGATGGAAAGCAGGGCCAGTGAGGGGATGTGGCCCAGGCAGAGTCTTGAGGGCCATCTGCAGAGGCCTTGAGGGCCACATTTGCCTTAGAGGGCTGAGATCCCCTCCCCCTGCTTGTACTAGGCTACTGACACCCAAATAGCAACGTCATGCAAGAAGCAGCCCATAGATGCAGCTGTAGCAAAGGAAGAAATTGAGTGGGAAGACAGGCCATATAAGGAAAGATTTTTGCAAAAGAAGAAAGAATGAGAACGCACAGAACCACAGATAATTTCTGCTAACAGTTGCAAATACACCTCCAGAGATGACAGCAGGGATAATGTGATGAATTTTGTTTGCATAAAGGTAAAGGTACCCCTGACTATTAGGTACAGTAGCGGACAACTCTGGGGCTGCGCACTCATCTCGCTTTACTGGCCGAGGGAGCTGACATTTGTCCACAGACAGTTTTTCCGGGTCATTTGGCCAGCATGACTAAGCCGCTTCTGGCAAACCAGAGCAGCGCACGGAAATGCCGTTTACCTTCCCGCTGGAGCAGTACCTAATTATCTACTTGCACTTTGTTGTGCTTTCGAACTGCTAGGTTGGCAGGAGCTGGGACTGAACAATGGGAGCTGACCCCGTTGTGGGGATTCCAACCACTGACCTTCTGATCGGCAAGGCCTAGGCTCTGTGGTTTAGACCACAGCGCTACTTGCGTCCCTTTTTGTTAGCCTATCATTAGTTTTTCCAGTAATCTCTATATGTCCAAATAAATAACTGGACGTTATGTTCAGCTTACAAACATATATACATGTATCTTAATGGTCCCATATATTGTCACTGAATTATTTTGCTTTTGTCATTGTTGTTTATACATTTAAAACTTCCTTGCCTCCATTCCACCACCCCCAACACACAACATGTATGTGTGTGTGAGAGAGAGAGAGAGAAAGAGAAAGAGAAGAGAGAGATTCATCTGATGAGGTGGATCCCACAAAAGTTTGCATCATATGGGCATAGCAATCCAATGCCCTCCCCTTATGTGGAGCTGGGGGGAGTTTGGATTAGGCAAATATGTCCCTCCCTTCAGCTGTCTGTCTCAAGGAGTCAGCTGCTGGCTGCTGAATGTGTGAATAGTCAGGAAGCCAGACTCCTGGGCCAATGGAAAGCCCTGAAACATGGTGTTCCAAGAGTGAGAAGGAAGTGGGGCTGAGCCAGCCCAAGATCCAATGCATTGAGACTGATTGGGAGTCAACTGCTACACCAGCCTGCCTCCCCACCTTCCATGGTGGCTGCTATGAGCATCAGGGCTGCTTGTGTGGTGGCCCCACTGCTTCACAGCCCTGCAGGAGGAGGGGGGAATTTGGATTGTGCCCTAAGGGTGCATATAAAAGTAATGCTCATTGAATTCTATAGGGCTTATTTTTAATGCATGGGACTGGACTATAATAGTGTTGATTCCCCGATTTACCTCTGATCATGCTGACCAAACATTTTACCAACAAAATGAACAAACGGGCAAAACCTCCAGAAAAGACATTAATTTTCTCTCCCCACATATCATCAACTTATCAAAATAGGAACCTCTGAATTGCATTAGGCAAAAAGTTAGTGACAATTGACCCTATTCATAACTTTTCCCCGGTCTTATCAAAATAACTTTTGCTTCCTTCATGACTTCTGCATTCTTATAATTCCCTGTTGGGTTAAAATGGATGCAAAAGCTGTTGCATCTCTGCTGAAAAACTCACTGCCGATGAGTTTTCACCTGCCCAGCTTAGTTCTATCTTTTTAGAAAGAGGTAAAGACATTTTTTGGGTTTGTGTGTGTAGTTTTTTAATGACTTGGGAGGCTTTACCAAAACTAACATTTCTTCCTTGATAGTTTATGGTTGATTTTAGTTTCACCTTTACAACACGGTCCTACACATGTCTATCCAGAACTAAATTCTGTAAAGTGGTGTTCACCCATAAGCAGGTGTGTATAGGATTTCAGCCTAAATGTATTCGATGGATTTTCTCTGTACTGTATATTCATGATGCTTGGAGAACCACGAAAAGCAGGGTGATGATGCATGAAAGAAACAGATGAATGGATGGAAGGGGAAATGATGAATGAAATAATTTGAATGGGTGTGAATCTGTAGATTAAAACTTGGCAGCCCTAGTTGCATCTTGGCAGGTACCTTTGCATTGGACCTGCCAGTCTTTGACTTTTAATGTGTTGTCCAGAACCGGCGAGAGGCGTCTGCTAGCTTGGCTTGCCCATTGAAAGATCTCTAGGTTGCAGCCTAAGCATTATTACAGTTGAGAAAATGACTCACACATTGAGTTGTGCACTCACAAAGGCATCCTGTATTATTCCTGGCAGGATCCTGAAGGAAGCTGACTTCACCATGAGCAATTGTTTCCATGGTGAGCTGTGTTATTTTGGGGGAGAATAATATAATAGGCCGAAACAGGAAGCCTCCTTTTAAGCTGCCATTGAAGTTAATGAAAATGTTGCCGTAAATGCAGTGCATCTGTGTGTGCTTATCTGTTATGTATATATTTGCATTTGTAGCTGTCATGAGATACTACCCTCTCCTTTTTTGGCAATTCACAGAAGCAGCCTGCAAAGAAAGAACAGTGCCATTTTCATATGATAATATTCCTTAGCATTTTTATACTCTACATAAAAGGTGTTTCACATACATTTCCTTAGGCTGCAGTCCTAAATTCTAGGGACAAGAAGGGAGAAAACTAAAGGTGGACAAACTGCCCTGTCGAGCTCTGGTGATATTTTGGTGTGTGGAAGCTATGGGTGAGACATAAACTATGGAGCTCAAAGACTGGCATAGTCACCGTCCTAGTTTGAGAACTGGAAAAGTGTTGGCTCCTTCAGATCCAAGCCTTCTCCTAAGGTAAAGGGACCCCTGACCATTAGGTCCAGTCATGACCGACTCTGGGGCTGCGGCGCTCATCTTGCTTTATTGGCCAAGGGAGCCGGCGTACAGCTTCCGGGTCATGTGGCCAACAGGACTAAGCCGCTTCTGGCGAACCAGAGCAGTGCACGGAAACGCCGTTTACCTTCCCGCTGGAGCGGTACCTATTTATAGGTACCTATACTTGCACTTTGATGTGCTTTTGAACTGCTAGGTAGGCAGGAGCGGGGACCGAGCAATGGGAGCTCACCCCATAGCGGGGATTGGAACCGCCAACCTTCTGATCAGCAAGTCCTAGGCTCTGTGATTTAACCCACAGCACCACCCGTGTCCTAGCCTCCTTCTAGTGTGCCCCAATCTGCCCCTTTTCAGGCCCACAGAGGTTGGAGGTTCACACAGTCCACATCCCTGCTCTTTGCCCCATTTTTCTCCTTCTTGGAATCCTTATAACACTATATTCTCCTTAAGGGTTTCATGCACAGAGACAGTTCTTATTTATTTACGTACTTAGAACATTGGTTTACATTGGGGAAAAAAAGCATCCAAGAGAAGAAGGTTGTCTCATTATACTTGGTCCACTCCTGCTTAATTGGAGTAATTGAAATCTCAGGTGGGCTGAGTAAGCCAAGACCGCTGCGGAGATGATGTCAGGGTATTGAGGGCAATGGGTGCTGTTTATAGAAAACACAGCATAGCCACTGGGATATTGGCAATATTTAGATTAACTTTCAGCCTACCCATGCAGCTAGAAAGATCCTGCCAGCTTGCCAATAAAATTCCCTGTGGCTTACGAAGCTCTTAGACAGCAAAAGAAATAAAGGCAGAAAGGATGTCCAAAATGGTCTTTGAAATGAAGGAAGTAGAAACAATTGGAAATGTGCTGGTTGTCATTTTGCTACTTAGCTAAGTTTAAGGTTTTTCTGTCAGTGTATGTGGCGATCACACAGGGTCCCCGGACATTTGACAGTCTATTGATCCCTGTGCCACCACTGTCCTCGCTTCCCCGCTGCCACCAACCCGTTACTCTCGGGTAAAACACTGAGTCCAGACAGTTGCTAAAATTAAACCAAATAAACAAGTTTATTTTATATGCGTTAACAAGTTTGTGGTTTCTCAGATAATAGTCTTGTCAGTTTCTTAATTTTAGTTTCTTTACCGGCCTATACCTTCCTAATATCTTCTGACTGATTATCTCAACTGTTTAACTGACTCCTCTTAACAGATTCTCTCACTCTCTCACATCAGACTAGCCCAACCCATAGACTTATCCTCTCTCTCTCTTCTCTAACTCCTGACTGACTTCTTAACAACTCTAACTCTAACTCCTCCCCTTGGGTTCCTATTGGTTAATCATTTAACGCTTAGTTAACCCTTTCCTTATGAACCCAGTATGATGTCACACACCTAGGAGGGCAAACGCCACAGTGTATAAAGCAGGAAAAAAGGGGGGAGGGACCTAGTCACCTAAAGCAACTCCTTTCTATATGAACCTGCCTATTCACTAAGATTTTGGGAGGAGGCCTGCCTGCATGTGCCACAACTTGCAAGATTCCAGCTTGTGGAAACCTGTAGCAGGGCCTTTTCCATGGTGGCACCTACTTTGAGCTTTTCCCATCTGCTAAAAAAGTATGTATTCACCGAAGAATTTTCTGGTAGCTGATGCTCAGCGATAGCAACTTCTCTGCCTGCTGTATTTGCCTACTGTGTTCTGTTTCATTGTAGCTTTACTGAATTGCTTTATTGATCTTATACACCGCTATGGAATTTTCTGCTGAATAAAATATATTCTTTTGAATGCAGACATGTTTTTAAGTAAAACAAATAGTTCCACTTTTCGACAAAATGTGTTCTTAGGAATATTGACAGCCGCTGCACGATCTGAGTTTATCACATTAATATGATAATCCTCCCAGGAGACAGCTGCATTATGGGAGTCAAAGTCTGCTGTGTAAGAACAGCCTTTGGGCTGAATTTGGCAGTTTTAGCTCGTCTCCAGAATGTGCATATTGCTCTTGCAAAGTGAATTGGATCCCAGCTGGACACAGGACAATCACTTCTATTGCAGATCTTCACCAAAGTGCTTATCCATGCAGGAACAGCTTACATCCATAATATATAAACTTAGGGTTTTTTTTATTATAAAAAAATAGCTTTTGAAAAACTTTTCAGTTCGATCTTGATGCTGTTTTGATTTCAAATTGTGTGTGTGGAAGTACTTTTGGTTGTTCCCACAAACCGCTTGTTCAAAAAAATAAAATGCAAATCTGAGAAATATTAGCAAGGGTGGGGAGCAAGGGAAAACAACTGTGAACGATATGTGAAAATGGAATTTTTGAATAGAATTGAGGGAAGACAGTTGTTAATTATTAACGTTTACATTAGCTTTTAGCAGCTTCATTTCCCCCCACTTTCTAAAGTTTTCTTTCTATCGGAGAAACATTCTCTGCTTTGGTCCACACGGTAGACCTCAAGAGAACAGGATAGAATTGTACAAAATAGAAGGAGTTTCACAGTGGGGCAGGTTCAGTGTGTGTATGTGCGTGCGCGCGCACACATATACAACAAACGCCTCCGGAGAGTACAAGAAAGTTGAAAAGTGCCTTCAAGTTGCAACAGCTCAAAGCAATTGTCTCTATTCTATTCATTAATTTCTCATTTCGTTTACCAAGTGGTGTCCTCTCATGTCCTCTCCTTGTAGACCCTGCAGTATGTAGGTCAATGTCTTAAAGCAACTATTGCATGTGGTGTTTGCTCCCAAAGAGAAACTCTCTGACCGGTGAAACCAAGCCTCTACCGGTTTGAAGAATGTGGGGTTAGTGGGGGAATGCATGCACTCTGCCTTCCCCATGCTGTAAATCTCTCTCATCCACTGGTCACGTTGATTGAGAAAGATGGCGGCTCAAACCTCTTCAGCTATAATTCAACCAAAAAGCTGGTAGACATCGGAGTTTAACAGCCAATGGCTGGGCACAAGAGAAAGACTCAGAGAACAGCTGTGATAGAATAATCTGACTGACAGTGTCTTGCAGGTAAAAGGACCCCTGACCATTAGGTCCAGTCATGGCCGACTCTGGGGTTGCGGCGCTCATCTCGCTTTATTGGCCGAGGGAGCCGGCGTACAGTTTCCAGGTCATGTGGCCAGCATGACTAAGCCGCTTCTGGCAAACCAGAGCAGCACACGGAAACGCCGTTTACTTTCCCACCAGAGCAGTGCCTAATTATCTACTTGCACTTTGACGTGCTTTCGAACTGCTAGGTTGGCAGGAGTAGGGACCGAGCAACGGGAGCTCACCCCGTCGCGGGGATTCAAACCGCCGACTTTCTGATCAGCAAGTCCTAGGCTCTGTGGTTTAACCCACGGTGCCACCCGCGTCCCTCCCAGTGCCAGATTTACATATAAGCTAAACAAGCTATAGCTTAGGGCCCCACTCTCTTGGGGGCCCCCAAAAAAATTAAATGAAAAAACAAACAAACTGGGTGTACATTTCCAAAATATAAGATAAAAAACAAATAAAATAAAACCTACATACAGCAACAGTGTTTTGTGTTGTGTATGGATCTATTAGGTCCATAAATTACCATATAGCATATATTCAACACAAAAAACAGCAACAATTTGTTGTTGACAAAGGACAGTTTCAGTAGCTTGGGGCCTCATCAAACCTAAATCTGTCCTTGGGTAGTCAAAACAATATTTGCATCAGAAGTGAACCTGCTAGAGGCTTCCAGAATCTTCCAGCACTTTCCAGTTTCTGCCCTCAAAGACCTTAGTCATGACATAATCATAGGCACTTTTCCAGAGATGATGCAGTCGTGGAACAGATCCTATATGAATAGCATAGGAGAGTCAACATTCAGCTTCGAATGTGGCAAAGTTGTGATGCTCCAGTCGTTGTTGGTCTACATCTGTCTTCACCCCTTGCCACTGGCCATACTGAAGTTATGGGGTTCTCATCCTTTATCTACAGTACATGACACATAAAGACTGGGTGACTGAATTCCATTGCAACTACCTGTGCTTTCAGAACTGCCGCTTTAGATTATACCATCCCATGCCTGTTAACATTAGCTTTCCTAATGTTTCCTAATGTGTGATTCATACTAGCAATCTCTTCCTTAATTTATAAATTATAAGGTCAAGTGTCTGGGCTCAAGCCAGGTTGGGAATTGTATGCCAGCATGCAAGCTCTCTCCCTAAAGGAAGAATATTGGGAATTTGATTTACACTTACATGTAAGTCAGTCTTATTGGACTCCATGAGGCTTACTTTTGAGTAAGCAAGCACTCCTTTGCATGTATCATCCTTTTAAGATGCTTGTCCTAAATCATAGCACAAAATGATTTGGGGCACCCCTGTAGTCCTTTAAAAAGGAAATGAGAAAATGCAAGACAATCTCTTCTCCTTGCCATCATCCAGTTTCAAATTCCCCTAAATTTGAGGATTTATACCCATTTATTCATTTTATAAAATTTATACCCCACTTGATTGAAAAAACCCTCTAAGCACTTTACGAAAAAGATAAAACAATAAAATTATTAGTAAGAAAAGGTGATGACATTAATGTAAGAGTTTCCAAAAATTAAAATAACAATAGACTAAAAACAGATTTAATCCCATTCCTTTTCTTCCTACTAATCATCTATTCAGGAACAAGTCTATGCATCCACAATTCGTTTTGGGTTTTTCATACATATATATATATATATATATATATATATATATGTATGTATGTATACACACAAAACGAAAGCCTGATCAGTTGCTTATAATTTCTGTCAGTTTTAAATTAGAACCTAACTCTGAAAAGTGAAAAGATGGGGTGTCCATGTTTTGTGAAAATGGTGAACAGTGAAAAAAAGGAGATGGCAATTGATATTCACGCAGATACAGCAGAGGAATGCCAGAAATGCTGATGTGGCTGAGCTTGCAAAATATTGCAACACTTTATGAATGCAAAATACAGAGGAGTCAAATTTTGGGCACTCATGAAAAATTCAGCGCTACAACCCCCTACCTCTCTTCATTAGAATTTTAAATAAGGTTTAGTGTGGATATCCAAAGATAGCAGCATCCTACTGACCAGTGGTGAACATTCCCTGATTCATAAACACCAAATTAAACTCTCGCTCTTGATTCTGATTTGCTGTCATCAGAGCTTCAGAGTTTTGCTTACCCACCCGCCCCCTTGAGCTGACGCTGAAAAGTGATGGATTCCAAATGGAAAGTGTCAACAACCTCCTGGGATTTACTGCATGGCCTGTGTAGCATCAGATCACTGTAAAACGAGAATAGAGTTGTTCTAAAGTACAACCTAAAGCATAGGAGGCAAGGTGGACTTTATGGTGTAATAAGTAATAGCCACACACTGTCAGACATAAACAGAAAAAAAAGAATGAAGGCCACTCTGGATCAGCGTACCTTGGACTGCAATATTTCAGCCTTCTATGTGTTGTAAGAAATAAAGTTTTCATATTCCCACAGGTGAGAATGGAGCTTTGTCTATACACAGTTATCAATGCTTGGGTTTCCTTCTAGTTTTGAATTGTTTAAACATCAACTGAGCATTCCACAAGTATGGCTCACCTCGGCCTTCCCCGACCTGGTGCCTTCAAGATTTTTTGGACTACAACTCCCATCTTCCCTGACCATGCCAGCTTGGGGGTGGGGATGGGAGCTACAGTCCAGAACAACAGGAGGGCACCAGGCTGGGGAAGGGTGCTTTATACCATCACTCCAATTCCTCTGGTGGCTATGAGTGCATGGATGGCCCACCCATGAGGCAAGGTGAGATGACCGCCTCAGGCAGCAGGATCCAGAGGGGCAGCAGACCCAGCCTCCAAGGATAAATTACCTGCTGCTGGAGCACACCCAGTCTGATTCAGAGCAGGCCATTTCCCTGCCATGATTCCCACTTCAACCATCAGGTAAGGTGGATTTGATTCCCCTCAGCTTGTTCCTGATGTAGATCTGCACTCTCCACCTGTTCCTGATCTAGATCTTTACTCACCTTCTTCACTGGTGAGGGCACCATTTTGTGGTTCTCCTCAAGCGGCAGAATGTATTGGGCTGGACCTTGTTGGCTGGCTTGCATGGGAAGTATCCAAGTGCAGATGGACTTCCAGGCATTTCTCTGTAATGCAGCAACACCA
Organism: Podarcis cretensis; assembly: GCF_951804945.1. Classification (NCBI taxonomy): domain Eukaryota; kingdom Metazoa; phylum Chordata; class Lepidosauria; order Squamata; family Lacertidae; genus Podarcis; species Podarcis cretensis. The sequence goes on from NC_137175.1 coordinate 75,626,459, forward strand.
GCTTGGTGCTTTCCATGTTGTGAACTGCCCTGAGATCTACGGATCTACAGTATACAGATTTAATAAATAACCATAATGACTAGTAGATCCACCTTAGAAAAGGATTTATATGTGCTTGCTGCCCTGTGGAGGCTCATCAACGTGACTGGCATTTTCAGTGTCGCATAGCGTTCCATCGCCAATGAAATACTCATCCCGGGCTAACAAGTTTTCTGTTCAGCAGCAATTTTTATTTTACAGTGAATCATCACAGCATTTCTATCTTGGGAAATCTTGCATGTCAAACCCTTGACTGAACAACTGAAAGACCATTTCGGATTTGCGTATGGAGATTTGGGAAGGCGAACACAAAAGCCAAGATGACGTCATCTTTCTGTCTTAATCAGTAGACTCCACTTTCCTCCAAGATATCGAGTCACTATAGGTTACATTGGCAAAGGATGAGGTACGGGTGCTTTGCATCTGCACAGGTACAGCCCAATATGTTTTGGTACTTGAGGCTAACAACATAATGTTCCCCTCAACACCACCACAGGGAAGAAGGGGTGAGTGAAGATCTACATTAGGAACAAGGGGAGGAATCTCCTTACTTTCTTCTTTGGCCCACATCCCCGCCCCAGTCCCAGCCTTTTCTGCCCCAGTAGTTCATTGAGCTCCATCCTCTTCTTGGTATTCCCTTTCCCCTCCTTCCACATTAATTTTTGTCTTCTATTTTCCCATCTCTGTTCCATCTCGGCTCCACCTCCCCCCACCCGCCAGCTCCTCCTTGCCTGTTCACTGCCTGCTGCTGACAGATGCTCTTGTTTAAAACCATTTGCTAATTGGAAATGGTAAGGAGAAACCAGGTGACCCAGTTTGGAAACAAGGAGGAATAATGTCATGTTGCCATATCCCCCCCCCCCAACACCCCCGCTCCACATCACCACCTGAGACTCTTGCTGCTCTCATCTTACCCTTTAAATATTCACCATGTCAGGGATGTCACTGACTATCTTAACATTGTTTTGCACTTTGCAATAGAGGGCAAGTGCTGCTTCAGGAGCTGTCCAAGGTAGGAGTGTGCAAGAGGCACCGATCCTTTGATTTCTGTCTCTTTTCCTCCTCCTGCTTCCAAGTTATTTCATGCAAACTCTCAAGGAAAGTCAGAGCAAACTCTTTCCTCCTGCTGAGCTACCTTGACTCTTTGTGGGTACTAGTGGCTGGGCGGTGACCTGTTGATGGAATCAATGAGAACTATATGAGATCAGTGTAAGGATACTAATAGTGTAAGGATACAAATAGGGCAAGATCAGGTGGTTCTGCTTTCAGAGCTAGGGCTGCATAGATACCCTAAGTTTAAAGCACATTTCAAGCATATCTTGAAATGTAGTTTGTTAAGAGTCGCTGGGAATTTCAGCTCTGTGAGGGACATTTCTTGGGATTCTTGGAGGGAGAATGGGCTTTAAGTCATACCACTTGTGCTGTTTCTGCAAGGAGCAGGGATTACAAATGAATTGTTGGGTGCACAGTTCCATGGGCTAGGTGTTTTACCCCCTTTTGAGAAGTGAAAATAAAGTCGGGTCTCCCCAGATATTCTTGATGGTGCCATTTTCTTGCTGAATTCAGATAACCTTTAAAAAAATTTTTTAATTCCAATAAGGGTGGAATCCCATGGTTGAGGAAGCAAAAACCAAAGGTGGATCATCCTGAAAATAAGGTTATGAAGGATGTGAATTTGAAAAGAGTTTTTTATTTTTTCTTTTTATGTTAAATTTCTCTTAAGTCTTTTTAGGTTTGAAATATTTTTCTTTTTTCGGTTTTTTGGTTGTGTTTTGATTGTTTGTTTTTGTTATTTGAATGTTGGTGTTTGTTAATGTTTTGATGCTTGTTGTTTTATTGTAATCTTTCTTTTTGGTAAAATCAATAAAATATTATTAAAAAAACAAAAAACAAAAAACCAAAGGTGGATCATCAACCTTGTCCTGTTCTCTGCTAGTCCCTCCCTGGGGCTAAGAATACCAAGAATACTCTTGGCTTCCTCTGTACTTTTCCCTCCCCCCCCCCCCCCCTGCTATGAGAAGCAACAATGGGAGAAGGATTTTATGAACACTTCTGGTGTTGCTTTACAGTATGCTTGCAGCAAAAGTTGCCTTAGATATAAAGTGCAACCCTAATCTTCGATATATGCACCCAGGGGGTTGGTGTTAGGATCCAGCCGACATTCTGTACTGCAGAGTGTGCTCCCCCCTACTGTAGAAAGCATAGTGGCCATGGAGAGTTAGAGCTGTGCTGACCATGAACCTGATGGATCCTAAACTGGTCTTGCCCCTCACCTGTGTCAGCATGGAGATACAATCCTAGATACACTTACTCAGTTGGGTACACATGTATAGGATTGCTAAGTTTTCTCATCTTCCTTATAGGAACGGTTTCCCTGCAGAGTTACACAGATGCCTATAGACTGGATCTTTCTGTGGTTGTCTCTAAGGAAGTAGGCATGGCTTCTACTTTGCTGGCTTTCAAACATACCTTGAAGAGCCATCTGTCTATTATCTATTATCTAACCCAGTGTTTCCCAACCTTGTGCCTCCAGCTGTTTTTGGACTACAATTCCCATCATCCCTTGCCACTGGTCTTGCTAGTCAGGGATGATGGGAGTTGTAGTTCAAAAACAGCTGGAGGCACAAGGTTGGGAAATCGGCTTGCTTATTGAGAGTTGTGCTCTGTATTGTTTTAACTGCTGCTGTTTTAATGTTTAATGTTCTTTGTTTTGGATTGTGAACTTATGTATGACAAATATGATGCTATTGATGTGAGCTGCCATGGGAGGTCTTGTGCCCCGAAAGTCCATTTCTTCTGTTGTTTTGCGGTATGCTTGCAGCAAACATTGCCTTAGATATAACGTGCAGCCCTAATCTCTGATATGTCACATCACACACCTCCTTAACTCAGCCTTGCATCAGATATTTTTGGGCTCCAATCAGCTTGCATGACAATTAGTCAGGGATGATGGGAGTTGTAGCCCATTAATTCTGCCTGATATGGAAAGATGGGTGAACCTGACCCTGGATTTTCATTTTCAGCAGCGACTCTGTGATCAGAACGCCATGCCTGTTACCCCCCAAGCATACAATGGAGAACAGCGAGAGAGAGGCTTGCACTGCCCTTAGCAACTGTCCGCAGCTCTGAAAGACCTTCCTAACATCATCACCGCTGCCTCATATTTTGATAACCATTACCCAAATGCATTCTTCCTGGCAGACTGTTCTCTGCAGCCATCTGTGCCTCGTGCATCAGAGGAATGGTTAAAAAGGAAAGAAATCAACATCAGCATGAATAACCTCCAATATAAGACAGCACTTTAGATGATCAGAACCATTGTTAAACAAGCCCATCAGTTCCAAGTGCACTTCTAAGCAAAGTACTGACTGTATGGAGACCAGGCTCAAAAACACCATATACATTCCGCTTGAGTGACTTCCAGACAAAATGTGTTGGGGGGGGGGGTTGGGGGGGAGGTGCTAAACTATTCTCCCAAGAATCAGTAGCTTTGCAGATGGAGTTTGTCATGCAGCAGGAGACGACCACATCTCCTTGGGAACCCAGGATGGTCCAAGAGAGGACCACCTTGTTAGAGAGAAAAAGTTGAGTTAATGGAGTGGCCAAATTTTTTTTCCCAGGAAAAAGAAGAGTAGTTATTCTCTTCATTTCCCTGTTCAAGTAATTATCTTCCTGGCACATTTTGAGAAATCAGTGGGTGATGTCCAACTAAGACATACTCTGAACAGACTTACTGAAAGCAATGGATGTAAGTTGCTTAAGTCTATATACGTATATCCAAATGGCTCTCCACTGTTGGATCTCATCCCACCTCTTTACAAACTTGAAAAATGCAGAAAAACACTCCAGATATCAGCACCCAAGTTCCTAAATGATATCTAACAAATTCTGTGGTACTCATCTACATGCAGCACATGACCTGGAAAGCTGTCTGCAGACAAACACCAGCTATCTCGGCCTGAAAGCGAGATGAGCACCACACCCCATAGTCGCCTTGGACTGGACTTAACTGTCCAGGGGTCCTTTACCTTTACCTTACTCATCTACAATATTTAAGACTTAAACATACTATATTTAGTTGTGCTCCATGCGCATTTATGGTTTGCAGGGGGGGGGGGAATGGCAGCCCTCGGTGCCATATTAAACTGAATTGTACTCTCTCTCTCTCTCTCTCTCTCTCACACACACACACACACACACACTTTCCATCACTTATGTACAATAGGACCATGCAATTTGCATGAGCAGGATGATGCATAGGATAACTCTTCCCCATCCCTACCAGTGGGGAAGGTGAAAAAGAAAGGGTTATACCTGTACACTCAGGTTATCAGTGACAACTAGCCAAGAGAGTTACGTTCTACCTCTAGCATTATTCCATTGCAAAGTGCAAGTGGGGGCATCCCGTAGCCATCTGGTGAGAATAAGATGGTGCACTAGATGGGCCTTGGGTCTGATCCAGCAGGGATCGCCATATGTTCTTATACTCTTATTGCTTCTGAAGAAATTGGCAGCCACCCTCTCTCGGTGGCTGCATTATCAGTAGGGGAGGGGGAATGTCAAGAGATTCAATCATGTATTTCCTGTCATTTGGCCCTCACCATGCTACTACAGCCACAACAAACTGGCAGCTTGAAGGACAGGATTATCTCTCAAGGATGATTAGGAGCAATTTAGCTACATTTTGAGAACAGGGTTAGAGAACAGAAAATACAATGCAATCTGTCACCAAATGTGTTTTTCTGGGGTGGGGTGGGGGAAGCTGCAATGGAAAAATAGAGCACAGGAAAAGGGAGGAGTGGGAGAGGGGTGGCACTGTAAGAAATAAATAAATCTTATTGTTCCTTAAAGATTAATTGATTTAGGATAATTGGCTTCCAGTATGTTTCTGAGCACAATTCAAGGTGTTGGGGCTGACCTTTGAAGCCCTAAATGGCCTCGGTCCTGTATACCTGAAGCAGCGTCTCCACCCCCATCGTTCTGCCCAGATACTGAGGTCCAGTGCCGAGGGCCTTCTGGCGGTTCCCTCACTGCAAGAAGCCAAGTTACAGGGAACCAGGCAGAGGGCCTTCCCAGTAGTGGCACCTGCCCTGTGGAACGCCCTCCCACTAGATGTCAAAGAGAAAAACAACTACCAGACTTTTAGAAGACATCTGAAGGCAGCCCTGTTTAGGGAAGCTTTTAAGGTTTAATAGACTATTGTATTTCAATAATCTGTTGGAAGCTGCCCAGAGTGGCTGGGGAAACCCAGCCAGATGGGTGGGGTATAAATAATTTATTATTATTATTATTAGATGCAATCCTTTCCCTGAACCAGTTTGGGGCAGTGGTTAGAGTGTTACGACTGGAACCATGGGCCTTCAAATCTCTATGAAGTTACGAAGCTCGTTGGGTGATCTTTGGCCAGTCACTCTTTCTCCGTCTAAGCTATTTCCCTCATATGCTGCTTGGTTCTCTTTGGAGGAAATGTGAGATATAAATGAAGGTAATAAATAAACCCACCCACTGAGCAGCCCTTGAAAGTGGTGAAGGTGCTGGTTGACTGGCGGAGAAAGGAGGTATAAGGGCGAAATGGGATGCCCACCTTGAAACATTGGCAGAAGGCTCTGCAGGCTGGAAGTCTCTGCCAGCAGAGTACGGATGGCGAAGAGGAGACAAAAATAGGCTGTGGCATAAATGACATGGAGGGGAAGCAACCTGGGGTCCATTCAGATGTCCCATCAGTCCGATACACTCCTGTAATCCAAAGCTTCTGGAGGTCATCAGGCTGACAAATCTTGTTCTGTCCATTAATTGGTCATGATGCTAGCTATCTCAGGCATCTGCTTCCCAACATGGAATGGAAGAGAAGAAGCCCAGTCTGTGAGGGCACATTAAAAGCCCCTGAGAGTCCTCACCAAAGCTTTGGGCACCTGGTGGCACAGTGGGTGGTGAAAAGTCTTTGCAGGTTCAACAGGACCTGCACCCCTTGCCTTCTGTACTCTGGAAAAAGTAGACACAGGAAGTATTTAAAAGCAGACCTGGTTCACAGACTGGGCTGAGTTCATCTCCAACAGAATCCAAGACATTACAGAAGGAAGCAGGCAATGCATTATGCAGATATAATTATGCCAGTATTTGTTATTCTCTGATTATTGAATAAACATACATTTGAACTCCAGAGCTCCCACACTGCCGTGTTGACTTGCATCATCCCCTAACACTTGCTTCGTCCAATTTGCTCCCTAATTTAAAATTACAATTTGAGGGCAGTAATTTTTTATTAATTTTGTAAAAAGATAGAAATCCCAGAACACTTAAAGGCTCCCACAATGACATTCACTATCTGTAACGAACCAATGCATTGTAATTCATTTTGTGTGCGCCTGTTTTCTTCTAAAACCTTTTTTATTTTTATAGTGGCCTTTTTTCTTTTTCTGATTTTCTTTTTCTTAGGGCTTCCATATAGCCATAAACCTCTTGTTAATTATACAAAGTTTCGTCCTTTGCCATGGTAGGCAATATGATTTAACTATCAGCTCCCTATTCTCCTTGTGGGGCGGTTAGACAGTGTACCACCTAAGCCCTCTTCAGGTTTCATGCCTCTCACCTGGGCACATGAATGCTAGCTCCACCTTCCCTTTCGGATCAGGTCCATGCTGCTCGCCACACATCGGAGGGCAAATCTCTGCAGCGTATGGTCTCTGCAAATGATTTAGAACCCTGAATGACCAGTGTGGAGGGCAATGGGAATGGGCAGAGTGATGCAACAGAGTGGGAGGAGCTATGTGGGACTGCTTTTTTGAAGATGATTCGGAAACTTCAACTGGTCCAAAATGCAGTGGCTGGGATTCCCTTGGTTGCCAGTTCATTTCTGGGCCTAATTCCAAGCATCACACATAATGGCCTAAGTGAGAGATGTTAACATTTTTAAAATTAATTTTTAAATTGATAATATTTCCATTGAAGAAAATAAACTGGAAATAAAAAGTTAACCGAGTAAATTGGCAAAAATGTATAAATCTAAATTAAATAAGTTTTGGAAAGATGGTTCTTTTTATCATATGTAGTGTGGTTAAAGCTTCTTGGGAAATGATATATGATGAATGGAAAAATATGTTTAAAATAAGATGTGTAAAAAAATCCCCAGAAGCTTTCCTTTTGGGAATTATAGGGACAGAACTACCCAAACTGTACAGAAATTTATTCATGTATGCGGCTACAGCAGTAAGAATGTTACTTGACCAAAAATAGAAAGAAAAAGTAGTCCAGGCAAAAGAAGAATGGATACAAAAACTTGTGGAATATGCAGAATTGGCAAAACATACTGGAAAAATAAGAAATCAAGTTAACAAACTTTTTATAAAAGAATGGAAATGGTTTACTGATTCTTTCACACAGATGTAAGCATGTATGGTTATTTATAACCTCCTATATTTTTTATAAATGCTTTCCCTATATTGATATATTTGACCATGCGAAGTCTACATCTATAAGTAATCCGCTCATAGGTTGTGAGTGTTGTCATATCCTCAAGCTATTGACTGAGGGCAAGGGTATAGATTGACCTTTCTGGTGCATCAACATCAGTCTTTTGGCCGCAGTAAGGGCACAAAGAATCTATTTACATCATCCAGTTGTTAAATTCCATACAGTATGTACGTAATTCAAAAGAATATTTTCCTCTGAAAATTTTAACTTTCTCTGCACAGCCATGTTTATACAAACCTATACTTTCCCCCAAAATTTAGCAAGCGAAGGACATTGTAAAAACACGTGATTCAAAGAAGCATTATCCTGACTGCATCTCCAACAGCACGCTGTCTTAGATAGTCCTTTTCTATAGAAATGTAATGGGATCCAATAAATTCTAAATATTATTTTCTGTTGTGTAAGTTGCAATTTAGCGAGCGATGTTAACATAATCACATAAGAGATGCAACCCTGCTCTGGAGCAGACTGAAGGCCTCCATGTCAGGAGCTCGTCCTACACTTGAGTAGGACCCTGGCAGAGACACATGCCTGAATGGCATGTTCTCTCCTTCCTGGTTGATCGTTCGGGAGCTTCAAAAGCTTTCTTCAGCCCGAACATCACAGCGACCGATGCCAACAGACTTCGGCACACTTAGGGATCCGCAGAGTGTTCACAGTTTGCGTAACAGAACTCAGCAACTCAACATTTAGGCTAATCTACTTTATTTACATATAAACACACACGGAGCACTGCAACATGGCTCCCTCTCTCTCTAGCATCAGATAGCAAAGAGGAAGAACAAAGGACAATAGTTCCACTTCACGGAACACAGTAACACAAACATCCTGTCTCCGTCACTTCCCACTCTGTGGAGTCAAAACATATACCGTCATGTGATAGACAAAAACCCCATGACTGCAATCATGGAGCAGGAATTCTATCTAGTCCAGCTTCTTTTTCTCATCGTTGCCAATCTGATCCTTGTGGTGAACCTGGAAGCAAGACACGAGTGCAACATTGCTCTCCCACCCTATCTGTGATTCTTAGGAATTGGTATCCAGAGGCATCAGGCCTCCCAACAGTGGAGGCGGATGCTTTTGGAGGTCTGTTGGTAGAGCATGAGACTCTTAATCTCAGGGTCTTGGGTTTGAGCCCCACACTGGGTGGCAGATTCCTGCACTGCAGGGGGTTGGACTTGGATGACCCTTGCGGTCCCTTCCAGCTCTAACATTCTATGCTTCCATGACACCAGCATGGCCAGAGACCAGGGATGATGGCAGCTGTAGTCCCACAACTTTGGGAGCTGGGTGAGCACAGGTTCCCCATCCTTGCTAAGGCAAGAAAGCTTTGTAAAGACACAAAAAACAGACGCTGCTCCAAACACTCGTGGAAGGATTTCCTACCAACTAACCTTGCCTCAGTTGTCCCAAAGTGACCAGCGTAACTTGGAATAATTGCCTGTTCAGGGGACCAGTAATGGACTGCATGCAGTGCATGACAGGATTGGTGCGTTTAAGTCACTTAAGGAATCTCCAAATGGCAGCACTGGAGGACAGGGGGAGAACTAGCCTTTCTCTGGCTCTGTTATTGAGCTGTGTAACTGTATAAGCTCCTATTAATTCTATGGCAATTTCTCTTACGGAGTTGCCTTGCAAGAAAACTGTTGCTCACTCCAGCAATGACATTTCAGGCGCATGCATCAGGCTGATCATCTCATTACACACACCTCAGGTTCTTCAAATGCTACATATGCCCTGATGCCTTCAGAGAGGCTTATGTACACAGGTGTATTTGATGGGTACATTTGTGCACAGCTGAATGGTTACATGTTCGTTGCACATCCATCCTATTGCTCACACATGCAGAGCAGACTTAAATTTAGGGGTCATAAAAAAGGCTTCTCAATTCTGCCAGTATCCGCCATGAATGCAAAAGTCCCTGCTGCAGAAATTCCACCCCACAATGTCTCAGGAGAATGGATGCCACCTCGAGGGCAGGGCTAAATGCATAGCCCTGTAGCCCCAAGATGTGATGCAGTGTGAATGCCATTATTATTCCATTTTTCAACCCGGACATTGAGATCTAGCTCGGAGGGCCTTCTAGCGGTTCCCTCTCTGACAGAAGTGACTGTGCAGGAAAGCAGGCAGAGGGCCTTCTTGGTAGTGGCACCCATCCTGTGGAACGCCCTCCCATCAGATGTCAAGGAGATCAAGAACTATACAACTTTTATAAGACATCTGAAGGCAGCCCTGTATAGGGAAGTCTTTAATGTTTGATGTTTTATTATGCTTATATATTTGTTGGAAGCCACCTGGAGTGGTTGGGGCAACCTAGTCAGATGGGTGGGGTATAATAATAATAATAATAATAATAATAAATAAAATAAAAATAAATTTATACCCCACCCATCTGGCTGGGTTTCGCCAGCCACTCTGGGCGGCTTCCAACAGAATATTTAAATACAATAGTCTATTAAACCTTAAAAGCTTCCCTAAACAGGGCTGCCTTCAGATGTCTTCTAAAAGTCTGGTAGTTGTTTTTCTCTTTAACATCTAGTGGGAGGGCGTTCCACAGGGCGGGTGCCACTACCGGGAAGGCCCCCTGCCTGGTTCCCTGTAACTTGGCTTCTTGCAGTGAAGAACTGCCAGAAGGCCCTCGGCACTGGACCTCAGTGTCTGGGCAGAACGATGGGGGTTGAGACGCTCCTTCAGGTATACTGGACCGAGGCAGTTTAGGGCTTTAAAGGTCAGCACCAACATTCTGAATTGTGCTCAGAAACGTACTGGAAGCCAATGTAGGTCTTTCAAGACCAATGTTATATGGTCTCAGCGGCTGCTCCCAGTCATCAGTCTAGGTGCCGCGTTCTGGATTAGTTGTAGTTTCTGGGTCACCTTCAAAGGTAGCCCCACATAGAGCACATTGCAGTAGTCCAAGCGAGAGATAACTAGAGCATGCACCAGTCTGGCGAGGCAATCCGTGGGCAGGTAGGGTCTCAGCCTGCGTACCAGATGGAGCCGAAAAACAGCTGCCCTGGACACAGAATTGAACTGTGCCTCCATGGACAGCTGTGAATTCAGAATGACTCCCAGGCTGTGCACCTGGTCCTTCAGGGGCACAGTTACCCCATTCAGGACCAGGGAGTCCTCCACACCTGCCCGCCCTCCTGTCTTGACTTCTGTCATGTCAGGATTCAACCTCAATCTCAAGGTGATGATGATGATGTCATTCTTCTGAGCACTGAAAGACTACAGTGAACCTACATAGATAGGCTTACCTAGCAACCGGTTCTCTGTTTACATCCATTTTCAAGGAGCATAGGGAGCTGATCCTACTGTTGGGTGGCGTGAGGTGACAGCCTCAGGTGGCTCATTTGGGGTGTCATCCAAGTCAGAAAATAGTTAGTTATTTACACAGAACCTGATGCATTTCTACTCTGACTAAGTCCAGCAGGCTTCAGGGGAGCGTAGTGCTAAGTGAAATGTATATAGCAGGGGTGCATAGCTAAGGTGATGCCCTCTAGCTGTTGTGACCATTTCTGACCGCTGTCCATGCTAGCAGGTGCTGAATGGAGCTGCCCTCCGCAACCTCTGGGGGAGATTGTGTTGGCTACTCCAGTCCATGGGACAGTGGTGGTGTGCTCAGGTCCTGGTTGGCACCTGGGCATCTGGTTGGCATTGTGAGCATCTAGTTGGCCACTGTCGGAACAGAATGCTGGAGTAGATGCACCTGTGACCTGACCCAGCAGCACTCTGGGTGCATTCAGACACACACACCCTCATTCTGCACTTAAAGGCTTAACCCCTGCTTGACCCCTGCACCCATTTTAAGTTGGCTGCATGTGAGAGGATAAGTAGATGAAAACATGCCAAACAGAAGCAAGAACCTGCGGTCGTTGTGCTTTCCTAAGATGAAACACGGTGCAATTGCCAGCTGATTGAGAGCCCTGATTTAAAACAATTACTCATCTAACGATAAGCCCCTTCCAATGCGTTTTCGCTCTGCTTTTGCTACAGTGCCTTTAACTCAGCTCCTCTCCTTCTTCTCTGTGCAACAGGACATGTTACCATGGAGACTGGGGGTGGGGGCGAACTGGGGGTGGCGGGGAAGAAATCTGCGGTGAATCTGCCTGCCGAGCTTTTCCTGGTCTTATTCTAAACCCGAGAATTGAGGGCTTCTGTTTATAACGCAGCCTGCGGGATTTTGTTTTCATGCTCAACTCAAATGTTTTTTCTTCTTCTGTTCTATATTTATTTTCCTCTTGCTCTCCCCCCCCCCCCGGGCATGCACGTGTTTGCATGATGGGAGGGGGAGGATGGTAGCGAAAAGGGAAAGAGATATTATTATTATTATTGCTGCTAGCTAGGGTTTCTTCTTAAAACTGGGGCATCTGCTTAGCAATATCAAGCTCGCCATTAAACAGCGATGGCTAGCTAGCTAACAAGCCCCCCCCCCCATCCCCTTTAACACACTGCCTTCCATCTCTTTCTGGTCTTTCATTGCAATAGTTTGCAAAAGGTTGCTACCTGGTGGTTAGAAGAAGGAAGTGCTGGCTGTGATGGTTGCGATACCCTTTGCCTGAAGTTATTCAGCTTTCTGTGCTATTTTGAAATTACAGCGATGGAAGTAGCATGACTATAGGCAATATTTAGCCAAGTGGAAGAAAAGCTACTACTGAAGGGACAAGCAATGCGTTGCGCCAACAGGGAGTTTGGGAAGAGAGTTCGTTTTTATTTATGTATTAAAGTATTTCCATACTGATAAGCGTGCTCCCTCTAAGATATGTCTGGAGGGTGACAATGGGAGAGTGGGTCATTTAAAAAAAAAAATATTTGCCCTCTGTTTGTGGAATGGTCTCTGCAGGGTGACAACTTAGTCATTTGTCTGATGCTAGGCAAAGGTTGTTTTTATTTTTTTCAGCATTTGGACAGCAACATTGTCCAGGCTTTTGGTGGCTTTTGGTCTTCATCCTGTGTGGAACAATGTGGGTATTTTGTGCTGGTTTAGAATTTTTTTTTTTTTGGATGAGGGCTTTCAGCATTTTATATTTGCATACTTTGATTTATAAAATGCATTTTGAAATTGTTGTAAACCATGTTGGGAGACCTCTGAAAGTTGGACGCAATTTATAGCAAATACAGTGGTACCTCGGGTTAAGAACTTAATTCGTTCTGGAGGTCTGTTCTTAACCTGAAACTGTTCTTAACCTGAGGCACCACTGTAGCTAATGGGGCCTCCTGCTGCCGCTGTGCCGGTGCTGCATGATTTCTGTTCTCATCCTGAAGCAAAGTTCTTAACCCGAGGTAATATTTCTGGGTTAGCAGAGTCTGTAACCTGAAGCATATGTAACCTGAAGCATCTGTAACCCGAGGTACCACTGTACAATTAGCCAACTAACTGCCCTGTTCCAGTTGTGAGGAAATGGAAGACTTCGTAGAACTCTGAGTGGCACAGTGACCTAGAAGTGGGAGAGAAATTCAACCCAGGCTTCATTTGAGGCTGAATCTAGCACTTTCGGGGGGGGGGGGGAGTGAACTGAAACCCAGCTAGCTTTCAAAATTTGCACTTACCTGAATTGTGCTGTGCGGTTTGCCAACTAAGCAACATTTAGAAAGGTATATACACAGTGGTACCTCGGTTTACAGACACTTCAGGTTACAGACGCTTCAAGTTACAGACTCTGCTAACCCAGAAATAGTACCTTGGGTTAAGAACTTTACCTCAGGATGAGAACAGAAATCGTGCGGCAGCAGCGGGAGGCCCCATTAGCTAAAGTGGTGCTTCAGGTTAAGAACAGTTTCAGGTTAAGAACGGACCTCCAGAACAAATTAAGTTCTTAACCTGAGGCACCACTGTATTACTGGAAAGTGTGTGGCAAAATAAATACATTGGTGAAAATAACACCCCAAAATGCCATATATTAGGGGGGAAATTGCTGGCAAATTAGCCAAAGTTCGGTATAAAAATGTGTTTATTAGGCTAAATGCATGCTAAAATCCCGGTGAATTTTCATGAATGTGTGGGTGTGGGTGTACACCCCCAAAAAAAATGTCTGCAAAATGCGGTGGACTGAATTTAAGATTGGAAAAAAAGGAGAAATTGAGAAAACTGGAAGTTCTGCCATCCCTATAGTGGCTGTACAAGCCAGTTGCAGGATTTGGGGTCAGGACTTTACTGGCAACCCTCTGAGATCATTTATTGGCTCCTCTTTGTTAATTAGCAGTCTTCATCTCTGTTCCCTCACAGCTCAGCCTCTGATTTCTCAGCAGTCTTTGTAATATTTTGTTAAGATTGGACATAATTGAAAGCCTAATTTTCCACAGCTATAACAAGAATATATTTAGAAACTAGAAAGTCTCCGGGAAGCGCCCTCACAGAGCCAAACCAAATAATAAATCCGTATTCAACAGAGAGCTTAATGTGCCGTTAATGGCTGCTTATTTTTACCACACGATTCCCCTTTTCTGATTCTTTCACACAGATGTAAGCAGATGGCGAGGACAAAATCCTCCCTGCTTTCCGCAGGGAGAGCCCCCTTGTGGGCAAATGTGGACTCCCACCCAGAAAAATGCAGCAGGCAGTTAGAACTGGAAACTAGGTGCCCAGCAAAACAATCCTATGTGGCAACATTGCAAGGTCTGGAGGTGACAGAGTTGAGGATTCCCACTGTAGAAGCCTAGCAAGGAAAGCTGCTCAACACACTTCCAGCCATTAAGAACAAATTTGACCAAAATTAAGCACTTATTTTTTGTCCTGCTGATTTTGATAGCCTAGTTAAGCATGTGCTTCAAGGTAAAGGTAAAGGTACCCCTGCCCGTACGGGCCAGTCTTGACAGACTCTGGCGTTGTGCGCCCATCTCACTTAAGAGGCCAGGGGCCAGCGCTGTCCGGAGACACTTCTGGGTCACGTGGCCAGCGTGACATCGCTGCTCTGGCAAGCCAGAGCCACACACGGAAACGCCGTTTACCTTCCCACTGGTAAGCGGTCCCTATTTATCTACTTGCACCCGGAGGTGCTTTCGAACTGCTAGGTTGGCAGGCGCTGGGACCGAGCAGCGGGAGCGCACCCCGCCGCAGGGATTCGAACCGCTGACCTTTCGATCGGCAAGTCCTAGGCGCTGAGGCTTTAACCCACAGCGCCACCTGCGTCCCCAAGCATGTGCTTAAGTCTCTGCTATTCAGCTCATGGGTATGCAAAAGTATTTAATTCTGGCTGGGTAATAACAACAACAATAAATAATTTATATGCCGCCCATCTGACAGGGTTGCCCCAGACACGCTGGGCAGCTTTCAACAAATTATAAACATGTTCTTATTTCAAATGTGTCTCATAATGTACAGTTCAATGGGTGAAATAAAAGTTCTTCCTTGTTTTGCTATAGGAGGGGTAGCCAATGTGGTTCATTCCAGATGTTTGGGACTACCATTCCCACCATGTTGTCAATTTCTGACCTATAGTTCTCTTGATGCATTACAATACATTTGGGAGCGGGGGTGGAGCAGGATTGTTGTAGATGCTCTGCTTTCTTCCTCTACGTGCAAAATCCACCCCATGTCTGCCAGGGCTTTGCATCAGATTTGGCTAAGACCTGAGCCAAATCAGGCATATTCAGAGGGGTCCAGATGTTGGATGAGGCAGGCATAGATAGCAACAGATTGCTATAAGTTTGGTGGGATGGTGTCAGGCTCAAGGGCTTCTCTCCCCCCCCAGGAGCATCAAGGATCAAAGAAGAAACAAGAAAGTTCGTACAGTGGTACCTGAGGTTCTGGAGGTCCGTTCTTAACCTGAAACTGTTCTTAACCTGAGGTACCACTTTAGCTAATGGGGCCTCCTGCTGCTGCTGCGCTGCCGCCGCACAATTTCTGTTCTCATCCTGAAGCAAAGTTCTTAACCTGAGGTACTATTTCTGGGTTAGTGGAGTCTGTAACCTGAAGTGTCTGTAACCCGAGGTACTACTGTATTAGTGGTTTTTATTCAGTAATTGTGGAGCAAGGCAAACAACCCAGTCTTAACTCCATAGTGACGTTGCTCACTCTGAGCCCCTCCCTTCCCTGGCAACAGCCTGTGGCTCTACAGGAGACTTCAGGAGTCAAATGTCGTTGAACCCTTTGCTCTTGAATTCTGAGTGAGCGACAAGTACGGGGTGAGGGTGGAGCTTCTATGCTCTCCAAGGAAGTCTCTGCTGGCAGTACTCCAACTCCTCCTCCTTTGCCTAAGATCTCATAGCTTGGCAGCTCTGCCTTCTGCTGTAATACAATCCTGTCTCCCTCTTGTCTAGAAACTACTGGGGGGGTGATTCTCCCCACTCCCCCTCCTCCTCCGATGGAAGCAGAAGAGAAGGAGGGGCTGATTCCCAAGCCTCCTCTTCAATCCAGCCCCTGACATCTGGCCAAGAGTGATCTATGGCTATCAGGGGGTAGGGCATCACTTACTACACTACACTTGATCTTAGCCAAAAGGCCGAGAAGCGATCAAACAGGGAGGAGAGGCATAATTGGGTGGGAAAGCACCACAAAATGGCAAACACCTACCCTGACCGCTTGCTGTGTCTTCCCTGGAGAAAGTAGGAGCCCACCGCTTGACACTTCTTCTAGCCTGAGGCTTGTCCCTTGAAGTAGCACCAGGCAGGATGAATGGCTCCATCAGCAGAGACATCAATCCAACAGGATGCAGGGTGATCTCTTACAAGTGGCTTCCCTGCAGAGACTGAGCAACCCCGCTGCACAGCTGTTAACAGCGATGATTCACCAACAGTGTGTAGGTGAGAACACAAACACCCGGGGGACAGGTCAGCTAATTAACACAGGTGATAGAGATGAACTTCTTGATACCTTGTAATTCAGCAAGTTTGTGTTTCAGGCTCCCCCACGGAGTTCCTTTCTTCAAGAGTATTTATTTATCTGTTCCAATATTTATACTAACTTTCATATGAAATATCAGAAGGTGGTACAGGGACAGAAAACACAGCATTGCTGTAAAAACAATGAAATCAGCAAACATGTCAGTAAGAGCTGGTTGGCCAAGGATCTCAGGTTCGAAAGTCCCATCCGGATAACACAGTCTTCAGAAGACGCCTAAAAGCGAGCAGGGATGACTCTAGTGGCAAGGAGTTCCATAGTCTGGGGCCTGCCACACTACAGGCTCAGTCTCTAGGAAGGACCAGCTGAGCCTCAGGGGCAGATAAGACCACCCAAAGTGTCCCATCAGAAGATCTCAGTGATCAAGGGGATCCTTAAGGTACTTTGAGTCCAAGTTGTTTAGTGCTTTGTGAATTAGCACAAGATTCTGGAGGGTAGGACTCGAACCAGTGACTTCAAGATACAAGAAAGGAGACTCCAACTAAACATCAGGAAGAACTTTCTGACAGTAAGAGCTGTTCAACAGTGGAACGGAGGTTGTGGGCTCTCCTTCCTTGGAGGTTTTTAAGCAGAGGTTGGATGCCCATCTGTCATGGATGCTTTAGCTGAGATTCCTGCGTTGCAGGCGGTTGCAGGCAATTCTATGATCCTTGACCCTGGCCCAGTAGGAAACTGATAACAAATTCAGCAGCAGAGTAACTTGTTGCCAGTAGTCTGTTCCTGTGAGCAGTCTGACTGCTGCATTTGGCATCTCCCAGAACAGATGCAAGGGCAGCTTAATTATTACCTTAAGGCACAGAGTCCTGGGAGACCGAACTGTCTCCCTGCTGTTTCTTTTTATCAATCATGCCAATTTTGATGTCAGATTCATGGCCTTTTATCCTTTTGCATAGAGACCTGTGCTGTCCTGTCTAGATGAGGGAAGGACATTTCTGACAGATAATAGCACGCATCACACTGGAAGATAAACAAGTGAAGTAATCTTTCTATCTCTCCTTTAAAATGGAATAATGGAATTGCCCTTTATTTAAAACAGAAAGCAATCTGATGCACTTTTCTATGACATAATTGCATTATGTGCTCAATGAGTGATGAATCCTGTTTTGTAACTAAGGAGATGAAGAACAGCACAGCTGCCATTAAGATGTGTTGAAGCTCTTTTGGAAAAAATGGCACCAGACTCCTATCAATTTTGGTTTCTCTCAGTTTCCTACTTTTCCATTCTTCCATTTCCCACATCTCCCCATCAGTTTCCTTTTTTTTCATTTTTAAGTCCCCATGAACACTCTGGTGCGAATTTCCTCTAATAGACAAGTTTTTGCATGTAATTTTGCTTCCATACTCAGTTTTACAAAGCAGTTTCCCCTGATATAATGCATGTGTATGTTGTTGCCACTAGTAGATGAGTTTCTTTGCACACTGTACCCAGTGCATGCATTTTTGTACAAATTGCTTGGCTTGAAAGCTGCATTGCAAAATTCAGAGACATGCGAATTTCAAAGACCGGCTGCTTTGGTTTGAATATTTTTCAGGGAAGTGCAGCCTAGGTAGATTTGTTTTTCAATGCAAACTGAGTGCAATTTATTCCCCATTCCTAGATTGGAGTTAAGAGACAGTGCAGACCCAGAATCATGCAGTCGGTGGGCTTTCTGTAGTCTTGGACAGCTTAAGGAGAAAATACCATTACAAGGCCATAGATAAGCTATGATAATAATGAATTCCAGTGCTCTGCAAAGATGTTTACACCTCCCCCTACAGCTATACACTTGCAGTTTTACCTAATCATGCACAGGGTAACTCTAAGTTCACAAATGATTCATGAGCGTCAGCGCAGGAACCTGTTGCATTGCAAATGTGTTCCATTAAATTCAAGGTGGATGCATGTATTTCCCCCTGCAACAGAACTTTACATACATTTGCAGAGAGTGAGCTTATTGCTAGTGGCTTGCAGTGCCTGTTGAATGACACAGCCAAGATTTTTGGCGCTCATGGACACATGGCCTTTGGAAGAAACCTCAGCTTCTGTAATTAGGAATGAGGAATGGCAATAATAATAATAATAATTCCAGTTACAGATAGGTAGCCGTGTTGGTCTGCCATAGTCAAAACAAAATAAAAAAATTCCTTCCAGTAGCACCTTAAAGACCAACTAAGTTAGTTCTTGGTATGAGCTTTCGTGTGCATGCATTCTCACCCCTTGCTTTTTCCTGTAAAACCTATTGCAATTGTTAAGAGTCGTCAACAGGCTCATCACAGCTATCTGCCAATCACCCATTCCCACCACCCTTCTGAGTAATACCCCTCCCCACCTTCTCACTATATAGAAGGGTCTGGTGACTTCTGTTTCAGTGTATCTGAAGAAGTGTGCATGCACACGAAAGCTCATACCAAGAACTAACTTAGTTGGTCTTTAAGGTGTTACTGGAAGGAATTTTTTAAATAATAATAATAATAATAATAATAATAATAATAATAATAATAATTTATTTATACCCCACCCATCTGGCTGGGTTTCCCCAGCCACTCTGGGTGGCTTCCAACAAAACACTAAAATACAATAACCTATTAAACATTAAAAGCTTCCCTAAACAGGGCTGCCTTCAGATGTCTTCTAAAAGTTTGGTAGTTATTTTTCTCTTTGACATCTGATGGGAGGGCGTTCAACAGGGCGGGTGCCACTACCGAGAAGGCCCTCTGCCTGGTTCCCTGTAACTTGGCCTCTCGTAGCGAGGGAACCGCCAGAAGGCCCTCAGAGCTGGACCTCAGTGTCTGGGCTAAACAATGGGGGTGGAGACGCTCCTTTAGGTATACTTCAGGTTGAGGGAGTAGGGTATGCTTAGCTTGGTAAAGAGGAGACTGAGAGGAGATCTGCTAGCCATCTTCACGTATTTCACATATGTCCCATGGAAGATGGAGCAAGCTTGTTTTCTCCTGCTCCAAAGGTAAGTCTCACTGAGTTAAGTGGAAGAGTCAAGCACATGCTTAATTGGTTCTAGCTGAAATCAGCAGGACTTAAAAGTACGTAGCTTTGACACTAATAAGGACCTGTGTCTTAACAAAAGCCCTATGCATTACCAAAGTGTTCTCTGTGGAGGGTGACAAGATCATTAAAGAAAAGGCCTGCTACAGAAAAACAGCAAAGAGATGACCACCCGTAACCACAATATATACCGTCTCTCTTATATGTTATCTGTGTGGGCACATATTTCCCAGCAACTGATCTGTTCCATCCCATTCTGCATCAATCAGTGCTCTAAAGTAAATTGTGTTAGGATATTTCCGTTCCACCTTAAAAGGGAGCAGGCTTTGTGAGTCACAGAGTCTGCGTATTTCCTGTTCACAGGAAGTTTATGTTTTGTCTTTGCTTTCGTTTCTCTCTCTGTGCCTGAGACATTAAAGCAGGCAGTCATGTTTTCTTTGTTCTGACCAACGCTGAATAAAGTTGTAAATAATGCTCTCCTGCGTGCATCTTTCGCTGTGCATTATCTGCTGATAGAGCGTGCACCAGCTCTGGAATGGGGCAAGCTATTTCTGGAGCTCGTGTCGCTAATTGAATGATACTGCGTGTCTACGGGAGATTGATGGATCGTCCGGAATCGACGTGGGGCCTTGATGGCTGATGTCTCCCTGGCAGTATCCCAACAAATTGAAATATATGCATTTTTGAATATATGGAAAACATTTTGCACTGTATTTTGTGAATTATTATTTTTTGCATAAAATGACCATAGAGCCAGAAGTGCTGGGATAATGTAAGACATAATGTAGCTCATCTGCAACAGCCTCTTATTCCTTCTGGACTTCATACTGCCTACAAACTGTGATTTTTTTTAATCATCAAAGTCAGCATGAACTGCATAAATCGCTCAGGGTTTAGGCTAAACTGATTTCAAGGGAAGGCACAACAACAGCACCTTCGAGTTTCTGTTTCTTTAATAGGAAGCTGTAAATATACTGACTCACTTTCAGTGACTGTGGTTATTATAAGAATACTTATTCTTGTTTTGGTGCAGTGCTTGTCATAACTTGTATCACATCTCCATTTTCTTTTGGCCTTTGTAACACAACTGCTTGCTGTAATATTCCCCAAGTCTCGTTGGTTTACCCAATAGATCCTCTGAACAATTGACATTTTGATAATCTTTACTAGTATCAGCTAGGGATGGATGGATTGGTCAGTACGCCTTGCAGAGGTGTTCATTCACAATTTCATTCTCTCCTGTTTCTGCACAAATTTGCAATTTATTTATTTTTGGTGGGAGAGAATGACATTTGTCCTAATCATAGACGTGCTTGCTTAAATTTTTGCTTCAATGGCCTAATTCACTAATAGTAAAAAAAAAAAACTCTCAAATGCTAATAAGCAACTAATTGTAAGCAGATAAACTGTGCAGAGTAGACTCAATTGCACCGTAAGTAGACAAGACCATTGGCTGAATTAGTCTAGCTCCTTTAACAGATCTCATTACATCAGTTAAGGCTTGGAGGGTCACTTATCTAAACATGCAAGAGATGAAAATGACTCATTTCTATGTCATTATCCTCCACAGATCCAAGGGGTCTTTTCTTCATGCTTCACATTAGTACAATTTCATTCACCTTAGTGGAATTTCAACCCATACTCCAAAGGCACAAAAGAGAAATTTACAGTTATCAGGGACAAAAGAGATGCCTCTTTAATCTAGAAATCCACACTTTTGCACAACTATTTCAGGTGCAGAAGCTCTGCCTCATTTGCATCCAGCCACCCTGGGATAAGTGAGTGGCTTTGAAGCACCCTAATCTTGTATTTTGCATAGCATGTCTCCTTCTACATGATGAGGAAAGGGGAATGTAAAGTTACTATACTAAAATGTTTTGGTGCAAGTGGAGTACTGGTGGCATTCATCAGCCACAGGGACATACAGAAAGAGGACCGACTTATTTGACATCAAGGGCAAATCTTACTCTGTAGATACAACTACATCCAGTGCCATCTAGTGACTAAATGATATAATGACACTATCCACTTTTGCTATTTTCAATTTCCCCCCATTGCTGCCTCACCTCCGCTTTACTCTATTGCATCCTCTTTCCCTCTCCCTAGCAAAAACCATAATTCTTAGCACATAGCATGTCCAAAGCACTTTCAATGTATCAGCTCGGGTCCATTTCGTGCATTCAGTGGCATGTTTGTGTGCATGGATGCATGGTGAAATCATGCAGGGGTGCAATGGTGAAAGGGCAATTCGTGTGCCATTCAGATAACTTCCAGTGTGAACTAGAGACAACTGAGCTTCCTGAATCTTCTTTGGATCAACTCAGAAAAATAACCTTAGGAAAACTCTAGGGGGAAATTGGGTAATTTTTCTAAGCTGATCCGAAGGTTTTGAAATATGACCCCACTCCTAGAGTAAGAGGTATTCTTTTTTTGTCTGCTCCTGTGAAGACTAGCATAGCCTCTAACATTTTTCTGATGAAAATAAGGATGTCCTATTCAACAACAACAACAACAACAACAATTATTTATTGAATTTATATACCGCCCTATACCTGGAGGTCTCAGGGCAGTTCACAAAAAAGGTCATGATATATAAAATTAAAATAAAAACAATAATCCAATAACACCCCCCCTCAAAAAAGAGCCACATTTTAAAGGGTATAGGATCACATTATCCCAGCTCTTATGGCTTTATGGTCATTTGATGCCCCCCCCAAATAAAAATCCACAAAATACAGCCAAAATGTTTTCCATTCATCTAAAAATATGTACAAAGGCCTGGTTAAAAAGGAATGTTTTTTTGCCTGGCACCTAAAGGTGTATAATGAAGGCGCCAGGCAAACTTCCCTAGGAGAGCATTCAACAACAACAATTTTATTTTTATACCACCCATTCTGGGTGGCTTCCAACACATATAAAAAACGTAACAAAACATTAAACATAAAAAAATCTTCCCTATACAGGGCTGCCTTCAGATGCTTAGCTCGGGTGGGGGGGTCGCATCACTCCATACCTTCTAACATTTCTCTGATGCAAATAAGGATGCCCTAAGGAAAAGCGGGACATTCCAGGATCAAGTGAGAAACCTGGAGGGCTTCTGTAAATTCGGGACTGTCCCTGGAAAATAGGGACACCTGGAGGGTCTGGACTAGTGGAACTGTTCCTTTGGGTTGTATAAGGGCAGGGGAAATCCAATGTGGGAGTAAAATCAGAGGGAAGAAGGCCACCCCGCCCCAAGAGTGACCTTCCCCTCCACCCTCAGGAAATGGATCATGCAAATTGGGCTTCCATATGGTTGTAAAGTCATTTAAGGTGCGTAGTAAATACCCCCTGTTGGACTGGTCATGTTGTGATGATGTCTGATGATTGTCTTCCAAAGCAACTACTCTATTCCGAACTTAAAAATGGTAAGCGTAATGCTGGCGGTCAACAAAAGAGGTTTAAAGACTGTCTCAAGGCAAATCTAAAAAAAATGTAGTATAAACACTGACAACTGGGAAACACTGGCCTGCGAGTGCTCCAGTTGGAGAACAGCCTTTACCAAAGATGTTGTGGGCTTTGAAGACACTCAAACTCAGGATGAAAGGGGAAAATGTGCTAAGAGGAAGGCACGCTTGGCAAATCCACACTGTGATCAACTTCCGCCCGGAAACCTATGTCCCCACTGTGGAAGGACGTGTGGATCTAGAAATGGCCTCCACAGTCACTTACAGACTCATTGTTAAAATCGTGTTTATGGAAGACAATCTTACTCAGCTATAAGTGATTGCCAAAGAAGAAGAAGAAGAAGAAGAAATGCCACCTGTGTGTTGGAGGGGAGAGACTCATGCTATGTTATCTCATTCCTACCACCACCATAGTTGAGTGTTATGAACACATTTATTCTTACAACCCTGCATAGTAATTCAATATTATTCTCTTTTCTTTAAAAAATCAATTTTTTTTAAAAAAATTGATTTAATTTTCAAATTTTCAAATTTACAAACGATCAGCAAGCAACCAAAACAAAAAGAGAATTCAATTTTTAAAAATCAATTTTATTAAAGGTTTTCAACACTGAATACCATAAAAACCAAACAAAGTTAATATCTAAAGAGATATCGTCATTCAATAATAGTTAAATATGATCATCAGAACTTATTGGGAACTATATTTAAATGTTCATTTAAAAGCACACTTTTAAACTGCTTAAGGGTTTCCAGGAGCAAAATCAAAGTATTTTGAGTTTTCACTGTATAAAGGATAAGGTTTCAGTCAGATGAAAGAGCTGTCTGATCCAGTCACCTGGAATTTCTTCTCTCTGAGGACAACCTCGTCAATCTTGAAAGAAGGTGAGTGGCAAAAAAAGTGCTTTGATAGCGCAATGCATTTCATTAGCAATACTCATCATTTGATCTATCTTAAGATTATTAGACAGAAGTGAATCCCCCTCCCTAGCTATTTCTGAAAGAGGGGAAGGAAGATAGAAACTGTGCATTAACAGCATGCTTTATTTAACAAGAAAAGAACTCTCTAGCCTCAATCCAGACACGTATCTGCTTGGATGTGCATGAAAAGAGCCAATTGCACCAATGATTCGTGTCCAGTTGGGGCAGATCTTTCTTGGATTTTTACAGTTTTATATTCAATCAAACAGCACAATATAACATTTGTCATATAAAAGAACCACCACCCCCTGCCCCGTTACTTGCGTGTCAAGACCCCGCAGCCACCCCCTTGTTGAGAAATAACAAGGACACGGATATTAGGTTAATGTTATTGGGCAAATTTTGGCCACAACTTTATTGATTACAGAATGTGTGGGGCATTGGCTTAGGCATTGAATGGACCTGACTATATCTGACTCCTGCCCAATGCACAGGAAGTCTGGTAAGGGTAAACCACTGGAAGGGGGAGCCCTGTCTATGCATACCAACTCCAGCTCCCCCTGGTGTTCTTGTCGGGGTCGTGCCATGACCCTAGCCCCCGACCCGGGCTTCGGACAAGATCAACACCCCTGGATTCCTTTAAGCTTGGAGGGGCAGGGGATGGCCACACCTCTCCTCCCCCACCACAAAGTCAAACCACAACTATAACAAAGTTGCGATGATTGCCACGAGGTAGGCGAAAACCACATGGCCAGTGCCAATTTGCCAAGTGGAAAAATTCCTAGCAGGCCCTTCAATGACAACCAACCGCGGTCCATAGCAAGGCCAGTGCCTAAACCTGCAAAATAGGGAGGGAGGGTGAGGAAGTGAGCCAGAGAGGAAGCCCTCTGGCTCACGCCTGGCCACACCCCCCACCAGCGGATTGGCTGGCCGGGCTCTGACATGGCCGAGATCCCCGGGCAACTAAGTCCCCCACCCCCAGAGGGGAGTGGGTGGCCACGCAGTCCATCACAACTCCTCCCCACTGGGAAGTGGAGCGGATTTCATTTTGGGGCTAGTAGAATCCGAGCCGCCGTTGTAGCATACATAAACAATTTATTTCGCTCTTTTGGTAGTTCCTGTCCTATTATACCCAACAGAAAAGCTTCTGTTTTTTTAACAAATAGTTGGGGCAGATCTTTAGAGAGCTTCCTTCTGGTCTACAGCACTCAGATTCTTACAGGAGTAGATCTACTAAAGTCTTATTAAGAGCCCAGCTATCAAACTGCAGGGGAGGCAATATTTAACCAGCTGAAAGGGTTTTTAAAAATAGAACGAGGAGGGGACATTTTCCTATAAATATCCAGTAATATAAATTATTCTTTAAAAATGCATTATGTTAGATATTAAGCTAAGCTAAATATTAAACAAATGTGGTGCAAAAACCTACCGTTTTTAATAGAATTATGAGGGACCATTTACCTATAAAGTTCTGGTAGCATAATTTTTCTTGTATACATTTATTTATTTATTTAAAATCCACTTTATATTAAATTGTTATTTGTTTCTCCTCTCAGCTACTGTTTCAGTGCCACCCCCCGCAATTACCCTCTTCACCAGAATGATTTTAGCCAATCACATTTGGCTACATGATTGTGTCACTGAGCATAAATAAAGCCAATTGTCAGTGAGGAGATTCCTTCCTACATCACTGGCATAAGTGATCAAGGCCAATTAGATTCCCCTTTCCTCCTACTCCACATGGATGGACTCTTTTGCCTCCCCCCCCCCACATTACAGTTCTTGAAAAAAATACCCCCCTCCCCACAAAAAGAGAGGGGGAGTTTTGGATGCTATTGAAACTGTTCAGCAAAAGCACCCCCTATCAGCTCGATTCTAATCCTATCCTATCTAAAGCTGCCATATCAAGGATATTTATTTACCGGAGCTTATTTCCTTCAGTAAAATGCGCTATTGCAGGACAAAAGGAATTTAAAATATACTGTGCTGAGAGGGGCTTTCAAGCCTTCACTTCTTCAAAGCTTTATTGCTGGTCAACGCTGTTAAGAGCACAGCCCGCTGGGAATAAAATGAGGTGGCTGCTTCACATCTCATGTAGGCATAGCAACTATCACTTGAAAAATGGGTGACTAAACCAAACGGTGCCTTTCAGCCTGTTATATTCCCTGTCTTCCGCACCAAATGGGGAATGGGAAAGGTGAGGTCGACACTGAAGCAGCTACATCATCTAGGAGATGAACTGCCAGCTCATCCACTTACTTAAACCTTAGTCTTTATTTAGCCTTTGGCACACTTTGTGGAGGCAGCACCATTTAAAGAGGGTTGAATCACAGAATAAACTCCCTAACTATTTGCGGCATTGTATCTTCGCGTGTGCCATGGTATGGTGTCTAGCACTTCACACACTGGCTGAGGAAACATTGGTTCTGATCCCCGCTTGCGGCAAAAAGCTCACTGGGTAACTTTATTTAGGCCCAAGCTACCTCATAGGGTTTTTGTGAAGGATAAAGGGGTAGTAGCCCTAGGTACACAACCAGGGGTGCCAACTTGAATAAAATACCGGTGGGGGGGGGGCTAACTTACTCGTGTCTATTCATTTCAGTGGGTGTATTCTGAGTAAAATTTAGTTGACTACAATTCACCGAGTCTACATTTTTGGATTGAAAAGGGTCAGCCAATCATTCTGGAGCAAATCAGTTACAGTGGTACCTTGGTTGTCGAACTTAATCCATTCGACTCCTGGAACTGTTTGAAAACCAAGGCACGGCTTCTGATTGGCTGCAGGAGCTTCCTGCACTCTATCGGAAGCTGCGGGAGCCATGTTGGAAGTTCGGCTTTTGAAAAACATTCACAAACTTACTTCCAGGTTTGCGGTGTTCGGGAGCTGATTTGTTCAGGAGCCAAGCGATTCGACAACCAAGGTACCACTGTACTTTTGGATGAAAAATAATCTACTGGGTCAAATCCAGTTGTGCCCTTTCATTCACAGAAGGGCTTTTGAGCCAGTGGGTGCTTCCATTGTACAGTACATACATTGAACGTGCATAAATACTCATGTACAATGGAGGACAAACAAAATTGCAGAACAGCAAAGAAGTTGCAAGCAATATAATAGTGAAGTAAGAGGTGAGTGTGACTTGGACTGGATCAGACCACTGGTCTACACAGCCCAGACAAAAATTGAAAACAAAATTGGCTTTAGCTTGCCAGCAGTTGTAAACGCAGCTCAGTTTGTGAGTGCATGATTTATCGTATGCCACTTTTCATGTTCAGCATGCACACAAAGAAATCCTTTCTATGTATCAAATCCATAATGTCAGAAGCAGCTGCTGAGGATAAGTAGCTTGTTGTCTGTTATGGCCATCCATGCCTCTGTGAAAACTATTATCTCTCTCTTTTAAGTACACCTTATTTCATCTGACAAATGTTGGAGGGCATGGATTCCAAAAAACCCAAAACATCCTCCAGTATTCAGAAGAGTGGCAAGTCTAAAGATCAAGACTTACTTCAGATGTGTAAATTTCTGCAGCTGATCAGCTTTTATGTACTGTTTGCTATTCATGACATAAATGACTTATCTGGAGGGGAAGGCTTTGAAAGAAAGGATTTTGTATGCTACAACATTTCCTTGATCTCTTAGATAATAGAAAAGGTGTAAAAGCCAGCATGATACTGTGATTCAAAATAAATTCAGATTCTGCAGTTCCTACATGTATAGAGACAGGGAGGGGGGGGGGAGAATGAGAGAAATTATGTCAACCATATGTGCATAGCTGCCAGGGATGGGGGGAAACTGGGTAACCCTAATTAGCACTTCCCAAAGCAGTAAACAAACTGAAAAGCAGCTATCACCTCTTCTCTGAATTCTGTGATTCCATTCTCCCACTTTTCTGTAGAATAGTGTGCATTAAAATGAACATTTTAGTGAAAATGGCATACAAAAATGCATTGTGTTTGCAAAGATGTGAATATTGCAGGAAATGGCATACTAAAATGCTGATGGGTTTTTGAGGGGACTTTAAAAAAATCACGGGTGTACAAAAGTGAGTATAAGACTGGGAAAATGAGAAATGGAGGAAAGCATATTGTTGAAAGACATCTTGAACTACTTCTTCTTCTTCTTCTTCTTCTTCTTCTTCTTCTTCTTCTTCTTCTTCTTCTTCTCCCCTCTCTCTCTCTCTCTCTCTCTCTCTCTCTCTCTCTCTCCCTCTCTCGTTCTCTTCAGGCTACCTGCCTACTCCCATTACCCCAGCGATCACAAACAAAATGTGGCTCTCTTTTTGGAAGAACTAGCTGCCGTTGATGCAAGCATCTCCTGTGAAGTTTTCAAACTGCAGCTGATGAGAGAAGAAGTCTTCCTGTTTTATGGGGTGTCAAAAGGCAATGAGATTTCTGCACATAAAACATTTATAGTGTGTATAGAAATGGGGTGGGTGTGGATTGGCCAAAGGAAAGGAGATATGATGGGTTTATAATGCTGAGGGAAATTTATGAAGCTGACAAACAGATAAAACGTGGCATTTACAAACCAAACAAAAACCAAACACAATCACCAGACGGTTTGAAGCATTTTTCACTTCAGTGTGTGCCTCTCCGAGTGTAATCTGCAGATATTTTTGTTGATTTTTAAAGGCAGTTACAGGGATTTCCCCCTCTTAAATTAAGCACTTGAAAAAGCAACAACCCAAGGCACCCGGGGAGAAACTGGAGGAAGCAAACTTTTCCAAGTTCTGGGAAAAAGGGAGAAACCTGCTCCATCAGCAATTCAGTAAGTAGTTGGAAGCATAGATGAGAACTAGAAGCTATTATAGCAAAGAGAATCATAGAATCATAGAGTTGGAAGAGACCACAAGGGCCATCGAGTCCAACCCTCTGTTTGCAAGTAAGTCTATCAATCTCATCCTGGAACATACACACTCCAAACCTCTTGGAACAGAGACAGGAGGACTTTGTTTCCTCTCTGTCATCCTCCACTACAAGGCTCAGTTCCTTGAAGGCCTTGTTATGAACCCATGTCCCTGTCTAGGACTGGGGGCGAAATTTGATCCAGTTGTTATTTAAAGGCAATCTTACCTAATTTACACTTCCTGGAACCGGATGTGAACCGAAATGCAGCCGTTCTTTGAAATTCGCACTCCTCAAAATTTTATAATGCGGTACTCCAGCCAAGTTATGTGTGCTAAAATACACATGCTTGGGTACAGTGTACATATGGATGCATATACTGGTGAAAATAACATACAACAATGCGTTATTTTAGGGGAAATCGTTTTGCGAAAATGTGTATACCCAGCAAAATTACACACAAAAAATGTACATTAAGAGACATTAAGAGAAAGAGATTTTCACAAGCACTTTAAAGAAAATAATATGGCAAATCACTGTGGAAACGTGAAGAACTTAAGAACGGAAAAATGAGAAAGTGAGAGAAACTAAAATGGATATATTCTCACATCCTTAGTCTACTGCAGGGGTTGGCAAACTAAGGTCCGTAGGCTGGATTAAGCCCAATTGCCTTCAGGATCCAGTCCACGGACTGTCCATGGATTGGTGTGGGGATTCTGTTCATTTGGGCTGCGCCATTTCCCCCCCTGCGCCATTCCATTCCCCCCTCCCACACACACACTGTGGCGGTGCCTCCTCCCTCCCTCCTCCTGACTTCTCCCTGCCCTGCCTAGAGGAGGAAGGGGGCTGGGCTGAGCTGGCTGAGTGCCATTTTAAGCAGCCCCTCTCCAGAGCCAGCCCTTTCGTGCCACTCATCTTCCCTCCTCCTCCTCCGCTGCTGCCCTAGTGCTCCTGTGGGCCAGAGAGCGGAGCGGATGAGCTCACTCTGCCTACCCACGCGAAGCAGCAGCAACAGCAGCGGTGGTGGTGGTGGCAGCCCCAGGTTAGGTAAGTGCAGTGGCTGGGGCTGGGGATTTGGGGTGGGGAGGACTACTTGCCCCCCTCGCCTCTTCTTCCAGCTCTCCCCCCCCCCAGTGCTGCTCTCTGGCCCACCACAAGGTCTGAGGGACAGTGGACCGGCCCACAGCTAAATTTTTTTGCCGACTCCTGGTCTACAGGGACAGGGAAATTAATGTGCTTCAGGCAGAAACTACTCCATGTACAGATCACTGAGTTGTATCTCTTCTGCTGCTATGATTAATGACTACTTTAGGTGCATAGGATGCTCCCATCTGAAAGGCTCAGGGAGAGGCAACAGAATATATGAATGAATGGTAAGGAAAGAAAGAACCTGGAGCATAATCACAACCCAATAAAATGTCATTGTGTTAAAAGAACCTCCCCTTCTAATGATTGAACCTAGACGTTTAAACCAGCTCAAACAGGCTATTCTACCATGAGAGGATAAATCTACACTACAAGCTTACATTGGTTTTCATGCCAGTTTAATTGTTGTGCCTTCCTCCAAAGAACTTAAGTTCCATGAAGACCCTAGCAATTCTTTGGTAGAGACCCCTCATAACTATTAAACCAATTTAACAGGGTAAGGTCAATGCATATATAGAGCTCATGCATATCAAATTTTGGACATTGTTGAAAATAGGACTTCCTTAATTAATTTGCAGTACCACCTCACATCCCATTTCAAGGGACAGGTGCATGTATGTTCTGATTTCATCTCTTATAGTAACCAAGGTAACTACAAATGTGTGTATGCAATACCGGCTTTCTGTTTTCTGTGGCGGCTCCTCAACAATGAGCATATTTATTTCATTTCATAAAATTTATACATTGCTTGATGGTGAATAACCTCAAAGTGGTTTACAAAGAGATAACACAATAGAACTGAAGAAAAAATTGCAACCCTACTTTAAAACATACAAATGTTAAAAGACAAAAACAGACTAAAATTAACACCATAGTTATGTCAGTGACTGAATAAGGCGCCAACGTGGAGACAGTGCAATTGTATTTGCTTTAGTTTGGTACAATTCTGGGCTTAAACTGGTTTAAATTATGGGTTTCTGGTGGGCACCAACTTACTGCTGATATAAAACTGACTACATTGTTCTATGCCATTTTAACATTTTGTACTACTTGAGGACAAACAGGTGCAACAAAAGTAATATAGTCAATAATTTCCTGTAATGGGGAAGGGAAATAACTGAGGATAGTGGCTATGCCTTGCTTTGCTGGGGTCATGACATCGGATGATTATGCAGACTGACAGAAAAAAAAGCTTCTTGTACAGCACTAAAGCCAACCCAAAGCCTCAAGGGAGTATTCACAGGAATATAAATTGGAATGGATTTGTCCATTTATAATCTGGTCTGTCAGATATGATCTGTGGCTTGCGAGCTGCTTTGAGTTCAGCATTTGTGGTCTCTCTCGGGTCCTTTTGGAGTTTGTTTTCATTTAAATCATTATCTTCCTCCACAAAGAGACTCTTCAGCTTGCAGTGTTGGTCTAAAGCAAGGCAAAGGGAAGGAATTCCATTCTGAGGTAAAATTCGCTTCAGTCTTCCTCAGCTAATTAAGCTACATATTCAGCTCAGTAATAAGACAAACAGAGGTGTGTTGAGGGCTGTGTGGCCTACCTTGATTTACTTAGTACATACATATCTTGCATGGTTTTGACCTATGAAGTCTTGCATGCCTTGGGAATCCCATCAACTCCTGCTAGTATGGCCAATGGTCAGGGTTGATGGGAGGCAGAGCCCAACAACATCAGGAGCTCATTGGCTGGCCCTGCCATATGCATTTTCTGTTTTTTTTATATTGTAATTTTATGTTCTGTACCACCCTGAGATCTACGGGTATAGGGCAGTATATATATATATATATATAATATAATATATAATAATAATAATAATAATAATAATAATAATGTATTATACTCCATCACTGCCATCCCATTTTTTTATCGCGAGACCATTTTGGGTGCTCACACAATTTCACAATGCAACTACCCCCCCAAAAAAACACTTTTTTTTGGGGGGGGAGGCTGTGGCACAAAATTGTATGAGATCATAGCAACCAAAATGGCCACTGCACTCTCACAATAAAAAACGGAAAGATAGCGTCTCGGAAGGTGGCGTCCCAGATTTTGGCTTCAAAGTGTTGGAAGTCCCATCAACCAACATTTATATAGTGTAAACAACTGCAAAATTGCCCCCTCCCTGACTGTTAAGTCTTGCAGGAGTATAATCTCCAGTGAGGATTGTTGTCCCTGTAAGTGGTGAAGAAGACAAAAAGGGACACACGGCTGCATATCTAGTTTGTCTCAAACACCTCATCCCATCAATTCTCCAATCCAAGAGGCCAACTTGAATAAAATATTGTGGGGGGCCCAGATAAGCCCTCCCCAACATAATTGATCACATGACACGGTGCACACACACCATTTGAATGACAATATCCATCAACTTTTGGGGGAGGTGTCCAACCCCCTCAAATATTTTATTGTGGGGGTCAAACTCCCTGTGGCTCCCAGGAATTGGCTCCTATGCTCCAAACATTCATCAGTGGAACTTTCCTTTTACTCTCGTATTCAGATCCAGCAGCTTCACCCATTCAATAAACTCTAGTTCTTATTTTCATTAACAGTGTATCTTTCTGCTTCTCCTTGGTTTAATGTTGTTTCCAGATGATTCTATAACTTTTTTGAGATTGCATTTTAAAAATATATTTTAACTGTGTATCTCCCTGAGGTGCTGCATGGTTTAAATAAATACATAATGCCCAGGGACGAAAATGACCACTCTTCTAATTACCAGCAAAGAGAAACTTGAAAAAAAAACCACCACACACAACATTTTCATGCAGTTTGAATGCAAAGCCTTTGGACAGTTAATTTAAAACTGATGGCCCTTACTGATCTGCAAGTATTTAGAAAATATTTTTCCCTTATCTGACAGGTAAATATTTTCTTCCCTGGTTTCAGAGCACATGTGCTGACTCCTTTAATCTTACTCTCTAGCTAAACTCAGTGCTTCCCAGCTACATATATTCACCTACCTTTGGGCAAAATATTACATTTACACCTCCCTGGGGAGCTGAGAAAGCTACAGAGAACCATAATGAGTTTGTGTAATGTTTAAATACGTTTGATTAGATGACAGTATTTATCTTTAGATGCAATGAATTATTGACATCTGTTTTGCCCACAGCCTAGGTGAACGTCAGCCAAAAATTGTAACAAGGTGAATGACTGGAATCTAATATGTCAATCCTGTCTCAGTTAAATGCTGAATTATTATTATTATTATTATAAGGTATGGCCTTGCTGAGAGAGTTATGGCTGAATGTAACTATTGAAACTCTCAAACCTAGAACTTTGATACCCATCTAAAGTCTTTTATTGCTTTTGCTTTTATGTAGCTAGAACTCCACCACCCAACCATGCACAATAGGGGGGCATTGATAGACTTGACGGAAACCCACATTTTGTGGATGTACACACACACACACACACACACACACACACACACACAGATGGAGGGGAACCCTCAAACAGCCCAACTGAGCATGCTCAGTTCCCACAGAATGTTGGTTGGCTGTTGAGAGCAGGAGCCAGTGGAGGACAGCATAATGGAGCTAGCTTTCAGGCAGCAAGATCACTACAGCTTCATACCCTCCAGCAAGTCCACGATAAAACCGGGCCATGTGTCTTCCAGGCTGTGCTTCCTGGTGAGTCACATGACCCACATGAGATCACACCCTATAAAAGTGCTTTGTTTCAGGGTAAGATCGTGGCATGAGATCATGGTGCCTCAAATGGCTGCCCTGCTCTTGAGCAAAAAATGGGATGTCCCGGTTTTCTCGGGACAGTTGAGGGGTATGCAGCTTACCTGGACGGTAGGGGCAGGGAGATGGCAAGGACATGAAAGCGCCCCAACAGAGCCAGTCTAGTGCTCTTGTTGGTATACCCACACTGCCCCAACCTCATTGCCACCTTGCCCTGTCCTTCACCATCCTGGTAGGTGGCAGCAAGACTGATGCGAGAAGGCCAGCTCTGTATAGCACCTCATCTAACCAATCACTCATGGTTGAGAGAGGGGGAAAAACCTGGCCTGAAAATAGTGTAGGAGGGGAAAACTGACTGGAGCTAGTAGTAGGGTTGCTATACATCTGGAATTTTCTGGATATAGCTGGGGTTTGGTTGTGTCCAGACGGAAATCACTGAAATGTCCAGGAAAATCTGGACATATGGCAACCCATGTTGGAACTGTAGATTCTGGCAAATTTCACTCCCCCCCCCCCAGATTTTGCTAAAAAAGCTCAACAACTTTCACCCCCCAAAAATCTGCCCAACCTTGGCCTCTCTGCCACCTGGCTTCAACCCAGCACAGTTCCAAGCAAGCTGAGGCAACCCCAGCACTAAGGTGATTATTTTGGCTGTGACTGCATTCAATTAGTCACTCCTCTGTCCCATTCACGCCCTACATTTAAAGCCTATGGCTTCCTCCAAAGAATCCTGGGAACTGTAGTTTACCCTTCACAGCTATGGTTCCAAGCACCCATAACAAACTACAATTCCCATGATTCTTTGAGGGGAAGCTATGTGTTTTAAATGTACGGATGTGGCCCATGAGTGACAGAGTGCAGCTGTGACAAAAAGAATCACCTCAGTCCTGAACACATTGGATGGCTTTGGGAAAGTCACTATTCTCATTAGCCACAGCTCACAGGACCTCACTTCTCCCATAAGTCTTCACTTCTTTCTAGCGTTTTGCCCCCAATGAATAATAAATTATAACAATGGCACATTTCTCCCTTCAGCGAGCTGCACCTTTCAGTTTAGAATGACTGGGCACTCAACTAGCCATATGCAATATTAATAGATTGTATTGCATAAACAGCACATCTCTTTTGTAGGGTTATGCGAAAAAGGGGCTCAATGGGAAATTTGTGTGAGCAAGGAGAAAGAAACACTGACTAAGGGTTTTGGGATATGGACTCGAGTGTAAATTATTACTCCATAAAAGAGCTGTCATATTCAACTGGCACTTTATGCTTGTTCCGATTCTTAGTAATCAGATGACAATTTCAGGAGCCCATCCTGCCTCTAGTTTTATGAGGCATTTTCTTGTTCACTGCTCTTGCTATGAACATGAGCAGCATGTCAATAGACCTCACTATGTTGAAAATCTCAAGAGCAAATGACTGGAATATGGAGGAGCAGAATGACCAGGGCTGGGGAAGAACAAGGAGCAGTGCCAGATTTATGTATAGGCTAAGTAGGCTGAAGCCTATGGCCTCCAAATCTAGGGGGGCTCGACAGCCCGCGTGCTCCCCAGCGGGCAGTCTCCCCTCTCCCAAACTTGCAAACCCAAGACTTCATGCATGGGCAGGACAACTTGGGCCTCTAAATCTAGGGGGGGTCTCACCTGCCTGCCCTCTCCCCAGTGTCACAGTCTCCCCTCTCCCAAAATGGTAAACCCAAAACTTCATGCAAGGGCAGGGCAACTCAGGCCCAGCAACTATTAGACTCAGGTCGGGCCCAATTTGAAGCAGTGGGGCGCAACTTGGATTTTTTTTTTGTAGGGCCCCAGTTCGCAGCCAAAGTCTGCAAAATCTTATAGATATAAATAAAATCCATCTAGATTGCCCTGGTGCGGGGGGCCCCTATGGAGCGGCACACGGGGCCCAATTTGGCCCAATTGCGCCAATTGCCTTAAGGTCAGCCCTGATGAGACTGTGCAGGGGTTGGACTGACAAGCCCTGCACCTTCTGTGTCCCTGGTGTCACCATTCAGAGTACAGACTCAAGGACTTGTTATGGAAATAAAGGTGGCACTTATTGGAAATCAGTTTTGTCACCTCTTCCCCCTAAACCCTGAGACAATGAGCCCATTTCCTGCCAACCTAGCAGTTCGAAAGCACGCCAGTGCAAGTAGATAAATAGGTACCGCTGTGGCAGGAAGGTAAATGGCATTTCCATGTAGTGTTTTGTTGCACCAGAAGCGGTTTAGTCATGCTGGCCACAAGACCCGGAAAGCTGTCTGTGGACAAACGCTGGCTCCCTCAGCCTGAAAGTTAGATGAACGCTGCAACCACATACTCGTATTTGACTGGACTTAACCTTATATGATAGACCCACTCTTTAATTCTACCAGATATCTGCATTCTTCATTCCAGATATTTTTGTGTGGCTTGTGGGACAGAGGGAATTTTTGTTGGGGGGGGGGGGAACAGCTAGAAAGTGGTATGACTGTTTACAAGTAGGACATGAATGCTCTCCAGGTCATGCTTGTGTTTATTCCTTGGCAACTGCCTTCTTCAGTTACTGCTGCTGCCTCCATTCCTATTCCTTCAATACATCCCTAGATAGAAGAATTAAGAGGAATGGAAAATGCAATGGCTTTTCCAAGCTTTGGTTATGGGACTGGATGTTTGGGGAACTTCTCTCCATTGCGTTTTCTCTTGATTTTCTGTGTCCCAAACTGTCAGTGCAACGAGCTTCACAAATCAAGAATCCCCATTCCCTAGTTATGCATGGTTCCTGGACAGATCTGTGCCTCTGTGGATGGATAGCCCATTTGTGCTGACATCATGGAGCAAAGCGGATGAACCAGTCTTAGGAGAGAGGCTGACTATGTCAGATCCCCCAATCACTTGTCAGGAGTGGCGATGTAGTTACTTCACATTTTACACTGCAATCATGTTTGATTGCTTAGAACTGCTTCACACGTCGAGGGTTTGGAATAGCTACAGGGGGGCTACCTCCCTGCTGTTTCCTACTGTAAATGCCAGGATGTGCAGGACAGACACCCCCCTAAATTCCCCATTAAAAAAGCAAGTGGAATCTCCCTTCACATCCTCGTCTTTTCATGTTGTGACAGAACAAGGCCAGCCCCACCATTTGACTGAATGAGGTGGTTGCCTCAGGTAACAGGTGATGGGGCACAGGGCAAATGAAGAAGAGAGCTTTGTGTGCCACTTGGCCTGCACTGCAACCCTAAGCTAGCCTGCTGCTCTCAGGTGGCATGTATTGTCACTTTGTTAGTGTTGAAGTAAGAATCTCAGCTGCCAATCTGGTCAATTTCGGTATGGAACTATAGTGGGGGAGCCATCTTCTCTCCTGTTCTAGGCATGAAGATGTTATGTCCTAGCCCTGTGGTAAAGGGATCCTGCACAAGATAATTATCTAGAAAGAGAATGCTAGAAATGCTCAAATATGGGTATATATTAGGGTTTTCTATATTTCAAAAAGTGAAAATCTGGACACAAAAGCTGTTGATTTTATTATTATTATTATTTTGCAAAATCTCAAAAAACAAAAAGAAGTTTTGGGCCAAAGTTGTTGAGTTTATCTTTTTTCTTTTGGCCAAAGTTGTTGAGCTTTATCTGATGACTGAATCCTGCTATGTCTGGGAAATTCTGGACGTATGGCAACCTTAGTATATATACACAGGTTATCTTTATCTATCTCTACCCATATGCATATATTTAGGTGCATTTTATCCCTGTCTCCATCTCTGTCTATTTATCCATCAATCTATCTATCTGCATGGATTAGAATTTATTTTCCCGCCCAGGCTTGCTCTGTGCAGGGCAATGATCAAAGCTGAACAAGAACGAATACTTTGCATGCCTGTTCTACACCAGGTGTTTTCTCCCCCCACAGGTCAACATGCCTTCCTACACTAGGCCGCATCCTCGTAAGATCAAGACACTTTTGCCATGCTTTATTTTAGTTGAGGTAAGAAAACACTCAGAGTGCTATTGTGGAATTACCCGTTTATGTTTCTGAAAGAGTAATAATAAAAAAGAACCTCTCTTGAAAGAAACACCCTCAGATTTATCATCGTGCTTTCAGTGAGCTCAAGGAGCCATTATTGTGTTGTTACAGCATGCTATCTATTTACTAGCAATCACTTTCCACAGCCATAAATGGTCCCGTTCCTGCATTATTATTGTTTCGTTCTTTGAAGGTAGGAGAAATAGGAGTCCTGTTCACTGACTTTGCCCCTTGGCAATTTACATGGGGCTGGATGGGATGCAGTGGGGTGGAGTGGGGGTTGACTTTGGCTTCAATGCTTTTGAAGTGATAGATTAAGCAAAATCACCACAAATAAAAAATGGCGCCATAAATAGAGGTGGAGAGCATTATTCATTGTGTGTTATATTGCATGGCTCAATTCTGAGAGCTACTATAGGAGCAAATAAGGGGATTTTTTTCATTGAATGCAGTGCTATTTTTCTAGAAAAAGAGGTGCCAGAACTCACCATGAATGCCTCCCTTATAATGGCACTGGTGCCCACCTGAGAGGTGCCAGAACTGAGTTCCTGTGAGTTCCAGCTGGAAAAAAGCCCTAGTTAAATGTAACCCACAAACTTAGTTGAATACCACCCATTGGGGGTACTCTGAGTACTACTAATGTTGGATATCACCTAATATATTTTTCTACTATGCATTCTAAAGGGAAACTTCTTAATCGTTTTGGAGGTGTTATTTTTATGTGCGCTAACATAATAGTTTGCTATGGCGTAGCAAAATTTTGGGTACTGACAACACAAGAATCCTGTTCAGAGCTTCTCCACAGCAAGGGGATGGATCTAGACACATTAAAAAAGCGTTTCAGGAAAACACGTTGTAAACTTCATAATGGGAAATCACGTTGGCGAAAGATGGGACTCCACAGCGCCATCTGGTGTCACAGTGTTATAACGCATATAAAACACTTTTTCTTTACTAATGTTGCTGAGTCCAGGGTAAGTGTGTGATGTTGGAAGCAGCAGGACCACACTACTGGCCCTCCTGCTTGCCATTCATACACATTCACACAATGTTCACAAAGGGGCATCTGTAAAACACATAGCTCTACATTTGTTGACAGTCCATGCAACTGTGACTCTCAGTTGCACAGGTTCCCAGCACCTGCATGCTTAGATCTGCACACACTTAGAAGATCCTTTGCCATTTTTGCACTGAGCACACATACATCACACTGAAGGACCAGTGGCACACACAAAATTGAGGGAGGGCCAGCCATGTGGTCCTACTCTTCCTTTTCCAGACATTTGCCCTAAATGTGGAGAAGGTCTGAAGTTGGGCTATAGCGATAGTCCATTTAGTGCTTTGCACCAATCGCTCATTTTATAAAGTACCATTCTTATTACCAGAGTTATAAAAAGGTTTCAAGGAATGCATCTGGAGTCAGAATTAAATGCGGCAGGAGCTGGATGGTTTCTATTCAAAGCAAAAGACCTTCACCTTCTCCTCCTTTTCTTTCCCCCAGTAATGTCTACAGCAGTTTCATCACATCATGTGCTTTGTAGTACTGCAATGTAATACTACAAAGCACATGATGTGATGAAACTGAATATCAGGCTTCCCTGGTTCTGGAACTGGCAGCCAACGCAGTAGTTCTATAGTACTAAATGTTACTTACTGGGGGAAGGAGGAATAAACGATTTGGCACTGTTTGCTACCATTGGCAGTGCCTCACCTCACATCTAGTTGTGGCTTGAGGAAAACGGGGAGAAACAAAGAGATAAAGCCAGAAGAAAAGTATATTTAGGCCATTCTTTTCAAGTACTATTCGCTGGCAGGAAAACCCAGAAAACCTCACAAATAAAAGCAAGGACAACATTACCTTCATATTGTTGAATCAGCTGTAAGTTGTCCAACTTAATTTGGTTCTTGGCAAGGAAAATATCTTAAGATTCAGTGGGAAATGGTTGCATAAAAAACTTTGCAGAGTGTATAAGTGAATCACAGATCGATGACCTGCCAGTTTTCCTGAAGAGGCTTAAAAAAAAAATACACCTCAATCTAGCAAACACATTCCACATTTAATAGAGCTGTTGTGTGTGTGGAATGTTTCTCCTTCAGGCTCCTACATGAACCTGCTACAACACTGAAAATAAGGGTGGAAGAGTCTCTCAATTTTGGTTTATCTTAGAGTCTCCTATTACCAAGTCTTAAATTCCATTTGCTCCATTTCAGCAGAAGTTTGCACCGTATTTTTCACTCTATACGACGCATCAGACCACAAGACACACCTAGTTTTTGGAGGAGGAAAACAAACAAACAAAAAATATTCTGAATTTCAGAAGCCAGAACAGCAAGAGGGATTGCTGCTCAGTGAAAGCAGCAATCCCTCTTCCTGTTCTGGCTTCTGGGATAGCTGTGCAGCCTGCATTCACTCCATAAGACGCACACACATTTCCCCTTACTTTTTAGGAGGGAAATAGTGAGTCTTATAGAGAAAAAAATATGGTAATATTTCTTCAAGGTCCTCGCCTAAAATCTTCACAGTGAGGTCTTTCCATGCTTTGCCATTCTTTGGAGGGATTGGATGAAGGAAAGAATGTCAAGCTTGCATGGGGGAATTGACTATTGTGAAATGAGTTCAACGATTTAAGATATAGCAAGTGAAAGTCAAATATCTTCATGGAAAAGGCTCACCTGCTCCAATATATCTGGGAGTGAAAGGGAAGAGCTTTTAGCTCATAAAGTGTGACTTCCAGGTAGCCTTAACCCCTGACATCTCTTTTTTAACGACTTAAGTATAGATGCTTCCCTATCTATTCCCTGCTCAGAGCCTGTAAAATCCAGCTAAATGCATTTTACTGGATTCTACAGCCATGCCCCAGAAGTGAAACTGTGGTTTGAATGCTGGCAAGGCACTGCTGGCAGCTGCTATAGTCAGTGTGTCCTTGTACATATTGATTTTTCTAAGTGACATGTTAGATCTGGCTTCTTGGACTTCCTATGTGCTTTAATTATCTGGGTTTTATGATGTACCTGGGTTTTTTGAAAAAGCACCTTCTGAGCTGTTGATGCTGATAGGTTCATTCATAAGGTTTTCTGCCCCTGCAATTAAAGGCTTGATCTAGAGTACAAAGGGTGTTTCACATGAGTACTAAGGTATGCATTTGTGTCTAGCCAAAACTACAGATATGTAGTTTCCCATTGCATTAAGATACAGTAATATGTCTGAGACTGCATGGGCAGGCAAACTAAGGCCCGGGGGCTGGATCTGGCCCAATGGCCTTCTAAATCGGCCAGCGGATGGTCCAGCCAGCGGATGGTCCGGGAATCAGCATGTTTTTACATGAGTAGAATGTGTCCTTTTATTTAAAATGCATCTCTGGGTTATTTGTGGGGCCTGCCTGGTGTTTTTACATGAGTAGAATGTGTGTGTTTATTTAAAATGCATCTCTGGGTTATTTGTGGGGCATATAAATTTGTTCATCCCCCCAAAAAATATAGTCTGGCCCCCCACAAGGTCTGAGGGACAGTGGACTGGCCCCCTGCTGAAAAACTTTGCTGACTCCTGTCTGAGAGTGTAGCCCAGCTATCAACACAGTATCATTTTCTGCATATTCAACACTCTGTATATATGAAATCGGTTTTCCCAATCTGCACAGAATTTGTTCTGTGACAATCCCTTACAAGTATTCATGTCTAGAAAGCAGAACAGTAGCATCTACTCTTGTTTTTGGAGAGGGATGAGGGAGAAATTCAGTTTACCTCACATTATGATGCAAACCTACTCAATTTGCACTTCCTGAAACTCAATTTTCACTTCCAAAACATCTGGAAGGTCCCATGTTGGGGAATTCAGCTTTCCATGAACCAAACAATCCACAGCCATTTATTTGATTGTGCAGGCATTTTCTACAAGTTGCCACAGAAATGGCTGTGAGCCTGACAATGGAAAGCAGACTTCCCCATTGTGGGACCTTCCAAATGTTTTGGACTACTACTCCCATTAGTCCCAGCCAATATGTCCAATAACCAGGAATGATGGGTGTTGAAGTTCAACAACAAAGAATCTACCGCAAGAGTAGAGAACATTTTCCCCCTTTTTTTCTTGGGAGTTAATCTCCTGGGGGCCATTTGCCATCAGTCGGTGGGGCCGTAAAACAGTACTGGACAGAGCCTGTGCCCCAAGTTGGTGGGGCCAGAGCCAAAAGTGGGAGGGGCACCATTTCCCCCTCTCTGTTTTTCTGCCACCTCTTTTATATCTCACCATCACTGCCTCCCCCTGCCCTGCCCTTTTCCTCCTTGTCAGCCTTGAGTAAAATTAAGCTGCCACCTCCCCCCATCCCAATGGTCACTACTAAGGACAGGCTTCTTCCTGTGGTTTTTTTGTATGGTTATTTATGGTCAAATCCACACTGTACATTTAAAACACTTGGATTCCCCTGCAATGACCACGGCTTTGTGACCTACAGTTCGTGGGAACTGTAGTTTGTGTATGGTGCTGGGCACTGTAGCCCTGAAAGGGGTCTCTTAACAACTCCCAGCACCCTTCGCAAATGACAGTTCCCAGGATTTTTGGGGTGAAGCCTCGGCTGTTAAAGTGGTGTAAGAATGCTATAAATGTAGGTTGCGGAAGTGAGTTTACTCTCCAGTCTGGCATCCTGCCCTGTTACCTCTTCCTTCTGTGGACAATATAATGCTCTTCGGAATCTGGCTGAAATAAATAGACACGGAACCCAGAATGCCCATCAAAATTCTGATCTCTTTTATGCAGCTGTGTCACTCTTCTTTCTCAATTAGTTTTTTAAAAATTGGATGGGGAGTGTTCCTGGCTGCTTTCTTCAGTTGGCTGCAAACCTTCGCTGGGAGCTAGCTTATTCCTGACACTATGTATCTGCAGAATGGCCAGGATCATTCACACACTCATACAATTAGCACTTGGTGCTCACTTGTCAAGTGGTGTGTTTGTGTGTGTGTGTGTGTGTGTGTGTGTGTGTGTGAACCAGCGCTCACAGATGTGTCAGGTTTCTGATGCCCTTCCTGGAACATTAAAAAACAACCTCCTCCCCCAATAATCCCATTCATGTCTTTAACACATTGCTCCAGCATTGAATAAGTACCGGTAATCTATGAAGCTAGGTTACCCCTCAGAACTTGGGATGCCTTGGTAGGTCAGGATGTGCAGATGTCAGAATGATTCAGGATTCCTGAGCCACAAGGACTTTATTGCAAACATAAATTGGTCCAGAACTGTGCCCATCGATAGGTTGCCATTTAATTCCCCCCCCCCCCAACATTGTGCTGATAAATGCCAGAAATTGAAGGTGTTGGAGATATCTTTCAAGAGGCTGAAACATGGAACGGATGAGTAAATTCCAACCGAAGTTTATAAATAACTGAAAGGCCACTGTGCAGCACAGCACACCCAGAACCCACTTTGAGGTAATTACATGGAAGACAAATTGCAGGATACATTATCAGAGGCAGTTTGTGCTCTTCAAAGTGAACACGGCTAGATCATTTTTCTTCTGGAGTTGGATAGCACTGGAAACAAGAAGCTGTTTTTACTTGTCTTTGATTGAGTTGGGAGATGATATGGTGCTGGACTTTCATGATATCTGATGGAGGGGAGAAATAGAGTTCTCTTCCCAATTTGACCACTGGTAAGGCAAAATATAGGCAAAGTCTGGATGTAAAATCACATTTTTTGGTGATATAAGAGTAAATTCTCGCCAACTGCTTGCCTTTACTTTGAAGGTGCACTCCTCCATTGTCTCCCGAGACAGACGGATGCCAACAACTCACACACCTATTAGATATACACACATTGGGTGATATCTAACTAAGTCAAACTTAGAGTAGACCCATTAAATTCAAGTGATTGCTGATCATTATTCATACTCATTATTCTACTCTGGGTATGACTAACATTGACTATTATCATATGTGTGTGGCACACACACACACACACACACACACACACACACACTCTTACTCAAAGTTTCCAAAATTACACTTTCCAAAGAATGAAAATTAGGTGTGTTCATGGAAGACTGAAAATATCAGGAGGAAGGATTTATCTGTGCAGTTGTATTTGGGGGTTA
Source organism: Podarcis cretensis (assembly GCF_951804945.1). Taxonomy (NCBI): domain Eukaryota; kingdom Metazoa; phylum Chordata; class Lepidosauria; order Squamata; family Lacertidae; genus Podarcis; species Podarcis cretensis. Next base: position 75,669,919 of record NC_137175.1, read on the forward strand.
TATCAGCTGGGTAAGGTTAGGATTACTACAAAATTCTGTATGTTGCTGCAATTTGAAATTATGTTGGTGAAGTGGCGTTGCAAAGGCATAATGACATCATGATGCCAGCATAACTTTAGATTTGTGTGAAGGGAAATTGGGTAGAGATGAGGGTGGGATGCAAGAAGATCAGCTTAGTCCAGTAAGGACTTCAGCCCAGGCTGATGCAAGATTGCAAAACAGCTGACATACAACAAAATGCACATTCATAGGAGTCCATTCAGCCAGAGTTCTTTTTTCTATTGCGTCTTTAACTTTGCTACTGGGGGAGCATATGCTGCTACAAATTGTAGTGGTCGCCATCATATAGCTAAAAGGGTCTCTCAGTTCATGTCCTCATGGCCTGATCCTGTGAGTGCTTACTCAGAAAGAAATGAACTGTCCAATAAGTGTCCATGGGATTCACCCAAAGTCCCATGTTAAACATGATATTTAAATTAGCTATGGTCAACATCTTTCATTGGTTTTGAACTACATGCACACTTTACTTTTAAAGCACATTCAAAGTACATTTCACCTCTCAAAGAATTCTGGGCATTGTAGTTTGTTAAGAGTTGCTGGCAATTGTAACTCCACAAGGGGTAAACTTCAGTGCCCAGAATTCTTTGAGGTGGAAAAGTGTGTTTTGAATGGGCTTTAAAAGTAAAATGTGTGTACACAGCCTTAGCGGGAATCTTGTCACAAGAGACTGAGCCATTTTCTAATGAAATTGGATTTACCCAAGAAATTTTTTAGAGTTTTTTGGGCACTTCCGGTCGGCGCCAGCGCTTAATGGCGGTCCGAGCCTCGAGCTCCGAGGCAGGACTGCTCCGTTAGTTCGGGTCTTACCCGCTACGGCAAGCGGGGGACCCCTAAAATCACAGGCGCGGAGCCTGTGAACAAAGGAGATTCGGTGGGCACCTTTTGCGCCCCCCGGTACTGTGAAGGAGCCTTTTTAAAGGCTTCGGAGCGGCATCGGGGTAAGCGCGGTGCTGAGAGTCGTCACCCAGCTAGCGGAGTGAAGCCGCGTCGCCATGAGCGGAGAGCGCCGATTCCTTCCTGCAATTGGAATTTGATTACAGCACCCGTGAGTAAGATTGAAAAAGTAACGGGACATTAAAAAAGAAATTTGGCTGAAAACGGGAAAGGCAAAAATTAAGGAAGTCTGCCTCCCCGGAACTGCAGAAGAGATAAAGCAACGAAAATCAAGCTGCACTTAAAGGGAATCTTTCTAATTTTTTTAAGCTGTCAAACTGACATCGGACTTAAAACCTCCCCCCAGATTGGCAGGAGAAGGGGGGAAGGGATTGGAACGTTGTTAACCTGCTGGAAAATTAATGGAAAATTAAGATCTTCCATTGCCAAATCCCCCGGGGTCGGGCTGCCCAAATAAGACACCGGGACGTGGACTGTCAAACTTTGAGAAGTGGGGGTTTGTTTGCAACAAAGTTATCGGACCTTAGACGTACCCTGTTGCATTTTGGCCACATAGAAAATAGAGACATTACAATTTGGATATTGGAAACTTCTGGCTACTGTTATATTTCCTTGCCTCTTTGTTTTTTTTCTATCTTTGCCATTTGGATACAATTGAATGCTCCCTCTAGAGGGTTCTATGTGAAACTGTTGCACTTGGAAAAGTAACAGTGGGATTTTCCACTTGGGAATCAACTCTGTGAAAACGACCTTGAGGATATGAGTGCCCCTACAGAAGGCAGTAACAAGGCAGAAAGCAAAACAATCTCAGAAGAAAAGGGGCTCTATATCAGGAACTGCAGCTGTGCAGGAAAAAACACCAGCTTCTATGGATCCTATGACTCAGGCACTACTTAAAATAAATCAATCCCTGGAAGCATTGACAAAGCTATCAACAGAGAATTCTAAAAAATTAACAGAGTTGACAACAAGGTTGGATGTGAATACAGCTAGTGTTAAATCTAACACAGATTCTATAAATAGATTAATTCAGGAAAATTCAGAAACACGAAAGATTGCAGAAAGTGCAAAAACAACGGCTGAAGAGACAAGGGAAAAGTTTGGGCCTATTATTAAAAAAGTGAATGAGCATGATGCAGCCCTCTCCTTACTGGAACTTCAACATAAAGAGAAGAACTTAAAATTTAGATTGGTGCCTGAAGGGGAAGGGGACAACCTTGTGAAATTTCTTACAGAGAACATTATAACTTTTTGGCAGGAGGAATGGGAGGAAGACGAGGAACTTGAGATAATATCAGCCTTTCGACTGGGTAGAAAGCAGGATAAAAAACCAAGGGACTGTCTAATTACACTGAGATCAAAAGAAGAAAGAGATAGAATATTGAATCTGCATTATCAAAAGGCATTGGTGATCCAAAATTGTCAGATACAGATTTTTAAGGACATTCCTAAATACATTTTAGAGGTGAGAACATATTACAAAAGCCTAGCAGACCTGCTGAAGAAAAACACTATACCATTCAGATGGGAGTTTCCACAAGGATTGTCCTTTAACTTCAAAGGAAGGAAGATTAAAATAAAAACAATTCAGGACAAAGAACAATTTTTGGAGAGGTACCTGGAGGATCTGCAGAAAGGAACTGTGGAGGAGAGGGAACCACCTGATATAGCAAATTTGTCATTTGGACTTTCACTACCACCATCGGAGGAAGAGCAGAAGCTTGGAGCAGTTGGAGGAACAGCTACCTAAATACAAAATGTCTCTGCAACTCCTTAGTTGGAACTGTAACGGTTTGAACCTTCCTCGGAAAAGAAGACAGGTTTTTCACATTTTGAAGAAAGAACAATTAGACATAATATGTTTGCAAGAAACCCATATTGCCAGGATACATAGGAAATTACTGATAAATAAGAGACTCGGTCAAGAATTTATCTCATCAGACAAAGTAAAGAAAAGAGGTGTGGTGATCTATGCAAAGGAAAAGTGGGCTCCAAAATTGATATTTAAAGATGATCAAGGAAGATACCTGGCAATTGAAATACAAATTCAAGGAGAAAAGATATTAATTGTGGGAATTTATGCTCCAAATGAAGGGAAGGCCGAATTCTTTAGGAAGTTGCATGAGACATTAGTTGACTTTTTAGATTATAAAATCCTAATGATGGGAGACATGAATGGAGTTGTCTCAACAAACATGGACAAAGCACAGAGACAAGTGATTTCAAAAGAAGGGAGACTATCAAAGATCTTTTTCGAAATGACTGAAACAATGGACTTGATTGATATTTGGAGAATAAAGAACCCTCTAGAGAGAGAGGGAACTTTCTTCTCTGAAGCAAAAATGACATGGACAAGAATAGACCAAATCTGGATTTCTAGCAGTCTGGCGTCAAGAACAAAAAAAGTAGAAATATGCCCAAAAACGTGCTCCGACCATAATGCGGTGAAGATGGAGATGAAACTAACAACAACTGGATCCTTTAGATGGAGAATGAATGACACCCTATTTAAGGATGAAGAGATCCACAAGAAGGCCCTTAAAACATTAAAAGATTACTTTGAGATCAACAGGAAAACAGATGTGGAAAAAAGAATAATTTGGGACGCAAGCAAAGCCGTGATGCGAGGTTTCCTGATTCAACAAAATTCTATTAAGAGGAAGCAACAAAATGAGAAGAAGGAAAAAATTTTAGAAAAAATAAAAGAAGGAGAGAAGAAGTTGAGGTCTAAACCAAAATCCCATGAGATCTTGAGAGAAATAAAGTTCTATCAGATGCAGTACATGGAGCTTATGAACCAACAAATAGAATGGAAGATAAGGCAAATGAGACAAAGAACTTTTGAATCAGCGGATAAATGTGGGAAACTTCTGTCATGGCAATTGAAAAAAAGGCAGAAAATGAATACTGTAACAAGTTTAGAAATGGATGGAAAAATTATCCATAAACCCAATGAGATCAACAATTGTTTTCAAAGCTTCTTTAAGAAATTGTATGCACAAGGGTCAATTAACGAGCAAGAAATAGAAGAATTCATCAGAAAATACGGTTTACCAAAAATCTCAGAACAAAGTAAAAGGATCTTAAATGAGGAAATAACAGAACAAGAAATAGAGGGTGCCATTCAAAATATGAAATTGGGAAAATCACCAGGACCAGATGGCCTGACGGCCAAATACTACAAAATGTTGAAAGAATGGTTGACACAACCATTGAAGGAAGTTTGCAATGAAATTTTGAAGGGGAAAAAGGCACCTGAATCGTGGAAAGAGGCTTTCATCTCACTTATACCGAAAACAGAGACTGAGAAGAACCAGGTTAAAAACTACCGCCCTATATCCTTACTCAATGTGGATTACAAAATTTTTGCAGACATTTTGGCAAAAAGATTGAAAAGAGTTTTAGCAGAAGAGATTCATAAGGACCAAACAGGCTTTCTCCCAGGTAGACATATGTCAGACAATGTGAGAAACATTATAGATATTTTGGAGCTGTTGGACGTTGACATTAATAGGAAAGCAGTTTTGATTTTTGTGGATGCAGAGAAAGCCTTTGACAATATTTGTTGGACTTTTATGAAAAAGAATCTCCAAGGGATGGGGGTAGGCCAAGGTTTTGAAAACGGTATAGGTGCAATATATTCTCAACAAAAGGCCAAATTAATTGTAAATAATGTGGTAACAGAAGAAATACCTATAGAAAAAGGTACACGACAGGGTTGCCCAATATCCCCTTTGCTTTTTATATCAGTCCTGGAGGTATTGTTAAACATGATCAGAAAGGACCAGTTGGTTAAAGGAGTTCAGGTCGGAGTTAGACATTATAAATTAAGAGCATTCGCAGATGATCTAGTATTGACTTTGCAACAGCCAGACACCAGTACCAAAAGAGTATTAGAATTAATTGATATATTTGGTCGAGTAGCAGGTTTTAAATTGAATAGACAAAAAACGAAAGTGTTGCAAAAAAATTTAACAATGGAAGAAAGAGAGAGTTTTCAGAATGAAACAGGCTTGGAAATAACAAAAAGGGTAAAATACCTGGGGGTAAACTTAACATCTAAGAACGTGAACTTATTTAAGGACAATTATGAAAAATGTTGGTCAGAAGTTAAAAAGGATTTGGAAATATGGTCAAGGTTGAAACTTTCCTTGTTAGGCCGAATCGCTACCATTAAGATGAATGTATTGCCTAGAATGTTGTTTTTATTCCAGACGCTGCAGATTGTGGACAAGATGGAATGTTTCAAGAAGTGGCAGAAAGATATATCAAAATTTGTCTGGCAGGGCAAAAAGCCCAGAATTAAATTTAAGATTTTAACTGATGCAAAGGATAGAGGGGGGTTTGCCCTGCCGGACTTAAGACTTTATTATGAATCAGCAGCTTTCTGCTGGTTGAAACACTGGCTACTTCTTGAGAACACTGACATTTTGGACCTGGAAGGGTATGACAATAGTTTCGGTTGGCATGCATACTTATGGTACGACAAGGTAAAGGTGTATAAAAGTTTTAAAAACCATATTGTAAGGAAAGCATTGTATAACGTTTGGATTAGATACAAAGATTTGTTGGAAAGTAAAACCCCTAGGTGGGTGTCACCAATGGAAGCTAGGGAAGTAAAAAAGCTTAATATGGATTCTAAATGGCCAAAATATCATGAGATTTTAGAATATGATGGCGAAAGGGTGAAACTTCAGAGTTATGAGAAACTAAAGCCTAAGGTTCGAGATTGGTTGCATTACCATCAGTTAAATGAGACATTTAAACAGGACAGGAAAATAGGATTTCAGAAAGAGAAGTCAAAATTAGAAACAGAACTGTTGGAATCCAATACTAAGAACTTATCAAAAATGTATAACTTGCTGCTAAAATGGAATACACAGGATGAAACGGTGAAATCAGCTATGATTAAATGGGCACAAGATATCGGTCATGATATTATGTTTGCTGACTGGGAACAGTTATGGACCACCGGTATTAAATTTACTGCATGTAATGCATTAAGAGAAAATATTATGAAAATGATCTACCGATGGTACATGACCCCAGTCAAGCTTGCAAAAATTTATCATTTGCCTAATAATAAGTGTTGGAAATGTAATGAGACTGAAGGCACTTTCTACCACCTTTGGTGGACCTGCCCAAAGGTTAAAGCTTTCTGGGAAATGATCTATAATGAAATTAAGAAGGTCCTTAAGTGGACTTTTCCTAAGAAACCAGAGGCTTTCCTCTTGGGCATGGTGGGCCAAGTGGTGTCAAGGAAGGATAGGACTTTCTTTATGTACGCTACTACAGCAGCAAGAATTCTACTGGCAAAGTATTGGAAGACGCAAGAACTACCTACTCTGGAAGAATGGCAAACAAAGGTGATTGACTTTATGGGACTCGCCGAGATGACGGGCAGAATCCGGGACCAGGGGAAAGAGACAGTGGAAGAGGACTGGAAGAACTTCAAAATATATCTTAAAAATAATTGCAAAATTGAGGAATGTTAGGATGTCAGGGGGTAAGAAGTAAAGAATTGCAGCAGTAAACAAAAAAAACTTAAGAAATTTTTATGAAAGGGAACTAAGATAATGGACTCAAGGGTTGCTAAAGAATTATTAAACAAGGATGCAGGGATGGGGAGGTATGGGGAAGTCAAAGAAAGAAGGGTAAGAACCGATGAGTATGATGTGATACTGTTTTACATTGTTCTTTATTATATATGTGGAAATTAATAAAAATTATTATATAATGAGAAAAAAAAAAAAGAAATTTTTTAGAGTTTTCTTCAAGGCAAACATGTCTCTGTTTCTATGGCAATGGTCATTTGCAAAGTGGTGAGAACAGAACATACTGTGCCCAGAATTTGACCATTGGGCCTGCAGAAGAGAGAAGTACACTTCCACAGATTAAATTCTGTCTTTTAGTAATAATAATAATAATAATAATAATAATAATAATAATAATAAAACACAAGCAGACATTCACAAAATTACTTCGTGCTCAAAACTGTTAATCTTAAACATTAAATAGGCACCCAGGATACTTGGAAATACATATATATGTGTTTGTGTGTCACATGGTGATTCTAGTATAACTGATGTCCTAGCTGCAGAGATGCGCTGCATTTTCTTCACAGCAAAATATAATGCACGGGTTGCCCAGAAAACGCATCTTTCCTGAAATAAGAATGTGACTTTGAAGGAAGCTGCTTAGACCATGAGTAAACAGCAACTAATCAATGTGCACTTAATCTGCATCCAAACTGATTCTGAAGAAAGGCCTTGACATTTTTATTCAATAAATTCAGAATAAATAATTTCCAGATAAACTTGGAGAGCTCACTCATCGTCAGTACTGAGATCCTACCAAATCCAGACCTACAAACTGGAGGCTCCATCCACTGTCCGGGACAAAGGCTCTGAATGTAAACGAATATTTTGCATCTCTCATTCTTGTGGACAAGTATGTCAGCATTAATCTCTGCCAGCAATTAATGGATTTGGCAGACTGAGTCACATGATAATGAGGGAGATCTTAAAAGCAGATTCAAAAGAGAGATAGAACTCACCCATAGTAATTCTATGTATATTTCATAAAGGAGATCTCAGAGAGGGCTCTGTTTTGATAAATCATACCCCCTTCTGCCCTCTCTGTGGTTCTCTCTCTCTCGCTTTTGTCAAGACCCCAGGCCTTTTTGTACAGTACAGCCATGTGCTGATGTTGCACTAATTATCTAGACTGCCTAGTGGGCTGTGTTATTTGAACTTACGGCTGGATGAACTTAAGGAAGGGGGAGGGGAGAGGAATCTTCTGGTTGAGTCATTTCTGATTTCACATTCATTTTAATGCAGTTTACATTGTAAATTTTATATACGGCAGCAGCTATTCTTGTTTGTCATTGTTGGACAGAGCAAGACGTTATTAGAAAATGTGAAGCTATATCTGACTCTGCCTGATATTTTAACTTTTAAGAATGGCGGCAAATTGTTATTGGAAATGAACTGAGAAATTAAGCTTTGAGGTCAGATAATGTGGCAATGAATATTTCAGAGGAAGGTATCTGTACTGAGTGTTTACTGAGAGCAGAGCTATGAAGGCTGTGGGGGAAAAGAGTGAGGATTACAAAAGATGAATTGCCCTCATAAGTTTTTATTTGCATTCCAGCCAGTAAGACCAGAGGTAGATGAGCCTTATTTTCAAAACAGAGAGCCATAATAGATTGCCATCTAAATTCCTCCTGATGTTGTTGGAATCTAGCTCCTGATAACCTCAGCCAGTATTGCCAGTGCTCAGACATTATAGAATGTCCAGCAAGATTGGAGATGGCCCCAGGTTCCCAGCCCTTCCTGTGAACTGTGTTGAGCAAGGTGGAGCCTGACATTTGAGGGGAATTAGCTCAAGTAAATGGCTGCAACAGGATCACCTCAGCCTGCTTGGATGACCAGCCGCTTCAAATATGCTTGGGACCGCCTCTCCTGGTATGCCCCGCAGAGGACCTTAAGGTCCACAAATGACAACACTTTGGAGGTCCCAAGTCGCAAGGTGGTTAGATTGGTCTCAACTAGGGCCAGGGCCTTTTCAGTACTGGCCCAGATTTGGTGGAACGCTCTGTCCCAAGACACCAGGGCCCTGCGGGCCTCGACATCTTTCCGCAGGGCCTGTTTCGCCTGGCCTTTGGTTTGGACTCAGTCTGACCTTTATGTTTCCCTCCCCTTATGGTCTTGATTTATTGGCTATTTTAAAATGAGGCTGCATTTTAAATTGCATTTTAACCTGTATTTTAAATTGCCCCCCTTATGTTTTTACTGTGATTTTATTGGTGTTAGCCACCCTGAGCCCGGCTCTGGCCAGGGAGGGAAGGGTATAAATAAAAATTATTATTATTATTATTATTATTATTGGACAACAACAATATGATCGTGAGGATCTGATTCAGACAAGATGGCACTCCACTGCCAGAAACCATCTGGACCAGCTTCAACACTGGTGATCCTCCACATCTGAGACAGCAGAGCCCAGGAGAAGGGGATGTGGCAACAGAAGGGGATGGTGGAGGGCTCAGGAGGAACAATGAAAAGCTGCTGCTGCCCCTGGGCGTCTGTCCTTTGAGGCTATTCCCTCACTCTCCCTATTGATAGTGCTGGCCCTGGATCTAATTTAGCAGCTAATGAGAAAAATTAGGAAGAAACATTTTAGATCTTCCTCCATTGAGGCTAGGCTAAGGAAGAGCTGATGTTGCTTAGGAACCAGCTGATGGTCCAGGTTCCCGGAGCAATCCTGTAGTAGAGCCAGTGTAGTGTAGTGGTTAAAAGCAGTAGTCTCGTAATCTGGTGAAGCGGGTTCGCTTCCCCACTCCTCCACCTGCAGCTGCTGGGTGACCTTGGGCTAGTCACACTTCTCTGAAGTCTCTCAGCCCCACTCACCTCACAGAGTGTTTGTTGTGGGGGAGGAAGGGAAACGAGAATGTGAGCCGCTTTGAGACTCCCTTCGGGTAGTGATAAAGCGGGATATCAAATCCAAACTCCTCCTCTTCTTCTTCTATGTGCTAAGCCTGTACATTCCTAAATAAAGCATTACAAAGGCATCAAGAGTCCCTGTTTCCTCTTGCAAGGAGAGTTACAGCACCTGTTGTGGCTGCAGAGGCCGATACAGGAGAGACATGTTTTATTGCAGGTGGGTTAGATGGAAGGGCCCGGTTGTGCTAATGTCAGTGTACCATGGTGTTTCTTCTTTTTATGGACCTCCCAGTGGTCATTCTGTCTCTAATCACTGCTATGGATACTGTATGCAACCTAGTACTATGGCCGTCTACAAAGGATTACCACATGGTGTGGTTAATGTCCTCAGCCTTCATGCCATTTTTGCAGACATCTTTGTAATGCAGACTTGGTCTGGCGATGGACCTGTTGCCTGAAGTCAGTTCCCTGTACGGCACATCTTTGGGGATCCTGACATCTTCCATTCCATGGACATGGCCAAGTCAGCATAGATGTCGCTGAGCCAGGACTTTGAACATGCTGGGATTGTGGACTTGGGGAAAGTTCACCTTTCTTTGAGGCATTGTCCTGCCATGTGATGCACAGAATCTTCAAAGTAAAACCAATACCCTCATTACAAAAAATACATTTGTTGCGCTAGGGTGACGGGAGGCTTAAATCCACTTTAACTGCACAAACCTAAATTTGCAGTATGCGCTTTGAATCCCTCCTGCAAAATAGTGACTGTCTGGAGGCAGCCTAAAAATCAGGGTAGACATACGTTGGTAGGAGCTTTGCTGCTCAGTCGGCCTAGAATATAACGACTCATTAGAAGAGTGAGATGGAAAGTTCAGAACTCCTTCCTGAAGCTTTGATTGATTTGGGCAATATATATAAACTGAATAATCAATGGGAAACAGTCTGAAATGCGTCTTTCTGCTGACAAAGGGGCCCCTTGCGCTAATGACAATCTAAGCAGTGAAAGTGCTGGCAGGTTCTGTGTGGATGTGATGTTAAGTCATTTGCCAGGGAGGCATGCAGGCTTGATTCAAGGGCTTCAATTCACTCTCAGAGCAGAAAAGAGGAATCCAGTGGCATTTTCACTGTAATGCTGATAGTTGTGGCTCTGAGTTTACATTGTAAGGGAAAAATAAAAAGGATACTCTTTCAGAATTGTAGGGCTTGGTGGTGGTGTTTTTTTTGCAGGTGTATCCTGTAACATGTTATTGATGCAATAAATAGTGTGCATATAAACTACTTGGAGGTTTTTCCTACAATCAAGCAGTGTCTAAATTTTATGAACTAAATACAGTAAATGAATGATGTCTCAGTGCAGTGCTGCTGCAAAGCAGTTGCACAATTCAGATGAAGGGTTGTGGAAATATATTTTTCTTTTCTGAGTTAGAGTCATAGAATCATAGAATTGTAGAGTTGGAAGAGAACCCAAGGATCATCAAGTCCAGGGTTTTCAAAACTTGAGTCTCCAACTGTTTTAATTTTTTAAAATTCCAATCATCCCTGACCACTGGTCCTGCTAGCTAGGGATGATGGGAGTTGTAGTTCAAAAACAAGTGGAGACCCAAGTTTGGGAAACTCTGATCTAGTTCAGCCTCCTGCAATGCAGGAATCATTTGCCCAGTGTGAGGTGTACTGTTTGTCAGTGTTGATGTGGCTCATTGTGAGACTCTGCCCCATCGGCCTTGCTGTGTACCTGAACAAAAAAGTTTCCATGCCAAACTACAGCATTCCTGCATCTAACCATTGTTGTTGTAAGTCTCCAGAAGGCATGAGATTCATTCTGAGAAGGTGCTATTCATTGATTCTTCTGTTCAGCTTTTGCAAATGGGCATTCCTCCTAGTAGGGATGTGGGTGGCACTGTGGGTTAAACCACAGAGCCTAGGACTTGCTGATCAGAAGGTTGGCGGTTCGAATCCCCGTGACGGGGTGAGCTCCCGTTGTTTGGTCCCAGCTCCTGCCAACCTAGCAGTTCAAAAGCACAAAGTGCAAGTAGATAAATAGGTACCACTCCAGCGGGAAGGTAAACGGCGTTTCCGTGTGCTGCTCTGGTTCACCAGAAGTGGCTTAGTCATGCTGGCCACATGACCTGGAAGCTGTCTGCGGACAAACGGCGGCTCCCTCGGCCAATAAAGCAAGATGAGCGCCGCAACCCCAGAGTCGGTCACCACTGGACCTAATGGTCAGGGGTCCCTTTACCTTTTTATTCCTCCTAGTACAGAGGAATTTTGTGTTCAAGAGCCTGCGGGTTGCTTCACATGGTCCTTGAGACCACTGTAGTGGTCTGATATTTCTTTTGAAGCAAGATGGCAGTTTGATACGGTGACCGTTTCTATGGTGGTAGCCTGAGTGTTTGAAAAAAGTTATTTGAGGTAATAGAGGTAGGCAGAAAATGCAGTACTGGAACTGTTGGTATTCATTTTGTGGTGGCCTTGTAGGCATCTTTCTGGTGAACCAACAGACAGCCTTGTTTTGCAATTTACAGAGAAAATTATAATATTGTCAACCAGCCCACATAAAAAACCCTGAGTAGTTTGTTGAATGAAGATAAAATTAATCACTTCGCATGTTTCTTAAGGACATCAGTAAATCAGATTGCAAATGTATACTGTACTGTCACCAAAGATTAAGCATAAAGCTGTTGTCAGATGTATATTCTATAGCCAGTGAAATATTGCTAATAAATAGAAATTGCTTATAATTGTAGTATACAAGACTGCTGACTTTTTGCCTCAGGGTCCCCTTTTACCTCAGTTATGTAGAAAATGGGCCTAGCTTGATTGTCTGTTACACAGTATTCATTTATTGACATAATTAATTCCATTTAAGAATCATTTCCCAAAGAATATCTCAAAGCAATTTCACAATAAAAACACCAGCGATAAAAAACCCCAAACAGTTTGATATATGAAAACAATTATAACATATGTCAAAACAATTTAAATCCAACACAGATGCAAACTGGGATAGCACTTTTATTTATTTGCATTCATTGATTGATTACGTTGTATGTACAGTATTTATAGGCCTCCCTATATCAATCTTTTTTTTAAAAGGAATGCTACGTTAAACAAAAATGCACTGGACCTAATCTGTCTTAATGTCTCCTGTCTTCGCTTAAAGCAGTTTGTAATGAATAGCGAAATGTAAGGGTCAGGTTTCAAGGTCCAATGCAGAGGGGGTGGGGACTTTAAAAAGTTTCATACAAGTTTCAACTTATTCAGCAGAAACTAAACTTGGAAAAGTGCTAGGTTCTGGCCAAAACAGATGAGCTGTGTCAGCCCTGTTATATCCTAACCACAAAAGTGTGCAGAATCTCTTGGTACCTCTGGTGCATATCATTTTCTGATCCTTAGAAAGTACCTGAAGCAGCAGAAACTGTCAGGATTAGCCTTTTTAAAGTTTCCGTACCATGAGAAAATCAGGGCTGGCCCTGTCATTAGGCAAAGTTAGGCAGTCTCCTTTGACAAACAGCGGCAGCAAGATGGTGGAAGACTAAGATGGTGGAGGACTGAACTGGGTGTGCAACTGTTCCCCATAAGGTGGCGCTGCTGCCTTCAGGTGTGGTGATGTTAGGGACTGGACTGAGGAGGAATGGTGGAGGCCGCCCCCCCCTTTCTGAACCTTCCTGAGAAGAGGAAGCCAGTATAGATTTACAGCAGTGGTTTGCAGAAGGTCATGACTCTGAGACAGAAGAAGGATGGAGCTGGGAGATAATGGAAGAGGAGAAGGAAGCAGCAGAGCCAAAATAGCTGACTGACACATTATCATTAGAAAGCATTCCTGACCCTCCTCCTCATAGAACCAGGAGGGCTGTTAAAGTGGAAGTGCAGAAAGCAAACAGACAAAGGGCTTTATGCAGCCACTGTATACAGGGGGGTGCTACAGGTGAGGGAGAGTAAAGGGGGGGGGGGAGAAGATTACTTGGAGCACCGCCATGAATGAATGAATGAATGAATCTTTATTTGCGTCTGCCATCGGCCATAGCAATAAAACAATAATACAATATACATAGAACAGAAATAAAAAGTCAATTATATAAAATACATTTTAGGGTTTTGAATCAATAGTAGATCTTATTCTGATTGCCCCAGCTAAAAACCTTACAACCTTTGCTGTCACCTGTTCATCTTGATCTGCCAAGAGAAAGGACACTGTGGCAGTGGTTGGGTGACCCAGAATGGACAATAAAAGAGGGGTGATAATCTCATTCCTCAAGTCTTTATAAAGAGTGCAAGCCAGAAAGGCATGCGCCATCAATTTGGTACTGCCATCTCCGCAGGGACATAAGCGTTTTTCATGTGAAATCTCTTGGAATCATCCCTCAAGAACAGCTGAGGGCAATATATTCCATCTTGCGAGAGTAAAAGGGTGTCTATATTTTAGAATTGCTAGGTTATGCAATTGATTAATAGGGACTACATACCTTTCTCTCTGTGTGTAAATCCAGAATAAATTACGTGGTAAGGACTCTTCTTGTTACCTGCTTTGTTTTTCTGCCACTGGGGGAGGGAAAGGATTCCTTGAACCTTGACAGGTGGATGCAGCCGTTGTGTTGAAGTTAGAAACATGTGATGGAACTGCAGGAGAAGGCGCCATCTTGCTTCTTACTTCAGGCAACAAAATGCCTCGGTTCAGTCCTGAAAATACTGGAGACTTGTGCTGGTTTTTTGAAACACATTTTTCTTTACCAATATTTTGATTGAGTGGAAAACAAGTACAGTGGTACCTCAGGTTACATACACTTCAGGTTACATACACTTCAGGTTACAGACTCCGCTAACCCAGAAATAGTGCGTCAGGTTAAGAACTTTGCTTCAGGATGAGAACAGAAATCATGCTCCGGTGGCGCGGCAGCAGCAGGAGGCCCCATTAGCTAAAGTGGTGCTTCAGGTTAAGAACAGTTTCAGGTTAAGAATGGACCTCCGGAACGAATTAAGTATTTAACCCAAGGTACTACTGTACACAGGTAGACAATCCAAAGGCAGCATCAAGGGCGCTGCCTACTATGGCTTTGGAGATGAATAAGGCCTAGTCCTCTTTTCTTGGGTCTTGTACACTGGCTCTATGATATGATCTATGATCCCCACAGATATGTCCCCATTAGTGCATAAGAGGATTGGGAAGCTAATGGCCCTTCAGATGTTGTTGGCTTCCAACTCCCATAAGCCCCAGCCAGCATGACCAATATTTTGGAATGATGGAAGCTGTTGCTCAACAACACCTGGAGAGTCACAAGTTCCCCATCCCTGGTATCTAGAAATGACTTGATTTGGGTATACATTCTGGAGTAAGTTAAAAAAAAAAATTAAAAAATAAGAACACCAGAACAGAAGGGCTGAATTAGACCCAAGGTCTATCTAATCCAGCAAACTGTGTCCCAGTGGCAAACCAGATGCATGAGGGCATTTCCTATTGGTATTCAGAAGCATGCTATTCCTGATCTTAAAAGGTAAAGGTAAAGGTACCCCTGCCCGTACGGGCCAGTCTTGACAGACTCTGGGGTTGTGCGCCCATCTCACTTAAGAGGCCAGGGGCCAGCGCTGTCCGGAGACACTTCTGGGTCACGTGGCCAGCGTGACATCGCTGCTCTGGCCAGAGCCAGAGCCAGAGCCAGAGCCAGAGCCGCACACGGAAACGCCGTTTACCTTCCCGCTGGTAAGCGGTCCCTATTTATCTACTTGCACCCGGAGGTGCTTTCGAACTGCTAGGTTGGCAGGCGCTGGGACCGAGCAGCAGGAGCGCACCCCGCCGCAGGGATTCGAACCGCCGACCTTTCGATCGGCAAGCCCTAGGCGCTGAGGCTTTAACCCACAGCGCCACCTGCATCCTTTTCTTAGAGGTGATCTTAGAGGTGGCATATTATTCCTGATCTTAGAGGTGGCATATTACCATCATGACTAGCAGCCATTGATAAGCTCATCCTCCATAAATTCAGGGCATTTTTAATCTGGAACTATCCGGAACTCAGTTCTGGCACCTCTCAGGTGGGCACTATTGCCATTCTAAGAGAATAAGGGAGGTGCTCATCATGAGTTCTGGAACCCCTTTTTCTAGAAAAATAGCACTGCATAAATTTGTCTAATCCCCAAAGCCATCAAGGATGGTGGCTGTAAGCTAGGGGCCTTAACCCAAACCCTGAACATCGCATGATAAGCCTAGAAGGCACAGGAGATTTTTTTTTTTTTAAGCCATAGAAGAGAAGAAGAAGAAGGGTTTGGATTTGATATCCCACTTTATCACTACCCGAAGGAGTCTCAAAGCGGCTAACATTCTCCTTTCTCCCCCCCCCCCAACAAACACTTTGTGAGGTGAGTGGGGCTGAGAGACTTCAGAGTAGTGTGACTAGCCCAAGGTCACCCAGCAGCTGCATGTGGAGGAGTGGAGACGCGAACCTGGTTCACCAGATTACGAGTCTACCGCTCTTAACCATGACACCACACTGGCCATATAGCTAAAATGCTATTTATGAAGTGATTTCTGAATTTCTATGATGTAGTCTCATGAATTTTTCAGTAGTTTTTTTCAGTGATGATGGATAAAATGAGAATTTTAAAATACAGCTGATCTTTCTTTTTTTAAAAATAATAATAAAAAAATGAAAATGAGGCAACCAGGAGCCTAATAAGAGTGGTGGCAAGAGTTTCCTGCCTTCCTGCCTTTGTAAGTGTGTGTGAAAGAAAGAGTTCAAACACTACCATTGAGAGTACATGAAGTCAGTATGGGGAGAAGGACTCACAGTCTCATAGCAAATAGGAACTAGAAAGGTTTCTGTGAAGTCATGGAAAAATGGCCTTCACACATCTCCCCAGAAATAATGAAGCCAGTCTCCTCAGTTACAGTTAGCTTGGACTCAAACATTTGTCTTCATTTTTCTCATAATTGGCTGGGCATAGGTATCAATTTTCAAGCAAAGGGCTTAAGGCCTCTACAGAAGTGTCGGGAATTGAAAGTTAATGTGTGCCCATGGACAGCTAAATATTGAGAGAGAACATAAATATCCACACATAAAGGTGACTGGTGGGAGGGACACAGTCTTCCTTGGTTTGAAGCTTCAGGAATTTTGGAAGCTGATAAAGCAATCTTTTTGTAACCATGATAGAATGGCAGGGGCAGCCCCTTTATGTTCATCATTATTATACCTATACAAGTTGATTAAACAATTGGTTGCATTAAGTTCTGCCTGTGTGTGGACATAGCACTTGTTTCCTTCACAAAATGTCCAAAGGTCAAACTGAGTGATGTACACCAAATCCGCCATGTTAACCTTGACAGATTGTTGTTGTTGTTGTTGTTGTTACATTCTAATACTGCATTTTTAGTGTGAATTGTAAAGTTCTATATGAATTGATGTGCATTGCCTATATTCTATAAGAATTCTATATGAATCCCGTCTGTATTGTGAAGTTCTATATTTTATTTGAAAGTGTGGTTTATAAATCTTTAAATAAATAAAAATTAAAAACGGAGCCAGGTCTTTGGAAATGCTGGTGTGCTGAAAACAAGCATGTCTATACTTTGCAAAGTTCTGAAAACTACCAGTCTTCAGTAGCTGTGCAGCTGGTCTTGGGATACCACCAGACCAGGGTGTGTGCTGAAATGGAACTTACAACCTGCTAAACCAGAGGTTCTCAACCTTTTTGAGTCGATGGCTTCCTTGACCAACTACATCCTTTCTGTAGATGCCCTGGCCAGCCCCATTCGCCTGGGGAGCTTGTAGTCAGGGCTGCTGCAACAAACAGTTGCACAAGCCTTTGGGAGGCAGATACAAAAAAGAGCATCATAGGAGGGAGGGGAGGAAAGAAAGAGGGCCAGGGGCCAGTGTTGCCTGTGGCACCCCTGACTATACTTCAAGGCACCCAGGGTGCCATGGCACACTGGTTGAAAACCACAGTGCTAAAAGATTGGGCAGTGGGTCCTGCCCAGCACATGGGCGTAGCCAGGATTTATGTTGAAGGGGGAGAGGACACCCACCCGCCACCATCCTCTGTCTCTTTTCGTTAAGTATTTTTATTCATTTACTTGATTTGGGGGGGCAGCTCCCCCTGCTCTCCCCTGGCTATGCCCCTGGTGCTGTAGTATTAAAGAAGGCAAACTCTGCTAACCCAGAAATAGTACCTCGGGTTAAGAACTTTGCTTCAGGATGAGAACAGAAATCACATGGCGGCGGTGTGGCAGCAGCAGGAGGCCCCATTAGCTAAAGTGGTGCTTCAGGTTAAGAACAGTTTCAGGTTAAGAACAGACCTCCAGAACAAATTAAGTTCTTAACCCAAGGTGCCACTGTAAATTGAAGCCATTGGTTCAAGTCCTGCCCTCCTGAGTAGGAGAAAACAAGTTTGTTCCCTCTTCCAAATGGCGGCCCTTCAGGTATTTGAAGATGGCTGTCATCTCTCCTCTCAGTCTCCTTTTCTTCAGGAGAAACATACCCAGCTCCTTCAACTGCTGCTCATAAGGCTTGGTTTCCAGACCTTCCCAGGTTGATGAGCCCCATCTGCCCCTTCAGAACATGCAGAAACCACCTTCTTGACTGTTGGACTAACTCTTGGTCTCGTCCGCTTAATCCACTGGAGCCTGTCTTCACATGCAGGCGAAGTCCCTTACTCACCGAGGGCAATGGGGTGAGTGTGTGAGTAGAAACAAGCTTCCTCTGGCCCTGCCCACCACTGGCATGTGGTCTCCAGAAATTTGTCCTGAAGGGGATATGGTCCTAAGTCTGAGAAAGTTTTCCTGTCTTGGTCTACTGTCCCATTCTTGTCTTATCTTTCTTTCTTTTTTTCAAATTTTTTCAAATTAGTTTTCCAAATTTATAACAAACGAATAAAAAAGAACATCAAAAAACAAACAAACAACAAACAAACATTTATTCCAGCTGTAATAGTTCCACTTTTGTTAACATTGTTGGGTGACTTCCTTGAATCCGCCTAGCCGAGTTTCCATATAAATCATTGCAGCAGTTTTCCAAAACTATTTTCACTAAGATTTACTTAATCAATTAACATCTTTCTTTCTTTTCATTTTAACTTTTAACATAGTATTCTACAACATCACATATTTAAATCCTAGGCCTATCTGATATTCACAAGTAATTCTATTTAAGATACCTTAACATATTTAGCTAAGTAGTCTTTGAATTTCTTCCATTCCTCTTGGTCCTCCTCCTCCTTCTGGTTGCGGACTCTTCTGGTCAGGTCAGCTAGCTCCCAAAAGTCCATCATCTTCATCTGCCATTCCTCCACTGTTGCTACTTCTTTTAATTTCCAATTTTTGGCCAACAAAATTCTAGCTGCAGTTGTGGCATACAAAAACAATCTGACATATTTATTGGACAATTCCAAACCTGTTATTCCAAGCTGAAAGGCTTCTGGTTTCTTAATAAATGTATATTTCAACATTTTTTTCAATTCATTATAAATCTTTTCCCAGAAGTCTTTCACCTTGGGACACATCCACCACACATGGTGAAAGTTACCTTCTTTTTCTTTACATTTCCAACATAAGTTGTCACTCTTGTGGTAGATCTTTGCTAGTTTTACAGGGGTTAAGTCATTCTTGTCTTATCTTTTGGCTTCCATACTATGAGTAGATTTTGCTCTCCTCTGCCAGTTGTAAGATTTGGTTTCCAGGCAGACCAAGACGACTGGGTTGATATCAACATGGTTGAGACTCTGTGGCTGCTCTGTTGTGGAACTTGACATGTTCAGTTTGTTTTAAAATTTTGTTTCTAACCTTTATGATTCCGAGGGGCAGGGATCACTTAGGGAACAACGTGATTGGAATTCAAACATAGGAACTGGTACAACAGACAATTAAGCTTTTTTTTTTTTTTTCCTTTGCTGGTATGTATGCTTGTAAGCCAATGTTTTCACTACTAGACCTTAGTAAATGTCACTTCGGATCTCAATTAACTGGTGATCAGTTCCAAACATCCTAAGACCTGCCACTTCTCATCGCACTTTAGAAATTGCACAAATGGCATTGCAGAAGCAGCACAACATGCCTGCAAGCTAAATGCCATTAAAGAGGGAAGTAAATAAGTTCATAGCCTGGACTCTGGGTGATTGGCTGCTCTGCAACGGAAAACAGTGTTTCTTTTTTTAATTTGACGTTTGTTGATGCTATCAAAAGGTTCTGAAATTCAAGCTCTTTGAAAGGAAGCATCCAGGCCAGAGTATAAGAAAGCTCAAAGTTGGGGACAACAATAATACACAGAACTATATTCCATCAGATTCATAATTCCATATCTACAGTAGTGCATCAGAATTTCTGCATACAAGCACAGTGGGGACTCCATTTACAAAGAAATTTCTTACTAATGCCTTATTTACCCTCAAGTTGAAATTAGTTACAGCAGTTACCGAATAAAATAGATGCATGCAGGACTCAAAATTAAACAACAATAATGGAAAACATCATCACAAAATAGTCAACTCAGACAATCAGGTTGATGGTTTGCGTAAATGTTAGTATCACCCTGTATTTATTAATGGAGACCAGACATGAGAACCAAGTGACCTATACAACATCACTTTGCTATATGCTATTACCATTAGCATTTGGGGAGATCACATTTCCCCCACCTCTGGGCTAGAGGAATGATGAATGACTTGAAACACCTTTATTGTTCTAAGATCAACCTATAGGCCTTTTTGAAATACCTGGGGTTATGTGAACTTAGGGCAAGTCCTCAACTTACCAACTTCTTACTACTAAGACAGTGGTTTTCCACCAGTGTGCTGTGGCACCCTGGGGTGCCTTGAATGATGGTCAGGGGTGCTGCAGGCAACACTGGCTTCTGTCCCTCTTTCCTTCCCTCCCTCCTCTGATGCCCTCTTGCATCTCTGCCTCCCAAAGGCTTGCACAGCTGTTTGTTGCAGCAGCCCTGCCTACAAGCTCCCCAGACTGGGGCTGGCCAGAGGCTGCTTCCTAGGCCCTTGTGGGGCAGTGGGAGGAAACACCTCTCTTTGGGGCAGGGGGGCAGATCAGAGACCAGGGGTAGCAGCAGTAATTGCCAGGAGGACTCCCAAGAAGATGGGAGAGGAGAGGAGGCTGAGGGAACACTCCACATGGAAAGGTGTTTGAAAAAGGCTGTGCAGGCAAGGGGTGACACATCTGGGCTCCTGAGCCCCACAGGGGTGCCGCAGAAAGAATACCTGTGAATTATAAGCTATACCATTACAGATCTCCATAGTCCAGCCTTAGCTGCACCACTGCATACAGAACACACCCAATAATTTCCTACCAGAGGATTCTAGTCCATTTATGCTAGGAGGCAAGCATGAAAAAAGTCATGCAGAAAGCCAGACTCTTTCATTGCTTCAGACATGTTGGGCACACCTCTAAAAGTGTGCCATCCTGTGTTGTTGAATACATGGGAGTCTGGCCCTGAGCCACTGGTTATCTATACACTGGGCTTTTTCAAACTAGTGCCCTCTAGATGTCATTGACTCCAATTCCCATCAGCCAATGGTGAGGGATGATGGGATCTATAGTCCAGCCTGTAGGACGGCAACAGGTTGGGGAATGGTGATCTGTGTGCTCATAGGTAAAGTGGCTGGAATGTTTTTTGACTAAGAGGTCTAGTGAAGTTTATTTAAGCAGTCTCTCTCCCTCCCTTTAAGAATGCAGATTTCCTGTTCTGGAAGAACAACTTTCTCTGTAAGAACATACAAGTGAGCTGAGGACAGTTATATGTTCAGAAATGTTTGCTGCACCTGTCTACTTGCATTTTTTCATCAATGAAAACTTTATTGCTTTTTCAGCACACTGTCTTCCTTAAGTAAGGTGCACAACAGCTGCTTGTCAGCATCTGGTTCTTCTGAGCTACGGTTAAGTGCAACTGAATGTTGGAATAGGTGACCTGCATAAATTTAGGTTTGCCCTTTTGTATTCAGAAACTGTGCTTGACGATGGGAAGGGGAGCTTCGCTCAACTTGCCTTGCCCTGTCAAAGCTTGAGCAGCACAATTGTAACCAGGTCTACTTGGAAGTAAGTCCTACTGAATTCAGTAGGTCTCACACCCAGGTTAGTGCTGTTAGGATTGCAGCCTTAGTGACTCGGGAAACTTGGCAAGATCCTACGGTTCTTGTAGTGGCTGCTGTGAATATTCTGCTTCAACTTGTGAGACACATCCCAATGATTAATTCAGCTCATTAGGATGCAAGCTTACCTAGCTTATGCATGGCACAGCACAACGCTGCTTATGTGAATGGCCTGGGGGGATATAATGCCTCTCCCTTTAAATAGATAAACAGGAGTGCTTTTTTGCATTGCATTATTCAACTAACCGGGCTAGATGGGGACATAAAGAAATACTATGGAAAACTAGGTATTTCAGAAATCCAAGAGGCAGGCAGTTTTGAGTTTTTATTGCAATTCTGCAAACACTTTCCGCTTCCATATTTTGTGTTTTACTACCATTTAAGCAATTGTTTAATAAAACATCTGATTTTTAGTAGCCAGCATTTGACTTTTTAAAAAATGCACTCAAGTTTTTCCTCTTGATAATATCAAGAAGGCAGCCCTGTATAGGGAAGTTTTTAATGTTTGATGTTTTAGTATGCTTTTATATTTGTTGGAAGCCACCCAGAGTGGCAGGGGCTACCCAGTCAGATGGGCAGGGTATAAATACACACACACACACACACACACACACACACACACACAGGACCCCTGGACGGTTAAGTCCAGTCAAAGGCGACTATGGGGTTGCAGCGCTTATCTCACTTTCAGGCTGAGGGAGCTGGTGTTTGCCCACAGACAGCTTTCTGCATCATGTGGGCAGCATGACTAAACCGCTTCTAGCGCAACTGAACACCATGACAGAAACCGGAGTGCATGGAAATGCTGTTTACCATTTTGCCACAGTGGTACCTATTTATCTACTTGCACTGGCATGCTTTCAAACTGCTAGGTTGGCAGGAGCTGGGATTCAAATCACCATCCTTCTGATTGACAAACCCAAGAGGCTCAGTGGTTTAGACCACAGCACCACCCATGTCCCAATCCTGTGCATATAGGAAGTGACTAGGAAGAGCAAACTGTCTCTCAAGCATTATGGATTTTGGAGGGGAAGTTCCACAGCTGTCACCGGAAGTACTGCTGGGCATAGTTGCTCCTGTGGCATCACATTGGCAAACTCTAATGTAGGGTAGCAATTGTGGCAGTGGGAGAGGGATAGCTGGAGAGCTGCAAATTCAAAGAGTCCATGTAGTGAGGGGAAAAGCAAATGTAGTGAGGGAAATTTGTCCCTCCTTGTAAGAAATCAGTACAACCTACATTAGAAAGCTCAGGTCATGCTCTCTTTAATGTTCTCTTTAATTCAATAGCTAGATATTTGGGAAGTTCTTTTCACAGGGTTGATAAAGGACCTGCCTTTTCTCCAGTCCAATAAAAAGAATTTCGAAAAGAAATTCCACACAGCTACTGACATTGTAAGTCGCCTCAGAAACATACACCAAAGATGCCATTGACAGCGTTTGTGTGCATGCTAACTGTTGACCCCCAGGAAAGTTTGCCACATTAGCCACAAACCCAAGCATAGCAAAAACATAATTGCTCCAGGACAAAACCAGTATTAATGTTCCATCAAGGCCAGATTTTCACGGTAGTTAATATTCCATAGATGTGCCTATGAGAATATTTTATTCCGAACCTACAGTCCCATAGAATACATTGCATGATTTCTTTCTGGAAGTCAGTTGTGCATAGAAAACTTCATGACTCTCACTGCACTGCACTGGCTCCCAGTGGAGTACAGGGTCAGGTTTAAGGTGCTGTTTTTAACCTTTAAAGTCCTATGCGGCTTAGGACCCACGTACCTACAGGACCGCCTCTCCTGGTATGCCCCACAAAGGACCTTAAGGTCCACAAATGACAACATTTTGGAGGTCCTAGGTCATAAGGTGGTTAGATTGGTCTCAACTAGGGCCAGGGCCTTTTCAGTACTGACCCCGACTTCGTGGAACGCTTTGTCACAAGAGACTAGGGCCCTGCGGGACTTGACATCTTTCCGCAGGGCCTGCAAGACAGAGCTGTTCCGCCTGGCCTTTGGTTTGGACTCAGTCTGACCCTTATGTTTCCCTCCCCTTATGGTTTTGATCTATGGGCTGCTTTTAAAATGAGGCTGCATTTTAAATTGCATTTTAACCTGTATTTTAAATTAGGTTTTTACTGTAATTTTACTAGTGTTGGCCACCCTGAGCCTGGCTCTGGCCAGGGAGGGCGGGGTATAAATAAAATTTATTGCTGTTGTTGTTGTTGTTGTTGTTGTTGTTGTTGTTATTATTATTATTATTATTATGTGTGATAGATACACATGTAGATCCATTTCACCAGTGACACTATGTGACAACCTTATCCTGGAGATATCCACAGAATTGATGTTATCGCAGGAAATTTATCTTGTATGAAAATAGCTGCATTGATAAAGAAAGTATTCAGCAGTATCAGTGGCTCAGCTACACTGTCTCATATGCAACTGTTGCATCCACTAGTGTTGATGGAACAGAGAGGAAAACCTTACACACATACAAACAGACAAAAATACACACACTGCAATACTCAAGCAATTGCAATCCCAAATGTAGCATGCAGTTTTCCAATGGAAGAGGATTGACTCTGTAGCAGTGGCTGCATCCACATTATACCTTCAAAGTGCATACCTCAAAGAATGATGGGAACTGTAGTTTTCCTCACACAGAGCTGCACCCTTAAACTACAGTTCCCAACGATTCTTTGAGGGGAGAAACGTGCTTTAACAGCATACTGTGTATGCAAGAGAACTCTTTGTGCGCCCTTTGTTTATTCAGGGTCCCAACCCTTCTTCCATCATGAAATTCAAGGAGGCACACAAGGAGATTCCGGGTGGCTTCTCATCCAGGTACTGGCCAAACCTAGGAGATTTCTGGATTGTCACTATTTTCAGGTAGTATTTGGCAAGCCCAGGTTGCACAATGACTGCTGACTGGGACGTTTTGTGCAGCAAATCCACTTATCCAAACAACTGGGCTTTTTGCGATAAGGAAAGTGAGGAGGGGATTGCGCTAGAAAGTGTGGGTGCTTTGATGGAACATCATCTAACCGCAGATCAGTAGTGCTGCTGAAGCCAGAGCGATGCTAGATGAAGTTGTGGCTTTTCCCGTTGGGCAGCCCTTCTGTCGTTTGCACCAGTTTGCATAAGAAGCCTCTCAAGATGGTTGGATTCTGAGAAGCATCTCTTGTGTTTCTAAGCAGCTAGTAGGAGCTGAGAGCCAGCTGCAATGCCAGAGCTTTAAAGCAGCTAGTTCTCAAAGCAGGAGGAGGAGGAAGAGAAGGAGCTATATATATTTTATATATATAATATATTACACACATGGGAAGCTGATGCTTCGATTGACGAGCACGGGGGAGTTACTGCTTCCGCTTTTTTCTTTAAGGGGGAAAAAAGCCACACACAACCAAAAATCCTTAATAGGGGAGGAAAGACGCGAGCGAGAAGGAAGCGCCTTTTCAAAATCCACCCACCTCTCTCCCCACCCCCTCCAGCTCTCCGGCAGCCTTGGAAACGGCATTTGCGCTGCCTCCGCCGCCGCGTTCGGGCAGGGACCGGTTCAAAGCAAGGCAAGGGATTAAGCGCATGGCGAGCTTTTCGCAGGCGCGGGGGCAGCCAGCGGAGAGGCGCCGGGGGGCCGCATCCCCGCCGCGAAGGATGGAACTTTGAGCGCGCCGGGAGCAAGGAATCCGTTCCCGGAGTGGAAAGGATCCCTCCGATCGTCTCCAAGGCTTGTTGGATCCAAGTCTCCAGTCTGAGGGATTTATTTATCTGGGGGTTTTTTTGGAACGACTTACTGATATATTTTTTTTGCACGCAGGCAAATCTGCAAAGAGGCGACTTCCGTGCGCCTGCGGGGGGCTGGGTCCACTACCCACTCTGATCTATACAGGACGCTGCGGGATTAAAGGACCGGCGACACCCCCCACCAACACCCCCCTGCAGTGGTCGTAGCGGAGGGCTGTGTGCGCGCGCGCCGCGACCCGTTTCCCGGCGCGCAGTTGCTGCGCTCTCCTGCCTCGCTCGGAACGCCTTGGAGAGCTGCCGCGGACGGAGCGCGCTTAGGACCCACTCCCCAGCCCCTCCAGCGGCGCCCGGGGCTCTGCCTGCCGCGGGGGAAGCCCGTGCTGGTTGCCTCCATCACTCCCCCGGAGGGGCCTTGCCCCACGTGCGCGATCCTGCGCCCAGGACCTCGCCGCCTCCGCCCCTTGCCATCCATGCGCTCGGCCGTGCGCCCGGACGCCTTTGGTCCTCTTCTTCTTCCTGCTCCTGCCTGGGACTAAGGCGCCTCCTCCTTCCCCCGGTGGATGCCTCCGGGAAGCGGGCGGAGCGCGCAGCCGGGGAGGGGGGCTGCCGCTGCCGCCGCCGGAGTACATGCCAGTGCCCTCTCCTCCTGCTCCTCCTCCACCTCCTCCTCCTGCTGCTGCTGCTGCTGCTGCTCTTCTCACCAGAATGCTTTACTTCCAGATGGTGATCATGGCAGGGACTGTGATGCTGGCTTATTACTTCGAGTACACCGACACCTTCTCGGTCAACGTGCAGGGCTTCTTTTGCTACGAGAGCGCCTATCGCAAGCCTTACCCGGGCCCGGAGGAGAGCAGCGCGGTGCCCCCCGTGCTCCTCTACTCGCTGGCGGCGGGGGTGCCCGTGCTGGTGGTAAGTGTCGCTGTCGGCAAGCGAGGTCCCTCCCCTCTGCCTCTCCCACCCTCTTGGTCTGTCCCCCTTTTTCTGGCACACCCCCACCCCAGGAAATATATACAGTCTATGCTTTTCGCCTTTTAAGTTGCTCAACTTGTTGACAAGGTGTCAGGAAGGCACAGGGGTGCCAACTTGAATAAAATTTGGGGTGGGGGAGGCAGGTAAGCCCCATCCCACATAATCGATCACAAGACGGGGCACACCCACACCATTGGAATGCCAATGCCTATCAACTTTGGGGAGGCCCTCAAATATTTTATTGGGTGAGGGGAGGCAAAGGGACCTCAGCCCCTAGGAGTTGGCACCTATGGGAGGGCACAAGGAGGGGGCAATAAATTCGAGGGGGGTGGAATCCACTGTCAGTGGGTCAGTTGTTTGGGGGTAAGAAATCCTCCTTCATGCTATGCCTTGTTGTTAGTATTTTGAGTGCTGGAATATTATCCAACATTCTTGCACTTCTGTTCCTTTATTGGGATCAGATAGTGCAACCCCTTTTTTTTGCTTGAGTCCAAATTTGTTCCCTGGTGCCTTTGAGATGGGTTCAGCAATTGGGCCACCAGTTGGACTCTCTCATTTGGGGAGGGGGCTCTCTACTCTTCTCAGCCATTTTCTAAGGACAGCTAGTTGAGAGAGGGCCTTCGGGTTTTCAGAAAAGCTAGATTAAGTGCTAGTCTGTTTCGGAGAAGGAATAGTGGCTCCCCTGCCCCCATCCTTCTTTTAAAAACCCAACCCAACCCTGACATGATTTTTGTTTGGCTCCATTCAAAGCATGTGTTAGTCACAGATCTGGTGGGTAGCATACTGGAGGAGACCAGTTGCTGATAATAGCCACATGTTAATATTTCAGCCAACGGAAAAAAAAAAAGACAAGCTTGGTTATTTCTGAGAGTAGATTGCTATTTAAAATGGAGCAGGTGCTTCTTCTGATTTCTGCCTAGTACATTTAAGAGATCCACGATGCGGCACGTGGCATGATGTGCAATTAAAATCCTAAAAACCTGCTACTTATATGTGGTTTTCTGTACATATCTTTTTTAAAAATAGAAGTAATTACACACACACACACACACACACAGATATGTGGCTGTGTTGTAATGCAGTTCAGCTGGGTTCTCGGCTGGGGGCTGGGGAAGAATATCAGCAGCAAAGCAACAAAACATCTGCCTTTAAACGGCTCAGTGTACAAGTTGTAATGTCAGCTGACAAAAGCATTAGCATCATTTAATAATCCTTGACCATATTGAACAGATGAACAGAAAGGGGAGTGTGTGGCTGTTAGGGCTGGATTATATATAGACATGAACGCACACATGCATGTGTGTACACACACACACACACACACACACACAGAGATACTGCATAGAATTAGTCTTGTTCTCGAATCTGCTTATTTCCCCCTTGGTAGCAGTAAATATTAAGGCCATAAAGATGAATGGTAATATTTTGGAATTTGCAGTTTAATAAAGCAATGGTCTCCTCGGAAATTCTGAATGGAAAACTAAAACTCAGAGAGAATTTCCTTTCCATCACAGCAGGGCTTTGCTTAGGAGTCTCTTTAATTATAAATCAATCACACTTGCAACCCTGCGAGTCTTCAGAGTGATTTTAAACCTGAGAGCCAACTTATGCCCTAATCAAGAAATAATTGAAGCCGGGGCTGGCACAGGTTGCCTCCCACCTTGCAAATGTTAAGGCAGAGTGTTGGATAGAATGATATTGTGCTTTTCTCAGGCCAGGGAGAACTGGAAATGGGAAAACTTTTTGAGTACCCTTCCAAGAAAACACACACAAAAACTTAATGTTTTAAACTATGCAACTGCCTGTCCTCTTTTTAAAAGCTTTTTTGCTTTTCAGTTTCAATATATATATATATATACATATAACAAACAACCCCCATATACTTGCCACCCCCAAGAAACATTCCATGCATCTACACAGTAAATGATAACAGCTGAACATTAAGCAGGGTTGTACTATAGTTTTGTGTTGATTTTAGCAGCTAGCGGTATTCGCTTCTTAACAGAGTGTGACATATTAAAGTTTGCTTGCATTATAGGATGGGTCAAAGAAGGGAAAGCATTTGACTGTAAAAATGTCACCTGCTGACACTGAAGTAAAAGAGACTTCAGGTTACAATCCTGTGCACGTTTACTTGGGAGCAAGCAACACTGAACCTTGTGGGACTTACTTGAGTAAGCATGCTTTGGATTGTGATGCAAGTCAGTTCCTTACATGGGGTGCAGGGAGGTGGCGGGGCAGGGGAAAAAAGAGAGAGAATATTAGCCCATAATTCCCATAGGGCACTGGGCTATTTTTTAAAATGTAAGGTAAACTGAAATCTACTTCCATCAGATACTTAGACTGTAATTAACAGCAGGTATGTGATGGACACCACCGTTGCCGGTGTCAGCAAAAAACCTCAGAGGCATTGCATACTGAAGGTACCATTTTCCTAATACATTTGGCCCCTTATAGGAACCCTTTAGCAAGTCCATGAGGGCAAAAGATTCTTGCATTGCAAGGGGTTGGACTAGATGACCCTCGTGGTCCCTTCCAACTTTACAATACTATGATTCTGTGAATGTACAGTGCCTTTGCATTAAATGTATTGGAGCAATTAGGGACCCTATTCTTCTCTCCAGATAATTATTTTTGTATCCATGTGAGTGCAGTACGGACCCAGCGGTATGTAGCATGGATGTTATTTTGTTAGCTTGGCTTCATTAGGTGGGCAGGGGAATCTAGGTGTATGAAGTTCCAAGCATGGAGAGGATCGTGATAAATCACCAGTCAAGACCTCCATACATCTAAAACACTCTGTCGTGGATCCTCAGCGATCCACACTGGATTTGTGGCCGTGTCTGCATCATCCCAACGTGATTTGGAAAGAAGGAAGTTCACAGCTGCTTTTGTGTGGCTGTGCATTTCTGGATTATTACCCCAGTCCACATAATTTCACAAGCAGAGTCAGCGGTACCTACATGACTGCATCTCTGCATATTCACCTGTGGAAGAGGCGATTGCTGATTGGTTGGAGCGGCACAAGTTTAGAAGGGGATGCTGGGTTCAAAACAGTCATGAAACACTGCCTGTGACCTGTCTATGATTGGTCCCATTGATTATATATTTGAGTTTGGCACCTTTAGAGCTTTCTGCACTGATCGCTCTTTTCAGCCATTCCCGATACAGGCATCTCGTATCGAATGAGATGGCATGAAAGAAAGAGGACACATGGGGGAATAAACCTCCTTTTTAATTAGCCGCATCACATGACTCTGTCACTGCATCCAATACACATTGGCTGCCAGACTTGTTTCCCAAGATACAAGATATTAATTTTTAAGGAGATTTGCGGTCCAGTTAAATATTCATTACACACTTCTATTTGGCAAGACTGTTTAAAAAGTGGTCGTTAGATACATTTTCTCCTCCTTATTTATCTTCCCAAATGCCTTGTTACAAGCAGGAAACAGCATCGTGTGGCCAGGGAGAGACCCCCACGACCCCAGGTGACACCTGGGTAGAATAATGACTCATGACATGTGTTATGGGATTAAAATTGGCCACAACTTTATTAAACTTTCAGATGTAGGAAGACCTTGGCTTAGGCAATGGGCATTTATCTCTCCTGGATAGCTGGGGATCTGGGGCACATCAGGGTTAATCAATCTATCTGGGGATTGGGCTGGCTCGGGAAGATGTATGTTTAAGCAGAGAGCCCACCCCCCCATTTCGCCGCCACACAGGGGAGAGCACTGACAACCTTTCAGCGTATGGCCAGTGACTCCCCTCAACACAACCCCTTTAACGAGGAACTCTGGGATCGCCGTCACAGGGGTGGGTGTGTATCACAGCTTCACCCCCCCCCAGTGAAGATAGACTAAAGGGTTCCTCCCAAGGCCTGAAACCGCCAAAGTTGTGGCGCTTTGCTATGGGGATGGCGAAACCTGCCAATGCAGGGAAATTCCTTCCCGGTCCTTTAACAGCAACCATCGTAAGACCATAGCAGCACCCGCATGCCTATAAAGAAGATGTTAACCTGCAATAAAAGTCCTAAACCAAGGGAGGGTCGGGCGGGAGAAGCTCTGGAGCCGACTGAGGACTCCCAGGTAGGTTACACCCTCTATTGTGCCGAAAGGGCGGTTCCAACCCTTACCTGGTCCATTCCTCTGGCTATGCCTCTCCAGCTGCGATTGGTTCATTGAGCTGAGGTTAGGTGGAAACCTCTAGGTTTGCAACTAGGGGAGGCAGTCCAGGATTGCTTTGCTGGAAGTCGCGTTGGATTGGGGATGCCATGCAAATACAGTGGTGCCCCGCAAGAGGAACGCCTCGCAAGACGGAAAACCCGCTAGACGAAAGGGTTTTCCGTTTTGGAGGTGCTTCGCAAAACGAATTTCCTATGGGCTTGCTTCGCAAGACGAAAATGTCTTGCGAGTTCCTGCGGGTTTTTTTCCCTTCCCCCCCTTTTTCTAAGCCGCTAAGCCGCTTATCTGCTTATCCACTAAGCCGCTAAAAGCCGCTAATAGCGCTAATAGCGCTAATCCGCTAAGCCATCAATGGGCTTGCTTCACAAAACAAAAAAACCGCTAGATGAAGAGACTCGCGGAACGGATTAATTTCGTCTTGCGAGGCACCACTGTAGTGCCCTCCATTTGATGCGGAGAGTGGTCATTATGTATTACTCAACTATGTAAAACATACAGCAGAGAAATGGCTCTATCTGATTACTCTATTAATATTATTAATATTAATTATTATTATTATTATTACACAGAGAAACTCCCCTTCCCTCCACCAACGCCTTCCCTTATACCCAAGTCATTTAGTACAGACAGGAGTCCCTTCGTTTTTCTTCTGCCCCCTTTGCCTTTAGAACCTCAGGAAACAGCTAATTCAAATAGTGTGAAGATGGACTAGTGCAGCTGTTGTTGTTTTACCCCACCTGTCTGGCTGGGTTTCCCCAGCCACTCGGGGCAGCTTACAGCATATCTGAAAACATAATAAAAACATCAAGCATTAAAAAGCTCCCGAAACGGGCTGCCTTCAAATGTCTTCTAAAAGTTGTGTAATTCTATTATCTCCTTGACATCTGAAGGGAGGGCATTCCACAGGGAGGGCACCACTACTGAGAATGCCCTCTGCCTGGTTCCCTGTAACTTCGCTTCTTGCAGTGAGGGAACCAGCAGACGACCCTGGGAGGAGGACCTCAGTGTCCAGGTTGAACGATGGGGGTGGAAACGTATAGAGAGATGTGCATTAGTAATCTTTACAAACTGCCTCTGTGTCCTGAGTCATCATAGTGCCATACAACAATTGAAACTCAACCAAGTTTCACACTGAATGAAACACTTTAAAAAACAGCTTTTCCACCTGGGGTGAAAGGCACCAACTTGCTTTTATCTGAGAAACTAAAGAGTTGTGCTTGAGTACACCACTACAGTGGGGGTGACTGCAGAGACCCTAGTAATTGAGAAACAATCCCCTGTCTCCATATATTCATATGCTTAGTCTGTTTTGTGGTAACACTAAATGTGACATAAATACATAGGCAAGCATGAGAAACAATTAGTATGGATATTAATTCTCCCCCCTTAATCTTGCTTAGTGTCATTGGTATGCTTGCAAGTGAAGGAAAGTCAGTTTCCTCAGGTAATAATAATAATAATAATAATAATAATAATAATATATTATTTATACCCCGCCCATCTGGCTGGGCTTCCTCAGCCACTCTGGGTGGCTTCCAACAAAATATTAAAATACAGTAATACATCAAACGTTAAAAGCTTCCCTAAACAGGGCTGCCTTCAGATGTCTTCAGATTTGAGGACGAAGCCCGTTTTCTGCTACATACAAACTTGGGGAAGTGTTTGTTTGAACTTTAGTTCATTAAAACAAACCAGGATCAAACTATGGTTTGATATCCTGGCTTGTCAGCTAACTAAAACAACCAAAGTTCCTTGAGATCATCATATGTAACGAAATACAGCAGTTTAGTCAAAATGGAAAGTGGAAGCGTTCATTCTGCCATGTGAAAAGGAACTGGAGGGGCAGAATGGAAGTCTGAAGTTTGCTATGGCTCATTCCTGATAATCTAACTATAGTTTCTCTAGGTAACCATAGAGTAGTACTCAACGAGATGTGCTAGCAGAATGGAATTTTCCCCTCCCCGTCACTTCCAAATCTGCTCCACAGGGCTGGGGAACCTTCATAATAGATTTAGGGGGTGCACAGGGTGGGGGAAAGAATGTTCTGCTTAAAGCTACAAATGATAGTTTAGATAAGGCACTCATGTGGTGCCTTCTGGATGCCTCTGAACTCCCTTCAGCCTCAGCCAGCATGGCCAGTGGCCAAGAATGTTGGGAGTTGTAATCCATCAACATCTGGAGGGCCCCACATAGGCTACTCCTGGTTTAGACAATCTTCAAAATCTTGTGTGAGAGAGACACATGGGCAGAGATAAATGAAAACCAAAGGAAAGAGTTGTATATTTGTTGAGTAACTGCTGAGAATGGCTGTTAGCTTCCTCCTTGCTTGTACTTTTGTACGTGGGTAGCATAATCAGGAGAGAGCTGAGCCAATTTTAGGCATGGTGACAGGGTGGAAGAGAGAGGCAGAGTCTTAAGTATGTGAGCTTCAAACAATTCTACCATTTTTTGTGTGGGTCAAAATCTGTACCCCAAATTGTGCCTCAAAGGCCACCAGAAGCCAATCTGGACTGCAGAATAAGTAACTGAGAATTCTCTTTTCTATACTGATTGAAGTATTTAATATCTAGAGGTCATAGTCATGTTGAGATATTTTTAGTTTCTCTGTTATGTCTTGAAATCTATTTAAGAAAGAAAAGGAGAACTGTCTCGCTTGATTCTCCACTGTGTGTGCTTTTCTTTGTCAAAAACATGTGAATTGTTATACAGAATTTTTTGATTCAGTTCTACTTACAACCTTTTCTACTATGCTTCCTGGTTCTTTAGTAGGACTGCTTGCCTTTTTTGAACTCCTGCCTTTGAAAGCTGGGAAATACATGTTAGCCTAATCTTTCACCTACAGTTGAAAGGATGTGTATATTACCGTATTTTTCGCTCTATAACACGCACCCGACCATAACAAGCACGTAGTTTTTAGAGGAGGAAAACAAGAAAAAAAAATCTAAACGAAACAGTGGATGTATGATTTTTGTGGTTCATGCTGTGGCCACAGACGTGTGATCTGACAGTGAGTTTGGAGTAGCCCAATGCAAAAATCCTGAGGATCCATGTGGATCCATGCTTTGTAACCACATTTTTGCACCACTGCAGCCCCAGGCAACAGTGGGTGTGTGATTTTGTTGGTGCAAGATGTAGCCATGGACATGCTATGTGATATGATGGTGAATTTGGGGTGACCCTGTACAAAAATCCTGAGGATCCATGTAGATCCATGCTTTGTAACCACGTTTTAAGTGGGGAGTGAAGGAAAAGCACTCAAGGGACAAGGAGCACGCGTGGGGTGTGTGGAGAAGGATGCTGCTAATAATGCAGAAGAGGGGTATAAGGGGAGAAGGCTCCTCTCCTCTCCCACTTTGCTCCTTTAAAGCAAGCAGGCTTTGCTTTTCTCCCTCCTCCCCGCTCATCCCCGGCTTAGCGAGCTGAAAAACTGCGCTGCTATGTAGCGAGCTGAGTGGGGAGGAGAGAGGGACAGAGAGCCTTCTCCCCACTCAGCGGCTCTTCTCCCGCTTTGCTGTTTCAAAGCGAGTCATGGAGGAGGGAAGGAAGGGGAACCATGGATCTTCTGCTCACGACTGCAGCAGATCCCCCCGCCACCCGTAGGCATTCCCTCCATAACACGCACAGACATTTCCCCTTACTTTCTAGGAGGAAAAAAGTGAGTGTTGTGGTGCAAAAAATATGGTACTTTTCCAGGAGGACCGCAGTTAACCTACCAGATGTGCTACAAAAAGATGTGCCAATGGCCAACAACTTAGATGTCTTTGAAAGGGGGCTAGATAAATTCATGGAGATCAAGGCATGATGGCTGTATGCTATCTCCAGGATCAGAAATACCAATTTCTGAGGAGCAATAGCAGGAGAGGGCTATTGTCCTCCTGTCCTGCTTGTGTACTTTCCATAGGCTTCCCATCTGAGCAAGGGGATGCTGGACTAGGAAAGCCTTTCATTTGATGACTCCTTTTTTCTAATGTGCTTTATCCCTTCTGCTTTCAGTGTCAAACAAAGTTGTCTTCTATCACTTTATCACTATTTTACTAAGATGCAAAAAGAATATCTTGACAGCTAGCCTACCCAATGCCACAGAACCACTTGGGCATACGATTTTTGCAAAGTGTTGTGATGGTTTTGTTGTTTTTCATTTACCCTTGTAATCTGCTATTTGCCTGAAGCAAGTGAAATGTATGTTCTGGCAAATGCACACTGTGTGTCTTTCTGCTTCTCCTCATCTTTAAGAGGTACTGAGCTCTAAACCAGGGGTGGGGAACCAAATCTGGCTAGCAGACCAGATGTGGTGTAGTGGTTAAGAGCGGTGGACTCATAATCTGGTGAACCGGATTCACGTCTCCGCTCCTCCACGTGCAGCTGCTGGGTGACCTTGGGCTAGTCACGCTTCTCTGAAGTCTCTCAGCCTCACTCACCTCACAGAGTGTTCGTTGTGGGGGAGGAAGGGAAAGGAGAATGTTAGCCGCTTTGAGACTCCTTTGGGATATCAAATCCAAACTCTTCTTCTTCTTCTTCATGATCTCCTCACAGGGCAAGTTTGACATGTGGATAGCCCCGCCAACAGTCAATCACTATTACATCACCTTGACAACAGTTCAGCATCCTTCTTGCTCTGAACTCTGCTCCAGATAAGAGTGGCCAACTTAGGGGTGCTCTCAGAGCCCCCCAAACTCATCTTTCCTCCAGAGGTGTCTTGGTAAGTCTCTGGCTCCTAGCATAGGAGAGTTGAGACTCTTCTCATTATCAAGCTCTCCTTGAGGTTAGCAGACAAATTCCCTCCTCACTTCCCTCCGTGCGTCTTCTGGTAAGGAGTTTTCTTCCTGGGTTTCTACATCAGGTTGCAACCCGGAAGGATTTCCCTGTCATCTCTGAGGCTGAGACAGTGTTTCTCTGTGTATCTCTTCCTTCAAAATCTATGCTGCTCCTCTGGCTGCCTCTTTCCCACCTTCTCTCACTCTTCATAGTATGCAGAGGAGGAAAAGCACCCCTCACACAGCTGTGAGGTTCCAGGGAGGCAAGGCTCAGTTATGTCAAGCCCCTGACAAGTCCCAGCTTTCAGCCAGCCTCTGACAGTTTTGGGGGTTTTTTTGCCCACATGGGTTTTGCAAAGTGCTTTGCAAGGTGCTGTGTTAAGCAGCTGTTCTGAATTCCCCAAGCTGCATGCACTTTTATTTGCCACGGGAGGGAGGTGCTTGGAAAATGAATCTCTTCCCCCTCTCCAAATAAACACATTCATCAAGAGAAGGTTTTCTATTTGGATTGTGGCTGGCTGGTGCTGGTGCCGCAACACCACTTACAACAGTTGCAAGAAACAGTTGGGAGAGCTGACTCAGATACTCAGCAAACAAAAGGGGCTTCAACGTTCTCAGGGCTCAACAAGAGTTTCATTGAGAAGGAGGGATCAATATTTTTTTAAAAAAACTTTTGCACAAGCACAGTAGTAGTTGACTTTGCTGAACATTGACCTTGTAGCTACAGAATGTAGTTTAACATTCTAGATAGACATTGGCTTGTAATGCAACCGAGAATCATAAGCAGGACAAGTTCATAAACCAAACCAGATTCATATTCAAGCTTTGGCAGTATCACTGCTTGAGAGACCAAGGGCCATGTAGGAGCAGAACTGGTCTCCCTACTCCTCATTACCAGTGTTAGAAACTCAGATTTATAAGCTAGGACCAAATGGCTCCTTAAATTAAGGTTAAAGTCACCAAAATGAAATGTCTAGTTGTCATTTTGGGGCAAGACAGCTCTCAAGTCTTATTTTTGAAATGATGGACTGACTGTGAGTGATTAGTTAAACATCTGGCTAGTTCAAATGACAACTTTGAGTTAGGTTAAGAGCTTTGAAAACTTAAAGAAGAAAAGTCACTTGATCCAGGGACAGTCCACATATATTGGACTACTGCAATGCACTCTACGTGGGGCTACCTTTGAAGGTGACTCGGAAACTACAACTAATCCAGAATGCGGCAGCTAGACTGGTGACTGGGGGCGGCCGCCGAGACCATATAACACCGGTCTTGAAAGACCTACATTGGCTCCCAGTACGTTTCCGAGCACAATTCAAAGTGTTGGTGCTGACCTTTAAAGCCCTAAACGGCCTCGGTCCAGTATACCTGAAGGAGCGTCTCCACCCCCATCATTCTGCCTGGACGCTGAGGTCCAGCACCAAGGGCCTTCTGGCGATTCCCTCATTGTGAGAAGCAAAGCTACAGGGAACCAGGCAGAGGCCCTTCTCGGTAGTGGCGCCCGCCCTGTGGAACGCCCTCCCACCAGATGTCAAAGCGATAAACAACTATCTGACATTCAGAAGACATCTTAAGGCAGCCCTGTTCAGGGAAGTTTTTAACGTGTGATATTTTACTGTTTTTTTGCTTTCTATGGAAGCCGCCCAGAGTGGCTGGGGAGGCCCAGCCAGATGGGCGGGGTATAAATAATAAATTATTATTATTATTATTATTATTATTATTATTATTATTATATATTGGCTTAGTCAGGCCTCTTTTCCTTAATGGTGACATGGACCATTCATAACACAGGGATATTCTTCACAACTGTGAGCAGGGCAGTGGGGGCGGGGTGTAAGTGAGGATAGACTAAAACAATTAACTGTAATGTTGTTCGCTGCTCCTGCTCAGGCTGCATAGAAAAAGGATTTTGGTTTCTGAAATTCGTTCTGGCTGTACGGATAAAATAGAACTGATAGAATTCTACAGGGTGTGGTATTAGTGTGTGAAAACAGTCAAGATCCAGTGATGCCCAGGCATGCAGTTCCAGATGGTGCAGATGTCTGGCACCCAGCATCTTTGCTTGGTCGCAAGTGGCCAATAGTCAGATGCGAAATGTGCCTGGCTAATTTTGAACACTGTTCATTACATAAAGGTTATATGGCATATCAACTAATAAACAGAAACACTATCCAATCAAATGTGATTTACTTATAAATGTGATAACTGGATTATTATTATTTGCCAATAATAAAAAATCCACATAATTCATTCAATAGGGTATTTTGTTGTGGTTCCTAAATGTCTTGTTGCAGCTAAAATGTGGCTTTTCAAGGACAACTTTGAGAGGGCAGTCGATGGCAGCAAAAACAACATGTCTTGTGGCACTTTAAAGACTTAACAAATTTATTAGGGCATAAGGTTCTGTAGAGACCAGAAAAAGTTTGTGCCATAATAAATTTGTTAGTCTTACAAATGTGCCATGGGGCTCTTGGTTGTTTCAAGGACAGTAGCACAGACCTGAAAACTTGAGAAATATGTCAACTTCTCACATCTCGAGACTTTCTCCCCAAGGCACAGCAGTCAGAAATCACCTTTCTTGGCACTGTTATCATTTGTCCTGTCCTTGGTGGCACATGATTTTCTGGCTACCGCTGTGAACACGTTTTGTATCATTTGAACAGAAAGGAAGGAAATAAATTTTCTGCCCAAACAATTCAGTGCTTTTTAAGCGATCACCACCTATCTGTTAAAAATTGAGCTCAGAATCGTGAGCATTATGATTTGGGGCTCACATTTTGGATTTAGCCTTTTGATGCCTTCTTTGAAGTTTGATGCCTTCTTTGAAGTTTATTGAGCTGTCAATTTTAGTACTTGGTAGCATTTCAGGACTGATGGGGGCACATCCTGGTGATGTGTAGATACAATGCCTGCTCCCTGTGAAGTAGGGATGGGGAACCTGTAGCCCTCCAGATGGTGGACTGCAACTCCCATCATTCCTCATCATTGGCTATGTTGGTTGGGGCTGATGGGAGTTGGTGTCCAACAGCAACTAGAGCTTTCCTGTCTCTGCTGGAAAAGATGCACAGTGTCTTACAAAGCACAATATATTGTGGGTTTCTTTCCCTTCCCACTTTCTGTCCTTCTTTCTGGAGTGAATTCTTGCTTCCTTTTCCTTTCAGCGATAACTATGATGTACATACATGCACCACCAGTGTAGGTGGTGATTTGGTTTTCTTGTAATCCCAGACTGCAAAAACTCTTTAAACTATGTTTTTAATCTCTACATTGCAGTAGTGATATCAGCCATGGTTAGTGTTGATAACATGAACCCTAAAGCATGGATCATAGCAACCAGGGAAGGGAGGGATCTGTGAAGTGTGCAAACCATGGCTTTCAGCTTTGTACATGCATTGGTTCTTGGCTAATCACTTTCAACCATACATGAGTAACAATGAATGCTGCCTTTTGATGCAGATATACATTTCACATTGCTTGAAGTTGAGAGGATTCTGCACATCTACCCTTTTAGTCAACTTTCTCAATCCTGAACACATTGCATGGAATCCTTTTTAAAAATATATTTCAATAAGATGTAATGCCACATTTTGTGCTAGAAAAGCTTTATTTACAAGGATAGTGACTGAGAATCTTCATACCTCTAGAGTAGGTCCCATTGTTTCAATAGCACACAATAGTGTGTTGCCTGTTTCATGTAATGTAAAGGAAATGCACCGTGTATGAACAATGATTAGTTATATGGGTGAAACAGTAATCACAGAGCATCCAGACTGAGCTTTCATGCTTTCCCTTATCACCCAACCCTGTGTGATGGAGGCAGTTTATGCCTTCAGCTGTGATTTGATGGGTGCGTTATTGAATGATGTACAGTAGAGGTGTGTGTCAATCATCCATTATTTTCATGCGTTGCAATCCTGCTGTTTTCGAGACATGTCAGATTCCATTTGGACTTAATATCATCACTAATGTGTTTAAGATCAGGATGCCAGTCATCATTATCTATGTCAAATGAGGATACCATAGATGATAAGGAGAGCGAGCGTGATCCTTTTTGTAGTCCATTTCTAAGGCAACTTAGATGGTGACATACTGATGATGTGGGTGCATATGTCATTGCAAATGCTTAGGATAAAGCTATTAGTACAGGCTATGTAGAAATATGAGGGACACAGGTGGCCCTGTGGGTTAAACCACAGAGCCTAGGACTTGCCGATCAGAAGGTCAGTGGTTCGAATTCCCACGATGGGGTGAGCTCCCATTGCTCAGTCCCAGCTCCTGCCAACCTACCAGTTTGAAAGCACATCAAAGTGCAAGTAGATAAATAGGTACCGCTCTGGCGGGAAGGTAAACGGTGTTTCTGTGCGCTGCTCTGGTTCACCAGAAGTGGCTTAGTTATTCTGGCCACATGACCCGGAAGCTGTACGCTGGCTCCCTCGGCCAATAAAGCGAGATGAGCGCCACAACCCCAGAGTCGGCCAGGACTGGACCTAATGGTCAGGGGTCCCTTTACCTTTACCTTATGTAGAAATACACAATCTATGCCCGTGGCAGGTGTCCCACACTGCCTTTCAACAGACCACTAGCCAAATACAATATTTCCTTAGACCAGGGTTAAGGAGTCTCTGACCCACTGGTGCAATCCCAACCATCAAGGTCAGGGTAAAGAGGTGTATCTTCAACATGTGGTAAAAACTGTCTAGTGAAGGTGCCAGGCACACCTCTGTGGGGAGGGAATTCCACAAGTTAGGGGCCAACACAGAGAATGCCATCACCTCCATCACCTTCTGAAGGCAGTGGAACTAACAAGAGGGCGTCCTCTGCTGATTTTCACACATGAAACTGTCTGTAGTGAAGAAGGTGGACTTTCAGATATTTGGGGCCTATGTCACTTAGGACTTTAAAAGCGCACATGAGCCCCTTAATTGATCAGTCTCCAAGGAAACACATTCTAGCCAGGTAAAAACAAAATGAGGTGGGTGAGGAATGTAGCCTGGGGAGAAGTGTGTGGGCTGGGGAGAGTCCAGAGGGTGAGACAGAGAGGCTGGGGGGGGGCAGCACCTGCCTTTGGCCATCCCTGCTCTAGAAAGAGGAAATATTGACGTCCTCAGTATGCATTGTACATAATACTGCCTATAACCTTACTGTATACAATGATAGACCAAATCACAATGCAGATCAGGTGCCACTCAGAGGGTGTGAGTTCTTCCTTCTGCTAGACTAAAACTGTTTTGCTGTCCATTAAGCAGAGGCGGATCAAGAGATGAGGACTTGCAAAAAATCCTTGCATTGGAGAAATGTGTGCTATTAAGGTCCCTTACTTGGGAGGGATGTGCCATAAACATAACTTGTTGGTCTTTTGAGCATAGAGCTATGTCATATCCAGCCTCTTGTGGGAAGGTTAGCCCACCCACATTGTTTCTCTCTTCCCCCTTACTCCTCTACTTTTTCTAAGGAAATGGAGTTCAGAAGGTGTGCTTGCTTGAAATTTACATGTTAATTGGGTTTTGGGCTCTCAGGTTAATTAGGTTTAACATCTGTTTCACACTGGGATTATTCCTGTGATTGACGGAGGAAGCGATGAGGGTTTTGAGGTCACCAGACAGGCCTTTGCATGTCTTGTCTCTTAACCCCCCAACCACACATTTTGCTCATATAATTCCCTGGGCTTGGGAACAGGCTAACCTTTGACTCTGCATGTTTCAGCTGATGCTGTTTGTCACACAACTTTAGTAACCAACATCCAGCTGAAGTAGGAGTTAGTCAACATGTGTATCTTTTGTTTAATGTCTCCAAATGGAGTGCAGTAAATAATAATGAACAGCTGTGAAATATACTCAGAACTAAAACCCCAGTGAGTTCAATGGGACACTGTTTCAAGAAGAGGGGGTGGGGTGCAGATGCTTCAAATAGCACTTTTGCAAAGGAGCTGAGTGGGGATGCTCAGCAAACCTTTGACTATCCTCCCCTCCAGTTGCTGGAAACCACTGGAGAGAAAAGTGCTATTCTGCTAATGTCCTGCTTGCAGACTTACCATAGGCATTTGGGTGGCTACGGTGAGAAGAAGATGCTGCAATAGATGAGCCCTTGGCCTGATCCAGTAGCCCCTTCTTTTCAAACCTCAAACTAGTAGAAAATAATGTAGGAAAACAATTCATAAACTGATGGTGCCAAAACAAATAATTAAAGCCTGTCTCAGTTTCAGCGTACATGGAACTTCTTCACCCAGTATGCAGCAATTACTGTAGCTACTATTCTAAGGCCTCTGCCAAAAAACCCAGATTGGCTGTGGTTCCCTAGCACATGTCAGGTAGGTGTTGGGAGGAGGGAAAGGACATGCATAGCCAAAGGGAGACATGTCTCCAAACTTGATTTTCTGATCTGCTGATGACCTTGTTTGCCTTTGCAGAAAATGTATTCAAGCAGTGATAGTTCTCTCTCTCTCTCTCTCTCTCTCTCTCTCTCTCTCTCTCTCTGACTGATTTATGCAGTAACACTGTAGACAGCAGCGGTTTCAAACTGTGTCCCAGGGAATCCTGTATTCCTTAGAGGTTTCTCAGGGTTTCCTCAATAGGCAGATAAATAATAGGGAGTGAGTTTCTCTGAAAATTTGCTTACCCACCACGACTGATGCTCTCTCCTGTGTGGCAATAGGAGACTGTTAGCTGAGTCTAGGGGTCATTTTTGGTTCATGGAAAAGTGACAGAGAGGTCCAACAGGACTGGTGAACCATACTTCATCTCCCCAGCCTTCCAA
The DNA here is from genome assembly GCF_951804945.1 of Podarcis cretensis. NCBI lineage: Eukaryota > Metazoa > Chordata > Lepidosauria > Squamata > Lacertidae > Podarcis > Podarcis cretensis. Next base: position 75,711,792 of record NC_137175.1, read on the forward strand.
GTTTCGCCCTGTAGGGAGATGAAAATGCCCTCTGGGGAACATTCATTCTCTGCCGCCACACCCAGTCTCTTCAGCTAGAAGAAGCAAGAGAGGAAGCACCAATCACTAATGATTCCTCTCCCCCTACTACTTCAGAACATGTCAAGCATCTCTGTGGCTGGAAGGCTGAGATCCACTTTTGAGGTGCAGGAACAAGCTACTGCTGAACTGGCTAGCTATGTTTCTTATGCCAGAACACTTGTGTGGTGGAGATCAAGTTGCATCTTGAGCATCTCGATGCCGGAGCCCCTCGCACAGTCAGTTGTGCATATGACTTTGTGCACAGGCTTGTGAGGCCGCGTGGATGGTATGTTTTCTTCCACTCATGGCCCTCTGGCTCCGAGCTTAAAAGATTTATCGTAGCATGAATTTTTTCAGGCAACAGCATATGAAAGTTTATGCCACAATAAACCGGCTACTCTCTGAGGTGCCATAGCACTTTAAGGCTTACTGTAAATAGAAGTGCTGCCTGATTCTGAATATTACAGACAAATCCTTTTGCCTTTTGCTAGGCTTTTAGTAATATTCTTATTTTTGAAAAAAACAACAACCCGTGTACGAGCATCAGTTTGTGTGTGTGTGCTTTCTGATTTGGCTCCTGTTAAAAACAGTCTTAAATACTCTGCAGTTTGGAGGCTGAAGAAGCAGATTGGATACGTGCTCACACCCACACAAGAGGCCAATGTGCTATTCTTTTTGTGGTACCTCATATAAAAGATACAAGCTCAGTAACGCAAGCAATTTGTCTACCTGTTTGTCTCTGAAGGGCCTCCTGACCCACTCATTTATCTCTGCAATTCCCAGTTGACATGGAAGGTTTTGCGCATGGTATGAAAAGACCAATGTTCTGTTGCGCATACAGCCTTCATACTGTGGCTGTGGGTGACACAGCCCTAAAACTGTGTCTGTAATGAGGGTTTCTCATAGATGAGAGTCATAGCCAATCAAAGAGAACCTGCAGATCTGCAGGGATTATTGGGGGTCTGCGATTCAGCATTCCTTCCATTCTAAACCATTGAGTAATAGGGTTTTTGTCTGGAGTCCAAAGGAACAATCTGTCCTCTCCCCCCTGCTGGTTTCAGGAGGCACTGCCAGCCATGACGTTCTGAAAAAATATGAGATTACTAACAGTTCTTTTAACTTTTCTCCCCCTCTACATAGTACATCTCTGAGGCTCGCTGGAGTCATGATGGCACTAAGTAGGATGTGATTCACTCTAATCTATTGTCCCTGGGAAACCTGGAAATAAAATTCTGTACATTTCTTTAAGAAAAGCGATCACTCATCTTCTCTAAATGAAACACTGAATGCAGGAATGCAAAAGTAGCACTCCAATCCTGTACAGCCTTGTGCAACAGAGATTTGTAGCACTTAGCTCTGAAGAGGATAGGTTTCTCAGCTTGTTGGGGTTGGGGTTGGGGTTGGGGTTGGGGTTGGGGTTGGGGTTGGGGCAGTTTCCAGTTGGAACCCTTTGTACAGTTTGCACAATTTGTCATGGATGCTTTAGTTGAGATTCCTGCGCTGCAGGAGGTTGGTCTAGAGTCTCTTCCAACTTTACATTTTTATGACCATTGTATTAAGGAGAATATAGGATAATCTGCAACAAAGTCTAAGACAGAAACCTTTCACTGGAAATCCAGAACTTGTCTTCATTTTAATCTCTGTCTGTTCAGCAGTTGAGTTTTTCATTGGGCCATTTGCTCTTCCCAGTCAAATATCTTTTTAAGAGGGGAAGCATAAAGGGATATGTTCCTTGGAAATGGAGTAGCACATGTGTATTATTTTTATGAAGTAGAGTGATGGGTAAGCAAATGCCAAGGGAAAAAGAATGTAACGAGCTTCCATCTGTTCCACTTGGCATATAGCTTTGCGGATTTTAATGGTAATTTTGCCTGTTTAAGGGGAGCTGATGGATGTTCCATTCCGTTCACAGCAACATGCACTTTATAGGGATCTTTTCTTCCTAGGTTTTGCCTACACTAGGAAGACAGGCTGAAATCTTCAGCTTTCCTCCTGTGCATTTAATTCCACCAACCAATGTCAATACTAATGCTGAATAAGGCAATGATAACTCTCTTAATGCCATCTTCAGAATGCTAGCTTGGGTCCTAAGTTCCTCTGAGTCAAACTCTGCTCAGGAGATGTCCCTACTGGTGGAATAGGGATAGGGCAATTGTGTGGCGAGTTCCTGCCCCCCCCAGTGGAAATAATGACACATGACACAATTATTAAGGTTAATGGGCCAAATAAGGCCACAACTTTATTGGTTACAGGTGATGAGCGGTATTGGTTTAGGCATTGGTCCTAACCGACAATATCCAACTTCAGCCCATCCGCTTGAAGTCCGGGAAGGGTTAACCACCAGTAGGGGGAATCCTGCTGATGCACATAAACTAGGAACTCCCCCGGGGTCACCGATTGGGGGGCGTGCCTTAGGCCCTCACCTCCCAAGGCTTCGGACAGGGCCACGCCCCCTGGAATCCTTTATTGGACTACCCTTCGATATGTGGGGCAGGTGATGGTGCTACCTCCCCTATTTCATCTACCTCCCCTATTCCATCTACAATGCCTAACCGCCAATACCAAGAAAGTTGTGACAATTTGCTACGAGGTAGATGATAACCAAGTGGCTGCTGCCAATTTGCCAAGTGGAAAAATTCCTACCAGGCTCCTCAACGGCGACCAACCAAGGTCCATAGCAAGATCAAGGAACAAAAACCTTATAGGGCGGGAGGGTGGGGAAAACCAGAACAGCTGGCAGGCGTCAAACAGGGAGATCCCCAGCTGTGTTCTGCCTTAAATAGGGCAGGTCACACCCCCAGAGCCAGCTGATTGGCTGGCCAGGGGGTGCCGTGGCTGGGAATCCCTCCAATCGCACGGGGGAATCCCTCCAGCCGCTGCGTGCATGGTGGGGCTGTGAAGCCCGCAACCCCACCTCCTCTGTAGGGCAGAAGTGGCTTTTTGGACAGTTGTTCCTACAGCACCCCTGTGCCACCCCAAAATGGTTTAACTGTTTGCTTGCTTTTTTTAAAAAAAACCAAACAGATTGGTGACATGAGGTGTTAATACTAAGTTAGGGTTGCCATACGTCTGACGCGGATGGCGCTGTGGGTTAAACCACAGAGCCTAGGACTTGCCGATCAGAAAGTTGGCGGTTCAAATCCCCGCGACGGGGTGAGCTCCCGTTGCTCGGTCCCTGCTCCTGCCAACCAGCAGTTCGAAAGCACATCAAGTGCAAGTAGATAAATAGGTACCACTCCAGCGGGAAGGTAAACGGCATTTCTGTGTGCTGCTTTGGTTCACCAGAAGTGGCTTAGTCATGCTGGCCACATGATCCGGAAGCTGTACGCCAGCTCCCTCGGCCAGTAAAGCAAGATGAGCGCCGCAACCCCAGAGTCGGTCACGACTGGACCTAGTGGTCAGGGGTCCCTTTACCTTTACCTTTAACCGGTAATCGGCTGTCGGAAATAGTGTCCGGGCAGAAATTGCTTTAATGTCTTGGAAAATCTGTATGTATGCCATGTCGGCAGTGTCGTTTGCAGAAGAAGCTTAACAACTTTGGGCAAAACTAAAATATGGCAACCCTATACTAAGTGCACTGAAATTTCAAAAGCAACAAATAAGTGATCTGCAAAATCTGTGTGGATGCCAAAGCTGTATTAAAAATCAACTAACAAAAAGCTGATTGTATCTTCAAAAAGGCAGAAGGTGCCTTGAAGGAAATGTCGCACAATGCATTTCCAGGAAGCCAGGAATTTTATGCTACCCTAATAGTTCCATCAGCTTCCTTCATGGAGAAAAAAGAAAGAAAAAAAATCACTAATCGAACTACTACGGCAATGGAAGCATAGTGCTGTTTTGTCTGTAGCATGACACCTACAAGAACCTATTTTAAAATAAAGCCCTTTGTTGTCATTGTCGAACATTGTTTATAAAGCACTTTTGCTCGTCAGTATTATTATACTAAGCATTAACTCTACACATTGTTATGTGTTGGTTCAAAAGAAAAACACTAAAAATAACATGGTTGTTAAATCACATGGAAGAAAGAAACACGCTCTTCCCTGTTTTCAAAAGGCATATTTGGAAAGATGATACTGGCAGGAAAAAAATGAGTTGCAAAAGGCAGGTTTACAAGCATATTATGCAAAAACTTTGCAGACATTTTTGGAAATAATTCACATTGACATTTAGGTGGCCATCTAGAGGCAAGTCTGTTGACAGTTTGATAAAATAGAAGCATGGGAAGAGATAAATGATCAAAGGCAGCAGTCAGAAGTGTCAGAGTAGATGTCACCTAAGATGGATATTATATAATGTACGAGGAACCTACAACAAACATTGCTGGCAATGGTGTTCTCACCTCCTAATTGCTCAGGGTGCCTGCCAGCCATGCTCTCCTCCAGCCTTCCATTCCACACCCAAACTTCTCTGTTTTGCTTTTCTGATAGCCAACCTCCCATGCAGCAGCGTTTGACAAGGTGGGTGCCCCTCTGCTTACCTGAGCTCCCATCACGGTTGTTGCTGTGACATACCAGAAGGGTGAGAAGGAGGCAAAGTTGGTGTGGTACAATTGCATTGGCAGGAGAGCTGGACTGATTCTACCAGTGTATTTGCATTTCACTGCTGCCTCACCCCTCCTTCTTGCCCTCCCAGTATGCCCTAGGGCAAACATTGATAGGTGGTCAGGTAAGCAGTTCTGCTATGTCAACCACTAACTATTTCCATGACTATTTCCTCAGTGGGCTATTCTTTGGAGTTTTCGCTCCCTTGGATATTCTATCAAATGGTTTTGTTTTGATTTGTATTCCTGAACACTTAGTGGTTCGCCAGATACTCCAGTCTTGTTTCTCAGTGGCTCTGTTTTGGCTATATAATGTTACCTTGTGTTACATATGCTTCAGGTTACAGACTCCGCCAACCCAGAAATAGTACCTTGGGTTAAGAACTTTGCTTCAGGATGAGAACAGAAATTGTGCTCCGGGAGCGCAGCAGCAGCAAGAGGCCCCATTAGCTAAAGTGGTGCTTCAGGTTAAGAACAGTTTCAGGTTAAGAACGGACCTCCGGAACGAATTAAGTACTTAACCTGAGGTACCACTGTAATCCTGTTGGCACTAGTTACCCACACTCATTATTCAAATAAAGTGACCAAACATTTGTATAGCGCTTTTAGGTTTTCAAAGCGCTCCACATTCATTATCTATTTGTGAAGATTACAACAACATTGTAAGGCAACCCTGCATTATCATCCCCCACATTGAGGGCGGGGGGGGGGAGCAGCTTGCCAAAGGCTACTTTCAGGAGGAGGTCAGCAATAAAACAACCAGTGTCAGTGAAGTTAACTCCTTATTCAAAGATGCCCAAACAGTGCAGGCCTAGCAATCACATCATCTCTTCCCTGTAGGTATTGCCCCAATGAGGCAGTTGTGAGGACTGAAGGTCAGTGCCTTCCACTGCTCTCTTGAGGCTCCTCCCCCAGTTCCTTCCCCAGCTTCTTTGTCTTGTCTCTCTTTGCCCCCCCCCTCCATTCCTCTCCATGTTCTGGGAGACCAGGAAGAAGGGGAGCTGGTCGCAACAGGAAGGGGAGACTCCCTGGCTTCTTCGACAACCTGCTTCATCTCTGCCTCTTGGTCCCACTCCTCTCCAGCCTCTGCTTCTGCCACTGATTCTGAACTTCTCTCTGCTATGGCATCTTCCTGCTCGCTAAACCCTGTTGCCTCTTCAGCTTCCTCTACCTCCTCCTCCTCCCAGTCTGCTCCCTCTTCTCCCTCTGACCACTCATCGTCATTCCACCACCAATCTCTGGGCTCTGAGCCTTCCTCCCTTGGGGGTTCTCCAGTTGATTCTTCCTCTGCATTCAGCCAGTCCATGACAGCTACCTACCGACAGCTACCTACCGACTGAGATGTTAAAGAGGCTTTACTGAAATATCAACAATAAACCAAACATCTGATCCTTTCATTATATATATATATATATATATATATATATGTTTTAATAGTTGATGTTTCACTAAGATTCATCCACACTCCCTATTTTTAAAAATTTCCAATAGAGTGGAGCATTTGTGGCTTCCAGTTATAGCTGTTGGTATAATGGTTGCAGTGAAGCAACCATTTTAAAATTGCTGTTATATTTGAATTTCAAAGGAAGTTAGTATTGAATACCCATCTGGCATATATTTGTTCTATCCCCCATTGTGCAAACACCTGACCATAGGCTGTTGAGTCTCCAAAATTTCACATCTGATTGCTGCAATATCATGCTTGGATTCATTTCTTACTCACCTATTAGGGGTTTTCATGCCCAGTGCTACAGGATGGCTTTAAATTCATCGGGCTGAGTAGGGAAGGGAGCATGGAGCAAGAATGTCCTGGGAGAATATTGGAGATGCTGTACCTTAAGCGATGTACTCACACATGGATGGCCTGAAGATCTTAATGTGCTTTATTGCTGCTTGTTTGCACAAGAGGCAGAGGTTTAGGAAAGGACAGATTGTTGTTGTTCTAGGTTCACATCTTTTTTGCCATTTGATGAGTGAAGGTATTCTTGTGTATGTATCAATGGAAAGGTGAGATATTTATTCATAAACGGCCTCCACAGAAGTACATAATTTTGTTTTGCCTTTACCTGGGCAAACGACACAGAGCCAGGTATGAGCATTCAGTGCTGTTCATCTGAGAATGTGCTTATATAAGGCTAAAAAATCCACCCGTTTGTTCTTTTAAAAAGTACCCAAGTGCAAACGCTGAACATCCTCTTCAACAATGGTCACCTGAAAGAAGATGCTTGCTATGTATCATAGCAATTCCTACAACCTCCAGTCCTAGTTTGCATTTCAGCTGCCAGTTGATTACCAATAGCTGTTTAATCCACTTCAACAAGGTATACACCTAGAATTGCTGTGGATTCAATTCAAGTTTCATACAACAGTAATTGTATTAACAAACAAACACTTCTTCTAATAACACATAAATATAGTCTAAGGTAAGCAATAGTGGCACTTAAACATTTCTTACAAAATCTAGATCTTAAGATTTCAGTAGTTCTAAATAGGAGAGCATTTTTCTAAGTTTCCAGCTCTTGTAAAGTATCACCAATCAAGTGATGAAAACAGGCTGGTATGTTCAAACTTCAGAGTGTATACAGTTTCTGAGAATCTTATCATGTGAAGATAGTAAGTCACTACCCCATAAATTAGGGTCACAATTGAAACTACCTTACTGTTTCTTATCATTCCCACAACTTGAACATATACAAATTACTGACCTTAAAAATTCCTCAACAACACATATAATTCTTCTGAATAAGACAAATTCTAAATTTATTTTTGACAAGTTTTCAATAGTGCATTTTTTGGCTGTTCTTATGACATCAGTATATTCAGCTTATCATGAGCCAGTGTGGTGTAGTGGTTAAGAGCAGTAGACTCGTAATCTGGGGAACCGGGTTCGCGTCTCTGCTCCTCCACATGCAGCTGCTGAGTGACCTTGGGCTAGTCACACTTCTTTGAAGTCTCTCAGCCCCACTCACCTCACAGAGTGTTTGTTGTGGGGGAGGAAGGGAAAGGAGAATGGTAGCTGCTTTGAGACTCCTTCGGGTAGTGATAAAGCGGGATATCAAATCCAAAATTTATTGGTCATTGATTGATAAAGCATAACTTTAAGTACCATCGTGAACTTGAATAATAGGTCGAGCATCCCTTAAACTTCATATAACCTTTACACTCCAACAGTAGGGAGGAAGTCAATGTAGGGTTAAGCAGATTGCTCTATCAGCACAACCATGTCTCTTTGTCCCTCCTCTCCCCACATGCTGTTCTGGGATTCTCTTGACCTATGTGTGTGTGGGGGGGGGTATGGGAGGAGAGGAGAGGGAAAGCCGTCTTGCTCTAGTGGAAGTACTTGCGTGAGCTTCTGCTGCTGGAACCAAAAAATCGAATCTTAGTTTTATTCTCCAGCATTCTTTCTCCATATATTAAACCATTCTGGCTTGTGAACGAAGTTGATATAATTCATTATGAGCTTGCTTTGAGTCTATGTCCTTCCTTAGTATAATTATCGCTTTCACTTAATTACCTCTTAACATTTTTAATTATTTCTCAGGACCCGTTCCCATTTTGCAATGGCTTGCTTTTGTTCAATATATTCTGCTCCTTATTTGGAGAAGTCATTCTTAGCAATTCCAGCAGAGCTAAAGCAGATGAACTGCTGGGGCCATGGCATATAGGTGGTGTGGTTGACCTAAAAGTGCTATGTGACTGGATATGTGACAGCACAGTATGTGTGTTGCACATGCAAGCTTCTGAACATGCACTCTATTCTTTGTCAGGAGCTCGTCCTACACTCGAGTAGGACCCTGGCAGAGACACATGCCCGACTGGCATGTTCTCGCCCTCCTGGTTGATCGTTCGGGAGATTCAAAAGCTTTCTTCAGCCTGAACATCACAGCGACCGATGCCAACAGACATCGGCACACTTAGGGATCCGCAGAGTTTATGCAGTTTGCGTAACAGACCTCAGCAACTCAGCATTTTGGCTAATCTACTTTATTTACATATAAACACACATGGAGCACTGCAACATGGCTCCCTCTCTCTCCAGCATCAGATAGCAAAGAGAAAGAACAAAGGACAATAGTCCCACTTCACGGAACACTGTAACACAAACATCCTGTCTCCGTCACTTCCCACTCTGTGGAGTCAAAACATATACCGTCATGTGATAGACAAAAATCCAATGACTGCAAATATGGAGCAGGAATTCTAACATCCTTCCCCCTTTTTAATGTGAAGTGGGACATGTGAGTGTAGGGATATGCTGAAGTATGCTCTTTAGCATGCAGCATGTTCACCAGAAATGGACTTGGATCCTGAGTTGCCCTTCTGTGAATGGAAATAACTCTGATCCAGTAGGTGCTAATAGTGGTAGAAAGGTAGGCAAAGAGATTTCCACCAATTCTCCCTGAAGCCCCCAGTGCCACCTCCTACACTTTTCTGGAGTATCCTCCAACCCCCAGAGCATCATTTTGTTGGCTGGTATAGAGGACTATAGGAGGAAGTGGTGGAAACCAGCTCCTTTTGCTAGCAGGGATATCTCATGAGATTGCTCTCTTTTGGCCCAGTTTTACATTTCATATCTTCTGTAGAGTGTGTTACATGTGTTGGTTTGGCTTGAGGATGGAAACTCCTCCTGAATGAATGCATGAAATCATGATGAATAATTTCCAAGGCTTTTAATTTAGATTTGTTATCATGAATCAGTAATTATTTTTTTAAAATAATAATAATATTATGAATCATCTTAAAAGGAGCCTCTTTTGTTTTGGTGTGCTTGCAGTTATTTCTGAAGTTCATGCAAATCTGCATACCAGGCCTTTTTTCCAGGGGGAACTCACAGGAACTCAGTTCTGGCACCTCTCTGCTGGGTTTCAGCCCCTCTCAGGTGGGTGTCATTGCCATTCTAAGAGAATGAGGGAGGTGTTCACAGTTTCTAGGGAAATAGCACTGCTGCGTACCATTAGGCTAATAGTTCACATCTGAAACCAGAGGAGGGGTGGCTAACCTGCAAGTTGGATACATTCCACCAAGAGGCTTGGAGTGGAGCACAGAATGGGAGTGAATGGGATGGGGAAGGGAAGATAGATAGAGAGCAGGCAGAAGAGGAGAGAAAGGGAGCTGTCAACCCATCTGCTGTATTCCACTTTGTGTATCAGTCCTCCCTCTCTCGTGTGTGTATCTTTGTGTATGTTTGTCTGCACATGCTTGAAAGAGTGGCCAACCCACAACGTAAATTTGGGCCAAAAGAGAGCCATCTAATTTAGCACATTCCATTTTACTCATAGAATCGAGGCCATGGTGTGTGGTGATGCGTCAAATTTTTCTTCCAATTTCTTAACGCTCATGCATTCCCAGCATTGGCAATCTGGGCTTGAAGAGAAAACCTCTTTCATGGGGAATGAAAGGGCATACTCAGACGATGTATAAAATATTAGAACAAAAAAGCTTTTAGCTCTACTGTGTCACAAAACATTCCACTCTATACCACAGATTGTTTTTCAAAAGGCTGGGGGACTGAATAATAGATCTTGTCACTTGGTGTTGTGTGAAATGCTCTCATATAGATCTCCACCTGAAACTCCCAGTTCAAAATATCTGATTAATATGTTCTTTCCAGCCAGCCACTCAATCTTTATTTATGGCTTTTGTCAAATAATCCTTTCAGCTACAAACTGCAATTTAGTCTTTCCTACTTACCTGTGGTAAGTAGCAATTTCCCCCTGGGGACTGGAATAGAGACAGGTTCCACCGTTACTCCCTTTTGTCAACTGATAAGACTGCATCTATCTCAGCTGTGCCTGCTGTCCTCATTGTTTAAATCCAGGGCTGGCATTGTGAATTGCCACACACTTTTAATATTTGTGATCTGTGTTGGCTGCCTCCTTCTGCCCTGATGTCATGGACTGGTTGGGCACAGAGGAATGGTGGGAGGAATCCGCTGGGGAACCCCCAAGTGAAGAAGGCTCAGAGACCAGGTATTTGTGGTGGGAGAATGAAGAGGGAGAAGACTGGGAAGAGGAGGTACAGTGGTGCCTCAGGTTACATACACTTTGGGTTACATACACTTCAGGTTACAGACTCTGCTAACCCAGAAATAGTGCTTCAGGTTAAGCACTTTGCTTCAGGATGAGAATAGAAATCGTGCTCCGGCGGCGCAGCAGCAGCAGCAGGAGGCCCCATTAGCTAAATTGGTGCTTCAGGTTAAGTACAGACCTCCGGAAGGAATTAAGTACTTAACCTGAGGTACCACTGTGTTGGAAGCTGAAGAGGTAACAGGTCTGTGGCAGTGTCCAGAATCAGAGACAGAAGCTGAAGCAGGAGAGTAGGGGGGCCAACAGGGAGAGATGAGTCAGGCTGGTGAAAAGGCATGGGTGTCTCCCCCTCCTGCTGTGACAAGTTCCCATCCCCGCTGGTCTCCCAGAACCAGGAGAGGCATGAAGAGGGTGAGGAGAAGTTGGCTGCACACAGATGCAGTCTCCAGTTGCTTGGAGAAAACCATGGAGATGAGGGGACTTAGGCAGCTTTGGGGAGGCATGGACCTCCAGTCTCAGCAACTGGAGATGAGTTGTCACAAGAACTCCCAGTATCAAGGATTCTATATTATTCCCTCCCAAATACAGAGAATCCCTGAATTCTCAGTTGCTTTACCCAGGGAATGATCAAGGTTAAATCACCCCACACTCCGTCATGTTGCCCCACTCCCATCTGTTAAACAGCTGATGCAGGTTCCCGGAATTGTGGAGAAAACTGGATTTCTTGCAGGCTGTGAGGGAAGAACGGAGAAGCTGTGTAGAGGAGAGATGAGATGATCACCCCCTCCAGTTACTACTTAAAAGTCTGAATTTGTGTAAAATGAATCATTTTTACCATTACATGAAGCACAAAAGTCAAGGAAAACAAACCATTATAAACAAAGCAAAAGAAGAAAGTTGAGCCTTGTTGTGGATGTAAAAATGAAAAACAAGGATATAATAAGAATAATAAAAGCCCATGCACTAAAACAAAACCTGTACAATACAGAAACTTCAGTTGGCTAAATACGTGAACTGTAAGATTATAATAATGAAGGCCAGGATTTACTGAACCAGCCCCATAAGGACATTCCCCCCTCTCCTCCCTCACGTACCCCCAGGCCCCAAAATTGGCTGGAGAGGGGAATGGGAGAATCCTAGAGCAGTTTATGTGTGAGGAGGAGGGGGATAGTTCCACCTGATGAGCTGCAATGCTTCCAAGGTGGAACAATTGTATGACATTGTATCCTCAACATGTATATAAGCATAGGTAAAGGTAAAGGACCCCTGGACGGTTAAGTCCACTCAGAGGCAACGATGGGGTTACAGCACTCATCTCGCTTTTCAGGCTGAGGGAGCCAGCGTTTGTCCGCAGACAGCTTTCCGGGTCATGTGGCCAGCATGACTGAACTGCTTCTGGCGCAATGGGACACCGTGATGAGTGCCAGAGCTGTTTACCTTCCTGCTGCAGTGGTACTTATTTATCTACTTGCATTGGTGTGCTTTCAAACTGCTTGGTTGGCAGGAGCTGGGGCAGAGCAACAGGAGCTCACCACCGCTGAGCAGATTTGAACTGCTGACCTTCCCTCACAGTAATATGAGTAAGAAGGAATACAGGAGAGTACATTAAATGCTCTCATTATTATTCAGTGGAGTTGTGTGAATACCTGGAATGCCAGATACATTTCAGCTTCATCAGCCTTCCTCAGTAGTCTGCATTCTTACTCCAGTTTCTATGTTGTACATATCCAAAATTAAAACACTTCCTTAAAAAATAAATAAATAAATGAACAGATTGACCACATAACTTCCATTCCTATGACTTAAAATGATCTTATGCTCATCAAATACTTCAAAATCACCCTTGCTTATTGCCAGGTGAATGGTCAATGTTTTCAAATTGCAATAATGAGCAGAATCACCTGTTAAGAATAACATATTAAAATGACATTTAAAACCCCCTCAAACTTCCTCATTGCAGCATGCCCAGGGGGGTCCCTGGCAGTTCCTCCCTCCCTGTGAAACCAGCCCTGATTTTTACCATTTACCTCACAATGTCCATAAAGGGAAAGATGGGCCGTTTTATGCACCAACGGTAATGTTACCATAGTAAATTAAGCTGACATGTGACCCACATTTTGCCCTAATATAGCTAGCTGCATTATACCTTTTAATGTGTATCACAGGTCAATTGGTAAATAATATGCCATGCACAAGCCCCATATCCAAATATCAATAACAAGCTGGAGGTGGTGTGTAATATTTTACGCACAGAAATCAGCCATTGAATTCCTAATTCCATTTATTTGTTTCAGTCTTTTTCTGCCACCGTTCAGAGAAAGCCTCACCATCAGAATCACCGAAACAATTTAGGCATAGAAACCAGCACGTGAAACTTTAAACCAGCACAAAAAGGTCCAGATAAAAGAAATCAAACAATTTAACATGATTTGAAGCAGAGAAGCGGCGACAATTTCAGATCACAATCACAAAGGCAACATTAAATTTACGTGTGGTATCAAATTTGTTTCTTAATGTTCAGTTCCAGTGTCAATCTCATTATTTATTCTAATCAGCAAGATATCCAGCTGAATTAACAAGGAAATTGTTTTCCTTTCCCTTCAAAATGGCTGGTTATTTTTCCCAATAGTGGGGAGAAAAAACACCACCCTGCTTATAAGGGAATTAAGCAGGGCATTCTGTGTCTATTAAACAAACAAGGAGCAATGGCAACAAGGATATACAACAAAAATGGCCCCAGGGGAAGGCTCAGCATAATGAACTAGAAATTGCTACTGATAGTTCTTTTGCTACTGCTCTTCCTGTCAGCGGTCTCACCTCACAAGCCAATATCAGTTTACAGAAAAGTGCAGTTCTCATTTAGAAAACCTCAAAGGACCACAGTTTACACTGTTGGATTTTTCTTTAGAGCAATTGTCAGCATGCAAAGTAGATTTCCCCAAGGCGGCAACAGTTGCTAAGGATTCACAAATGTCACTTTTGGTGAGTCCAGGGGCAGGTCTTCAAGATACACCTACCTGCTATGAATCCGCACAACAGCAGCAGGCTTGCATTGACTTTTCCTTTGTGGTGTTTAACAGGGATAGGGATTAAGGCACCAGCTATGTATGGGGAGGCGGGTGGTGCTGTGGGTTAAACCACAGAGCCTAGGACTTGCCATTCAGAAGGTCGGCGGTTCAAATCCCCGTGACGGGGTGAGCTCCCGTTGTTCGGTCTCTGCTCCTGCCAACCTAGCAGTTTGAAAGCATGTCAAAGTGCAAGTTGATATATAGGTACTGCTCCGGCGGGAAGGTAAACAGTGTTTCTGTGCGCTGCTCTGGTTCGCCAGAAGCAGCTTAGTCATGCTGGCCACATGACCCAGAAGCTGTACGCCGGCTCCCTCGGGCAATAAAGCGAGATGAGTGCTGCAACCCCAGAGTCGGCCAGGACTGGACCTAATGGTCAGGGGTCCCTTTACCTTTTTATGTGTGTTGTAGGGGTTAGACTGCTGGATCAGGAATCTGGGAGACCAGGGTTCAAATCCCCACTTGTCCATGAAGTTCTATGGCACATGTTACTGCAGCACTGGTGGGAAGTAAGGAAATTTTACCATCAAGAAAGATGCATTAGTGGGCGGTAGGTATAAAAAGGTTGACTACCCCTGCCATAGAGCATAAGGTCAAAGAAATCTAAGAGGTTACCTGCATGGTTAACAAGGGGTACAGGTGGCACTGTGGTCTAAACCACTGAGTCTCTTGGGCTTGCCAATCAGAAGGTTGGTAGTTTGAGTCTGCACAACAGGGTGAGCTCCCATTGTTCTGTTCCAGCTCCTGCCAACCTACCAGTTCGAAAGCACACCAGCACGAGTAGATAAATAGGTACCGCTGTGGCGGGAAGGTAAATGGCGTTTCCGTGCGCTCTGACACTCATCACAATGATGCATTGTGTCAAAAGCGGTTTACTCATGCTGGACACATGACCTGGAAAGCTGTCTGTGGACAAATGCCAGGTCCCTCGGCCTGAAAAACGAGATGAGTGCCGCACCCCTTTGACTGGACTTAACCGTCCAGGAGTCCTTTACCTTTTACTTTTAACAAGCAGAGTCAAGGAAGCTAGAAAAGTCAGGGAAGCTACTTTGAAATCTTGTTCAAAGTAAAACTTGAAGACAACATAATTTTTTGTAGACCTTTCAGTAATGCAAGCAAATAAACATTGAGAAGCATATTGATAAAATCATTTCATAAAACAATAATAATTTATTTAAATACACGAGATAGAAGAGACAGTCACAGGCCTAGGAAGATTGCAAGATGACATTGTAAAAGGATTACTGAAGAAGGGTAGTAAAATTGCAGAGAAAAATGAATTCTTTACATCCACCAGCAGAAGATGTTAGACAGGTAATCACACCTGAATCACGTTTTTTTCAGGAAAGGCATTTGAAGAACGAAGTCAAATGGAGGTGATAAGAGATGAAGTGCCAAAACTAACTGACAAATTAAAAATTAACAAGTCACTAGGCCTGGATGGAATATATCTAAGAGCTTCTGAAGAACTCGAGTGTGAAATTGTCGCTCTAGCAAAAATAGGGAACCTGTCACTAAATTGGTCTCCTTACCAGAGGACTGGATGGTAGCAAGGGTAATATGAATTTTTAAAAAGGTATTCAGATGAAACTCAGAAATTACAGGCCCATTAGCCTGACTTCTGACACTGCTAAGTTGTTGGAAAGCATTATTGAAGCTAAATTGTTCAACGTGCAGAAAAAAACAAGTATTGATGTGGAAGAGTCAGCATGACTTCTGCAAATGAAAGTCTGGTCTCACCAGTTCTTTAAGAATGTCAAAAAGAATGGTAGACATTATAAGCTTAGATGCAAAAGCTTTTGACAAAAAGTTTAGCAGTCGTTGGATAAAAAGGCAAGCCTTCTTGTGGATCGATCATTGGTTAAATAATATTAAGAAGAGGGCAGAAATAAAGATAATTTTTTACAATGGAGTGAAATAAGCAGTGGGCTTCTCTAATAATCTATACTGTATATACAGTCAGAATTTAAGTCTTGACCAATCTTTAACTGATGCTTAGGGGTTTATTTTTGCTGTAATGTGTGGCTTGACAATCACTCATAAAAACTATTTGCAAGAAACCTGAATGTTAACCCTAGAGAGAAATAACATTCAATGCTTTGTTACTCAAATGATTGTGCAAGATCAAAGAATTGTTTACTCCATTGGGGTTTGCATATACAGTGGGTTTTTGAGCCTCAGAATATGATATTTCTAAACTAAAGCACACAAGCCTTTAGCAGAAAAGAAAGTCAAATTCATATTTGCAGATTTGAATATTGAGATGCATACTTAGCAGGGAAAAAGTATTAAAAAATCACAAATTGTCCTTCACTGCCTGTACTTGGATTTACATTTAATAAATCCACAAAGAGCTTAGAGATTGCTGCCTTATACACTCTACTGTTTTGTGTCACTTAGCTCTCAGATTAGGTTTTACTTAGGCTGTTTAAGACATGGGGTAAAAAATTAATAATTTTGAAAATAAAGAATAGTGGCTTGACACAACTAAATATTCAAAACAGGTACTGTCCTTCAATATTATGCATAGTTCAGTTGAAACTTCAAAGGCAGTCTCAAGTGCAAAAAAGAAGCAGGTGAAGATTTTCCTGATGTGAAACGTAATTGACTTGGGGGAGAGGTTCCCCTAGTTAATTCTAGTGTGTTGAGACCTTCTGTGGCATTCTGCAGGGCACAGGGTAGCCATTGACATGAGTCTTCCACCAAGTCTTTCTTCCCCAGTTAACTTCCAGTAAAAGAAACAAAAAACATAATGCAATGAGGGTAAATGTTTATCTGGTCTGATCTCCAGTTTATTGGCTCTTGCCTGAATACGATACCTTGGACACAATAATGCTACACAGGACACAGGTTGGTTTGTTTTTAAACCCAAGATGTGGGAAGGCTGATTGGTGGCAGCAATGCACCTCAGATCATGTTTACTTAGGCTGCTGTTATAAAAGGCATATAGGAAGTTTCCTTAGACTGAGTCAAACCAATAGCTTAGTGTTGTCTGCACTGATTGGAAGTGGCTCTACAAAGTTTCAGGCAGGAGAATTTCCCAGACTTACTTGGAGATCCCGGGGATTGTACCTGGGAGCGAATCTTTGGCATGCACAGCAGATCCTGTACTACTGAGCTGTAGCTCAGGAACAGTAACAAAGCTGGCAAATCCATAGATTATGTGGGTCTAATGATTTGGCCCTGCCAACCTAGCAGTTCGAAAGCACCTCCGGGTGCAAGTAGATAAATAGGGACCGCTTACCAGCGGGAAGGTAAACGGCGTTTCCGTGTGCGGCTCTGGCTCGCCAGAGCAGCGATGTCACGCTGGCCACGTGACCCGGAAGTGTCTCCGGACAGCGCTGGCCCCTGGCCTCTTAAGTGAGATGGGCGCACAACCCCAGAGTCTGTCAAGACTGGCCCGTACGGGCAGGGGTACCTTTACCTTTACTAATGATTTGGCCACTGGAATCTATGCTCAAAGTAGAATTGTTTTGTTTTTAATGGGTGTCTTGACTATAGGGTGTCTTGACTTTAAGAACTGCCACAGGGTACAAAATCCCTTCAAAAGAACACACACACACACACACACACACACACACAAACATGAGTATGATTCCACCCCCTTGGTAAGTGGTAAGAGAATTGTGGTTGGAGCAGACTGCTGAGCAGAGTTGTAAACTTCCCAATACTCTCCATTTTCAAAGAATGATAAATTGCCTTTCTAAAAATGAACTACTTGCTAAATGTGAAATAAAGCAGTTCAGCTATATTGAGCCATATATGTTCAATATGTATCATCTGTTCAGCAGCACATTGCAATTATTGGAGGAAATCCTGTCTCGTAAAGATGTCAGATGTGGCGTCCCTTTTAGACCTCAGAATTTATTGCCCTGAGTACAAGAATATTAGGTCTATTCTTGGATATTTAATGAGAACATCAGTCATACCTTGAGGCCATATGATATTTCACCTTCATCCTGCAATTTCCAAGTTTTAAAATTCAATGCGTTTGGTCTCTTCCAGTAGGTTGAGTGCAGGGATAAGACAATGTGATTTATTCTTGGTGATGTTGGACCCAACTCCCAATGGCACCAGAAAGCTTGGTGAGGGACGGCAAGAGTCTTAAGGGGGGTGGAAGGTGACTAGCCTTGTTTTAACGCCATAAACTACTTCTTTTAACTCAGCAGTCTGCTTGTAACATGGCAAAATAAGGGTTTTTCGCATTGGTACACAAGGCAGCTACAAAGAAGTTGCAGGATAAACCCAGTGTCAAGACTGGGTTAGAAGACTGAATGCAGTGACAGAAACCGGACTCATGGTTTCAAGGGCAAAAGCCAAAAATGGAGTAGTGATAGAATCAGGAATAAAAAATATGCAGGCCAGGATACAGTCATACCTCAAGTTGAATGTGCTTCGGGTTGAGCGCATTCGAGTTGTGCTCCACGGCAACCCGGAAGTAACAGAGCGTGTTACTTCCTGGTTTCGCTGCTTGCACATGCGCAGACACTCAAAATTACATCATGTGCATGCGTGGAAGTGGCGAAACGCGACCCGCGCACGCGCAGACACGTTGTTGCATCTTGTGTTCCATTCGGGATGCGAACGGGGCTCCAGAATGGATCCCATTCCTATCCCAAGATACCACTGTACTTTCTGCCTTTGGCTATTGGAAGTGGAAAGCTTGCCAAGACCAACCTTGGATGACCCAGCAAAACAAACAGGAGTGGAGGAAGACGGCGGTGGGGGCATTCCGCACCAGGTGTCACCACTGAGGGGGGTGACAAAATGCCAGGCGGCACTCACCATGGGGCTTGCAGTGCGCCCGAGCCACGCGTCTCTCCTGGGAGTAACACAGTGGCTTGGGCTCCTGCAGACTCCGTGCTGCCCTAAACTGCCTGCCCACTGTCTCCACCTCAGGCGGAGTGGAAGGAGGCAGGCAGACTCCTCCAAGGCCCCACGGAGCGTTCTGCCCCGGCTTGCCCCACCCTGTGGGCAGCTGGCCCCACCCCCGCAGGCGGTTGCCCCTGCCTCTGGGCAAAGGACACACACACCACCCCAAGCGCCTGATCGGCTTGCTCCACCACTGAACACAAATAATATATTTTTTTTCTGTGTGTTGGTTTGGCTTGAGGATGGAAACTCCTCCTGAATGAATGCATGAAATCATGATGAATAATTTCCAAGGCTTTTAATTTAGATTTGATATAATGAATCAGTAATTATTTTTTAAAATAATATTATGAATCATCTTAAAATGTAGCCTTTTTTGTGTGTGTGCTTGCAGTTATTTCTGAAGTTCATGCAAATCTGCATACCAGGCCTTTTTTCCAGGGGGAACTCACAGGAACTCAGTTCTGGCACCTCTCTGCTGGGCTTCAGCCCCTCTCAGGTGGGTGTCATTGCCATTCTAAGAGAATGAGGGAGGTGTTCATGGTGAGTTCCGGCACCTGTTTTTTCTAGGGAAATAGCACTGCTGTGTAACATTAGGCTAATAGTTCACCTCTGAAACCAGAGGAGGGGTGGCTAACCTGCAAGTTGTATACGTTCCACCAAGAGGCTTGGAGTGGGCCACAGAATGAGAGGGGTTGGGATGGGGAAGGGAAGATAGATAGAGAGCAGGCAGAAGAGGAGTGAAAGGGAGCTGTCAACCCATCTGCTATATTCCACTTTGTGTGTCAGTCCTCCCTCTCTCGTGTCTGTGTCTTTGTGTATGTGTATGTGTATCTGCACATGCTTGAAAGAGCAGCCAACCCACAATGTAAATTTGGGCCAAAAGAGAGCAATATAATTTAGCACATTGCATTTTACTTGCACTTAGTAAACACATTAGGTGGAATTCAATGTAGCGCTCTTCAATAATTCTAGCTTGTCAGATGGAATGATGCCCCCACCCCCCTGCATGCTGCTCTGGGAGTTTTTCTGAACCCCAGAGCCAATTCTGTGTGTGTGAGAGGGTAAAAGGGGGGACACAAGCGGTTGTCTTTGGACAAAGCTTCCACTGATGGGACTGGTTAGATGAAGCCTGCCCATTGAAACTTCCATACTTTCTGAATCTACTTTACTTGGGCAACCTGAATTTTCTGGTATGTGCTTGATGCCTTCAGAATAGTAACGGTTTGGAAAGATCCTTTGATTTTAGTCTGTTTCCTGCCATTCTGTAATTTTGAAATAAATCCTATTGTTTTTAGTGGGGCTTACTTCCCGATTAATGCGCTGCAACCTGAATACTTTATGCTTTTAAATTTGTTAGAAAAAAACCCTTTAAAACACCCACTTTGAGAGTCTTTGACTGAGAAGCAGGATAAAAGTGTTTTATTAAATTTATAAAATGAAAACTGCATCAGATTGGCATTTTCTTTCATCAGCTTAAACAAGCATCAGAGACTTGACGCAATCCTATGAGTTTCTTCATTCGGCTATCACTGAACAAACGATTGTCATGAGAACACTGAAACTAAATGCTCATTTTATGGGGAAAGAGAAGGCTAATGAGAAATAATGCAGCTAAGATTTGGATCATTAGGTGCAGGTGTCAGCAGGTGCCTCAAAATTAGAAATAATCTTGGAGGGGAGAAGGAGGGGAGAATCTAAACATTGGTCTAACAGCGATTGAGAAGAATGTAGGCAGAAATCTACCGAATTACTTTTACGAGGTTAATAAATAAAATTTGCAAGACCGCTTGTAATTGGCAGTAAAGGAGATTCCAGAATAGAACACAAAACATTGCTTGACCTTCCCAGTGGGAGGAGTGATAACAGAATCATAAATAGCAGCTAATGCTGGAATACAGTTCAAAGTGTGGGCCATGTACTTGTATTGAATGAACTGGATGTAAATCCAAAAGCACGACAGTATCAAAAGAGTAGAAAAGCCCACATCTCTATCCAAGCATGGACCTAAATCAACTGTTGCACCCAAGGTGTAAAAAAAAAAAACCCTCAGCATTTTGAAAAGGCATCTGTTGTGATAGGATTTGTGTGGGGAACCTTTGGTTGCTGAAATACAGCTCCCATCATCCCTGGCCATGCTTGCTGGCACTGATGGGAGGTGTAGTTCATCATTGTCTGGAGGTCCAAGGGTTTCCCACCTCTGCATTAGTAGGGTGACAGGGCACTTTAATATTGCGGAAACCTAAATTTGTACTCTGCCCTCGAATCTGGTGTGCAAAGCAGCATGGCAGGAATCCAGAAAACTGATAATAAAGTTTAGTTGTGCCTCACAACTAAATTTTGTTGGTGGGATCCAAGTCCAGAACTGCAGATCAAGGCCAGATATAATCTCCTGAGACAGAACCCATGACATGTCTAAAGATTTGGCAACCAAGCCAGAACCAGGACAATCATCAGATGAGGCCCATTCCAGCTTTCTAGGATGGTCCATTATGCAGGAAAGCAAATTCTATCAGTAAGGCAAACAACTCTGGTGAGGCAAGCAGGGCTCTGAGAATCAGGGAAGAATGGCGAGTCAGACAAGAGCAACCAAGAGGCTTTAACTGACCTTAAAAGCCCTGTACGGCTCAGGATCGCAATAACTTTCAGATTTCCTCTCCTGATATGAGCCTACCTGGACCCTTCATCTGAGGCTCTCCTCTGGGTGTCCCCTCAGAAGGAGGTTCAGAAGGTGGCTTCTCCACTTGTGGAATGCTCTCCCCAATGAGGGCACCATCCTTGACATCTTTTGTGCACCAGCTGAGAGCCTATCTCTTCTCCCAGGTGTTTGACAGATCATGATCAATGTTCTGCTCTTTGCTTGATAACTGCTTGCTGATGCTGAAGTTCTGCTCTTCAAGCAGCTCCAGGAGATGTTCCTCATCCTCCTCTGGCTCCAGCTTTCCAGCAGTAAATCCAGCACCTTCATGGCTAGTCCAGCTCTGTTGACCTCACCACAGAAGCTCCTTATGCCTCACAGTACAGCTCCTAGCAATCTCTGGAATCACCTTGCCACTGCCAGCCCTTGACTCAGGAACCATACTCCAAAAAACGCTCAAAAACTCAAAAAAATAGCTGGGTCCATAACCTGATGGACAGCGTCTTGCAATCAATCAATCAATCAATCAATCAACAAACAAACAAACACCATGCAGAGTCAAAGGTCCAAAAGGGGGAAAAAAACTTTTACTAAAAGGCAACGGCTTGTTACAAAAAACTTCAGAAAAAACGTCAGACACATGAGGTACAAACGAAAGTAAGAGCGAGCGAGAGAGCAGCTTGCTGAGCGCAGGAACTTATCTCTCCTGACTCAGTGTGACCTTGAGATAGTCAAAACAATATTTGCCTCAGAAATGAACCTTATAGAATCTTCCAGAATCTTCCTGCACTTTCCAGTTTCTGCCCTCAAAGACTTTAGTCATGAGAAGTTTATGGGTCACTGTAAATGGTTTTACTGCAATGGCTTCTCTTTGTTTCTATGTAAATTCATTTGGCTGTTAATTTTTGTAAGCTGCTTTGTAGTGAGCAAATAATTAAGTAAAAAATAATAATAATGAGCCCCATTCCCCAAGAGTTTGAGTCCTGAGGTAAAACTGGCTGGAGTTTGCCCAGGGAATACTGCTGTCAAATTTCCTCAGGCATGAACAGCAAATTGGAGCAGATTCTTCTGAACTTGCACCCGCTGCCTTGGCCATTTATCTGCTTCTGGACTCAGTTAAAGTTGCACTGGAAATGAAGTGTCTATATACGGTGCCAAATCCATTGTGTTCTTTACAGTTGCTGTGGGGAGATGGGAGGAGAACAAGATTACCTCTGAAATACACATGCTGTCAAGGCTTTCACTCAACACTTGCATGAACAACATTTAAAATGCTGTTTTAGGATTGGATATAAAGAGCTCTCTTTGTTGTTGTCATTGTTCTGATTAATTCACATTCAAGGTGAAATTCATATTTACTCAAGGACTGAAGGCAAAGGATATCATAGATGATATGTGAGAGACGAAGCCCTGAATTTCCTGTTTATAAGGATTGTAGGACTGGTGTGTGTTTGTGTGTTCCATAAGAATCCAGAATTATTTTACTTCCAAGACTTCTAAAATTGTATGCTAAAACTGCCTGGGTTCTTTAACCAGAATATAAAAAAACCTGCACTGAAGAAATTGCAAGCTATCACCCATCATTTCTTCTGATCCCCGTTTCTACCTCACAGGTTGCACCTGAAAATATTTGTCTTAAATGCTCAATAAAAATCTAGAAAGAGGAATTAAAAAAAAAAAAAACATGATAGCATAATAATTATAATACGCAATCATAGAAAGCTTTAAATAAATGAGTAGCATAAAGTTTATTCCATAGTGGAATACAAGGTTCATATTTATACAAATCATGTCAAATAATCATGAATGTTGCCAAATAAACTCATATTTAGTAGCAGTGTGTCCACCATGAGTTTTTTTGGTCATATAAATCAGAAGCAAAGTCTGCCTGTAGAGAAAGGCAGGTCATTGGTTTAATACCAGGCCAGTCACTGAAGACAAAACTGAGCTGGGAACAATATCCTCACTTAGTATAATGCAGTTTCCTATGTTCCATGATGGTTAGGGCTGGTGGGCACCAGGTTGACTATCCCTGCTCTGGCACAAGAAGGGAACAGATGACAATCTACAGCCTCCCTCCTCTCCCAACATCAGTATACTCAGCACCTCACTCGGTTAGACACTGGCTTCTTTAGGGACTGTTTGCTCACGCTTTTAAGCATATTTACTGAAATCCTTTTCTTCTTTGTTCTCCCCCTTCAAGATCATCGTTGGAGAAACTGCAGTGTTTTGCTTACAGATGGCCACACGGGATTTTGAAAACCAAGAAAAAACAATATTAACCGGAGACTGTTGCTATATAAACCCACTGGTGCGCAGGACTGTCAGATTTCTTGGTAAGATTTCTTTCCAGATCTTCATGTGTCACACAGGCTGTCCACCTGTCAATCATCCATTTTTGTTTCAAAGCATGCGCCCTGACACAGCACTTGCAAAGCCCTGATGACCAGCGGATTCTCAATGCTTGCAAAGTACTGTCTATAGGGTTTTGCAGATGATGCCAGTCAGCGGTGCCTGCAAATCCCATTTAGTCCAGTTGGTTTTTCACCTGCCTTACATGTATATGATGCCCAGTGTAGGGCAGGTGAGTGTGGCTTCACCAAAACAATTTTGTGGGCCAAATGAGGTGGAATGAATTAGGTTTGCAGGTCAGAGGTTCTCTGCTGCTTCCTTTGAGGTTTTTGTGCCCTTTCAGGATGAAATTCTGTTGCTAAATCTTCTACACCAGACTAGTCTTCAAAAACTGCTTACTTTGTTACATCAGACAACCTAGAATTTCATAATTCTTACATTATTATTGGTGAGCACCATGTGCAAAGACATGGCTGGCCTTCCTTGCAGATTTGTCCTGTTCTCTTGAGATGCCCACTAGAGTGATGGAAAGCAAAGACAATGCCAGTCTTCACCCTAGATCAGGGTTTTCCAAACTTGGGTCTCCAGGTTTTGGACTACAACTCCCATCATCCCTAGCTAGCAAGACCAGTGGTTAGGGATGATGGGAATTGTAGTTCAAAAAACAGCTGGATACCCTGGTTTGGGAAAACTTTCCCTAGATGGTGGTTTTTGCCAATCTGTTGTTCACCAGATGTTTTGGACTACAACTCCCATCAGTCACCCAAAACCTCTGGAGGGCAACAAGCTGGTGAAGAATGACCTGTCGTAATACTTTCCCCTCACGTTAATATTCATCTTGAGAACTACAAGGAAGCAAATAAGTAAATAAAAATAGGATGCCACACACCATAGTCCTATAAATTCCAAAACATAAAAATATGCAACAGTGAAAATGAATACCTCCAAAAAGTGTAATTTTGAGGCATCTGAGAGAATGTTTTTGTTGTTGTTGTTCTTGAAAACCTTTTCAGAATCTTTTAAAAGAGAGGCAGTGATTTTCAACTTGGTATTCCCAGACAGATTTCTAAGGAACTTGATGAAACCCCCCTGAAAGAATTCGTCACATGATAACGCATCTGCTTTTTCTTTTCAGTAATAAGATGAATACATCTGTACTTGATTAACAATAAAGACCCAGGGCCTAATACATGCAGCTTTGATAATAAAAGATTCATAATAAACATTCCTCAGTTTTGCTAATGTTTGGTGGGAGGAAGGACAAAAACACACCTAATGATGGACCTTCTTCCTCTAAGGGAAATGATTACCAACATTTCCCCCATTTCATCTATTTCCCCAAGCTTTCTTTGCCTTGCAGAGATTCTAGGACTTTATGTAAGCTATGCTAAAAAAATAAAATAAAATAAAATTCTTTCTTGGATTGCTGTGCCTCTAACTAGCTAGGACAATGCAAATATACAATACCCAAACTATATCTTCTTTCTTCTTTGGCAATCACTCGTAACCGAGTAAGATTGTCTTCCATAAACATGGTTTTAACAATGAGTCCGTAAGTGACTGTGGAGGCCAATTCTGGATCCACACATCCTTCCACGGTGGGGACATTGGTTTCTGGGCAGGAGTTGATCACAGTGTGGATTTGCCAAGCGTGCCTTCCTCTTAGTACGTTTCTCCTTTGCGTCCTGAGTTTCAGCGTCTTCAAAGCCCATGACACCTTCAGTAAAGGCTGTTCTCCAACTGGAGCGCTCGCAGGCCAGTGTTTCCCAGTTGTCAGTGGTTATTGACCCGACTAAGGCTTTCAACACTGTAAATCGTAGTGCCCTGTGGACTGTCCTGAAAATTGGCTGCCCAGATAAATTTGTAAACATCATTCGGCTCCTCCATGATAATATGACAGCAACAATCGCAGATAACAATGGCTCTCAAAGTGGACCATTCACAGTGGGATCAGGTGTTAAACAGGGTTGTGTTATTGCCCCAACTCTATTCATTATTTTCATTGCCATGATCCTACACTTTGTCGAAGGGAAACTCCTCACCAGAGTAGAAATCATATATTGAACACATGGAAAGCTCTTCAGTCTGAGCAGGCTGAAAGCAAAGAGTAAGGTTACCAGTTACAGGTAGGTAGCCGTGTTGGTCTGCCATAGTCGAAACAAAATAAAAAAATTCTTTCAGTAGTACCTTAGAGACCAAGTAAGTTTGTTATTGGTATGAGCCTTCGTGTGCATGCAGGTATCTCAAGAAGTACACACGAAAGCTCATACCAATAACAAACTTAGTTGGTCTCTAAGGTGCTACTGGAAGGATTTTTTTTTTTTTATTTTGTTTCGAGTAAGGTTACTGTAACTTCCTTCATAGAGCTTCAGTATGCTGATGACAACATAGTGTGCACACGCTCAGAGGATGACCTCCAAACCATCCTAAATACCCAAACTATATATTAGCATCGTTATTGCTCATGCGTTCTGGATGGTACTTTCATGGAGAAATTGCCGTTGCTGTTTGAAGTAACGTTTGGTCAGCATTCCAGATTATGAACTCTTCCTTTTCCTCTTCCTTTTCTCCAGGCATTTATGCATTTGGACTTTTTGCAACGGACATCTTTGTAAATGCCGGACAAGTTGTAACTGGGAATCTTGCACCACATTTTATTGCACTTTGCAAACCCAACTACACCGCTCTTGGATGCCAGCAATTTACGCAGTTCATCAGTGGTGCAGAGGCTTGCTCTGGAAACCCAGATCTTATCATGAAAGCCAGAAAAACATTTCCTTCCAAAGAGGCAGCTCTGAGTGTATATGCAGCGACATATTTGGCCGTAAGTAAAGTAGACAGCCTCGTTCTGTGATGCCTCGGCTGCTTCTTGATCAACTACTGTATCTTGTTCTTCCTAGTTTATTTAAACTTGCTCTGCCTTAACACAGCACAGCCTGGACGAATGCTCCTCTCTGGGTTGGCCAGCTGGGCTGCCCATTGCTTGGGTGGGCAGCTGGCTCAGTGCAGCCCTATTTTGCTCTTATGGGGGCGAGCGGTGAGGGCTGGGCTGCTGCCCTCCTGGCACATGCACCCACTCGCCCCAGGACATAGCAACCAACGCTACGCCACTGGTCAGTTTTGCATTTCTTAAAAGTATGAAGACGCGGGTGGTGCTGTGGGTTAAACCACAGAGCCTAGGACTTGCCGATCAGAGGTCAGTGGTTCAAATCCCTGCGATGGGGTGAGCTCCCGTTGCTCGGTCCTTGCTCCTGCCAACCTAGCAGTTCAAAAGCACGTCAAAGTGCAAGTAGATAAATAGGCACCACTCCGGCGGGAAGGTAAATGGCGTTTCCATGCACTGCTCTGGTTCGCCAGAAGTGGCTTAGTCATGCTGGCCACATGACCCGAAAGCTGTATGCCGACTCCCTTGGCCAATAAAGCAAGATGAGCGCCGCAACCTCAGAGTCGGCCACGACTGGACCTAATGGTCAGGGTTCCCTTTACCTTTAAAAGTATGAAATGCCTCTGTTTTCTTTACCATGTGCAGGTGTTTGAAACAAGGGATTTTGGAGGGGCTGGGAGAACAGATCATGGGGACCTGCCTCACCCCTCCTGTATCGGCACATTAGAGTGTTTTGTTTGGCATTGCAGCCTGTGAGAAGGGTAGAGTTCAACCTGTTTAGGCCAGGGATGGGCACAAGAACCTGGGATAGCTCAATTGGTAGAGCATGAGACTCTTAATCTCAGTGTCATGGGTTTGAGCTTTGTGTTGAGCAAAAAGATTGCAGAGGATTGGAGTAAATGAAC
The DNA here is from genome assembly GCF_951804945.1 of Podarcis cretensis. Classification (NCBI taxonomy): domain Eukaryota; kingdom Metazoa; phylum Chordata; class Lepidosauria; order Squamata; family Lacertidae; genus Podarcis; species Podarcis cretensis. The sequence continues at coordinate 75,739,137 of NC_137175.1, forward strand.
CTCATGGTCCCAGACTGTGTACAGGTCTGCTCTAGATGAGGGATGCCCTCTATATATGTTTTGGAATACAATTCCCATAATTCCTGACCATTGGCCGAGCTGGCTGGGCCAAAGGGAGTTGTAGTCCATGATACTTGGTGGACACAACAGTGACTACCCCTCATCTAGAGCATGCCTGCAGACAAACTGGGACCCACCAGCCATGGCAACAGATCTAAGAAGTGTTTCAGTGTTAAAATGTTAAAATGACTGTAAAATGATTGAAATGTATATAACTGAAAATCATAATATTATTATTATTATTATTATTATTATTATGTGTTTCAGAGGATGGGGCGGGTCTGGGATAATTCCAGGCAAATGCAAGACTCTTACAGTTTTGGACGTACTTAGCATTCCACCTAGGTTCATTTGCTCTTCATATGGACTAAAATAATTAACCAAAATACCCAAGGACCGATCTGAGAAATGCACCCACTGTCAGATTGCGTTTGTCCCCAGATTAAGCAAGGGCATGTTTTAACCTATCAAATGGAATTTTCCTCCAGCTTCCCCATTAATGTTGGCACTGGAGTAGCAGAGAATAAGGGTGGGGGGAAAGCTAATTTCATGCCACTTTCCCTAGTTTCTGCTGGCCTGGTTTTATGTGGAGTCCCAGCCACAATCTAAGTCTTCCACATGAGTGAAAAATAGGCCTTGGGAGGGCAGTTTGACAACACTGATGTTGACATCTGTGGGTCTTTTTCAGCAGCCAGAAGAGCACGATCACATGTCAGGGACTCTCATATGTACTTTATTTAGGTTTGTAGGTTGCGAGTTGTACATTTGAATCAATTAGGAAATAACTGATGGAAAGCAGGCAAGGAGAAAAATTCCAGGCATGTTGACACAGTTCTGGGTAGGGAGCGAAACTGAAGCAATATTGAATGCCTCATTAAAATGAGTTAAAATCAAGTGTAACGAGTAACAACATAGCAAAAACTAAATAGTCTAGCTCTCAGAATGCCCTTTATACAAGACTACCTGGGCCGCTGCAACCGCGTTTATCTTGTCAAACTGTTTCCCTTACACTCAACAGCTTTCTCTGCTGATTATTACAGGAATAATTCTACGGTGGAAACATTTTCCTTTTCCTGAGATCAAGTACAAATAAGAAATGAGTCAGATCTCACACAAAGCAGGCTGTGTCACACATTCTTTTGTGGCCCAAAGTCTTTTCACAAATTCTTGGATGTATGCCAATGAGAAATATTGAGAATTAAGATGGGAGAGAGAGAGAAATACCAAAAGCATAAGGAAGAGAAATACTCTTTGGTTATTCCCCATAGTATAATCTCTGGTTGTTGTTTTTTTTAAAAAAAAAGACTGAAAACTTATATAAAAGCTACTTAAAAATAGTTTCTGCTTTCAAAAAGTTACTGGCATGCACTTGAGCACTTTTGCTGCAATTTCAGTGCCGGTAAAGCTTCAGGTTTATGTCATTACTAGAAATACACATGGCTCATATCCACCAGGAGTCATGTGTGGTGAGTTCAATTCTGTGAATTCCCCTCCCGGCTGAGATCAATCATCTCTCCCCTGCTCCCCCGACTGAAGTTTATTAGGAGTGTCCAATGGGCTCCTGTGCTGCCCTGGTACTGCAGAAGCTGCAGCAGCTTCTTCACCATATTGATTCCCTCTGAGGCATCCAGGTAAATAGCAGTGTCCCACCAGCTGTTGCTGAGTATGCTAGTTGGCATACGTGAATAGGGAGGAGGGAAATAACTTGGGTATCATCCAGGACTACTTCACCAGCCCACCAGAAACATCCAGCAGGGGTGGGTGGGTGGTGGGCAGGACTATGGAACTTGAAGACCAGCATAGAGTCAAATTAATTTGAAACCCATTATCATTATTATTACCATATTTTTCTGTGTATAAGACTAGTTCCCCCCCTAAAAATAATGTCAAAAATTAGGGGGTGTCTTGTACATGGATACATTTTCCCTATTTTCTTAAATCTGAGTCCCCCAAAATAGGGGGCATCTTATACATGGGGGCATCTTCTAGACGGAAAAATACGGTAATTGTTACATTTGAATGCCACCCTTCATCTGAAGATCACAGCGTAGTTCACAACATAAAAATCGAAAACAAAATGCATAATACATAAATACATTATAAAAACAAATTTAAGCCAATAACCCACCTCCCACGATCCGATGCATGGCTACTCGCTGAGTTCAATGGGACTGACTCCTAGCTAAGTGGGTGTCTAGGTTTTAAGATACAGATAATCATTAAGGCATCTGTTGTAACCTTTCCTCATAGGGGTAGTTTGCTTCATCCCCTTGATCATCTAAACCAGGAAAAACCATTTAGACTAGTGACCAGCACTACATCTTACATTGGCTAATTCCATAAGTTAAATAGCTGTTGAGTGAAGAAACATTGCATGCTGTGTTAGGATCCAACAGTGACCTTATGAAGTGACCTTGCATATGGGTACTGTGGGTTGGGAATATGGTGCCTCTGATCTCCCAAACAACAGCAGTGTAAGTATGGCCTTTTAGGCTGCTGGAGGCTGGGATTGAACAATGGAGAACAATGGAGAATGGTAGCCACTGTAATGAGTAGCGTTTTGGACATGGACTTGGGAGTTCAGGGTCAGACATCTGAAACCTGTAGGACACAAATGGAGAACGCATAGTCCTCCAGATGTTCCTCACCTGCATAGCAAACAACATTTGGAGGGATGCAGGTTTTGGGCCACCATCTGCTACCTTAGCATTTCTCATGGGGGTTGTGAGGAGATGAAATGGTGAAAACTCAGGAAAGCAGCTCTGACCTCCTTGGTGGATGGCTAGGAGAGAAAAGTACACAAATACCCAATTTTACTCACGTTCAGTTCTGTGCATTCTGCACTCTTAACTGAGAGGAGTAGCCAATGTTATGTCTCACACCATTATGCCCATGTTAATTGTCTCCAGGGTATCTTCTAGCTTTTAAATATCTTAGCATATTGTTTTATTAACAATAGGCTCCCTTTTTTCGCCACTGTTTAGTGTGGGTTGATGCTGCTATGACAACTTGGGACTTTCTCTCCTGCTGGATATTCAGCCTTCTACCAACAGCTTTTATATTGCCTGTTTGGAAAACTTCGTGGTTATTTATTTTATACTGTTGGGTTTTTTTAAACCAAGAATTGCCCAGGAAAGATGGGAATGTTGTGGAAGTTTAGGAAATTGCCTCCTTACCTTCTCTCATGTGTAGAACACTCTAAATCCATTTATTTTGCACAGCTGGACACACTAGCAAAATAAATACACTATGGGGGGGGAATCAAATTGGATATCATCATTTATGAAGAGTTTTATCCCCTCTCCTTTTGCTACTTTCCAATGTGATACGATTTGTTCTGTTAGGGATGTTGGAATTGGCATCAACTTGTAAATCTGTTTCAGTAAACATTACTTGTCTCATCCTTCATTTTCAACAGAAACCCAAAAGCCAAGTACAGTTATAACCCTTAACTATGGGTGGCGCTGTGGGTTAAAGCCTCAGCGCCTAGGGCTTGCCGATCGAAAGGTCGGCGGTTCGAATCTCTGCGGCGGGGTGCGCTCCCGCTGCTCGGTCCCAGCGCCTGCCAACCTAGCAGTTCGAAAGCACCTCCGGGTGCAAGTAGATAAATAGGGACCGCTTACCAGCGGGAAGGTAAACGGCGTTTCCGTGTGCGGCTCTGGCTCTGGCCAGAGCAGCGATGTCACGCTGGCCACGTGACCCGGAAGTGTCTCCGGACAGCGCTGGCCCCCGGCCTCTTGAGTGAGATGGGCGCACAACCCCAGAGTCTGTCAAGACTGGCCCGTACGGGCAGGGGTACCTTTACCTTTACCTTATGACTAGTGATAATCATGGTATGTTGGTTAAGACCCCCAACACCCAGTGGCTAAGTGATGAGATTTGGCTTCCCTTGGAGAACAATGAGCCCAGCAATTGTCACCTCCGGGCATTTCCTGGAGTGTATACATGTCTTCAAGCTTGGGGAGGTGGAAGGGGAAAGTGTCCCTTTTCCAAGGGCAAAATGGTGTTGGAATGGAGGAACTTGGCAAAGGTTTTGATTTTATATGATTCATAAAGCTAGGTATATTCCCTGAGCTGTCAAATCGAAAGGATACATTCAGGCATAATATTTGTAACTGTTAACAACTTTAAAGATGTGCCCCCCCCCCCCTGTAATTTTTGTAACAGTTTGATTCTGTTATTGTTTGTATGTTCATGTGTCAGCTTGTAGATATATGGTAAAATAAAGTAAATAAAGGAACAACCAGGCCAGCATGGAAAGGTCGACGAGAGGGCCATTTTGGGTTTTGGTGGGCCACAGGTTGTAGCAAGCTTGCCCTTGACACATTCCTTGCAAATAGGACTGCTGGCTTTCACTTTGGTGATTGTGCTGGTCCTTTTGGAAGCTCTCAGGCAGGATGAAAGGATTCACCCACTGGATCATTTGCAATGACTTAGGCCACCTTCTCCCCTGGGCCCCCACTGCTCATTCACACAGGTTGAGAGATGGGAGAGAAGGGGAAGGAACTGTTGAGGCAGCGACGGGGACTCAGAAATTTCTCCAAGCTAGTCTCTTGTCTTCAGGCCATGCCCTTCCTCAGCCCCGCTTCCTCAGATGTTTTTGCCTTGGCTGGAAGGTGTGCTTGAACTCTTGACAATGCTTCTTGTTTCCCTGGATAGAAGTTAGGGGTGTGTGACTGTGTGCATAAACTACTGTGCAAAGGTAAAATTTACATTCCTCTACCCACCTACTTTTCTTTCTGGTCCCACCCACTACAGTGGTACCTCGGGTTAAGAACTTAATTCGTTCTGGAGGTCTGTTCTTAACCTGAAACTGTTCTTAACCTGAGGTACCACTTTAGCTAACAGGGCCTTGCGCCGCCGCCATGCGATTTCTGTTCTTTTCCTGAAGCAAAGTTCTTAACCCGAGGAACTATTTCTGGGTTAGTGGAGTCTGTAACCTGAAGAGTCTGTAACCTGAGGTACCACTGTACTGGCATTTGGCCCTCAGAAGGTTGGCCAGAAGGGAATGTGGCCCTTGGTTCCCCATCCCTAAATTTAGGGTGGGAGAAGGAAGGAGCCACAAGTGCAGACCCTCTTCCTGTTAGAGCACTGTAAGGAGAAGAAAGAAGGCTCAGGTTGACACCTGAGATTCCTACTTCTAATTTGCCTCTGTTTTAATAAAACAATGAAAGGGAACAGGACACAAGGACACACACATTGTTTCCCCTTCCCTACCAGTTCTGCTTGTTGCTCGTATTCTTTGATAAAGGAGCAAGACTCCTTGACCTATTAACTGCTTTTTTGACTATGAAAAATGGCCGAGGCTGCGATTCTGGACAAGAGCAGAAGGTGCGACACTAATTGGCTAACACCGCTGAGCGATTGATCTCCTGCCCTCCAATTCCAGTTGTGCATGAAGTCCTTCTGCATACTTCCCCTCAGCTCACATATGTGGGGGGGGGGCACTGCAGGAGGCTGCCGTTTCAGGGGTATGATGGTGACACTGCTTTCTCCCTCGCTTCCAGATGGCGCAGTCTTTCAGCTCACTCCCCTCCACCACACCTCTCTGCTTCCCAACGGCTTGCTCTGAGGCTGGGTGATGAATAGCTGTTGGTTGAATATCAATGCAAACAAGGAGGAGGTGGTCCCGTAGAAAACATTTGGAGGAAATGCCATCGTGGGGACTGCTTGGAAGTTGGGCTATACATTAAAGATAGATAGATACGATAGATGATAGATAGATAGATGATAGATAGATAGATGGATAGATGATATAGATATAGATATAGATGATATAGATATAGATGATATAGATATAGATATAGATATAGATATAGATATAGATATAGATATAGATATAGATATAGATGATATAGATATAGATATAGATATAGATAGATGATAGATAGATAGATAGATAGATAGATAGAAAGATGATAGAGATAGATAGATAGATAGATAGATAGATAGATGATAGATGATATAGATAGATAGATGATAGATAGATAGATGATTAGATGATAGATATAGGCATTTTACTTGCTTGATGTACAGTGGTACCTCGGGTTACATACGCTTCAGGTTACAGACGCTTCAGGTTACAGACTCCACTAACCCAGAAATAGTACCTCAGGTTAAGAACTTTGCTTCAGGATGAGAACAGAAATTGTGCTCTGGTGGCATGGCAGCAGCAGGAGGCCCCATAGGCTAAAGTGCTTCAGGTTAAGAACAGTTTCAGGTTAAGAACGGACCTCTGGAACGAATTAAGTACTTAACCCGAGGAACCACTGTAATAGGTTTTCCCTCTACCTAAATTCATACCTGTTTCCAGTTAAGCCAAGCTGGAGTTGAAAAGCTCTTGTATTTTTTTCAGGTAACAAGTGATAATTAAAAGACCCCCCCCCCAACTCTATGGAAGGGCTGTAGCTCAGTGACACAGCATCTGGTTTGCATGTAGAAGAACCAGGTCTAATCTCCAGGTCTGGTTGGAAAACAACCCTGTCTGAAACCCCAGAGAGTCATTGTCAGTCAGTGTGGACAATACTGAGCAAGATAGTGCAGTCATCTGACTTGGTATAAGTCAACTTCCTATGTTCCTGTGTTGTGGTTACAGGTTGTCTCCATGTCTAGCAAGTTCAGATAGAGCCTCAATACTTCCATCCCACGACATACTTCCCAAAGCCAATCAGTTGTATACGCAGGAGCCATGTTTGCTGCACACCAGCAAACTGTATCTGCACAAATAAAGTGTTCTTCTAAGAATACCAGTTGCTGGGGATCACAAGTGCGAAGACTGCTGTTGCATTCAGGTTTTGCTTGTGAGCTTCCCATTGGCATCTGCTTGGTCATTGTGACAACACTATGCTTGACTAGATGGGCCTTTGCCCCGATCCAGTGGGGGCGGCTCTTCCTGTATTCTTCAGAAAATACCCAAATAGTACTGCCGCACAAAATGTGAATCTCAGACCTCAGTGCAACCCTGCCCTACAATCATGTCAGCTTTGTTCAATGAAGATCTTTGTACCCACATAAAGCTTTGGATGGGGGAAAGAAATGGAAGAAATTTGAGGTTATCCTTTGAGGGTTAGTTTCCTTATGGCTATAGCCTGGTTGGCACGTAATGCTAAACCACAGTTTAGCCTTTTTAAGCATAAGCTCATGTGTTCACCCTTCCCCTTGTCCTGCATGCCTGCAAGGAGCCTGAAAGCTTTGTCTTCAGTTTTCAACTAACCATTGTTACTGGTTATTTGACAACTGTGGTTAGGGTGAACTATGGTCTAGGAAAACTAGCCAGAATCATTAACCACAATTTGAGGTCTGTTGGTTTCCCTAAACTAGGCGCATCCTTGGATTTAGAGGTCACCCCCAGCTATTACCATGATTTCTCCCCTGATGCTACACTTCCTGCTTCTTTGTTTGGCAGCCATGCTCTCCTCCAGGGCTGGGAGAGCTGGCCAGGCCTGTTGGTGATTTAAAAATGGAGCCTGAAGGGAGTGGGAAAGCAATTGCACTCTGTAGTCACATACTATAGTTCCCTTTCCACTTATTGTCAGGAGTTCAGCCTACACTCGAGTAGGACCCTGGCAGAGACACATGCCCGACTGGCATGTTCCCTCCCTCCTGGTCGATCGCTCGGGAGCTTCATAAGCTTTCTTCAGCCCAAACATCACAGCGACCGATGCCAACTGACACCGGCACACTTAGGGATCTGCAGAGTTTGTGCAACTTGCGTGTGACAGACCTCAGCGACTCAGCATTTTGGCTAATCTGTCAAATAGTAGATTTATTGCTCAGATAAGTCCTGGCGTCCAGCCCACTTCGGCTACGCAGCTCTGCTGGACTTCAAAGGCCACATTCCAAAGGCTCTGAGCAAAAAAATGCAGAGTTTACGCAGCAGCAAGAGAAAGCTGCAAAAGCTTCTTCAGAGCTTTCTTCAGTGTGCTAAAATAAAGTCCACTCAGGATATTAGCAGCTAGAAGCAGTTTATTTACAGCAGACTATCCATTATTGTCCACAGCGAACAGCATCGTGAAAAACACGTCCTCTCTCCTCAAAAGTGAAAGTAGAGAAAAAAAACAAAGACTGGAGACTCTCGGACATGACGTAGAATCTCCCCCTCCCAACAGTGGGCAGTGCGTACACTCTGAGCTGTTTTAACCCTGTAAGCTCAGGTTATCCTCACATAATCTACTTTATTTACATATAAACACACATGGAGCACTGCAACATGGCTCTCTCTGGCGTCAGACAGCAAAAAGAAAAAGAACAAAGGACAATAGTTCCACTTCATGGAACACAGTAACACAAACATCCTGTTTCCGTCACTTCCCACTCTGTGGAGTCAAAACATATACCGTTATGTGATAGACAAAAATCCCATGACCGCAATCATAGTTCAGGAATTCTAACAGACTCCCCCAATTCATGCTCTGTTTTGCAGTCATCAGTGTAACTGCAACAACCATACAGATGTCATACACACAGTATACCCCGTATCACCTGTTCCACCCTTGGAACTACCTGCAACTGGATTAGCCTTGGGGGCCTGCCTGATGCCTCCGTCTCCTTGGCAGTATCCCAACACTTCTTTGCAGCTCCATTATCAAAACAGCAGCTGACCATCCAAGTTATCTCTTGTCAAGTTATCAATAAAAGTGTCACTTGGATTTGAAAGTGCATTTTCCTTCTGGTGTTTTAAAAACAGCAATGGTTTCCCTTGGGAGGTTAGCAGCAAGGTTGGACACCCGACCTTGGCTCAATCCAGAAGAAGAAATGAGAGCAGGGAAACTCTGGTCATCTCTCTCTGAGTGTGGAAGCTCCAGAGGTCGCAGAATTTGGTCCCCAAATCCATTCCTAGCAGTGCCACTGTGCTAAATCACAACTAACATTCACCACAGTTTTGTGTAAGGTTTTCATGTAGTGAGCAACCATGGTTAATGGACTATAGAAGCGAAAGGGGGAAGAGGGAAGTACAGGAATCCACATTGCCGCATGTCCTCTTAATGCTCAACTTCAGTTACATGCAAACACAGTCATTGCCATTTACTGTTTTTCTTATGGTAATACTGCTTGCGTGGTCAGAAATCTAAAATCTGAGTTGTGTGCATTTCATAAATACTTCATTAAATGAAAAACTAAATTGATAATGAAGCATCTGAGCCCTTGGCATACAGGTACTTTTTTGAGATACAAAGCGAAGCGATGTTCATTATTCATTAGCAGTGTTTGTTTTCTTACCTTGATGTGGGCTTTGCGTTGCACAGGAAAAGTTCAGCTCATTGTTGTCTTCTGGTAATCTGTGTAATAAACAAATATAATTAGGCTGAGTCAGTTTCAGGGAGATTTATCACTTGCCTTGCAGTGAAGTTTTATCCTTTAAGGTGCTAGGAAGATGTAAATCTTAATTCGTTCCGGAGGTCTGTTCTTAACCTGAAACTGTTCTTAACCTGAAGCACCACTTTAGCTAATGGGGCCTCCCACTGCTGCCGCACCACGAGAACATGATTTCTGTTCTCATCCTAAAGCAAAGTTCTTAACCTGAAGCACTATTTCTGGGTTAGCGGAGTCTGTAATCTGAAGCGTATGTAACCCGAGGTACCACTGTATATAAAATGACAAAATACATGATGAAAGCAAGAACAAAACCCACAAACCAGTAAATCTCCCCCCCCCGCAAAAAATAAAAAGTACATTTAAAGGGGTAGAAGATGTTAATCAGCCCAGACACTGAGGTCCAGCTCTAAGGGCCTTCTGGCAGTTCCCTCACTGTCAGAAGTGAGGTTACAGGGAAGCAGGCAGAGGGCCTTCTCTGTAGTGGCGCCCGCCCTGTGGAATGACCTCCCATTGGATGTCAAGGAAATAAGTAACTATACAACCTTTAGAAGACATCTGAAGGCAGCACTTTAGAGGCTGGTTTTTAATGTTTTATTATGCCTTGTATATGCTGGAAGCTTCCCAGAGTGGCTGGGGCAACCGAGTCAGAGGGACAGGGTACAAATAATAAAATTATTATTATTATTATTATTATTATTATTATTATTATTATTGGCCTGGTTGAAGAGTAACGTTTCCATCTGGCGCCTAAAGTTGTATAATGAAGGTGCCAGCTTGCCCCTTCAACCTTCTAAATCATGCCTGCCTTTGCCACTTTTCAAGGTATTAGGTGGCTACCCAATTCGTATTCTCTCATCTCCCACCAGATGCCTAGTCCAACCTTTAGGCTGCTTAAATCCTGTTGAAGTCGGTCGGATTTAAACAGCTTGGCTGTGCAGAAACTTACAGCTTTTGTTTCGAGTAAAAGGAAGGAGAGGGGAAAACAAGCTTAGCTGTCCTACTTGCAACCCTGAAGTTGTATCTGTAGAGTCACAATAATACAGTGATTACTATATTGATCAAGAACCCGAGATTTTTATTTTTATTTAATGAAAAACTAAGCCTGCAGTCACAAGAATTGGCTGTTCAGTTCGAAACCTGTGAAATTCAGCTCTTCCTCCTTCTATATTTATTTACACCCACTTTCTTGACCTGCCCTGTCTCTTGTACTTATTATCTTTTTCCTTGGCAGGAACTGGATATAAGGGCTTTCAGGAAAGGAAGTTGTTCTGGTGTTGTTCATCCTTACATTGTGCTCAGCCTGCCCTGAAGGTCTTTGTGAATTTTGATGAATCTGATGAGGACTCAGCTATACAGCTGCAAATAAAACATTTTGAATGTGTTGTAAAGTGCAGTACACAATTGTGCCATTAGATGGCAAAAGTGAGCTATGCCAAATTCAATATATCTTTCGAAATGTTTTTTTTTTAAAAAAAAAAGCATTTTCACGGTTTTTTTTTTATATGTGTGTAGATTTAAGCTCAGAGCAGCTAAAACAGAGATTTTAAGTGTGTGGTTGTTGCATGTGTCTGTATAAAACAGGAAGGCTGTAGATTAAGTGGTGCTTCGCAAGACGAAATTAATCCGTTCCGTGAGGCTCTTCGTATAGCGGTTTTTTCGTCTTGCGAAGCAAGCCCATTGACAGCTTAGCGGATTAGCGCTATTAGCGGTTTAGCGGCTTTTAGCGATCAGCTGTTAAGCGGCTTATCAGCGGATCAGTTGATAAGTGGCTTAGCGGCTTAGGAAAAGGGGGGAAAAAGGGGAAAAAACCCGCAGGAACTCGCAAGACATTTTCGTCTTGCGAAGCAAGCCCATAGGGAAATTCGTTTTGCGAAGCGCCTCCAAAACGGAAAACCCTTTCGTCTAGCGGGTTTTCCGTCTTGCGAGGCGTTCGTCTTGCGGGGCACCACTGTATTACAGTTATAAGACTCTGGACTGAAACCAGCAGCCCCATATCTCCTCCCCTCACAAAGGCAAGATGCTCAGAATGTGATGGGATGCCCTCATGCTGCAAAGTTGCCTTGCTGCTGATCTGCTTCATTGGTGACCATTTGCGGATAAGGAAGTGTAATAGTACGAGGGTGTTAAACCTTGAGTATCACTAGGTGTCATAGCTGTCAACTTTTCCCTTTTCTTGAGAGGAATCCTATTCGGAATAAGGGAATTTCCCTTAAAAAAAGGGAAACGTTGACAGCTATGCTAGGTGTTATGGAAAAGGAAGGGAGTGGGTTTCTGTTTTCAGCAGCAGCCCCCGGCACACATCTGCCATAACTTCTAGCTCCACTCTAATGCTTGCTCCAGAATTCTTGCTAGTTTTGAAATCAGTCTGGAATTCCCTTTGCATGTTTGGTACACCATTGCTGGGCGATATAACGGCACATTGTTTGAAATAGGTTTGAAGTTCAGATCGCAACAACGGTTTCAGAATTTCTGAGCTGGCAATACATTAGCTCCCCAGCCACTGCCAGCACAGTGCATTTTACTCCTGGACAGTGCTTTTTTTTCCTTCTAAAAAAATGTTTAGGGGTACTCTCATTTTCCTTCTCATATTGAAATACTGTCCCTCAATGATGCCAAACTGAGATTCACAAAATGTTTGAGGGTATGCGTACCCCTGTGTCCCCCGAGAAAAAAGCACTGCTTGCGCCTTGCAAGGGCGCACTATGCTTTCCTCCTCCCTCCCTCTTTTATTTTATTTAACAATATATATATATTTAACAATATAATATATAATATATAAACAATATATATATATTTAACTCTCTCTCTCTCTATATATATATATATACATACACACACACACACACACACACACACACACACACACACACTTTTTTTAAAGAAAAAAGCCCTCTAAGCATTTTACATAACATAAGAGGAAAAAAATCATAAGAAATTGCTGATACAATCAACAGATTTCAAAAAGCTAAAAGATGTAAGAAAAGCATCACAATATAAAACCAAGTTTTTTTAAAAAAACAAATATAATTTTTTAAACATGTGTCTGGGGAGGCTTGCCTAAACATAGAAGCTTTTAACAGGTGTCGAACACAGTACAGTAAAGTCAGTTCCAGAAAATAGGTGCTGCCACACCAAAAGATTGATTTGTCGCAACTGCAGAAATGAACGTTATATGGAACTTGTTATAGTGCCAGTTCTGCAGATGGAAGCATATATTGAACATGGAAGATAAAACTTTGTGATTTTTCAGAAATAAAATAATATGAGAGTTTTTTTAATAATAATAATAATACAGTGGTACCTCGGGTTACAGACACTTCAGGTTATAGACGCTTCAGGTTACATACTCTGCTAACCCAAAAATAGTACCTCGGGTTAAGAACTTTGCTTCAGGATGAGAACAGAAATTGTGCTCTGGCGGTGCGGCAGCAGCGGGAGGCCCTATTAGCTAAAGTGGTGCTTCAGGTTAAGAACAGTTTCAGATTAAGAGCGGCCCTCCGGAACAAATTAAGTTCTTAAGCAGAGGTACCACTGTAAAGTGTTTAAAGTAAAAGTTCATTTTTTCAAAAAACAAACAAACACAGTTTGGTTAAAATTAAACCTGAATTATAAAAGCACTTTATTTCCTTGAACTAAACCCATCTCCCTTAGACAAAAGCTGAGTTTGGGGGGGGGGGAGTTGCGCAAAGAAACATGGGCAATACATTCTGGAAGCAAGCACTGGAAATATGGCAGATGAGGTCATATACAGTGGTACCTCGGGATGCGAACGGGATCTGTTCTGGAGCCCCGTTCTCATCCTGAACATAACGTAAGATGTGACAGTGCGTCTGCCCATGTGCTGGCCGCGTTTCGCCACTTCTGCACATGCGTGTGACGTCATTTTGACCATCTGCGCATGCGCGAGCGGCGAAACCTGGAAGTAACGCGCTCCGTTACTTTCGGGTCACCGCAGAGCGCAACGTGAACGCGCTCAACCTGAAGCGTATTTATCCTGAGGTATGACTGTACTATATTGCTGGTGGAACTTGACATGTCAGGGACATGTCATCACATGCACAGGACTCTATCTCTAGTTCCTGGTTCCAGGAGATGCCCTCCTTAATTATCACTAGGAGGAGGATTCTACCCATGCCAGTGAGCTTGTGCCCTTTTATATTTATAGCTACCTGAGCTGTTCAGTTTGCTTAGTTCTCGAAATATGTATCTTGACCCTTTATTTGCTTTTCAACTTATGAAAGGAAATGGTTCTACCCAGTAACTACTAGCTCTTCATTATGGCACTGTCAGGGGCTGGACTGAGGAGGCATGGTGGGAACACTCCCCTCTTCCTGCAGCTTCCCGAGAAGAGGAGGACAGTATAGATTTAGAACAGCGGTTTGCAGAATGTCATAGTTCAGAGGCTGCAGAGGGGAGAAGCTGGGGAATATTGGGAGAGGGACAGCAGGAAGAAGAAGGACCAGGAAAGGGACAGCTGACAGACTCAGTGTCTTTGGAAAGCATGCCCCCCCCCCAGTAGTAGAACAGAAAGCTCAGAGGCAGAAAACATAGATCAGCAGGGGTGACGTAGAATAGGAGGGACTGGGGGTGGGGGTGGGATCTTACTTGGAGCAACGCCATTATCTAAGAGAGACCGCATTCCTTCGTCTCTCTCTCTCTCTGTGAATATTGAATAAACTACTTGGTAAGAACTCTTCTTGTTTATCTGCTTCTTGACATCTCACTGTGGAAGGGATAATATTCCCTGACAGGCACACACAATCAGCAAAGATCTTAGATGTTCAATAAGCGACACACCATTTTCTAAAAGGAGTAAGGATGCAACGTTTATATAAGGTTAGCACCAACTAAGTTCTGCCAGAGTAGAACCTTTGAAATTAAATTACCCAAGTTTCTTTGTCTCTTACCGCACTGAATTTATTTGTTGGTAGCTACCATCTTGGTCATTTCAACCACCACTAAAATGGAAATATATACATACTATACAAGCTATACGTAATATACATAGAGACACCATTATAAGGCAGTATAACCCAATTAGTGCATATGTATATTAGAAAAAAACAAGCTGAGACAAATAAGTTCCTCAAATTCATTGGTGATCAGATCTTTACAGTCCACCATATTACCCTTAATGTACCTTCTCGGTTTTTGAGCAGCAGTCGCAAATCTTGCAATGTTGTGTGCCACAAAATTATCAAAGCCGGAGAAAAAATACATGATATTCACTTGGTCATCCACTTCAAAGTTTGTTATGCTCATCAGTTTTGCTGGGTCTGCTCTAAGTAGAATTATTATTGGATACGACTCAAAAATTATACAAAGTGTACACTCCTAGGTAGTGTAAATGCTCTCTTTAGGTGTCAAATTTTAAACACATTTTAGTGGTTAGGTTAACCAAGAAGTTAGCAACATTGGTTCCTTCCTTCCTTTCCATTCATATATCATGTTTTCCTCCCAGTTGCTCAAGGCAGCACACCTTGATATCTTTGCTCCTCCTCTTTGTTTTACCCTCACACCAACTATTAGAGAAATAGTTACCCATTGGCAGCCAATGACTCTCACGCCTAGTCCAGAACTCAAAACGTTCCATAATGAAACCCAGCCAACTATTCTGGCCTTTTCTTTTCTTTGTTGCTGCTTTAAATAGCCTTGATTTGTATTGACCTGCTGCACTATGAACCTGTAATATCAAAGTTTCAAATGCATTTTTCTAGTTAGGATTTCCACAAGCCGTTTTCTCAGCAAGATTCGTTTACTTTACATCTTCCACTATGTGTAACGGTGAAGATGATTATTCCTGACCTCTAGTGGAGTTTACCACAAATTACCATGTTATTACATAATTATGACAACCAATTGTTTTGTCTAACTTTACAAAAAAGATTTAATATGTCTAGGGTGAAATAATGGATTTATTTATTACCATGCCATGGGCTGGGAGATGATCATTTATTGTGCATTTATCATCATAAGAGGCTGCTATAATAAAATATTCCCTCCTCTCTGATATTTGTTAAATTGGACCGTTTGACCCAATTATAAAAAAAATGGTTTTTTGTGCTTTGTTTTTTTCTTATTTAAGAATTTTGAATTTTATTTAGTGTGGTTTTTTTAAAAAATAAAACCCCTCATGAATGCATGTTTGTATGTATGTTTGTGCATATAATTTTCCAAGCAATTTCAGCAACATGCTTAGCATGTTCCTCCCTTTGTTTCCTCCCTTTGCCTCTGGCCAACAGGACTGGCCCATAATATTTTGTTGCCTGAGGTGGAAGAGTGTGAACAGTTAGAAAAAGATAATGGCTGCCTAGCAACTCCAGAGCAGCATAATGTGGATTTCTCTGAGCAGATGACTTCTGTAGGTCCACTGAAGGATTATCCTTGGTTCTTGATACAATCATCTACTCTAGGCTGTACCTGTCATGCTAGGCATATTAAGGTAAAGGTAAGGTAAGGTAAGGGACACGGGTGGCGCTGTGAGTTAAATCACAGAGCCCAGGACTTGCCCATCAGATGGTTGGCAGTTCGAATCCCTGTGACAGGGTGAGCTCCCATTGCTCGGTCCCTGCTCCTGCCAACCTAGCAGTTCGAAAGCACGTCAAAGTGCAAGTAGATAAATAGGTACTGCTCTGGCGGGATGGTAAACGGCGTTTCCGTGCACTGCTCTGGTTCGCCAGAAGTGGCTTGGTCATGCTGGCCCCATGACCTGGAAGCTGTACGCCGGCTCCCTCGGCCAATAAAGCAAGATGAGCGCTGCAACCCCAGAGTCGGTCACGACTGGACCTAATGGTCAGGGGTCCCTTTACCTTTACCTTTTAAGGTAAGGTAGGACATGGGTGGTGCTGTGGTCTAAACCACTGAGCCTCTTGGGCTTGCTGATCAGAAGGTTGGTGATTCGAATCCCTGCGACGGGGTGAGCTCCCATTGTTTGGTCCCAGCTCCTGCCAACCTAGCAGTTCGAAAGCACACCAGTTCAAGTAGATAAATAGGTACCAATGCAGCGGAAAGGTAAACAGTGTTTCTGTGTGCTCTGGTCTCCATCACGGTGTTCCGTTGCACCAGAAGTGGTTTAGTCATGCTGGTCACATGACCTGGAAAGCTGTCTGTGTACAAATGCCAGCTCCCTGAAGGTGAGATGAGTACCGCAACCCCATAGTCACCTTTGACTGGACTTAACTGTCCAGGGGTCCTTTACCCGAGGCATATTAAATGGAGCTTGTTCCCAGTAAGGATGTTTACTTTAAACCCACTGAATTTAGTGAGGGTGACTTCCAAGTAGACTTGTATAGAAGTGTGCTATTGTGGAGAAGTAAAAATAAGGAAACACCGCTGGAACTTCTGCATTATAGTCATGGTGTTGTTAGTATGCTTGTTTGGTATATGTGCCACTGTATATACCTGCAGACTAAGGCTGGCTAAGCCCTAAGGCACATTCAAAGCACAGTGTTTCCCTCAAAGAATTCTGGGTGCCATAGTTTGTTAAGAGGTACAGTGGTACCTCAGTTTAAGAACAGTCTGGTTTAAGAACAATTTGGTTTACAAACTCCGCAAAACCGGAAATAGTGTCTTGGTTTGAGAACATTACCTTGGTCTAAGAATGGAATCTGAACGGTGGAAGGGCACCGGCGGTGGGAGGCCTCATTAGGGAAAGCGTGCCTCGTTTTAAGAATGGTTTTGGTTTAAGAATGGACTTCCAGAACAGATTACGTTCGTAAACTGAGGTACCACTGTACTTAGAATTACATACCCTTCAACATTTCTCTGATAAAAATAGGGACGTCCTATTCTGTAATGATAATTTCACTATTCATACCCAACACATCTTACTAGGTTTCCCTGGCCACTCTGGGCAGCTTCCAACATATATAAAAACATAATGAAAAATTAAACGTTAAAATTCCCTATACAGGATTGCCTTCAGATGGCTCGGAAGTCAAATAACCTCTAACATTTCTCCAACTCCATAACCTCCAACATTTCTCTAATGAAAGCAGGGATATATTAAGAAAAAGCAGGACATTCCAGGATCAAATCAGAAACCAGGACAGCTTCTCTAAATCAGGGACATCCCTGGAAAATAGGGACACTTGGAGGGTCTGGAATTGTATCTATATGAAGGGTATACTACAGTGTCCAGAATACTTTGAGGGAAATAATGTGCTTTGAATGTGCTTTAAAGGTATATTGCATGCACAATTTGCGTCTGTGTGTTCAGAGACTAGCCTCTTCTGGAATAGAAAGGACTGGGGGGAATTAGATCAAATGTGCTAGGGGAAATGTCCCGGGTTCTATTCTGCAATCCTGGCTCTGTTGCCAGAGGAGGTGTTCATGTCTATCCATAGAATCGGCTCATAAACTTAAGCACATTTAATTAAATGCACAGGATCACTTTGGGTCAAAATCTGAGAAGCAGAGTGCCCTTGGACAGTGGTGGGGAGCAACAGAGACAAGATCAGAGCTTTCCCAAGAAGTGAGATTTATTGGGAGAGAAGAACAAAGTGGTCGTATAATAATTGACTGTGAAGGCTGTTCCAAAGAAGGGATGGAGGGGTGGGGATGAGAAGTGATATGGCTGTCAGCCACGGAGGCTGTAATGTACAGTGGATTGCTTCAGGGAGGGGAAAGGAGGAGGTGTAGTGGGAGTAGGAAAGCTGGAGAGAGAGGAGAGAGAGAGAGAGAGAGAGAGAGAGAGAGAGAGAGAGAGAGAGACTTCCTTATGCTTTTTCTGTGCAGGAATCAGTAGCATTAGGTTAAACTGAAAAATAAAGTAAAAAGGAGAGACTTCCTTCAATCTCAGCTAGTCTTCATGGCACACACTCTACTGTTAGCAGAAGTGAGGGCAAAGAAAATGCAGAGCTAGGCATCCAGAGTCAGTCAGGTTGATTTTTTTTGTAGCAAGGCTTCTCCTGGGATCACCTAGAGTTCAAGGATCCAGAGGTTCAAAAGCAGGAACTCATCCAGGAATTCTAGAGGCCATACAAATAGAGTGTTTGCAAGCATGGCGCTAACAGTGGCATACTAAGTTGGGAAACGATTGTAAGACTGTGGAAAAGAGAATTCCCGCAAAGCAAAAACAGTCAATTTCACATAATTATTTCATCTCTAAAGAACGTTGTATTATTTCCGTGCACTGTAATTTAAGATGGATATGGACAAACAAGAGTGTGTCTAGAAGAGAAGGCCTAAAAGGGAGAAGGGCCTGGAGACTAAGGGTTTGTTCACACCGGAGTATGTTGTGGATTCACAGTTTACTTGTGTTCTCATTAAGTGAGCATCATCAGCATGACACCCACTGTGGAGAGCTGCAATTTCACACATTTTCTCCACTGAATTTGGATTTTCCCAATTGGGGGATAATTTGATAAGGGGAGAAATAAATGACCCCAAACTGCTGCACTGTGGTCAGTGGATGATTTGCATCAGGTCCCCCCCTCAATGAATGGATCAATCCTTCCCTTGTCCTTTCCATGTCCCGCACTCAATTACTTACAGTGTCATCCCGAGTTGTGAGTGCAACTTTGATTTTTTTTTAAATAAAAAAGTGTTCACTCAGATTGACAAACAAAGAGGGGTGGGGGAAGGAGAAAAGCATTAAGAATAAATAAAAAATGCCCTTGCAGGTACAAGAAGTGGGAAAGAGAAAGGGGAGGGAAATAAGTGGCAATCTCTCATGTGAGCGACTCCAAATTGCACCCGGGGAAAAGACATGGAGCAGTGCTGGTGAAGAGTTAAGACTGGGGAGAATCCCAAGGGGCTGAATGAGAGGCTTAGACTTTGGTCCTCAGACTGAAAGTTCCCTGCCCCTGAAATAGCTCATAAAATCGAAAGTAGATGCCCCCCCCCCCGATGTGTCTTGCTTTTTATTTGAATGTCTCAAAATGACAGCAGTGATTTCCCCCACATTTCAAAAAAACAACAATATACCTTTAAACAAAGTTTAGGCAATCCTTGCTGAATTCATGAAGCCTCTATTTACCAGGGAGCTTGAATTTGAATTCCATTACTAAAAGCGCTGTGTAGTTTTTCCTGAACATTCTGTAAATGTTTTCTCTTGACAGATACACAAGCTCTCGTTTCTATTTCTCTCCCTGCCAGCACACAAAACCTCTGTAGCACTGCGCAATCAGAATCAAGTTCAAGAAAGACCAAGATTAAAAATGGCAACAATACTGGAGGGCAGGATTTAACAAGAATATGGTACTGCAGGAGTTAGTACAGTCTGTGAAATGAATACAGTATCAGTTTTGACTGAATGCGGTCACAGATTTATTTGCTTGTAGGTTGCCTTTTACATTTAAACCCCTCCCAAGGTGACTTCCTATATATAAATTCATGGTGTAAAACTAATAACCAATTTAAAGCAACCAGAGGAACCCACAATACCTTTCAGGGGAATCCATTGCATAATCCTGCAAAGTTTTGGTTCCCCTGCCATACCACTTCCCAGTTTTCCATATTTTTAATTGCTGCCAGTCAATGAATCAATCAATCATAGACATGTTCAGTCTATGGCTGGCTATTGATTTGTTTATATACTGCTTCTAACAGACGTATCTTAAGCAATGTACAGCAAAATCAACACACAAGAGACAAAAGAGGTTGAAGAACAACTACTGTGTGTTTGCGTCTTACACACATTTCACTTGTGTGATTTCAACTATACACAGTTGCATAACTATTGTTCTTCAGTATCTTTGCAATTCTCCTTGGTATCCTTTATAGTTTGTCAATGTCTGTCTTGGATTGCAGTAACTAAAAGGGGTAGTGTTTAAAGATGCCAACCTATTTTGTTAAATTCCTGCAGTTTTGTTTTAATAAGATGAGTCTATTCTATAAAGACAATTAAGAATAATGGAACATTTTGATACTGTTCACTGGCATCACCAATAGGTATGAGACTGATATTATTATTATTATTATTATTATTATTATTATTATTATTTAGATACGGTTGGAAGCCTTGATCTTACAGGATTTATGAGTTTGGAAAATGCACCTTTTAGAGTGTTCTCAGTATGATGTGTAAAGGTTGAGGGGATTTTGTGTGAAAGTGAAAAGCCAGTTTAATTTAGAACAATTTGTTGTTGTTGTTGTTGTTGTGATTATCCTGTTGTGTGTGCTATTGAGGCTCACAAGGAAAGTAGGCAGCATGTGGTGAAGTCAAGTAAAAAAAGATAATGCCCACTTGAGATAAGCAAGGTTGAGTCACAGTAGGCCATGTCAGGTTCATCAGGTAAGGTGTAGTTTAGCCTTTCTCAGACTTGGGTTCCTGTGTTATTGGACTACAACTCCCATCATTCCTCGTTAGCATAACCAGTTGTAAGAGATTATGGTTATTATTGGACTACAACTCCCATCATTCCTCGTCAGCATAGCCAGTTGTAAGGGATTATGGGAGTTGTAGTTTAATAACTTATGGGGACTCAAGGTTGAGTAAGGCTGGTGTAGAAAGTCAAAGCAGGCCAGGTTGGGAAAGTATGGTCAAAATTTCGCTTAACAAAAAACAGGACCTTGGATAGCTCCAAGTGAGCCCTGCTAGCTGAAGTTCCCTTCCACTAAAATAGCTATGGGAATGAAATACAGTATATGGGAATGAAATGAAATAGCTCATCCAGGAATGAAACAGAACCGAAATTTCTGTCAACCAGAGCCTTCAGACAAGACCTGTAACATGGTTGGCTTGGCTACCCCTAGAACAGCAGGCTGGTTAGTTAAAAGGCCCTTGCCTGATTTTGCAGAAAGCCATTCCCAACCCTGCCCAACCCAAGGCCCCTCCTGGAGACCATCTGCTTCAGATCCAACCCCAAATCAATTCAGAGGTGGGGCTAATGGTTAACTAAGATGCTAATTAAATGTATGGTTGGAAGAAATGCTCTTCCCTCATCCCTGACCAAGAGCAGGAGGGTTCAATTCTGTGCAAGGGTGCTTCTTCGCAAATGCCTTCCCCACAGGAAAGGTGCTTGTTAAGAAAGTACTGCTTCCCCAAATATCTCCCTGCCAGGCCTCCTCACAGTCCACTCCCAAGGCCCCGTTGCCATAGCAACCCCACAGGCCTACCTCCATATGTGATGCAGCCTCCACAGCAGGGCCAGGCTGTATTTGGGCTCTACCAGCCATAGCTCTCCACTTACTTCTTCCTGATCGGGATGCATTTTCACCAAGTTTTCCTGCAGCCCAATCTTAGGCCTGGATGGTTGCCATGGGAACAGGGCCTTGGAAGAGGCCACAAGGAGGCCTGGAGTGGGGATTATATAGGGCACTCCTTCAAAAATGCCTTCCCTGTGCTGAGAGTCAATTCCACACTTTATGTGGCAAGTGTTTTGTCCTCCCTGCTGGTTCAGCATAATGTGTGAACAGCAGCACATAAATACAGTAACTCAGATCAGGGCTTTAGGTGTGGCTGCCTCTGTTCTGTGGGACAGCATCCCTGCTGACATACAAAAGGCACTCACTATTTGTACTTCCCAGAAATCATTGAAGACATCTTTATTTTGACAAGTTTTTTCAGCTACGTGTAAAAATCTCTGCTTATTCATTTTGTATTGTTCTTAATGCTATCTTTCTATTGCCTCTAAAAACCATTTTTAGCTTTTCATGGTATGTTTGTAAATCACCTTGACACATAGGTAATCACTGAATAATAAATTATATAATAATAATAGTACATTTGAAAACATTTGGCGGGAAGCCATGGACTTCCAGGGATATGCACCAAGTTTTTTTAAGGACAAACATCTGTGCTTTTGAGTTTGCTGCAGGAGAAACCATTGAATCTTGGCCAGTAGGATGGCCACATAAGGTTTGGGTCTGTGTTAAATGCAGACCTTGGGGAATACACCCCCCAAAAGCAGCTGAGCATTTATTGGTATTTGAAGACAGATGCTGTGAGAAAGACAAGAGCAACTGAATTCTTTCTCGGTTCATCAGTATTATATGCTAATATAGCAACTTGTCTTACTACAGAAGAGAGAATTCACTGCAATTTGGGGAACAAAAATAAAAGGAGAGCTGCAAAAACAACATTGATTCCCAACTGCAGGGAGAAAGAAGGAAAAGTGGTATTAGAGATGCAGCCTTTTTAAGTCATTGTTTATTCTCTATGTTAGGCAGAATTGTTTTAGTTAGCTTGCCATTCATAAAGGAGCACATTCACAAGCAGATGATGAGTTTCAGCATTTTCCTCTCAAGAAAAAAAATGTAATGTTTGCTACTATTTTTTCTTTTTTGCTTATGGAAATGTACGTTAAGCAAAATGACTAAAGTGTCATATTCTGCAAAGGACTGGAAGTTTAGCCTTCACAAAGGATCCCAGTGTGTATTATGGACAGACACATGTGTGCACATATATAGACAGAGAGTCTTGCAAAAACTAGCCGGACAATGAAAGTAAATAGTCTACATGCAGGGACTGAAGCTACTCCTTGTAGCCAGCAGTTGCAACGAGGAATGGTTCCAAACATATTATCTCTTTCTTCTTAAACTGCCACCAAGAATATCTGTCAAGAACATGGGGGAAAACTTGCTGTGTGGTGTGGGCTTCGACTTGATGAGATGCTTACAAATTTAGTCAGCATATAAATTCAATTTCAGGTAGTGCATCATGGACCTGGATTTCCAGTTCTAGTTTAGCCTTGACTATGACCCTGTGAGGAGGGAGAAAAACCTTAGTTTTTAAAAAAGAGAATTGGAAGTACAGTGAGGGGAGAAAGTATTTGATCCCCTGCTAAATTTGCCCATTTGCCCTCTGATGAAGAAATGACCAGTCCATAATTTTATTGGTAGGTTGATAGTTATTTTGTGTTTCTTCCGTTTGTGAATTATTGCACCAACTGTTGTCACCTTCTCACCAAGCTGCTTGGCAGTAGTCTTGTAGCCCAGTCCAGCCTTGTGCAGGTCTACAGTCTTGTCCCTACAGTCTTCTCCAAGACACCCTTGGACAGCTCTTTGGTCTTGGTCATGGTGGCTACTTTGGAATATGCTGGTTTG